>NC_135586.1:29274074-30524074 GCF_965152235.1 Eretmochelys imbricata
AAATGCACTTTAAGGAAGTAGAATCTCAAAGCAGCTCGAAAAATAACTGTGTAAAAGCTCTGGAGTCCTGTTAACGCACGAGTAGCGGTGTTAAAAGGGTTAGATGTAACACAACAGCCTGCTCTGCGGTAGCACTGGCATTCCAGGTAGCTCCCGAAGCACTCAAACTGTGTACATATAAAAAACCCACGTCACCACTGAAAGGTACCCTCCTCTGGGGCAGAACGCAGATTTTGTAAAACATGCCATTCACTGTCCTGTCAGGGGGAAAGGCTGTCCCACCCACTGGTCCTCCAGCACACTGTGCTCCAGCTGCCTAAATCCTCCGGCAGAGGACACCCATCTTATTCTCATGGTTTAGGTGGAGTTTGTTCGCTCCTGATCCTCAGCAGCCATTTGACTTGCAATATTCAAGCAAAGACCCAACTGCAGAGTTCACACACTGGAAGGCTGTGGGCGGAGAGGGAAGCCATGACTGAGAGATTTGGGTACATTTCTAGAGGAACTGAGCAAGAAAGTGGCCCAGCAAGGAGCCTGGGTGTGTGTTTGAGTCTCTAGAGTGGCTCCACTCAGAGGTAGAGAGAAAACATTTTCAGAACGGGCAGAAAGATACGGCAAACCACAAAGATGAGGTTTATACAACGGCAAACACACCTAGAGCCAGGTTTCAGATGTGAACAGCAGCTAGGCTAGTGTGAAGGAGGAAAACCCAAGGGGCAGCACTCCACCCTCTTTTGATCAGGGGCGTCTCCGCTTGCCACAAACAGGACCCCGGTTGTGAGCACTCCACCCTGGGTTTGGTGCTCAGGAGCAGATCTCAGCAGCACAGGAGCCCACCAGAGCCTGGTCTACGCGTGCTGCTGGGAGCTACCACTGGGAACTTCTGCTGGAGATTCTCTAGGGCAGACAAGAGTCCAGGACCAAGATGGGGTGCATTGCACTATGGTTGCACATATTGTGACAGAGAAGAGGTCTTGAGGCTGATCTCTCTCTCCTTCACACCAGTGGCAATCAGGAGTAACTCCTGGGAGTTACCCAGCATGACACAGGCCTATTGTCAGAGAGGTTATTTGTTAGTCTCTAAGGTGCCACAAGTACTCTTTTTCTTTTTGCGAATATAGACTAACACGGCTGCTACTCTGACACCAGGACAGGCAGCCAGCTGGAGGGAGGTGAAAGGTTTGCAACACGATGGATAAAATCCATTCTTTTTAAAAATAAAATCATCAATCAGAGAAGCTTTTATTTAAAATGTCCTTTTATTATTTAAATATTTTTTTCTTTTTAAAACTAAACCTATGTAAATTAAATTTGACATTATGAAAACCTGTATTAAGGCCTAAATTCACTATAATCTATTAAAATAATGTAAATTAAATAAATAGTAATCAAGCAGTACGTGTTTGCTGCCAAAATTTTAAAGTCAAACTCCTGAACTGGTGGATGTCACTAGCTAAGCACCTGGAACCAGAGATCATTGAAGTGCTAAAGCAGCTTTTGACAGCACTAATCTCTTCTGCAGGTTCAGAGAGAATACTTCCTTCATTTCAGTTTACTCAGTTCAATGACCAGTTCATTTGAAGTCGAGAAACTGATTGGGAGTTGAAAGAGCAGAAAAGCTTGTTTTCTGCTTCCAATCTACGAATAAAAATGAAGCATGAGAGGATAAGATCGACTAGTTCTAAAATCTTGAAGGGATTGGTGACCAGAAATAATTAGTTCCATTTATTAACTACAGATAATAATTCCTTTGTTTAATAAATCATTTAGTTTTAAGTGCAAAAGATGTTTGAGAAATGTACTTTTTTTCTTCTTATGCATCAAGCATATTTAATGTAGTTTTATTTAAAAACAAATTTTAAAATGCTGGCTTTGTGCATTTTTAATTTAATTCCAACTTCTCTACAAATGCAGCTGGACACGAACCACAAGTAAAAAATTAATCGCCTCGTAAATAAGAAATGCATCATTCACTATTTCCTTACCATCAAAAATGTAAAAATTAAGAATCTGAATAAATGTACAGTAAGCTACCTAATTGCTTGAGTGATATAGAGATAGTGTCTCCTCCTGATTAGCAAAAGTAATAACAAATTATACCCATTAGTGGGAATCAGACTTTTTTTTAAAGAAAAAAAGGTAACTACAGCACAAATTCAAAACCAGACTAAAACTGATCACTTAAAATCAAGTTTTCCTACTCGCTGCTTTAAACTGTGATTAGAACAGGTGAGTTAAATCACTAATTTAATTCCCCCCTCGTTTCCCACCCCGTTTTGAGGCACCATGAAGAGCTGATGAACAATTACTTCCCTATAACTTAAGGCCAGGGGGTTTCTTTGGCAGAAGCAGTTCAACTAAAAATGAAAGGCCCTGACTTCCCAGTTAATGAGAAGCGTGGGCCCTAGATTAGCAAGGGTAGGACGCATGTGTCCTCCCGTCTCGGGGTGGGGGTGCAATATGAATGCAGCATGAGCAGCTAAGAGATCGACTTCTCTGGGCATGGCCTCCCCTCTCTGTTCCTTGTTCAGTCTCCCTTGCCAGAATGCTTCCAGAGAACTTCCACATTCACAGTGGGTCAGAATTTAGGCCAAATTTAGACCCTTACAGGGATGTACCTTCCGGGGGTCTCCCAACAGAGCTCTCCATGATCTAAAAGAGCTTTTCCAGTGCAAACCCACCTCAGGGCACCCTAGAACACCCGGAAGTAGGGGGACGCTGAGCAGGTTTAGGTCACTGGAGCTGTGCTGAATTATACTGGCTCAGGATCCAGCCCTAAACATTTCAGGTTGGACAAGCAGATCTGCTGGAGGAAGGCCAGCACACTTACAAAGGGCCAGGTGAAGACGCTATTACAAAGCCAGCAAGAATTCAATCACTAGGATGTCACCCATGTCTCAGGCCAAAAGATAATAAATCTCTGCCCATGACGCAGCCCTTCCGGTCCCTTATCATGGCAGAATGGCTCCACCGCCACAGCTGGACTCTCATGCAGCTGCCACAGAGCCCTGGTAACATGGGCGCTGCTTTGAAATCCATTACCCGTCACAGCTGCACAGAGGCTAACGTACAAGGGAAACGGCTCCAGAGCCTTCCAGGTCACGTTCTATTAAGCATCAATTGATCTCTTAGAACCCGGTCTAGACAGGCAGCGCTCTCCAATGGTCAAGGTGCCAGACCGGGTTCTAAGAGATCAAGGTCCTACCCCAGCTCTGCCCCAACTTGTGTTATGGATTAACCTGGCAAAGGTCACATATTTTACACTGGTAAGCCTTTGCACCCTGTGTGCCTCAGTTTCCCCATCTCTAAAGGCAGGAAGAACAGCACTTACCCAGCTCAGTAAAGCACACAGCGATCCACAGCTGAGCCCTACCCAGATGCTAACTACACAATGGCATGGAGTCAGAACGAGGGTTTTGCCCTCCTCTACAGCCATGAAACCCCATTGCATGGAAATCAGCCCAGTGGGTCTAGGGTAAGTCTTAGGTTTGGCATTTGAAATAAACCTGAGCCTATCGTCATACTAGATCCACAGCTCTGCCTTGTGCCTCGCTGATTGCATCTCCCTCAAGGAGCTGCTGGCTGAGCGGCTCCAGGCACTGCAGCTGTTAAGGAAGATCACTCGGTGTGCTTGTAACATGCCCCTGACTGACTGAGCTCCAAGCCTGCCCACCCACCCAGCACTGCCTTCCCCACCCCGATAGCCGCTTACCCTGGCTTGAAGAGGGCTGCCAGCGAAGGACGGGCGCAGGCATCACTCAGAGACCCAGTGCAGCGTGTGTCGAGGGGAAATGCTTAACGCCCCTTTCAAAGCCCGACTGGGTCTCTGTGCTACCTGCAATAATTCAGGAAGCCTCCCTGCCAGTGTACAAGCAAGAGAAGAAGGCGGAAGAGAAGTTGTGGTTTGGAGAGAACACGTGACACCGCTCCCAGAAAGAGTGCATCACAGCCGAAAAGGAGAATCGCCACCGGGCCCGCAGGCCGGCTTTTAATGGATGCTTCACTAGCTGGGGAGCCAGCAAGTAAAGGGCATCTCAGACTCATGCTGGGCTTAGCAGCATGATAAACCTTACCCAGAGCAATGGCAGAGGCAGGAGACGATGGAAACCCTGCAGCTGAGCCCCGATTAAATGGCCCAGGAGAGTCAGAATTCGAGGGGGTAAACACGTTACAAAGTCAGCTGCAAGGCTGCTCCAACTGGGCAACGCCTTGGCCTCTCCTTGCCCAGGGCAGACGGAGGCAGCGTCTCACTCCTCCTAGTCTGAACAGTACGTACGTTGCTGGCACCAGACCATCCCTACACACTATGTACAGGGTGGCCTGTGGGCGCTCTTAGTTTCTTGCCATTTACTGGTACTTGCAGCATTCCCTGGGCTTCGAATGGGGAACGAGGGCAAGTTTTGCAGTGGCCGTTGAAATGCAGCACGTAAATCTTTACTGTTAAGGGCTCTCCGAGTCCTGCCTGGTTGGATTCATGGCAACGAAGGGAACCTGGCTTTGAAAAGCAGAAGGGGAAAACAATGAACCCAATGATGTGTTTTAAAACTCCCGCTCAGGACCCGCAGCAGAGTCAGTCTCCAGGCTTCCCAACAAGAACAGCTGGCCAGCAGCAGGCTACCCGATTGACTTCGCCACCTGACTGGTCAGGAAGGGCAACTGGCTGGCTGCTGGCTGGAACAGCAGGAGCCGGTAGGACACAGGCGGTGCCGTCCCTTCCCCACTCCACACCCACCTTCCTCCTTTGTCCCTGATTTCACACATCTGAGGCTGGACCAGCAGCATCATCCCCAAGCTGAATGAGGAACTGAAATCCAGGCGTTTGGAAAGTGCTTCAGCACCAGGCTTCCTCTGTGCACGCCCCGCTCAGTTACTGCAGCACAAAGCTGAGGATTTCCCAGGGCTTGGGGGGAAGGTTGAGGCCAGGGACGAGCTAGAGTTAAATCCTGTTGCTGAGATCAGACCAACAAGAGTGCGGTTAAGACTGGAACTGGGAGGGGATCTGCCACAGACACAGTGTGTGACCTTTGGCAAGTCCCTTTACCTCTTTCTTCACTATTTATAACCTGAGTATATTACTGCACCTAGCACAATGGGGCCCTTCAGGTGTTACTCAGAATAGAAAAAACAGGGAAAGGGGACAATCCTGGAGAGCAGCTAGGAAAACACTGCATTTGCCTGGTTGGTGGTACCTAGGCTGCGCAATTAGTAACATTCACCCTCAAGCTGGAACTTGCAGGACACAAGGAAGCTGGGGAATTGGGACTCTTAATAGATTTGAAAGTGAGGCCAAAAATGGTGTCAGTAGCTGGGTGCATGGAGTTCCCTCTATGGAGCAGGGCACTGCATTTAGGAGGATTGGCCTGTTTGGAGGGGCCTCTCTTTTTAGAATATCTAAAAAATGGTTTCCATATGGATCACACATCCGGCATGTACCACCCCCCTGCAATTGGAAGGGGCAGATCTATACACCCCAGGAAAAGGAGATCGTCCAAAGCTCACGCCCTGCACTGAGCATCCCATGTTGCCCTCAGGTGACCAGATGTCCTGATTTTATAGGGACAGTCCCAATTTTCAGGGCTGTGTCTTACATAGGCGCTTATTACCACCCACCCCAGCTTTCCACACTTGCTGTCTAATCACTCTAGTTGCCCTCTTGGGAAGGCTGGGGGGCTGGATTAGTGTTATCGGTATTTTGAGGTTGTTGGGGTTTTTTTTGGGGGGGGGGGGAGAGATATGCCCCATAAAAAGCTGGCATGGCTAATGTAGCTACTGTAATGATGGGGGAACCTCAGATAGGCTTGGGTGTTGCCTTTCTCACATCCGAGACGAGCATAGTGGAGAGATAAGCAGCAGTTTATTAGCTGGAAGAGGCTCTCTGGTTTTGACTGTTCTAAACAGTCTATTTAACCACATCACAACAGCAGAAGCAAACGGCAAGTTGGCAAGAAAAAGATGAAGGAAGGTCACAGCTGGTTGCCCTGCCCATCCAGAAACAAATCCATCTCTGGGGTATGTTTCCAATGCAACACTAAGCAGGCAAGGACAATTTAGCTCCTGCTGGAACTTTAAGAAGTGCCCATACATCACTTCCCAAAATTATGTTTGGGTCAAATCAAGAAGTTTCAAACCTTTGCATGTCGAACAAAACCAGAAAGGTTAAGGCATAAAATGAGTTGCAGCTAGCAGGGAACATAAAAGGCAATTAGAGGAGGTTCTTTAAATACATTAGGAGCAAGAGAAAGACCAAGGAGAAGGTAGGTCTACTTCCAAGGGAGAGCTAATAACTGATGACATCAAGAAGACCAAGGTACTTAATGCATATTTTGCTTCAGTCTTTTCTAGAAAGGTTAATGGTGACCAGATACTCAACAGTGGGCTCCCACAGGGTCTGAGTCTGGTACTATTCAATAGTTTCATTAATGACTCGGTTAACGGAATAAAGCACATGCTTCTAAAACGTGCAGACGACACCAAGCTGGGAAGGGTTGCAAGCACTTTGAAGGGCAGAATTAGAATTCAAAATGACCAAATCAGAATTGGTCTGAAATCAGTAAGATTAAATTTAAAGACAAGTGCAAAGTATTCCACTGAGGAAGGAAAAATCAAATGCACGACTACAAAACAGGGACTACCTGGGGAGGTGGTGGTACTGCTGAAAAGGATCTGGAGACTACAGTGGATCACAAACCGAATACGAGTCAGCAGCATGATGCAGTTGTGAAAAAGGCTAATGTTATTCTGGGGTGTCTTAACAGGAGCGTTCTACGTAAGGCTCTGCTCGGCGGTGGCGAGGCCTCACCTGGAGCACGGTGTCCAGTTCTGAGCACCAAATGCGGACAAATGGGAGAGAGTCCAGAGGAGAGCAACAAACATGATCAAAGGTTTAGAAAACCTGCCCTATTAAAAAAACGGGCATGATTAAGTCTTGAGAGAAGTAGCCTGAGTGCGGGACCTGAGAACAATCTTCAATTATGTTACAGGCTCTGAAGATGGGACAAGAAGTGATGGGCTTAATCTGCAGCAAGGGAGATTTAGGTTAGATATTAGGAAAAGCTTTCTAACTCTAAGGCTAGCTAAGTTCTGGAACAGGCGTCCAGAGTAGGTTGTGGAATGGTCGTCGTGGGAGGTGTTTAAGAACAGGCTGAACAAACACCTGTCAGCACTGGCCTAGGTTTCCATGGTCTTGCCTCAGCACGAGAGGCTGGACACGACTTCTCGAGGTCGCTTCCAGCCCGACATTTCCATGACAGTAGCGCAGCCTCTCCACGTGCGGACTTCCTCATGACACTTGGCCTTTCTACCGCCCCTCCCCATGACTAGCTCAACACCCTTCGCCGGCATTCTCACTCAGAGCTTCAGTGATGGAGGCATCACCCCCATCTTACAAAGGCTGGCACCGACAGACAGCTGTCAAGTGCCCCATGCCTGTGGCACAACCTGAAACAGAACCCAGGAGTCCGGACCCCTAGCTCCCTGCTTCACCCAGCAGGACCCAGCCTGCTCCAGCACTCAGCTGTGAACAGATTTCCCATTAGTTTCTGAACTCCTTCTGCCCACCCTGGATTTACTTAGTGTGAAACTTGAGCCCTCCAGACATGGCGCAGCTGTGCAGAGGCCAAGCTCTTGGGGAACAGCTGCCACAGTGAAAGAGGACCTGCATCTGCTTTAAAGAATTTGGGGTTCTGCACAAACCAGGAGTGTCCAGTGTTAACAAGGTTCCATATTGTCCCTGGCGCATCGTTCTCCAACCTGGGAGGAACACAGGCCTTTACGAGTCAGCAGGGCTGGCAGTTGCAACACAAGGCTGGCTCAGGGTATCAGAGTGGAGGAAGTGCACAGACACAGTTGTGAAACGCTTTGCTGCAACTTACTGTAAATTCCAGTGTCCTTGGAGAACAAAGCCAGCAGTGAGTGCCGGTACGTTTGCTAAACGGCAGCTGCTATCCTGAAAATATACAACTGGCTCCCTGTTGTAGACTTTTCCTTCAAGTTGAGATTTTCATAGCCGACATGGGAACCTAGCCCCACAACTTTCAACCCCAGCCTTGAACTTTGACATTGCCAGGTTTCTCTTCTCCCTGTGGTAAATTTCAAACAGATTTAAATTGGGAAATAGGTAGTAGACAGCACATTGCGTCCTAGCTCTACGCAACAAAAGCCAGAGTGGGCCGATTCTGTTCTCCTTTCTCCTCACACTCACTGTTCTGGCAACCTTGGAAGGCGTCACCAATCCAGCTGAGCCAGCAGTAATACAGTGGGGATTGTGTAAATGGAAAAACACCATGCAGCTTACTTCAGTTAAAGGACGTTGTTGGGCAGTTCACATCCAAAATGAGCTTTGCTTTCCCTCCCAGCCTCTTCTCTCAGGAGACTCCTGGACAAGAAGGGAAGGAAACGGGGGAAATCCTAGTGGGCTGGCTCCTCCCACCCTCATCCCTGGAATGGTTTTGTTTACAGCTGTATCGATATGATTTAATACTGATCATGTAATTTAACAGGCCAGTCGCACCTTGAGGTGCAGGGTCCATCTTTCTATCATGGCAGCCATCTATCTAGGTCCCTGTACCGTGCCCATCACCACCGAATTTGAGCAGCTCCCTCATGGTAAGTGCTCCACTATGACATGGAAACCCACACATGAAACATAAGACAGATCCACAGGAGTGCTTCTGGTATCCGTGGAAACAGTTCCCCAGAAATACATGCTTCCAAAATAGGATTTTGCCACAAGTCGACTTTGCTCGGTGGTGATGAATATTCAGAGGGGAACTGATGCATGGCACATTGGCAGGGCCAAAGGGTGGGAAGAGCTAAGCCCGTCGGCATGGATTCTGGTTCTGTTACAGGGGAACAGTTTCCTCCATCTCTTGGCACAGTAAGTCTAAGAATTAGGGCAGTCAAGAGATTAAAAAAATTAATCACGATTAATCATGCCATTAATCACACTGTTAATATAGAATACCATTTATTTAAATATTTTTGGATGTTTTCTACATTTTCAAATATATTGATTTCAATTACAACAGAATACAAAGTGCACAGTGCTCACTTTATATTTGAGTACAAGTATTTGCACTGTAAAAAAACAAAAGAAATAGTATTTCAATTCACCTAATACAAGTACTGTAGTGAAATCTCTATCAAGAAAGATGAACTGACAAATGTAGAATTATGTACAAAAAAATAACTACATTCAAAAATAAAAACAATGTAAAATTTTAGAGCCTCAAAGTCCACTCAGTCTTACTTTTTGTTCAGCCAATCACTCAGACAAACAAGTTTGTTTACATTTGCAGGAGATAATGCTGCCCACTTCTTGCTTACGTCACCTGAAAGTGAGAATAGGTGTCGCAAGATATTTACGTGCCAGATGCGCTAAAGATTCACATGTCCCTTGATGCTTCAACCACCATTCCAGGGAACAAGCGTCCATGCTGATGACTGGTTCTGCTCAACAACAATCCAAAGCAGAGCAGACCGATGCATGTTCATTTTCATCATTTGAGTCAGATGCCACCAGAAGAAGGTTGATTTTCTTTTTTTGGTGGTTCGGGTTCTGTAGTTTCTGCATCAGTGTTTTGCTCTTTTAAGACTTCTAAAAGCATGCTCCACATCTCGTCCCTCTCAGATTTTGGAAGGCACTTCAGATTCTTAAACTTTGGATTGAATGTTGTAGCTATCTTTAGAAATCTCACATTGGTATCTTCTTTGTGTTTTGTCAAATCTGCAGTGAAAGTGTTCTTAAAATGAACGAGTGCTGGGTCATCATCCGAGACTGCTATAACATGAAATATATGGCAGAATGTGGGTAAAACAGAGCAGGGGACATACAATTCTCCCTCAAGGAGTTCAGTCACAAATTTAATTTTTTTTTTTTTAACGAGCATCATTAGCATAGAAGCATGTCCTCTGGAATGGTGGCCGAAGCATGAAGGGGCATACAAATGTTTAGCATATCTGGCATGTAAATACCTTGCAATGCCAGTTACAAAGCCCCATGCAAACTTCTTTTTTCACTTTCTGGTGACATTGTATATAAGAAGAGGGCAGCATTATTGCCTATAAATGTAAACAAACTTGTTTGTCTTAGCGATTGGTGAACAAGAAGTAGGACTGAGTGGACATGTAGGCTCTGAAGTTTTACATTGTTTTGTTTTTGAGTGGAGTTATGTAACAAAAAATTTACATTTGTAAGTTGCACTTTAACAAAACTTGCACTGCAGTACTTGTATGAGGTGAACTGAAAAATACTAGCTTACCATTTTTACAGTGCAAATATTTGTAATCAAAAATATACACTTTGATTTGAATTACAACACAGAATATATATGAAAAAGAAAAACATCCAAAATATTTAATAAAATTCAATTGATAACAGTGCAATTAAAACTGATTAATCGCAATTAATGTTTTTAATTGCGATTTCTTTTTTTGAGTTAATCGCGTGAGTTAACTGTGATTAATTGACAGACCTACTAAGAATCACTCTCTCTGGCATCTGTTAAGCTCTGCAGAGCGACATGGAGAAAGACATGACAGCAGCATGCAGGGTCAGGTTGGATTCCACCCCCTCACCCACCCCGGCTTCTCAGCTCAGCCAGGAAACTGCCACATGGGAAAGTTGAAATTTGCCCCTAAACTTTGGGGAAGCCACCAGTTTGGCTGGAGTGAAATTGCCTGGTGAGAGTGGGGAGAAGCTGGGCCCACTGGCACAAACAGAGAAACTCTGCCTTGGAACAGACTAAATACCAAAGTCTCAGCTGGCACAGGCAAACCCTGGAGCATGGAGACTGGCTGAGGTTTCACCCAGCGCAGCTGGCTGAATGCTTCTTGCACCCAGCTGCAGCAGCCTGTGGGGGGACGTAGGGGTACCTCACTGGGGGAGGGCAAAAGGAGCTGAGGGTCACCTCACAATGTATGACTCTGCCATGTGGCTGGATAACCCAAATCCACATACTGTATTTGTAAAGCTTGTAAAACAGTCACCCCAGTCTTAACCTGTAGAATTACAGAATCTATCACCTTTGATTTGTCTCCACCCGGTCCAGGTTTTTAGGGGCTATAGAGAAGTCAGAACATGGTTTGTTCTAAACAGCCTCTTGCTCCCAAATCCTCCAGGCTGGGCAGCTTCTCAACAGCTGCAGATTGTGAAGATGGCCCCTGCAGTAAATCACACAGCGGAGTGGCCAGGCTCTGCAGACGGTCTGCCCTGGCCACCACACTGCAGTCTGCAGGCAGACAGGCGCTAAGCCAAGTCAGGCACAAAAACTGAAGGAAGACAGACTCCAGGGGGAAGACATTGCGTGTCTCTTCGCATCCCCAGAGTAACTCCCAGCAAGGAATGCCACAGCTATTTGAACTTTCCTTTGATCAAGTATCTGAAAGGTGCTGGGGTAGTGGCAGCCCTCGAGAACATGATGCTCTGCCTACACAAGGTGCATAGGGTAAGAATCCCTATTGGGCTCTACCATCGTGTCTACTCCGTACTCTGGAGAGCCAAGGGAGTCTGCATGGGCTGTATGCCATCCTGGCGTGGCAGGATGTGTGGTGCACACACTTATTTGCTGCTAGGAACTGGATTGAGAAACAAGCCATTTCACAAAAGCCTCTAAGCAGCCGTGGGACGGGTACAATTTTCAGTCGCTGCTGATGTGGCTTGGATTCAAATGAGCAAGCCGGAGGTGAACAGCTCCAGGCTCCAATACCCACTCCTCAGCCACCTACCCACAGATATTGGAGGGCAAAGCTCCTTTCGAGAAGCATCAGTTCTGCACAGCTGGAAGTTGACTGGAAATGAAAGGCCTTCGTGGCCTGCTTGGAAAAAGGGAATGTTTGAAATACATGAAAATACAAAAGCAGTTTGTGAGTTCTGGGCTTCTTTCCAAGAGCGTCAAACTAAAGGAAGGACCAAGATTCTCTCATAAATGGCTGCGGGTAGAATTTTCAAATGTGCCTAAGTCCCATTGCAAGTCAGCAGGGCTCAGATTCAGTGCCTAGGTCACTTTTGAAGACGGGACTCAGGCACATTTGTGAAAGTTTCATCCTGTCTATTGTGTGTCTAGACTATTGCATCCTCCGCTAGTTTACAAAAATCCTAACCCCAGCCAGAAATAAAACACTGGCTGCTCCCTACAAGCTCAGGTTGCTGACACGCATTCAAACGTAATTGAGCAGCGCAGAATGCCACAGGAACAAGGTGTCAAAGAAAAACAACAGACACAAACTTTGTAATCAATGATTTTATCTTTGAAAATGGAAGCAAATATTTGGACAGGGTACTATGGCTGCTCTATAAGAGCGCATCTCTCAAATACTTCGCTGGTTCTCTTCTGGGATAGCACGGCTAAAAAAAGCTTTAGGCACTGACTCCGTTTGAGCCTGGCTAGGCATCATCCGTTCATTTAAATAAAATACAAGCTACAAACTAAAAAACCACGGAGGACTTTCCCCCCGCCCCCTTCTCTTCAAACCATCACGCTACCTTACACCAGGGTTGGTTGGGCAGTTAAATCTGGCATTTCAGGAACTTCCTTCCCTCGGGTTAGAAATACAAAGACCCCCAGCACACAGACTTGACGCCACACATACAAATTAACAAGGAGATCACTACCCAGGGGATTTTGTTTGCCAAAATCCACCCCACCCCACCAGCCATTGATCGCAGTACAAAAAACACCAAACACTCAAATACCCCAGAATTGTCTAGGCTGCAAACTCCATTTTCAACACACAATGCCAAGAACATTGGCTCGCTGTCTTAAATAACCCAGAGCTGGCTTTATGAAGCTTTCATCCTGTGACACTACACATTTTCTGTCCTCTCATCAATTTCTTATGCTTCACCTGCTAAAAGTTCACTTAACTGTCCCAATGGTACGACTTCACCTTAGGTCAGGAACACTCACGTCTTCCAGAACAAGAGACTCCTTCATCGTAAGTTTTGAACATGCAAATACAAGAAAATGGAGAACTTAAGAAATTCTAGCTAAACTACTTGAAGAGAAATTCAGCACTCACTCTTTTGCCCAGATGAAGGAATGTGAACCTGTCCCATGCAAAGGCAGCCTCTTGTCTGGCACTTCCCTCATTAATTGGGAAAGCAGCCCTCGTGAGCGTGTGTGTCTGACGGGCATATGCATATATATATATATATTAAGCTGCAGTGAGGTGATTCAAGGATCAAACCTCAGGTGGAAAAGGGTATTTTAGGCTTATCAGCTGGTTCACTGCTCTGGCCCCCAGACAGGTTTTAACTGCACTTGTGTTTGATCAGCCCCTCCCCTGGTGCCAAGGCAGGTTATACTGGCCTGGGTATGGCTCAAACGAAGGTCAACACTCATCACAGCAAACTGTGCAGACTACCAGAGGTCTAGCACCCTTTGCCCCAACAGGTGCTGAAGCTGCTCACCCCTGCAGGTAAATCCTTTGCAAGCCTGATCAGGGCCCACCTGGGAAGCTGCGTTTGTCACCAAACGCTGCTCCCTCTCATAACGCAGACCCTCATGGTAAGCAGACATTCACTGGGCTTAGGCAGTCACTGGACACTCGGAGCCCCACGCCCAAGTCAGCATGTTGGCTTTGGATTAACATGCACTTACACCGAGTCTTTCAACTGGGGATCTCAAAGGTTTCTGAGACCAGGGCAGAAAAGCTGGGACTGCAATGGGACTGGAGATAAAGGTTACTTATATTTCAGGAAATCTTGTGTTCCCTGGGATGGGATTTTATTATAGCTGGTGGAGTTACCAGGAGTGAGAGAGAGAGGGAGGATAGGTATTGGAGGGGTTTTATTTCTGGAGACCTGTCATTGTAAAGTTACCCAACTGCTTCTAATGCTGCTTTGAAAGCCATACTTGGGCTGGAACTTCTCAGAATCAAAAATGGGGGCAGAAATAGTTTAAGCTCACAAATTTAAGAGCTTCTTTGCAAAGCAAAGGAGTCTGGTCTTGCAGCATTTAATACAGACAAAAATGTACAGCTAGGCAAAGGACTGGAATAGACATAATGGAAAACTTGGCTACATGCTCATGTCCTGCTTGCTTGCAAATCAGAATTCTGGCCATTCATCTTCGCTATCTCGCTGCGCACCCTTACACCTTATGTTAGCTGATAAACAGAATACATGTCTGCGGTGTAAAAATATTTGGCCTTTAAAAAACAAAAATGCCCATTCTGACAATGTTAGAATAATCCAAAGCACAGGGTGTTGGAATGAGGACAGCATGACTCCAGGACAAGGGTTCAGTCTCTCGAATGTAGAAGGGGAAGAGAATTATGTGGTGACATGAGTCACTTCACTCACAACCAAGTTTTTTAGCGAGGTGCTGATGGTGACTGGGACACTGTTAAAAAGGCAGTAAAGTCAACTCACATGGGTTTATGGGAGGGTCTCTATAAACTGCTTTGTCCACACTGCAAATGGAACGGATCAGATTGTTCAAAGATGAAGATTTATACAAAATAGCCTCATTTTGTTCTCCACACAGTATAAACACACACATGCACAGCCACACCCCAACCTCTACACACTCACACAGTGCTGTTCCTTTAGATTTAAAAAACAAATACTGCAAAATGCCAAATAGGAAAAATAAAAGGCTACTTTTTTGTGTGTGGCAACTTTTAAAAAAAAATGGTTCAGAACAATGTGGTGTTGGTCCCTAAGGAGACTTGGGCACAACACAAAGTCAGAATAGTTTGTTTTCAAAAATTCATAACATCTGGAAACAAATTGTAAAAGTAGCACTTAGGCTTTTGACTTAATTTTGACCAAGTCATGTAACACATTAAAACATCAGAAAAATCTTTCACTAAAAAGCTTGGCTTTTAATCATCGGCTTTCGCTGAAGTTAATTTAGGAGAATAAAAAGTTCTTATTGGAATGCTGCACGCTGCTGCTTGACGAACTTCTGAAATGGAATGTCTTCTTGAGTGCAGTGCCTGCCCAGCCCTGCTCCAGCTTAAAGTTCTGCTCCCTTTGCTCTCAAACCGTCATCTTCGCCATCTGCTGTTCTAACTTGGAAATGCGCTCATCTTGATTGGAGATTGTGTCTTTTATAGATTTAAGCTCTTTCAAAATCTCATCCAATTTGGCTTCGTTTTGCTGGAACCAAACAAAAAACAAAACCATGATTCATTAAAAATTGGCCTGGAAGGAGCAATTCTGCATATTCAAGTTTGAGGTTTCCAAAGCAAACGTGTTCCAACACAAAGGGATTTCAAAGGGAGATTCTTACAGATAAACCAGCTGAGATGGCTGGGAATCATGTGCTCTTGAGTGCTACCATGAAGCTTCTGACACAGGGTAACATGCTAATGGCACAGCAGCGTTTCTAATGGAGTTAATGCGAATGTAAAGGGTACACTGGGCCATGGTTTGCTTTTTAATGGAGTTTATGTTCTCCTTTATCAATAGCCATCAGTTCAATGGCCCAATACACTGAATCTGCTCTTATAACCAACGCTATTAGAGCACCTGTCAGCCAGTATCACCAGAGTACAGGGCATTTCACACCCTCCTTCTCAGCAGTCCACTCTGCCAGGGTTATCCGGTCTGATTTGCTGTGTTTGGTTTTAGACAAATGATGGGCTCATGAATTAGGATCCAAAGTTCCTCTGTTAACCAGCTGCTTTCTTTGAATTACATACGAAAGGCAGATTGCTGTGGCCGCCACCCCTGGAACGAGTTCCCAGTGTGGGAACAGGACTTTTAGTGTCACAAGCCATTTCAAACACTTCCAGTGCCTAACAGCACAAAACCATTCCTCCCATTGCAGCTCTGGGCTGAGGGAATGTAAATCCCCCACATACGTGTGTGACCAGATCACCAGGCCTAGCACACATTTGTGCAAAAGGTTCACAGGGCACTTCAATAGCTACAAGTGATCTTAGACTTACCTCTTGTCCGGGAAACCACATACCCTAGTAGCACCTGGGCCCTACGTCCATGCTAGCTAGCTAAGCTGTTACTACAGGGATGGGCCCAGTGTAACGAGGGCATTTGGTTTTTTACTGAGTCAGAGGGTAGAGCAGCCCTGCCTGAGACTCCAGTGCCACTCCCTGATGGCCTGTGAGATGTTACTCACAATATTTGAGGTGTCTGCTGCTTTCTTTGGGGTGTTAATGAGATCGCTTTTCTTGTTTGCTGCAGGCTTGTTGTCCAATATGTTCTTTTTGACCACCTTGAGATCCCTGTTCTTGCCTGGAATGTACCCATGTTTCAAAGAAATGAGAATGGGATCAGCATTCTTCCCCTCAAACCACTCTTCAGCTTCCAGAGCTGCTTCTGGACCAGCCGTATCGGGATACAGGTCATCTTGGAAAAGGTCAGACTAGAAGTCAGAAGGAATTGATTAGTAACATGCTTTGGGCTGGAAGGCGCTATATAACTTCCACTGCGTAACTGCAAGCAGCACCTCACCTTTCGGGGGACAGTCATGATAATGGGCTCGCACTTCCGCTCGTGAAGTTTGAAGAACCTTTCAAAAAGAAAAAGCACAACTTAGTGGGAGCAAATGCCAGTGGCACATGAAAGCTGGGCTTCTTTCCTCTGTTCACCCAAATGGATACTAGTGGTCAAGTGAGAATGATTAAGAGGTTTCAGCTGGGTAATTTCTCCCCCCCCATTATACCCAGCAGTTGAAGGGGCTTTTCTAAGGGCTGGTGAAAACTACTCAGCTTTGTGCGCCAATGCTTCTATACCTTTAATGACTGGGTGGACTGAAGGGCAGCCTGTGCGAAGAGAACAGCACATGGAAACAAGATTCTTTAGGCAGTCTTCAGTCTGGCCTGATGATCTCTCAGCATGTCACAGAGTGCTGCCGAGACTATGGCGATGAGCACTATACAGATATCGTCTACACGCACTGTATCTTTGGTCGCCAGGCTGCTGCATGACACACTGCCTATCTCCACCCCCATCTTCCACCTCTACTCAGTATTTTGAGCTAGAAGACCATCACCAATTAAACCGTTACAGTGGGTGCCTCTTCCTTGTCGTGGGATGTTTACCTGGCCTGGCTTTCGCTGGCAGTTTTCAGTCATGTCAGCAATCTCTGGTTAAGACAGTGCTGCTGTACTGTTCTCCAAGAGTCCGAAATTGTTTCTATCTAAGTTTATGAAGCAGCACTGTGCAGCCTGGAAGGAGATTAATGCTAGACCATCAAAGAGATATCCTCTTAATATTAAACCCTGTAGTAAACCAGGCTTATGTCCGACCCAATATAGATCAGAACTGCCTAGATGGAACACACTTGGTTTTAGCAAGGCTGATTCCAGCAGCTTGCTGTGTCAGATACTGTTCATCAGTCTGTTACGGTCTCAGCCAAAACACTGATCCATTTTCAGTTCAGATCGTATTATCCCTAGCAGACGTATTAGTACTTGTCACTGGGAGCGAAGGGTACTACAGAAATCCTGCTGGAACATGGAACTCCTCTCTCGCTTGCTCTCAGATGAGGGGTCTCTAAGGCAGTCACTGTTTGTGTCACTGTGTCAGACCACACATCAGATTGAGCTTTTAAGTGCTCTCAAATCTATCAGTTCTTGTACCAAATGCACCTCTTGCTTCTGTGAGGTTGTTTTGCTTTTTACTATATGAACCTGGCCAGCGCGGCCCAGGACATGTACCAAAAGCAGGAATTCTAATTAGCTGCGTTGCTCACATCCACATGCCAGCCACTCAGCATTTCTAGTTACCTGGCTATTTCACACTTGTTCACATCCAGGCCCCTCTTTGGCATGAACCCCATCCCTCTCTGCGGTTCTTTGCTGCTGAAGGTGTTGAGGTAGTGGACATACGGGGATTCATCGGTGATCTCAAAGTAGCGAATGCTGCTGTCACCCTACAGGGAACAAAAACGAAGGCGAATAAAAGGGACTGTGATGATTCCATGGCCCTGGGATCCCCTCTTGGCTATGGGATACTGTGCTTAGCATGTGGGGAGGGGGCTCCTTTCCTAATGAGGCACCGTGTCCTTTACACAAAAAGCAGGCTGAAATCTGCTATCGATCCCCCTCCCTGAAGAAAGAAGAAATGCATCATGCCAATGCACAAGCAGCCTCCAGCCCACTGGCTGCCTCTATGCAGCCGTCAAACACAATGGCAATACTAGAAACACAGTGCTGCCCTGGAAAGTCAGCAGTCCAAAGCAGACGTGAATGAGGCAGTGCTGGAGATGCGGGCAGCCACAATGGAGGGGTTAACTGCAGGGACCAGTGGCGTTTCCATTACATGGGAGGCAAAGGGAATATCTCATAACAATCTGACCTTCAAAAAGCATCACATAAAAAGGAGAGAAGCATCAGAAACAATTGCCCCAAGAGTAATGTACATTTTATAGTTAATTTTCTCCAGCTGAAACTTTCACTGATCATCAGGCTAATGGCCTCATCTCAGCCAGCTCAATCACTATCAGTCTGCTGCTGCATTCAGATAGACCTATTAGCATGGCGATCATAAAACAGATGTCCAGTGTAATCACGGTTCATTATCTCAACAGGCTCTCACAAGTGAGGGATACGGTCTGGACTTAGAAATCTAAGTGGTGTCATAATCTCAGCACAGGACTGGACACCAGGAACTTCTATGGTCCAGTTCCATCTCTACCACCCTCTGTAGCTTTGGGCAAGTAAGAATTAACCTCCCTGCCTCGGTTTCCTCATCAGCAGACTGGGAATAACTCTTGCCTTCCCTGCAAGCATGTAGAAGGGGATGATTGTTTGCACAGCACTTTGAAAGTGCCATGTATTTAACTATATAATATGGAGTCATCTTGTAACAAGTATTTCATTGAAAAGGATGTGCAAAAGCATGCCATTTATAACATGCAGCATTGACAAGGAAGCATCTGGCCCATGTTTGAGTCTGGCTGAAAGTACAGATTAATAAAAATGGGTCGGTGGTCTGGAGATATCGGACAGGAGAGCTAGAAAACAATTACTCCTCATGAGTTCCAGGGGATTCTAGCTGTCTCTCTAAAGCAGCAGAAGAGGTAGTAAGAATGGAAAATGAGTCTCTCTTGTTAGCTGCTTATTATGAAAATGTTCTTCTATCTGCTTGCATGGATCCTTCTCGGTAATTGCTCATTTGCCTTGCTTATCTTTAAGCTGCGTGTTGGCAGGAAAACTGGAGCAGCAGTGAGCACTTTAGAGCACGTAACACCAACAGTAAATCACTTTCAGAAGCAACATGCACAACTCCAGTAACTGACCCATAAACCAAAGTTGGCTCTGTACACATTCAGGTGTCTGAAAGGGCAGTGAAGGTACCACCTGAGGGTGCCTTCGTCCTATATTAATGCCAGGGGTCACTTGGGTCACCATCCAAAGGGGTGAGTCTGGCTGTAAGGCAAGTTTAACTTGTATTCTTCCCATACAGCTTTGTTTGGCCTAAGTAAACCCTGCCAAAACAAGGCTAGGTGAGCATCCCTCAATCATATTTTAGGCTCCATGGGACTGTCGTAAAGTCTTATGGAGTTGGAATAATCACTCCAAGTCCCAGATCCTTGCAGGTTCATCTGCAGCCTTGACAACCGCCGAGGTGCAACATTTTGTTTAACTTTCCAACCCGTGGTTTTTAAGAAACGCTTTTGCGCACAGTGAAGGACCTTGTGCGCTCCAGCTGAACGGAACGCCCTTCACCAGCAGCACCCAGTCACCAGCACCACAAGCAAACGGCTGCAACCACTTCACTCCTCTTGGAAGTTGCTCTTTACCTTGCCACACAGGTAAATGATATTGGTGTCTGGGTCATAGAATGGAAGCAGCACCCCATTGCTGGTGTCCATTTCATGCAGGGCTATTGGCTCTTCCATATTTTTCTGCAAATGAGATTTGTATCAGATCATTAGAGAACAGAAACCCCCAGTAAATTCATTAGCTAAATCCTTTGAGATTCCTACTGTTTAGGGGAACGACCAACAGCAATTTCACTACTCTGAAGCACCTGACGTTGTAGCACATACGGTCATTGTTTGAGAGTACACTGGTTTTCTGAGGACCTTCCATCAAAAGTTGTTTTTAACAGGCCCCCACAAACACACGCAAAGTTAAGGAAGAGATTAGACACACAATCATGGTACTAAGTCTATTGCACAGTCGAGGAAACAGACCACGTCACAGTTAGGTACCACATTACATTGGCACATGAAAGATTTTGGATGGAACTGGCCCTCTCGGAAGGCCTGCAGGATCTGCTTTTTGCTTTGGTCAGATTTACGTTTGGCTCAGCTGGCTTGTTCTAGGACATCACTCCTTTGCATATATTTTCCTGATCTGTTCAATAATAAATGCAGCTTTGAACATTTAGCTGCTGTTACGTCTTCACTGTTCCTGGGAAGACACAGTAGACTTCCTCCAAGGAGGTTATACGAGAGTAAATTTCCTTTACAGATACAATTTGGGGCCTAAACAGATTGGCGCTGTGCTCGGCTGTGACATGTAGGGGCAGGATGAGAGAGCTAAGAAGGGGAATATAATCTCACTAATAAAACGTAAAGTGTTGCAGTAATTAGCAGGCTGTCTTGGCCAGTAACTTATGACAGCATTATAACAAAGGACAAGCTGGATGGGCACATACAGGATTCCACAGGGCGAGCTGCCGTTCACTCATGCGGCTGAAGCCGGTGGTAAAGACATTGCCATCGGAGAGGAATATTGCTCTTATAGGCCGTGCTCCCTCGTGGGCCCTCTCCTTCTCCTGAAATGGATTTTCAGAGAACAAGATTCAGCACTAAACAGAAATCCGGACTCATGATGAATTAACCCAAATTCTATTTGTCGAGTTGCATGGAACCACTGCCCCAGGAAGCTGACCAGATGGGATACAGCCACCAGGTCCTTGCCCAAAGCTCCAGGTGAAAAAATAATTACTAATGTACAAGAGAAGCGGCATCCGTTCAGTTCGTTTCTTTCAGCTACGCTTACCATGCAGAATCACATATACTAAAAGCAAGATTAAAACAAACTGATGTTTCAGCAAGCTACAGCACATGAAAATAGACAGCTATGCCACCAACCCTCCCTCTGCATCTACAGGTACCCAATTTTCCACACATTATTGTGGTACTATAATTGTGCCTGAAAATTATGTGTGAAATTACCCTTGTGCAGATTGAAAAACTGGGCCCAAAATGTTGATAATTCAAGCATAAATGCCAATAAAATTAGGTGGAGTACCTCAGCACTGCTACCCTTCCTGTAACATTTCACCAGCTTTGCAAATATCTCACTCCGTTAAAGAAAACACAAACGTTGAGTTTGTCTACATGCTTTTTTTTGCTAAGCATCTGTTGCACTGACACTCCACTGATTTTAGCATACTCACAGCAACGATTTCTTGTTTCCTAGGGTCAATCACTCGGACTTTTTTGTCTTTAGAAGCTGTACAAATCAGGCTGCCGTTGCGATTCCAGCTCACATTGTAAATCATGTCCAGATGCATGTCATCCAGATTTATAAGGGCTTCACCTGTTCCCACATTCCAGATGATGACTATATTATCACAACCTAAAGGAGAACAGTAACCAGACCTTAGAGCCAACCCACATACAGAGCACACAGGCCAGTTTTCAGAGGGGTTTAAAACAAAAGATAGTTCTAAGGGCAGCCAGTTCTATGCTCAGGAAGAGGAAAAAACTTGATGTTCTGCTTCCATCATTACGAGACGAGGAACCCTAGTAACAGACCAAGACCCCATGATGCTAGCAACAAAAGCAGATTCTCCAGAGTAAAAAGAGACACCCCCACACGCACACACTTCATATGGTTTGCAGATGCACAGTCAGTATCAATCTGTGTAGCCATGCCATGGGTAGAATACGCGGAAGGTCAGCTTCCATTTTAAGGGGGTATTTAAATCAAAGCTGCAAAGCAGGTTAGAGCCACCTGAACCCTCCAGGAATCACCACCTGGGCATGTTTAAAGATGCCCGTAAGCTTTGTGTTTGGGATGAAGAACGTTTCTCAAGGTCAGTGGCATTAAGGATGTCCTGCAGAGGCCAGGAACAGAAGGTACAATGTCTCAGTGCCTCCAGGCAGGTGCCTGATAAGGAGCATTGTACAATCTGTTCCCAGTGCTTGCAATGCAAGAACAAAACAGGAAGGATTCACAGGTGTGAGCAGCTTTCAGGAGAATTCACACAGAACCCTTCCTGTAGATTATTAGTGGACTGGGGATGAACATTTGATACAAATTAACGAGCAGAATTTGAAGACTTCCTGGGTAACCTGGGGGCAGAAGGTGGCTATTGAGAAGTTGGTATCAGGCTGGAGGACACTTCCATTTGCTGCAACGATGACTATACAGGCTGACTGGGCGAAAGGCCGGCAGGGTTTGCTTTCTGCTGTGGTCAGATTTATGCTTAGCTCAGCTGGCTTGTTGCATGGTTCCAGCAAGGTCAAGGCTGCCTCTAACACCCAGGCATGGAAACTTTCCCCTTCTTAGACACAGGAAGTAAAAAGCCACTTCTTGGTATTTTATCTGCCACTTAGATTATTGTGCTCTGTTCTTCCCTTCCTGTGCTAGACCTTCAGCCGCCACTCTTGGATAAAGAGAACGGCCCCAAAGGCTCTCCAAGATCCCTCCCCCGTCTCTGCTGGGACAGCTTTTTATCCCGCCCCATTCCCAGTTTCCCTACGGCCCAGGTTAGCAGTAAGGGGCTAGCAAGAATGGAGATTTTCGCACTGCAAAGCCGTTCCACACAGGCAATAATACTCAGCACAAACACAGCACTTGTCATCTTCAAACAGGGTGACCAGATGTCCTGATTTTATAGGGACAGTCCCAATATTTGGGGATTACCCCCCACACTCGGTCCTGATTTTTCGTACTTGCTATCTTCAAAGCACTTCATAAGCCTCACACCCGGACACAAATGTGTCTCCCATCCAGTGGCCAGATCCCAGGTTTAGTGGGGGTGGATGTAGTGTTCTGAAACCTAGATTCCCACCTGGTTCTAATTAATCTGTGCCCTCCCAGCCTGTCTGCCCTGTGCTCATCCTGCTCTCCCCACCTCCTCCTGGCCTGGCATTCTGCCTCCTCCCGCAGCACCCTTCCTCTACTATAAACACTGCACGGCTAGAACAGCGGAGCCCTTTCCAGGCCCAGCTAGCCACTTCCTTTTCAAGCACTACGGACCCTGGATATGCCAACTGTGCCCCCTAATTCCCAGTGTGGCATTGCATTAAGAATCAGTATGTGGGCAGCAAATCAAGCCCAGAATGTCCTGAACACTTCAAATATGGCACGTGGGCAAAGCTCAGTCAGGGGAGAAGTTAAGACAGGCACCTTCAGAAACCATCCTCTCCCTCACTGATATGCATTCCCAACCCCCGAACCCAAGCAAGACATACAACCCTGGACCCAACAGCCACACACTCCCTGTTCCCGTCTTCGAGATATACATGCCCCCTGCCAAGCTATCAAAATCCACCCAGCTCCCACCCTCTTCTTCTGGAGCCACCCAAAATAGGTCCCAGATTTGTTTCATCACCAAATACATGGTCACACTAATATCCTCCCTGCTAGCTGGTCTCCAGTGCAGCCTGAACAGCTGGAAATGCCGGTTACACTGCTCCGCATGCCACACTGAACGGCGTAACACTGGGCTAGAGCAGCCATCCAGTGAAGGAAGAATCCGGTCCCTGGGACTCGCAGCTGCTTCTAGCAATGCCTCAGATCTCCTGGGATCCTGTCTCTTTAAAATTTCTCCAGTGCAGAGAATGATTGACACAGGAGTCGGCCAGCACTTCCTGGTCTGATCACACACTAAGAAGTAACTGGGGGAGGAAGCAGCAGAGGAGAGGGAAAACACTGGCTGAAGCCAGCCTGGGGGCCAGCGAATCCTCAAGGATCTGGGCACCAAGGCTCCCCACGCCCCACCTGCAGAAAGCTGAGTTTCGCCAAGGCAAAGAGCGTGCCAGAAGAGGAACCCACGGCTCCACCTCCTCCTCCCCAAGCCTGCAGAGAGGGGTCTGTGCCTCCATGGCTGTACAGCCTGCCTGGAGTTTGTATCTCAGCTGATGAGAAGCTGGAGCAGCGGGAAGGGAAGCAAAGCGGTCTGGCCCAGCCCGGGGTTGGTAGGGCAGAGAAAGGTGCCGTGGGAAGATAATGGGAGAGACCCTCGGCTGGTACTGGCTACCAGGGAAAGGTACAGACTGACTCAGAGCACCGGGTGCTGACTGAGAACTCCTGGGGCTCCGGATTACAGCAACCCAAGGGACTAGGGAGGGGGCCCCCAGCTGGGCAGAGACAGACACGCAGCCATGGCTATATCATGAACTGTTACACGTGGGCTTTGGTTGTTTTTATTAAAAGGAAAGAGGAATCATCCTACCCACTTTGTGACTGTACCGCTGCAGACTGCACCAGGCCAGGAGCCATCGCACAGAGAGCCTGGGTTCCAGAATAAGAGACCGGTGTAAGAAACCAAAGTGCAGAGGATTTTGCACACTGGTTTGGAATATGCTTTGCGGGAGTCGTGTGGCCTGGCAAGCAAAGGACTGGGAGCCAGCAATTTCTAACCTGTAACCCCAGCTGTGTGTTACCAAAGCACTCAGAGGCCTTGCAAACTGGCTAAGTATCGACACGTGACCTACCTCACTGGGGTGTCATGAGGACTAGCTCACATTTGTGAAGGGCGTGGATGAAAAGCACTAGGTAAGTGCTGAGAATTTCTTGAGGAGGAAAAAAAGCTTAAAAGACTCTGCCATTCTAGCCCGCAGAGATTTGGTTATTGCAGCAACTTCAGTTCACACAGTTTTGGACCCTCCAAGCTTTAGTTTCATTCAAATCCAAAACTCGAGACACATCTAAGTGACTTTTGCTCAGCTTTGCTGCATCACCTATGGGTGAGAGGGGTTTCATCCAACAGGGGGAGAGGGGACAAGTGGGTGGCACTGAACAGGAACTCAGCTACTCAGGAGACAACGGTCACGTAAGAGAAAGACGGAATCACTCCCTCTCTCTATGGGAGGAATAAGGAGAGGAGAGAAGGTCCTGGAGTGAACTGGTCACATGTGATGCATTTGTTTCTTTGAGGCATTCTGAGGTTTAAGAGGTTTCACGCTTGGGGTGCAGGGGTTTTAGCACATTGGTCGCACTTTGGACTTCTTTGTGTACTGAACTTCTCGAGAGGGGATGAAGCAGGAAGAGGAGGAGGTGGTTGTGAGGATAGAGGAAGAGGTTGGTAACGCAGGAGGGCGAAGAGGTGCAGTGCCCACCCACACACACCATGGCAGAGGAGTGAGATTTTCTGAGGTGTGGGAGTACTTCCACATTGCCCCACCCCGGACTGGTCACCACCCCAGCCAATATGCTGCCTGCAGGCTGTGCGGCCGACAGGTCAGCCGTGGTCCAGGGCTCAACGTTGGGACCACCGCTCTGTGGAAACACCTACGGAGCATGCACAGAGAGGAGCTGGAGAAGAGTGGGCACAGGCAGGTCAACCAATGCCCAGTGGCACACTTGCCCGTGGTACAGCACCAGCCGGTTGCAGAGGGGGAATGGGCTCAGCTCATGGAGCAGATGGGGGCGCTGGCTCTGCGTGCCAGCCAGCGGGAGAGGGAAGTGGAGAAGAGGGAGAAGGCTGTGGAACGCAGGGCAAGGGCCGTGGAGCGGCGCGAGAGGGCCGTGGAGCGGCGCGAGAGGGCCGTGGCAGAGGAGGAGAGGTCTCTGACAGAGAGGGTGCTGAAGATGAAGGCTGAGGAGGTTCAGGTGCGGCTGAAAAGCACATGCGAGAGGGAGAGCGCCCTGGCTTCAGCTGCTGATCTCCCCATGCATTTTGTGTAGGAATACTTGGGCTTTAGGCCCATGTTGGGAGACTAAGATCAACACCCAGGCATGTGACTAAAGCAATATTTTAAGACCTGGTATGAACGGTCTGGACTGTGTTCCAGGCCTCTGACCTGCAAAACAGAACCACCAATCTCCCTGATTCCCTTCAGCCTCCGACAGCCTCCTTCCGAAACAAAAGGCATGGCTCGTGTGTTCAAAGCTGGGTCCCAGTTTCTGACACTGGGGAACACAGAGCTCCACGAGGCACAAGCAGTCTCAACAAGGCCCCAACACAAGCAATGCTGCAGGTAGACTCAGCCAGTCATGGCCTGAGCAGGCCAACAATGCGGTCAGTCAAACCTTTGGTTATGAGACAAGTTTGAAACCAAACCGAAGTCTCAGAAGACATCTGCCTATGCAGAGAGGACACAGAGGATCTGATGACCCAGAAAAGATTCCAGTGAAACTCCGTTAGTTTCCATTACTAGGCTCAAAACTAACCTAGCCAAGTTTCGCACAAGTTTCAGGCTATGCAATAAAGTCTTCATGCCACTTTTACTGATATTGACTTGGACCACAAAAATATTTCTTCATCTTGTTTTCTTAGGCATGCCTGTCAAAGAATGTAATTGTAACAGAGGTTAAGAGAATCCCATTGGATGGATTGCGCAAATAAAGGGGACAGTAAGTACTGAAAATAGGAGTTTGTGAAAAGACTCTCCAAACACATGCAGGTACCATTCAGATGTACATGCAAGATTGTTTGGCTAGTCTCATACAGGGATTTCGGCTTTGTCTACATGGGAAAGTTATATCCATTCAGCTAAATTGATATGGCATCCTTCAACCAAAATAAGCATCTTCCCAACAGGGCTGCAGATTTCACTACACCAGTACAATTCTTGTGCAGACAAGGCTTTTGGCCCAGGGTAGTCAATAGGTGGACCGTGGGCCAAATCCCGTCCACCAGACGCTTTTCAGCGGACTGCGCAGGCTGAACCCGAGCCAACGCTGGAACCGCGTGGAGCCGTGTCCACTCCCCAGCGCAGGGTCCCCCAGCAGGGGGCTGGTGGCTGGCCTTGGCTGCGGGGCAGAGTGTTCCCCTGGGCGGTTGCTTGTGCAGCCTCAGCCCCACTGGCAGTGCAGGGATGGAGCCTGGGGGAAGGTGTGGAGGGGTGGGGCTGAGTGGAGACATTTAGGAAGGGATGTCTGCACCCCCACGGGCAGCCTAATGTCTTTCCACTATGCCCTGCCCCTCCAATCAGGAAGCGATGGAGTGCAACACGCTCATTCTGCAGCCCAAGCAGAGGGCAGCACTGTCTGGGCCCCAATTCAAATCCTTCTCTGCTTTTCCTGGAGATGGCGGGGTTGGCTGGGCCATGGAGTTGCAACTTATGGGCCTCAGGCCCTACCTGGCAACCCAGCTGGTAAGTGCCTGAAGGGATCCTGCAGCATCCGCTTGTGCCGGGGCACCAAGCGCAGCACACCCCCCCACACACACCCGGGCACTCCTCGGAGCCCCCTACCCCAGCCTTATCTCCTCCCCACCCCGTCCTTCAGGGCCAGTCCCCAGAGCCCTCTCCAGCCCCCCTCGCCCCCCAACCAGCCTCTTTCCCTTCCCAGTCTGCCTCCAGTCACCCACTACGGCCACATCCTGGCCTCCCGACCCCTCCCTGGGTCTGCTCTCTGGAGTTTCCTTGGTCCCTCCCACTTCCTGCCCCTCGGTTATTCCAGCCTCCAAAGGGGCATTTCACCGCTAGCTGGATCGTAGTCTAATAGCTTCACCTCCTGGCTTCGAGCTCAAAATTCACACCTTGCTTTGCTGCCCAGATCCCAGCCCATACCCATTCCCCCTCCACCTGCCCCCATCTCTGCCACTTGGCTCAGCTGGGGACACGGAGGAACGTTGGGGGGAGGGGAGGAAGCGGCAACACCAGGTGGCTCAGGCCAGCCCCCTGTATCCTGTTTTCAGTTTAGGGAAATAAGGTCACTCTGCGCTCCGGGCAGGGAGCTGGTGGCAATCAGGGGTGAGGGGAGGGGACCTGGGTAGGGGTCTGGACCTCGACTATACCTTAAACAAGAAATTTGGACCGTGACAAAAAATAATCGATTACCCCACCCTAGATGCTGTCCACACGGGAACAAAACCACAGCAGCGACACATCTGAAGCAGGGTCCTGCCAGAACCTTACATGATCTCACTGTAGCTAGCTACAGCTGGTTTTCAATACTGTTCTCACCAGCATGCAGAGGTACTTGCTTTCCTAGGTATCCCTGCTAGCAGACACCCGAGTTGCAGATCCAGTCAGGTTTCCATCATAGTTTATTCACATATAGTTGTGCATTGCACTGAGTGTGAAAACAAACCACATCAAGCCTAACAGTATTTGAAAATTGTTGCCAACACTGTTGCAAACTTCTGCTAAAGTGGACAGGGCCAAAGATGGAAGTGGACAGATGGAGGACGCCTGTAATATGTAGGTTATAATCTTTGACATCTTTGCTTTGATACCCTGGATTATCAGTAAAATAAGATAACACCACCCCCATTTGTTATTTTCTGTTTGTATATGAGAAACTGACTTGGAAAAGAGAAACGTTTACACTTTTGTTAAAAGCAAGTGTGTCTGTGTGTGTGTGGTGGGGGGGAGGGCAGGGGTAGTGGGTGAATTGTTTGATAGCTGAACCTGAAATGGTCATTATACTTGCTTATCAATAAAGTCTGGAATGGTTTAAATACAACTGTTTCCTGCAGACAATTTCCTAGGTCTCATATCTGCAAATCAGAGACGGCATGCACTCAGCACAGAGTGGGATAAGATGGTAACCCTCTGCATTTGCGGGGGGGGGGGGGGCGGCAGTATTATTCTGTTTATACAGCACCTAGCACAATGGAGTCCATGACTGGGCTCCCAGGCCTTATGGTAATACAAGAACAGTATCGTGAGTGACCCAGTCCTAGAAACCAAAGGAACTCAGGCAAATGGTAACAGGGAAGGGTCATCCATTCCCCTCCAATTACCTGGTGTACGAACAAGCCGTAGGCGAGAGTCATTCATCCCCCCGCAATGCTTACACCTCCTACCTGCACTGAGCAGCACATTACGTGCAGCTGGATGCCAAGCAACGATGCCAACTCTCTTTGAATGGCCTTCTAAAACCACCACAGGCTCCGTCAGGGAGAGGGCGAGTCCGTTCTCTGGGATCTGCCAGACCTGCAAAGGGGTAGGTAAAAATGATTACTGAAGGGCCGTCAACTTTAAAGGACACACCAGTCATTCCGTGTGTACTGTACCATTAACAGAAGTCCAAATTCACCCCTCTTGATCTGGGCTGGAAGGTAAGAAAGCGAGGGACTCATTCACGGTCCCAAAGAAGTCTGTGCAATGACTGGGCTGCTTGGAACATAGCTCTGTAGATCAGTGTCTCGGGGGCACACAATTTGGCCAGCAATATTTTGAATCCACATCTCCCACATTTCCACGTCCAAGGAGACGCTTCATTTTAGACACACTCCTAAATAAGCGGATTCAAATAAATTCTCTTGCATCTCAAACTGCATCTGAATAAACTGATCCATTTCCTTACTGCATTTGTTCTTGTTGGGAAGAACAGGCAGCCATTTTAGGATGGGGGTTCCCTAGTTTTAATAGAGGTGGCTATACTTGGATTAAGAATGTTCACAGGGGCTTCTATGTTAAAATTCAAGGTCTGATTTCTGTGGTCGGTTACATGGGGAGTGCAGTTCGGTGCTGGTGGAGGTTAGAGAGGTGCAGGTCAGTACCGTGTAAGCGTCTACACAAAGAGCTGCCGATTTACTCCACTTCCAATCTGCAGCACCACATTTGTGTGCTAGAGGTGTGGCAAGATGTCTCCAGGCAGCTGAAGAACTCAGTCTGAAGGAGGAAACAGCAGAGATCATGAAATCCCAAACATTAAAGATCATGTCTCTTTGAAATTTAAGTGAGGAGGCGGGACGGGACATTTAATAAAGGTGGTTTCTGTGATTCATCAGTGTTTTGCATTTCTCAACCAAATCTGACCTACATGTAACAAAACAAACTATAACGGCCTACCAACAGATGGCAGCATAACCGCAAATTGCTTCAACTTTCTATTGTTTGTTTTTTTGGAAGGATTGATTAAGGATTGTCAGATTCTGCTCGCAATACTGAAACAAGCTGTCAAAGTCAAGTCCACAGTCAGCCAGAATGAGATGTGATTCAAACAGATTTTGGAAATAAAATGGGGGTGGTAGATGCACACAGCGGGGCCAGTGTGGACGTTAGCACTAATCCCAATTTCTCCACTCCAACAGAGCATGGACACTAACAAAAAACAAAAACACACACCCACAACTTTGAGACACAGATGCTCAAAGCAAATCAGATTACCTCAAAATAACCCACCCACCTCTAGTTTGGTTTGCATTTTTATGGGGGAAAAAATTCCACAGTGAATTTTAGAAAATCATTTGGTACTGGTCTGGAGAGCTCACGTATCAGGTATAAACAGGGGTTACCCACAGAAAATACCAGTGAAACAAATTAAAAAGCTACAGAAAACAAATTCTGAAACTGGGAGAACTATTGGGGGGGGGGGGACACATGCATTCCACAGCAGTCGTAGAGCACTGTAATCCTTTGCAAATTGCAAAACTACTGGTCTAATAATCCTGCTTGGTATTGCAAAACACAGGGAAAGCAAAAGGTCAGACTATGCTCTAGAGTGAACTGGCCAACTCATTCCAGTGCAGGGCGGGGAGTCTCTTCTGTGTGGGATGAAATCAGATGTGGGGCAAGTTAAGTAGCTTCCAGTTTGGTCACAGGATCTAGCCTGCTAAAACCCAGACATGAGACACATTGAGACATGGGACAATCGCCCAGAATGAGGCACACAAAGGAAAGCTTAAAATGTTGTGAGAGTCGTTGCTTTGACATCAGTTGTATTTTCTATCATCAGTTGCATTTCCTAGATTGGCATTTCTGCATCAGCTTTCAATACAGGAAGCGAAGCAGCACCAGGAAGTTTGCTGGTGAAGAACAGCAGGAGAGAGAAGGTTTTCTTGCACTGAAAGCACACACGAGAATAAGGATCGTTCCACCATTTTTCAGTGGTTGCTTTCCTTTTATACCCTTAAAGAGTATTAATAACTAGCTATTCGTTCATGTTCCCTAAATTAGTGAACAGAAACTCAGTGAGTCAGTTTCTCGAAGTGACAGATTTATTACTACAAACATTTCAGAGATGAAAATTGTTATATATGGTTGTTGAAGTAAAGGAGTGAATCAGGAGGCCCGGGTTTTAAGTCCCAGCTCTGCCAATGACTGCATCATCTTGGGGAGATCACTATGTCTTTCTGTGCCTCAATTTCCCCATCTGGGACATGAGGAGACTATTTCCCTACTTCATGGGGGGGGAAGGGGGGTTACTGTCCTATTTAGATTTTTGTACCATGCCCATCATCACAGGATCTGAGTGATTAATTCATTGTTTGAGGTGCTTGGATACTATGGTAATTAAAGGCCACAAAAACACTAACAGAACAACGCTTGGGTCATTGGCATTTCTAGCGTGGTGCTTCCAGCTAAGCTATCTGGTGCCTCTAGTTAGAGCAAGAGCTCTGGTTTAAATTTTTAACACATTCAATGGTCAATAATTTAATAAAACAATTTACCAAATCAACTTCTATGGGCCAATCCATGAAAACAACCTACCAGTTCACCTTATTTAAAAGGCTGCTCGCTTATACTAGAATTAATTCCTCCCATCTGAGAAGAGCCATTTGATATCCTCTATAAGCCCTTCCATAATAAACATTTTCCAGCTGAATACAAAACCTGCAGTACATTACAGTCATTCACAAGGTTCTTAAGCATGAATATCTAAGTAGTTCCTCATTTGCTGGCAGAAGAGAATCATTCTTCAAAGGAAACATCCAACATATCTGCATAGCACAGCACTTTAAAGGAAGTCTCTCTGAAAGCAATTCAGAGAGGAGGAAATGATGGGAACTGCTCATCTCATTCTTCTGTCAGAGAGCAGGAAAGTGAAGGTAACTTACTAGAAAACAGAAGAGTACTTGTGGCACCTTAGAGACTAACGAATTTATTTAAACAATAGATCTGCATTGCAACAGATCTCAGATTGAAGTTCATTGTAAATCAGCACTATGCCAGCACAGAATAAAGGATGGGCCCTACTCTGTAGAGTTTAGAGTCTCAGTATTAAAAAGGAGATACATAATTCTGTGTGATTATTCACATGCCAATATGACCTAGATAGGCTTCATTTGCCACATGGCGGACTCGCAGGGAGTCTTAGCACAACATCCTAATAAGTATCAGTGATCAGAGGAGGGACTTAGGCTGGTCTTTGCCACTGATGCTCCTTTTCCAATATAGAATCTTAGAAATGTAAGGCTGGAAGGGACCTCGAGAAGTCATCAAGTAAACCTAGACCATCCCTGACAGGGGTATGTCCAACCTGTTATTAACCTCCAGTGATGGGGATTCCACAACCTCCCTTGGAAGCCTGTTCCCAAGCTTAACTACCCTGAATGTAAACCTCCTTGGCTGCAGATTAAGCTCATTACTTCTTTGTCCTACTTTCACTGGTCATGGAGAACAACTGATTACCATACTCTAAATAGCAGTTAACATCTGAAGAGCGTTAGCAGGTCCCCTTTCTGCCCTCTTTTCTCAAGACTAAACATGTCCAATTTTTTTTATCCTTTCCTCACAGGTCAAGTTTTCTAAACCTTTTATCATTTTTGGTGCTCTCCTCTGGAATCTCTCCGATTTGTCCACATCTTTCCTAGAGAGCGTGGCACCCAGAACTGGACACAGCACTTCTGCTGAGGCCTCACCAGGGCCAAGTAGAGTGGGACCTACTCTACCAACATCACCCTGTTGACTCAGATTCAATTTGTGATCCACTATAACCCCAGATCCTTTTTACCTAGCTACTTATTCCCCATTTTGTAGTTGTGCCTTTGGTTTTTCCTTCCTAAGCGAAATACTTCGGATCTCTATTTACTGAATTTCATCTTCTTGATTTCAAACCAATTCTCCAATTTGTCACGGTCATTTTGAATTTTAATCCTGTCCTCCAATCCCTTGCAACACCTCCCAGCATGGTATCATCCACAAATTTTACAAGCATTCTGTCCACTCCATTGGCCAAGTTATTAAAGAAAATACTGACTAGGCCTGGACCTAGGACTGATCCCTGCAGAACCCCACTAGATAACCCCTCCCTGTTGCATCTGATGAAGTGAGCTGTAGCTCATGAAAGCTTATGCTCAAATAAATTTGTTAGTCTCTAAGGTGCCACAAGTCCTCCTGTTCTTTTTGCAGATACAGACTAACACGGCTGCTACTCTGAAACCTCCCAGTCTGACAGCAAACAATTGACAACTACTCCTTGAGTGTGGTCTTTCAACAAGTTCTGCAACCACCTTATAATAATTTCATCTAGACCACATTTCCTAGTTTACTAATGAGAATGTCATGTGGGACTGTGTCAAAACTCTTATTAAAATTAAGATATATCATGTCTACTGCTTCTCCCTATCCACTAGGCTAGTAACTCTATCAAAGGAAGAAATAAGGTTGGTTCGGCATGATTTGTTTTTGTATCATGGGGACACAGAAGAATGTTCTTCCAATATATTAAGGACCTATTTCTATAGACTAGAGACAGGCATGTGAATTTTTCCTGCTCTCATTTCTTTGCACCCAAAGCAAAGACACTAAGGGCTTGTCTACATTACCTGCTGGATCTGGATCAACGGGCAGCGATCGATCCAGCAGGGTTTGATTTATCGCGTCTACTCGGGACACAATAAATCGACTGCTGAGCACACACTCATCAACTCCGGTACTCTACCAGGGTGAGAGGCGCAAGTGGAGTCGACAGGAGAGCGTCACCCGTCGACTTACTGCAGTGAAGACACCATAGTAAGTAGATCTAAGTACGCTGACTTCAGCTACATTATTCACATACTTAGATCGATTTCCCCCCCCACGAGTAAGTCAGGCCTAATTGTGTATGTTTACACAGGCTAGTGCATCCATCTTAATAAAGAAGGTCTTACAGGGATGAGCTGGCCTAAAGGTTTGGCATTTTCATACAAATTTTTGGTGGAAAATTTACACCTGGGGTAAGTACTTCAAATATTTCACTTAGATCAGATGTACAGCACCTTTTATCTGTGGCTCTCGAAGCACCCTGCAAACAGTTAAACCTCAGCATAACTTGCTTAAGGCTATAAAGTAGATCAGTGGCAAAGATGGAAATAGAATGCAGGAGGTCCTAACTCCTAGTCCTCTGCTCTAACCACTTGGACTAGCGGTCTCACATATCAGACGTGCTTGAGGCATATATAGGGCCCACATGGCATCTTCAGGCTGCAGAATCAGCTTTCTGAAGTACCATCCCAGACTGATGTGTCAATAGAGGTTTTATTAAAAAAAAGTATAAACTAAAAAGTTATAAGTCACTGGGACCAAATGGTATTCACCCAAGAGTTCTGAAGGAACCCAAATATGAAATTGAACAACTGTAATATGTAACATGTAACCTATCACTGAAATCAGCCTCTGTACCTGATGGACCAGAATGCCAAATATTTAAAAGGAGCTCCAGAGGAAATCCTGGCAACTGTAGGCCAGTGAGCCAGAATTAAGTACCAGACAAATTGGCAGAAACTGTAGTAAAGATCAGAATTATCAGACACACAGATAAATACGATATGTTGGGGAAGAGTCAACATGGCTTTTATAAAGGGAAGTTTTGCCTCACCTATTTATTAGAATTATTTGAGGGAAATCAAGAAGTCTGTAGATAAGGGTGATCCAGTTGATACAGCATACATGGATTTTCAGAAAGTCTTTGACAAGGTCCCTCACTAAAGACTCTTAAGGAAATTAAGCAGCCATGGGATAAGAGAGAAGGTCCTCTCATAAATCAGTTACTGGTTAAAAGGCAGGAAACAAAGGGTAGGAATAAATCATTTTTTTTATAATGAAGTGAGGTGAACAGTAGGGTCCCCCAAGGATCTGTACTGGGACCTCTGCTGTTCAACAGATTCATTAATGAACTGGAAAACGGGGTGCGAACAGTGAAGTGGCAAAGTTTGCGGAAGAAAAAATTATTCAAGACAGTTGAGTCCAAAACACACTGCAAGGAGTTAGAGGAATCTCACAAAACTGGGTGTCAAGGGAACAAAATGGTAGATGAATTTCAACACTGAGAAATGCAAAGTAAAGGACATTGGAAAAAATAATGCCAACTATATATATACACAACGTTGGATTCTAAATTAGCTGTTACCACCCAAGAACAAGATCTTGGAGTGACTGTGGATAGTTCTCTGAAAACTTCCACCAAATGTGCAGCAGCCATCAAAAAGGGCTAACGGTGTGTTAGGAACTATTAGGAAAGGAATAGAAAATATGACAAAATATCATAATGCCAATAATTAAGTCCATGGTGCACGCACATATTGAACACTCTGTTCAGTTCCGTTTGCCCCACATCAAAACATAAGAACGGCCATACTGGGTCAGACCAAAGGTCCATCTAGCCCAGCATCCTGTCTTCTGACAGTGGCCCATGCCAGGTGCCCCAGAGGGAATGTACAGAACAGGTGATCATCAAGTGATCCATCCCCTGTGGCTCATTCCCAGCTTCTGGCAAACAGAGGCTAGGGAAACCATTCCTGCCCATCCTGGCTAATAGCAATTGATGGACCTATCCTCCATTAATTTATCTATCATGAATTTTTGAACCCTGTTATAGTCTTGGCCTTCACAACATCCTCTGGCAAGGAGTTCCACAGGTAGACTATGCGTTGTATGAAAAAATACTTTTTTGCTTTAAACCTGCTGCCTATTAATTTCATTTGGTGGTCCCTAGTTCTTGTGTTCTGAGAAGGAATAAATAACACTTCCTTACTTTCTCCACACCAGTCATGATTTTATAGACTTCTATCCTTTCCCCATGTAGTCGTCTCTTTTCTGAGCTGAAAAGTCCCAGTCTTATTAATCTCTCCTCATACGGCAGCAGTTCCATACCCTCAATCATTTTTGTTGCTCTTTTCTGAACCTCTTCCAAGTCCATCTTTTTTGAGATGGGGCGACCACATCTGCACGCAGTACTCAAGATGTGGGCATACCATGGATACTTATATAGAGGCAATCTGATATTTTCTGTCTTATTATCTATCCCTTTTTTAATGATTCCCAACATTCTGTTCGCTTTTTTGACTGCCGCTGCACACTGAGTGGATGTTTTCAGAGAACTATCCACAATGACTCCAAGATCTCTTTCTTGAGTGGTAACAGCTAATTTAGACCCCCTCATTTTATATGTATAGTTGGGATTACGTTTCCCAATGTGCATTACACTATTTTTTTTTTTTTTTTAATCAACATTGAATTTCATCTGCCATTTTGTTGCCCAGTCACCCAGTTTTGAGAGATCCTTTTGTAGCTCTTCGCAGTCTGCGTGGGACTTAACTATCTTGAGTAGTTTTGTATCATCTTCAAATTTTGCCACCTCACTATTTACCCCCTTTCCCAGATCATTTAGGAGCATGCTGAATAGGACTGGTCCCAGTACTGACCATCACAGTGGTCGGTACATTCTCTCCTTTCTGAAAGCTGACCATTTATTCCTACCCTGTTTTTCCTATCTTTTAACCGGTTACCAATACGAGAGAACCTTCCCTCTTATCCCATGACAGCTTACTTTGCTTAAGAGCTTTTGATTGAGGGTCCTTGTCAAAGGCTGTCTGAAAATCTAAATACACTACATCCACTGGATCGCCCTTGTCCACATGCTTGTTGACCCCCTCAAAGAAGTCTAGTAGGTTAGCGAGGCATGACTTCCCTTTACAAAAACCATGTCGATTATTCCCCAGTAAATTATGTTCATCTATGTGTCTGATAATTTTGTTCTTTACTATAGTTTCAACCAGTTCGCCCAGTACTGAAGTCAGGAGTAACGGCCTATAATTGCTGGGGTCACCACTGGAGCCGTTTTTAAAAATTGGCGTCACATTAGCTATTCTCCAGTCATTTGGTACAGAAGCTGCTTTAAATGATAGGTTACAGACGACAGTTAGTAGTCCTGCAATTTCACATTTGAGTTCCTTCAGAACTCTTGGGTGAATACTTATTGCTGTTTAGTTTATCAATTTGTTCCAAAACCTCCTCTAATGACACCTCAATCTGGGACAGTTCCTCGGATTTGTCACCTAAAACTCTCAGGCTCAGGTTTGGGATTCTCCCTCACATCCTCAACTGTGAGGACAGACGGAAAGAATTCATTTAGTTTCTCTGCAATGGCCTTATCGTCCTTGAGTGCTCCTTTAGCATCTTGATTGTCAGCGGCCCCACTGGTTGTTTAGTAGGCTTTCTGCTTCTGATGTACTTACAAATTTTTTTGCTATTACTTTGACTCTTTGGCTAGCTGTTCTTCAAATTCTTTTTTTAACCTTCCTAATTATATTTTCACACTTCATTTGCCAGAGTTTATGCTCCTTTCTATTTTCCTCATTAGGATTTAACCTCCACTTTTTAAGAGATGCCTTTTTTCCTCTTACTGCTTCTTTTACTTTGTTGTTTAGCCATGGTGGCTCTTTTTTGGTTCTCTCTGTTTTTTAATTTGGGGTATACATTTAAGTTGAGCCTATATTATGGTGTCTTTAAAAAGTTTCCATGCAGCTTGCAGGGATTTTATTTTTGGTGCTGTACATTTTAATTTCTGTTCATAGATACTAAGGTCAGAAAGGACCATTATGATCATCTAGTCCGACCTCCTGTACAACGCAGGCCACAGAATCTCACCCACCCACTCCTGCAAAAAACCTCACCTATGTCTGAGCTATTGAAGTCCTCAAATCGTGATTTAAAGACTTCAAGGAGCAGAGAATCCTCCAGCAAGTGACCCATGCCCCATTCTACAGAGGAAGGCAAAAAACCTTCAGCGCCTCTTCCAATCTGCCCTGGAAGAAAATTCCTTCCCGACCCCAAATATGGTGATCAGCTGAACCCTGAGCATGTGGGCAGGATTCACCAGCCAGATACCCAGGAAAGAATTTTCTGTAGTAACTCAGATCCCAACCCACCTAACATCCCATCACAGGCCATTGGGCCTATTTACCATGAATATTTAAAGATCAATTAATTACCAAAATCATGTTATCCCATCATACCACCTGCTCCATAAACTTACCGAGTTTAATCTTAAAGCCAGATAGGTCTTTTGCCCCCACTGCTTCCCTTGGAAGGCTATTCCAAAAGTTCACTCTTCTGATGGTTAGAAATCTTCGTCTAATTTCAAGTCTAAACTTCCTAATGACCAGTTTATATCCATTTGTTCTTGAGTCCACATTGGTACTGAGCTTAAATAATTCCTCTCCCTCTGATATATTTATAGAGAGCAATCATATCCCTCCTCAACCTTCTTTTAGTTAGGCTAAACAAGCCAAGCTCCTTGAGTCTCCTTTGATAAGTCTCCTCCTGTTCCATTAACCTCATTTTTGTGTAGTTTCCCTTTCTGAAATTAAATGCTACGGTGTCAGGCTGCCGTGGTGTTTTCCCCGCCATAGGGATGTTAAATTTAATTATGTTATGGTCACTATTACCAAGCAGTCCAGCTATATTCACCTCTTGGACCTGATCCTGTGCTCCACTTAGAACTAAATGAAGAATTGCCTCTCCTCTGGTGGGTTCCAGGACTAGCTGCTCCAAGAAGCAGTCATTTAAGGTGTCAAGAAATTTTATCTCTGCATCCCTACCTGAGGGGATATGTACCCAGTCAATATGGGGAATAGTTGAAATCCCCCATTATTACTGAGTTTGTTTTAATAGCCTCTCTAATCCCCCTGAGCATTTCACAGAAGGGATATAGTGGAACCGGAAACAGTTCAGAGAAATGCCATGAAGATGATCAAGGGTATGGAATGACTTCTATATGAGGACAGACTTTAAAGATTAGGGCTGTTCATCTTAGGAAAGAGATGACTAATGGGGGATATTATAGAGGTCTGATATCATGAATGGTGTACAAACAAGTTATGAGAGAAGTGTTATTTACCTTTTCCACCCAATACAAAAGCCAGGGATCACCCACTGAGGCAGCAGGGTTAATACAAACAAGAGGAAATACTTTTTTAAAGAACATACATCTAATCTGTGGAACTCATTGCCATTGCGTGTTGTGATGGCCAAAGTGTAACTGGGTTCAAAAAAGAACTGCATAAGTGCAAGGAGGATAGGTCCATCAATGACTATTAGTCAAGATACCCAGGGATGCAACCCCATACCTCTGACTACCAGAAGCCAGGAGTGGGTGGATCACTCCATAACTGCTCTGTTCTGTACACTCCTCCTGAAGATCTGGTACAGGTCACTGTTGAAGACAAGATACTGGGCAAGATGGACCACGGTCTGACCCAGTAAGGCAGCTCTTCTTATTGCATCTCCTGTCTGCAGAATCTGAGCTTTCATTTCAATAAAAAGTTTCTAGCCTTCATGCAAAGTTAACCATCGCAATGGAACACAAATGTCAACGATGCAATGGCGTCTTCCTGAGTCTGTAGAGAGCATGAAACAACAGCTATGGGAGGCACGAACTCCCCCACCCCCTTTATCTTAACAGGATGCTAACTAAAGCCTACTGACAGCTTACATGTCATTAACTATTTCATTGCTGATCATTTTATCAGATGGAAAAGACATCAGAGTGAAACCCATGGTTGGGAACTGTTGGAGGAAAGGAAATGCAGAGGCAAAAATGGAGGGGAGACAGAAAAAAAACAAAAGAAGGATGGAGAAGAGAGGAACATAAGGCAGAAATGGCAGGACTCCTATAGGTAAGAATGATTTTTCCATCAAAAGACAATGTGACTTTTTTCATTATTAGGTTACTTCCTACCTGTAGGCTATGTTCTATCCTGCATCTCCTTGCAAACATCTCATTGATATCAGTGGGAGACCTGCTGTGGACTGAAGGTAGTACAGATTCCTGAACAGTGTGCCCCAAATTCAGAGTCAATTAAAAATGGAATTTTCCAAAAGTGAACTGCACACTCCTGCACAAGCCTGTGTGGATTTCTCTGTCAGGGCACCAGCATGTTTCTCTTGCTTCATTTTAGTCATTAATGAAGAGTTCAGAACTAACTGACAACTTAGATATATTGGCGTTTATTCAAACTAATAAGACAGACAGTTTAGGAAGCAGGAATTTGAAACCAATACTGAAGACAATGCTAAATTACCAGTGCCAAGATATAATAGCAATTAGAGATGGAAAGAGACCCATTAGATCAGTGGTGGGCAACCTGCACCCTGTCATGGTAATCCGTTGGTAGGCCGCAATACCTTTTGTTTACATTGACTGTCCGCAGGCACGGATGCCCCAAGCTTCCAGTGGCCGCGGTTCGCCATTTCCCCCATCCCACCCGGGTATTTGTAGACAGTTTGTCCCTACATTAGCGGTTACTTAGACAAGCTATAATTGCACTTTGCTGATCTTTCCACATAAATCAATACCTCTGGATGTTCCAACGTGCTTCTCATTGCAACTTGGATTAGGAGCTTATTTCTTCTTCTACAAAGAAGTTCTAGATTTAAGGTTTACCAGTTCTACTGATGTTTATATTTCAGAGAGTATTCGTTCCATTTCACATGCCTTCTGAATTGTGGTTTCTTACAGAACATTCTGACACCATTTCAAACAATTCTAGATCGGTCGTGAACTTTACAAATCACAAGTTTGAGGGTTTTTTGGTGTGGGAATACTTTTTTTTTTGGAAGGATTTTCTTATATTTGTTATGGAGTCAATGCCTATCACTGATCAAGGCCATTTATTGTTCAAAGTGCTCTAACCCAAGCTAAAAGGGAACCCATGTTCAAGGCTGGCAGGTGCAAAATTTAGAACCCTGTTAAAGTTTTGACATATCTACACATCCTGTGGATGTAGACAAAAGTAAGGTGTTCACCCTTAAATCAAGGGCTGCAACGGTCCTAAGAGAAACTGGGTTTGTCCTCCTTTGCCCCATTCCCACCCTCCTGACTCTTCTTCAATCCCACACCTCTCCAGTTGTGAGCTCTGGGGATCGGAGCCACATCTGCCTTCTTCAAAGCACTATAAAAGGATACATGTCCATGACTGGCTCTGTCATGATCACTTCTTTCTTCCTCCTCACCCTTAAAGACCCCGTCTGTGAGACCAGGGAAGAGACTTGCATTTACCTATAGGTTTTGTTTTTGGAACAATTAGGAAGGATGGAGAAAGGCCAAACCAATTATGCCAAGGCAGACCCGATATCTGGATTCTCAGAAGAGAAAGTTCCTCTAGGAGTTTTGGGCTTTGATTTTCTTGAACAATGCAATGAAATGTCAAATGGACAATTGTGGAAATTCAAAATCCTGTAATCTGTGTTTTCACATAGGGTTCAAATTTACAAGTTTCTTCCCAGTTACTAATTGGGTGACCATCATATGTAAAAACCACACAGTATTGTTCTGAACACTGATCATGGTAATATGTTATCTGACCTGCTGCATCCTGGCTCATACTTCCCTTTATAACCTTCAGTGTCTCACTTCACTACAACAGAGCATTGATATCCCCAAAGGGGGACTTGGCTCCTTGGTGACTTCATCCATCCTGTTGTGCAGTACTGATGGGGCTGTTAAACACCCTCCTCTTCATTCCAATTTGTTTAATTGGCTCCTCCAGATACACTAATGTCATTGCTTAGCCAGGGTTGGATCCTGCAAGTACAGAGTGACCACTACTATCACCGAAGTCGATGGGAGTGGAGGCCTTCAGCAGATTGCAGAACGAGACGTCCAGCGGGTGCTGAGAGCAGAGTGCTGTTACAGGAGACACTTACCTGTCTTTGGAAGCACAGTGTCACCTGCACAGTCAACTCTTAAGCTGGAATAGCCTCTCTAGTGGAATTATTTCTGAAGTCAATGAAGCATCAGTACCATAAAAGCTCACCCAATACTTTTCCAAAGAAATTTTATTTAAAGATCAAACAAGTGAAATTTTCTAAATAGAAACCAGGTCTCAGGCTTTTAAATATGCTTTTTATTAACTTACCATGACAGTGCAGTCCTCAGAACCACTGGCAATGACTTGATCATTATGGGGACTCCAGTCTATGTCAAGCACAGGTCCTGTGTGACCACATACTGTTGGGTATGACTTGTCAATTCTACCTGTCTAAAGAAAGAAAGAGGGAGAGCTGTAATGTGCAGACCAAACCAGGCAACACACAGCATTTCACAGGGTAAAAGAACATTTCCCACACTCTACTCCACCATCTCCTCCAAACAACAATTTCATAAGCCTTAATTTCGTGTGTTTATGACTCTCATGCAGCACTGCCCCAAACTCATCAATATCCTGACAATTTCTGACTTTGAGACACGTACATACACAGACCTGCAGCAAACCTGGGGGCTTTCTTCTCTCAGCAACGTGTCTGCTTTGCCAGCCCAGCTCCAATGGGTGTTACTGGGACATACTTCTGGCAAAAGAAGTTAGACCCTCAAGTTCTCCTGACTGTGTGGGATTATGGAGTGGTGGCACCTGCTTAGTTGTGTCCTCCACATAGCAAGGAGAATATAAAAAGGTTCTTATTTTGCCACCCTACATTTTTTTTGTGGAGACTGGCAACAGTTACAGATACCCGAGATAAGAGTTATATCAAAGGGGCGTTCTGGACACTGGAACGTCTTCACAGCTTAACTGTTGTCACCTTTCATGAATTTAGTTTTTGTGGAAAACACATGACAGCTGTGCAGAGTGCACCCCTCTATTCCCAGAAAAGAAAAGTCACCCATGCAGGCTTCCCATAGATACACCAACCTACCCACCAGGAGACATCTTTGCCTTCTACTGGAAGGAGTTTGTCTACGGTGAGAGTTCTGTCTGCATAGCCCATTCAATCCTTGCCCAAACTGCTGACTGACAAGACCATCAATTAGTGCCATTTGTGATGTGGATCTCTCTGCACTAGGAACTGGACGGGGACCAAGAGAGTGACAAGATTCTCTATAAAAACAATTTCCACACTTATTTGCAACAAAAATTATTCACATTTCTATCAAGAGGTTAGCAAATCTCTAGAGCACTTGCCTAAATCAAGCCAATTGAAAGGATAAATCTTACAAGAAAATTAGCTACTGCCTGGTGTTCATCTGAGTTTGAGAAGACAGAATTCTAGTAATTTATAGTTCTTTCAATTACTCAAATTGTTCACTGGTACTACAATAAAAGGACTCTGGCAGCTTCGACATCGCTCTATTGTCTGATAATCTTTTATTACCTACTATTGGTGCAAAACACTTGAGCTTGCTGTAAGTGAAAATTAAAAAAGGAACATTTTATATTAAGTCATTCGCATGGTTTCTTCTGTTCCTTTTGGTCTTTCACACAAAAACAAGTAAATCAATATTTTTTCAGATAGGGAAATGTGACTAAAAACTGTAAAGATTGGAAGGTTTTAGAGTAGTAGCCGTGTTAGTCTGTATTCGCAAAAAGAACAGGAATACTTGTGGCACCTTAGAGACTAACTAATTTATTTGAGCATGAGCTTTTGTGAGCTACATGAAGTGAGCTGTAGCTCACGAAAGCTTATGCTCAAATAAATTGGAAAGACTGGAAGGAGGATTTGGGCAGGTGCAGTACCTGAAATTGTCTTCAACTCATTCTTTAAAACTGACTGGATTTCAAGCGGACCATGTCCTTTCCTTTTGCAAAGTTATAACCTATAAGAAGGGGTTCAGCGAAGTTCCTGACCGGATTCTAGTTTCTTTACACATAAAGAGCTGCAATCTAATCTCAATTCTACTGTGTGGTGGTTTCCTGACCCTGGGGCGCGAGCTGCCTTCACATGACTGTTAGTAATTCCCATGGAGATGATTATTCAATTCCAAGTTCTCTACATAGAAGGATTTACAAAGGGGCTGGACATTAGCTTTCAAGTACTATTGACATTAAGATGTATTTGTCAAGAATAAAACAAGATGTAGATCCTAAGGGAATACAAGTCAATGCAGTTATAAAAACAAGGCGCAACCATTTCCTAAAAACCTAAATTCAGGCTCAACAAACAATGGTGTCCTTGTCTCAATTCCTCAGTTGCTTCTGAAACCTTTTAAAATTAAAATGTTGAAGACTGAAACAATACAAATAATAAACCAGAAACTCTCAAATTGAGAGCTAGAATCTACTTATGCCTTTTTGCATGCAACAAGGTAAAACGTATAAACAGGTTACAACGAACTGATGTATGAAGTCACCACATTTTAAAATATCAACTTTTAAAAAAAAACAGTCTAACATTTCAAGACTGAGCATCTTTTAAAAGACACGCCACAAATTAAATCCAAACTAAAGAGCTAAATCAAAAGGAATAGATGGTCATGTAAGGTACTGTCTGCAAATGTAAATAAATAAATGGCTATTCCTAGGTAAGGCTTTTAATTAATTTTCTTAGCAAAAGAGGGGGCTATAATGATTAGTTGCAGACTGAGAAAAGTGAGCACTTGCCAGTCTAGATCTGGGTTTTTAACAATCATCATCAAGATTCTTATTGGGAGAAAAATATCAGTTTGAACAAATGAATTAAACTAGAAAATTTTTCCTGTCTGCATGATCAAGATAAAGCCTGAACACCAAGTCTGCAAGCAAACAGGAGACTGTATTACAAGCTTATCCTCCTAAATAATTGTACTTCATGCTTCTCATTTTCTAAAATGCAGCTCATTTTAAAACTAGTTATCTTGTAGTACCATTAGCTCAATAAGCTGTTGTACTCTGAAATGACATTAAAAAGGACATGATTGGTCTCCATATTTATCGTCTATCAGTGACTTGTGAATTAAATGTGCTCCATTTACAAATAAAGATTATTTTTTTTATACCCAGCCTTGCAAACCACCTGAGCTCTGAGAATCAAAATGGATTCTTTCTTTTTTGGCTACTGATAGCCACAACAGAACTGGGAGCCAAAATAGGCCACTGATTCCTGCCAAACTCCACCGTCTTCACATTATCAGCTCAGCAACACCTGTGCAAACCCATGGTCTTCAGTGAGGATTAACACATGGAACTGACTGGTTCTGTAACTGGAACCCCGGAAACAATTCTGTTCAGAACGCACAAGAAGGGGAAAATAAATCCATCTTAACCATGCTGCAGCTAAGAGAATGTAACAAATAAATTGTAGCAAAACTCATTCTTGTCACTTAAGTGACTAGATATAACCCAGAACACAGGGAAGCAGCTGTTCTTGGTAAGTGTGATGTCCCACATGGTGACAAGTGATTAAAGAGCCAGGCTGACTCCACCCCTCCAGCCCTGTCAATCATGCAATGGGTGCAAGAGTGTTTAAAAGCAGGAAGTTCAAGTCAGTTGGCAGGCGGCTCTGGAAGAGCATGGACATTAGCTCTACAGCTCTCAAGAGGAATCCCTGAAGAGCTTCAGGGAAACTGCCCTCAAGAAGGGTACTCACCAGTGCCATGCCCCTACAAGGAGGCAGCAGACTCCAGTCTACCAGCCACGCAGGTTAGCCCCAGCAAGCCCCCACTGCATTTGGTACTCCAGCTGTCCCTGGGGGTAGTGAATCTGGGGCTCCACTGAAAGGATGTGGGGAGTGGGAGCCAGCAGCCCCCGTCCCTTTAAAATGCAGACAGACTCTCTGGTATAGTTTAGTATTGATAAGACAGACCACTGTTCATACGGACCGTGGCACCCCATTGACTTTGCAGAGCTTAGCCACCCAGAGGCACCCATCAGCAACAGTAAGAAAGTGGTATTTTTAGTCTCTTTTCAGAGCAGAGCTGCACTTTAAGTGTTCAAACTGAGAGGAGAAAATAACTGAGTTATACAGTGAAGAGGTCAGTCAAAAGTCTGCAGAAATGTTCCTTTGTTACAGGTGAACAGTCATTTCTCTCTACGATTTATAATGCATACCCCTTTCCTTTACGGAAGCCATCAGGGTGATTATTACTATAGCAGAAACACTTATCACCTCAAGCAGGAGCATAAAGATGGAAAAAGAGGCGACTAGGAAGTAACAAATAAAGGCCATTAGCCACAAACTGGCGGGGAGAAATGTTTATCTATTAACAAGTTTGGAGGAAGATGCTGGGAGAGCTACACAGCAAGTGATGTGCAGTGTATTTATTTACAAAAGTGCAGGTGACCAGCATTCCCACAGTGCAAGCGACTGCGTACCATGCCACCCACATACATAACACAGGATCACAGGCTCCACACTATGCAGTTACATTAGATATTCTAGCAGACACAAAAGGAAACTTATCTCAGCAGTACAAACGGCCATAGATCACTGATTTTTACATTTAGGGAGAAGACCCTGCTGCTGCCATGAATAACTGAGCCATTACTAGACTGAAAGGGTAATACAGTCACTGACTCTGGCCCACACAGAATGCTCTCCCAAAAGCACAAATAAAAATAACTAAGCAAGACAATGTAAATGGACATAATGGTTGACTGAATGAAATACTGCCCTGGTGTCTAACAGTACGGTAAAGATGAAAGAAGAGGTCTGAACATCTGTGGAGGAGCTACTGAATTGTGGTCAGGAACAAGAACAGCCGGTCTTAAAAAACAGCACATAGGAAACCAGGAGATTCTCCTAAAACCCTAGTGAAAGAGGAAGAGCCGTGCTCACAGATACGTTCTCTTTAGGGTTACATTTTAAAAAATATTTTAGATTTGAAAGGATTACCCTCAAGAACGGAATCAGCAGTGCTGTCAAAAGCCAAAATTCATGTAACCCCTTCAGAGCTAGATCCGCAACATCTCCTTTATAGCTACAAGACACTGGACAGAGGCAGGCAGGTCACAAAAGCTAAGCAGGAACAAACACTGTTACTGCTTGACAGGAGCCTTCTAAAGAAAACTCAGGAACTGCCATATTTTATTTTATTACTCAACACTGAGCCAGTGCCCCAGCATGGTTCAGGGTGGGCAGGAAAGGGGCCACCTTTCAGATGAGAGCCTGACTGAGATTTGGGACCACTGGGCACTATTCACAAGGATAGGAGCTTTAGAACTGATCCAGGCTACCAAGGTTAACCTTGTTAGGAGTCAGTACTTTCCCTCTACTTTCAACTGGATATTGAACCTTGGCTGCATCTCTAAACCAGTTTTGTAAGATTGCTGGTGCAAAATGTTCTTGGCTGCCTATTCCCTTGGGGGCCCCATTCCAGCAATAGGAGAAACCGAGCTTTGGATGAGTCTACAGCACTCTGGGATCACTTGGGTGGAAAGGGGCATTGAAAGAGTTTGGGGGTTTTGGTTCAGTTTAGTGACATGGGAGTCATCCATTGAAGAATCCCCTTTCTGCTGAACTGCTCTTCTGGAGTGTTCCAAAAATAGAAGAGGGAGACAGCAGGATATTGTATCTAGTGGAGTAAAGTGCAGGCTGGAAGTCAGGAGCTCCCTAGTTCTAATCCCAGCTTTGCCGCTTCATGGGTTTGGAAAATGTCAATTATTGTTCCTAGTCTCCCCAGCTAGACAATAGGATACTTCCTTTGCGATGTGAAGGTGAATATTTGTACATGCTTTGAAAAAGTAAAGCACTATAGGAAAGCGTTACAAACAGGTGAATTAAATATAGGACACTACATTATGAAACATTCACAAAAATGAAAGACCCAAGATGAAGAATCTAGGGACAGTCATTTTGGACTTCGATACTAGAAATGCCACTACAGTTGAGGGATGCCACATTCAAAGTTTTTAAAACTCTTCAAATACATGCAAGACTACATGATAGTGAAGTGTAGTACAAAGTTTGTATCTTCTATGCCAAACTGGTGGGTTTTCATCCTGCCATAATCCTTCCAGGTTTTTTTAAAATGTAATCTTTTAATTAGTTAAGGATTTACAGTAAGTCTCAAGTGTTGATACACAGCTTAATATTAACTCAGTACAACTACGAGAAATTAAACCCTTTTCATAATCCATTACTATTTAGGATGAGCAATACATCACAGTAACAATTTATGATAGTTCAATGGATGTGGTTTTACATTTAGTACATAATGAAGCCAATCCAGAAAGGCGAATTAAAAGATTAAGATTTTAGCAGGCTGGATGGTTTAGGCTAAGAGATGCATGCTCAATATTCAAGTCCTTTAGCAGGCAGTAGGTTAACTTTACCAAATAAAGTCATCTAGCTGTTTCATACCTCCAAAAACAAGGTTCCTGAAAGAGATGAGCAAGAAACTTCTGTGATTAAGTCCAGAAGAGATGGATAAGCAGCACAGAAAAATAGCTGCTAAAAGTGACAGTGTTATTAAGGCATTTGAATGTCTTTTACAATTGATTCTCTGCCAGGAAAGGGCAGTTGGTCAGAGGAAACAGTTCATGGATTACAGTAAAAATATGTGCAGAGAACAGCTGCTTCCTCTGATTTTGTGTTGTGCTCAGTAAGATCACAACTGAAAACAGGGAAGCAGCATCAGATTGCACAAGTGAAAGCGATTCCACTATCTGCATGCTGAGGAAGGGGTTTGGAGAAGGAAATCAGATCACAAAGGCTGGGTTTGAAATGCTAATTGACCAGTAACTTTTTTACTTCAGAGATGCACTGCTCAGACTGGGACAGGACTTTATTTCTACTCTCCCTACAATAAACTCAGTCTCACAAACCTAGAACTTGTCACTGAAGCTTAATGTGAACTGCTGTGGCCACAGAACACCCATCCATAGCCATGCCAGATGGTCACATAAGAGGCTGTTAGAATGAAAAAAAAAAATATGGCAGGATGTAATGAAAGTGTATTGCTCATTCCTGACCATGACAAATGGCTATTAGTCATCCAGCCAACCAACCAAGGCATCCATGGCTAATCCTCAAAATGAGGACTGTTACTCCCAAAAGGCCCACTGTGCTGTGTGTCACAGTGACAAACAAGCTATTGAAGCCTTTAAAGCATTCATAGCTAAATATTGCAGTTGGATTTTCCTTATATCTTCCAGAAATCCATATACAATGCTCTGCTCCAGCTCGGTTGATCGTTTGTTATTTCTACAGCTCCATAGGTGTGCATGGTACTTCAGGTATGTGCTCTGAAGTGCCTAAATCTAAGCTGATATACAGACAAAAGAGGAAGGGAAGAAGGGCTGCAGTAATGGACAGGAATGTTTCTCCCAAACAAATCCACTCTGATCAGTCTGAATGAGATGCAGAGCTTTAAAGCCATGTTATGATTGTGCCCCAGCAGATTTGGTATTAGTGCTCAAGGTACTCTGGAGAGTTTCAGGAGTGTCATCAGCCTAGTGTAGTTTGCAGCAGAAACAAGGTTTATTTCATGCCTGCAGGGAGACTAGAAATGCAGCAGTGGGATGACTTCATTGTTTGTGCCATGTGCTCATAGCTGACCAGAAAAGGAGAGATAGATAAGGTTTGGTTACAATGGACTCTACAACTAAAATAGTTGAGGGATGCTTTGCACTGGAAAATGTATGCTAATCCCCAGAATCCTCCACAAAATTAGCTGTAGCGATCAGCTTGCTCTCACACACGCTGGCTTTTTAAACAAGACAAACGGCTAGCTCCCACTGCAGTGAACTGGGTGTTCAGCTTGGCTGTTCCAGTTCAGCTACCGAACATCTGATTGCTACTCCTGCATTCTGGAGAAAAACCCTGCACAACTTTCCAGAATTAAACCTCTCAGCTGTTGTTTAAATTTGCACCCTTCCGCATCCCACCAAAAGGGCTTCAACGGAGTTTAGAAACAAACTCACACAAGAGGAAAAAGTGTTGTCCAGTGATGACAACAGGGGTCAGGAGAGTTGAGTTCTAAAGCCCATTCTACTGCTACAATGAGACCTTGAAAATTCTTTGAAGTGATCATTGAGTTTATCATCTAGAGTTTGGGCGGAAAAACATTCTTGGACTCAACATAAACCACTGGGCTTTCCCGTACGTGACAATACCATGTTGCCCAATCTGTCTGAGCTCTTAACTTGGCTGGAAGCACTATAGGAGAAAGTCATTCGAGCAACCCCATCTAGGTGACCATCAAGTGGTGTTCACATGCTCCAGTGAGAGCCATATCCAATCCAACTTGTCTACTAGGCCAGGCTGGACCAATATAGGGCTGTTAAAAAAGCAGACAAGGAGGGAGCGGGCTGAAAAAACAGGATACGTTTGGACAGATCACAAAAAAAGTATCAAATTCTAACCAGTTCTGTAAAACTAGTTTTGCATCTGGATTTGCAGTTTGCTTATACCAGAAATTTGAAATGGCTGAAGCACTGGACCAGGATTTTCAAGATTTTACTGTCAACTTCAGCAGCATTCCCAGCATTGCTATAAATACGTATGAGAGAGGAGGGCAGAGACCGAGAAATCTGATCTGCAGGTGATAATTCCAGGTTGGGCAAGTATCCATGTATTGACTCTCAGCATGCCAGTCCCCCTTCATGCCAACATGCCCATAAACTGTCAGGAGCAGCTCCTTCAGACTACTTCCATTTGTTCCTCAGGCTTTAAGACTCTGAAATAATCTAACATTGGTCGTTGCTTTCGACCTGACTGCTGCCTGAATGCAAGTGAGACAGTCTTGCAGAGTATTTTAAAGTTGCTCAAGTTTCTCCAATAAGTGGATGAAAAAGATGCAAATCTTTAATTCTGGTCTCTTCCCCCTAAAATACAAAGGTGCACAGCTAGACAGAGGTTTAATCAAAAATTAGGGAAGAACCTTCCCCCGGGCTTCAATCTCGCATGCCAAATTTTAACCTAAAAAACCCAGACATTTTCATGGATAAGTTTAAGTGTTGAGAGCCCCTCAATGGCAACAAAACTTATGTCCTTCCATCACCACTCCATCTAAACAGCTAGAAGGGTTCAGTAAATCTCGGCCAGAGCAGAAACACTTGATTCATTCTCACACTCTCTCACACACACACCCCATGGCTGAATCATGAGACACAATAACATGTCACTGACAGATGATCAGCATTTCTTGGGTGTGCAAGCACCTTATACATGTTATTTGCAATAGCAGGTTCAGGGTTTCGGTGGAAATGCTGCCAGTTTAGAAACACAGTCATAAAGCGGCAAACACACAAAGGACAAATCTAACAAAAGGTTTTGCCAAATGGGTCTGAGTAAGCCCTCAGTCACATGCACAAACAACAGGCATCATCCCTCTCTCTCAAAGACCTTACTCTACATGATTTCAGCTGTTGGCAGCCTTCTTAGGAGAGATCAGTTTAAGTAAAGAGGAGGAACCTTTTGCCACAGCTTTTTTTCAAAAAGGCAAGCTGCAAAGATTTTGTAAAGAGATATAAAAAATGTATCTCAAATTACTCTGGGGATGTGTGGACTTAACCGTTACAGTACACAGGTGTGTTAAATCCAGATATTTTCAAGTCACTTCCCCCAGTCTATCAGGGAATATAAGAGCTTTCCCCCTTTTACTAGGGCAGAGATCTGTCAGGATTAGGCAGGTATATCCCACACAGCCCAGTTCCTTCAACGATGGATGCTGCTCAGCTTCAATCCTCTGTACAAAGCTAAATAAGTACGTTGCACTGCACAGAAAAGGAGGAGGCATGGCCTCTGCCCCAACGTGGTTAAGAGACAAGACCAAGTTCATCGTTCAAAGTTCAATGTTTTATTCAAAGCAGCTGATCACCACACAGCTGCTTAAAATATCCACTACAGATGGTGGTACCTATGAAAGACTGCCAAAAAACCCACAGCAGCAAGTCTCGGAGCCGGGTCAACTGACTTGGGCTCACAGGGCTCAAAATAGCGGTGTAGATGTTCCCACTCAGGCTGGAGCCCAGGCTCTGAGACCCATCCGCCAGGCCAGGTTTCAGAGCACAGGGCAGAAACATCTACACGGCTATTTTTAGCCCCGCAGCCTGAGCCCCATGAGTCTGAGTCAGTTGATCCGGGGTCTGAGACTAGCTACTGGAGGGTTGCACATGTTTTTTGGTTTGGGGATTGTTTTTTGCAGTATAGATGTACCCTTAATGAGTTAGGGTCTTTGGTACAGTAATGACTCTGTGGTCTTATGCAATGAGCTGTGAAAGCACTCCTAACGAACACCCAGAAAATTGAACAGCAAGTTAACTAGACAAAATCCCAGCACCCCTCAATTCCATTCACATCAAAGATCTCAATCGGGTGTGAACAGGAGTGTTTCTTACTTGTCTGCCTTACTGGTTCTTAATTCCATGAATGACAACAAACTGTCCTGCCTTGCTACACTGGAGAAGTAGCTGTAAATCGGGCCCAACAGTTCGTGCCTAGGAGCAAGCAGGAGCTGAAGTTACTGTATTTGCAGCATGCTCATTTCAGCAGAAGACTTGATGAAGCTCAATAGCGACCCCTTGCAGCAGATTAAGGATAAAAGTGGATTAGGTCAAAAATCTCCGATCCCATGGTGCTCGGGCCATACATGGATTTTGGATAGAGATATCTGGGCGACGACGATGCCTGGCTAGATTTCATGGAACAAAGATTAAAAATTAGAGATCAATTCATGGGGATCTTTAGTGACGTTTATCAGAGGTGTCCTCTCCTACACACCCAAAGTGATGTGTTGGGAAGAGAGGCAAAAGAAACGAATGACTAACTCTTAAAAGCAAGGAAGTTCCAAGGTTAAAGACACGGCAGCTACAACATGCTGCACTTTGTTCCTGCAGTCTGCCTAGTGGTAAAACCTACGGTATCACATCTCAAGCATCTATGCAACGCAGTGGGAAACTAAGGCGTTTGGTTCCATAATTTCCTGGCTATGGCCAGTATAAAATCCGAGTCTTAGTATTATAGTATTATGTAGCTGAATGTGGGTAATTCCATTTGATACTTCTTTTTAAAGACCAAACTATGGTCTAAAACAGGCTGTCTCTCTCTCTAGCACGGGAAACGGTGAATTCCCTACATATGCATGCACCAAAAATTACAAGAAACTCAGGCAAAGCATTTCAACAGCAAGCCAGAAAGGAAAGAATCAACTGCACAAGTCTGACTACTAAACCAGCATCAGGATTTGTTTTGCTGGTAAAACAGCATGAATGGAGACAATCTGTAGGCCTCCGGCCTCCACGCATCTCCACCCACTCACCCAGTAGCTGCCAGAGGGGGCCTCATGACAATCTCCCCCCTCCTCCCAAAACTGGCAGCAAACTCAGGGCTTGCGTGGCTCAGAGACTAAATCACTAGGCACTTCACATCCAGCCAGCTGTTCTAAATAAAAATGGAAAGCGTGGTTTAAAATCTCTTTGCGTCGGTTACACTGTCACTCTGAACTGTGGCTGGCAAAGAAACCCAGGCGGGGCACAGAGGGATTACACCAGCAGCCCAGCTCCCACTTGAGGCAGCACCACCATTCACCCCAAAAAGGCATCTGAAGAACAAACGTGGGGTTTTAAAACAACTCAGTGTAATTAGACTGCTAAGCAGAGCTTGCTGCAATTCCGGGCATCAGCCACATCCCTCCCTTCCTCAAAAGGGTAGGGAGAGCCAAGGATCCAGCAGGGATGTGTTAACAGTATTGATCTCCACTCATTTTTCCCAATCCCTGTCCATATTACATTTCAAGAGGCACTGCCAAGAGCTCTTCACCTGTGAAGACTCGCCTACGGACAGCAGAAACTCACAAAAAAAAAAACAAAACCCAAAACAGGGCTGTCAGTAACCCCTTTGGCAAGTGATCCGATCCAGGAACCTAAGAGTTAACTAGCCCATACACTTGTCTCTGGTACAGTACGGCCCCTATCCCACCATCCTCCAGTCCTAGCCCAACGTGGCCAATCAAAGCAAAGGGTGGAAATTATTCGGGACGTCTGACAGCCCAAAGAGCCGTGATGACCATATATGGTAAAAACCACTGTCAGGCGCCCTGCAGCGCTGCTGCTGTGAGACATATCAGTGAAATGCAGCAGCCGAGGCAGGGCCAAGGAGAAACACAAAGAAGAATAAGCCGCTCATCACTGGGGTGGGGTGGGGGAGGGAAGAGCCATTCATCTGCCAGGGCACAGGCAAAAATCACTCAGTATAATCAAAAATCAACCCCGGGGGGACACTGCGTGGGGCTCTGTGCCCGGACTTTGGGCTCAGTGTGACCATTTTTATTTAAAAATACGGCAAACACATTCATTGGGAGCAAATATAAAAGCCATTTGCTTGCACCTTATGGTAATGAGACTAGAGCACGCTGGGACTGTGCCAGTCCGTGCCCTAATTATTCAGCACCTGGTGCCTCCTCCATCCCCTTGGCTCACCCCCACCACCGTCCATTTCACATTTCCAGGTGCCACCACGGAGCAGACAGATTTACAGGAGCCACGAGCCAGAATCAAAAGGGCAGGCGGGCGCTGAGCACGCTTCACTAAACAGTAGCGTTTTATTTCACTGCAGCGCCTGCCTTTCATCCCGAAGTGCTTCGCGAGCCACATGCGCACAGACCCACTGAAAGGAAGCTGCCTCGGGAGCGGAGGACAGCAAGCAAAGCCTGCTGCACAACTGTGCGGGAGAAGGAATTTTTGGGCAATCCCTTCTCTTGCAAGTTCCGTGGTAGCTTCGTACAGAGGGCCATGGCTTTTAAAGTCTGTGCATGGTACTTAGTTGTTCCTCCCCAGAAGGATGAAGGGCTGGCCCAGCTGGGATTTGAATAGGTGGTTTCAGGAAGTCTAGATGTATTTAAAATCATTAAGTCATCCCCCCATGCTGCTAAAACAGTTCAAGAGGATGCATCTATCTCCCACCTACGGCACAAGACATGCTATTGGTATTGCCTAACCAGCCGGGACCTTAATACTAGTGGGAGAATACGATGTAGCCTCCACGAGGAAGGGTGGGAGGCAGTTCAAATCTCTGTGTGTCCCCAGTGCGACACTTTCACTTCGAACCCAAGAGCAACCATGAAACAGGTTTGGTTGGAAAGCTCCTAAGACTTCTTTAGAAAGGTGTGCTGTGTGAAGATGATTCAAGTTCTGGGTGGGGACTGGCCACCAATGGCATTAGGGCTCAGCTCCTGAGTGTCTCCCTACAGGAAGCTCCCACAGAAGGGGCCAAAAACAACTTCTGAAGTTCTACAGAAGCAGGTGGGGAATCCATCCTGGCCATCACAGAGGACTCTAGACAAGGGATGAGAGTGTGGGGGAGTCATGCAGGGATGGAGATGTATACTTGATCAGGGAGCCTCTCACATGGCAGCATGTAGACAGCCTAGAGGATCTGGTTCACTGATCCTCCCATTCCCCCCACAGTGAAAGGCATGTCACTATTCCATGTAGGCTACTTCAACTACTGACCCTTCTTCATGCTCCCACTTGTGGTCTGGCTAGGTGCTAGGATCTGGTTTTGGCCCTGAATGCATTAAATGTGCACCACGCAAACAAAACTGCTGCAAGTTAAGCATCTCTAAGGTGCCACAAGTACTCCTTTTCTTTTTGCGAATACAGACTAACACGGCTGTTACTCTGAAATCTGCTTGCAGAGTATCAATTATAAAGGTTTTAAACTCATAAGCAATTTTAGATTTGTTTACCGAAGTGCTTTAACCAAAAATTTGAGAGTGTAGTGTATTTAGGTAATTAATTTGTATATATTCCACACACAGCTTTGCACATCTCTTTCACATGCAAAGAACAGCAGAAAAATCTCTGAAGAACTTGCCAAACCAGTGACACGATTCTAAAGAGCTGCAGGGCAGGCATTTTGGTTTAGCTGTGCTGGTGGTGATCTTCAAACATACATACAATCCACTCCAGAAAACTCTCTCTCATGGTGACAGAATAACTAAGGGTATCAGAGGTGAACTGGGAGTTTGAACATATTGTTTTCGGCGGACCCATTCTCAACCCCTGACTGGGCAAGAACGCATCGAAGCCAGGTAGAAAGACCACCATACTGGCTGCAGCCATCATGCTCCAGAGTTTAGAGAGGCTGGTGTAAGCAGAAGGGTCCCCTTTGAATGTAGAAGGCTGCAAATATGCTGAATCTGAGCCTCTGGGTGCTTTCCGAATTGTGTTGGCGTAGCTGTTCTCTCCCAGCATGGCCTAGATGAGTCAGCTTGGCATCAGCAATGTGGGCCTTCTATACACAAGAAGATGGGGGAGGCATGTTTGCTCCAAGCTAGTCAGATGTTCCACGGGTGCTGGGGCTCAAAACCTGTTTGCTCCTGAACCAGTCAGGCTTCCGCAGAGTCAGAGAAAAACAATGTTCCATGGCAGAAGCCACAAATCAAAGACTGTTTTTTTACACAAGCTTTGCTTATCAACTGACAGCAACAACAAGTAGAGATGCTGGGAAGAAGAAATAAATGTTTCACTTCCTTTTAAAAGGAGGGGTATTCTAGGGCATGACAGATGCCTTGATTAAAAAAGGCCTTGATAATGTTTAACAATTGATAAATCAGCCATCACCTCAACATTTACCATTCTTTAACCTTTACACTTTAAATTATGTCAAATGTCCATGTAAGACTGTGGACAGCCACTTGAATAGAACCAAAAACTGTTAACAGAAAAAACTTTATTGAAAACGTAAAGGAAAAGACAAATTTGAGAAAATAAGCTGTTTACTTTCAAGATTATACAGACCTTTTGTAACATGAGTTTGCTCTAACCCTGCATAATAGGTTAAGCCACATTAAAAGTACGTTGCAGAGACCCACACGCTAAGTGAGGAATTTGATAGTTACGTTGCAATTAAGCGGAGAAGGAGGTTCTCTCCCTACTGACTCTGGCAGCTCCCTGGTCTCTCAGGATTGCACAGAGTGTAGTTTTCTGGAAATCATCAAAAAACAAAAAATTTAAATCAGTCCTTTTGAAAGTGAACATGACGGCAAGGATGTTAGTGGAAGCCATTTGCAGACAGCTCAGTGAAAACTTCTGCTCAGTGAATGGTGGCAATCGGAAAATACAACGCTCTGATGTTTAAGGAATGGAAGAGAATAGTAAAAATATTATAATGTGAATATATAAATCAATGGTATGAGACACACTTCATGTGAACACTGCTTAATTCTGGTCACCCTATCTCAAAAGATATAGCTGAAGTAGGAGTGCTCCAGTGATGGGCAATAAAAAGATTCGAAGCCAGAACAGACTTTGATAAGAAAAGACTGAAGACACTGGAAGTGTTTAGCTGAGACAGGAGAAGTGCAAGAGCAGTCATGATGAAAGGAATATAAAATAATGAGTTACAAACAAGTAAAAAACAACACTCCTAAAACAAGAACAAGGGAACATGCCATGAAATTGAAAGAAATTTTGACGCGTAAGGAAATACTTATGCAACACAATTAACTTATGGAACACACTGCCTCAAGATATCACTGAGCGTAGTGGGGGGGGGGGTGACCCTGAAAAGTTTGGGGACCACTGGCCTAGTGGTGCTTATATATCACTGCTTGGGTTAGGAAGATACTTCTCGCCTGGTATGTCATTCCCCAGTCAAGCAGAGGAATACACCAGGTTCAGTTAAGTGTCAGATGGGATACTTGACTAGATGGACCACTTGTCTGAGCTGGTAAGACCAGGCCTATGCTCCCAACTAATGTTTCCATGAAGCCAGAGTTATAGTTTTGGAGAGGTTTCAGAGTAGCAGCCGTGTTAGTCTGTATTCGCAAAAAGAAAAGGAGTACTTGTGGCACCTTAGAGACTAACCAATTTATTTGAGCATAAGCTTTCATGAGCTACAGCTCACTTAGAGATCCCACATACACACTTTTGCAGACTGGGCTATTCTTTTTTCTGTTTCCCCCCCAATCATCCTGGACCAACGTATTCTCTTGTTTTGTCATAATCTTAGCCCTCTTCCAAAATGACAGTCCTCTTTTGAAGAGAAACTAGTGCTGTGAAACAAGAGTCAATGGTGATGTATTCAGGGGTTTAGGGTTTTTTTTTGTTTTTTTTTAAATAGATAGCACATGAAGTGATCAAGCTGATAATTTCAGTTACAAATCCTTTAAATGAGTTTATGAAAGACTTACCAACTGACTGTGATAAAAGTCAATCAAAAGGGGAGCTTTGAATAATTCTTTCCAGCACAGAAAACAAAGGTATTTTGTGACCCACTGCAGAGATAGCCTCAGTCCTTACACACAATCACCCCAAGGTATGTCTACACTACAGCCTATGTCGGCAAAACTTATGTCACTCAGAGGGGTGAATATTCCACCCCGCTGAGCGGCATAAGTTACACGAATAAATGCTTGTGTGCACAGTCCTATGTTGGTGGGAGAGCTGCTTCTGCCACTCACGGAGGTGCTTTTCATGCCAATGGGAGAGCTCTCTCCCATCGGCATAGAGCGTCTTCACCGGACGCGCTGCAGCGGCAGAGCTGCAGCACTTTACATATAGACATACCCTTATTTTCATTTGATATATCTACGAGACACCACCCTACTGCTTTATACGTTCTCATGCCATAGTTGCAAAGGCTGTCATGAAGCCTCCCAGCACTGATCTCTTCCAACCGTCTCTCCCCACGTCCTTCCATCTAAGCACTTATCCTGCATTCTGTATTTGCCTTTGGGACAATAGGCTTTGTAAAGTGAGTGCATATATTTATGAGGTTACAGAAATAAGTCTAATGAAGAAGTAGGGAACCAGAGGTGGTCGTATAATACAGCTTCCCTGTTTGGTTATTTATCAGTTATAGCTGCTTCTTGCTTGTACAGAATCTTAAAATATCTCTGTCAGAGATATGTGGAATGTCTCCCCCCATCATACTCCAGCTGCTGAAGATAACAGGGCTCTCGCCGAAGTGCAGTAGCAGTCTGCACAGGGAATCATTCATGTGATCTCAGAGAATGGCTGGAGATGTGGCAGGAGCAGTTATCTCACTTGGGTTATTCTGGTATTATACCAGCACTGAACAGGTAGAGCCTAGAGTGAAAGACTACCCTAAAGAGCCAAACAGTAGCTTGAACAGGAGGTGGTCATCTGATTCTTCGGGTACATCTATACATGGATTTAAAAACAGAAACAGAGACTAGCCTGGGTCAACTGATTTGGGCTCGCAGCGCTCGGGCTCTGGACTGAACAAATATTATGTAGATGTTCAGGCTCGGGCTGGAACCTGAGCTGTGGAACCCTGCAAGGGTGAAAGGTCCCAGAGCTTGAGCTCCAGCCCAAGTCTGATCGCCTACAAAGCAATTTTTATCCCCGCAGCCCAACTCACCTCACCCGGGCCAGCCGTGGCCATGCTGCAGGTCTTTTATGCCTGTGCAGACATATACTCAAAGACCTCATGGCAACAGGGTCTTTGAAGACTGAAAAAGGAGGCTGTCTGATTCTTATACTTTATTTTGCCACCTAGCTGTTGCTTGTCAAATGCAGAAAGTAATTAATGCAATACTGCACTGAGACCTAGGAGATACCTGGGTATCTTAGAAAGCTAAATTCCTGATGGTAAAAGAATGAACCATCACTATAGTAAACAGAATTTCTTTGTGGTAGCACATCATTCTAATCATGCACTTTTTTCATACAGAGCTGGTCCAAATTAGTCAAGCAAACCATTTTTATTTACTGTGTTTCATTTAAAGGAAGCATTGGAATGATTACTGAGGCATGCAAGACTCCATCTAATGGCATCAGAAACTGGCATTTGTCATTCCAAAAAATAGCTCTGAAGTAAGACTTCCCAGGCTCAGTCTGGTTCACAAATAATGTTGAGATGATAGCTTCACTCTACAGAGGCAATAATGAGAAACTTTCAAAAGCACCTACCTTGTGCAAGGGCAGCACCAGGAATGCTCCACCACCGCTAGCTTCTATGATTATTGCAACAAATTTGGGGTTTACTACACAAAAGGAACTATCCCAGGTAACACGGGAAACCCGGATGTCGTCATAACACTGGTCATTTTTCACTGCTTGCCCAAACACATGCCGAAATTTGCTCTGTCGTACCACTCGCCTCATTGTGTCTGCGGAGAAAGAGAACAGGAGTTTCAGAAAAACTTGGCCAGTTAAGTGCATGTTGTCTGGTCTGTTTTTCTAGAACCCACCTGCCTACATACGCTAGCGAACTCAAAGAGTCAGACAAGTACCCGGTATTGCAGGAGATGCAGCAGCTTTCATTCATTACTCCTACGCATACCGATGCCCAGTTTCAGATCCTGACCACTCTACAGTTCAAATAGCGCTCGTAACAACTGGTTTTAAAGGGTAAGTTCTATTTTTTTTTAAAATAAGACTTCAGAATTACACTGACTTGTACCAAGCATAACAGAATTAGATTTTTTTAAACCAATATTGTATTTTACAACAAAAATGGTAAGACTAATTTTCCACAAAGAATGGCATTTTCCCTATTGTGATTTTTTTTTCCTTTTATTCCAGTAAAAAAGCACCCAACTCAATGGATTTTTAAGGTAAGTTTCTACATAATTAAAAATCATTTGGGGGCACGGGATGAGAAATGTATTTTGTTTTTTGATTACTTTATTTACTTTGCAGGAGATGTAGATAAAACTCTCAGAAACAGGTACTTCTGTGAAATGGTTTCACAAGCTAGCTAGCTTACTTTATACTAACTCAAAAATCTCATTGAAAATAAATTTCTTTCTTAAGCAGGGAGAAGGGAAGCAAGCTAATGACTTGAATTAACTACTCTGAAACCTTGAATTAACTTTGTTAGCTTGTTTGCATTGCTCCTCCTCTGCCTAAGAAACTAATTGTCTTGAGTTAGAATAGAGGGAAGTTGACTGGCATGGAAAATTCCAGCCCCCTGCCTCTGCATAGACCGCAGGGGGGTAACACTCCATAGGAACACTGGGTCTCAAGGGGAGTGAGTGGCAGTATATTTTCCATTAGCATCTCCAGCTTCCAGATTGATCCCTTCTGAAACTTACCAAAAAACATCAAAGGAGTCCTCCCATCGTAGGAGATTTTCTCCTCCACAATTTATCAGTTCATAGGTAAGTGAGGAACCTCCACGTACCTTCTTGCCTTTAGAGATGTGAAAAGGACTTCTGCAATGCCCAATCTCTGAGCAACAGAAATCAGAGTCTTGCTCTAAGTTTGCCTCTCCATAAGTCCATGGTTACACACCAGGATTGGGAAAATGCTGCTCCAGTTCACAAAGCTACTTGTTAAGGAAATATTGGTTCTGATTATTCCTGCAGTGAAGTGGTAAACTGAAATGCTTTTTCACACCACACAGTGGGTGTACTTATGTGTGCATAGTCTGCCTGCAAGCAAAAATTGTGAAAGGTTACTCAAAACACATCCCATTTTTACTTCCAGAACTCTGCACGCAAGTACACTGCAAGACAGGCTTAAGAACTGCTTATTTGTAAAAAGTCTGGGAGCTAAAAAGTTAATGGTCTGTGCATCTGGAGTAAAGCTCTCACCAGAATTGGCCAAGTAGTTGTACAATTAAAAGAAAATTTATATCACTCTTAATAGAAAACTCAATTACTCAGTGAAGTACCTCAAGTTTCCACATAAATATGAGAAATCCTCTGCAATTTGTCTCTTTCCTGCAAAATCCCCATGCCTGGGGTGACAACGTCAAACACTGAGCACCAGAACTCTGAGCAGGACATCTGCACAGCAGACTTGCCCCAAATCTAAAAATCTACAGATTAAGCAGACTATACATTTAAAGTGAAATGGTAGCACTGGTTAAATCTGCTGGACTGACAGCACTGGAGAACGAAGCCACTGGTTCACAGAGACGCACCCCATGCAGCAAAGCCAAAGCAGCGAGCAGAAGCTTCTACTAAATGCCACACATTGCCAGAATAAGGCAGGAGCTCGCCTCCATGCCCAGGCACTCATGGGTTTCCTTTCAGAGATGGATAATACATGTCCCAGTAACTGTGGTGATTTCTGCAATGTGGATCTCCGTCTATCTAGGAATAGGATAGAGACCACCAAGGGCTTTCACACAGGCCAAACAGCTGTCGGATGGTAATGACTTGCAGCCACTGATGACCTTAACTGAGTTCAGACCAGCGACCTAGAGGCAAAAAGCTCTCGAAATTATTCCAAGTCTCTTGACCTATCCAGTCCAGACTTTTTTTTTTTTAAAAAGTATTTCTCATTAGTATTAGTTTTATTGTACTAGCATCAAGCAGCTATTCAATCTATCAAGAACATAATGAAATTGCCCAAATAGTTAGCCTTGCCCTCACTCTGAAGAAAACTAAGGATGACCAGACAGATTTACAGCTCAGCTTCCTAGAGTCTCTTCTCCATCAGATAACATAACCCAAACCACTAGATCGTGGATAGATTCACCTATTTTCAGGTCTCTCCAATTCAGCCAGGAAACCTAAGCGATTGTTTAAGACAGACAATCTCACCTATGCATCTACAGGAGGGGGAGGGCTATTTTCATCAGGGCTTCACTAAATTTCCCACAATAAATTAGCTGGTTTTGAATGACAGAAGTGCCACAATTAGCACTTTATTACAAACGCCTGTAGCTTAAAAGAAAAGCAGCTGTTTTAAAAATAAAATTTTGTGAACTGGTGAATTTGAGATCTAGAGAAAGGCAGCACTGCAGAAAAAGTAAGGATGGTATTATTAGATGGGGTTATGCCTCCTCAACACTTACGAAGTGAATAACTGAAAATTAACAAGCTAATATCCAAACATTTGTTAAAATATGCAGTATGTGTAGCAAAAAGCCTAAGAAGGGGCCTTATCCCAAGCTCCACACACCTCTGACATAAGTTGCGCAATCAGAATGAAAAACCCAAGTGACCCACAAACACGAATAACTTTTTACACACACAAGCCATAGCAGCACCATGACAGAAAACGTTCAGATCTGTGCAGCAGCCGCAATGGAACCGCTGAAGCCTGACATATAGAATAGTTTTCATCCAGCAGGAGTCCAGAGCACATTAGAAACAAACTAATATACGAACTGGCAGATATTCCATCCCCTATCACTGAAACACACTCATCTGTGCGATGAAATACCACAGCTACTCTGCCAACAATGCTGCAGTTTTTTCAGAGAGGAAGGGAAGAGCAAGCTGTCCCAAGCTGAATTGGCAGGAGGAGATATGCTAAATAGACCTGTATGTAATAATTTAAGGTTGGATTCTGCCAAGACAACAGGAAGGCAAGCCTACTGTTTGAGAAGTGGCATGGGAATTTTAATGACCCCAAACAGGAAGGAGTGTTCAGAGCAGGTGACTGAGTCAGGAGACCCTGGTTCCATTCCCAGTTTTGCCACAGACTCACTGTGTGATCTCAAGCAAATCACTTATACCGTCTGTGCCAAAACGCACCTGTCGTAAGCATTTCCAGCTGCTGGAATGAATGCCCCCAGGAAGGGCCAAGGATTGTACGAGTAAGTTGTCTGGGTCTCAGTTAAGATGAGTCATGTAAAAAATTCAGTATCTCGCCTAACTAGTAATTCACATTATTAAATCTTTTAGATCTGATCAACAGCACTTCTAAAAGACCCTTATCTGGTACTGTGGTAGAGCCTTAGTCATAGCCCAGAACTCCACTGTGCTAGGAGCTGTACAAACATAGGGCGTTTCAGTACAAAAAGTTACCTTTAGGAGGCCATGTCATCATTCCAATCAGCAGTTAATTGCACAATGCCAGCAACTTGGAGAGATGCACAATTAAGACACCTGCTTTTACCCTGGCTTATTTATGTTACACCTTAAAAACAGACAATACCTCAAAATCGGTAAAATGTTCAACAAGAGTATTACTGCCCCCAAAATCTTCTTCTCCAAACATGAGAGCTCAATATCTTCATTTCTTTTTTCCCTTTGCTATTATTCAACACTTAAACTGACACTGACTTGCTGTAAAACATTCTGGTATACAATTTATATGAAAGATATAAGTATTGCTAATTCTCACAATTTTACAGTAAGTCTCTCAATGTGTATTTTTAAGCCTCAGCTCCTGGAGTCCTGTGATTACGTTACGATTACAGCTTTCCAATTACCCCTGCCCCCAGACTTTCTAACCCTCATGATTGCACAGAAAAGCCTCAAAACATGAATTCTAGGGACTCAGAAACCAGAAGGTAACTATAAAACTCCCCAGATTTATTTTTATAAGTATCATTGTTTTTAAGCCAATCTCATGATTTTGAAACGCTTGGGGTTGGCAATACTGCAGCTTTCCAGATTTTTATAACCCTCTGCTCTAATTTTGATGAAACTTTCTTCTCTCAACAGTCACTCGCTTCACATCTTGCCAGGACACACAGGTATTGCACTTAGGAATTAGCCAAACCCATTGATGGGGAGAAGATAGAGGGTTGCTCTCAAACACCATGTGTTGCAATAACTAGACCCAACCGGAACTGTGCACACTCAGCTCAACTATTTCTCACCCGATAACACATCTCACAGGTACAGTGCTCTGCAGCAAAGTTCTACTTGCTCATTTACCTGGGGTGAGTAATTTCTTCTGATGAGCAACTAAAATATTAGTCATCCAGGTAAGACAGGCGAGCAGGGCAGGCTTTGTATATGTTTTCAGGAAGACACTGCAATACTGTTCATTGTTTAGCATTCTTCCCACTCCACGGTGGGTCAAAACATTAAAAATCTTGTTTTAGAAAAGTAAAGCCAGTACTTAAAATCTATGTTCCTGCAAGTAACCCCAAATTGCCTAATCTCAGCACACCATATACAGGAATTTTTCAATTTGTTGTCTTTAATACTGGGAACAGGGACATGCTAGTAAAATGTAAGATTGCACAAAAATTTCACCTGGTTCACAACGAGACCCCACCAAAAAAAGTCAAGTTCTTCAGCTTACAAATCTGATGCCCTTAATTCTACTATTCTTCCCTGACCAACTGCTGAAAAATTCCCTTCTCCCCAGTCCCCAGGGTGAATTTCCCTCATTTTAGTCATCTTTAGAAGTTAGCCTCATTTAAGATCTTTCTGTTCAAGAAGCACATCTTTGCCACCCTTTCCCTCAATCCAAAATGCCCTGTTCTCAATGGGAACCTCTCTATGATGAGCCTACGCTGAACAGGCTCCCTTTGCTATGGAAATGAGGGCTTAGTGAGTGATTCTCAGCTTTGGATCACAGCCATTTAGATCTGGTTCTTTTCGGGGGGGGGGGGGGGGGGGGGCTGAGAGACATGCAGGCTCTAGTTATAAAGAGCAGTGACTATGGATCCTTCAATGCACCAAGGAAAGCGATCAGGTAAAAAATATAGGTAGGGTTAGCTTGGTCCTGGAAAGCCAATGAAGAGCTCTCTTTCCCTGCAGTTCCAGCCTGAAGAGGGTTTAGTATCCTAATTAATTTCCCAATAGTCAAGTGCAGCAAAGGATCCCCTCCCCCACCATCTAAAAAATGACAGCTGAAGCCTGACTGCCACTGGTTCTCTTCCCAGGGTTAGTTCAGAGTCAAACAAGGCAGACTGCAGGAACAGAAGGCAACCCTTAGGGAAAAAAGTTACTCTGTCTAGCAAAGTGGATAGGCTTTTCACCTCTGCAATTATTAGATAAACCCTGATGTGCACCTGAAGCCATTCGCCATTTTAAAAGATGATTCAGCCCTTTATTAAATAAGCAAAACATAGTAGGACCTGGCTAATTCAGGCTAACAACTAGGGAGCCTGGGTGAATTACTTAGGCAGGGTAGCACATCATGAAGTGTCCTTTGTTCACTCGCTTGACTAACTGCAGTTTTACCTACCAACGCTATTTCAGTAAGGATATTGTAGCGTCTCCTAAGAGCGAGAACGTCAGAGACGACTCATTACAGCACTGTTCATTTTAAATCTTTGCTGAGAAGTGGGGAGAGGATATCAGGGCATGTGTGCTAAATATTGGATATTTGTCTCAGCAAAGTATACAAATTAGGAGGGTTAAAGACACCACTCCTACTTGGAAGTATTTTAATATTGCTAGCGTTACAACCCTCACCAAAATGAAAATGGAAGCTTTATATACCCTTCCAAGAGGGTATCGATGGAAGTGCTGACAGACCTCTAGCTATACATGGAGCTCCCATTCAATGCTTTATAATGCAGAGTGTCTTACAACTCATGTTGTACGGGGCGCATCTGGATAAACACCCTTCAGCTTTCTAATGCTGAGAGACTTGTGGCCAAACTCTACCTTTGGCTACATCCATCCAAACCTGACTGATTGCAGAAGCCATTGTACAGGCCCGGAGTACTAGGCATAGAATCTGGCACCTTGCAACAGTGTTCAAGTGGACCTTAGAAATCAATTGGATGTTTAAGAACAGGTCAGACGAACACCTGCCAGGAATGGTCTAGGTATACCTGGTCATGCCTCAGCATGGCAGGGCTGAACTAGGGGAACTCTCAAGGCCTTTCCAGCCTCAGACCTACATTTCTAAGATTCTAGGAGTTGACACTGCACGCCTGCACAGTACCATTCATTCAATTTCCTTCTGATCTTCCATCATGAAGAGTCACAAAAATTACCCTGGATTTGCCCATCATCCTGTTTATAAAGGACTTATCTGTCTAAAAAGTCCAGATATAGTTCTGTGGGTTGCAGGGTTTTCAGCCTGCTTATGTGAGAGGAAACACATCCTGCTAGGGAACAGCTTACAGGAAAACCCCCTGCGAATGACAAAATCCTGTTCAACCCACATGGATGTGATCCTTTGGGAGGGCCAGACACTCAAAAGAAATGGCTGGTTTAAAACATTAATTCAGCCAGAGGCCATTTTCAGTAAAAACAATTTACACGCCAACCTTACGGAAAGAGCTTCTTTGCAGAATCTCCTTATAAAAAGTTGGTACCTTTGATGTGAAAGAAGGGTGTTTTTCCTTCCAGGCAAGATTCCCAGAAAGATAAGGAAAACTACATATTTTATGGTAGCCCCCCACAAAGGCTTCGTTCAGGACTGGAACTCTGTTGTGCTGGAAACTGCAGAGAGCTAGACGTGGTCTTTGACCCAAACAGTTTACAATCTAGCAATGAGCAACATATGAACAGTGGAAGTGGTGAGATAATCAAATATGTTATAAGCACGGCTGGCAGCACTGCTTACTACTCAGGGTGCCCGATACAGTCCCTTATAAGGCCCTGTTTTCAGTTACTTACAACTTTGCCGGATTTTAACCATTCGATCTGAAGTTTTTCCAGCCTAGGTGTCTGCCTCAGGCTGAATTTGTTCGGACAACTTCAGCCAAAATGGTTCAGCCATTTCCAAGAATGAGGCTAGGGAAAGATAGGTCCTGTCCATGTTAACCGCCCCCACCCCCCCCCGGCTTTAGAGCATGGATATAAAATCTGGCAAGAGGGGTAGGGCGGTCTGTGTGTCATGGATACGTCTTTTGTTATTCCCATGAATATCCACCCACATTTGGCCAAGTTATAAGCCTTTGAAAAACTGTACTTTGCACATGCTCAGTAGAGACTCACTAGACCACAGATAAAATCTCTGAAGATTCCATCTGTACTAAGCATGTTTCAGCCCGGGGCTCCAGTGAGCTGAGCAGGACTCTCCCTGCAATGACAGGCCCAGGCAGTAAGATCAGAGTACCTGTCTCTCCCGGACTCTCAATGGAGGATGCTGTAGAATTGATATGCAGACACAAAATATGGGGTTGGGGGTTTTTTGGGGGGGAGGGGGGCTGAGCGGTGATGTGGGGGAAAAATGAGACTGGCTGGGCAAGAAGACTAGGGCTGGGAACCAGTGGGATGGGGGAGGAGATCTGATGAGCAGCCAGAGTGCAAGGGGACAACTGGTGCTGGCGGGGCAAAGAGACTGGCACAAGGAGCCAGGGAAGGGGTGTGGAAGGCTGGAACTGAATGAAGCAGCCTGGGAAGGGAGACCGAGTCAGTGGAGATGGGGAACATGCGCGGTGGGCTGTCAAGAGGCCAGTTGGGGACTGGGGGGGTGGGGGGGTGTAGAAAAAAAATCAGACAAGGAGCTGTTCGGGGGTTAGAAGACAACCGGAACAAGCTAGGAAAAGAGGCTGGGGACAAGAGGGGAAGCTAGTAATGGCTGGGCAAGGAGATTGGGACTGGGAAGAGAGACAGACTGGCTAGATACGAATGGAACCAGGATGAGGAGCCAGGGTGGGGAACAAACAGAACTGGGAGGAGGACAGGTCAGTGGGAAGGGAGCAGAAGGAGTAAAGTTAGGTGGAGAGGAGGGGTACAAGCGAAAAAGGCTGTGTCCATGAGAGTACAGAGCCTGGAATGGAACCCAAGATTCCAGAGTCTCACCATTCCACTGCTGTCAGCAAACAACTGTGAAACTCGCTGGCAAAGTGTGCGTCTCATCTTCTCCTAGTGCTGGTCCTCACAGAGGATGACGACCTACTACTATTATCAGTTACTCCATGAGCTCAAGTGGCGGAAGTCTGTGAGGTTCAAACCCTGCTGATGAACCACATGGGTGTCAATATGATGTCACATGATGGAAGCAGAAGAGGGCTTTGAGAAGGCATCTGGAGATGGTAACAGCCTCACAAGATCAGTTCTGGGAGGGCATCTGATGCCTAACAGTCAGCTTGGGAGAAAGTGCACAAATGTTCATGGGAGGGGTAGACAAGCAGGTCTATGGTTGACAAGCAGTCATGAGATTGGCATAACTGATGGAACCCTAACAAAAAGAGGGGACACTGGAAAGAGCGAAATCCTGAATGAACACAATAGAATAAATCCCAGGAGCTCAATGCCACAGGATATTAAAGCAAGCAGTTTACTCTAGAAAAAGTTAAGAACTGCATCTGCAGTTAGACTAGGAACACTGTAAGTAACAAGAGATTGCAATCGTCATGCTTCAAGGCCATGCTTCAAGATCACCATCTAGGTCAGAAGACATTCACCCACATGGTGTCATTGTGTACAGTTAAGTTGATCATAAAGGGGCTGAAGGACTCGCCACTTGCCACAGCAACATCTCACAAAGGCCACTCAATCAGTGATGCCAAGTCTCCATTTTATCAAGCCTTGTGATTCCCTAAAGCCTCAGCTCCTGCGGTCATGGGAATACATGAGAATCTCAGATTTCATTTTAAAAAGCAGACAGCTTTTAGCCCACGGCAGTTGTGGAGGAAAGCTTGAAAACAAACTCTAAAGCCAATAAGAAGAGCCCAAAATTATGATGTTTTTTCTCTCTTAAATTACACAATTTCTTGGGGCTTGACTCATGATTTTTGAATGCTGAGGGTTGGCAAAACAGCCACTATCAGAGACTGAGAATATAAACGATTGGAATGTTTTGATTTGGCAACTCCTAGGTTGTCATTTTTTAACATCTGTACATCATGCAATACACTTGTATAGCATTAAATCAAGATTCATGCTTTGAGATCCTCTGATGGACGGGACTGCAGGGTTACAAAGTATCTTACAACATTAATCACTTACAGCTCACTTCACCTTATTAGTTTCTTTTTACAGATGAGGCAATCGAGGCTCAAGGACGTTAAGTGACTTGTCCAAGATCACCCAGGATGAACGCCGATAGAGGCAGGACTAAAAGCCAAATATCCCGAGTCCCAGGTCTTGTGCTTGTAAACACAAGGCCATTCTTCCTGTTGCATCTCATCATTTTGTGTTAAGGCAGCTTGTCCATGTCAAGGGACTATTCAAACCCACTGCAGCAGTGACTAAACCTTTATTTTCATGCATTCAGAAAAATTTAATCCAGGCTGCACATTGTCACACATCACAGCCCTAGGATGTATCTTATTTGTGTACTGACAAATAATCTGCCTGGTGAAGTGAAGTCTAGGTTGAGCAAGATGATCCCACCCCCCGACTTCAGTTCATTTTAAAGACAAAAAGCCAGACTATAAACTCAACAGTGAAATTTCCAGCTGTCAAAAAAACCGAAAAACAAAAATAACCCTGGCAAGATTCTGTTATGTGATGAGAACCTAAGTCACGTAAACTAGCAGGAAATTTGGTATTTTCCCCAAATAGGAAGTGTAACAAAATCAGAAATGTAAAATTTGTACTAAATTTAATCATTTAAAAATGCTAAAATTGCTATTCTGGGCACAATTCAAGGTTACTGGCTCTAACCTAGAAATTCCTGTTTGGTATCATTGAATCCCTATAACTATACCCAGATACAATAGCAATGAGACCACCATTCTTCGGAGAGTTGCAGATTAACAAGGCTGTATAATAATGCTTAACTCTTATAAATACACACAGTAACAACTACATGGCTTGCAAACTGGGTACTTTAGGACTACCGTACGTACACATGCTATGCTAAGGTGGTGATCTGAAATGCAGTTGCTGACTATACTAGCAAGCGCATATTTGCAGATTGGACATTGTGTGATTCTGCAAATTTAATTTCCTTGAGAGGTCCTGGAGTGAGTGACCTTTTACAGCATGGTGCAGGACACCTTTGTGGTCTCACGTTGGGCCTTCAAGGGCCATTCACAGTTGGGGTGGTACAGGCATTGGACTGTTTAAAAACCCAGACAAGACAGCATATCTAGCTGCATTTAATCTGTGTCATTTGCCCTAATTCCATTGCAATAAGTGCACACAAAATCATTAAAGTAAATTATCACGAGAATATTGATGGAAAGAAGGCAAGGAAAAAAAGCTACTTAAAAATCCTTGGCCCCAAATTTTATGTGGACAAAATATATAACAAAGCCTGTACTAATTTCTTAGGAAAAATGATGTAGGAGACCGTACATCACTGAAATACTTCCACAGACAAGCACTTTCAGATTTCATAACTGACAGAGAAATGACGGAAAATAACCCACTTCCCAAGTTTGTCTCTTCAAATTTGAAGGGACACTATCAGGTCATATTAGAACAAAATTTAAGTTTTATGAACACAAACTATTAGAGGGGGGAAAAAAAACATTTCTAAGAAGATGAATTTTTTTAAAAGGACAATTGTTATTTAACACCTAAGAGTGTTCTAGGAACTTTACAGACCTATACAATGAAAAGTTCCTGCCTGGAATAATAGTGGGGAATTTCCACAATCCTCATATTGACTGGGTATGTGTCACCTCAGGAAGGGATGCAGAGATAAAATCTTGACACCATAAACAACTGCTTCTTGGAGCAGCTTGTCCTGGAACCTGCTGGGGGAGAGGCAATTCCTGATTTAATACTAAGTGAATCACAGGATCTGGTCTAAGAGGTGAATACAGCTGAACCACTCAGCAATAATAACCATCATGTAATTAAATTTAACATCTTTGCAGGGGGGGAAATGCCAAAGAAACCCACCACAGTAGCATTTAACTTCAAAAATGGGAACTACAAAAAATGAGAAAGATAGTTAAATGGACATTAAAAAGAACAGTCAAAAGGGTGAAATGCCTACATACCACATGGAGATGATTTATAAACACCACAATAGAAGCTCAAACTACATGTATACCCCAAATAAATAAATATAAACAGCCCAAAAAATGCTGCCATGGCTAAAGATGGTATTTAGAGTTAAAAAGGCATCCTTTAAAGATTGAAAGTTAAATTCTGCTGAGGAAAATAGAAAGGAGCATCAGCAAGTCAAGCGCAAAATTATAAGGCAAGCCAAGAAAAAAAAAGATATGAAGAGCAACTACCTACAGACATAGAAAAAAAGTAACGGCAAACAGTATTTTAAAGTACATTAGAAGCAGGAAGCCTGCCGACCAGTCAGTGGGGCCATCTGATGATCAAACTGCTAAAGGAGCACTCAAGGAAGACAAGGGTGTTGCAAAAAAGCTAAATGAATTCTTTGCACCAGCCTTCACAGCAGAGATTATGGGGGTGATCTCCACACCCGAGCCATTCCTTTTAGGTGACAAATCTGAGGAATTGTCCCATATTGAGGTGTCAATAGAGAAGACTTTGGAACAAACTGAAATTGAGGACTCGATGGTATTCACCCAGGAGTTCTGAAGGAACTCAAATATGAAGTTGAACTACTAACTGTGGTATATAACCTATCACTAAAATAAGCCCCTCTACCAGACAACTGGAGGGTAGCTAACGTAATGCCTATTTTTAAAAAAGGCTCCAGGGGCAATCCCGGCAATTGCAGGCTTTAAGCCTAACTTCAGTACTAGGCAAATTGATCAAAACTATGGTGAAGAACAGAATCATCATACACACAGATAAGCATGATATGTTGGGAAAAAGCCAAAATGGCTTTATAAAGGGAAATCATGCCTCACAAATCTATTAAAATTCTTCAAGTGGCAATCAACAAATACATGGATAAAAGTGATCCAGTTGATATAGTATACTTGGATTTTGAGAAAGCCTTTGACAAGGTCCCACATCAAAGGCACTTAAGTAAGGTAAGGAGTCATGGGTTAAGGGGGAAGGTCCTCTCATGGATCAGCCACCGCTTCAAAGACAGGAAACAAAGGATAGGACTAAATGGTCAGTTTTCACAATGGAGAGACGTAAATAACAGGGTCCCACAAGGACCTGTGCTGTTCAACATATTCATAAAAGATCTGGAAAAGAGAATGAACACTGAGATGGCAAAATATGCAGACAATACAAAATTATTGAAGCTAGTTAAGTCCAAAGCTGACTGTGAAGAGTTACAAAGGAATCTCACTGAACATGGTTTGAGCATTGGCCTGCTAAATCCATGGTTGTGAGTTCAATCCTTGAAGGGGCCATTTAGGGATTGGGGCAAAAATTGGGGATTGGTCCTGCTCTGAGCAGGGGGTTGGACTAGATGACCTTCCAACCCTGAGCTTCTATGATATAACTGGATGACTGGGCAACAAAATGGCAGATGAAATTCAATTTGGTAAGTGCAAAGTAATGCACACTGGAAGAAATAATCCCAACTCCACAAACAAAATGATGGGGTCAAAATTAGCTGTTACCACACAAGAAAGATTGAGTCATCGTGGATAATTCTCTGAAAACATCTGCTAAGTGCAGCACCAGTAAAAAAAGCAAACAAAATGTTAGGAATCCTTAGGAAAGGGATAGATCATAAGACAGAAAATATCAAAATGCCACTATATAAATCCATGGTACCCCACACCTTAAATATGGAACGCAGTTCTGATAACCCCATCTCAAAAAAAAGATACCTTTCTCTGCACCTTTACCAATTTTAATGTAACAGAAGTGATTGGGGGATGGAACAGCTCCCATATGAGGAGAGATTAAAATGCTTGTGACGGTTCATCTTAGAAAAGAGATGAGTAAAGGGGGGATATGATAGAGGCCTATAAAATCATGAATGATGTAAAGAAAGTAAGTGTTATTAACCACTTCACATAACGCAAGAACTAGGGGTCACTCAATTAAATTAACAGGCACCAGGTTTAAGACAAAAGCAAGTATTTCTTCACACAACACACAGTCAACCTATGGAACTTATTGCCAGGGGATGTTGTAAAGGCCAAAATTATAACTGGGTTCAAAAAAGAATTAGAAAAGTTCATGAAGGATAGGTCCATCAATTGCTATTAGCCAAGATGGTCAGGGATGCAACCCCATGATCCAGGTGTCCCTAAACCTCCAACTGCCAAAAACTGGGACTGGAATGACAGAGGATGGATCATTTGAAATCACCCTATTCTGTTCATTTCCTCTGAAGCATTTGGCATTGGCCACTGTCAGACACTGGGCTAGACGGACCGTTGGCGTGCTCCAGTATGGACGTTCTTATGAAGAGCTTATAAACTAATATGATAATTTACAAAGGGGGAGGAGGAAAGGGACACTAGAGTGCTTTTTTCATAATCTGAGCCACGCTTAAATCTTGTTGTTTACCATTGCTTAACCTCATACCAAAGTACCATTTTTTTTCCATCTTTTCCTTTTGTCAGTTTGGTCTATTCTGTTTTTTTTTAAACACATAACCTTCACTCATTTTCTCCAACTTTTCAATAAAACTTGTTTAAAAAAATCCCCTTCAGTATTTTTGAATCCCCACTTCGTAATTTTGTGCCTGCATGAGATCCTGACATTTAAATGGGACCAGAAATTGACTGAACAGATCTGAAACTAACCTCTTTATTTTCATCATCCCAGATAAGTGACCATCCAAAATGCAAACAGCAAAACCAGTGGACAGCAAAGCAGATTTTCAAGGCTGTTTTTCAATTTTAAGATCAGGTGTTCTTTGTCAAGAAGGTAAGGAAATTTGTTTTTTAAAATACGATTTTTAACCTTTTACATTCAGCTGAAAAAAATCATTAGTGAAATAAGCTATTGTACAGAAGCCGGTTTGTGCCATACTTAGGAACATATATTGATCACGTCAGTTGGACAAAGAAATGAATAAAAAGACTGCTAATGATGAACAATATAATAAATAGAAGATAACTGAAGAGGGGAGTGAGCTATATTATAAATAAAGCAATAAACCCCACAACAAAGATCCAGGCAATGAGGGCAAAACCACTCATGAAACCCCAAACACTTGTGCACACAATGAAATCTAACAGAGACATTCAGTTACACTGCATCCGTGCTTGCAAACGTTGGGTTAGACCCGGGGCAGGCAAACTACGGCCTGTGGGACCATCCTGCCCGGCTCCTGACCGGGGAGGCTGCCCTCGGCCCCTCCCTTTCAGCTACGCTGCCTTGCGCCTGCCCACCTCCCAGGCTTTCAAATAAGCCTGTCCTGCTGCTCTGAGCGGCCTGGTAAGGGGGCAGGAGGAGGGGCGGTTGGATAAGGGGCAGGAGGTCCTGGGGGGCAGTCAGGGGACAGTTGGATGGGGTGGAGGGGCAGTTAGGGCCGGTGGTCCTCGGGGATAGTCAGGAAACAGGGAGCAGTGAGGATTAGGGGTTAGATAGGCATGGGAGTCCCGGGGGGCCTGTCACGGAGCAGGGGTGTGGATAGGGAGTGGGGCAGTCAGGGGACAGGGAGCAAGGGGGTTGGATAGGGTGTGGGGTCCCGGGGGGCGGTTTGTCCCCAGAGGGGGCAGTCAGGGGGCAGGGTCCAGGGTGTTTGGGGAGGCACAGCCTTCCCTGCCCGGCCCTCCATACTGTTTTGCAACCCTTATGTGGCCCTTGGGCCAAAAAGGTTTTCCCACCCCTGGGTTAGACAAATGTAAAAGCTCCCAAGCCCAATCTATGCTACTACTTCCACTTCTGCTTCCACCAGGGGAGCTGCAGCAGTGATGATGAGCTATGGCTATAAAGCATGCTCATTTAGACAAAGCCTAATAGGATAAGGAAACTATATCCCTCCATTGGGATACTGCCTTCAACCACCTCTTTAGGACCTCTAGATTAATGACTCTGAACAAAGAAAGAACTACTCAAAAGAAAAAAGGAGTCCTGAGGGCAAATGTCCAACACCCACAAAAGACCACGAAAGGCCTTTCCCACATTGGGACAGATGGGAAATCTGGGTGACTTATTAGCTCTCGTACAGTCTTGTTTTTGTTTTTTTAAATGGTGTAGGAAAGAAACCTTGGGGGGGAATCCCTTTCACATTTTCATCCACCCCCCAGAAACAGACCAGTATCCTTCCCAACCCAGGCAATGTTCTTCTGTGCTTCTGCCAGAGGCATTGCTCAAGAGTAAAGGTAGGTGCTACCTACACTCCAAGGGACTGAATGCATCACCTCTGCAGAAACAGAGCTCAGGACTAGAACTTGACTCCATCTTCTGTGGTGAGGAAAACCCTAGACAGCCAGAGCACACAATCCTCTCTGCAAAACTACCATTCAGCAACCCTACTAGAAGAATAAGCCCAGGACTCCAGTCAAGAGAGGTATATAGATAATAAAATGCCTTCCTCTATGCAGCTGACCTAGTTTTCTTATCAAGGCAACAAAGTTAACAAGGCAGTATCAATCTGCTTGATTTTGTTACTCTACTTGCTGGCTTTTCTCACTCTTTTGAAAGTTATATATATGGGTCTCTTCCAGATTGTATTTTTAATGAGCATATCAAAGAATTTTTCTACCTAGGAAGCAAATTGTTAGACACATACTGCCAAATGTGGGCTTTGGTCTCCCCACAACATGCACTTACTAGGTTTGAAAAAAACTCTGGTCCAATGGCCCAAATGACGGAAGGTGGTTTCCTACCAGGGCACCAGCCTTGGACTTCATTTGGAGTCTCAAACCCTACCTTTTCCAACCACCTCTGGCCAATCATCTAAGGTCTGAACACTTCGTTTGCAACATTACTACGAGTCATGATAGCGGAAGAGGGTTTAAAATCCTTCTCTTATATCTCCTCCCAGGAAACATACATGCCCACATCAATTTTGATTAATAAGCAATTCAGGCTTTTTATAAAATGATAAACAAGAAGGTGCACTAGCCACCACACCTGAAACTGCTGATCAGAATCCAATCTAGCCATTCCCATGGTAAATAAAGTCTGAAGCCAAATTATGACAGATACACTCAGGTGCTCAGACACCAGAGATGAGCCTAGTTATTCTCTTGAGGTGTTTATACAAGAGTAGGATTTCTCACTTTACAAACACTTAGTGAAGAAACAGATGTGACTAGTTTGATTAAGCTTAACAAGAGTAATGGCCACAGAAAAGAATATAAACCCTATTGGCTTCAAGGTATTGTTGGAAATGCTTCTTGAGTTACACAATCAACTAAATCATTCCAGCTACCAATTGAGAACTTACTGGAAAATGCATAGGAGGGAGAAAGCCACTGGGGGCTTGATAACAAACTGCTCTATCTCCCCAAATTGCAACATGCCTTAATGTCTACAAGAACAAACTTCAACAGATTTCTAAAGACAGAACCTGCCTGACTGTGAAGGTGTTACAAGTGTCAATTTTCTGGATGCACTAAAATTTTACTATCCAAGAACCTCTACTACAAATATAAGTGGGACACAGATTTATCACAGCCTGGAAACCAAAGCAACAACTACGCAATCTAGCACAGCCAGAGCTTGCAAACATACAAACCGACACTGAGTCAGACTCACCAAGTAAAGACACTTCCCCAGACAGCCCTGCCTGATGTAGAAGTGTATCAGGCAGAACAACAAGTGAGGCACCCAGCGCTACAGGTAGAGGAATAATATAGGAGAGGAAGAATGAATGTTATCTAACCCACCTGTAGGGGAGGTAGGGAAAAGTGGGCAGGCAGGGGCAAAAGAATAGAGTGCTCCCCTTCCAGCACACTGCCTCTGAAATCCACAGAGATGTATTTGCTACTAGCCTCAACTTGTTGGGCTCATCCTACAGCTATGCAGAGTTGTCAGTTTATTTGCAATCCAAAAATGTCCAACATAAGCCAATGTACCCGAAATGTGCCACTTGGCCAGACTGGAGTTACATTGGGTCAAATTAACCCCTGCTGTAACAGTGAACAGGGTAAATTAACAATAAAACATCTTCCCACTCTAAGAAACGGTAACAGTCTTGAACTACTGCATTCTGAGTAATTTCTTAATCCAAACGCTCAGTATATTAGAACCTCATTTAGGGAGCTAAACTTCCCAGATTCCCTCCCATCCTGACTGCTAAGGCCATCTATAGATGAAGCACCATCACTTGCAATTGTTCAGTATATTTTGAAGCAAAAGCAATCACTAACTGCCAGATACAAGATAGTAATTTCAATATGAAAGACAGTAGATGACCTAAAGAACTGCTCAAGTCTGACAATGCAAGTATTGCGTAAGTGAATGAGTAAGTGTTTTTAAACTTTAATATGTACAAACAAACTGCAAAGTGAATTTCTCAGCTGTCCCATCTGGGATTGTCACACATTTCTTCAGATTTCCACTTGAGATCCTGCCAGCTCCTCCGGTCAAGCAGCCAATAAGTCAAAGAGTAAAACTGTCATTGTCTCATGGTACCAAAACATGCAGTTTGCAGTAAGGGGTTTGGGGGGTGGGGGCTGGACTAAAACTAACATCCAGATATTTCAATGCATTAACTTGATTTTAAATCCTTATCTTGTGGTACTAATTACAGCTCCCCCAGCATCTGTTTTAACAAAGACTGTCAAGTTCAAAACATACTTCCTTTTTGTCTTACAGATGTTCTGTATCTTCAAACCTTTTCCCATTTCAGGCCAAAGTTATTATCCTGAACTACTGAAGTACAGAACCCACCCATACACACTACAGATATTGTTCAGTTTAGCTAAGGGTATGTCTACACAGCAAAGAAAAACCTGTGGCTGGCGCATGCCAGCCGACTCAGGCTCACGGGGCTCGGGCTGCAGGGCTGTCTTACTGCTGTGTAGACTTCTGGGCGCAAGCTGGAGCCCAAGATCTGGGACTCTCCCACCCCGCAGGATCCCAGAGCCCAGGCTCCTGCCCAAGCCTGGAAGTCTACACAGCAATGAGACAGCCCCGCAGCACAAGCCGGAGTCATCAGCTGGCACACCAGGCCAGCTGTGAGTTTCTCTTTGCTGTGTAAACATACCCTAAGAGTTCAGCTACCTAAGCAGGCAAGTACCAAAGTATTTGTGTAAGAGCAAGCACATTTGCCACCTCATTCAGAGGGCAGGAAAGAAACATTTTGGCTTATGGATGCACATTTAGTTACCTCAGCCTTTAACAACATACTTACATGGTGACAACTACAAGATAGTCCACAAAGCAACGCTAACTTGGGCAGCAGCCTGGATGGTGCATTACAAACAAGAGGAAAGTATATCCGAGGTGCAGGAGACAGAGGAATTTTCCTGCACCCACAAGCCCATTTATGGCAATCCAACACAGAGCATGCTGGATGGTCCCTGATAGTCTGTCACCATCCCAACAACGGGATGAAAAGTCTCATTCAGCAAGCACACCGAGTTGTGCTCTGATTTGCTGCCGGCACGGACTGATCTTGGGCAGCAAGGTGGTCTCAAAGAGGGACCCTCGGCTTTGGAAACCGTTTCTCTCCTTGGTGGGTCACAGCCTGGATTTGATAACCTTCAAGGCACGCTTTCAACTGGAAACCACTGGTATCTAGACAGACATCACTGAGCCTGCACCCTAAACTCTGATCCTGTGAGACCGTTTTCTACAGTACCATGAGGGTTGCTGGGCCAGACCACTGGAGGTGAGCAACACCATTTACACCGAGAAGTACAGGGTTTCAGTATTTGCTATTTATTTTTGCACTGCCATAGCACCTTGGACTCCTAGTCATGGACCAGGACCCCATGGTGCTAAATACTGTACAAACACAGAACCAAGACAGTCCCTGTCCCAAAGCAATGCCACAGGGCAAGGTGTGCAGTACAGAGATACATATATGCAGCTGCTGTCTCGGGAAAGAGGAGGCCAAATGAAGCTGCACACCCTTTTTTGAGCAGAGCACGTAAAGATACAACACAAAACAACAGATTGTTACTGTACCTTTCTGGAGAAATCTTTAGCACAAAGATGGCCCCTGGAAAGCACCATACACCTCACACCTCGGGTTAGGAAAGCTTAGCACTGTGGTTCACGCTTTGCGAAGACAGTAAAACTTTTCTTCACTATCTCTTACAAGTAACGCTGGCATAAACTGGCACCAGTGTCTCCCCAACTTGCAAAAAAATACAGCATGTCTGAAACTGTAAATACTTTAACCATAACCGTTATGGCGTCTAGCTTACACAGCAATTCTCTCCACTCAATAAGCCAATCCTCTTGGGGGAGACAGTTTATATATTTGCATTGTTACATACCATGGGAAGATAAATGACCATTTCTCATGTTTTAATTTCCTGAATACAAAGTTAGTTGCCTCTTTACTATACTGTATTGATTAAGAGCACTCAGATACCATGGTGACTGGGATGGTACAGAGAAAATTACCTGCAAATTAGGGCATGTGGCCTATAGTTCAGAGCAAGAAACCAGCAGCCAGGACTCCTGTGTTCTAGTCCCAACCCTGTCACTGAATGACCCTGAGCAAGTCATTTAATCACTCTATGCCTCAATTTCCCAATCTGTAAACTGAGAATATTTATCTATTTCACTGGGATACTGTAAAATCTAGTTGTAAGATTAACTGGAGATAATTTGATGAAAAGTGTTACATAAATGCGAAGTACAACTGTAAACGTATCCTAAGTGTACACTGTGCAGATTGCATCAGTCAAGTAGTTAAAAAGTGTCTCGGATGAACCGAAACACCCTGGTTTTGTTGGTATTTAAAGCAAAGAAAAATTCTGAACAGTTTCTAAAGAAAACATCAGTTACTCTACTATGGGCTCCAGGACTGATGTTTTGTTGATGACAATCTTCTACACGAAGGGCTGGTTTAGACTACTCTTAAGTTGATGTAACTTACGTCCCTCAGGGGTGTGAAAAAGACATCCCCCAAGCAACACCCGTTACAGCAAACGACGCGCTGACCATACTGCTGCTACGTCGGCATGAGATGCTCTCCCATCGGCACAGTGCGTCTTCACCAGATGTGCAGCAGCTGCGCCAATGTAGCACTGTAGTGTAGACCCGTGGTTTTCAAACTTCGGGTCATGACCCAGTACCGGGTGGCAGAATGCAAGGCACTGGGTCGCCTTGCTCAGCACCCAGGGACTCTGGCAGCCGGCCAGTAAAAACTAGTAGTCTCTACCTGTTCTGACACTGCGCTGCGCCCCGAAAGTGGCCAGCAGGTCCAGCTCCTATGCGGAGGGGGGACCACAGAGCTCCACGCGCTGCCCCCCCTCCAAGCACTGGCTCCGCACTCCCATTGGCCAGTTTCCAGCCAATGGAAGCTGGGGGGGGGGGGCAGTGCCTGCGTGCGAGAGCCACGCGGAGCCACTTGCACGCCTCCACCTAGGAGCCGGACCTGCTGCTTGCCCGCCTCTGCCTAGGAGGCGGACCTGCTGATGGCCGCAGCGCGGTCCACAGTGCCAGGACAGGCGGGAAGCCTGCCTCTGCACCCTGGCTGCGCCGCTGACTGGGAGCCGCCGGAGGTAAGCCTGCACCCCAGCCTTGTGCCCCCACAAAACCAGAGCCCCTTCCTGCATCCAAAACCCCTCATCCCTGGCCCCACCCCAGAGCCTGCACCCCCAGCCCAGTGCTCTGACCCCCCTCCTGCACCGCAACCCTCTTCCCCAGCCCAGAGCCCCCTCCCCCACCTGAACCCCTCATTCCCAGCCCCACCCCGCAGCCCTCACCTCTGCCCCAGCCCTGAGCCCCCTCCTACACCCCTCATCCCCAGCTCCATTGGGTCGCGGGCATCAACAATTTTCTTCAAATGGGTTGCCAGAAAAAAAGTTTGAAAACCACTGGTGTAGACTAGCCCTAGGTTATCATCTGTATGTACTGCCAGTCTGTCTTGTCTCTCAAGGGAGACAGATCACACTCTGCTTTGAACCAGTTACCTCCTGCTAACCTCTACTGATATTAATTAAACCACACAGTTTGTAATGGGTGTATCAGCACTGGGTTGTGTCTGCCCCATGTCCAATTTCCAAGTTTGGAATATTTTAGGATGTCAATGTTTTGCTAGTTTCGTATGGTAAAGAAATCTTTCAAAATGCAGCATCGCAAGGTATCACCTTTGTACATTCACATGAGACATAATGGGTTTCCAAAGACTCAAGAACACAGTAACTATGGCAACAATAGGAGGACAGGATGTGCAGTGGGGCGGGGGGGAGCGTTTCCACAGTTTTAAATATTTTGACCAAGAGTGACCTGAAGTCTCATTTCTACAGACAGCTTGTCTCAGGGACGGTGTGTGCCGTGTGTTTCTTAGGTGAAGAAGGATGAAAAGAGCTTTCAAAAGAATCTTGAGCAAGAGCCTTTGAAAGCAGTGGTTATGGGAACGGGGGGAGGGGGTGAGAGAAGAGAGAGAAAATGCGGGAATGGTCCTCTTTAAGGCAGACTACTGAACATCCACAGAATACTAGGTAATAGCCATGGCATCGTTTGGAGGCAAGTCACATCAATTCCAAAGTGGAACTAGACCTATAGGATGTGTATAGAAACCACATATTATACCGTAGAGCCTATGAGCTCCATTATGGGCCAGGATGCCATTGTTCAAGATGCTGTACGAACAGAACAAAAACATGGTCCCTGCACCAGAGAGCTTACAATCTAAGTCTAAGAAATGAGAGAAACGATGGATACAAACAGACAGGGGAGTACAAGGAAACAGTGAGATCATAGTGATTATAACTCAAGTTAAACCGAAAGGTAACTGGAATCAAAAATCCATTCTTAACAATTCTTAATCCATTCTTAAGACAACGTTAAACTTTAGAATCAGATGTGAACCAACAAAAGCCAGAGAATTCCAGGCAAACACAATCATATCAGACTCCCGTGTTTTAATCAGATTGAATCACAATTGTTTTAATTTCATTTCCATTGCTTTTTAAAGTGGATGGCTGAAGGAGAAAAGAAGGAAAAAACTAATTATAATGGATTAAGAGAGACCCAGCTCAGTGACAAAAATCATTCTGATTCTTCCAAACACAGGATACCATGAACCATCACAGGGACTTCCAGCTATGTTCAGACCAGATGTAGCCTTTCACCACACACCAGAATGCCTCCTACAGAACCATTACATCAGTCCATTGCAAAGATAGTGTGCATAGTTTTAAAAAGATGATATAATCTGGATGAAACACAGAATTTATAGTTCTTGAACTGCAGACCAATTATTCCAACTGTAGAATTAAAATAGTCCCCAAAAGTGCAATTAAAAGGATTCTTCCTTCCTTCCAGACACCCCAAAATAAACTCAGGCAACTCAACCTTTGAATATGATGCCTTGAAAAAGGTACAGAAATTCTCATTCCTTTCCTTGTTGGCCCTTCCTTTAAACTGCATATTTAACCTTATCTTATTTAATTCAAGCTTGTGCCGTCTCTTGCCTTTTATTTTTTTGGATGCATTAACAGCAGTCAAAATGAGGCGGCAGGAGATTCACAGCTCATTTTTAAAGTTTTTTTCTGCTTATTTTTAATATTAGAAATTAAGGCCTTGTCTATCTTGGAAGACTGAGGACTAGTGACATCCCAAGAGTCAAGAAGGGCTTTTTAGTCATTGTTTACATTTTTGTTTTGTTAACACCTTCATCCTTTAACTTCAATGACTAATTAACATTTTGAATAAAGGATATCTATCTCAAAGATTTAGCAAACACCATTGTACATCACATCACTATCACATGCAGAGATCCTGCAGAGATTCTAGTCACTTTACATTGCTTCATTACTTACAAAACATATATATACACTTTATTTTAAACTAAAGTAACAAACCACACCTACTAACATAACCTGCTGATGCTCTAAAAAGTAAGCAGAGCTTTACAGAGCCTCTCACATCTGGGTCACTGGTCAATCCTGACCAGGGCAGTAGTGACCAGGAGATACTACTATCTGCCATCTGTCCAGTGGCCAATATGAGAGGAGTTAGATGGTCTCAGCACATTTCCTACTGGATAGTTATGAACTTTTCATAAACCAGAACTAGTCCCCTTTTAGCAATCTTCAAGACTAAAGATACAGCTGCCTTCCACCCTACAGGAGGGTCTCCTAGAACACAGTTCTGAGACAATGGTGAGGCACCTTGGACCTGTCACTGCCGTACAGGTGAGTCGCATCATACGCGCATTTAACTTACGCAAATTCAACTATACGCACTCGGCCAAAAAAAAAAAACAAACAAACAAACACGAACGAACAAACAACAAGATACCTGTAAATAGTGCAGGTGGAATTCTGCCCACCATTCCACTCAATGAGTGTATGCCCCGGAGTGAGTGCGAGATGGGAGACGTGAATCTACTGTTCCATCAGTTGGTCTCAGTTCCCATGTGCCTCTCATAGTGTGAGCATCTCGCTGCACTGAGTGTGATTCTAGTGTTTAAAGATACATATTTTTCGTACAACATGGCCCCTAAACGCAAGCCAACTACTTCACCTGTTGCTCAACCGAAGAAACATCCATCCGTTCCAACGCTGGAGAAAAAACTGGCTGTGTTGGACTTATTGAGAGACGGCATGTCAGTCTCCAACGTGGCGCGTAAATGTGGCCGCAACTAATCTAGCATCCATGCCATCAAGATTCGAGAGAGAGAAATTCATCAAGCCGTGGCATCAAGTGCTCCAATGACTGCTAAGGTGATGAGCCAGGTGCATGGTAAGACTTTAGTGAAGACTGAAAAGGCATTAAACTTATGGCTAGAAGACATGAATCGTAAACGTATGCCTATCGAGGGCAACATGTTGCAAGAAAAAGCTCTTAGCCTCTACGGGTTGTTCAAACCTGCCGCTGAAGAGGGACAGCCTTTGATGAGAAGGAATTCAAAGCCAGCCAAGGTTGGCTTAAGAGTTTTAGGAACCGCTTCAACCTCAAAAACGTGCAGACTACTGGTGAAGCTGCATCTGCCAATGAAGCAGCAAAAACCTGCCCCGAACAATTAAAGAAAATCATAGAAGAAAAGGGCTATCTTTCGGAACAAGTTTTTAATGCTGACGAGACTGGGCTCTTCTGGAAAAAAATGCCCAACCGCACTTACATTTTGAAATCAGAAAGACAAGCCCCTAGCTTCGAAGTAGCTAACGACCATGTGGCTGTGTTGTTTTGTGGCAATGTGGCTGGACATATAATAAAGCCGGGCTTGCTCTACAGGGCTGCAAATCCCCGTGCCCTAAAAGGCAAGAACAAAAATCTTTTGCCTGTGTTCTGGCAATCAAATAAAAAGGCTTGGGCGAAGGCAGCATTATTTCTGGATTGGTTCCACAAGTGTTTCATTCCGGAGGTCAAGCGGTACCTTGAAGAATCTTGCCCATATGCTGAGGGTTTAGCTGATTGCCATATTTGGGGTCGGGAAGGAATTTTTCTCCAGGGCAGATTGGAAGAGGCCCTGGAGCTTTTTCACCTTCCTCAGTAGCATGGGGCATGGGTCACTTGCTGGAGGATTCTCTGCTCCTTGAAGTCTTTAAACCACGATTTGAGGACTTCAATAGCTCAGACATAGGTGAGAGGTTTTTTGCAGGAGTGGGTGGGTGAGATTCTGTGGCCTGCGTTGTGCAGGAGTTCAGACTAGATGATCATAATGGTCCCTTCTGACCTTAATATCTATGAATCTATAAGAGGAAGGACTTGACTTTAAAGCGTTGCTGATCATTGACAATGCTCCTGGCCACTCTGCGGCACTCCGGTTTGCGCATAACGACGCTGAAGTCATCTTTCTCCCACCCCATACCACCTCCATCCTCTCGACCAAAGCGTGATCCGCTGTTTCAAGGCCACGTACACGAGGCTTATGTTCTCATGGATACGTAGCCCTATGGATGCTGATCCCAATCTTAATGTGATGGAGTGTTGGAAGTCCTGCAACATTGCCGATTGCATCACTTATATTAAACAGGCAATGGATGCAATCAAGCCTGAAACAGTCAATGCATGTTGGCGAAACCTCTGGAAAGATTGTGTGAATGATTTTAAGGGTTTTCCAACCATTGACAAAGAAGTGAAACGCATTGTTCAGGTGGCCAGGCAAGTTGGTGGTGATGGCTTCGTCGACATCCTTGAGGAAGAAATTGAAGAATTAATTGAGAGCCATAGAGAAACATTGACTCACAAAGCATTAGAGGAACTGATAAAATCGTCTACAGAAGACGAAGATGATGACAGGAAGAGCCAGCAAGTTGGAATCTTCATAAGTTTGCTGAAGTGTTCCAAGCAGCGAAACACTTGAATGATTTAATTTCTGAATACGATCCCCCTATGGAACGAAGCCTCAAAAAACACACGTAGCATTATGGACTATTTGAGACCGTATCAAGAAATGTTTGAGCAGCTCAAGAGACAACTGCAACAGTTGCCGATCACCATGTTTTTCCAGGAAAAACAACCAGCAGCAGATGAGCCTATGCAATCAACTTCTCGAGCTGAACCAGAGCCAACCACTTCGTCTACGACTCGCTCTCTGTCACCCATGCTCTCCATCACGTCCGTCTCTTGGATCGACATCAAGCCCTGACGACCCCCTGTAATTACCCCCTTTAATTAAAAATACAGTACTGTAAAATTATATTTTGCATATGTACTCTATTATATACTGTACAATACTGTACACATTATACATATTACTGTACAGGGTTGTATACACAAAACCATGTACAGTATACTGTACTTTATGGGCAATTTAAGGGATTTTCAAGGGCAATTTTGACTATATGCGATTTTCGCCTTATGTGCTGACTTTAGAACCTAACCCCCGCGTAAGATGCGACTCCACTGTACCTGTGAGGCAGACACCTTTCATGAGCATCACTGTCACTTTTTAAAGCAGATCAAAAGTCAAGGACTAAAATTAAAACATTTTTTAAAAAAATCTAAATGGTTTTATTTAAGTTTGTCAATATGAGCATGGGATGAATTGACCAATCTGAATCCTCTTTTGGATAAGTTTAGAGAACAGACAGGAACTACCTAATGGCATGTAAATATACGCCTAGAATAACCAACTTTCAAAAAGCAGCCGGCCAGAGTCACTTCATTTAACCTAAGTCTGTACTATTTTAGTTCTGCTATTAAGAGCTAATCCTAATAACTTCAGCATCACTTGCCCTTATCAATTATAGCACTACAAAGAAATATCAGTTCACATTTCACCAGCCTGGAGCAGTTAGACATTCTGATTCTTGAAATAGTTGATCTGGTTGTAGACTTTAAACAAGCAGTTCTAACCAGCCTGACTCAATAGTCACCACAAGGCAAGTAGGTTCAAGCTTTTTCTTTGGAGGGGTGCGGGGAGAGGGGGACTTCAGGAGAAACACTGTACATTAAGACAGGTTTCAGAGTAGCAGCCGTGTTAGTCTGTATTTGCAAAAAGAAAAGGAGGACTTGTGGCACCTTAGAGACTAACCAATTTATTTGAGCATAAGCTTTCGTGAGCTCACGAAAGCTTATGCTCAAATAAATTGGTTAGTCTCTAAGGTGCCACAAGTCCTCCTTTTCTTTTCACTGTACATTAAAATTTTGTTCATATACACTTAAAGATTTTAAACTAGGGCACTTAAATCCCTCAGTGACTTACTGTTCCACTACGTCCTTAAGGAGGGACTGAAATATTTATTAAAAAAATTAAGCATAAACATACAAAAATTTCTTTAAATATCAGAAAAATGTGCTTGTGAGTTTGCATGAAACAACATTCTTAACCCTGGGAGTGGTGCACTGATGACCTCACCAAGCAGAAAACTCAGGCCAGGAAGTGTTTTGCTCATGTCCTCAAAATAGGAAGCCGGCACTCAAACTCATTTTATTCTACCGAGGCAACAGTGAAATTGAAAACAGTCACTTACATGCTCTTGCAACTAAAATGCCATGTTGTGCTTAAATGGGACATTTCATGAAGTCGCCTTTAAAATCTTTAAGTTAACTGATTGTTAAGTGTATATATCCTTCATACTTCTCTGTGCTATATCACTAAGGAAAGCAGATATTTTATTCTTTCGAGCATTCCATTTCATTGCTATTACACTGAATATCTGCCTCGTGCTTGGAGTGAATCCCAGAAGTGACAGATGCAATAAGCATGAAGATTTAACTTGAAAAACCCAATGATGTTTGGAAAGGCAGCTCACTAGAAGACAGAGTACTGTAATCCCAACACAGTACATAAAAAGGAGACACATATGCTGATTAAAGCAATCAGTGCGCAAGGCTACAAATGACCATTAAAAATTTACCATTATGAAGAGTGATATCAAAAACAAATACAAGGCACATACTCCCACATGCATATTATGGGTTACTGGGTCTTACTGTTGCTATTGCAAATACACAAAAAATAAACTTGCTTTGGCTTTGTCACAACAGTAATTGATCTTTTACCTCTGTAGTGTGCACACAACCTTTAGCAAACATGAATATTGGTGGTAACAAGATGTTCTCTTTGGTGCATGAAAGCATTTCAACTAAGGTAGTTGCCATTTTCTCTAGCCACACATCCCTATTACATATGGGCATATTTAATTCCTATGGCAGGCACTATGCCAATTCACACAGCTTTCCCCAAACTGCACTGTACACACATGGCTTCTACCATCATGCTCTTCTCTACACACGTATGTAAATAGAGGTTAACTTCAAATAGTTTAGCTATAACCCATCCAACGGCTAAGCAAGGACTGGCATTAGTAAATGGGCTGCACCAGTTAACAGTTTTCAAAAACAAATTCTTATGTGTTGCTAACCTCTTAGGCCTGATTATGCAAACCTGCATGCATAGTTCCAATAGCTCTACTTGTGTATGCATTTCCAGGATTGAAACTTTAGATTAATAATACAAAAAATCACGTCAATTGTTTTGAACAATAAGTGCACCAATCATTTTTACTTTTGTTTCCAGCCAGCTTCTAGTCCATTTCTTTATCAGGTTCTCATGCACTGTCACAATACTCCATTGTCTGCAGCTGAAACACGACAATGGAATGTGTATTTGTTTAAAAATGGTAGCTGTTGTATTTTGATTTATTGGAAATATTTCTATTGATCTTTAATTTTGTAGAAACTTTTTTAAAAAAAGCAGAAATTGGGGCTAACAACTGACACCCCTTTAATTCCAATCTTTCACTTGGCAGCATTCACAGAAAGTACCTTTTGGTAAGGGAATCAAACCCAAAGGATACTGTTCACATAGTTTTGTGCTTTCCTTGGCTTTCAAGAGGATTTAGAATAGGCATCAATATGGCATGACATCTACTACACCAAAACAAGCCTAAGGAACTTGATCTTCTGCTGCTGCTGTGTAATGTCCTAGGGGGAGAGAGAAGAGCCTTCCACAGGGTGACATACACATTATGTGGAGTGGACTAATACCTCCGCTTGTACGTAGTCAACAATTTGAAGAACAAAAGAATCAGATTTCTTCTCACATACTAATATATGTTATGTCACCCTTTAAGCCTGATGTATGTATGGCTCAGAATGCATCATCATGAGCAAACAGCAGTGCAAAAGTCATGTGTGAAAGATGGACAGGAAAAAAAAGGCTAGTCTTTCTACCATGTGTGTGTCCAATTTTTTAAATCAAGATTGGATTTTTTTTCGAAAGATATGCTTAGGAATTATTTTGGGCAACTTCTACGGCCTGCCTTATACAATGCCAACTAGATCACAATGGTCACTTCTGGCCTTGGACTCTCGGAGTTTATGAATCTGCACCTCATAGTCCTTTCTTTCTTAAAGAGACACTCGTTCTCTCTCTCTCCTCCATGAGAAAAGTCAGAAATCAACCTGCCAAGTCTCACTTATCTATAGGAAGCCTTCATTGTGAATTAATTTTACGTAATATTTTATTGCATCTCTCTTGGGGAGAAAGATTCTGCTGTGTGTTCAATGAGACGTTTAAAGGCTCAGTGACACTTTTCAGAAATCTCCCCCCCATTCAGAATCTCAGCAGAGCCACTTAGCTGTGACAGCATCCCACCTTTAAATATGGAAAGAGCTTCAATAATCACAGCTAGACCAGCCTGACCTGCAGTGAGGATGCCCACAGAAAGATCTCATTCAATTTCAGCAGCAAATATTAAGCATCTCATTTATCGAGCTCAGTCTCCAAAAACCTCCCTTTGTTTCCCTTGGTCAGCAGAGAACCTACCTCCCCTTGTTTGTCCCTGCTATTAGCCATTCCCAGCTTTGTCCTTATAATGCATACAGCCTAAACCCGGTGGAAGACATACTTTGCCTCAGCACATACACTATCCATCTCCTCCCTCACCCATCACAGTAGAGTGAACGCTCCTAAAGCCCCCAATCCACATACAGGCACATAGCTCCATCCCCAGCCCACCCACCCCATTTGCAACCTGTTTAAACATCAAACCCCTCCATGCCTCTGGCTCCTATCCCACCCCAGCAAACCCATCCAGCTTCCCCAGCCGCAGCAGCTTGCGATCACCCCACCAGCCCGTATGCAGCTCTAACATTCCCCCAAGCCTTCACCTTCTCACCCGGCACCCAGCTCCCTCTTCCCCACCCTGCACTCCCCGCACCCAGCTCCCTCTTCCCCACCCTGCACTCCTCGCACCCTGCGGCCAGCTCCCTCTTCCCCACCCTGCACTCCCCGCACCCTGCGGCCAGCTCCCACCCCGCCCTGCACTCCCCGCACCCTGCGGCCAGCTCCCACCCCGCCCTGCACTCCCCGCACCCTGCGGCCAGCTCCCACCCCGCCCTGCACTCCCCGCACCCTGCGGCCAGCTCCCACCCCGCCCTGCACTCCCCGCACCCTGCGGCCAGCTCCCACCCCGCCCTGCACTCCCCGCACCCTGCGGCGAGCTCCCACCCCGCCCTGCACTCCCCGCACCCTGCTCCCTCTTCCCCACCCAGCTCCCGCACCCTGAGGCCAGCTCCCACCCCACCTTGCACTCCCCGCACCCTGCGGCCAGCTCCCTCTTCCCCACCCAGCTCCCGCACCCTGCGGCCAGCTCCCTCTTCCCCACCCAGCTCCCGCACCCTGCGGCCAGCTCCCACCCCACGCTGCACTCCCCGCACCCTGCTCCCTCTTCCCCACCCTGCACCCAGCTCCTGCACTCCCCGCAGCCAGCTCCCTCTTCCCCATCTAGCTGCACGAAGCAACGCGCGCCACTCACCGCACAGTGCCCGCCCGCTGCGCACCAGGATCCCGCGCTGCGACCGCTCCTCAGCCCGGCGGAGCCGCCTCCTGCCGCCGCCCGATTCCGACTGACCACGGCGTGGGGGGGTGGGGGGCAGCGCCGACACAGGCCCCGCCCCCGAGCCCGGCCCCGCCCCTTTCCGCACACTCTAGCCCCGCCTCTCAGTCCCAAAGAGAAACTGAGCGGCAGCCCGGACGGCCAATCGCAGCGCGGGGCGGCCACACTGCGGGAGCCCCGAACACGGCTGCCCCACCCCCACCAGCCAGGCGCGCCAGGGGGGCGGAGCCAGGCAGCAACCCCTCCCCCCGTCAGGGCCTCCCATCGCCTCAGGGGCCCCCCGCCCCGGCCCAACCGGCGCCCTCTGCTCCAGCAGGCGGGGCCGGGGCCCTCACCCGGCGCGGGGGTAACCGGCCGGGCCGGCTCCGCTGACAGGCCGCCCCCTCACAGACTCCGCCCCCGCCGCCTCACCGCAGCCACTTCCCGCCCACCCCCGGCTCCGCCTCGCTGTGCCCAACCGCCGCCCGGCCGCCCCCGGGGTGCTGGGCCTGCTCTCCATGCCCCAGGGCCAGGGGCTGCCCTGAGGGCAGGGGCCGGTCACGACAGCAACAGAAAGAGTAGCTGGCAGGTGCCCCACCGCAAGAGAGGCGCACCCCGGGGCGATGGACGGGCACCCGGGAGCCATGGCCATGCACCCCAGAGGAGGGACGGACACCCGGCAGCAACGGACACGGCCATGGACATGCACCCCAGAGGAAGGACGGACGCGCACTCGGGACTGATGGTCGTGCAGCCCATGGCAATAGATGCGCGCACACAGAAGCGATGGATATGTGCCTATAAGAGCAATGAACACACATGCATAGGAGCACCATTAAAGGGGCACATGGGCCCCAGTCCTGCTGGCATCTTCTGACTTTTCGGGGCATCACTGTGCACCCATGCCACTCTCCAGCTGCTGCCATATTTGCATGGAATAACCCCCATAACTGGACCCATGCTTGTAACTATCAAAACCTGCACAGACCAGTGCTTTGAATCCAGCACACACACCCAGCAAAGTGAAAGATGAAAATAATTGACTTATTCTACATTAAAAGAAAATTTAACTCCAAAGCCATTAGTAATTCTATTTGGTTTTGCCCAAGTATGTTAGATTCTTCATATGGTGGCTGAGGAAGTAGTCTTCTATCAAATCAGGTCAAAATAAACTGATCTGAGAGATGCTCTCAGACCCCAAATGGCTATTGGATAACACTTTGCAGTGAGAAACAAGGAAGCCAGCTGTCTTAAAACCCAAAGATTTCCTCCTCCTGGCCTTAAAAATACATCCACATTTTTTTGAATGTTGGCATCACTTAGGTACAGAACTTTTCTCTCTTGTTCAATTAAATAACCTAGAATAGAGATTTATATAATAGATCAACAGTACTGACTTCAGTACAGACATACAATGAATGTCAGGGCACCCAACATAATGTAACTTGCAAGGTTTTATTTTTCTGTTCCTGCAAGGCACACTATGTGTAGACAAATTATGGTGCTCACATTGCTCACAATGCTTCCAAAACAAAAGACCAATTTGGGCTCCTTATATCGTTGGAAGATGTTGACCAAATTTGGCTGCTTACAATTAGACACTTAAATAAGTTATTTGGTTTTCAGAAGGGCTGACCACCCACAGTTCCCATTAACGTCACTCAAGTTTGAAAAATGTCCCCCAATTCACTGATGCATTGGGATCAGAACACTAAAATAAAGTGGTCCATTTTGTGCCACATATTACAGACCCCAGGGGTTTTACTTGTTAACGATATACATGGTACATGACAGATAAAGGTGTAAGACATGCAAAGAGAGTCTCAGCAGAGACAAATTTATCACAGTTCCTGCTGGCTTGGCTGGGTCACAGTTGCAGAAACCGCATGGGATACAGTAGCTCCAAGTCAAACAAACAAACATATAAAACCTGACAAAAGTTTAACCACAGCTTCAGTAAGTGGAAGGGTCTTCCTCATTGTAAACAACACCACACTGCTAATAGCTACTCCACCAAAAAATTAGGTTTAAAATTGGGTGCATACCTGCTGTGAGCTGCCTTCAGTGTCTTAACCATTTTGGAACAAGATCTTGCTTCTGAAATCCAGCCTAGCACATTTCCCCTCCACCCTCATCCACAAAAATCCCTTCATCATCAAAAATAAGAAACACTAAAAAAGAAATTTAGCACTACCTAAGTAATAGTGCAGCTAAAGTTTTTATCTTAGCAGACTTGAATTGTGATTCATATTTTCCACACACTCACGTGACTTGGTGAAGGGCAAACACAGTGAGTCAGTGATAGAGATGGGTCTAGAACCTGGACATCTTGACTGCCAGTCCCCTTGCTGTAAATCTGCTAGGAAGCGTACACCTGAGTTGCTTTGCCAATCGCTGGTTTATAACAGCTATGGTTATAGCACACTACACTACACAACAGGGTAGGCAGCACAGGAAGTGAATAAGAATTTTGCATCCCTGTAGTTTTCAGTGGGACATTTCAGATAAGGAGGATGTAATGAACCCAGCTGAAATTTGGTCACCCTGTCTTTTCAAAAACTGCCATGGTATCTTCAATGACCACAACTAACAGGGCCTGTTTTACATTGCAACCAAAAGACACTGTAGCACAGTTCCTCCCTGAAACCATGCTGGAACATTCACTCAGTACTGACTTAGAAGGAAGGAAGCCACCTATCAATCCTCAGCACCATTTCCTCTAGCATCTAGATGAGAAAGGGCCAAATATCGCCCAAATTCTGACCTAGGACAATGAGCTGGTTAGGTCTTGGTGTGGCTGCAGACATGCAGAGACATCATAAACCTTTATAGATTGTCTTCATCGAAGTATAGAAAAATAAGTATAAGATTATATAAATTCTTCAATTCCCTTCAGGGCAGTCATCTTCACTATTTGTAGGCTAACACTATTCTAACTAGCGTGTTGCTTACAATTACAAAGCATATCAATATTAGCCTATATCTATCAAAAATATTTTTAAAACATCACATTAAAGGCTGATTTTTCTCCCAATGAAGTTTATGTTTTATTAGTAAATTAATGAAAAGAAAAGGAGTATTTGTGGCACCTTAGAGATTAACCAATTTATTTGAGCATAAGCTTTCGTGAACTACAGCTCACTTCATCGGATGCATGCAGCAGTAGAAAATACAATCTGTATTTTCTACTGCATGCATCCGATGAAGTGAGCTGTAGCTCACGAAAGCTTATGTTCAAATAAATTTGTTAGTCTCTAAGGTGCCACAAGTACTCCTTTTCTTTTTGCGGATACAGACTAACACGGCTGCTACTCTGAAACCTAGTAAATTAATGTAGCTAAAAGGATTACACAACAGAGTTTATATTCCTCAAACATCTCACCACTACCAGGATGACTAGAAATTTAACTTTACATGCTGGCACGTGACAAAATGGAGGTGTAGAATTCCTTCAAGTTGAGCTGTTCACAGTTTTATCTACCCCCCCCCCCCCACCTCCCACACATGCTCCAAATGATAATGTAATTTCTTTGAGGAAAGGGAGCAGAGTGAACCATCAATCCCCACACTAACCCCTGACTCTGAAAGCCATGTCAGTAGCTAAATTTAGCTAACTTGCAAATACGTATCTATTCTACCAGCACAATAATCATGCTATTTTGATCATGTGAATATCTCAGAGTGCTTTACAAGTAACTAATTTGCTATGCCTCACTGCTTTACAGGTGGAGAAAGTGAAGCATGGAAGGGTCCACACTTCACTAATGGTGCTCAATACCTCTGAAAAAAATCAAACCATAAGTGACCTGGGCCAAGGTCAATGGCAGAACCAGGAACAGATCCCAGGAGTTTTGACTCCCAGTCCCTGCTATAACCATTCTATCTACTCCATCCTAATAAGGGTATGTGTGTGTTGGTGTTTTAAGGGGAAAAATGGGGAAAACCAACCCTTAAAGGAAAACTATACAGTACAGATTACTTCCTGGAGGGACATAACTAGGTCCCATTTTTCTCAGGTGTATACTGCATGTACAGTGTTCCAAGGGGGCAGGTAGTGGCAGAACAGCTGCAATGCCCCACTGCATCTCCAGCTGAGGAGAGCTTTTCTTTGGCCTTTTGACCTTGCTGAGAGTAACTGTATACTTGGGCTTGCCCACTGGTGGGAAGGATGGACTGGTGTCTGCATGTGCTCTTGGACAGATGACCAACATATCAATCCAGTAGTTCAGAACTGGTAGCGTTATACATCAAGGATGAATTTGGCACAAACACTTCAATATGCTTAGACCTCATGGGCTGAATTTTCTCACTGCTAAGTATGTTCTAAATTAAGCAAACTGCTTTGCAGGGGGTTTAGGGAGCTCAGCAATTTAAAGTCCTGTTATTTTGTAGCTTAACTTCTGAGTCACACAAAATATGCCAGACATGATAGTTTAGCTTGAGCACTTCCTGATTACAGATGTCCCAGGTTATACATCTTTCCAGGACATTTGCAATGATTTATTTATTTATTTTTTAAAGCAGTGGTTCTCAACCTTTCCAGAATACTGTACCCCTTTGAGGAGTCTGAAGCCCGAGCCCCCTGCCCGGGGCTGAAGCATGTAACTTAGCTACGCAGGACCCCCTGTGGCGTAAAGCCCAAGGCAATAGCCCTGCTTGCCACCCCCTAATGCCGACTCTGCACTTGTGACCACCCTGTCCTGTGACCCCTGTGAGATTCGCAATTTCCCAGGTTGAGAAACACTGATCTAGATGAGTTGACATACCCCCTACAAGGGTTGTGTGTACCCCGGGTTGAGAATTACTGTTTTAAAGCATGTTAATTCAGTATAAACAAAATTACATTTCAACAACATGAAGGCTCAGATTGCAGGACACATCAGGCCGTTTCACCTTTATCTCAAGCTGTTATACCTCGTCCTTCCTCAAAACAGCATGATTTACATACACATGGACAAATTCAGCACTGGCGCAATTGGGTGCCACTCTCATTGAAATAAATGATACAACTTTATATTTCCCTATATTTTAGGGGAAATGTTACCCTTTATGTTACCCTTTAAAGTTATTTAAATGCAGGGGTCATTTTTTGTCTTTAATACAGAGAAACATGAAATGGTTGTAATTTAGGAAACAAGATCATTCTCACTCTGTGTAGCAGCATTAGATTTCTCTTCATACACTATGGTCTTTAGTACACAGTAGATATGTTATAGCAAATGGTGAGGATAGCTTCATTAAAGTGATTAAACAGCCTTATTTTGAGGGGGCATTTCAGTTCTTGTCCTATGTTCAGGAGCAGCGAAGATAAAACAGTATACAACAGCTCTTGAATGTGGTAGAACAATTATGCATCTCAATGAAACACTGGCCTGTGGTGATCTCTTCCCCAGACCTAGCTAAGCATTTGTTCAGTGAGAGACAGAGAGAGAGAAACCACTTTTGTTTGGCCTTATGATTCATGCAGTTCTTGGCCAGAAAGGGGAGCTATAGAATTATGCAATGACGATAACTAGTGCAATATAAGAGTCTGATCTGATAAAAAAAGGGATTCAGGAGCATGCTCAATAGCGTGTGTCATCAGGACAGGGAATGAGGATGAATGTGTGGGTTAAAGCACAGGACTGGGAGTCGTGAGTGCTGGGTTTTATTCCCAGCTCTGCTACTGCCCTGCTGCATGGCCTTGGGCATGTCCCTTCACATCTCTGTGACTTAGTTTTCCAGGTGTAAAGTGGAGATAATAATACTGACCTGCCTTACAAGGGTGTTGTGACAGTCTGTTGCAGTGAATGGAGTGATATAATTAATGCATTGTTTGTAACGGGAAATGCTTGGATGGAAAGTACTGTAGAGTGCAAAGGACCAATAAACAGAGTATTAGTAATTGTGTCCAGGGTAGTTATTAATGAAAAACTATTGTTCCAAATCATATACAAGTACATTATATAAAAAGGCTTTTATATTATGTACACACACAATTGTGCAATATATTACACACAATACTTATCAACAGATATATATATAGAGAGATACATATATATTCAGTATATTTTTGTTTCACCTTCTCCACTGTAGTGGTTTGTTTAAGATTTCTTTTTCCTTTTTTTAATGTTTCACTCCTAATTCCTAATTAAAATGTTAGGACACTAAATAAAAAAGCTGCAATTAATTGCAACAGATGGGGTTTTCTTTGTTGCCTGTCTCAGACATAGCAGATGATTAACTATAAAGAGGCAGGCCAGAAAGAAGAACCCACTCCCCACCCCCAAAAAGAGAGAGAGAGAGAGAGAGAGAGAGAGAGAGAAGAAAAAGCAGAATTCTAGCTATGCAATGAATAATTTGGGACCACTATTTCCTCTTGTGTTGAATAGTAAAAAGAATTCAGCCAGGCTCTGCATTGTAAACACAGGCTTTTGGAAATGAGCAGTAATGTGTGGATTTAACAGCCTTATTCATGTAGCATTTCTTGTTACATTTATCACATTTGAAATCTACATCCTGATTATTCAATCTATTTTGAATTCTTTTGTCATCTCCTCCCATTTTACTCACTTCTGTAAAAGGTCCCATTACAAAAGCTGCAAGAGAGTCAGAAAAAGGAGACGAATGCAGCCAAATCCTTGCCATCAGCCAGGGACTGTCTGGGTCAGGTGGGTGCATTTCTTTTAAACATTAATTCCTCTGTGTGTTTGTTTGGTTTTGGAACAGTTAGATCATGAACATGGCACAATGGAGGGCCACTATTCCATATCCATAGCTAAAACTAATGTTCCTGTAAGAAAACTTATTGCATCTACCAGCAGTTTCTGTTCCCCAAAATGCTGCGGGCCTCTTTGCTGATGTAAACATTATTTCAGAATGAATTTAAGAGCCAGATGCTCCATACTCCTTAGTCAGATAAAACTCCCACGGAGTAGTGGTCTGGGTCTTTAAACCCAGGGATCAGTATCAGGGATGTTTGGTGTACGTAACCCAAGTCTTTCGGGTTGTTGATAATTTGCAGTTGCATACACATTTCATTTTGCACCTGTTTGATATTTTCCCTGGAACCTGACTTGATGTGGCTATAAACATTAAACCATTACTTCTCAAGAGTATGCACTTGTTCTCCCCTGCTTTGCACCTTGTTCCCATTCTGATTCAGGTTTCCACCTTCTTTGCATTGGTTTAAGTGACAACGTAACGTGCAAGGCGGGGGGAGAGGGGGGGGCGGGGATCCAGGCCTATTTTTAAATTAAGCTTTTATTAATTGGAAAATATTCAAGGTTAACATAGATTTCCAGTGTCTTAAAATGTGACTTTTCCCCAAAGGAAAATGTATAATAACCTACCAGATCATCAGTAGTCAGCATAGGTCTACAACACACCTACAAACATACGTCTTTACTTTTAGTTTGATGTCTGTCTGACCCATGTCTGTTTTTACAGTTTTACTGGTTTCATTTTAACAATGTAAGCTTGCCCACAACTTGGCACAGCTTCAGGCTAGTATAGTCTTACTCCTCAAGAGAGTAATACAGCCAAGTCACACCACAAGAGTAAAAGAAACTAAGGGAAAAAACTGCATCTTATATCAACAGGAGTAAATTAATCAAAATATTGGTCCAGAGAGACAGTAGCAAGTGTGAACATGGGGAAATGAGTGAAAGAACAGCATCAAAGAGCATGTTGTTGATAAAAAGCACTATACAAGAGCTAGGTATTATTATTCAGTGAAACTTTTGTATAATAAAGCCCCCTTTTCACAAAACAACTTAACTATAAGTGGCAGTTTTACTAAACTCTGCATTGAAACAATCTAGGATTTTCACTCTACCTTACTGTAGAGGTCTGCTAGATCCCAGTTTGCTATGAATGGACCCCATGTGTTGCTCAATATTAATCAGATAGCTATTTCTTGAAGAGGGTCACCAACACATTTCATCAGACTCATCTCAGCCCGGAATCACCACCTGTGGTTTATTTTAAACTGAGCACTGCAATCCAAAGCTATAAATGCAGAGAAGTATTTTGAAATCCTGCCCCCCAGCAGAGTTGCCATGGCTCACCTTTTCTGGCTGTACTGTGCGGAGGTGCTGACGCTTTGCCTTCTGTAGACTTCTGTCTTTCAAAAGTTTTCTTCACATCTGCAACTTTAAGCACTTTTTCATCCTCTTGATTTTTCTCCCCCTTTTGCTCCTGCTGAGCTGAGCCTTCTTTTGGGATCCTTTCTCCGGTGATTTTAGTTGCACTATCTGGAAATGTAGCTTCTGGCTGGTTTTTGTTAGAAGTAGTCTTATTGTGTGGTTTCTGTAGCACCTCTGACATTGTTACAGTCTCACTGAAACTCACTGCTAAACCTTCCGTTTGTAACCTGGTTGAAGGGGCTTTCGAGGAGTTTTGCTGGCTGTTTGAATCAGATACCACTGAATCTGCCTCACTTATGAGGTTTTCTCCACTGTCAGGGTGAAGGACCTGGCTGTCGTTCTCTCTTGAATCTCCAGCAACCAGAGCACAATTTGAAATTGCTGAGACCATTATCTCAAGGCTCTTCACTACCTGCTTATCTTTATCAAGCTTTCCTGCAGGATCCTTTTCACCAGTCCGACCATTTGGGCAATGGTCTGCAGAGCTTTCAGTCAGAGAGGAAAAATTGACTGTCTGCCTAAAGTTTCCACCTGGATCGCTGCTTTCCCAAAGAGTATGAGTATTTCCCAAAGCAGATTGCACTGTTCTGTCCTCTTTGCTTTGCAATGTATAATCCATCACCATGGCTTTTCGCTCCCTGCTATCTGACCTGCTCTGGACGCTGGGTTTATTTTCCTCCGAGGGAGAGTTCAATGTCAGCTTGTTAACTTGTCTGCTCTCTATGCTACTTTCTGAGTCCGACCGGCTTATCTGCTTCTTCAGTGTTCCTTGAAAAGTGTTGATCATATTTGCACTTCCAGTTGCAGCCTGCTCTGCCCCTTGATAACTTTCCTGGTGGCTGGCATTTCTCTGGATCAGAGGCAACTTGTACTCTGTCATTTCCTTTTTCCCTTCAGATTCCATGTGAACAAATGGATGAATTTCTCCCTCTTGGCTGGAGATATTGATTTCAGCTTCCTCCAGCCTATAAACAACAGCATTCACCTTCCTGCTTTCAGCCTCGTCTCCCAAACACTGTTGTCCAAACTGCATTTCAAACACCTCTGAAGAGACTTCACCTTCCATACCTTTCCCACCTGCTTTGGTCACAGTTCGCTTTTCAGAGCATGACTCCTCTGCCATCAGCCCCTGGGTCCGTCTCTCACACACTCCTCTGCTTATTTGTAACTTCTTGGTGGAAACATGCACATCATAATCAGTGCCCTTGGGCTCACCTCTCTCTGTTCGGAGTCCCAGGCCCTCATAGCCAACTTGCTTCTTACTCAGCAAAACATAATCTTCGCACTTCATTTTGGACGTTTTGTTGGAGAGAGGAGAGTCTCTCCTTCTCATCTTACTTTTGTCATCAAGTAAATATCCAGAGTGGTGCCAGGTAGAGGCTTCCATCACTAGCAGCTCAGTGCTTTAATCACTTATCCAAATGCTTTGAAACTGACAAACTGAGCTCTCTCCCCACTTTGGGTCTCCACAGAGTTTTCACCACCACCTTCTCTTTATTTCACTCCTCAGTGAGACCGGACACAGCTTGGAAACCTCCGTTACTAGGTTATGGGAACCACAACTGTGATTATTCAGAATCACAGACACTAGAGGTGGAAAACACATATTGGAACGATGGAGTCCATTCTCTGTGGCAGGGCAGGATGTCGTCTCCTCACAATAGAGGGGGTCAGGATTGATATTACACTTGATGCTCGCCAGACTTATCCTACCTGAGCAGGCACAACTACATCCAAAGTCCACTGGCTTCTAATCTGTTGGTGCATAACACTTGACATGCAGGATTTGCTATATATCTGTGTTCTCCTCCAGTTAATCTCCTTCCTTTCCCCAACTGTGAGAGTAATTTCTGCCGATTCCCTATGGTTTCCCTTTGGTGACTGATCTTGCTGCAATCCCCACAGCTGTTTTCATGGTTATTTACAGTCACATAATTTGTTGTAGTTCATCTACGATGGATCATCTTCTGTCAACTGTTCTGTGGTTTTTATAGAGATCTTGGAAATATATGTCCACACCCCTGGTTCATTTTCTAGTGCTTTAACATGAGCCTCTGTCACAAACCCCTTCTCCCCAAACGTTTCTTCCTTGGAAGCTGTGTGCAGTTCACACTGATGCTGGGACCTTGGTCTGGATCGCAGCGTACTTGGGAAAGATACTGTATACGCAAAGTATTTAGGGCAGAGACAGATTGGCTGGAATTATCTGCAGGAATATGTTATTGTTAAGTGAATTACTGTGACATCAAAGTATTCCAGAGATAAACAGAGAAGCCCAACACCAGCCTCAGAAATAAGATTCCATTAAGACACTAAAAACACACACAAATTATCAAAAAAACCTTACTAAAGTTTTGGGCATTGCTAAACAAACCTTCATGCAGAAAATTCCTCTCTCCAGATTACAGTTCTGCCAAATAAGTGCCTGTAAACTCTCTTGAGAATGAGGCAGAAGGCGGGGAAGGAGAGATTTTTAAAGAGTCTTAATCCATTTATATACAGTCCCAAATGCCTGACATTTTCACTAATGGTGAACATGGCATCCCACCAATGACCTACTTCCGTCCCATAGGCTCTCCCCAGCTCTTTGCCTTTTAGGGTGTGCTAGGTGTCGGGCTTCCCTATTTGTATCTCACTCAGAATCGCAAGTGGGAATATTAAAAAAAAGCAGTAGAAATACATCAGTGCCTTAGCTGTGTGAGCAACTGTGCATTATGCATACAGAACTCTCTCCATATCCCTCAACAGTTACTTGCCGACGTGGTATACTCAGTCTATGGCTCGGCAAGGCTGAAACTTATATGTTCTGTCCTCCTTGTCTCTGCCTATTTACTGTTGGAGGCTAAGCCGAAGAGCAGAGTAGAGGTACCTCTGAAAGCTGGCCAAATGCAAAGCACAAGTGGTCTGGAAATAAGGCCCAAAGATCTGTTTATTTAACAGTGGAAGTTCAGGGGAATTTTTTTAAATGATTTGATTGCTGGCAAAAGGTGCCAGATTGACAGGTCTGGAGGCTGAAATCCTGAGCTTATCCACAGATCAGGCACAGGTCAGGGAAAGCTTCTCCCACATGGCCACCTGCCACCAACCTTGCTCCTCGCCTGTAAAGATCAGTTCTAGAAGTGGAAGCACAGCTAGTTCTCCATGTCCCTTTTAATCTTTGGCCTCTGAGCTGAAACTGCCAATGAGAGGGCCAGTTAGTGCCAGTGATTTCTGCTAGGTGGCCACTTGTGCAGTAGGACCTGAAACAGAGATGTCCCACCCCCTTCACACAAGCCACCCGACAGCCATCAAAAGTAATAACTTCTTGCCGCCACCATCCAGAGCCAGATCTGAACCAGTGACCTAGAAGTGAAAGGCTCCATTATCCACATCATCATCAGCAGCCCCTTGCGCCAGCTAGCCCCACTGTGGGGAACAGCATCAGCACACAGCGAGACAAAACACAGCATAACACTGGGAATTCTACATCCACAGCAAGGCTGCCCAAAACAAACAACTGCCCTACTTTGGGGTCACACGCTGAGTGCTGCAAAAAAGTCTGCAGCAGTGTTTTCCATCTACACGCTTTGAACAACACTGTGTCACCTTCCCTTCAGGTGCAGGAGCTGCTGTCAGCCCTTTCCTGAGCAGGGGCTTTAAACAGGTCTCTCAGTTGGTTTGAATAGCCTCCCTCTCCCCCATTCCCACCCCATCTTCACTTTTGGAGCAATATTTGGAGAAAGTAGGTGGTGGGGTGACAAGCCTTAAAGCCAGGCCACTTCCTATCAACATAAGAACATCAGATTCATATGCGTTTGCCTTTGTCATGACAGGTACCTACATCTGAAGGGCCATGCCTGTGGTGCTGACTGTTTTCCACCTAGCCATGCATGCTCCATCCCTAAAACATTTGCAAGCCCTTTCCTTTTCCTGTCCTCAATTTCTCAAAAGTACTAAAGCCATAGAGCTCCCAGTAGAATAATAAATGCTGCTTGGGAAGTGGGGTTTTATGTCTCTTCCTACCATAAACAGGAGATAACATATCCATTTTTTGGCTAGATCTGCACAGTTGTTTTATTACCCCTAGAACTGATTTCAGGTCTGCACAATAAGGTAAATACAGCTTGATGCTTTAAAATCAGGGAAGAAGGACTAGTGTTGTCTGCAGCCTTCTAGGGATGACGGGAAGTTTACAAAAACCAAACATTTCCAGCTGAATTTGCAAAGCAACTTCCTGCAAGAAGAACCCCATTGCCCTAAAGCCTTATGGTCAATGTGTCACAAGCCAAGTGACATCATGACATAACTTCAAGCTTCCCCAGTTGAGGGCCTTTCACATCAAGTGTTTTATTTCAAAGAGTTCTTTATCAAGCACCTGGCAGACTCTGACAAGGGCTTCTGTGATTTGAGCTGGTGGCTGCCAGTTAAATCTAGGCATAAAAGGAAATTGTTATTGCAGTGACTTTGCCTCCACATGGTTGGAAAATTCACTGTAGCGCACAGGGCAGCAGTGAAATACTTTTAGGGACTATGCTAAACGCCAGGCGAGGGCTGAGGCTGACACAGATTGGCCATCGGCTGTCAGAGCACTTGCTTACCCAACTAGCTTCCCAAAGCTGGAGCAGTAAGCAGAGTTGTTAGCAATTTGAGATCTGTATCCACATGCTGGCCAGGGCTCTTCCACCCCCATTCTGCCCGCAGTGTAATCAGTAACACACATTGGGCAGTCAGTGAATGCAAGTGACAGGCTCATAAAAGACTCCATAAAGAACAAGATCAGCTTGCTGATCACCATAAACAGGGCCCAGTGTATCCTGAGATTTCATGACCTTGCAATTTGCTGCAGAAACCCACCGCTTGCCTCAGAACTCTGATGCCAAATCTAAGCTAACATTTACATGTCTAGCCCTTATGGCTGCCAAGGAAGCTGTCTAAATGTGACTAGAGTGTAAATTGATACAAAGCTGTCTTCATGAGTCTGCAGACAGCTTGAAACTAGTAATCGGCAAAGAGGAGGAGGCTGCCCTGTTCATCGCAATGGGTTGTTAACCCAGAAACTTAATTCTGGTCATTGCCATATCGATACAGTTAGCTATTTCACTACTATATATTCTGCCTCATCTTTATCCCACAATCCCATACCACCTTCCCATTTTTCTACAGGTTCCAAAAGCTTCAAGTGCCCATCTATGCAGCTGCCAGAGCCTCCAGCTTCTCCTTGACAACGTCTACAAAACCACTGTGCATTGAGGAAGTGGTTAGGGCACTAGCTTAGGACTTCAGATACCCAGGTTCAATTCTCTGCTCTGCCACAAATTTCCTGTGTGACCTTGGGCAGATCACTTAATCTCTCCATGTGTCAGTTTCTCCATCTATAAAAAGGGGATAAAAGCAAGTCCCTGTCTAACGGGATGAGGCTGGCACAGATTTGTCTGAGGACAAAACTGTAAAGGTTGTGAGGTGCTCAGATACTGTGGTGATTGGCACCATAAATACCTTACAAAAATACAAATAACGTGACTTGTGGCAAAAATGGAAAATCTATGGGCCCAGTGAAATAAAGTGAATTTAAGTAACACCACATGAGGGATACTCAGCAGATGGGCCAAGGATGGAACAGCCCTTGGGAACTGAACCTGCCTCTTGCCAGCTGTGATGTTTACAAATCAGGACTCAGGCATGTTGGCAGGGGTCAGCATGTGAGGAAAACTTGCCCTGCTGCTACCCATGCTTTACTCAGTCATGGATAGAGGACTTCCAAGCTGGCATCACTCCACAGCAATCTGCCATGGCCTCCGCCACACACGGTCAAAAGGTGTAGCATGCGCTCCCCTTCCCCCAATGTCAGCTGCAGTCTGTTCCCCAAAGGGAAGGTGTGGAACCTCGCCCCCACCCATCCATGACCGGTTTGGCTCAGGGAACACAGGGACTGGGACTGTGGCTACATTTTTACTCCCTCTTCTCTCCCCTCCACCATTGCTCACCCACCAGAACTAATCACATCCCAGAGCGTTTATTTACTCATTCCATTTACTGCTTCCAGGAGCAGGGGCAATCAAAACCAAGACAAATCTTAACACCCCGTGAAAGCTAAATCAACACCAGCAGCTTGTTTCCCCTTATGTGCAATGCCCTCATTAGAACGGTAACAAAATCATGCCAAACAGGCCCAGACATCACCACGTGGTCTTCTAATCACCTCAGTCAAGCAGAGGAAGGTCTAACAAGGTTCGATGGCTGGAAGTTGAAGCTAGACAAATTCAGACTGGAAATAAGGTGTAACTTTTTAACGGTGAGAGTAATTATGCATTGGAACAATTTACCAAGGGTGGTGGTGGATTCCCCAGCGCTGACAATTCTGCTCTAGGAATTATTATGGGGCAAGTCTCTGGCCTGCGCTATACAGGAGGTCTGATGAGATGAGGCCAGTGGTCCTTTCTGGCCTTGGAATCTAGTCATTCCCCTGCCCTTGCTTGGTCCTAATATATCAGTGTGTTCACCACATTCAAGTTTATTAAAACAGTTACTGGCTTTGCTTTCATGGCTGTCACCATATCACAGATGTCGACATATCCAGGGTGACACAAAATGGTTTACAACTAGGAGTAATGGGATTGAATTAAGCAAAGGAAAATATTGGCTGAACATCAGGAAAAAAAGTGCTAACTCGTCAGACCCATTTCCACTGTGCAATAGCCTCCTGAGGGAAGTGATAGAAAGCCCCAATCACCCGAATCCTTTAAAACTAAACTGGACAGATCCCGAGAAAACATGCCACAAGGAACAAACAATCCGGCGGTGCCTGGGGTCAGGGTGGTGGGAAATGGGCTATGCTTGATGATAGCATTTGGTCGATGAAGACTAATGGACCACCAGGGACACACAGTAAGTGGAGAAGACTTCACTTTATGTTGTTCTGTCCTAATGTTCTTTCATATTCTTCCAGGTATCACACCGAGAGGGAAGTTAGGGGAATGTTCCATTCAGGCCACCTTACATATTGAGCCCCGGTCACACACTGGGTATTGGACTCCTTCGGTGTTTTATGTTCAAGCAGCACAGTTTGGGAACAAGCCTAGAAATAAATTCCATGCCAGTCATCAAAAACAGACGGAATTTGTGTTGCTCCAGATGTTGTCTGGTTTTGCCATGGCAACATCATAACAGGATATAACTTTCAATCATAACAAGAAAAAAATATTAACTTACCGGCAATAGTAGCAAGGACTTTCATCAGGTTTCTAGTCCTGTCTCATAATGGCTGCTTAGAAATTATTTTTATGTGCAAAAACCTAAAGAGGCAAACCTTCAAGCAGCTTCTGAATTGAGGCATTCAGCACATCTTTGGAAACCAGAGAGGAGCAAGGGAATTAATTTAATGAGAATGTTTGGGTTAATCAGTAAATAACCAGGATTAATTTAATGAGAACGTTTGGGTTAATCAGTAAATAACCAACAACTCAGAGCTCCTTCACATACAGACACCTGCTTCCACATAGTTTTGCTGAGAGATGGAGGTCAGGGCTGGGGACCTAGAAGCACATAACACAGGGAAAGCTGTTGTTTTTCAGAACTGCAGGGCTGATTTTCAGAAGACCCAACACTCCCAACTCAAAGTGAATTCTCTGCACCTGAGAGTCAGGCCCTTGTGTGTAAAAACTGAACACAAGTGCATGTTACCTGGAGCATTAGTTTTCCTACGAGTGTCATCATGTGAGTATGTTTGGGCAAATCATAAAAGGCCTTGACAGAAAGCTAAGAACTCCCCACCGAGCACACAATGTACAGTGTCTGTCTTCATCCCTAAAACTGGACATCTACCGTGTCATGGGAGGATTCTTGCTTACGATAAGGGGACAGTTTACAGACAGATGTGGGTCTCATTAAATATACTCACACATGCACTGCTCTGCGAGGGCCGGAAGCTGACTTGACAGCCGCAACACACAGAGCTATGGTACAAGCCAGGCTCACGGGGTAGACAGAGGACAGGGGGATTAGGGTGGAGGATTGTACTTCCACAGGATGAAATATTTTATTCTGATCTAAAGAGAAATGCAAAAATATCAGGACGGTCAGGAACTTTGGCAGGGCTGTAAAAACCTGATTTACAGATAACCTCAATCTCAGGACTTTGGTTCAGAGAATTCTGTTTCCTTTATTATCAATCACATGTATTATGGTAGTGGCTAAGGGCCAACCCAGAGCCATCCATGGTGCCAGGCGCTGTAAAAACACAGAGTAGTTGACATCCCCTGTCCTGGGAGCCTGCAATCTAAACAGACCCAGCAGACCCCGGGTGGTGGACGGGTAGAACACACCAGCAGAGTGAATTATGGAACGGTGGCAAATGTCAGGTTAGTGCCACCAGTTTTCTTGGGTGGAGAAGAGTTTGGTTAGGAGGGGATCAGCTAGAGGCAAGGGAGAGGGACTCTGAAGGGAACAGGCTGAAGGGAGACAGGGCAGGGAGAAGAGACTGGGGGCAGGATGGAGCACACAGCCAGTCAGCACAGGGCAGTTTCGGGAGTGCAGAGCAGTGCAGCAGGCAGACTGTGTTGTACTGAGTTGTGTCTCTTCCTTGGGATCAGCTTTCTGCTGCTCTGTCCTTCCCAGCACCCGTGCAGGGTTTTATGCCTGTGTAGCACACCCTCCCTCCACCCCCTTGCGGGGCTCTGCCTTCCCTCCTAGTCCCTCCAACAGGCCTATCCCTTCTTTCAGGAGGCTTTGTCACATTGTGGTCTCTAGTCCCAAGACAACAAAAACAACAGGGTCTGCTGCCCCTCCCAGGCTACTCTTCAGCCCGGCTCACTGGTGGAGGGACTTTCTCCCTGGAGGCCCAGCTCCGATCCGAGCTGCTGAGCCTCGGGGCTTTCTCCCTGGACTCCTTCCCCGAGTCTGGGTCTCCCAGTCTGCCACTAAGCCCGTCTGCCTGGGGAGGTGGACTGTTCCCAGGCCTGCCCCAGCAGCCTCCTTCTCCCCTGCCGCTCTCTCTATTCATGGCCAGGCCCAGGAAACAACCACCCTCCTGCAGCTCCCCTCCCCAGCCCTTTATGAGCCACCTGATCCCCAGGCCATCAAGATAAGTTCAGGGGGCAGGGTGGTGGTGCTGCTCATCCCAGGCCCAGCTAAGCCCTACTCTCCTTAAAGGGCCAGCCAGCCTGTGACAATTGCCTTCTCAGATTTTCATTACGAGGTGTTCCCTGCTCGGCATTAAACCCTCATTTTTCATCTAGCTATTCCATGGCTCTCTCTTTCTGTGAGCCGAATGTTTATGAGAAAACAGTTAGTCTCTGAAGGCCCTGTTTTCATGGCTGCAGGAATTTCCACTCAGGTCTTCCTGGCAGGGCTCTAGCTCTAATTCTGTTTGTACTGCAATTTCATTTAGTCCGTCAAGTCAGCAGCACATGCTGATACAGCTAGGTCGCCCGCTCTGCTCTGCTGCAGTTTGGACCAACAGAGCCGTCTCACCACCACACCCATGCTCTGTGCAGGTTGTGATCGGTTGTGATCGTAGTTCTTGTGATGCAGACATGGCCACTAGGAACTGACCTGAGACCACCAAGTCTTTTCACATAAGCTGCTGAGCAGCTGTCACGTGGCAGTGACTTTCAGCCCCCATTGACCTGGGCCGGGATCAAATCCATGACCTAGACAGGACAGTCTTCATGTTTTGTTACTAGTCATGAGCCATTCAACCACCCACAAAGACAGAAAGATTATCTAATTTAATTCAAACATCTAAAATAAATAAAAGGCTTGGATCATTAGAGAATTTCAAATCAAGATGTTTTCCTGGGTGGTGTATGTTTCCCCATTGCTAAATATGAAAGCAGCCAATTTCTGCTCTGTTTAATTCTACAGCAGTCACAGTGCCTTCACGTGTGTACCTTTTCCTTGTGTTTCCCCAGTAATCTGGAGTGAGCACAATTCAGACAAATATCAAGCAGCAACCACGGGGCCCTGTGCAAAGAGTTTCAAAAGCAACAAATAGGAAAAGGAACCAGCCATAAAAGGAACACAAGTTTCACAAGGGTAGGTGTGGATATCAACAGTTCAGAATACAAAATTAATAAATTGGTGCCACCCTGCACTTGGAAACCAGCTCTCTGGAGACTGTTCTGAGCATAACTGAGATTTGGATAGTCTGAATGACAAATTCAAATACACTTCTCATTATTGCAGATTCAGAGATCCTCAATCTGGCCTAGGCAGTCATTTCCCATCAGCTCTAAGACATTTGACCTTAAACTGGCACATTCAGACAAGAATGGGAATTTACCTCAGTGGCTGCTCTCCAAGCATGCCATATGGCCTTCTCCAAGACTGAATATTTTCCTCTCCTTTCATAACACTGACTAAGGATGAGGCACCAAGAGTCTGAATTATTGTCCTCATTACCTGCATATGCATAGAGTGGCTATGGGTAACCAACAACTGGCTGGTCACATATGTGGTAGCAGAGCTATTGCAGATCCGAGAAAAGATGTGTTCAGTGCATTCCTTGATCTTATGTCACTACCTAACTAGGAACAATTGACTGGTAAGAAAAAATTATACAAAGGGCAGCTGAAAATAAGGATCCACACATGGTATAATTCTCAAAAGGTGACCCAGTTTTATGGGCCATCAGTCTTGACAGCATCCTGAAATGTGTCCTATCCCTGTTTAAATACAGTCCATATCAGACCACAATTGAACTAGGAGTTATTTGTGGGGTACACATTGCCTAGATGCCCACCTTTGCACAACCCTTCAGCAATGTCTTGGGTAAGTTCAGTGGCCCACTTTGGAGCCATCTTCATTTGCTGATTGAGAGCAGAATTTAGCTCATAATGACACCAGTGCTGGGGCTCATTCACGTGGAGAGCTGCCTTTAGTCCTGTTTAATTGACAGAGAGCTCCCACCTCTTGTTAAAACATCCCTGGGAAGGGCTCAGCTTTTGAGGCATTGTTTTCTTCACTGCCCAGTTATAACCAAAAGCGGACTTTCTTCCTCCTCCATTTAAACTGAAACTATACTAGGCTGTAGGGGCCTGGGACTGGTGTCAAATGATCCAAGGCCAAATTCCCTTTTCATTTACATCAGTGTAAATCTGAAGTAATGCCACCAAAGTCAATGGAGCCAGTCTAGATTGATGCAGGCTTTAGTGAGAATGGAATGTGTACTAGGGTTGTAATCAGCATGAAACCTACAAGGACTGACAATTCTGTCAGGCACGGTGGTGAAAGAGAGAATGGGGAAGAACAGGGGGACAATTCTTAAGCAAAATGAACACACAGTCTCACCCCGAGAAGTGTAATAAAAATCCATAGCACTCTCTCTCACTCACGCACAACTTGTAAACTCTGTCTCTCCTCCAGGCTCCCAAGAACTGGCCACAGTTCTTTCTACAGATTCCAGGGCTTGGCTATGCTACCTTTCCATACAGGCACTGCTCACCCAGGTGGTGAATTCCTCTCCATGGGCTCATCTTCCCCCACAAATGACTTTCTATAAGGTCACTAGCATAGTTCAAAAGCATGCCATTTGGCTAAACAAAGAAGCCAAATCCATGGGGCTGTACGAAGAGCTGTGGTTCCAGGATGATACTTTATAAACCCATAAAGTGAGAACAGGTTTGAAATATTCCCTGCATCCCCTCCTGTCCCTAATCTCTCTGCAGAGAATAGCTGTGTGTGTTAATATTTGGACCAAACCATAGCTCACATGACACCAAGCTCCGGAGAGGCTTAAAGGTGTTGGATGCCTGACTCATTTCAATGACTTCCCAGCCTACACTTTTCACACTTAGTATTTTGAGAAGTTGGCAAATTAATGTTGGCAAGAGATTAAAATACGTGTGGAAGTGTCAATTATTTCCCAGCATCCTCACAGCATCTTAGCACAAACTGGGGCTTGCATGGCAGCCTCTGCTGAAGGACCCAATGGGTTATGGAGACGAGCTCCTCTCTGAAGCTCTCCCGGAGATCAGTGAAACCAACTGGCAGTGCAATATGGAGTTCAGGCCTGGGCTGGCACTGCCCATGTTCTTCCTGACCAATGGTTAAATGACAGATGCCAATCTCCTGTCAAATCGGAGCTGAATCAATTTTTAAAATGTAATTTTAAAACAATACTTCTTGGGGTTAACGACTTTCTCCCAGACAATTAGCAAGTATGCCAAAGCTGAAGAACATCCTCAGCCTGTGCTTTGTTACTCTGCCAAGGTAAACACTGACATTTTCTTCCCTGAAGCAGCTTAGAGAGCAAGAACAATTCCAGGCAGTAACAAGACTCCTTAAAGGCACAAGAGACAGATGCTCGCTGTTTGCCTTTAAAGGCAAAATTTGGTGAATACACTGGAAGGGCTGATCCTACGTCCTATGGAACTTTGGTCTGGAGCAGAGTTGACTCATCACAAAAAAGGCTTCATTTTCCCAGTTACATCTTGTAACTTACAATTAATCTGCTTTAATGCTAGCTATTTGTTCTTTGAAGGAGACATTAAAACGCAGGTTTCCACTCACTACATCTGCTGGGAGTTAAAGAACCCATGGCACTGTCAGATAATGCCATGTGTCCTCTCAAATAAAATAAATTCTCCCGTGCTGTGGACAAAATATTGCTTCGCATGTAATAGCTGCTGCATTTGCCTGCACAGACACCATGCTATTGGCATTTGACTCATTACTGGGAAAGATGCTTTGAGATGCTCAGAGTCTGAAAGAGTTTCCTTAAAGCCAAACTCCAGTCTCTTAAAAAAATCTACTGGCATTGTATATTTAATTCCTGTTCCTCCTCCATTAAACGGATTTCTATTTTTATTTCAAACAGCCCCCTCCCCCCAAAAAGAAACTAAAAAAGACTTGCAACCCATATTCAGACTTTATTTCCAAAAATTAAGTAAATGGGATTAAATAAACCCAGCAAACAAAGGGGTAAACATTCTCAAAGTTAAAAGACAGCGAAGTCACTGGGAGATGAGAGTCAAATGCTGATGCTAAAATCTCTTCACAGTGAAGAATGCTAGCGAAACTGCACCATGAGCTTGGAGAAGCTGCAGCATGAATCAGTTACCTCAGCGTTGCTAGGTCATCTCAAGGACCAAATTCTTTTGGATCTCTGGGGTCTGCTGCCTCTCTAACCCAGTCCCCATTTTTGTATCTCCTTCCTCATTACCCCTGGACTCTGCACTCCCTGGGTCAGGTGTTTCAGGAAGAAAGCAAGTCACTGGTGTAACAAGATCTTACTGGGGCCAAATAGGCACAGTTCACTCAGCAGTGGTACTGTGACAACAGCTGCAGGTGGAAAGGGGTGTAAGCACGCTCCAGCCTGATCTCGGTGATTGTACAACACAAGCCTGGCTTACACAGTGAGGGGAGAAAGAGGGCATGTAACAAAAAGGAGGCGTGGAGGAGATAAAACTTGTGGGGGGAGAGAGGGAAGCTGCTTGATCTCACCACCACCTGCTGGTTCCTTTTTCCTCTTTCCTGCTTCCCACACCACTCCTATCACTTGACACAAAACATTTCATGCATTTGCACCCTTACCGAATACCAGAGAGATTGGTGCTAGTTACCCTCCCTGACTGTTCATGCCCACTTACTCCTGGGGTCAGATTCTGATCTCAGTTTCGCCAACGCCACTCCACAGGCTTTGGTGGGCTGGCAATGCAGTGGTGGCCACTTACATAAGAATCTGGCTTGTGACATACATCCCCACATTCATCATCACCGAGTCTGGCCCTATAGGTCAGCCGCAAAGCCCTATAGGTCAGTACCCCCTTCTCAGCGACAGCTGTTTACTGACATTGACTCCCCTGTAATATACTGTACACAACGTTCGGAGGCTTGCACTAGCCAGTCATCTGCTTTGAAATGCTGATCACAAGCTGACTATGCGTATGGACGTTACTCAAGAGATAGTGCAAACCTCACTTGTAAAGAAAAAAATGTTTATTTTCCTCACAAGAAGCACATGTAACATACAGTACACTTTTACCAACAAAAGTAAAAAAAAAAAAAAAAAAGTGCATTATGCATCCCCTACTGCAAATGTACAGTACAAAAGATACTGCATATTTAAATATAAAAACCAGAATCAAGAAATACAATGAAATAAAAAGAACACTGTTATCATAAGAGTACAGCAATGCACTGAAACAGCGACTGGTTATTCACCCATTCATTCATGTCCGCAGCTTATCTAACAAGGGTGGTAACTATTCATGGGCCCTAGGTCAAGTCTCAGGCAAGGAGAGCAGACCAAAGTCTGTGACATGAAGGGGCATATTATTTAGTTAAAGAACACACTGAGAAATGATGACCAAAACGGTGCTATTTCTAAAACAAGGAACAAAAAAGCATACGCTGGAAATAAGGTGCCAGTCTGTGCATTTCAGATTTGATGTTGGAGTGTTCCTTGGCTTAGATCATGCCTGTAACTCTTCCAAGTGTAACGATGGCCTTCCATCTTTGGAATGTCTTGTCAAGCCCTCCCTTGCCTGCACTGTCTGCAGCAATGCAGAGATAAATCATAAGCGATGAGGCCAGGGCAACGGAAGCTGGAATTTATGTGGGATCCATTTACAAAGCCCATCGTTTTACCCATACACATAACAAAGGAAAACTGATTAGCAGTTCTGAGATCAGGGACCATCAGAGTTATACAGGAATCATACACGCAAATAGTAATGGTCTTACTTACACTGAAACATCAAAGCACCAAGACAAAACAGCAAACAGCAGCGTTTACCAGCTCAGCATAAATACACAGTATTTGTAAACTATTAATAAGGCACTCAATTGTAAAAGAACAATTACAATACATAGGAGAGAAAGAAAACAACTATATTTTCATGCATCGAGACTAACAACCCTGCAAGCACTGCATTTTTTGGCTACAAAAACTTTGAATTGGCATGCTATAGCCTCTACGCATATATTGACTTAAAAAAAATTTAAAATAAACTACATGTATCAACAGTATTGTGTTGCACTAAGCAGCAATGGATCTTCAAGTTTGATAAGCTACATTATGTGTGTGGTGACACAGTTATGTTCCACAAAATAACGGAGTCTGTGTGATTTTTTTTTTCCAATCACAATATGGGCATTGTAGTCAACTGAAAACTAAACTACCACAGCAGTAGTTTGTATGTAGCAGAGTTTGGCAGGTCATAGAAGAAGAAAACAGGAAGGAAATAGGTTTGTTCACTTGTATTGTTAAAACAACTTGGACATTTTCAGAAGTTCTTCAAGTCTAAGCACCTGTTAAGCTTCTCTCTTAGTACAAGCTACAATGGGTTGGTCAACAAATGTCAAATTGGGCATACGTGGCAATGACCTTGTGAACAAAGGCAATGTGTATTAATATACTGCAGTGTCTTACTGCCTGGGGTTGGTTCCCTACTGGCAGTTAGTGCTGTGAAAAGTGCATGTCCCCTCCCCAAGAAAATAGATGGAATTACAGCTCACTGGCAGTGGGGATGGGAACAGTAGGTGTTAAGGCATCTTCACAAGGCAGCAGCCAACTCACAGGTGCAAAACAACCTGCAGAAACAAATGGCCACATCTGTGTGTGTCACTCCTGCCATTCTTGGAAACAGGCAATTTACACGGGATTTTCAGAAGCACTCATCATTGGCCTGCCTCTACGCCCATTGAAATCAACAGTTAAGACTCCCATTGACTTCAGTGGGAGCAATTAGACCAGAGATCAGCACTTTTAACAATCCTCGTCTAACCTAGCCCATGTGTTGTATGCACACATGCGTGATCTGCACACACAACTGGGAGAATTACAAATATCACCACACTCACTTCTTTTTGCATGCAAAATTTGGACCTAAGTAGACCATCTCTCCACAAGAGAAGCACAAGATCTTGCTTAATAACACTGTGGAGTCCTAGCCATGGGGAGTTAACTATCTGCTTTATCCTACAGTGACACTATTAGGGATCCTTTAGGGTTATCTGGATAAAGAGGGCTAGCAAAAATCCACGGGAAAATAGAAATTAAATAAAATAACTAGGTCAAATTCTGCCTTGCAGATCCAGCTTCAATGGAACAGCATGGGTGTAAATAAGGGCAGTCTTTGTCCAACTGTGTCAGATGGGAAAGGGCCTCTCCTCGGGAAAGAAGACTGTCAGTGTGAACAGGTGCACAAATTTGCAGACAGGGAGAATCCAAACAACTGTGCAACTGGCTTTAGCACAATGTTGTGGTTTGGATGGAGTTGGTGAATAGATTAACAGCTTTCAAAAATACCTTAGCTGATAATTTCAGCATGGGCTAATAGGCTCTGAAGAAACCCTTTGCCGCCATGCAATAATCAAGCATAGTGCTATGGCTTTAGCCATGCTCACAACCACCCCTCCTTCCCAATCCATCTTTTACAAATAAAACCTAAGTAAGAACAACTAAAAGACAAGTAATAAAAATATATGGAATACACTACAGTAGATATGGACCTGGAAACGCACCCATGATGCTTTGACATTAGGCACATAATAACAACATTAATATTTTAGATATACCACCACACCCCAGATACAGCGAAACTGAAATGTCACAACTGGGGAGGGAAGGGGGGCATGCGTCAGTGAATTCACAGTGTATTGAAGTGATCTAGTCAGTATTGATTTCCAAGACGCACAAAAGGGTGGGTTCAGTGAAAAGAACCACACCAAGAACCAACGACAATCACAGCATCAAAGGAAGTGTCCATGCTAAATCCACTTCTGAAGGTTTATAGCCAGACAATAACACAAACATTGCAGCTAAGGGAAGGTCCAACTCTAACAATGACATCAGTTTCCCGACACTAGAAAACGTGGATTACAAAATATTTCACGTCCTCCGAGATATTGCCATTGTGTGCCTTGCTTAAGAAGCTTTTGCTTCTTTCACACATGAAATGGCAAATTTGCCATATGCTCAAGATGTATATACATTTTTGACCCCTCTATCAAAGGATAAATATTTATCTACTGCTTCCCAGCCCATATTTCTCCTGTTTTTAGTACAAAATTGGGGGAGTTACTGAAAAAAAAAAAAAAGGAATCCTTGGTATTCTAAACGGTGGAAACCAAGGGACACTTCCCAAATGGGTACTCAAACATTTTAAATGGCAGGTTGTAGGATCTGCTGTTCAAAGTTGCACCCTTCACTTTCCATCCCCATCTGAAAGACTTTATCCAGCAACGGCTCTGCAAACGCAGATTTTTAAAAAAACAGCTCAGACTCACATGGACCTGGTTGTTAAAACCACGGACCACAACAAATCCATAGTTTGTTGTCACCACACTTTAAATTTCACTGTGACACCAAAGTTAGTCTAACACATGGAATTCAGGCATTTTTGAAAATTTAGGAGCCTAAGTCCCATTTTTAAAAGCGCTTAAGTCACTTAAGTCTAAATCCAACTGATACGCAATGGGACTCAGACTCCTCAGTGACTGAGGCACTTTTGAAAATTATATCCTTAATTTGGCAAAAATGTATCTCCCAGAGTTTTGGAGGTTTTTTTAAATGTGTTTTTTCTATCAGGCTGGCAAATGCATTCTACCACAATGTGTTACACACCCCAGAGGCAAAGGGCCTCCTTTGAGGCACGTTGCACCTGGCAGGGGCGGGAAGTCAATGGTACAACAGTGTTTATCTGAAATCGTTCTGTAATAAACGGTCACTGGGTGTGACGACAACAACCCACAAATAAATATGGGGCTGGTTACCATGATGCTGGGAGTGCTCCTTTGTTGAGGGACAGCATTTTAGGGCTAACCTGGGTTATCTGTGTGTCCAACCGGCCTATCTCTGGAAGTGGCTCAAGCAGATTTCTTATAATCTCACTCACTCATTTTGATCATCCCCATTTTTACTTGAATTCTGTTTCATCATCAAGGGCTGAATCCTGAGGTCTGTGCCCAAGATTATACAGCCCCCCCCCTTGCCTGAATGAGAACTAAGTGGAAATGGAGTGTTTCTGAGTTGGCCATAAACCTCCAACAGAAACTAGTACCAAGCAGCTGATGAAAAAAGAACGGCCTATACAGCCAATGGCTCTGCTCTAAGACGTAATCCTGCACAACTGAAGCCACTGACTTCAGAGGGTATAGGACTGAGCCCTAAATGCCTTACCATATCAGAAATCTAGCTAGCAGTACCATGTAGAAGACTTAATGATTGTTTAACACTATGGAAACTAACCTAGCTCTCCACTTTTCCTTCCTTTCTGAGATATTGCAATATTCCATTTAGGCTAGGCTAGTGAAACTACTGCCTCCTCCTTGTACTGGCCCCAAACTCTGCCCTTGGATGGGTGTGTAAGATCAGGGAAGCCCAGGGGAGCACCACATGTTCACCCGAGAGCAGAATTTGCACTTCTGTTGTCATCAGGAGGAGACCATCACTGAAATTAACCTGTGCATCCCAGACAATATGTACTATAAACGAACAAGAGCAGGAATACTCATCCTCCCGCACTGCTTCCGGATGATGAAAAAATAAACCCTTTGGATGTTACTCAATGTGGGGACTTCTAAAAAGCTTCAGAGCTCAGTGACAACCATACACCTTCCTGAGATAACCTGCTGCTGCTTTGCATTTCTGCTGCAAACTCCAGGATGCAAGAAATGTTCTACCAAATAAACTAACTTATCATCTCCCCACGTTTCAAACGTACAGAATGACAATAAAGCCTGCCCTCCGTAGGATGAGACAGGTCAGTCGTCTTCTCATCTGCAATGCATGCCATCAACAGTCTGATAAAGCAGGGCTTCCAAAACACAAGTGCTACACCACTGACTCCAGCATCACACACATTTCACAATGGTTCATGGTCACCTACTGGCCAGGCTTGTCATTATTACTGGGATAACTATAAAACCACAACAAGAGCAACAATACCTGAAGAACAAGACATTTCTCCACTTTAACAGAAACCTTGAAAACACACAACCTAGATGTCATTCTGTTATTAACACAAGACACTGTGACAGCTAACCCTGATTATACAGTAAAGAGGAACTATCGGGTCAGCAGATCACGCAGTCAATAAAACAACAGCTCTACACTTTTTCACTTGACTTCATAGTTAGAGTTACTCAGTACAGTAAAGCCTACACCTCAACACTCTTTTGGATCTTTACAGTTGATGTCATAGGAATGCTTTTCAAAAAACTTTAAATATCCTGGAATAAGCCTTAAAAAAATCAACACAGAAATCAGCAAGAACAGAGGTAGAGTTTATGTTGCCATCTACAGGTTTTTCCACAAGTGGCTGTTTAAACTAGAGACTTGTGCTATGTTTGTTTTGCAAAATAAAAAAAATTTTAAAATGCCATGACTTTTGTTGAGACTTTGAAACAATATTTTCAGCATTTTTTTACATTATATATATTTTAACACAACTATACTTGGCAAACAGTACTGGGAATATTGTCCTATAGGAACAGTAGGCAGTTCACACACCACGTCCTCTTCCAAGCCATGCAATGTTTTTTTTCACTGTGCCATTCACCCATGTCAGTTATGTCCCTCTTTCTCCCCACTTACTGCACAAGGAAGGGGGTAAAGACGTGGCATCAGCTGAACTATTTTGTTTCAGATGATAAAATGGCATTGGGTTCAGGCAATAAATGCTGATTTTAAAAAAACAACACATACACCAGAACGTGTCAACTTTTGCCCTTCCAAAGTGTGCTCTTCAAGTTTCCTGTGGCTGAATTTGCTAGCAGTTTGGAGCTTACGTCCACACTCCTCAGAGAGGATTGTGACTCACAAAGCATGGAAGACTCACTCAATTTGGCCTCTTTTGAGTTCATTACTGTTGACACGTCCATGTCACTCGATAAGTCCTCGGAGGACAAGTTAAGACACCCTAGCTTGGCAAGAGAATTGGATCTCTTCAGAGGGGAAGAAACAGTCAAACCAGCAAGTCGTAGCCTGGTTTCGATTTCCTGAGTACGTTGTTTTACCAGGCCGGGTTTCCCATGCACACTGTGTATGCTGTCGCTACTAGAACTGCGTGTCAAGTTGGAACTCCTGGAAGATGATGGTGTATAGCATATGGTCTTCAGAAAGTCCTTTGTGTAACTGCTCATGTGTTCTAGCCTGCACAGGACAGGTGTGGAGGTTTTCTGAGACAGTCCCTGTAAGGGGTTTTTGGCCTCTAACTTCTCCACATCATTCTCTCTGGATATTAAAGGTGCTGGACCCAGAAGAGATACTGGGCCTCGGTGCAAAGCCAAATCTTGGTTTTCCTCTGGTATACTAGCATCAATTCTGCTCAGGGAGCTCTCTCTTACCAGTGACGAGGATTCTGATGGCACACTCTTCAGACGCTCCAGTTCTTTGGTATGCTTCCTAACTAAACCAGCTTTTTGAAGCTGAATAAGAGATTCTTGATGCTGCATCAAATAACTGTTTGTGGTTGGCTTTTCCAGATCTTTACTAAACAGCAAGTACTTCAGGTCCTTCGTTGGTTTGACATCTTTTCTGGATGGAGACTCTTCCTTCATCACTTCTGTATTCAGAGGGCTCTTCTCACAGTGGGAATTTCTCCTGGCAAGCAGTGCTTTGACAGATGTTTTTGGTGCATCTTTTGGCTTTTCAGAAATATTACAATGCTGATCCACCACGGATTTGCAGGTGCCACCTTCCAAAACACTAGTTCCCTGCAGCAATGGAGGCAAGACATCATTTTTAGCCCTGATTACTTCCTCAGCCTGCGACTTGCTAGGCATTTGGTCCAACAAGTTAGAAGTCACATGGGAGAGGAGCGAAGGCTGAGTGCAGATTGTAGAACTGCAGCATGCGGCAGCTGGATTCAGCGTTTCACACTGCTCCCCAGAGGCTTCAGCGGATGCACTGGCTGAGGAATACATGCAGTCAGTGCATGACTGGTAGGAAGGCTTGACCTTACTGAGGATTCCAAATATGGCATCGCGCTATAAAAGGAAAGAATAGGCAGTAAGAAGTCAGACAAACAATTTAGTGTGGATGCAGAATAGCAGAGTCAGGTTAGTTTAAAACAAGACAAATTTGCAGATTGAAAGGGAAGACACAGAACAACAGGAAACATTTTATTTATAAGGACTCCAAGGGACTTTAAAGGAAGCCCCTCTCCATTACTGCTGAAGTCTGGGCTCAGCAGTGGGAGTCAAGCCACGAGGATTCCCAGCTGACAGTGTTGGAGGAAACCAACCATTTCAAGTGATGGTCATGAAAGGTTTATAGCATGTTCACGTAGCTGCATGCTCTCTTTGGTGGCTGGCTCCACACCAGCAAAGCGATGTTCAGAAGCACTTCTACAAGGAAAGGCTCAGCATGGAGACGGGTGCTACTACAGGAGCCTTCACTTCCAAACCAAATTACATCATACTCTTAGGACGTGGCGAGTTGTCTCATGCACACGGTGTCGGGTGTTACTAATCATCTACGTTTAAGCCCATACGCACCTCGAACTCCTCTGGGCAGCTCCTCTTGCTGTTGTTGTTATTCAAGTTCTCTCTGTTCAGTAAGTTCTCCTCCTTGTGCACAGACAAGCGCCGCTTCCACCTCTCCACGGGATTTTCCTCCCTGATGCTTTCCTTTCCCGGATCCGCCTGGCTGGGCACACTCCTCCCCTTTGGCATGCTGGACTCCAACTTCTTCACTTCCTTCTCGCAGAAACTTCTCAGCTCTGCCAATGGTTCCACTTTGTCCTTAGCCTTCATTGTCTCCGCCACAGCCTCAGGAGGGATTGGGGGAGGCTGATCCACCAGCAAATTGGCCTGCTCCGAAAGTACGTCTCGCTCCAGATCCTCCACCTGGAAAAATATTTCCCTGTCACCAGGCAGCTTGTTCTCCAGCAGCGAGTCAGACAGGCGTCGGAAGCAGTAGTGAAACCCCCCGGCCTCCATATTGGCTCTGTTGTCCAAGTACGTGGACTGTGAAGGTGCGTCCAGGTCAGATAGGCGGTTTTCTAGATCGATGTCTAAGCTATCGAGCAGGAAGTCACTGGGCCCCGTAGAATCATCTGCATTCTGGGGTAGATTGCTCTCTGCTTGCTGCTTCCACAGCTTGTTATGACGCTGTTTGCTGGGGAGAAAAATAAAAGGCACAAATTACTACAATCAAACACTCAGCAGCTGTTGTATGTAAATGCATCACAGTGCCCTGCCCCATACAAGTCACGCCCCTCAGAAACCTTTGGAGGAAACATGCAATCCCAGCAGATCACCCACTACAGAGGACAGTGGCAACACAGGGCAGAGGAGCAGGATGTACGAAGCAGTCAGGCTCTGGTCTAAACAAGGGAACAAATGGCTGGGTCATTACGTAAGATTCAAGGGAAGAAAAACAACAGCAACCAAAGTCCTCAAGAATCAGGTAACTGTGATTTAAATGGCATTGATCACATCCGTAGTTAGCTGTGATGGAAATGAAGGCGATATGCACATAATGAAGAAACAGAAACAAAGTCCCCCAGAAATTATGCAGCAGCTGAAAGCATCCGGATCAAGTGCACACAAAACATGTACCAGAGTCACTCGAGTATAACTTAAACAAGATGCTCAGCAACAACCAACTAAGGGCCGAATCCAGTTGTTCTCGCTCAGAAAGACTTCCTCAACTTCAGGACTTTGTCCTATGTATGTCTATGCAGCCTCAGGAACTCAGCCAGCTCCAGGCAGGGGAGCCCAGCCACCCAATGAGCTCGCTGGGCCCAATACCCCTTACTCAGTCATTGTGCTCCTTGAGTGGACAGAAGAGCCAACAGATCACCATTTAAGCCTTGTAGCAACAGTAGCACAGTGGCACCTCGATGTGTTTGTTCCATGGCAGCAGCTGCGCCAGACCGCTTCCTGTAGCAGCCCTAGCTGCAACCCGCGCCTGAAACAGCTACTAAAACATTGACCAAAAACTGCCTTCTCTTCCCGTTTTTCACAAAATTGTGTCCCCCCTTTCCAAGCAACTCTGATAATTTTTAACTTATTTGCCCAGCATAGGCCCCACATGCGCGTACACACAACTGCAAATTGCTAATCCTGCTTTGTGAGACATCCTACTCTGCAACAGGCTCTTTTCGTTTCCTTGCAAGTCACCTTCTCATTCCACCCATCACCTTACCTTGCATCTAAAATCCCTTCATATTCCAGCAGCTGTTTCATGAAGCCTGCATTTGGTCTTGCAATGCTGCGTTTTTGCTTCACGTAATTATAGGCTTTTTCCAAAGACCAGCCAAATTCCTTCATTGCATAAGCTATAACTGTAGAGGCAGACCGGCTAACACCCATTTTGCAGTGTACCAGACACTTAGAGTGATTTTTCCTAGAGAGGAAGGCAAAAAATAAGAAAAACTATATCTCAAATCCTTTTGTTTATTAAGTTTTACTATCACAGGTTTATATGGTGCATGGATGGTCATTTGTTCACCTTACCGAGCCAACGTCACAGCTCAGAGGGAGTTAATTGGTTTGGGTTAAATGGTCCAAGAAAATAAACTCTCAAGGAAAGTTAGAATTTGGAGAAGTGTAACACCCCCTAACCACTCTCCTCTCACGCCAACCACACTGCTATTTCAGATACTATCCAAAGCTCCCTTTATCTGCATGTCCCTGTCTTTGGAGATGTGGACCGAACAGGCGTGGTGGGTTCCCTACCAAACCCCCCTGCACTGTTCACTGCATATTAGGGCTTCTGTATCACCTGTGCCCTGGAGGGTGGAGTGACTGAATGAAAATCACAGAGCAAGAAGTCTCACAAATAAAGAGGCTTCCTCAGAGAGGTTGGTGCAATCCGAAGAGCAAGTAACAGGGTTGGAGGCCCAGCGGGGCTGGGCAAGAAGGCCCTTATGCCAGGTCCCCATCTTCAAAGGTGGAGGCAAGGCAACTGAATGATGGATCACACATGGGAATAAATGTCTCCTGCTATGTATTTATGAACCTCAACGCCTATTACATCACCTGACAGAATTGTGCCACAATCTGTCAGGGATGGGACCTCCACAGCTTCAGATGCAGTTCCTTACTTTTTGAGCCCATTATTAATCCTGGCATTGTGGCTGATGGACAAAATCAAATTCAATCGCTAGTTACACCCCTGCAACCCTAATGATTTGGTCCTTACTTAGGGCAGGATTTGGCCAATTAATGAAAGACGCCAAATTAACCAGGTGTCACTGTCCAGCTACCCCATGCAGATCCGAATGAAGAAAAGCCCATCAAGTTACAAGCCACACGCTGAAACCTCAGCAGAATGTGAGTGGTTCATGTCACTAACTGTTGCTGGGAGCCATTGCTCTGCTTATTCTATCACAGACAAAATTCAAGGATTTCAAAATGTTTTACTTCATCAGAAGGACCCTTAGGGGCTCTTGAATCTTTTAGGGCGTTAGGTGCAAACACAAACAGAATGTAGCTTCATTACTGGAAACAAACAAACATTCTGTTTTTAAAAAGGGAAACAAAAAAGCAAGTTGAACAAGGCGCCGAAGATAAAATCTCAGCACGATTGTGACTGGTTGTGAAGGGGTTAATGATTAACCACTGACGGGAACAGACGTGGTATTTGGGCATTCCAGGGGCCCTAGGGAACTCCCTTTTCAAAGGCCTTTGCGAGAGCAGGGATCCCAGAAACCTCTTCAGCGCCTCACAAAGAGCCCAGCAATTAAGCAGCAAAGGGACAGCTACTTAATTGGCTTGGTAGAGCTACTTAACTGACATGGCAGTAAAGGCACTGAATGAGTTATTGTGCCAAACCTAGGGACAGCGAGCTGGGAGCACGAAGGAGTCCAGCGGAACTGGCTACTGAGGATAGAGTCAAAGCCAGAACAGATGGATGGACACTGTTCAGGACTTCTCCGAAAGCAATGAGTTTCCAGTACTAGACAGCAGGGTGGTTACTTCCCTATTGAATACACTTCTCATTGCACTTGCCCTGAAATGGGAACCACAGCTCTGTGACAAACAGGGAATTCAGAGGGAGGCAGGTTTCAAAAAGCTTCTGCAAATGGTTCCATATCGTCTGCTGAAATGCTATTCAGCAGCATGCCGAGGGCACAACACTATCCTTACAATACCCACAGTACTGGTGAGGGAGCTCCCTCGCCCCCTGCTGGAGGAAGCGCCTCAGTGTCATGCAAGGACTCGACATCACTCCACAGATTCCAATGACAGGTTCTTATCCCGACCTCCGATGTCCCCAAGCACTGACTCGCTCATCTCCATCCACTTACTTGGCTTTATTTATGAAATGATATGCCTCATTCCAGTGAGCCAGGAGGTCTGTCGTCTCCTCGTCATACACCCGGATATTATGATACGCGAACAGACCAGGAAAAAAATTATCGATCTCCCTGGTGACATTTAAAATGTAGTAGACGCTGCAGGATGCAAAAGGAAACAAAGGCAGAGAGAGAGTTTACTTATCACAGCCCTGGAAGGGGAACTGGAATTCATGTGATAAACCATACACAACCCAGTGTAACATGGGTGCTCTTACTGCATGGGACGATCAGCAGCCCTTAGATCAGCTCTAAGCCCTCCGCTTCCGATTAAATCAGCTGGAGTTCTACATGTGAGGGACTAGCTGAATCGAGCCCCCAGCTCATCTCTCTCTACTATTATGGTCCCATGTAAAGATGGAGAACAGAGGAAAAATGACTTGCCCACTCTACCAATGGGGAAGCTGAGGGAGAGAGAGGTGCAGAAACTTGATCCAAGTCTCTCAGTGAATCAACGGCAGTGCTAGGAAAAGAACCCGGGAGTCCTGATTCTCAAACTTGTGCTTTCGTAACAAGCTCATCCTTTCTTCCTTCTTCCAACCAGAAATATGAAATGAAAGTTGCATCATTTTACTCTACTTCTGCAGGATATAACAGCAGGATTTTTATAATACAATTGGCGTATACTGGGAGAGAATGCATGCCCATATTAAGTTATTATTTCATATAATTCAGACAAATCAATAGCACATGATATTTATTCAAGGATTTGTCCAGCTTTGACTTTTAAAAATAGATTTCAAGGATACCATCACTACAGATCAAAGGATTAATTTGCTAGTTGTTTTACTTATTCAAAAGTGTTCAGACATCTGTTCCCAAGGACTACCGTTTAAACATCTTTATTCCTGCTGTTGAGCAATAACTTTTCAGAGTCTCATTATAGGGGCCGACATGTGTCCTGGGCAAGCAGCAAGTATTTATACACAAAATTTCCATTGGCCTAAAACACGTAAAGCAAATAAAGCCAAGAAGTGATGTCGTGATGAGAGTTCACTGACACACACGACTGCAGCCACCTGTCTGCACTAGTGGAATGGAGAACAATTCACACAACTCTGCTCATCTCCAGGCAGTTTTTCACCATTTGGATAAGAGCTTTACCCCAAATACTGTAATGCGTAATCTTCTGAAGTATTTGGGAATTCACACCTCAGACAACAATAAGCTTGCTCAGTATTAACTAGACTCCTATAGAGGATTTGTCTTCCCTAGATCTCAAGGCACTTTACAAATGAGGACAAATATTATCTCCATTGTACAGGTGGGAAAACTGAGATAGAAAGAGAGGAACCATCTGGTCCAAGGTCACTACTGAGAACAGAAGGCAAGTGTCCCAATCCTGTGCCCTATCTACTGAAGTATGGCCTGCATGTATCATATTTCATTTCACAGGACACCCGAACACGCAACTGAAAACAAGTGATTTGAGGATTTAAGAGTCTAATGTGTAACAGCCGACATTAAGTAGCGGAAAGGGCCAGTACTCACCCCGAGCCTTGAAGCTCTTCCAGGTTGGAGGCATTCCACTCAGACCCCTAGGATACAAGTCACACACACACAGAGTAAGCCTTGGTTCTGCTGGGCACTGTACAGTCACTGATCAAACACTGTGCTCTTTGCAATCTGGGCAGTATTTTCTCAGGAGCACTAAACTAAAACATAGGCAATGGTTTCTGAAAAGAGTATAACAGGACATGAGGGTCTAGGGCCTTGTATAGCAATGCAGAGGTATTCTGCTGACTCATCCTAGCAACCGGGCCAGACTGGTCCTATTAGCTACAACCCAAGAGTATAAAATGTTGAGAGTCTCTCTGAGGCAAGAGGAAGGTAGGGGGAGAGAGAGAGGGGTCAGTCTGCAGGAAGAAACCCTAGGAAGCTCAGGCTGAGGTTTATTATTTATATTACAGAGCACATACAGGTCCCAAACAAAATACACCTAGAAAGAGTCCCTGCCCTGAACAGCTTACAACCACAGAATTATAGAAATGAGGCCTGGAAGGGACCTCAAGAAGTCATCCAGTCCAGCCCCCTGTGGTGAAGCAGGACCAAATAAACTTAGACCATCCCTGACAGGTGTTCCTTGTTAAGCTATGGCTCTTGACCTGACTTATGACATAGGAAGCTTTTGGGCTAATATATATTAGCACGTGGTTTTAACAGGAAAGAGTAAAAAGTGTGTGCTCGACCCTAGGTGGGCACATCAGGATTAGAGGCTGGTGTAAACTGTCATGTCACCTCCCACTTACAGTGTACTCCACTGACTACCTTCTTCTAGCAGTATTTTTCATGGGTCCCAAGAGTTTGAGAGTATGACAGCACTACTGACTTTCTTATTATATGTATCTGTTTTTTGTTCAGTAGCATTAATGCTTTGGTTTATCTGGATGATAAATACAACTTTTATGTTCATATTCCCGTGATTCATCAATCCCACCTGTTACATAATTTACGTAGCCACGAAGGGAAAGAACCTGTTAACTGTGACCGGTGCACTTTGCACCTCAGGTAATTTCAGGCTGCACTGTCCAACCTGATCTAAGCAACCTCCAGCGATGGGGATTCTACAGCTTCCCTTGGAAGCAGCTTAACTACCGTTATAGGCAGAATTTTCTTCCTAATATCTAACCTAAATCTCCCTTGCTGCAGATTAAGCCCATTACTATTAGCCTGGAGAACAACAGATCACACTCCTCTTTACAACAGTCCTTAATATATCTGAAGATTGTTCTCAGGCCCCCCACCCTGACAGTCTTCTTTTCTCAAGACTAACCAGGCCCAGTTTGTTTAACCTTCCCTCCCAAGTCAGGGTTTCTAAACCTTTGATTATTTTTGTTGCTCTCCTCTGGACTCTCTCCAGTTTGTCCACGTTTCCTAGAGTGCGGCGCCCAGAATTGGACACAGTTCTCCAGCTGAGGCCTCACCAGGGCTGAGCAGAGCGGGACAATGACCTCCCAGGTCTTACATACGACACTCCTGTTAACATGCCCCAGAACGATATTAGCCTTTTTTGCAACCACATCATATTGTTGGCTGAACAGGCCTAAACAGGCCAGACAGACAAAGGGCAAGAGACAGAGAATATTATTATTCCTATTCTACAGATCCCTAAAACTGAAGCACAAGATTAAGTAACTTGCCCAAGGTCACAGAGTGGAGCTTTCACAGATCCAGGGAAAGAACCCAGATCTCCTGAGTCCCAAAGCTGTGCCTTACCACAAAACCATCCCTCCTCTAAACTGAGGAAGCGTTAGGCCTATTACTTAAAGAAAACGACAGAGATGGCACGTTTGGACAACATGCGTGCAGTGTGTTAGGAGCACAGTGGGAACGTTCCCAGATTACAAAGTAATAATAAGCAGGATTTCAATCAAGAAAGTTCACAAAGAGCGATCCTATGAAGGGGACCGAACGGAAAAGAAGACAGGATGTGGGACACTAAGGATGCATCTCCAGGTTGCCTGTTCAGATCCAATCTCAGCTGGTAGTGAGCAGCACTGGATCTGCTCGCTTACTTGCACAAAGTGAGTTAGACAGTCTCAGAGTGGTTCCTAGCACATCACAAAACCCACCACAAATGAACATTCCCTCTTTTCAAGATCATAAATTGCATAGGAAAACCAATCAGACATTCTGCAAAATAAAGTGGTCGTTATCAGAGTTCCCTCTAATTTTTTAAGTCCATGTGCGGAATGAATTTTGTGATGTGCACCGATATGGAAGTGATGCATATCGGTGCACATAACACAGTTCATGTGGTGGGGGTGGGGCCGAGGAGTTTGGCGTGTGGGAGGGGGCTCAGGGCTGGGGTAGATGGTTGGAGTGTGGGGGATGAGGGCTCTGGCTGGGGGTGTGGGCTCTGGGGATGAGTGGGTGAGATGGCCCCTAAAAGCCATGGGAGAAATTACTGCAGAGGTACATGTACAACACATTGCCTGGAGAACAAAGAGGATTTTAAAATATGATTCACCCTCAGAGGCCTATTTCCTCTGAGTCTATCGTGGAAAAGATGACACTGCTACAAAGTGCAGAATTGCTCCCGTCTCAATTAAATCTTTGTTCTGGATGGCAACTTCCAGTTTTGTTTGGAGTACCACCTAGTGGCAAGAGATTACAAGAGACTCATCCCCGCTCTGAGCCTGTTCATAGGCTGAACAAGCAAATCACCTTCCAAACTGATGATTTATATAAAGCCAGCCACATAGAATCATAGAATAACAGAGTTGGAAGGGACCTCTGGAGGCCATCTAGTCCAACCCCCTGCCCAGAGCAGGACCAATCCCAACTAAATCATCCCAGCCAGGGCTTTGTCAAGCCTGATCTTAAAAACTTCTAAGGAAGGGGATTCCACCACCTCCCTAGGTAACCCATTCCTGTGTTTCACCACCCTCCTAGTGAAAAAGTTTTTCCTAATATCCAACCTAAATCTCCCCCACTGCAACTTGAGACCATTACTCCTTGTCCTGTCATCTGCTATCACTGAGAATAGTCTAGATCCATCCTCTTTGGATCCACCTTTCAGGTAGTTAAAAGCAGCTATCAAATCCCCGCTCATTCTTCTCTTCCGTAGACTGAACAATCCCAGTTCCCTCAGCCTCTCCTCATAAGTCATGTGTTCCAGACCCCTAATCATTTTTGTTGCCCTTTGCTGGACTCTCTCCAATTTATCCACATCCTTCTTGTAGTGTGGGGCCCAAAACTGGACACAGTACTCCAGATGAGGCCTCACCAATGTCGAATAGAGGGGGACAATCACGTCCCTCGATCTGCTCGCTATGCCCCTACTTATACACCTCAAAATGCCATTGGCCTTCTTGGCAACAAGGGCACACTGTTGACTCATATCCAGCTTCTCGTCCACTGTCACCCCTAGGTCCTTCTCTGCAGAACTGCTGCCTAGCCATTCGGTCCCTAGTCTGTAGCAGTGCATTGGATTCTTCCGTCCTAAGTGCAGGACTCTGCACTTGTCCTTGTTGAACCTCATCAGATTTCTTTTGGCCCAATCCTCCAATTTGTCTAGGTCCCTCTGTATCCTATCCCTACCCTCCAGCGTATCTACCTCTCCTCCCAATTTAGTGTCATCCGCAAACTTGCTGAGGGTGCAATCCACACCATCCTCCAGATCATTAATGAAGATATTGAACAAAACTGGCCCCAGGACCGACCCTTGGGGCACTCCGCTAGATACCGGCTGCCAACTAGACATGGAGCCATTGATTATCTACATGGAAGGCACTTTGACTCTCTTAGTGTATTATCATTACCTTTGATTCAGCAAGGCAAAAATAGAGGGCACATAACTGGTACATTTGGACTGTGTCATGATCTAGGTCCTTATCCCGTCTTAAAGAAAAATGACTCCTATTCCTAGAAATATGAAATAAATCCATAAAAGGCAGCCTTTCCTGTGCACAGTGCACCCAACAAACAGGAGCACAAACATCAGGGCAGGAACACCATTTTATTAAATCTACTTACTTCCAAAGCAGGGTAACAGGTTATTGTGCACATGGCAAAGTCACAGCAGTGGGAATAAATGGTGAAAAGGGAAAGACGAAGCACTTCCTCAGAGCAGTTCTCAGGACGTGGGGGAAGGCTGTTTTCCCATGTACTGTATCAACCACTGGCAACCTCTTATTTATTTTCTTTCCATTAGAATAAGAAGCTCCCATACTAAGACTCTAGCCCCTGCCAATTATCTACAATTACAAAAGCAAAATGTCATTCAGCCAAATCACCCTCCTGCCTAGAAGCAGGTCCTCATCCAACATTACATGTGTTATGTGCGCCCCCGTACGTCAGTCTGCTCCTCAGCTCCTTTACTTCTCTTCAAAGGCCAGGTGAAACAAACATCCCCCCACAGCACGTCACCACATACAGGACCCTCCACCACGCCAGGCCCATGATGTGTGCTGCTCCTGAGCTGAGCTGGCCAGGAGAGGACCACTGATGCAGCACATTCACTCACAGGGAGAGAAAGGATCAGGAAGGCACCCTGTCCCTCTTGCCAGCCCATCAGTGCAGCCCTGTGTGTTCAGAATGAAGGCTCAGATAGCAGAAAGAGCTGCTGGGATGTGGGCCTTTGGAAGTGACATAGGGAGAGGAAGGAAAGGAGGCCTATAGTTTCCTTGTATAATAGGCTAAACATTAGGCTACGGCACCTGCTGGTTTTTCTCCCCATTGCAGCCTTTATACCCAGTGCAGCTTGCCTGGAGCTCAGTGGCGGCTAGTGTTTGACTGATGCCCCCTCCTCACACCCAGCATAGCTTCTGACTCCGTGGCTTACCAGATACAGATGATCAAAAATTAGAGATGGTTTGTCCATCTGCCCCAGGATAAGCAGCATTTCATTGTCTATAAATTCCTTGAATTCTTTCAAGTTGCAATTCATCTGCTTCTCCAGTTCATTTCGTATCTGTGGGGCAGAAAATGACAAAGTATGCCACTTAGGAAATGATAGCATACCACCTAGATAGTGGGCTGTGCAGAATGATTGTCCACTTTTAAAAGGAGAGTGCCAATAAATTATACATACATGCATTAGAGAAAGAGAGAGACTACAGTCCACAGAGAAGTATGTAAATGCTTTCAGAGACAAATAACCTCAGTAAAAGGTCACATGAGGCCCCAGATTCAGGCTTTGTAAATAAAGCTTCATGCAAAACCCAATATGAACAAAAAACTGTTCTGGTATTTTTCACTATGAAGCATTCCCCTGAAGTGCTCAACACCCTGCACTGTGCTAGCTCCGAAGAAACAAAAGCAACCCCCCTAGAAACAAGAAGTGAAAAACAGCAGCATCATTGTGAAAAGGGAATTAGATCTTTTAAAGTTTCTCACTTTTAAGTTGGAAGGTAAGAACATTTTTAAGGTGTATAGATTTTCCTCTTTATCCCCTCCCTTTAAAAGCCAAACCTACCACAGCTTTCTACATTATAACACTGCATGTGAGTAACTCTAATAAAACAGAAGAATCTGAGCATTTTCCGGGCAGCCTAAGAAGAAATGTTGGCAACCAATTTGTATGGCTTTTACCACTGCACAAAGCTCCAGGCAAGTTCACACTCAGGGTACATTGTGGGTCAGTTTCCAGGTTTCCTTATACCTTGGGCTCCGATAGGACCTCCCATCGGAGTATTTCAATCACTTGTTGTAAGGACTCTAAAAGTCCACTGTGAGGTTGATGATATCCTATTTTACAGATGGGAAAACTGAGGGGCAGAGAACAGAAATCTTATCCCAGGACATGGAGTGAATCTTGTAAGCACAGTGGAAATATATATCCTGAGGGTCCTGACTCCCAGTCCTCTCTGACCCTTATCCAGTGCTACCTCCCATACTCTGGACAACAACAGGAACCGAGTGGTCACAGGCCAGCAAATGGTCGGTTTTGCTTACTTCCTTGGAGGTCACATTTTCCAGGTCTTTGCTCATCATGATACTTCGGAGTTTGGCTTTAATGAACCGCTCTGTTCTTTCCCCCTCAGTTGGCCTGCAAAGGAAAATTAAAGGAACTATCCAGACAGGCATTTCACTGGGGCAGAAGGCCTCAGCGATGCTCTCTCTGTATAATGATACTCTTACATGGAGAAGGGATGGGAAAGACTCAAGTTAAACTGACACTGATGACAGAGGAAAACTTCACAAAAATATGTATGAACCAAAAAGAGATCAAACTATTGGAGAAATGAAAGGGAAAATGTGGGATTTATGAAGTGAATGAAGACATTCAAAATAAAACTCAGAACTGACTTGTCAACAAACAATGCTGGAGAATCAGGGCGTGTCGACTCCAGGTCCTGCATCGTGTTCCACTCATTGATGCAACTCTGGTCCGAACTGATGCAGCTTTCATAGTATGTGGCCCAGACCAGGGCCATTCCACCTGGGAAGTAATTGTACCTCCGTGCGACCTCACAAGCTTTGTGGAGGATCTGCAGGGCAGACCTGCAAATTTCAAAAGCAAAGAAGGGGAGAATCTGAGCATCATGGGGAGTAGGAGCACACAGAAGCCAGGGCCCTAGAGATTTTCAGCGGAGACTTATTTTCAACTTTGTTCCAACTTTGGTTTGGTTTGGTTTTTTGACAGCAGAAGGTTTGCTTTTTCCGATTTCAGATAGAGGAGTCACAAAACTCTGAACAGTATGGTTTGGATGCCCTCTTGTGATCTGGTAACCACTGAACATACGACGAAATTCACCCCATGCAAGAGACCAGCACAAGGCCTATGCACCACTTGTGTCCTGCTGGGTCTTAATCATTAGCTAACTTAAAAACTCAGACAAAAAATGTAAGAATGTGGACACTTCAAACCACCTCTACCAAGGAGTCGAAAAGCACATTTAACAGCATTCCTAGCCCCTGGCACACACCGAGAACAGAGCCCAGATTGGGTAATTTGTTTTTGCAAATTATAGCATTTAACTTTAAAAAAAACCTCTCAGTTCTGTAGATGTTATTACACTGAACACATTAACCACATCTGAAGCTGCTAACCGGAGGGGCAGAGTTTTAAAATGGCAGTAACAAGGGGTTTGTTTGTTTGTGTACCAAATAATCCCTAAAATTACATCTTTTTCCATATCCACATCATTTCCCTATTAAATGTTACAAGAGCTCAGATTTCATAAACTTCAGTGCAGCCCACATAAAATATGTGCTAAAATATATGCAATTTGTTACATATCAGAACAAGTCCCTTAAAAATCACCACCATTAAAGGCAATCTGTGGTCATAGCAGTCAGGGATTTCACGATATTTAAATATCCCCATTTTGCTGTTTTGGGATGTCTGTACATGGGTGGGTGTGATTATAAAAGCTCAGCCAACATAATCAAAAGCTGCAAAGTGAAACCCTGGGCTTCATGGAAAGTTATCAGACAGCAGGAACTCCAGGGCAACACTGCAGCAACAAAGAGCACTGGAATTTCCGTGAGACTGGCAAGAGCTCCTGAGATGCCCTCTTAAGATAGTTACAAAAATACAGAGAGCCAGTATGGGGTCTGCAGCCTGATTAATTCCATGTTCAACTCAGTTCTCATATTTAATCATCTTATTCATGGAATTTCCCTCAGTGCTTATACTAGAACAGAAGCACGTAATTTACCATCAGGAAAATGGTACAGCATGCTCATTACTCCTTTCAGCATATTTACCTGCTGAGACAACCTGCTTTCTACAAATGGAATTTTTTTCTAAAGGTACTAAATAACAGCTATGTAAAATGCTAAATGCAGGTTTGTTTGTTTTTAAAAAAAGCTAACATAAATGATCATCTTTTTTTTTTTAGTAAAACTAAATCAGCAACATACATACCACATAGCTTGTACAGAAACTGGTTTGAAGATATGCATCTTCCCTGCAGTGCTCACACTAAATCCACTAACAGAGAGAGAAGAAAAAGTCATACAATGCCCCCTTTTGCATTAGATGCTCCATTCAGCAAACCACCACTGTTTTCCTGCTAAGACAGTAACACCCATGCTGCAAGGCAAAACAAATCATGGCCATTGCAGTACGTGTGGGCTGGCATTGACAGTTCACTAGAATCAAAAATGGGAATTTATGCAACCTGATTGTCTAACACGGCTCTTAATGTCTTGCAAACAAGACTGTGAAGGGAAAAGTTTGCCCAAGCGCACTGCAATTAATTAAAATATTGCATATTTGTTTACTTTAAGAAATCACTAATAAGATCTAACACATTCTATCAGATAGCACAAGGATAGCAATAAGCAAAAATAAATGATCAATTAAACAGACTGGGTGAAAGAACCTAAATTTGAATTCTCCTTAAGTGTAAAAATGAAAGAGACTCTTAAAACAGCCCTCTAACAGGGCAAAATAAATCAACCCTAATATCCTCTGAGCTCTAACCTGAGCTATTAGGCTCTTGCGCTCTCTGACACTCAAATTCATCCTTCTAGACATTAAAATGTTTTTGTTTCGTACCCATCTCCATCAAGATGTATCTTGGTATCACTCCACAGGCGCAGGACCATCCCAATAGTGCAGCTTTTACTACCATGGAAAAGGAAAGAAGTGACAGCATTCAATGCTATTGGTATAAGGAGTTCAAATGCAGGACACAATACTCGGAATTAACAGTAGAAAGTAACCTTAGATTCTGAATACTATTGTCATAAATATAAAGGGAAGAGTAACCACCTTTCTGTATACAGTGCTATAAAATCCCTCCTGGCCAGAGGCAACGTCCTGTTACCTGTAAAGGGTTAAGAAGCTCAGCTAACCTGGCTGGCACCTGACCCAAAGGACCAATAAGGGAACAAGATACTTTCAAATCTTGGGGGGGGGGAGGGGGGGCTTGTTTGTGCTCTTTGTTTACGTGGTTGTTCTCTCTTGGGACTGAGAGAGGCCAGACAGAAATCCATGTTCTCCACCCAATCCTAATCCAAGTCTCCAATATTGCAACCAGTATAGGTAAGCCAGGCAAGGCGGATTAGTTTCTCTTTTGTTTTATGTGAATTTTCCCTGTGTTAAGAGGGAAGTTTATTCCTGTTTTCTGTAACTTTAAGGTTTTGCCCAGAGGGGGATCCTCTGTGTTTTGAATCTGGATACCCTGTAAAGTATTTTCCATCCTGATTTTACAGAGGTGATTCTTTTACCTTTTCTTTAATTAAAATTCTTCTTTTAAGAACCTGATTGATTTTTCATTGTTCTTAAGATCCAATGGTTGGGTCTGTGTTCACCTGTACAAATTGGTTAGGATTCTTATCAAGCCTTCCCCAGGAAAGGGGGTGTAGGGCTTGGGGGGATATTTTGGGGGAAGATGTCTCCAAGTGGGCTCTTTTCCTGGTCTTTGTGTAAGACACTTGGTGGTGGCAGCATGGGGTTCAAGGACAAGGCAAAGTTTGTACCTTGGGGAAGTTTTTAACCTAAGCTGGTAAGAATAAGCTTAGGGGGTCTTTCATGCAGGTCCCCACATCTGCACCCTAGAGTTCAGAGTGGGGAAGGAACCCTGACAACTATGTATCTTTATTTAAAAACCTCACCTTCCTCTCTAGCAGCTCTCACTGCAACATCTAAGCTTATACATACAGTGTCTATACACACACACACACACACTGTACAGCCACGCATGAAAATCTTCAGGGCTGCTCTGGCACCGGTGTGCTGGTTTTCAGTGACGGAGTAGCAACTTTTTAGAAGTAACAGTTACAATTTCCATCTCTTTCCCCCTCTCGCCAGAAGCCACATATCCTATCATAGGCCACCTTTGACCTTTACTTCATCTTCCCCACTAAAAGCCCAAAAGAAGGACAAGTCCCTCAATGAGTGGCACATAGACAGCAGGTACTCCAGCCCGTCAGGCACCTATGTGTCCAGTTGTCTGGACCCTTAATGGGCTGTTTGTGGGGTTTTCATTGAATCACTTTGACTGGAGTAAGGGGTTAAGGGGGTTTTATGAGTTTATCTAATCCAAAAAAGTACTTCTGTACGAGAGAAGAAATCTGTCAAGAAAACTAGACCATGATGCGGACCAGACGCTTTCAACTAGTAAATAATTAAGCTGCCAAGATATTAAACTTTTAAAGGAAATGAGCATGCATGCATCAGCCAGTCTGTAAAGAATTCAGAATGATTATTTTTTTAAAATCATAACCATTGATACAACAGACCAAATTAGCCAACCGGCTAATTTCAGTGCACATGTGGGCAGTGCGCACTTCAGAGCCTTCCAAGAAAACGTGTGTATCAGTACAAAAGCCCCACGCTAGTAACTCAGAATGGCAATAGCCAAGGACTCTCATTCCAGCCTCAACACAGGATCCAGGGCTGCTTGGGTAAAACTGCCATTACTGATGGACACTGGTTTGTACTGAAAGGTTTTCTTTAATCTAATCTACAAAGACATAAGGTCCTTAGTCCCTCCTGTGCCTTTGACACATGGGGCACACCAGTTCCTCCACTGAGGATGGTCACTCATTAGCTGTGGTACTTCTTCCCACGTGATGCCAACACATTCAATACCATCTTGTCACTGTCTTCTGCCAGTTCTCCTTTGGCCTTCCTCGCTTTCTCTTCCCTCTCTTGGGCACCCAATGCAATGCTTGCGGAGCATGGCTCCCATCTCTCATACGATATACATGTCCCTGCCTCCTGAGCCTTCTTTCTTTGATGATCTTTTCTACATGTGCAGCTCTGTCAGCTTCCTTAGTCTCGCAGGGATCATTGTAAGTGAAGAGAATGCCCTACCCAGAGTTCAGGGCTGCGCTGGGATATCTGCCAGGGCTATTTCCCAGGTTACCCCCTCATTTTGCACTAGTAACCACCAGTAGAAATTATTTCAAAATCAGTCCATCTTAGTTTTGGACAAGATGTAGCAAACATTCCTAGACTTTCTATAATGCAGACTAATGTTCCATTCTGTAGTGCTGGGTTAGGAGCTCCTCTACCCCTCTGACAGCACTTAACAACAGTGGGAAGTATAGCACCAAAGCAAGTAAGAAAGAACTTCATAGCCAGGAACAGCCAGTGGGTTTACTGTCAATGAAAACATTTTCTTACTGTATATTATATTAGTATATATACTCCTTCCTAACACATATCTACCCTCTTCACTTATAGTACAGAAAAATCCACTCTGATTTATTAGAAGACAAGGGAAAACGTTTAAAAAAAACCCTACATTTTGGCTATTCCTTGAGTATAGTCAAGTGTAATATGACAGAGGGCTAGTGGTCTGAATACAGAACTAGAAGCCTAGACGTCCTGACTCTCTACCACACATTCCGCCTGTGTCCTTGGGCAAGTAATGACTTCTCTGCCTCTGTTTCTTCATCTATAAAATGGGGAGAACACAAGGATTCTGAGGGTTACTTAATATTTTATGGGGCTTTGGAAATAGTAAACACTCTTATCAGGAGATGGGTCTGTATCCCAGACAGAACACAGAACTCAAATTTGGGAAAAGCTAGACATAAATCCCTAATCTCTCAGCAGTTTGGGTTTGTTTATTCTTTGCAGGAGCTTTATGCTATTTAGAAATTAAAGCAGATCCATCACTGTCCAGCTCCAGGACATTAACAACATTTTGGGCCTGATTTGAAAAAGCGGCCTTCAGCTTTGCAGCTCTAAGTAGCTGCAGACACATTTTGGGGCCATTAGACATCTAGCTACCTTAACTGGCTGCAGATCAGTCAGATGCCACAGTGCTATGAAAGGACTGTGCACACAGTACTTTGCCCTGAGCTGTTTGCAGGGCTGCAATGCAGCCGAAGAGTTGAAGGCCTTTACAACATCAGCTCCTTCATCTTTATGGGAATCAGGTGACTTTATAGTACAACAGAGAGAATGTCCTGTTCAAGCAACACCATGGCACACAAGAAGTCTCCCAGACGTACCTTTCTTTGCTGGAAAAGTCCACTCCCAGTAAAATGTTTTCTTCTGTGTCTTGCCGCCCACTGCTATACACGACCACCATGTATCTGACTCGGTCTGTCCACATGCTTTCCAAGCGTACAGCCTAAAACAGGGCAACACAGCTCTGCAAACCTGCTGTCAATGACCATTATTGCCAGTAATGTTAGAGTTCATTATTTGTGTTGCAGTCGGGCCCAAAGGCCCCAGTCAGCATAGGGCTCCGTGGCGTTAGCTGCTGCAGAAACACATAGGAAGACACAGTCCATCCGCTCTCTGCACACATTTAGCCACTAGTTTAACCAAAAGCCTATAGGAGGGGAGGGGAGGGGAGGGGAGGGAAGGGGCACAGTGGAAGTGCAGTTTCTTTGCCTAGATTACCAGTGTCCATTCTGAAACTTGTTAAAAGATGAAGTCTGAGGGGAAAATAAACTGGGATTTTTTAAAAATGTAGGTTAAGTAGGAAAGTTGATAAAAGTACCAATCTTGCACTGGACTGGGGTATAGGAAGGTACTAAGAGGGCTCTTCCATCGTTACCTTTTATGATTTTTACACTGCAGTGTCACAGTGACCCTACCTCAGGTAATTCACGAGGCCTTTCCCTTCTGATGTGACATTTCATATCCTCTACATGTGTGGCTGTCTGCATTACTCAAACAGGCAGGATTTTAATAAAAGATTCTTTACCTTCTTTAAAAGGGAAGCGTGGCCCTGTTAGAAATACCAGTGATCATGGTGCTATTTTACAGAGCTATTTCAGACTCCTCCGGCTGAAAGAAGGGCAGAAACGGCAGACCCTCTTACCAATTTGATTCTGTCCTCACAGCGCAGAAGGTTGATCATCACTTGAAGGTGCTGGGGCAAGTCACCTACAGAGATGATTGGGAAATAATCAACAGATGTTGCCATGGTCCCTACTTAGTGCACTAAGCTCTGCATGTCCTCCTGATGTATAGAGAAACTTAAATTCCTGTAACTAGAGAAAATTTGGGAAGCCATTCAAGCCTCAGACTCTCAGAGCATTCTTAAGATGATAACGACAGAATTGAGTTTCCCTGGATACCAGACTAATTAGTCTGTCATGGGACCTGGACATTTTGGCATTTGGCAGGCATTAGATACATAAGGAATGCCTCTGCCACTGGTTCAAATTATAACCAACAAGATTTGTCTCATAGCTACCACATCCTGCACTGAACAGTAAGATTTGTGGGCAAGGGATTGGGAGGGAGGGGATAATGGGGAAACAAGAGATTCCTGAAAGATTAAGGCTATAAAAAATAAATAAATTTGTGAATTTCATACAAGACAATGGGCCTGAGTCTGTGGGCCTAACTCAGGCCATTTTCCTTTTGAACACAATAGGAGTTTTGCATGTGTGAAGGCTGCAGGACTTGACCCAGCTGAGGTTACAGTAACATTTTACCCTAACGCAGTTAGTACCATTCATGCAATAAGAAAAGGAGGACTTGTGGCACCTTAGAGACTAACAAATTTATTTGAGCATAAGCTTTCATGAGCTGCAGCTCGCTTCATCGGATGCATTCAGTGAAAAATACAGTGCAGAGATTTATATACATAGAGAACATGAAACAATGGGTGTTACCATACACACTATAACAAGAGTGATCACTTAAGGTGAGCTATTACCAGCAGGAGAGCGGAGGGGGGGATGGGAGGACACACCTTTTGTAGTGATGGTCAAGGTGGGCCATTTCCAGCAGTTGACAAGAACGTCTGAGGAACAGTGGGGGGTGGAGGAGGGGGAAATAAACATGGGGAAATAGTTTTACTTTGTGTAATGACTCAAGCACTCCAAGTCTCTATTTAAGCCTAAGTTAATTGTATCCAGTTTGCAAATTAATTCCAATTCAGCAGTCTCTCGTTGGAGTCTGTTTTTGAAGTTTTTTTGTTGAAGAATTGCCACTTTTAGGTCAGAAATCGAGTGACCAGAGAGATTGAAGTGTTCTCCGACTGGTTTATGAATGTTATAATTCTTGACATCTGATTTGTGTCCATTTATTCTTTTACATAGAGACTGTCCAGTTTGACCAATGTACATGGCAGAGGGGCATTGCTGGCACATGATGGCATATATCACATTGGTAGATGTGCAGATGAACGAGCCTCTGATAGTGTGGCTGATGTGATTAGCCCCTATGATGGTGTCACCTGAATAGATATGTGGACACAGTTGGCAATGGGCTTTGTTCCAAGGATAGGTTCCTGGGTTAGTGGTTCTGTTGTGTGGTTGCTGGTGAGTATTTGCTTCAGATTGGGGGGCTGTCTGTAGGCAAGGACTGGCCTGTCTCCCAAGATCTGTGAGAGTGATGGGTCGTCCTTCAGGATAGGTTGTAGATCCTTGATGATGCGTTGGAGAGGTTTTAGTTGGGGGCTGAAGGTGACGGCTAGTGGCGTTCTGTTATTTTCTTTGTTGGGCCTGTCCTGTAGTAGGTGACTTCTGCGTACTCTTCTGGCTCTGTCAATCTCTTTCTTCACTTCAGCAGGTGGGTACTGTAGTTGTAAGAATGCTTGATAGAGATCTTGTAGGCGTTTGTCTCTGTCTGAGGGGTTGGAGCAAATGCGGTTGTATCGTAGAGCTTGGCTGTAGATAATGGATTGTGTGGTGTGGTCTGGGTGAAAGCTAGGGGCATGTAGGTAGAATAGAGGTCAGTAGGTTTCTGGTATAGGGTGGTGTTTATGTGACCATTGCTTATTAGCACAGTAATGTCCAGGAAGTGGATCTCTTGTGTGGACTGGTCCAGCCTGAGGTTGATGGTGGGATGGAAATTGTTGAAATCGTGGTGGAATTCCCCAATGGCTTCGCTTCCATGGGTCCAGATGATGAAGATGTCATCAATGTAGCGCAAGTAGAGTAGGGGCATTATAGGACAAGAGCTGAGGAAGCGTTGTTCTAAGTCAGCCATAAAAATGTTGGCATACTGTGGGGCCATGCGGGTACCCATAGCAGTGCTGCTGATTTGAAGGTATACATTGTCCCCAAATGTGAAATAGTTATGGGTGAGAACAAAGTCATAAAGTACAGCCACCAGGTTTGCCGTGAAGTTATCGGGAATACTGTTCCTGACGGCTCGTAGTCCATCTTTGTGTGGAATGTTGGTGTAGAGGACTTCTACATCCATAGTGGCCAGGATGGTGTTTTCAGGAAGATCACCGATGGATTGTAGTTTCCTCAGGAAGTCAGTGGTGTCTCAAAGATAGCTGGGAGAGCTAGTATTGTAGCGCCTGAGGAGGGAGTCTACATAGCCAGACAATCCTGCTGTCAGGGTGCCAATGCCTGAGATGATGGGGCATCCAGGATTTCCAGGTTTATGGATCTTGGGTAGCAGACAGAATACCCCAGGTCAGGGTTCCAGGGGTGTGTCTGTGCGGATTTGTTCTTATGCTTTTTCAGGGAGTTTCTTGAGCAAATGGTGTAGTTTCTTTTGGTAACCCTCAGTGGGATCAGAGCGTAATGGCTTGTAGAAAGTGGTGTTGGAGAGCTGCCGAGCAGCCCCTTGTTCATATTCCAACCTATTCATGATGACAACAGCACCTCCTTTGTCAGCCTTTTTGATTATGATGTCAGAGTTGTTTCTGAGGCTGTGGATGGCATTGTGTTCTGCACGGCTGAGGTTATGGGGCAAGTGATGCTGCTTTTCCACAATTTCAGCCCGTGCACGTTGGTGGAAGCACTCTATGTAGAAGTCCAGTCTGTTGTTTCGACCTTCAGGAGGAGTCCACCCAGAATCCTTCTTTTTGTAGTCTTGGTAGGAAGCTCTCTGTGGGTTAGTATGTTGTTCAGAGGTGTGTTGGAAATATTCCTTGAGTCGGAGATGTCGAAAATGGGATTCTAGATCACCACAGAACTGTATCATGTTCATGGGGGTGGAGGGGCAGAAGGAGAGGCCCCGAGATAGAACAGATTCTTCTGCTGGGCTAAGAGTATAGTTGGATAGATTAACAATATTGCTGGGTAGGTTAAGGGAACCACTGTTTGTGGCCCCTTGTGGCATGTAGTAGTTTAGACAGTTTAGTGTCCTTTTTCTTTTGTAGAGAAGCAAAGTATGTGTTGTAAATGGCTTGTCTAGTTTTTGTAAAGTCCATCTCGTTCACCTGCACATCTACCAATGTGATATATGCCATCATGTGCCAGCAATGCCCCTCTGCCATGTACATTGGTCAAACTGGACAGTCTCTACGTAAAAGAGTAAATGAACACAAATCAGACGTCAAGAATTATAACATTCAAAAACCAGTTGGAGAACACTTCAATCTCTCTGGTCACTCGATTAGAGACCTAAAAATGGCAATTCTTCAACAAAAAACTTCAGAAACAGACTCCAACGAGAGACTGCTGAATTGGAATTAATTTGCAAACTGGATACAATTAACTTAGGCTTGAATAGAGACTGGGAGTGGATGGGTCATTACACAAAGTAAAACTATTTCCCCATGTTTATTTCCCCCTCCTCCACCCCCCACTGTTCCTCAGACGTTCTTGTCAACTGCTGGAAATGGCCCACCTTGACCATCACTACAAAAGGTTTCCACCACACTACCTCCCCGCCCCGCTGGTAATAGCTCACCTTAAGTGATCACTCTTGTTACAGTGTGTATGGTAACACCTATTGTTTCATGTTCTCTCTGTATATAAATCTCCTCACTGTATTTTCCACTGAATGCATCCGATGAAGCGAACTGTAGCTCACGAAAGCTTATGCTCAAATAAATTGGTTAGTCTCTAAGGTGCCACAAGTCCTCCTTTTCTTTTGTGAATACAGACTAACACGGCTGCTACTCTGAAACCTGTCATTCATGCAACAGCATACTTGGAATCTACAGAAGCAGACACATTCCTGTTTGGTACAAATGGGTTATAGCAGGGGTTCTCAAACAGGGGGTCGGGACCCCGAGGGGGTCACCAGGTTATTACCTGGGGGGTTGCGAGCTGTCAGCCTCCACCCCACTTTGCCTCCAGCATTTATAATGGTGTTAAATATATAAAAAAGGATTTTTTAATTTATTAGGGGGTCACACTCAGAGGCTTGCTGTATGAAAGGGGTCACCACTACAAAAGTTTGAGAACCACTGGGTTATAGGATTAAGTCATACATGTGGAAATACAATGAGACTCTGTCTAATAATGTGATAACGCAAGCATAACTTTCTATACAAGATACAGTTCCTCCCATAGGATACTTGCAGGGCATATGAATTGCTGACGGTCTGAGAAACCAAAAGCCAGGGCTGGCATTCAAACATGCTCTTTGTTATTCTGGAGTGTTTACTAAGCAGCAGACATACAGTACCACACTGTGCCTTTCCCACATGCTCCTTCACGCAACGCGCCCTGATGGCGATTTTTTTTTTAAGCTAACCACTTATTCCAAAGCTATCAAAGACAGAAGGCATAAAAATACAGGGCGAGTGGGGCTCATTCTCTTTAACCCTGTGTATTCTTATCAGTCTTAATATACTTTTAATTTAAATTCTCTACTGTCTCTTCTCTCCCTTTTAGCACACTGGAAACAACCAGAATCTATATAAACTCATAAACATGTATAACATTTTAAGAACAATGTCTAGATGTAGCATCTAAATTAGAATTTCCTGCCTAAAGCCAAGAAATGAAATATATGGAGCTAAGAGGCAAGGGCTTTGGGTCATGTACATCCTAGGCCCCGATCCCACAAGGAGCTCCTCACCTCTGCACTCACTTGGAGATCTTTGCAAGAGTGGGGCCTGAACTGTGTTCTTTAGACTGTTCTTGTGTCTGTCTTGATTAAGCTGGACATCACAGGAAAATGGGGTTTATGTAAGGCTACAATAACCAAAATATTAAGTGAAGGCTTCAAAAGAACCCTGAGGTGTGGGGATTTCTGGTAACTATTCCTGGTCTATTTCTCGATTTCAACAATTATTCCTTAGCCAAAAGCACTACAGACTGCTTCACACTAAAGCAGCTTGAAGCGGGCTAGTCACCTGTCTTTTGTGGTATGAACCTCACTAAGCAGTAACCTTGCATTTTCTTAGTCTCCATTGAATAAATATGATGTAAATGGGGCCAGAAGCCATTCTTCTCCCGCCCTCCAAAACTGGCCAGCTGAATTAACAGGGTAAAGAGGCTGCCATCCCCTGAAACATCAGGCATTGGCCACTGGATTGGTTAGTCTGAGCCGCTGGTAAATGCTATGATCCTTTTAGGTTGAATCCTAAGGACGCAATGCCAAAGGCAGCATGCGGATCTGCAAATGAAGCTCCACAATTCCATTCAGTACTGTGTTACCCCCATGGTTCATTTGGAGACTGTATGCGCTGTGGAAAAGCCTTCATTCTGCCTACTCAAACCCTTATGTGAGTTGGTCCCTGCGCCTGGCTCAGATTGGTTACACATCAAAGACAGTAAAGAGAGAGTAAAATGCAGTTCTGGTAATCCTTGCCCATGACCCGTTTTCACTTGCATGACATAATTCTGCAATTAGCTTTTTTTCCATTTTCCATCTACAACAACAGAGTCAATTATTTTTATTTCAAAGGGTATTTGTTAAAACTGGCTATTTTCAACAGCCCAGTGACAAACACTAGAGTGGACAAGTCGACAGAAGGGAGTGGGGTTGTTTTGTTGTTGTTGCTTTTTATTATACATCTATCATGCATTCCCTCTAGCACTCCGGTTATAGTTCTTATTAAAAGTCAAGGTTATAACATAGCATAAAAATATACAAACCATTACTGATGAGCTATTTTTTCAAGGTAGGAACAACAAAATTAATTGATTTAACTAAAAATTACTTCTTTAAACATAATAACTACGTATTTATTTGGGTTAGGATGTTTGGATGGGATAAAATATCTTACCTGGTATACAAAAATCTAGTAATAGAATCAACATGATTTCCATCTCAGGCCCTGATTCAGCAAGGCTTGTGTCTAATTTTAAGCACTATATTCGATTTCAAAAGGATTACTCATGCACTTAAAATTAGGCCCGTGCTTACGGACCTGTCAGGAATCAGGGCCTGCAACAGAGCTAGTCTCCAGGCTCCCTCATCAATACAGCTGGCCTGCAGCAGCTGCCTGATAGCCTGGTTCTTAAGCCAGCCACAGCAGCAGCTCCCTGGCTTCTCAACGCTCATGCCTGCCGCCGTACCTGCTCCTATCCTAGCTTGTTCCTGCTGCTCCTGCCTTGCATCCGGCCTTGTCTCTGTCCTGTCCCTGCCTTGAGCCCCTCCCTGCTCTCTCGAGTTCCTGATCTCTGGTTCTAACCCCTGGCTCTGGCTCCTGACTATGGACTCTGACCCGACCACCTGGCTCTGGTATCCAGTTCCTGATCTCCGGTATCCAGTTCCTGATCTCCAGTTTTGATTCTGACTCTGGCGACTGACTACGGCTCTGACTCCAGCCACTACGCCTGTCTCCCGCTCTGGCCACTAGGCTACAGCGCCCTCGTACTGGTCAGCTGACAAGACCTTACTGAACCAAGGCTTCAGTGCCCACAGAACAGATGATAAAACCACTGATCAAGAAAAGGGAACAGCCCAGTGCAATGGGTTAATCTTTTTGCTATACAAAGAGAGGGGAACGCAAAGCAGGTTTAGTCAAATTAGTAAAGTGGAAAAAATAGACATTTCTTCTCACAAGAAGGCAGAAAACATGAATGGCATTCAAAAGAGCATCATATGGCTCAGCAGATTTTCCTCAAAGGCCCTAGACTAAAGGACACGGTGCTGAATATTATGATGTTCATAGGTTTCAGAGTAGCAGCCGTGTTAGTCTGTATTCGCAAAAAGAAAAGGAGTACTTGTGGCACCTTAGAGACTAACCAATTTATCTGAGCCTAAGCTTTCGTGAGCTACAGCTCACTTCATCGGATGCATTCAGTGGAAAATACAATGAGGAGATTTATATACACAAAGAACATGATAAGCGATGGTCACATAAACACCATCTACACAGGAAACCTACTGACCGCTATTCCTACCTACATGCCTCCAGCTTTCACCCAGACCACACCACACAATCCATTTTCTACAGCCAAGCTCTACGATACAACCGCATTTGCTCCAACCCCTCAGACAGAGACAAACGCCTACAAGATCTCTATCAAGCATTCTTACAACTACAATACCCACCTGCTGAAGTGAAGAAAGAGATTGACAGAGCCAGAAGAGTACCCAGAAGTCACCTACTACAGGACAGGCCCAACGAAGAAAATAACAGAACGCCACTAGCCGTCACCTTCAGCCCCCAACTAAAACCTCTCCAATGCATCATCAAGGATCTACAACCTATCCTGAAGGACGACCCATCGCTCTCACAAATCTTGGGAGACAGACCAGTCCTTGCCTACAGACAGCCCCGCAACCTGAAGCAAATACTCACCAGCAACCACACAACAGAACCACTAACCCAGGAACCTATCCTTGGAACAAAGCCCGTTGCCAACTGTGCCCACATATCTATTCCGGGAACACCATCATAGGGCCTAATCACATCAGCCACACTATCAGAGGCTCGTTCACCTGCACATCCACCAATGTGATATATGCCATCATGTGCCAGCAATGCCCCTCTGCCATGTACATTGGTCAAACTGGACAGTCTCTACGTAAAAGAATAAATGGACACAAATCAGATGTCAAGAATTATAACATTCATAAACCAGTCGGAGAACACTTCAATCTCTCTGGTCACTCGATTTCTGACCTAAAAGTGGCAATTCTTCAACAAAAAGACTTCAGAAACTGACTCCAACAAGAGACTGCTGAATTGGAATTAATTTGCAAATTAGATACAATTAACTTAGGCTTGAATAGAGACTGGGAGTGCTTGAGTCATTACACAAAGTAAAACTATTTCCCCTTGTTTATTTCCCCCCCCACCCACCCCCACTGTTCCTTAGACGTTCTTTTTAACTGCTGAAAATGGCCCACCTTGATTATCACTACAAAGGGTTTTCTTCGCCCCCCCCACTCTCCTGCTGGTAATAGCTCATCTTAAGTGATCACTCTCCTTACAGTGTGCATGATAAACACCCATTTTTTTCATGTTCTGTGTGTATATAAATCTCCTCACTGTATTTTCCACTGAATGCATCCGATGAAGTGAGCTGTAGCTCACGAAAGCTTATGCTCAAATAAATTGGTTAGTCTCTAAGGTGCCACAAGTACTCCTTTTCTTTTCATGATGTTCATAGAGGACCACTTTTTACTTCAGTGAGCGACAATTACAAGAGAATTACAGAAATTTAAACAGCGACACGGCATTCATATGTTCCAATTCAACTTCTTTCATCGTAAGTGGGGTGGAAATCTAGTTGTACTCAGTCGTTTACACAATGGCCCACACTCTAATGCCGAGGCGGAGACCCCCACTTTCGTGCTCGCGCTATTCGGCTGTCACTGTGCACAACACAAGCAAATGCAAGAAAGTATTTCAATAAGGGATTTAATCAATAACCTGCATTCTTGTGAGGATGCTGCAGACTCCGCTGGCCTTGTGGACTGTTTCCCTGTTGTAAGAAAAGCGCTGCTCCTTTCACCATGAAAAAGCTCTCACTTAAGCTGGAAAACAAAAGACACAGGAAATCAACCTAAGAAAAAGATCAGCAAAACACTCTCAAGGTCAGGATACATTTAGATGGAAAGTCCCAAGCTTCAGACATTACGGGGTATCACGTCCAACATTACAAAACTTGGGAGTTACATCTGGAGGGTATGTCATTTTTCAACAGGATTACAATGCTTGGTCTCTAAAGGAGTTATTTGCATGCGCTCTTACAGAGCTGGAAGTAAATTTCCAAGTAATTATACAACATCATTTGATTATGAAACTCTACAAATTAAAAACAGCAATTGCAAGAACTCTGCCACTAAGATGGTGTGGTACTAATGTAAAGTGGTACTATGTAAAGTGCTGAACCAGTCATTGTTTCCACGGCACACATTTCTTAGGAATGGAAAAAAAAAAAATCAAGAAATTGAAATTATACATCATTTTTTTAAGTTACAAGAAGGCAAAAAAAAAAAATCCTTTTTACATGAAAACCGTACAAGTCAAACAAAACTGCTTGGAACCCTCACAATCTGTGCAACGAGTAAAGAATGACTTTTTGCTTCCTGGGAGTCTGATCCTACAGTCCTCATGCACGTAAAGCTTCCACTGACAGCAGGCCAGGCTCCGATATGTGCAAAGGTGCGAGGCTATTTCCCCAAGACTGAGAGGAACACGGATCTGAGAACATAACTAACAAAATCAGTAGTTACAGTAAGGGTCAGCTCAAGTCTAATTACATGTTATCATGATGTACTGGTGAGCATTTGCCATTTGTGTCAGTGTCCATTTCTAAAGTTAGCATTTCCCACAACACTGAAAATCAGCATCTACAAAGCTAGTTTTTGGTTACCGATGTTACTGCTTACATTGCATTTCTTCTAAGGATCGAGACATCAAGTAATGATCTTTACAAGGCAGGTCCCTCATTTTAGACCCAAATTTGCCTCCATCGCATACCACAGAACCTGGGGTTCTCATCTTTCTTTATTATTGTCAATTATCTACGAAGCTAAAACACTGCATTGTGAGACTGTGACTGGAGGAAATTATTTATGCTACAGAAATCAACCCCACGCAGGTCAAAGCTCCCTGAACTATCTGCCCTATCTTTTTCCTTGGCCTTATTTTGGGTCTTTGTCCCAGGGAGGAGCTCACACTCTGTTGCTCAATTCTAAGCGAGGACTTCCAAGTGAAAGACATGGAATTACGGCATTCCGCTTCTCCCCTCTCTGGGAATACAGTGGTGTCTCCATCCCTTCTTTCCAGGTACATGGGGGCTGCCCAGGCTAGTTCAATCAGGTTTAAATCTTAATTTTTCATTGGTTTGAAAGTTAGTGAAAATTCTGTCACTCAAGGTTTCCAAGGTTATGTTTCTTAGAACAGTAAGTGAGAGCCTTACGGCATGGTCATACTCTGAGAAGTGACTGAAAACAGCATTTCTACATTTACTCTCTTACAGTGACTCTATATCACACTCGTTCAGTTTACTAGTAAAACAAAGTTTTTTCTAACTGGGAGACAGTTTTTTCTAACTGGGAGACATGTAAATTGTGCCTAGGATCTGAAACTCAAGCTGTGATCTTTTTGACTTGTACACCACCAGGAAGAGGCTCTGCAACTGGAATTTAGTTAATTCCATTCATCATGTGTGCACCACAGAAGAATCCAGCTCTCTCTCCCATAACTGCGTTGGTTCTGCTGCACTAATGGGAGAGTAAAGCAGTCAAAAGGGTAGAGAGTTATATAAGAATAGCATCACTAACATGAACAGCTCTGACTCTGAATACGTTCTGGGAGCAGATCTGCTAAGGAACGTACCACCTTTATAGTCATGCTTCTGACTGTAACTCATCCTCCTCCAGTTGTACATAAGAGGAAAGAACAATTAAAATAACCCACAGCTAAATACTTAGCGGCAGCCCTGTCTCGAGAAACTTGGGAAACAGTCTCCAAATCAAATTCCTTTACATTTCCCTTTGGAAAATGGGAAATGTACACAGTACAATATATTTACCCCTGATAAAACAATGACTGTGAAATCTCTATTTGAGACATTGATAAACTGATGAAGACAGGATTCTGTCCCCACACTAGTAACCATAGCTCAGGTGGGTCATCTTTGTCTGATATTTCCCTCTGCTGTAGTGATGGCAGTCAATACATCTCTTACAATAAAGAGGAGAATTTCCAGTTGCAGGGAAATGAGAATGTTGCATTATCTAATGTTTATGAGATCATCCCACATTTCGGGACCAGTGTGAAATCATAGTAAAAGGGCAACCCGCCTGAGATGATTTTTGTGGCCATGTATTCATCTACATGAAAATGAAGGTGGAGAAGTCAAACAACTCACTGAACACAAGAAGTTAAAAAAAAAAATTCATGCACATTTCTCGGACATGGCCCCAGCCTCACAAAAGACAGCTCTCTGTAAAGCACACAGTTCATATTTCCCTACCACTAACTGCTCTCATGTCCCCACATAACCCTTTTTGATAGTGGATTTCAAATATCCAGCGATCCAATACATCAACATGTCAAAGCTCCCCTTTGTGAAAGCTCTTATTTTAGAAATTTTATTATAATGCGAATGCTGCCCAACACTATCCCAAAGATACACTCTAAGAACATGGGCTTCCTGCAAAAGAGATTTTTCTGTACTTTCTAACATTTCAAGCAACTGTTCCGGAATACAGCTAACAAATGAAAGCAAAAGAAAAAAAAAGAATATTCCAACTCATTTCTACATTGCTTCTTAAAAAGGAGCACATTTCTAAATCATGTTATTTTGATAAAAGCAACAGAACTCATTTCCAGATCTCAGTTACCATTATCTCTGCAAGAGACAGAGGATTTTTCAGGTGTTTCAGTAAAATATGTCTTTAAAAAAAACCAAAAACCAATATCCCACCCCCCACTACACAACAAACCCTAACCTGCTGAGCCTGAGCAGCCCTGGCAATGCTCAAGTGAGCGACATTTGGTAGCAGAATAAAAACAAGTGGCATGTACATACTAATTTGGACTGGATTTCTTTGAACAGCAGAAGCACTGTGCTGGCCCAAGAGACAGGCAGAAGTCAATAAAACCAAAAAGATTCATAACCAACTGTTAAACTCACATCCTTTTGCTTCTAAACCCTTAGAAAAAAAAAAGAAAAGAAAGATAGACCGCATATTCTGTGAGGAGCAGAGAAATCTCTTGTCCGTTGATGCTACCCAGGAACTGGATGACTTTTAGAGAACACTGTCTTCCACTGATATCCTGGCTTGAAAAAGCACTTGTCCTAACATATCCTGATGAAAGAGGGCTATTCAAAGGGGGAAAAAACAGCTGAAGCTTGTTTAATCATTTCCCCTCCTACAGACTTTTTTTTTCCTTTGCACACTCTGGAAGCAACACAGCACAGATCAGAAAATGCAAAGCCAAACAGCGGGGCTCCAAATAAACGCCAAATTCATTCGGACATCACTAGATAAAAAGTGTCACATTGACTGATGACGATTTGTTTTTCATAACCATACACTGCATACCAATACAGCAATGTAGCTATAAGAAAAGCATCAATTTAAGTCTTTCCTTGCTTACAGTATGGCTACCAAAGTTTGCTTCGTTCTTTTACAGGGTGAAGCATGAGTAACTGAGATACTCGTAAAATGAAGCCTTTCAGACAGTTTAGTATTGTTGTTTGTTCGCAGCTGGTCACAACCAAAGTCGCTGAAGAAGGCATCTTACAAATCCTTGACTAATTGTCAAGGTTTTTTTTACAGGCATGAACCATCATCACATGCTTACATCAAGCAAGTACCACTGGGTTAACCAAAGGAAGAAGCTGCTTCTGTACGTTTTTTGCCCTGCCTGCCCCTCTCAACTAGGAAACACACCAGGCAGAAAACAAAACCACCCACCCACACACACCAAATTCTCACCAGTTCTGTCCCTTTCCAAGAGGAGTCACTTCAGGCTCTGGACTAAATACAATGCTCAGAGTCCAAGTGACATTTGAGGGGCAGGGAGGGTTTTGAGGGTGTCAGGAAATTTGGGTTCTATACCCAGCTCTGTCACAGACCTCCAGCCTCAGGAAATTCACTCATCTCTCTGTGTCCCAGCTTCCCAGTCTGTTATTGGGGGACAAGAATATGACCCTGCCCTCAGAGGTGTGAGGCGATATTCACTAGTGTCTGTAAAATGTTTTGAGAGCCCCGCTGTGAAGATGTTGCCATGTCATGTATTACAATTGATAACCTTCTCTGTCAGGAAAGCAGGGGTTCTCTAACCCTCATGGCAAAGAACCTTGTGACATGGTGGCTGGCATCCTCTCTAAAGTCACAACAGGGCAAATCCAGGATAATTCCAGCAAGTTCAAGTCAGCGGAGCTATTTCAGATCTACACCAGAGGGCAAGCAGTATGTGTCCCATTGTTTACAAGTGTGAGGACCTGCGGGTCCAAGTTCTGTAGTTCCTCTGATATTTATGCTACTTTGCCCTCCTCGTATAGGGCCTTTATCCATACATCTCAAAGTATTTTACAAACTGGGTAAATAGGACCCCCCCGCCCACACTGCAGGTTGGGAAACTGAGGCACAGAGGTCCAGTTGCTTAAACTACAGAAACAAAGCAACTCAGTACTTTTACCCCAGTTTCTCCTGACTTACAGTCCTTGGCTCTAACCACTGACCCACACGGCCATTCACATTTTAAAGAAAAATATTTACTGCTGTTTCAAAAAGTTACTCACAAGGACAAGGCTGCAGACACACTGCAATTACATTTCAATTGTTTAAAGAGACAATTTGCGGCACTTTCTGATCATTTCAAAACCTGTCTCCTTATGGCCCCAAATATAAAAAAAGCAGTTTAAGTCTTTTAAAAATACCTCGTCTTTGACCTCAAGACAAAACGCATGTTATTGAACGGATGCTCACAGCTGGCAGCATAACCCAATTACATAACGTTCCCTGACAGGCTCATTTTGACATCATGCCTTAGGCAGTGGTGCACAGTGGGCACAAAACTTGCACGCTTAGGGTATTTTAGGGAAAGCTCGCATACTGGTAATGACTGTGCATTACAGGATACAGCACAACACTGTATCTTCAACTCACATTTACCCAACTCCCTTCATCTCGGAGTAAATGTCCATACTCAGTACAGAGGTCATTTCATTCACAAGGGAGAGGCACCTCCAGGGTAGAAAGCAGCAGCTCCTTAACAGTTTAGGACAGGAAGTAGAAAAACATATCTAACTGAAACTGCAGGAGGAATTTAAGATGGCAGAACTTAATCACCAGAGTTTATGTTTGCCCAGAATACTCTGACTCTTGCTAAAACTGTCATGGGATCTTTAATGAACATAATGGTCAGGGACTTTGTTTTTAAGTTTCACTGCAATAAAGCATCTTTAGCATCACAGAGCCTCCTAGGGCATGATGAGCTGATTATCACTGCATTTGCGGCTGATCACATCTGATGAAGTACATTGAGGGCAGCTGGAGTTCAGATTCAATTACTTAGAATTGTGGTCCAACTAGTCTCTAAAAGAATAACGGAAATTCTGAGTCTCAAACTTTATTTTCCCAATTTCTGAACTATTGCGGCAGACTTCCACACCTTCTGGCTAAGCATTACCATCAACCTCCCCACAGAGACTGCATACTCTGGCCACAGGAAATGGTGATAGAGGATCTTTGTTCCACTGGATAGGAAACTGCAGGGGAGAAATCACACATAACTAACCTTCCAGCTCCTTGCTCACCCGGTCAGCAATTCTCTCCCATTGTTCTGTGTCCTGGCTGCAGCACCACTGAAGGAACTGTGCTCATTGAGCCTCCTTCAAGTTAAGGTCTGTAAATGACGGATAATTGGCTATCATATTTAGGGTGTCAGCTTCTGTGAAGAAGCCTGTATTCTGGATGTCCCGAACAGTTTCAGGGCCTCCTCCCAAATTTGAGCCCAGAGAAATACTCCCAGGATGCTCTGTTTCTATTTCAGTTAAACTTTAATCATGGGCAATGGTTCCTCTATAGCCTCTGGCATGTGCTTGTATAGGTTGGACAGCCTTTTGCCCTCCAGAAACTTGGTAATCAGGCCTTCCACAGGCACAAAGCCACGCCTTATTTCCAATGCACTCTCTCTTTGTCAAAATCAAGATTCATAACTACCTCCTGGTCAATTTAAAGATGTGTACGTGTAGGATGGGGGAGAAGGACATGAGTCCTTTAGTGCTAGCCCACAGCCCAGCAGCGAGGCACACAGCCTTAATCCATTGAACAGACAAGTCCCCTAACCTCAGCAATTTGAACAGGCATGTGACCTCCACATGGTCAAAAGCATTTTCAACAACCATTGACGCTGCAATCCCTAGGCTGCTCCCATCCAGCATGGAGAATAATGAGCACTTTCTCCATGTTCTCCAACAGGCTCTGCCCTCCATTGCTCCCCCCCCACCCCCTGCCCAGTTACCTGTGGATCAGCGAGCTCGCACCTGATCTCATCTAGCAGTGACCATCACTAGCCTAGAGCTGCCAAACACCACACAGGACGTCTGCCTCCTCATTCCAAAATACAAGAGGGGGCAGATTCATCTAAAAGAGAGTCTGGCTCCAGGAGAATTAAAAGGTTTCCAACAAAAGGAGGACTTTACATGGTGTATTTGACAATATCTGGCCAAATCCAACCTTAGCATTCACTCATTCACGGCATGGGCGTTGTGCCTCTGTGTGCCATGGCAGAATCCACCCCATCATCTTTAGATGAAACAAATACACATTTCTACCCATCCCACCCCCTACCTTGTTACACTTGAGAACACCCCACAGAATAACAGCTGCCTATCTTCACATGATCTTCTGCTCCCCATTCCCAAGCTAATTAGTTCAGGGGAAATCAGTTTCCAAGCTCCGCTGTTAAAAACACTTGCTTTGTAACTATGCCTTTGGCAAAGGAGGCTCCAGCTATCTTTCCTTTTCTGTTCAGTCCAGTCATTGGCTCAGAAAAGCCAAAATATCTCAAGGCAATTCTGCAGCAAAATGTAATGGAGCCCTTTGCTTAGTTTCCCCAGTTGCACTCCTAGAATTGTGAGATACCACCCAGGCCCCCTTCACAGCACATTCACAGGGCTGTTTCCAAATGGCTGAACCTCCTCACAAGTTAGTCTCTTACTGAAGTCTGACCCATTAGCGAAGCCAGTTAAGGAGCAAACTTGCAGACTTCTTGAAACATTGAAATGCAAACAAAATATAAGGGGTGATTCAGGGAACCAAGTATCAGGAAGATAAACGTGTAGCAATACATTTCCTGCTTCTTCAGCCAAGAGGACAATTAAAGTGCACTGACTGCTTGCTTTGGCTTGATATGAGATAATCAGCTAACAATTCCTGACCAAGATAGGGGCCTTTGGAAGGGGTTTTATGTGACACAGTAGAGCTGGTGGAAAATTAACTTTATAGCTACTCATTTACATGTTCCTGTAAAATCTGTGAAATAAAAATTAGAACCCTTTAAAGCAACAGCAGCTTATTTCTCCACTTTTCCTACTTTAACAAAGTGCATCATATATTTAAAATGTTTATTTGCTCTGTGTAACACATACTATCGTCTCAGTAGTACAGAAAGCCTGGCGTGCCCCAGCAAATAAAATACAATGCAGTCTCCTTTATAAAGCTAATTGATAGCACTGTAATTCCCATTTTCTGCTTAAACACAATGTGTTATGGAACAACCCAGTACCTAATGATCTGCATTGCCATGCAAAAGACTTGGTTAAATTTCTTGGACCAGAAGAAAAGGAAATGCTCAAGGGACCAATCTCAATCTGTGTTTTACCCTTCACAAGTGAGATTCTACTATAGAAATATGGACACTGCAAGAGGTGCTAAAAATCCACCATGGTTTGTTTTCACTCTCCAAATACGGGCACACCTGACCTCCTGTTGTGAACAGTGCACTACAAAGGGCTATTTCCAGCACACAGAAGCACTCTCAATAGAGCTCCCTTTAGAGGACATTCAGAGCACTCAGACCTACATTTTGAAGAGTGGGCCATATCTTGGATGCCCAACGTGACACATCTAAGGCCTCATTTTCAGAGCCACTGAGCACCCACACTCCCTCTGCAGTCAGTGGGAGCTGCCGGTGCTCAGCACCTCTAAACCCCCCCAGAACGTACGTCTCAAATCAGGCACTTGAAATTAGGGGATATTTTTAAAATATTTTGTCTTTGTGCATTTCATTACCCGCTCCTGAGATGGTAAAGCTCTTCCCATCTCTTTGGCTGAACTAGAGATTGCTAAAGCAAGCCCTACCCAGACTGCCTAAGCTGAAAACAGGTTACTACAATGAAGGGGCCTTAGGTGTGAGAGGTGCTCCAAACCAACGGAAGCCCTGCCTCAGAAAGAACCCCCTCACCTTACTAAAAGGAAGTGGAACTGGAAATAAACTCTTACATGCACCAATCTGGCCACAATAGCAAATGTTCTCTTTCCAAGAGACAGACAATCCTGTACCCCAAGATCCAGTGTGTGCGGGGAACAGCAGGGCTTCCCCAGCACCCCCATCAGCAACTCACATCAGATAATGCAAGAAAATTCCAGCCCTCTGGTGCATTTCAAGTCAAAAAGGGGGCTAGTGAGCAAGAAATCCTGGCAATCTTCACTCTAAATGTTTTTAACACTCCAGCAACAAAAGGAGTTTCTGAGCCTGTATTGTTTGGCTGAAAGGCGTAGGCTGCATTCACAGCACAAGAATGCTAAGAAGCATTTCAGACACTGTAGGCCATTCACAGCACCAGATACAAACTCTCTTTCAGAACAAAAAGGAAAAAGAAAAATGAAACCAATCATTAAACCCACCAAAGCTTATTCCCCAGCATAAATGGACCTACAGTGACACGCTTCGAGTCAGTCCAGTGTACCTCGAGATTGCTACATCACGCTTCACATATTCACCCCAAGTTCAACTGTGGATGCCAGAGCACTGGAGGGGGAAGGGCAAGGAAACACACGTTTACCACAGTGCTAAAGCGCCCCCATTTGGAGCACATTAGTGTGTCTCCTGCACGCTGTCTGCCCGTCCATTATGGACCCAAAGGAATAGGGGTTATATTTTCAAAAGCACCAACATCCCATTTTCAGAAATGACTTAGGCACTTAGGAGCCTGACTTCCACTGAGACTTAGGGTATGTCTGCACTTCAATTAGACACCCACAGCTGGCCTGTGCCAGCTGACTCAGGCTCATGGGGCTGGGGCTAAGGGGCTATTTAACTATATCGTAGAGTAGACGTTCAGACTCGGGCAAGACAGCAGGCTCTAGGACCCTGCGAGGTTGGAGGGTCCCAGAGCTTGAACGACTACACCGCAATTAAACAGCCCAGTGAGCTCAAGTCAGGGTGTCTAATTGCAGTGTAAACACACCCTATGGCACCTCAACCTCTTCTGAAAATTGGACTTAGGCACTTTTGAAAATTTTACTCTGTGTTTTTAAAATGGCTGGCAAGAAGCTTATGAACCAGCTGCATAGTGTATTATTTCAGGAACATCTTCCTGGCTCCTCCCCCCAACCACCACCACCAAATTCTGCCCAGATTGGTTTCCCTAGACCTCCCTGGCAACATACTCCCCTAGCTGCTCCTTCTGCCCCACTTGCCTCAGTCTCCGGTGTTACCCTCCCAGCTCTCCTCTGGACTCCATAGCTGGAGAATGCTCTTTCATGTGTGCTGCCCCGCTGACCTGGAGCTCTCTGGAAGTTCTTCATCACCTTCTTCTTTGAGGCAGCCTCCCTCCACTCCTTGGTAAACAAGTGACCTTGGCAGAGCTCATCCTGACCCAGTGTGTTAAGATGCTCACAATACCTTGCAGCTACACAGCACCCTTCACCTGCAGATGACAACAGGATTCACCCATGTTAACTAAGCCCCATAATCCTGCCAGGAGATGGGGTCACAGACCTTCCATAGAGGAGTCAAGCAAGGCACACTGGCAATTTAGTAAATTAGCCAGGATCATTCAGTGAGTCAGTTACAGAGCCAGGAAGTGAACCCAGGAGACACCATGTCCCTATATTAGTATGCAACACCTTGGCTTGTCTAAGGCCATACATCCGGCACTGCTCTGCCATGCACATTCAGCCCCTTGGGATATCCCCTCGCTGGCCTCCCATTGCCTTCTGCGCCATATTCAGGGCTCATCACTCTTGCCTCCAAGACCCTCCACAACTTCCCTACTTCCACTTCCTCCACATTCCCAGCCCCTCAACAAACTGCACCCCACTTGTGTCCTCCCCCCATACTTGCCTTTATGCTGCCCTCTGCCAGGCTTCCACCCCTCAAAACACATTTCTTCCAGGAGGCCAACAGGTAGTGGCATAGTCTTACTGGCCTCACTCTCAGCCTTCCTCCAGACCTCTCCCTGGGTTTGTCATCCCTTCCCACTGTTCTTGTCTTAACTCGCTGGGTGTAAGCTCTCTGGGGCACGGTCTCTGCCCTCATCTGTATTGTACAGAACGCACATTTATAGCGCTATGTCAGGAATAAACAATAACCGTCCTGCAGGCAGACCTGACTAGCCTCCTTGTCAGCCTCAATGGCACGCATCACTCTCCTCCTGCTTGACAGGAAAACCTCACCCTGAATTGTTCGCAGGGAAAAGCGTTGCTGGCCAGGTGCAATGCCAGCACGCTCAGAGGGATTAGAGAAGTGACTCCAAAAATCCAGCTCCCAGCCCCATCAGCAAGCCAGAGCTCTGTGCTCCAGCTCTGTCCCTTTTACTCCCAGTGGAGCGGCGAGCTCAGCAAAGCTGGCACAATCAGCTCCTAGCAGGAAGGGGCAGCCTGGGTTGCTCCCCCAGGCAATGAAGGAGCAGCTTTGGTAAGCCCCTCAAGCTAGAATTGTATCTGAATGCAGGGAAGGGAAGGTGGAAAAACCTTTGGGATTCCAAGACGGACACAAAAATAAGCTAGCAGAGCGACTACAAATGGCTAGAGAAGAGAAAATTCTAAGAATCCCCAGTACTTTGGCGGGTGAAAAGCCAAACAAAACTACAGACTGTTTTACAAGAAAAGAAAAACTACGCATTGTGCCCATCCCATTAATAACACAGTTCAAAAAGGCAAGAGGCCCATCACAGCATCAGGCAAGTATGCAACAGACTTGGAACGAATGTTTTTAATTGCAATTACCATTTCTGAGCTTCCCGCTGAAAAATGACATCATTTGTGACACCAGCTGCCTCAGAGTCCAGTGTCAGAGATTTTAAAAGCCTCTCTGCTTGCATTAGTGCTCATTAAACAATAATAAACAAGCGGTGCTTTTCCTTTTTTATACATTACCCCTTAAGATGACATTTCACCCTATGACCACAAACACCAAAGCATTCACTCGTCTGGCCGTCTGCAAAGCGCCAGCATTCTAGCATGGGCGTGAGCACAGAATGGGGAAAGGGGACTCCAGAGTCCCGTGTCCAAGGTTTCAGCCACAAGATCATCCATCCTTTCCTAACCATCTAACAATTCAGAATAGACCTGTATGGTTTTGCTTCTTGCAGCTGTCTCAACCGCTACACACCTGCTTATATTGCTAGGTACACAGGGGCAAAATACCCCCCAGTGCTGTCCCTTGCACAGTATCACAGTCCAGACTGATCTGAAGAGAGCCTGGCTACAACGTGGCAGAACAGCTATGGGAAGGGGACTATCAGTAAGTTCAACAAAACAAAGCAAAGACACAGTGGGGCAGCTTTGTAGCCTAGGGCAGACTTTGCTCCCCAATGCCCTGGTGGTCTGTAGCGAGCCAGCTAGGCACATGGTGCTGGCTTGCCTCCTTATTTCCAGCTCCAGACTGTATTAAAAGAACTGAAAAAACAGTCAATGCTTTCCGAGTGTTTTGCTTGTAAACAATTGCTATAGATGCAGCGGGGTTGTGTGAAGGGAGGGAGACCACACAACCGGGAATGGCAGGGGAGGTGTCCATGAGAAAAACTCTGTTACACTGCTCCCTGCTAGAGAACAGTTTGGAACGCTTGGCCTAGCAGACAGTGCTGTGCATTAGTGCCTCAGAGAGTGAGTGTCAGGAATGCTGTTTCTCAGGCAGGAGCGAAATCTGCTCCTCTCTCAGCCAAGCTGCCAGCACACTGACCAATCTGCCTCCATTCCGTTCCCAAACTCATTATTTTAAACCTTTAAACTATTTTATTTGTCACCTGCCCTTTGCCAGTGGCTCCCAACCTCATGCCCCCATAGCCACTGAGAAGGGGAAGGTGAGGCTGGGTGGCCGAGCACAGGAAGGTGAATAATAGTTTCCAGGATTAAGAAACAAGACCACAAATGGAATGAGCAGTGGTCAGCCACTAACAGACAGACAACAGTGCAGAGAGTGATGGAAAACCCCAGCAACACAGCAGTGCATCTGCCCAGAAAATGCAGAGCTGATGGGTTTTAGAACGATTCCAAAAAAGGCAGCAGAGGCCAGGGCATATTTGACACATCAGAGATGTGTACAAAATAAACCCAGCAAAACCAGGCAGAGTAACTGAGCAAAAGCCAAAAACCCTCTCATCTAGATCAGCCCAGGCCAGCACATTCTCTAGTGGCGCACTGCAGAGCAGCACTGAAGCGTCCCAGGCTGCCTGCCTTCCCAGCGGCAGGGAGAGTACAGCCCCCATGCTAGGTAACTAGGAAAGCCCAAGAAAACAATAGCCTGTGACAAAGCCAGCCCATGATGTAGTGGAGGTGGGTGGAAATCTTGGGGCCACCCCCCAACCACCTATCTTTTAAGACCAGAGCAAGGGCCGCCAACTTGAAAGAACCAAGAGAGCATTGTTACAAAGTTGTGGTGGGCTGGAAGCGGGAAATGCCTACACACCAGGTATGCTCTGAGCAGCCCCAAAGGAAGTGGGCAATGCTTGGATGCTTGCTTTGGAAGTGGCCACTTGGACTGGGGAGAGGCTGGCAGCGTTCCAGGAATGATCTGGATAGGACATCGTGGCAAATTGGCTGCGTTTTTGGAGATGCTGAGACCCTGCAGCCGTCTGCCCATTGGCAAGAGCGGGGCTATTTTCTGTCATTCACACAGACCCCTAATCCCATAGCAGGTGCCTTTGCTAGTGATCTTTACAATGTGGATTTCTACAGGAAAAAAGCAAAGAGGAGCTGCTGTGATTGTAGCAGTTCTATCAATGTAGGATGGACAGTAAACAGCAACCGTAACAGGGTGTTCTTCTTCCGACTGAATGTGGCTGCTCATAACCCTCCAAACCAACGCAGCTGGAGCTTTTCAAGCTGCCCACCAGCTCCCATAAAGGGGTACAACCAGGCTTACGGTATCACCTACTCAAAAGGAAAGTTCTTTCCTACCACCACCACCTGAGTTCTGCACTATCTACCATTAAGCCAGTCTAGCTTTATCCATCCCCACTCTAATTTAATTCACCACTCAGTCGCTCCCTGTATACCACAGCGCTGGTCAGCACACTCGCTTTGACTGTTGCCCCTGACCGTGGCCTCAATCCTATAAGGGGCTCGAGCACTCCACACCCCACTGAACAATACATACAGCATCTTCAAGATCAAGCCCTAAAAGAGAGAATCTGCTACAGGAAGGGCATTGTCTACGAGGTCTCTCTGCCTCTGGAACCAGCCAGCCAATATGAACTGCCAGAATCTGTTCACCCCCTGGTCTTGCTGCAAACACTATTTGCTAAGACTCTGGGGGAAGACACAGGGTTTGAGTGTGAGGGGTCAGGGCATACTTTCTGCTCCAAATTATAGGTCGTTTGCACTGATGTACTTGTGTTGAATGGGAGCACAGTAATGGATGTCTGTGTGGATTTGATTCCAATGACCTGGGGGGAGGGGGCGCGAGAGCAGCAGGGAGGTGCCTTTTTTGTATTTACGTGGGTTAAATAATGGCTGCAGTTTGCTTCCTTTTAGCATTTCATTCGCACTAGCATGGTGCTGTTGCTTTGCCGCTTCAGAGGCAGCAGAGGGATTTTTAAATCTTGTCTAAAGAAAAAAACAACCACAAAGCCCTTTCCATTGAAATGAAACAAAATCCATGAAGACGCCCTGCCTGTATTAGGTTTTTTACAACTGGTTTTTAGAACAATATTTGTTAGACAAACATGCCGACCAAGCCTAGAAAAAGAAAAACCTTTTCTAAAAAATGGTGACCGTATTTTTTGTTGCAGGGACGGCCTTCGTGAAAGAAGTGAGCTTGTCGGAGGAGTCTGAAGCCACCCATCACCTTCCTTGCACAGGCCACACCTGATGTCTGAATAGCAGGTCTCTGGACTGGCAATGGAGTGGCCGCCTGGAGCCTCCTGCTGAGACTCTGCCCGCGTCTGTATAACCACACAGTGTTGCTCAGCTGCGAGCAGGCGACCGATGGAGACGTCACCTTCCCAGCCGTTGTTTAAGCCGGGGCTTTTTCCTACTCCACTTTTTTCAAATGTTCCTGCACCAGACAGCGCGGAATGTGAAACCCTAATTATAACTTTGCCATTTTCCAAGGCCACACCCACAGGGCAGACGGTTACAAATGGTCAGGGGCCTGAGAACTCATTTCCCCATTGTACAGTGCACGCTAAGGCAGGCTGCAGCAGCCTTGTCAGGATATGATTCAGCATCCTGTTTTGAACATTTAATACACTCTTCAACTTCTGCCTCTGGATCTCCCACCGACTCACTTTAAGGCAACAAATAGTGGAGCGAAGTAGCTAGACAAGAACACAGTGAGGCTACTGTCTTACCAAATAAATGCTCAAGATAGCCACTCTGACTTCCCCAAGCCCCAACATCCTCCCCAGCCCAAAGGCTCAGAGTCAGTCTGGTCTGTTGTTAAAATACAACTAGTCTATTCTCCCCTCACTGCATGTACACAATTCCTTATACACTTAAAGGGACGTTTGTCAGGCAGTTTGGACAAAACAATTACATTAAAAAAGGTGTGTGAGTGTGCGGGGGTTATAAAAATATTTAAAGATACATGTGTATTCACTAAAGTATATAAACATCCCTGTGCTGCGCTGGGATCATAAACACAGCACAAGACTAGCAGGGGAAAACAACAAGCTGAAACGAAGCAGTCTTTTTTCACAACCAGAGCTAAGTGAAGTGCAAAAAGTAAACAAGTAGCAGAATGGAGAACAGTAAATTGGATTTTTAAAGTTCTTTGAGTTTCAATTACTTAAGGTACTATTGGTATCACGGGGAAGAATTTTTTAAATATGATTTTAGTTTAATCACCTCCCTGTTTATACACAAGCATGAGAATATGCTTGGAAGGAACTTGCTTGCAGCAAGTTTTTCTGCTGTCGATTACAGAGCAGTTTGGTGACTTCTCTAAATCCAGAGATTCCATCAGACACACAAAGCCAAAGTACAGAAGGGTACAAATTCACCCTGGTGTAACTCCAATGCCCTCAATGGTTTCCAAACCACAATCAGAAAATAGGTTTCAGAGTAACAGCCGTGTTAGTCTGTATTTGCAAAAAGAAAAGGAGTACTTGTGGCACCTTAGAGACTAACCAATTTATTATCAGAAAATAACTTTCTTTTATTAAACAACAACAAAAGCGAGTGTTCGGCTAGTTATTAACCAATATGGTCTCTTAAAGCAGAGCATGTTCATTTCTGACCAGGTAACCCACTGGAATAGTTGAGTACTCAGCCATGTAAATCATTGAAAGTCGAAGACAGGGGAAACAATGCTACTTCCTCATTACATTTTTAAAGCTAGATCAACTTATGGTAGCTTCAGAGGTGATAAAAAGTCCTATATATGAGACAGCTGAAAGGTATTGAATGAAAGCAATAATTCTTAACACATACACATCACTTTGCATCTCAGAGTGTTTTACAAAGATGACAAAGTATTATCTCCCATTTTACAGATGGGTAAAATGAGGCTCAGGATAGGTTAGGTGACTTGGCCAAGGTCACAGAGTGAGTCAGCAGCAGAGCAGGGATAGGGGAGGTAAGAACTCTTTCTAGTCCCTGTCCTGTTCTCTATCAACTGGACCACACTGCCAGCAATGTGTAGCATTTCACTGGTATAGATACTGTATTGCACACTCAACTGAAGTCATCCTGAACAGCACAAGGTCTACAGGAGTTCGTCAAAGCCTTCATGGGTAGATAAGGGCCCAATCCTGCAAACCTTTATTTACACATCAAACCCCATTTGCAGGATCTGCTCCTTAACTGTTATTTTAAAAAGCTCTAAGAACCCAGTCCTGCAGGCTCAGAAATGCAGGATTGGGCCATAATTGTTTCATATAATGTTCTTTTTAAAAATCAGCAGCATATTTCCTGGCCTGCCCTGCTCCCCGCTCCCAGAAGCACCAGTTTCTCAGTGTTTACAACTTCAGAGCTATCTTCCCCCAAAGGCACATTCTTCCAGTCAGAATCCTCTGCCATGCTGTGGACAAATTTAATTTGCATTGTTATTGCTTTAGCTTTCTAATCTTCTGCCTCTACCAAAGTAGAGCGGCTAGCCTCAGAGCTCCATCAGGCACACAGACAACAAAGAGAGCAGAGACCCATGCAGCTTTACCCCTTCTCCCAAGGACGCTCCATAAAAGCACCGCCTACAGTTTACTGTTTGGTAAAGAAGTGAGAGGTGCCCAGGTGTGCTCAGGATAACTGGAACGGGAGGCGGGCAGAGGATCCAAGCCCATTTACAGGTCTGTTTCACCGAGAGACTTGTCTTTGGTCTACCTTTACTTCCCAGGCCCAGTGCTGCCCCAACACAATTCCTGTATGTAGCCATCAGGCTCGGTGGAGTCTCCAACAGCCGCATGGCTGTCAAAAGGAGTTGTGGGGCTGCAGAAGCATTGCGTAACCATTTCAGACATGGCTCCTACCCCTCAGTCTGTGAAGAAGCAAAGACACAATGCAGAGACTGCTATGAGACTAGACGCTGCAGGAACACGGGCACTTAGGCCTGGAAGGGACCTCCTGGGTCATCAAGTCCAGTCCCTACTACAGCAGGGACACAATGCCATTCAAAACCTTATCAAGCGCCCTCTGAAAACAACTTAGGTTGTTTGCACCCAACTCCTCCTATTGGGAGGCTGGTCCAAAATCTCCCTCCTCTGAACTTTCTGCTCATTTCCAGCCTAAATTCATTCATGGCCAGTTTATACCCATTGGCTCCTGTATCACCACAGTCCTTCAGCTTAAATAGATCGTCTCCTTCCCTGGTGTTTACCACCTGATGTATTAATAGAGAGCAACAAGGTCCCCTCTCAGCCTTTGGTTTGCTGCATGCTTAGCATGGGGTGAGTTAAACTGTGGCAGTCTAACGCACATGCGCATGACCACGTTACTGTGCTAGCGGGTAGCGGGGTTTCCTTCTGGCTCCTCCAAGGCTGAGGTGCCCCACAATGACCCTAGCTCACTCAATGCAGAGTGGAGCTACCTCCTAGAGCTGTAGTTAATGTTGTCAAACAAAACCAATTCTTTCAAGAGAGACCTTCAGACCAGATCAGAGATCTGGATAGGTATCCCCCAGACAGACCTCAACGCATCATGGCTCTAACGTCATCCTCTGTGCAGGCAATCAGCGTCTGAAGGCACCCACACATTGTCTCTCTTCAACCACATTCAGAATGTGACTGAAAACCCTGTAATTGTGAGCATTATGGAATGACTGGATAAACAAACTTACTGTATATTTGTAATTAAGACAGTGCTTATCTGGATGTATTGGCCGAGTGTATTTGAGCAATAGCCAATATTCAGAATGGGACTGGCTAGGTGTGAAACATTCTCCTTGACTTAGGACAAGACAACCTATTGTCATGGATGATAAAAGGGAACAGGCGAAGTGTAATTAGATGAATTATCTACATTACAGGATTCGCTTTATGACTCTCCAAGTGACAAACTCTCCCAGTTCTCACGTCACAACAGGGTAAATTCTGGTTTTGAAGTTAGATGAGTTGTACAAAGAAAAAACTACCCGTGTCCTCCAGAACAGCTTAACACAGATGGGTTCTTCCTGTGCAACACTCTTAACTTCACTGAGGGTGCCTCAGTGTAACGGAGAGGAATCGGGGTCTAAAGCCACCTGACTTTCAGAGATGCTGAGCACACATTACTTGGCCATTGAAGTCAACTGGCCTGGTTCTGGAAAATCTTATGCAAAAACTCTAAGCATCTCAGTAGTCCCATTAACTCAATGAAATCACTCGTGGTTAAAGGTGAGCACACAAGTTTTTTCAGGATCCTGTGGGTGTACAGCATCTCTGAAAAAAATCAAACCACAAATGCCCTGTGATGAGGATAGATACAAGAAACAAGCATTCAGCAGCTATGGCAACCCTAAAGACAGAATTACACACAGCAATTTGAAACTTTACCAAAGTATCATAGGCAATGAATCAAATTCATATAAGGGCCAGCAATTCCCTCTGCCTGCAGTGGGGCTTGTCTTTACATATCTGGTGGCAAAAAATGGCTTACAGGAATACACCCAGGACAACGTGAGTATCCTAGCATATCTCCATTGCTACAATGATCAAACCGTCAACCCCGTACACCCTCCAAGATCCATGCGTCCTAGACATGCTTATTACAACATGTGGTGTACCTCATCCAGAGCACTAAATGCCCCAATAACTACTAAGTGGGTGAAACCAGACAATCACTGCACTCTAAAATGAACGCACGCAGGAAAATGATAAAAGACAAAAACAACCTATCCCCTGTGGGTGAATGAACACCTTTCACAAAGCGATCACTCTACAGCTGACCTCTCAGTCCTCATCCTCAAAGGAAACCTGCACAACACTTTCAAAAGACGAGCTGGGAACTTAAATTCATTACTCTGCTAGGCACTAAAAATCATGGACTGAACAGAGACACTGGATTTATGCTTTATTACAGCAATCTGTAACCCACTAACCTCCCCATTTTTTGTCCTATGGCTGCTGAGGTGTTAATGGGCCTCTCCACCGTGAATGATCCCTTACAATATGTGCTAACTATCTATGCTAAACAATCTGTTCCATCTTGTATTTAGCTGTGACAGAAGTTGGTTCAATAAAATATATTACCTCACCCACCTTGTCTCTCTAATATCCTGGGACCAAGACGGCTACAACAACACGGCATACATGGGGCTGTCGTGTAATTCCAAAGAGGAGTTAAGAGGTGCGGCAGCTAGCCCTTTGTGACAGGGGCCGTGGGGGGAAGAAGAGAACCTTCAGCAATTATAGAAGGAACCTGATGGTATTAACACACTGAGCCAACTGTCCTATCACAAATGAAAATTCTGGGACTTTCTGCAGTGAATGAGAAATCTGTTCAGCAAGTTTATGAAAAAGCTGTAAATGTGTAATATCTGATAAATCCTGTATCAGGGAAATTCACCCAGCACTGGCAGACAGATGGACTTTATGTTCCAACCGCTCTTCCTTTTTCTGACTGCTAGGATCCTATGAGGTCTTTTAAGTCACGCACTGCCAAACCCTATGCCCACCACACGTGACAGAGAACTGCTGTCATGTCAGTCTCTCTCGGTCTAGGATCTCAAAGTTAAGACAAAAATATCTCACTGCCACACCAATCAGGGCCTTCATTTCCTGCAGCAAACACAACCCCGGCTTTAGACTGCTTTTGCAGCAAAAGAACAATGAAGTTGAACAACTCTGCCACCCTATGGGCACAAGGTAGAGTCTCAGTAAGTCACTCTACAGAAAGCACCTTATGAAAGGGGAGACAAACTCCTTCTGTGCAAAAAGAAAAGGAGTACTTAGAATCATAGAATCATAGAATCATAGAATATCAGGGTTGGAAGGGACCCCTGAAGGTCATCTAGTCCAACCCCCTGCTCGAAGCAGGACCAATTCCCAGTTAAATCATCCCAGCCAGGGCTTTGTCAAGCCTGACCTTAAAAACTTCCAAGGAAGGAGATTCCACCACCTCCCTAGGCAACGCATTCCAGTGTTTCACCACCCTCTTAGTGAAAAAGTTTTTCCTAATATCCAATCTAAACCTCCCCCACTGCAACTTGAAGCCATTACTCCTCGTTCTGTCATCTGCTACCATTGAGAACAGTCTAGAGCCATCCTCTTTGGAACCCCCTTTCAGGTAGTTGAAAGCAGCTATCAAATCCCCCCTCATTCTTCTCTTCTGCAGGCTAAACAATCCCAGCTCCCTCAGCCTCTCCTCATAAGTCATGTGTTCTAGACCCCTAATCATTTTTGTTGCCCTTCGCTGGACTCTCTCCAATTTATCCACATCCTTCTTGTAGTGTGGGGCCCAAAACTGGACACAGTACTCCAGATGAGGCCTCACCAATGTCGAATAGAGGGGGACGATCACGTCCCTCGATCTGCTAGCTATGCCCCTACGTATACATCCCAAAATGCCATTGGCCTTCTTGGCAACAAGGGCACACTGCTGACTCATATCCAGCTTCTCGTCCACTGTCACCCCTAGGTCCTTTTCCGCAGAACTGCTGCCTAGCCATTCAGTCCCTAGTCTGTAGCGGTGCATTGGATTCTTCCGTCCTAAGTGCAGGACCCTGCACTTATCCTTATTGAACCTCATCAGATTTCTTTTGGCCCAATCCTCCAATTTGTCTAGGTCCTTCTGTATCCTATCCCTCCCCTCCAGCGTATCTACCACTCCTCCCAGTTTAGTATCGTCCGCAAATTTGCTGAGAGTGCAATCTACACCATCCTCCAGATCATTTATGAAGATATTGAACAAAACCGGCCCCAGGACCGACCCCTGGGGCACTCCACTTGACACCGGCTGCCAACTAGACATGGAGCCACTGATCACTACCCGTTGAGCCCGACAATCTAGCCAGCTTTCTACCCACCCTATAGTGCATTCATCCAGCCCATACTTCCTTAACTTGCTGACAAGAATACTGTGGGAGACCGTGTCAAAAGCTTTGCTAAAGTCAAGAAACAATACATCCACTGCTTTCCCTTCATCCACAGAACCAGTAATCTCATGATAAAAGGCGATTAGATTAGTCAGGCATGACCTTCCCTTGGTGAATCCATGCTGGCTGTTCCTGATCACTTTCCTTTCATGCAAGTACTTCAAGATTGATTCTTTGAGGACCTGCTCCATGATTTTTCCAGGGACTGAGGTGAGGCTGACTGGCCTGTAGTTCCCAGGATCCTCCTTCTTCCCTTTTTTAAAGATTGGCACTACATTAGCCTTTTTCCAGTCATCCGGGACTTCCCCGGTTCGCCACGAGTTTTCAAAGATAATGGCCAATGGCTCTGCAATCACAGCCGCCAATTCCTTCAGCACTCTCGGATGCAACTCGTCCGGCCCCATGGACTTGTGCACGTCCAGCTTTTCTAAATAGTCCCTAACCACCTCTATCTCCACAGAGGGCTGGCCATCTCTTCCCCATTTTGTGATGCCCAGCGTAGCAGTCTGGGAGCTGTCCTTGTTAGTGAAAACAGAGGCAAAAAAAGCATTGAAACTTGTGGCACCTTAGAGACTAACCAATTTATTTGAGCATGAGCTTTCGTGAGCTACAGCTCACTTCATCGGATGCTCACGAAAGCTCATGCTCAAATAAATTGGTTAGTCTCTAAGGTGCCACAAGTACTCCCTTTCTTTTTGCGAATACAGACTAACACGGCTGTTACTCTGAATCCTTCTGTGCAGAAGGTTACAATCCATTTTTAAATTTTATTTCATAGGCCATGGTGCCACATAAATTCCCATCAATCTTTTGCACAGCTTCCACTCATCACAGCAAGAGGGTTAGACAAAGATCAAGGGTAGCAACTAATTATTAGGCCTCAGTCCTGCAAATATACATACAAGTAGCCCCATTACGCTCTGAGTGGTCAGGGAATCAGACCTTAGTTCGTAAAGTTACTGCTGTTCGCAGCATCGCTCAGTGAGTAAGATTACGCAAAACCCCTTTTAAGACTGGTATTAATCTCCCCTTTTGTTTATTTGGCCACTGGTGAGTCCAAATGCCTGACTTGTGCATATATATCCAGAGGCTGGGCATTCAAACTATGGGCGCAGCTGTTTGCCTATGTTAACTAGCCATAAGGCCTCCTCTCGTTAAGTTTCAGAGCTAACCTGAGTTTAATGAGACCGTGCACACTTCTCAGAGCTGCTTCAGGCTGCCTTAGGGTTTGGTTACACTGGAGCTGGAAGGTGTAAATTCCAACTCAAGGAGACATACCCACACTAGACATACCCACACACTCTAATCAAGCTAGCATAGTAAAAACGGCAGTGTAGCCATGGCAGTGCGAGCAGTGGGAGGAGCTAGCCGACCCCAGTACGATGCTGTCCAATACCCTAGGTACATACCCAGGACGGTTAGCCTCTCCTGCCACATGCCCACCACAGCTACATTTCTATTTTGGTGCAATTGCTCCATCGGAGCTAGCACAGGGGTGACTCCTGGAGCTGGAATTTACGCCTTCTAACTCTACCGATCCTAAGCCTGAAATGACTCTGAGAAGGATATGCCATCTCGTTCAGCTCAAAACCTAATGAAGAGGCTTTATGGCTATATTTTTAAGTTACGCAGGTGATCAGCTGAACACCTAATTTAAACCTTCCAGATCCAGCACAGACATACCCTGAGGCAGCATTACGTCAGGCTACATTCAGAGGGTTCTTTGTGACCATATTGGTTAGATACTTGATACTTTTCTGCAAATGAAATCCGGCATTCTACAGAATCGATATCTGTCATAACGACCAGATGATACACCAAGCAGGCTGAAACCCGCCGTTTGACACACCTTCCTTAGAACTCTGCTGCCTTGTGTCTACGTAGACCGGCGACTCATGGACCTACGATTGCACCATCACTTTGCCCCTTTATAAAGAACAACAACAACAATCTGCACTTCTGCAGCAGCTTTCAGCAAAGGAACATTTTATAGACACTAATTAGTTCTCATGACCCTCCTAATAGGTTACATATTATTATTTGTTTTACAAAAGGGTAAACAAACATGCTATAAAAATTCCGTGGCCCACCTGTGTCACAACAACTGGTGTTCTGCATATGCAGCAGATTAAAAGCCATGGCTGGCATTAGGGGGTAGCAAGCCGGGCAACTGCCCAGGGCCCCATGCCTCCGGGGGCCCCACGAAGCTAAGTTGCTCAGGCTTCGGCTTGCAGCCCCGGGCGGCAGGCTTGGGTTTTGGCTTTCTGTTCTGGTCTCCAGTGAGTCTAATGCCAGCCCTGCTCTCTGGTTTATTTTGATGGACCCCCAGAAACCTGCTCATGGCCCCCTAAGGGGCCCCGGACCCCTGGTTGGGAACCACTGACATAGTGAATAAGTAGCAGAGCTGGGAGTAGAACCAGGAGTACTTAATTCTCCTTGAACTTCTAGACACCACTGCCACTACAGAATAAGGACTGAGAAATAAAAACTAAAACCTGTAATCAGAACTTACAAACCAGAGAGTCCTGCTGAGCAAAATCAAATGCACAGTGCCTCTGCTGTATAGTCAGGCTTGTTAGAGTGATTTGTAACTCAAGTCAGATCACTGCTGAGCCAAACAACAGAGGCTGTAATACAGCCGTTTGCAGCTTACCTCACCTGTTTACAGAGAAGACGACTCGGCTTTCTAACGTCAATTTATGCCGAATAAAAAGAGTCCATTCCTCAAAACCCCACCCACTGCCAAAATTAGAAAATTATACAGGTTCCAAATTAAAACAGGTTCTATCCCAGCCCCAAAACATATCTATGCATCTGCTGGAATCCGCTGGTGTATTAGGGTGTAAAGGGAATCAAACTTCCAGTAGTGTGTAACAGAGACACATCATGCAATATCCCATGAACTCAGTGTGCCTGAAGGTATAAAAAAAGCAATGACAAACGGCAAACAGAAAACAAAACCAATAAACTGCCTAAACGGACATTAAAACTGGGGAGTAGGACCTAGGAGAAGAGCAAATGGCAAGAACAAGCCTGTTGAGATACTGCAGAGTTTCTAAGCCTTACCTTTCAGACAGCTACGTTTGGAGATTGTGGGGCAACAATTGATTCTGCACATGAAAGCCCGCTCCCATCTCCTCTGGGTTACTTACCTCAGCCCTCTCCTCACTTATTTCTTTTGTTCCTTTTCCGTTTCCCCCTCCTCACTTCATAACAGCAACTTATTATTTCCAACATGAAATGAATTCAATCCTTGACCATTAAACAGTCAAAAGTGAACAGAGGATGGCTCTATTTCCACCATTCCTCCAGCCACCTCCAACTAGGGTATAGGCTCCCCGCCCCACAAAAGAAGCCCAAACTATTAGAGACAAGACACATTAAGATAATTAATAAGCGTTGTGGATGAATTTTATAAACAATGTTCCACTTTTTTCCTGACAAGAAAATTAAACCTCATTTTAGTTTTTAAATGTTAAATTCCAAGATCAAAAATAAAATAACTGAATGAGAGAGGTCAGTGATCTGGCCTTAGCTCACTAGAGGTCCTGGGGTCTGCGCAGGAGCAAGAATCTGCCCGTCCAAAGCTCATTGTGGGATCAGGGCGTAGGAAATCACATGGCAGAAGTTCAACAGTGCTGGAAACAATGTTTAGAACAGCATGAATTAAACGGTTCTGCTCACCTCAGGTTTAATTTGCGATCTTCATCACTGCCAACCTCCAGCTAAGGAGGGAAAAGAGGGATAGAGAATGTGTTATGCACTGGCTGTTTCTACCTTATTGTCAAAAATTCCTCACACTTTTTAAAACAATGATTTTTTTTCAATGTCCACAGAAAAATAGTACTATACAGCCACATAAAATATCCCCTCCCACCATTTCCCCGGGTACAGGATGTCAAAGGGGCTCACAGGGAGTTTAAAACCATTAAACACCAATCCTGCAAGCTGGAGGGCAGATCAGCTGGCGGATGGAATGCCTAGACATCACAAGGGATGTGCACACAGCCCTCCCATTGAAATCAACAGGAGCTGAATAGAGCATCAGAATGTTAGCAAAGAGCGGGGCATAAAGAAATCCTTCAATGAATGGGGTAGTGTGTCAATATGATGGATGCAATCAAAACTGTCCAACTCGGTTTTATAAGCCGTATGCTGCTGATCTCTGGGAGGTGCCTATGCGTTTAGGCCAGGAAGATCTGAGCTCTATCCCCAGTTCAAAGCGTGTAGCCTACTGACAAATGTCATGTTCCTAAACGGCCATGGATTTGTTTTTCTGATTTTTTTGCAAGTACCTTAACCTACCAAGAGAAGGTAACCCAGCCATTAGAAGCACGAGTAAAACCTAACACAGCTGGTGAGCCTCCACACAAATGCAGCTTTTACACAAATCAGCAGAAGTTAATTTGGCCTTTAAACTTAAAAAAGTGTAAGAGTCCTACTGGTTTTTATGAACAGTTCTACTGCAGTAGTGCAAAGGCCAGTTGGAGCCCCTTTCTGCTGTACAATGTACAAACAATGCTCTGAAATGTTTTTTGTGGACCTCAACTAAAGAAAAGAGGTTAACATAACATTTTCAAGGTTAGAGGGGGTTTTTAATATTAAGACTTCAAAAGGTCAGAGTTAATGATGTAAAGGAATTTGCTGCTCATAGCTAGTAGTTATGGTTCTTAATTTGTTATTGGACATTAAAATGATGACACACAAGTTCTATTACAGCTTTGCATAATCTGTATATTAGACGTATCTATTCAGTGGAAAGAAGATATTAAAAAGCAATGCAAGATTACTGTGACTGATAGAGCTTTGAAGAAAAATATATTTCCTCTATTTTTATAGTTTGTTTACTTTGTGCATTTACCACCACTTAGCGTACTATCAGTTGAGCCCTTATCCTGAGGTCAGACTCCTGCAGAAATCCCCCTGGGCCCATGTGGAGTCCCAGTGATTTCAAGTATCAGGGGGTAGCCCTGTTAGTCTGCATTCACAAAAACAACAAGGAGCCTCGTGGCACCTTCAAGACTAACAGATTTATTTGGGCATAAGCTTTCGTGGGTAAACAACCACTTCTTCAGATGCACCTGAAGAAATGGTTTTTTACCCACAAAGCTTATGCCCAAATAAATCAGTGATTTCAAGAAATCCACTGAAATCATTGGACACAGGGTCCACCTGCCTGGATTCAGTTGCAGCGTTGGGGACCTAGTGAGCTCCCCCACTTGTCTGGGTCTGTTACACAGCAATGGGGGAACATACAAATATTTTTTTTTAATTGTGATTGTAAAAATATGTATGAAACCACAAATATCATCAGGGAGCTTCAGAACTTGAAGCTACTTTACACTCATCTTTTCAAACTGACTAGGTTTCAAATTGACCTTTTTAAAAAATAAACAAAAATAGGCACAACAGGAAGAATTAAGGGCTCAATATTACAGAGGACAGAAACCTTCTTAACTGGCTTTAGTTCTTTGGGCAGAACATTTATCTGAACTGACAAGGCTGGCAACTTGACTGGGTATTTGCTGGGTTATATACAAATATAATTATCTTGTACTGGACCCATCACTGGCAGTGCCATTCAACCATCCACTCATCCCCCAGTTTGTCCCAGGCACTCTGAGTGATGTCAAGCCATGGCTCTTCAGGTGACAGCATCCTGAAATCTGCATCGTGGAGGGATAGATCCATCTTTAGGCCCTGATTCCGCACCATGACCTGCCCAAGCAGACAGCTGAGCCTGTACAGCTTGCAATGCTGGACTGGGGCTTTGCCTACAGCAGAAAAGATGCTGGAGATCTGATAGGGCAAGGGAGCTATTTGAATTTATAAAAAATTAGCAACTGTGCAAACTGGTTTTCTGCTCAGAAAAAAATTCATAAGGGTTTCTGGCATGCCATATTGACACTATCACAATTCCCATGAAGACAACATTAGCATCCATTTTATAAATCCATACTGGTTTATGTGTTGTTAAGAAGCAGGCTGTAAGAGCTCTTTCATAGTAAGAACTTTTGGGTCAATAATTCCCTTTTTAAAAAGTCTCTAAATACATATTTGCTACAGACTCAGCCTGTAAATCCATCTTCACACAAGAAAGAGCGTAACAGATCAGGGAAAACACAGACACAGTTTGGCTAGAAATTCTTTGTTTTTTATTAACATTATACAAAAATCAATGTTTAAATTTCCAGGGGTGATTCATATATTCATGGACTTTTAGATCAGAAGGGACCATTAGGACGGAGAGTAGGGGGAGATATCCTACCTCAGCCTTTCTCTGGGTACCCCTTAAAGCATCTCTATTCCTGGCTCATAAAGGTGCTTCTGAAAAGGAATTGCCCTGCCTTTGGAGTACACTCTATTGCAGTGGGTCCCAAACTCGTTCCACTGTTTGCACAGGGAAAGCCCCTGGCGAGCCGGGCCGGTTTGTTTACCTGCCACGTCCGCAGGTTCAGCCGATCGCGGCTCCCAGTGGCTGCGGTTCGCTGCTCCAGGCCAATGGGAGCTTCTGGAAGCGGTGCGGGCCAAGGGACGTACTGCCCGCTGCTTCCAGCAGCTCCCATTGGCCTGGAGCAGCGAACCGCGGCCACTGGGAGCCGCGATCAGCCGAACCTGTGGACGCGGCAGGTAAACAAACCGGCCCGGCCAACCAGGGGCTTTCCCTGCACAAGCGGCAGAACAAGTTTGGGAATCACTACTCTACTGCATCCAATGGCAGGCATGAGCCAGTACTGCATCCAATGGCAGGCATGAGCCAATCCTCATGGAAGGAGACCCCTATTTCCTTGGAAAAAAAAACAAACGGCTTAATACCCTTACAGAACATGATACTGAACAGACATAATGCAGAAACACTCCAAAGACAAGACAGACACACCAAAAGCTTGATTCATCTCTCATATACACTAGATTAAAACCTGTGTAACCCCACTGACTTCAGTGGGATTACTCCTGGTTTACAACTGTGTAAATGAGATGAGAATCAGGTCTCTCTCTTTCACGGGTTCACAGGACGATCAATGGTTTATGTTCAAAATTTAGGTTTTATACCTTTTTTTTAAACAAAGTAAAGATTTTAAAAACCCTTATGGAAACAGAAATATCTTCATGATTTCATAACATTTTCAGTGAAACAAGATGGGCAAGGTAATATCTTTTATTGGACCATCTTCTATTGGTGAGAGAAGTTTTTGAGCTTACACAGAGCTCTTCTTCTGGTCTTCTTCTTCTGACAGGAAGACGACCACTGTGTAGCTTGAAAGGTCGTTTCTCTCACCAACAGGAGCTGGTCCGATGAAAGATATTATCTCACCCACCTTGTCTCTCTAACATCCTAGGACCCACACGGCGACAACAACACTGCATTCCATATTTTTCAGTGAACACAGTTAGAAAATAAACCGTGTCTCTGTGGCTTGGTAAACTCAAACCCACAACCTGGAGCGAGGGCAGAGCCACTAGGGAATTAAAGGCTGAGTCCAAGGCCCACAGTTTGGAATGAACAAAGTAAACGAAGAGCATCCCTGAGCTGGGGACAGTCAATGAGATTTTTACCAGCCATTCCCCACCACCTCCCATACTCAGCTGAGATCATCAGTGGGAGAAGGTTAGTGACAGGGATTTGACAGGTGACAAATAGGACTGTTAACCTGATAGGAGAACGGACACAGGGGGAAGTATATAGGAGGGAGGCCCAGGCAAGTGGGATGCTGTGTAAAGGGAGGGCATGGGGGTGTAGGGAAGGACACAGGAGAGCGAGGAGTTAGGGTAGGGGAACACAGAGCCTGTCTTTGGGGTTTATAAGGCAGGGGAAGGACACAGGAGCGTATAGGGCAGGAGAAGAGGAACAGGGCAGAGGAGATAACAGAAGTGGGGGCCTATGGGGGTGGTAATAAGGCAGAGAAGTATAGTAAGGTGTGGGGCCTGGTGCAGAGAGAGGAGGTATAGTGGAGTGAATAGGGCAGAGAGGGTATAGCAGGTGTGGGATGTATAGAGGCAGGGGACAGAATGGGGCAGAGTTGTACAGCAGGGGCATGGGCCAGAGGGATATTGGCTCTGTAAAGGAAGGGCTATATAGCAAGATGTATGGGGCAGGGGGCTCAGTGGGGCTGTGCGGGACTGGGAGTATACCAGGCTGTTGTGAAGGCAGGGGGCATGGTGGGGGTATAGCAGGGTGTGGGGGGCAGAGAGTATAGTGGTGGGTGGGGGTAAGGTGGGGATATAGCAGAGGGGGGACAGGGGACACAGTGGGGGGTGGGGTTATATCAGGGGCAGGGGGCACAGTGGGGGTGAGGGAAGGGGCACAGTGGGGATATAGCAGGGAGTGGGGGGTGGGGTTATATCAGGGGCAGGGGGCACAGTGGGGGTGAGGGAAGGGGCACAGTGGGGATATAGCAGGGAGTGGGGGGCAGGGGTTATGGTGGGGGTGGGGGTATAACGGGGGCAGGGGGGACAGAGAGATGAGGAGGGCAGGGGGTACAGTGGAATGCGGGGGTCATAGTGGGTGTATTGCAGAGGGTGGGGGGCAGGGAGTACAGTGGGGGGCAGGAATTATAGTGGGGTGTTGTGGGGGCAGGGGGCTCGGTGGAGATACAGTGGTGGTCAGGGGGTGGGGACACAGTGGGGGGCAGGGAGTATTTGCGGGGGGTGAGTGTATTGCGGAGAGTGGGGGGACAGGGGGTAGGGCAGGGGGGACAGCGGGCGTGGGGGGGACAGCAGGGTGTGGGGTCGGGGGCACGGTGGGGAGACAGCGGGGCTGGGGGGCACGGTGGGGGGTACAGCGGGGGTTTGGGGCAGGGGGTACAGCGGGGGCGGGAGGCACAGTGGGGGGTACAGCAGGGGCGAGGGGCACGGTGGGGGGTACAGCGGGGGCAGGGGGTACAGTGGGGCGGGGGGCACGGTGGGGTAAAGCGGGGGCGGGAGACACGGTGGGGGGTACAGCGGGGGTTTGGGGCAGATGGTACGGGGGTACAGCGGGGGCGGGGGGCATGGTGGGGTACAGCGGGGGTTTGGGGCAGAGAGTACGGGGGGTACAGCGGGGGCGGGGGGCACGGTGGGGGGTACAGCGGGGGTTGGGGGTACAGCAGGGGCAGGGGGCACGGGGGGGTACAGCGGGGGTTGGGGGCACGGGGGGGGTACAGCGCGGGCGGGAGGCACAGCGAGGGGTACAGCGGGGGTTGGGGGGCACGGTGGGGTACAGCGGGGGTTGGGGGTACGGGGGTACGGCGGGGGGCACGGTGGGGGGTACAGCGGGGGTTGGGGGCACGGTGGGGGGTACAGCGGGGGCACGGTGGGGGGTACAGCGGGGGTTGGGGGCACAGTGGGGGGTACAGCGGGGGCGGGGGGCACAGTGGGGGGTACAGCGGGGGTTGGGGGTACAGCAGGGGCGGGGGGCACGGGGGGAGTACAGCGGGGGCGGGGGGCACGGGGGGGGTACAGCGGGGGGCACGGTGGGGGGTACAGCGGGGGCGGGGGGCACGGTGGGGGGTACAGCGGGGGTTGGGGGTACAGCAGGGGCGGGGGGCACGGGGGGAGTACAGCGGGGGTTGGGGGCACGGGGGGGGTACAGCGGGGGTTGGGGGTACAGCAGGGGAGGGGGGCACGGGGGGGGGTACAGCGGGGGCGGGGGGCACGGGGGGGGTACAGCGGGGGGCACGGTGGGGGGTACAGCGGGGGGCACGGTGGGGGGTACAGCGGGGGCGGGGGGCACGGGGTACAGCGGGGGTTGGGGGTACGGGGGTACGGCGGGGGGCACGGTGGGGGGTACAGCGGGGGTTGGGGGCACGGGGGGGGTACAGCGGGGGTTGGGGGTACAGCGGGGGCGGGGGGCACGGGGGGGGTACAGCGGGGGGCACGGTGGGGGGTACAGCGGGGGTTGGGGGCACGGTGGGGGGTACAGCGGGGGCGGGGAGTACGGGGGGTTCAGCGGCGCGGGGGGCAGGACCGGTCCATCCCCCTTTGCCCGCAGCCCTCGGGGCGGCCCGGACCCCGGACCCCGCTCCCCGCCCGGGGCCTGGCGCGGCCTCCCCCTCGGCCCGGCCCGGCCCGGCCCGGCGCCCCGGCTCACCTCGCTGGCGCTGGCCGAGGAGGCGGCGCTGGGGGTCGGCGAGCGCTGCAGGGTGACCAGGGCCATGGCTGGGGCGCGGGGCTGCCGGCTCCGGGCCGGGGCGGAGCGCGGGGCCCGGCTACAGCGACGGCGGCTCCCGGCCTCCGGCCGCCTCCATCCGCTGCTGCTGCGCAGCCTCCGGCCGGGGGGGCGAGCGGGCTGCGGCGCCGGGAGAGGGCGGGCGGGGGGCCGCGGGGAGGTGGGGGGGAGCCGCAGGGGGGCAGGTAAGGGGCAGCAGGGGGGCTGGAAGTAGGGGAGGGGCAGCACAGGGCTGGGGTGCAGGTAGGGGGCGGGGGGCAGCAGGGGAGGGGGGCAGGCTGGGGGTGGGGGGGGCCGCAGGAGGGGAGGTGGGGGGCAGGCTGGGGGCAGGAAGGGGGCAGCAGGGGAGGTGGGGGCAGGCTGAGGGCGGGAAGGGGGCAGCAGGGGAGGTGGGGGGCAGGCTGGGGGCGGGGGAGCCGCAGGAGGGCAGGGTGGGGGGCTGGACGTAGAAAGGGGCAGCGGGGGGCTGGGGGGCAGCAGGGGAGGTGGGGGCAGGCTGGGGATGGAGGGGGGGGCAGCAGCAGGTGAGCAGTGCGTTCTGGCGGGGGTGTATGTGTGGGCGGGGGAAGCTGCAAAGGAAGCTTGGCAGGGCTGCGGGGATATCTGCACAGGAGGGGGCCTCTTGGCAGCAGAGTTGGGTCTGGTTTGGTCACTGGGGCGACTGCCTGGACTGCACTGGCGTTAATCCCCACTGAGGGTGGCTGGTGCACAGGAGAGGAGCATCAGGTGCACTGTTCTCAGTGCAAATCAAAACCGTTTTCTCATGTTCTGTTGACCTGTGTGACACCTGGTGAGGGAGGATCCAGCTCAGCTGACGGGCACTTGGCAACCTTCTGTCTGTCCCTTGGAGGCTGTGCTAGAAAACAGGTACTGCTTAGAATCCTTTTCATTGACAAGTGCAATACTGATTTCTTTAACGGTGTTGTTTGCAAAATAAATTACAGGGGATTTCTTCAGTGAATGAAATGTGGGTCATTTCACATCTCTGCTCCTTGTCAGAAACGTCGCAAAAAGAAAAGGAGTACTTGTGGCACCTTAGAGACTAACAAATTTATCTGAGCATAAGCTTTCGTGAGCTACAGCTCACTTCATCGGCTGCAACCATGACTGTGAAAACAAAGGGAATTATTAGAATCTCCCAAGTAATGGAGCAAATCCTACCCATTCTGTTGACCTCCTTCAGTGCCATTGCACAGGTGCAAACAAGGGGTTCACTCTTGTGGTTTATTGTAGAAGCAAATGGGGCAGAAAGGGAGGGGGAGGATACTTGTGATTCCGTTTGTATAGAACAAAGGCACTGAAGGCTTGTTAGTTCACAAATGAAAGAGCCAAGGAATTTTAAGGAGATAAAAGTCAATTACAATTTTATGGGCATAATCTGTCTCGTCTTATAAAGATGCTCCATGTCAGTGAGGAGAATAATGATACTTGGGGAATAGGGGAGCGTGGCTTATTAGATCTCTCCTTCTACATTGTTGCTAATGTGAATACTCAGGATTGTCATCTGGAGTAATTATGGCCAGGGGCATTTATAAAAATCACACTAGACCAAAGAGTGTTTCGCAGTCCCTCTGGGAGCCTATTACATCTGTCTGTCTTGGAGACACGTACCTCACGGATGTGTCCTCTCTAATAGTGTTTGAACAGTTCTACTCCCCTTAACTGTGTGGAAGCACTGAACAAAGGAGGGCTGGCTCCCCTCGACTCTCAGCAAAGACAAGGCAAAGGGGCTCCTCTCTGTGTGTGCCCCCGGCCTCCAGGGAGTGTCCTGCAGAGAGACCTTCCTTCTAGAATAAAGGGACTGGCAAACGAGCCCTCACTCTCAGAATCCACTAAGCTGGACCAAATTCCTGTCCAGATGGAAGGATATTAGCTATGCTCTCTGGAGAGTAGCCCTCACCACTCCTGACAATCAGTGCTGCATACTGTAAACATTGGAGACGCTCCCTTTGTTTTTCTGCCTTTACATTGGCTTTAGTTCCAGACTCTCACTCTGTCCCTCGCAGTAACTCGTTACGGTTTCTGTCCTGCTCCAGGACCGGGTCAGTTCTACAGGCCTGTGGGACCAATATGCGTTTTATTTATTTTTAAGAGTGAATCAATTTCTAGAATAAGCCTAAAGGGTGAGGCTGGGGCCTCTCTGTCAGGAAAGGACAGGGCAAACATGGAGTGGTACAACTTAAGATCTACACATGGGACTTATTCAGGCAATACTCCCACCCACTGACCTCGGTAGGAGCTTGGCCTGAGTAAGAACTGCAGGATTGAGCCCATAGATACAGATGCAACTCCCTATGATTCAGGGGATTTTGTTAAACCAGGATTGAATTTGAGCCACTAATTCCAAATGAGGGCCCTTTTCAGGAAGAAAACCTTCCTGGTGCTAGCTAGAGCTGGATAAATACTGTGCCAAAGCACCCACAAACATTCATTCAGGTAAGCCCTGTGAATGTATCTGGACAGTATTCACGGCCCCTTTTACTCATTTCCTGTGAATATTTGCATGAGCAATTTGTTTGTGGAATGAGAAAGCGTCACAGATGCTCATGGGAACGTGCCTTTCTGGAAACACCTGACCGCCATCTTGAAACGTTTCATGGAGTCATCCAATAATGGAGCACAAACCATACCATGTGACTCAGGCGACCAGCACATAGCACGGATAGTGAATTATAACAACCCTGGCAAATGGAGCCTGTAGGCTGAAGTACGTTCACATCAGCCACTCACTAAACAGTTTCAGAGTGGTAGCCATGTTAGTCTGTACAGCAAAAACAACAAGGAAGGACTCCTCATTGTTTTCACTAAACAGTGTAGACTAATGGGGAGGCAGTGTGTCCTAATGGATAGGGTGCTGGTCTGGGACTTAGGAGACCTGTGTTTAGTTCCCAACTCTGTCGCTGTTGTGCTGAGCGACCATGGGAAAGTCACTCCCACTCTTTGTGCCTCAATTTCCCTATCTGTAAAATGGGGATAATGCTACTGACCTCCTTTGTAGAGTGCTTTGAGAGCTATGGATGAAAAGCACTGTACAAGAGAGAGGTGTTTTTATTTGTTGTTATTATTTATATTATTAGTGGATGAATTTGTAAGAGCTCAGTCTGCCTACAGCTAATTTGTCAACAGAAGAAAGCTCTAAAGTCACTGAATAACCAGTTTTCTGTGAATAGTCATAGTTATACAGATCTGCAGTAATAATCACAGATGCTTATAAAAGTGAAACAAGCAGACCCTGAACTGCCCTGCTTTGTAGGAGATGGACTCTTGTGTGCAAATTTTGCACCCTGCAATCCATACAGACCGAGTATGTTAGACAGGCATGAAAATTATTCCCTTTCACATGTGTCACTATTAGCCTTTTCCTAATGAGACCTGAGTCACAGCTGCCTCTGGAGCGCTAGGTGGGCAGTCAGAGGTAACTGATCAAACAGAGAATTGCTACAAAGATGTTGCATGAAATATTTAAACAGCTACATAATCCGGTCAAGGAGAAGCTTCCCATGTTCTCAGAGCAGAAGTGGTGGCAGCAGGAGCTGCCATTAGCCAAGTACTGTCATATGCTGGTTTCTTTTACACAGCGCAGTCCTTCCTGGCTGAAGACCCAACCTGGCAGGAGGAGGGTGCAGTCTAGCAGTTTGGAGGGGGTGTCTCTGTTTCCAGCCCTGCTGTTGACTCACCGTGTGACCTGGGGCAGATCATTCCATCTCCCTGAGCCTCTGCCTCCCTATCTGTGAAATGGGGGTAATAATTCTGACACGCACCGCCTCCCCCCCCCCCCCCCCCACGGGTGCAGCTTCTGTTCAAGTTAGATCATAGAATCATAGAATATCAGGGCTGGAAGGGACCTCAGGAGGTCATCTAGTCCAACCCCCTGCTCAAAGCAGGACCAATCCCCAACTAAATAATCCCAGACAGGGCTTTGTCAAGCCTGACCTTAAAAATATCTAAGGAAGGAGATTCCACCACCTCTCTAGGTAACGCATTCCAGTGTTTCACCACCCTCCTAGTGAAAAAGTTTTTCCTAATATCCAACCTAAACCTCCCCCACTGCAACTTGAGACCATTACTCCTCATTCTGTCATCTGCTACCACTGAGAACTGTCTAGATCCATCCTCTTTGGAACCCCCTTTCAGGTAGTTGAAAGCAGCTATCAAATCCCCCCTCATTCTTCTCTTCCGCAGACTAAACAATCCCAGTTCCCTCAGCCTCTCCTCATAAGTCATGTGTTCCAGTCCCCTAATCATTTTTGTTGCCCTCCGCTGGACTCTTTCCAATTTTTCCACATCCTTCTTGTAGTGTGGGGCCCAAAACTGGACACAGAACTCCAGATGAGGCCTCACCAATGTCGAATAGAGGGGAACGATCACGTCCCTCAATCTGCTGGCAATGCCCCTACATATACATCCCAAAATGCCATTGGCCTTTTTGGCAACAAGGGCACACTGTTGACTCATATCCAGCTTCTCGTCCACTGTCACCCCTAGGTCCTTTTCTGCAGAACTGCTGCCTAGCCATTCGGTCCCTAGTCTGTAGTGGTGCATGGGATTCTTCCGTCCTAAGTGCAGGACTCTGCACTTGTCCTTGTTGAACCTTATCAGATTTCTTTTGGCCCAATCCTCTAATTTGTCTAGGGCCTTTACAGATCTTGTCTGTAAAGCATTTTGACAGCATCAAAGGCATGGCACCATGCAAGGAAAAAGTCTAATTGCCAGACAGGAGAAAGTGTGAGGGGTCAGCAGTGCCAAAAGCAAGAGGCAGACAAGTAATAGGGTAATTAGTATAATAGGCTTTACTGATTGTATAGAAAGCCCTTAATAATTTAGGCTCTTGAGCAACTGCCTCTCCCCCTAGATCTCTCCAAGGCATCTGAAGCTTAGGGGTTCATACAAATCAGGCCTTCTTGTCGCAGGGCCCCGATCAGTGTGTCTGATGTCATATCTAAGATACCTAAGCAATGAGCAAAGGCAGCAGCTAGGTGCTTCCCTGCCTTCGGGCAGCTGCAGCTGGTGGAGAACACCCTTCAGCACTGGTGTGGGCTATGCGTCCAGGTGCAGTGAGGACCCTAAGCATGGCCCCAAGGCTCTGCCCTGCCTGGATGACTGGGGGCTGGAGAGTGTCCTCAGTTCCTCCCAGTGTTTCCCTGTCTCCATCATCAGTTCTGACTTCCCTGGATCAAACCTGTACCAAATGTTTGTCATCCATCCATATGCCAACTGGTGCTCCTGGGTGATGGCAGGGGTGCACTCACGGTGTTGGATCATATTAAAGAAGTTCTGTATTAAAATCACAAATGAGTTTGATTCCCCATAGTTTAAATTCCAGGGTATTACTAATTAAGAGGTCTCTTGGTTTTTGGTACTGTTTCTCTCCCTCCATGTGTGAAACGTGCAAGCTGCTAATTGTGTTAGTACATTCTAAGACAGAGTCTGTTCTCAAAGCAATTCTTTGTAACAACAACTACTCACACAGAGAGAGACTCAAAGCAATACTCTGTAACAACAGAAACAGCACCCAGAGACTCCCCGCCCTTTTGTTGTATTCATCTCGCTTTGTTAACAATTGTGATTAAAATAGAGATAGAGGATGTATGTGGATGGATGCTTGGTGTAGATAATAACTGAATGTTCAGGGAGGTGCCAGCCTAAGAATCCAGTGTCCATCGGCTGAAGAAGGCGTCAAGTGGAAATAACGAGAGGACCCCCGGAGGGCAGACTGGAATCCACCCAACAGCCTCAAGGATGGGAGAACCAAAGAACAAGATAACATCTGGCAGCACAGAGCTGTCAGGAATGTGCTATCTGCTGATTGATTCAGCAACAGTATGATGAAGCAATTCCCATAGACTGGCATAGGAAGAAATTCCTATAAAAATGGACTCTAGAAAGTGAGAACTTTGGGGTCTGATTCTGCAAACCAACTTCCAGGAGCATCAGATGAGCATCTGACGAGGCCCTGCTCCCTCCTCATGTCCAGGCCACCTGGCCAGTGGCTTGGCATGAGCAACTCTAAGGCTGGTAACTATGATAACAACCTTGTAGAACCTGTGTGTGTATGAATGAATGTGTGAATAAAGATGAGATTGAATGGAATGTTATAGCTATAACTAACTGCTTACTATGATTCTTTCTGTATTCACAATAAATGTGGCGTTTTGCCTTTTCCCCTTTAATAAGATCCTGCTGGTTTTTATTTTATTGGTATAACAACGGAGGAGGTGCATAGAGCTGCGTTGTCAGCATGCTCTAGATCGCGGAGTACCCACTAGCTGTCTCATGTGGATGCTGGAGAGAAGGGCAGACAGCAGGGACCTCTGTGTCACTCCACATGGAGGCTCTTGGTAGACAGGAACATTTGTCAGGCACGACTGGCCCCATCAGTGCTGCGCCAGGGCCCACAAGGAACAACGGCACCTGATCGTCAACAGCATCAATGGCTGCACAGGGATCAAGACATAGAAGCTTGGAGGTTCGACTCTCTCTCTGTCATTCCCTCTGACTGAGCATATACACATGGCTGCATGCCTCCTTCCTTGCCAAGTGCAAGGCCTTTCTGTTCCTGCCAGCTGCCTCTGACCCCCTTGCACCTTTTCTTTTAATCACCTCTGTCCTTTCTTGGATCCTTTCCTTTGTTCACATTGTTTGGAGGTGGATTCCTCCGGGCCCCAAGCCAATCTTGATTTCATTTTAGTTTGTGCACAGCATCCCAGATACTTTTGCGAGATGGCTTCTTTGTACATTAGCCAATAAATAAATGATCAGCCCCTTGTGTTGAGAAAAAAAATTCATCCACCCACTCAGAGTGAAATCCTTGGCCCAGAAGTCCATATACATATGTTAAGTTTCATTACTTAGGAGAACAGTCCACATTTCTGTTTCCTCTGTACTTATTTTTAAAAAGCTACTGACAGCTCCTGGAATACTCACCAAAAATTTGGTCTGTAACCATCCTGCCCATGCACTGTATGCTTCCCTCATTCTTCAACATTATGGGTATCTACACAGAGACACAATCTCAAAGAAACCTGTCTTTGAGGCAGGGGAGGAAATTATGGGTTTCTCCAGCTAGAGGAAGATTGAGAAAGAGTGTGTCTGTTACTTAGAGCAGGGGACCAGGAGTCAGAGCTCCTGGGTTCTATTCCCACACTGCTGCTGACTCACTGTATGATCTCAGGTGCAAATCTCTGTGCCTTGGGGTTTCCCCATTTATAAAATGGGAGTGCTAATGCTAACCTATCTCACAAGGGTTAGCTAATTAACTGACATTTTTAAAGCATTGAGATCCTCAGATGAAACATGCTCTAGAAGTCAAAGAGGCACTTTTCTGCCCCATTTCAAATCTGCGTGGAGAACTGGTGATTCTGTCTCACCAGTTTCTAGAAAGAGATGTGGAGGCCTTTTGGGGTATTATTACACTGGGGAATGAGCCTCACTGCAACAGAGCTTCCCTTCTTTAAAGTATTACATGGGAAACATGGATAGCAGTACAGCCACTCTACGGTAAGATTGTCCCACCTGCTGTAATCCAGAGTTCACGCCAGGACTGCTAGAAACCGGCTACACAAGGGATTAGCTTGTAGCATGGCCTTCTGTAAACACAATATGCTTCTGCTGTTTGCCCAGCTCACATTACTACTGGTGGCTGTTCACATGACCTTTTGGATAGGATAAACCCACAGAAATATACAAATGCCATAAATATGTGTCACCAGCCCTAAGGGTTGATCCCTTTCCTATAGGCAACTTCCTGTTGTTAGAAGCCACTTGGAAATCTCCCCAAGATTTCCAGGACAATTTTCTTTGACTGTTACATAAGGACTCACTCTTACTAGGCAATTGTCTTGTTTGGTTGCTTTGTGTGGTTGCTTAGGGCAGATTTTACTATATCTGTAGGTGTCTAGAGGTTAAACAGGATGGATTTGAATATGCAGATGAGTGTAGCTTTCCAGGCTGCACAAACTCTAGAACAGCGTTTCTCAGGCCATGGGCTGCTTGCAGCCCAATCAGTACACAGCTGTGGCCCATGTGACATCAGGGCCATGCAGTGTGGATGCAGCCCACATAACACATGGAGAGCCACATATATGCAGCCCACAATGGTAAATAGGTTGAGAACCATTGCCCTAGAAGCTGAGGGGTCCTGGCTCTTTCATGGGAAGCGGATGTGTTAGGAGGAGGGGTCTGCTCCGCACAGCGGAGGTCCATGGCTAAGTAAATACTCCCAGCTGCTTCCCTGAGGTAAAGAAGTCACTGCTGCATGGGAGAGTTGTTCCAGCTCCAGGCACAGCTATGAATAGGAGGGATGGAGATGGAGTAAACCATCTGCAGGACTGTCAGCCTATTGCCAGGGGACAGCCAGGCACAAAGACCCCAGTGGTGTGAGAGCTCCTTCAGCTACTAACGCTTGGGATGCCGCTACAGGGCATTCCCTGTTCCAGCTGGGATCCCGGAACGCTTTGTAAACACAGCCCCCGTGTGAGGCAGGGAAGAGTTATTCCCATTTACAGAAGGGGAAACTGAGGCATGGAAGGTAAATGACACACCCAGGGTCTTGCAGGAAGCCTGTGGCCGAACCAGGAAGAGAACGCAAGAGTCCTGACTCCCATTCCTCTGCTTCTACCCACTAGTCGCCTCTCCCTTTCTCTGGGGTCAGAGGAACGAAAAATTTCCATGGTGACCAGTGGCAGTGACCACCCCTTTCAGGAGTCCTGGGAGGCCCTGTCACTCCATTTCCTTCCCTAATTTCAGGCAAGGCAGCTCAATGGCAGTAATGAGGGTGGAGCTCTGCCCTGCGCTGGGGAAGATCCCAGTCATGCTCTCTGGGCAGAGTGAGTCCACCAGGACTGTGAAACGCCATCTCCCTGCCCAGTGTCACTTTGTCTGGGAGACTTTGACCTACTGCCCAGCTGTTAGGAAGAGCGAGTTGCTGATGCTGCTCTTTCTGCCGCTGGTGAATGACCTTCAGACTGTACAGTTCGTGCTTAGCGATAAACAGCTTGTGTGCAGAAGGCTCTGTGCGGAGGGTCTAGGAACGTTCTTGGGGACTTGTCACTCTGCAGGTTAGTCTGGGGAATGTGTTTGTCTCTGGTTTATTGACCAGCTGGAGAACTGGTGAGAAAGCCGTCTGTTCAATTTGCACAGTCGGGGCAGTCTGTCCTGGCTCTGGGGACGGGTCTGGGCGGGGCACATAGGCCTTTTCTGACTGTAATTTCTGTTATCTGATCAGATCATTAGTCACAGTAATGGAAGGAGCAGGACTCTATGCAAGAGTTTAATTCTCCATGCGTGCTAAGGGAGTTCTAGGAATGTGGGTTGGTAACAGAGTAAATTAACATTTATTTTAAAAATAGGAGGCTGATCTTCAAAAGGGTGAAGCGGAGCTCTCAGGTGTGTGTGCAGGCAAAGATCCGCACAAGCACACCTGAGCACTTACCTGCTCACACACCTGTGCTGGAATGCTCACTAGTACCAGGTTGGGGAGCAGCAGCTGCTAAGGGAGCTGGCCAGACAGGACCCCAGAGTGGGGTTTGTTGGCCAGGATGCATTTAGCAGCAACAGCTGCTCTGGTAAGCCCATGGGAAGAGCTGCAGCTGCATGTTGGCCATGAGAAGCAGAGGAACATTGTGCCAGTCAACAGTGAATTGAAAGACGTGCACTTTAACCCTTTGATCCCTGAGCTGTCATCAATGCAGCATTTTAAGGGATGGGTGAGGCTTAAGGCTTATACAGGGGAAGAGGCACAAATTTTAGGAATGACTGGTTTGATCCTGCCTTTCTGAGGCTGTAGTTTTGAGCTACAGGGTATCAGTGTAGCTCTGGGGGCTTCCCCAGTGTTGGGATATGCAGATCAGGCTGCAGGTACATTCGCAGAGCTGAGTGGGGAAGTTTGCAAAGCCAGTACAATAAAACCTTTCTTCCATTTGTTGTTTCTGGCGTTGGTTTTGCTGGGTAAATGTCGACCGTTTCCAGGGTGTCTTTCTACAAAAGACTCTGCTGTGCTAGGACAAGGATTCAGAGCCCAGCCGTTGGGGTGCCAAGAGTGCTGGCAGGCGGGAGCAGAGTTTAGAGAACACAGGCGCGGGAGGTGGGTTGCGCCATTCCAGAGCACAGAGAGTTCTCTTGTTAGATGCTAGCTTGAGTGGCTGGAGGAATTGCTGGGTTTGTAAAGCAGGCTGAAGCCTTCAAGTGGGACGTGGTGAGTGCGACACGCTGGCCCAGAAAGCACCAGCCCCCGGTTCTTCCCCTCTGAGGAAAGAGATGCCTGTGTGCCCAAGTCTCTGCCTACTGCCAGAGGTCCGAGCCAGCAATGCCATGGGAGCTGGAAGAGCGAGCATCCTGGGTATTGAGATGTAAAGGAGCTCGCCAAATGCCCATTCTGCTTCAGAATTGCAATGGCCAGGGTGGTCGCAAATAGCTTTTAAAAGAGAAGCAAAGTGTGTTGACTCCGGGCAGTGTCTCAGGAATAATGTGCTCGGGCTCATCAGCCTGGTGTAGCAATCTAGCCAGGGGTGGGGATAGCTGAGGATGTGATCCAGTCTACACAAGTCCTGCAAGGTTAAGAGTGGGGAAAGCTTCCACGACGCTCCCTTACCAAGTCTGTGGTGCACTCCTCCCTTGAGCCGGAGAGGTGAGTCAGCAGCTGCTTTTACTGTTGGAGAAATGAGGTTAAATATAAACACTGAGATGTGGCTTAGCCCCTTTGCTGCTGGGCCTGCTGCCCTTGCAGACTGGCTCTGTCCCGTTGTCATCAGAGGACTTTCAGGACAGCCTTGTAGGGGCAGGCCTTCTCTGGGATGAACCAGGCCCATTCAAGCAGCTCCCCTGGCACTCTGACTTTATTTCCTTCCTGGGCACAATCTTGGGGGTTTGGTTTAATTTGTCTTGCCCCTGCAGGAGGGACCTGGCTGCCATGCACGTAGTGGTGATCGGGGCGGGGGTGATCGGGCTATCCACAGCCTTGTGCATCTACGATCAGTATCACTCGGTTGTCCAACCTCTGGAAATTGAGGTCTACGCTGACCAGTATACGCCGCTCACCACCAGCGATGGAGCAGCAGGGCTCTGGCAGCCCTACCTGGACGATAAGAGAAACGCTCAAGAAACGTAAGAGAGGCGGCTTTGGCTCTCATACGGTTGTAATGTTGTTTTGTCAGTGCCTGGCAAGAAAGGATGTGGGTGATACTGACCAGTGTGTTCAGGTGCCCCAGTGATGGCAATTATATAATTATTACATCCCAAATCAATTCCCCTCATCATTTGCAAACCACTGTCCGCTCAGGCTGAAATGCTTTTAAAGGCAAATATGTTCTGGGTCGCTTCCAGATCTCGTAATCAGTTGGGTCCAGTCTGCCTGGAGGGTCATTCATTTCATCTCCTTCCTATTCAGCTTGATGGCTATTGAGTGGCCCTGAGAAAGCACTGCTGTGTAATCAAGATCATCAGCTCTGCCTTCTGCAGGTGCTCTCTCCTGGCACGGTGCTGTTGAGAATCTGATATGCCCCAACACAATGTGGGACATGCTTGGTACAAACCTGATCAACGGTTGGAAGGAAACCTAGCTCCTCTACATTCTGCCAGCTCTTCACTGATTGGGAGGGGCTGGCAAACTAAGTGTGAAACCAGTCTCTGGAAAGTTTCTAAGGCCTTGCTTGCGCTGGGGTTTCAGCCCGCAGCTTAGCTGCATCAGTGCAGATCCCTAGTGTAAACAAGGCCACGTGCCTCATCATTGGCACTGCACTGATGGCAGTCCCCTGCAAGAAATTTGCCTGGAGGAGCTGAAAATAGAAATCCCACCTTCCGCCAGCGCTCTGCCTCATGAACAAAAGTGCTCCAGAGCTCAGACATGGGCTCTGAAACGGGGCACGTTGCCGACAGACAATCCCACAGCAGTTAGTTACTCAAATTGAGGTCAGGGCATCGATGGAGCAGAACTTCCTTTGTCTGGAGTCCCAATAGCCTCCCCTAGCCCCAGCTCTCCAGACTCCAGCCCAGGCAGGATGCTGCTGCTCCATATACAGGACGCATCTCCCCCGCCCTCCAGTCTGACTCAATGGCTCCTAAACTCCACCAGGAGCTGGGCTCAGCTTGCCAGTTGTTTTAATAAAGCCTTTTGTGGACTTGCCTCTGCCACCTTCAGGTACCTTGTCTGCCTCCTGCCTCTCTTCCTGCATTTGGCTAGCACCAGCCTCTTCCCTGCCCCTTCACCTAACCTCACCAGCCGTAGGCGAGAGCTTGCCTCTCTGCAGCTCCCACCACTTGCCTCCTTGCTCATTTACAATCCCAGAGGAGTTCATCTCTTCCCCACCTCCCATCCCCCTGGCTGGGCCTCTTCATTTCTCTCTCCCTCTGCTATGATTTAATGATGACTCTGGAACTGTAAATCCATATTAAAGGTGTGATGGTCTAGCCCTGCAAACCCTACTCAGGTGAGTAGATTGCCATCAGTCGAAGGGACCTGGGAGGAAGGGAGTGCCGGTACACGCACTGAAGCTGGTATGTTTTTAGGATGCCTTCTGAAAGATAAATCTGTGTGATATTATATTTTAGGCTCTGGAACAAAGAGACATTTGATTACCTGTGTGGACACCTGAACTCACTGGAAGCAGAGGAAATGGGACTCTTCCTACTTTCTGGCTACAATCTCTTCACACAGCCAGTTCCGGTAAGCAGATACAGACGAAAGGGACCAAGGGTCAATGGCTCAAGTCCTGCGGGGCAAACCTGTGGTTTTTGTTTACTGGAGTATACAGCTTTACCAGATCAGCTGACAGTTCATCTTGTCACCAGTTTGTCTGGACTGTGCACTTGCTGCACAGTCCAGTGATATGTAAATGTAAATGCCGGGCTAGCCATCATCTGGTGTAAACCGAAGTAGCTCTGTTGACTTCAATGGAGCAATGACAGTTTCGACCAGCAGAGGGTCTGGCCCTCCATTCCTCTGGACTGAGCCATGCGCTGGTGTCCCATGTCATCCTTCCCATGTTCAGCTACATGGACTCTAGGAATGTGTTATAGTGATTAAATAACGTTAACGAGCCTGGAACATTTTCCCCTCTGCAGAATCCACCTTGGAAGGACATTGTCCTGGGATTTAGGAATCTGACACCAAAAGAGCTTGAACTCTTCCCTGGTTACAGGTATTATACAATGCATAAATATACCTACACCTCCAGGAATCCCATGCACTGCACCATACAATAGGTATAGTGTACTAGACATAAAGACAGTGAGAAGCAGCATGATCTAGAGCAAAAAACAGGTGACCAAGACCCAGGACTCCTGGGTTCCATTCCTGCCTTTACTACTGTCCCACTATGTGACTTAATTTTTCCATGCATCACTTCCCCCGCGGAGGATAGTCATACTACCTATCTCCCAGGGATGTCATGAGGATTAAAGTGACAGAGCCGTGGCTGGCATGATTTAGTTGGGGTTGGTCCTGCTTTGAGCAGAGGGTTGCACTAGATACCTCCTGAGGTCCCTTCCACCCCTGATATTCTATGATTCTGTGAACGGGTTCAAGTGGATGTTAATAGGTAAGTGCGAAGCATTATTGAGTTATTATGGAGCTGTAGTTCTTTTCCATAAATAAGAAGGTGGAATCAACTCAGATAAGACAGAAGAGAGGGACATGTGGAGTTTTTCAGCTCCTTCCTCTGCTAAAAATATTTCAGGAGATGCCCTAAAAAGAGTAGACGTGAAAGCAAATTCTGTGCCAATAAGACGAGATCACGTGACGTTGCACGTCCATTTTTCTCTTCCTCTGGTTTCAGCTATGGTTGGTTTAACACAGCACTAATCTTAGAGGGCAAGAGCTATTTGCCTTGGCTGACCAAGAGGTGAGTGCCAGCCTATTATCTTTCTTCTGTTCTGCTATGAGTGGATTATGCCCCCATTTTCAGACGTGTGCAGTAATCTGTAGATTTAAGGGTGAATAAAAAACAGCTTTCTTTACTCAGTTCACCAATCAGCCTACTTATAAATAATTTTGAAAATTCCATTTTCATTCAGACAAAAGGGGGAAAAACACCAAATATTATTCAAGATTCTCCTTTAACCCGAAGTTGCTGGATGTATTTTAGATGGTAGTACTGCCAATGGTTAATGTTGGCTGACACTGTTCGTTATAAGACCTTGTTACAGTTGCTTGTAACTTTTCCCGACTTTAATTGTTTGGGATGAAATTTTCCATGCTGGGGTGTCTGCCTCTGGCTGAATATTTTGGGAACATTTTAGCAAAAACAGTTCAGCCATTTCTAAGGATGAAATTAGGGAAAAACATGTTGCTTTGCCTATGTTTAAAAAATGCATACATATTAGGGTCCAAATGATCAACTTCTTTTTCTTTTCTTTTTTCCAGTTTGTTCCTTAAAAAAATTAAGAAAATAGTATGTGATCATGAAATTAAAGACTATATCATAATGCAGCTTCTGGGGGGGCTGAATTAAGGTTGCATCGGGAACCTTAATTCTGGCATTTCTTAACTTTGAAGTGCTTAACTTTGCAGCTTTCACAATGTTCTTTTAATGGAGCTTTCTTAAAGGTCATAAGAACATAAGAGCGGTGTCATAAATTAAAGGGAAGGTTTCAGAGTAGCAGCCGTGTTAGTCTGTATTTGCAAAAAGAAAAGGAGTACTTGTGGCACCTTAGAGACTAACAAATTTATTTGAGTGCATCTGATGAAGTGAGCTATGATGAGATATAATCTATGATGAGATTACTGGTTCTGTGGATGAAGGGAAAGCAGTGGATGTGTTGTTTCTTGACTTTAGCAAAGGTTTTGACACGGTCTCCCACAGTATTCTTGTCAGCAAGTTAAAGAAGTATGGGCTGGATGAATGCACTATAAGGTGGGTAGAAAGTTGGCTAGATTGTCGGGCTCAACGGGTAGTGATCAATGGCTCCATGTCTAGTTGGCAGCCGGTGTCAAGTGGAGTGCCCCAGGGGTCAGTCCTGGGGCCGGTTTTGTTCAATATTTTCATAAATGATCTGGAGGATGGTGTGGATTGCACTCTCAGCAAATTTGCGGATGATACTGAACTGGGAGGAGTGGTAGATACGCTGGAGGGCAGGGATAGGATACAGAGGGACCTAGACAAATTGGAGGATTGGGCCAAAAGAAATCTGATGAGGTTCAGTAAGGATAAGTGCAGGGTCCTGCACTTAGGACGGAAGAACCCAATGCACAGCTACAGACTAGGGACCGAATGGCTAGGCAGCAGTTCTGCGGAAAAGGACCTAGGGGTGACAGTGGACGAGAAGCTGGATATGAGTCAGCAGTGTGCCCTTGTTGCCAAGAAGGCCAATGGCATTTTGGGATGTATAAGTAGGGGCATAGCGAGCAGATCGAGAGACGTGATCATCCCCCTCTATTCAACATTGGTGAGGCCTCATCTGGAGTACTGTGTCCAGTTTTGGGCCCCACACTACAAGAAGGATGTGGATAAATTGGAGAGAGTCCAGCGAAGGGCAACAAAAATGATTTAGGAGTCTGGAACACATGACTTATGAGGAGAGGCTGAGGGAACTGGGATTGTTTAGTCTGCAGAAGAGAAGAATGAGGGGGGATTTGATAGCTGCTTTCAACTGCCTGAGAGGTGGTTCCAGAGAGGATGGTTCTAGACTATTCTCAGTGGTGGAAGAGGACAGGACAAGGAGTAATGGTCTCAAGTTGCAGTGGGGGAGGTTTAGGTTGGATATTAGGAAAAACTTTTTCACTAGGAGGGTGGTGAAACACTGGAATGCGTTACCTAGGGAGGTGGTAGAATCTCCTTCCTTAGAAGTTTTTAAGGTCAGGCTTGACAAAGCCCTGGCTGGGATGATTTAATTGGGGATTGGTCCTGCTTTGAGCAGGGGGTTGGACTAGATGACCTCCTGAGGTCCCTTCCAACCCTGTTATTCTATGATTCTATGATCTATACGCAGTATTCAAGATGTGGGCGTGCCATGGATTTATATAGAGGCAATCTGATATTTTCTGTCTTTTTAACTAGCCCTTTTCTAATCATTCCCAACATCTTGTTCGCTTTTTTGACTGCCACTGCACATTGATTGGATGTTTTCAGAGAACGATCCACAGTGACTCCAAGAACTTTCTTGAGTGGTAACAGCTAATTTAGACCCCATCATTTTATATGTATAGTTGGGATTATTTTTCCCCAATGTGCATTATTTTTCTTTTATCAATATTGAATTTCATCTGCCATTTTGTTGCCCAGTCACCCAATTTTGAGAGCTCCTTTTGTAGCTCTTCACAGTCTGCCTGGGACTTAACTATCTTGAGTACTTTTTTGTATCATCTTCAGATTTTGCCACCTCACTGTTTACCCCTTTTTCCAGACCATTTATGAATATGTTAAATAGGACTGGACCCAGTACAGACCCCTCAGGGACACCACTATTTACCTCTCTCCATTCTGAAAACTGACCATTTATTCCTACCTTTTGTTTCCTATCTTTTAACTGGTTACCAATCCATGAGAGAACCTTCCCTCTTATCCCATGACAGCTTACTTTGCTTAAGAGCCTTTGGTGAGGGTCCTTGTCAAAGACTGTCTGAAAATCTAAATACACTACATCCACTGGCTCCACCTTGTACACATGCTTGTTGACCCCCTCAAAGAAGTCTAGTAGATTGGTGAAGCATGACTTCCCTTTACAAAAACCATGTTGACTATTCCCTAACAAATTATGTTCATCTATGTGTCTGACAATTTTGTTCTTTACTATCATTTCAACCAGTTTGCCCAGTACTGAAGTTAGGCTTGCCAGCCTGTAATTGCTGGGGTCACCTCTGGAGCCCTTTTTAAAAATTGGCATCACATTAGCTATCCTCCAGGCATTTGGTACAGAAGCTGCTTTAAATGATAGGTTACAGATGACAGTTACTAGACCTGCAATTTCACATTTGAGTTCCTTCAGAACTCTTGGGTGAATACTTATTGCTGTTTAGTTTATCAATTTGTTCCAAAACCTCCTCTAATGACACCTCAATCTGGGACAGTTCCTCGGATTCGTCACCTAAAAAGAATGGCTCAGGTTTGGGAATCTCCCTCATATCCTCAACCGTGAAGACGGATGCAAAGAATTCATTTAGTTTCCCTGCAATGGCCTTATCATCCTTGAGTGCTCCTTTAGCACCTCGATTGTCCAGTTGTTTAGTAGGCTTCCTGCTGCTGATGTACTTAAATATTTTTTTGCTATTACTTTTTGAGTCTTTGGCTAGCTGCTCTTCAAATTCTTTTTTGGCCTTCCTAATTATATTTTTACATTTCATTTGCCAGAGTTTATGCTCCTTTCTATTTTCCTTACTAGGATTTAACTTTGTATTTTGTATATGAAAAGAAATAAAATGGAGTAAGTTAACAATGCAAGATTGCAAATGGTGCATCGTTGCAGAAAAGGGTTTTGTTTGTTTTAAAATGTGTAATGAATGAGCCATTTACAATACATGTGAAAGTCTGGAATATGCTGTATGGTTTAGCATGATTAGTATGACTGTCAATTAGTGGTATCCCAGTGCATTAAAGAAATGAGGTAATGATTGGAGACCATTTAAGAGCCATTGAGAAAGACTGGGGTATATGGTAGTACATGAAGAGTAATAACCCTTCCCTGGTGGCTGGTTTGAATTGTTCTGTTGCTGTTAGTTGTCATTAACAAATGAACTTTGTTCTTACAGGTTACAGCAGAGAGGAGTCAAGTTTTTTCATAAGAAGATTGAATCCTTCCAGGAGGTTGGCCTGGAATTTAATTGGAGACAATCTGCCGGGGAAGGGCTGGCTGCACATTTAGAAAGACAAGTCCGAGACTCCTGAGTTGTGGCGGGAGGAGAGGAAGAGCATTTGCCTTGTGCAGGGGCAGGGCAGGGGAGACACCACACTGCATGAATGCCTTATTAACAGCAACCATGGTTCCCACAGCTGTTGGGGAGGCAACACTTCTATCTGGCGTGTAATCTGCCAGGCGCTCCAAGATGCTGTGGGGAACTACTTGCCTTCACTAGAATGCAACAGTCAGGGTAGAGAAGCAGTCTTAACTATCCCTGAGCGGGAGCCTCTTTCAGGCAGACCCTACTCCCTTCGATCATTGGACTGTGCTATGTGCATTGCAAGGAGGGGCTGGCACAGCACGCAGGAGAATATCAAATGAGCCGAGTGCTCTGGCTGTGCTGGAATCTCCTTATCCCTTTACCTGCGGATAGGAATTCAGTTACCATAGCCATCCCGGTCTCCCCTTCAGGGGAGGCTGTGACAGATCCCGACCTCATGTGCACACATGGGATTTCAGTGAGAGCTGTGCCTGAGGATCTGAGTGCCGGATTTGTCCTCTCTGCTTTATGGACTAGCGCATTCATTACTAGCTGAGGGTAGCAGTTCAGGTGCTTGGCTTGGCTTTGCCACCTGGAAGAGAACTGCAGAACCAATGGTAGGTGCTCCCCAAGTGGGTCTACGAGTTCCTCTGCCTCCCCAGATTGCATGTCCTGCTCATGGCTGTGCATCTCTCCCTTGTTAGATGGTTGCCAAGGGCGTGGATGTTATAATAAACTGTACCGGGGTCCATGCAGGGGAACTGCAACCAGACCCAAGGTTAATGCCAGGCCGAGGACAAATCATAAAGGTGAGGATGGTACTGGGGGGGCGGGTGCCAGATTTTGTTTCTTTTGCTGGATGATTGGACTCACGAGGCCCAGCTCATGGGATGTATGAATGTGTGTGGTCTGGTGGCCAAAGCACAGGACTAAGAGTCCTGGTTCTGCTGTGGACTCAAATGCCACCATGGGCTGGTCCCTAAACCTCTTTCCCCAACTGTAATGTGTGGGTGGTGGGTTTAAGGCTCAGTTGTTCATATATGTAACATGCTGTGAAACCCTTGGCCAAAGTCTTGAAGAGTTATTATTATTATTATTCTGAAAAAACACAGTAATATGAGGTGGGAAGCACTTGTACTCATCTTCCCACCTACCTACCATCCATCTGCCCCTCTGTCTTGACGCTGCATTATAAGAAATGCTGATGACGTGGCGTAAATATAATATAAATGTAACAAAAGAAATTGCGTGGCAGGACCCCTGCTCCTGGTGTTTACTAATGAGTGAACATTTCTTCCTTTTGTGTGTCTGGGCCAGGGGTTGACTTTCTTTGGCCTGTTCAATTTTCCATCCACCTGGGCAAAGAAATCCCTAGATGTTCAATTCCAATATCTGTGGATCTATATTGCTCTGTTTTCTTAATCTCTTAGGTCCTGGCCCCTTGGGTGAAGCATTTTGTCCTGACTCATGATCATGAATCTGGAATCTATAACTCACCATACATTATACCTGGGTAAGTAACAGTTAACAGACTGTCCTGGGATCCATCAGGTATCAGTAATGTTTCTACCAACGTTGCTTATAGAACAAAGATTCTAAAATGGCTCCCCACTGACATCTATAATGCAGAAATCCTGCAAGAGCAAGCCTCTGAGAAGAACACTTTAAATATTAAACCAGGGCTTAGATTTGTACCCTGCCTGATGTTCCTTTTATTAGGTGTGTGGGAGGAGAGCTGTGGGCATGCATGGAAAAAGCAAGGCAATTCCCAGTGTCTGCACTGACTTAGAGGGCTGCTTGCACAAGTTCACAGTTAAACTCCCCTCGGTCTAGCAAGGTTCAGGTTTGGCTCTGGAGCTTCCTGGGCTGGTAGGAGCTGGGGACACCAAGAAGCATTCATTGCACCTGCACAGCTCTTTGCCAATAGGCAAACCCTGCCGTCCATAGTCCTTACTTCAGCAGAATTTTGCCAGATCCTGAGAGGTGCTGAGCACGCCCACCTTCCATTGAAGCCCAGGCACTTTTGTGTGGAGCCTGTTCTTTTTCCACACTCCATTCAACACTTGTGCTCTGGGTCCTCGTTTTCTGTACAGCGCTTCGAGCAGTCACATACCCATTAACATCAAGGGCAGGATTGGCAGCATTCCCACTGACTTCAGTGGGAGCAGGTTTGGGCCTTTAACTGGTTAATAAATTGACTTCCCTAGAATTTTGCATTCCAACTACAATGAGAGAAATGTCGTCCATTCCACACCAGTCTACTTCGCAACATTTAAATTGCAGCTTTGGCCATTTGTTCTATGATTAAGGGTCTCCACCACTGGCAGAGATTTGCTTAGCTTACGTAACTGGCTTCCCTGTTCACTACCAGCAGGACCAGAAATGAGCCCTTGGGACAAACCCCGCTTGTGTCATCGTCTCCACATCAGTGTGAAGTTCTGAAATCTTCGCCTGATCCTGCAGTCGCCACTCAGCCAAGGTGCTGAATTCAGTGACTGGCAGGCCTTGGCCTCATTATACATCTAAAATCTTAGTTTTGTGCATGTAACTTGCACTTCCTAAGTGGCTCCGGAAGCGGAGTGTTCATGTGGATTTGGAAGCTAATTTCATGAGTCTGGAAGCTGCACACACGGAGAGAACTAAGCCTCAGGATAAACAAACACATGCTTGTTACATGGTCTCCACTTCTGCTGGAAAACAGAGACCTGGCCCCACTTTGGGAGAGGAGAGCTTTCTTAGCTGTAATCTGAATGCTACATTTCTGGGTACTTTCTTGTGCTCTAATATTTCAAGATTAGCCATAAAACCTCTGTGTAAATATGAACTTTGAACAACTGTGGCTCCCAAGTAAAGTGTTCCAAGGGGTGTCTTATCACCAGCTGCAGGTGTAATTCCTTCTAGTGGGTTTATTTCAGCTCTCAGCCATGATAGCTGGGGGACAAGGCAGAGTTCCAAGGGAAACAGCAAAGGTTTAAAAACTAAGAATAACTGCAAACTGTGGAGCTCTGAACGGCAGGTGCAGGTTCCAGGGAGAGGACACAGTTTACACAGTCGCGAAAGAACAGTGCCTCTGTTTCTGAGAGTACCTGGGACTAAGTGCTGTCATACTGATGAAGGGATTCTGGAGGAGAACTAGGTCTGACTAACCATTTGTGTTAAACTGTCCTCAGTATCTGGTCCTAGTGTGGACAGTCTGGTTTCCCTTGCACCAGCTGTAGAAGCTGAGCAGGGCAGTTGCTAGTAATATGGATGGCATCCTTGTCTGTGGTACCAGGCCACTGCTGAGCCCTCACTGTAAACCCTTTCCCTCTGCCCTTGTTCCAGGAGCAAGCTTGTGACCCTGGGAGGGATATTTCAGCTGGGAAACTGGAACAAAGAGAACAGCCCCCAGGATCACAAAACAATTTGGGAAAATTGCTGTAGGTTGCTCCCGAGTCTCCAGGTACGTTATATCGTCCAATGCTGATAGAACAGCTGTTGCCTTAAAAAGCTGATTTGTGTGTTGTGGCATATGGGGATAACGTAAGTATTAGACAATGGGCCAAGGAGAACTTCCCCCCATGGTTAAGCTGAATCCCCTGGGAAAGTGTTTTGAAGATGAACCTCTCAGTATAATTGTTATCTCAGTAATGCAAATTATCAGAGATCCAGCTTCAGCAAACTGGATGGACTGAATGGATTTGTTCAGGTGATCTCCCCTTATAAAGTAATGGCCATCTTACTTTCAAACTCATCAGTACAGTGTCGTAGTACTGTGGAGACCCTGGGTCAGTGTCTGATATTGCATGAGGGCATATCATAATATTATACATGTATATGGGATTGTACAGGATCTGAGAAGCAGGAGGCCAAAACCAAGCTAACAAAACAATATGTCCCCTTTAAGAAGGCTTCCAAATCAACTCTAGTAGGTGGAGATCTTGGTTCTCTTAGTGCTCTAGGAGGCATGCAGGCTTTCTTCCTTTCCCTTAAGCATCAGCTCTGGGGAGTAGCTTAACCCTGTTCATAAGGCCCTTTCTGCAGAGCCACCAAACATATGGTCAAAACCCAAAGTCTTTAAGGCTCAGGTCAGCCCAGTGATCTGGGACATGCTACCCATAGCAGCCTGCATGGCTTCTGCTCTCTAATTGCTCAGCTTCCTTTTCCTGTTTATATAGCCCAGCCCCAGAGGCAGGACAGGTTGCTCCTTGATTGCACCCAGGCTGTCTTGGCTATCGGCTCCTGTCTGGCCCTTAAAGGGGTAATATGCCCTGCTACAGGCCCCTTTCATCACAGAGCTCTGAAGCACTTCACAGACTTAAACTGATATGCAAGGCCCATCTCTGATATTACACGATGATAGCTGTGTTTCAATCCCCCATGCCCCTTTGCGGTGCTGTGTTAAGGAAAGTCTGAAGTTTAGATGTGGCAATTTGCATCGACTCACAGTAATGCTGCCAAATTACCTTGGGACAGCATGAAAAACAGCTCAGGGCACTGGCTGGCTCACACAATTGGTAACAGGACCAAGAGCCTTTTGCGTCTGTGAAACTGGCTCTCAAGTAGCCAAGACTGGTCCTGATCAAAAGTTATTCCTGTCTGATGGCCCTTGGCTGGACTACATGCACTGAGTTAGCAGGTAAGATTCAGTTCTGTTCCCAGTGGACAAGAGTCCACAAAATTCCTCACTCCAATTGGTTGTTTAATGCAGTTGTGTTACTGACATTTAACTGCTAAAACCAGTGACATGTTATCATCTCCAGAAGGCAAAGATTGTGGATGAATGGAGTGGCTTCCGCCCTGTGCGTGACACAGTTCGGTTGGAGAGGGAGGCAGTTCGTCATGGACCTTTAAAATCAGAGGTACACAGCATTCTGTACGTAGAAATCCGCTGGAGTCCTGAGTAATGGCACTTGAAGCAATACGTTTTGTCAGATCAATCACGCAGCTCCTCTACAGAATAACCGGTTAGTGCAAAACTAATTTAGCAGCTTTCATTTTGATGATGGTAATGAAGCATCAACATTCCACGCACATTGCTTTGTTTTCATGCAGACTACAGAGGTCAGCTCTGCTTTAAAACATGCAGGGTTGTTTATATTTTTGTGTTGAATCTAGTCCCTTAATGCTGAAAGTGGGTGTGTATACTCAGGGGCTGATTTTACAAAATTGGAGCTCAAAGCCTGTGGCATTTTTGCATGTGGACCTTATGTCTCCCGTCATAAAAATCTGACCCTAACCCAGCTGCTCAGGGTCTCAAGGATCATTATCCATGTTACCAACTTAAATGCCATGAAACGTCTGTTGTAAGAATTATCGGCCACCTTCAGATTTCTTCCAGTGATTCTCAGTTTAAAACACATCTAGTGGCTGAGTGGACAGGGACCCAGTTTACTCGAAATGTGGCACAGAATTGTAAAAATAAATGAATGAGAGTTGTAGTTACTTAGCACCTCTGAAATCATACCACTTTAAGTGCCTAAATGTGGAGTTAGGTGTCTAATTTTGGGCACTCTAGTTTCTAAAATTTGGCCTGTGTGTTAAAGGTTCACAAGGATAACATCCCTTGAAATGTACCTGCTTATCTGCATCTTGTGATAAAGGAGCTCTAGGAATCCAAGTTTATATGTGCCATCTGTTCTTAAGGCCCTCTGTGCAGCCCCATTTTGTTTATGCCCCAATCACTCCTCAGTGATTTCATTTTAATTTTCGTTGGTAGGTCTGTATTAGGACTCTGTGATTTGATTGGGTGTGTATGTGTGTAAAGCTCTGCAGAAGAGATTAAAGTTCTAATAGAGACGGCAACTGTGAAATGTAATTAAATTTGATTAAAATATATTCAATTTAGCTGGAGATTATTCCAAGTTAGGATTCTTGGAAAGAAACCAGCATATTAATTGAGACCCTTAGCATGGCGCAAAGCAGTGCAGTATTAAAATTAATTTATAGATCTCTCTGTTCTTTTATCATCACATCCTCTCTACATCATCTTGATAGAAGACAGACGTTTGGCTATCGATCCTGACCCTGAGTCATTCTCCTGCTGAAACAAAGTAATTTACCTTGGCAGGCACAAATAAGAAGTCGGGTATCACAGTTTGTACTTGCAGGAACATGACTGTAAGTGCCGTGGCTGCTGTTGTGATTCTAACTGGTGAAGAGCTGCACTGAGGGTAGCTGGTAAGGACCTGATCCAGAGCCCTCAACAGGACTCTCTCGTCTTCAGTAGGCTTTGGATCAGGCTCCGGTTGTCTGTGGCCAAGGCTATTGTGACTGCAACCAGGAGATTGCTGAATAAAACTGAAAACAGAGCTACATGTTGTGAACCACTCAAAGATCAGTTGTTCCCCTGCCCAAAACCAGATGCTGGCCCAATACATGGGGAGGGAGGGAACTTGCAATGAGTGAATTCACTATGCATCCCAAGGCTTCCAGATTTAAAGAGCGGTTGTAGTCAGGAAGGTGATTCTGACATGAGGGCTCTGTGGTAGATGCAGGCCCTGGGGTGAGGCTGGGCTCTCACCTATGCGGGACATCTCTCCAGAGTAAAAACAAGGGCAGCTGCAAGCTGCTCCATTTTATGTAAATTGGGTACAGCCCCCAGGCTCCTGGCAAGCTGCCACAGTAGCTCTCAGCTACACAAAGGCATCCCTGCGCTAGGCCATAGGGCCAGCTTGCAGCACTTGGGGGCTTAATCACTTTCAGGTGATGACAGGAGAAAGAGAAAAACTACTAACCGAGATGTGCTTTTACCTAGTATCCAATTCTGGTGCATACTGATGCAGTCCAGACCCTGTCATGTGCTGTCGTCCTCCTGCTGTGAAGCTCTCTTGGCCTCAAAACTATAACTGCTGATTGGACTCCTCTTGGACAGGTCACTGTTTTGCAGGGTTACACTGTGGCATCTGAACCCAAGTGTTTAGTTGCCAGGGCTTTTCCACATCCACATTTCTGTCTCTTTTAGGTGATACACAACTATGGCCATGGTGGTTTCGGACTCACCATCCACTGGGGATGTGCCATGGAAGCTGCCAGGATCTTCGGAAGGATTCTAGAAGAAAAGAAGCTGGCCCGACCACCACAGTCCCACCTTTGATTTAACAGAAATACTCTAATGATCAGCCACATTTCTTCCATAGCAAATCTGTGATAGCCCACAGCAATACTGGAGGGTGGATGGGGAGAAACTTGGTTGTGTGCAGGAATCACCCGTCCTACAATAGCACCAGTAGCTCAGACGTCACGGACAAAGGCAAAAAGAAATAACTCAGTGATGCATGTTTGCTGTTTGATGCCCTCAGCAGCTCCAAGACGGGTCTCTAGGGTACAGGTTTCGGATTGTTACCAATTAACTCCCTGTTGCTATTGTTTGCCAGGTGGCTGGCTCATCCTTGCTCTGTTCTCATATAACTACATCATGGAAATATACATAAATCCTGTGTTATTGTAAATGGTCTCTAGTGAAGCACCCAGACACTGCTAGGTCGGTCTCCAAAGGGCAGACGGAGTTCAGTTAACTCTTTGCTGGCCTGCAGTTCATCTCTGAGATGTGTTAGCATTGCTGGACAGGACCTGAAGCTGATCCAATGTCAGTTGAGGTCTTAGCTTGCTGTTCAGCCAGCCAGCACACAGTTAGATTTGTAAGCCTTGCCCAAGAGATAAAAGCTCCTTAATAGAAAGAGGCTCTTGAACTCCTGTGAAAGTAGCAGCGGGTCTAAGATACAAGCTGAAGGCAGAGGAGTTTTTCTTACATTGAAGTTGGGGCTAAAGCATTTGGCTATTGTACACATTCTACTGCTAGACATGTTCCCAAAGACGGGGTTTTCACATAATTTATACAGCACCAAAGGGAACATCCTAAGGGAACTCAGGCTGTGTTTGCCAAATTCTACATATAGCAGAGATGATAGGCAGAATAGCTGCACCTGCATCTAAAATAGACGTTGGCACTTCAGTCTCTCATTTCCTTTCACCTTGGTACATCGCTGGAAACATTAGCTTGTGAAAAGGTCTGACTCTTGTTAGCTTGCACCTGCTGTACAAATTGCATATGGGCTGCCAGGAAGTTACAAGGCCTTGGGATGGGGTATATCCTGTGCAGGAACTAGGGCTGTCATCAGCAAGGTGTTGTGCAATGAGTTGGCTTGCTCCGGCCTGGTCTCTCCTCCCTCAGTTTGGTCTGGTCAGGGTCCAGATCAGGAGGCATAAGAAGCAGGAAAGGTACCTTTTGGTCTCTTAGTGGTCAAGAGAACATGCCCCCAACTCAAAAGACCAGAGAGTGCTCAAAGGAGAGCACTCCCCAAGAAGGCTGTGTCCAGCATTCAGAATCACAGCACGAAGTCCCCTCAGAACCCAGGTCTGCTGCCTTGTCTACAAATATGGGGCCCTTCCCATCTTCAAGACTATTCCCAGTGGTTGCCATGGTAATGGGTAACCCCATTAGGGGTGTGGGGCTCTTCTCACTGTAATGCTGTCAGGCTGCATACTGCCAAGCCTAGCCCATTGGGTTTCATTTTTCATGTACATCTTCACAGTGTGGACCAGGGTCTCGTGGGTCACCGTTTACCTCCTTTAACTTAACAGTAAAAAATCTGAGAGCCACCAGCTCCCATCCCACGCAACACAGCTTGTTCAGGATGCCGGTTAGGCTTGTGCCACTTGACAAATGCAGGGCCGGTTGCTTTAAGACAGAGGCACCAGAACGTTTGAAAGGCATGTGGCTACAGCTCTGCCTCCTTTCTCTTTCTCTGCCTCTTTTAAAGGCCTATGCATGACAGAGTCACACGTCCCAGGTGGAGGAGAACAGCTGGATGTAATAAAAGATGCCTTTGATGGAGCACTCCCTTTGGAGAGGGAGGAGGTCTGAACATAGGCCTGGGAGCTAGGAACTTCAGCTCTGACACTAACTCCCTCCATCCCTCTGGACAAGTCATTTTACTTGTCTCAAGTGCCCCATTCGTACAGTACAGGGTGGTTGTGAGCTATAATTCATAGGGGAGAGATTTTCAAAGGCACAAATGGACTTTAGGTGCCCAACTCAACTGACTGTCAATCACAATCAGAAGGGTAAGATCAAGAGAGTTAAAAAAAATGAAACTGGTTAATGTGAATCCTAATGATTTGTGATGGCACTTCAACAGAAACCACCAAATGAAATAGTCATCTACTCAATTTCGCTTAGTTTCAATATGAGATATTAAGGACCAGATTCTGCTCTTCCTCAGACTGGTGTAATTCTGTAACAACTCAGTTGACTTCAGAAGATTACATCAGTGTAAATCTGCAATAACAAATCATCATATAGCCCTAAATAAATGTTGGGTTCATCAGAGCTTAAAGCACATGGGAGCTATTACTCTTCATTGCTTGAGATGACAAATGTGCTCCTAAGTTGGCTATTAAAAAGTATTAACAGAGCTGATTAGGTGTGTGATTCTATTTGCAGTCTAACAGCTTAAAGGCCAAATTCTAATATTTGTGCCTGCTAAAGGTTAGATCTAAATGTGCCCATGCATGATACTTCTCCTGTTAGTGATGGGATTGACAAGGTCTGAAGTGCTAATTTAACAGAAACACTCCAGATCTTCATTACATATTTCCAGTATTTTAGCTCTATCAATTTGTAACTAACATTTGATGAATTGCCACAATTCTAGGGCCTGGACAAACAGAAGGTTCTGAAACTGTATAACGTGAAATTACCTAGTTGGCTAAATCTTATTGCTAGTGGGCAAGTGACCATTAAAAACACAATCACAGCTGGCACTGTTTGGAACCCTGTGTAATTGAGATAATTTGTTCATTTCAGTGTATACAAGCTATACTTAAGCTCTAGGCTCTGCTAACAGTCTCAACAGAGATTCCCAGGATGAACAGAACTGGAGATTTTCCTTCCTACTTCAGGCTTGAGGCACATAAGCAGGGAAAGCGGGGTGGAAGCTTGCACTGCCGTGGTCCACCTTGTACCTGCTCTGTAGACGAAAGATCCCAATCTCCAGGGGCTGCCAATCAGCACTGTTTGCCTCTCAGTTCTCCACAACAATTACACACGGTCATGAAGCAAAGCCAAAAGTAGGTCAAATGTCAATAAATATGTTCCCTGGAAACAAAGGAGGGTCTTGCGCTGGAAGAAGTGATGAGAGAGCCTCAGAAATGGCCTGAGAGTCCAGTAAGTTCAGAGAAACCTCCAAAAGCTTAACCCTCCAGTCCACTCCCAGACACTACCATCACAACCCAGTCCCACCCTGTAGCTATTACTTACTCCTACCCCAGCAGATAGGTGTCTCCGTCCAGATGGGTTGTGGCTTCTACTGTAACTGCACATTAAGAATGTACAACCTCAGGTTACAGAGTGCTTGAAGCCCATTGGTCATTTTGACTCAGATATGAAGGAAATTCCATCTGTGAATTACCGGACAGCAGAAGGAGAATAAATCATTTGAGGGTTAAAGGGACATTGTCAGGTCAAATATGGCCTGAAATTTTATAAAAATAATCATTTGCAAAATCTAAAGCCAGTATGTTTCCATCAAATACAATCTGAATGGGAAGGTTTAACAAATAAACATTCCTTTGCAGTGTATGCAGCACTGAGGACATGAGAGTGGAATCTACTAGAAAGTTACTACAGACGGACAGTCTATTCTAATGCACAAGCTATGTGCATTTCAAAAAGTAAACAAAGATCTTAAATAATGAAAAGTAAATCAAGTCTTTAAAGCCCATTCAGTTTTCATAAGCTATGGGTTATTTATAAAGGAGTTAAGAAAACGTGTAATTTTTCACCTTACAGTATCCCTTCAAGTGTAAAACAAATACACAATTAAGGGTCTAATTTTTAGAACCTACAGATCCAGCTGAAATCAGTGGGAGTTTCAGATGTCTAGGATATCTAAAAATCAGGACACAAATATCCTGTGAAACTACTGACCCTTCATAACATCTGCAGTTATCAAGGTCCCATAATGGATTACACATCTAGGGCAGCAAAAGCATCATTACTGTAAAAACTATTCATTTATTCAACATAAAATATCAAGTGTGGAATCAAACTATCCAATGTTGCATTATTAACATAGGAACAAAAAGAATATTGTACAACAAGCTCAATATACACAAAGTTTTTTAAACATTAAAATGTATCCAGCTTAGAAACTGTACATTCAAACACAAGATAACATTCAATGTTCTTTCAGCAAGCATTTAGGAATACTAAATCACTTGTCAGAGCATGCTGGGAGAATTACGTTCCCCACAACAGCTCTGCACATTAATTAATTGGACAGTTAACGTATCTGTGAACCCCACAATTCTGTTTGCTCCTAAGTTTAATTCAAAATGATCTCATTTTATTTTATTTTTTAAAATGAACTAGCTATATTAATTCCTTCCCCAGTGAAAAATACACAACAGTGTTTAAAACAAAATCTTTGGAAGCTTAATTATCTACATTAATAATGTTGCCATATTAACAAAATATGACGTGACTATTTATAGGCTATAGTGCATCAACTCAAATGTTCTTCAGCTTTTCTCAATGGACATGCTGGAACATCCTCCTCCATTATTAACAACATTCAGGGACACTCACTTGAGCTGCTTAAAGGCCAGATCCTGCTCCCACTCAAGTCAGCAGCAAAACTCCTATTGACTTCAGTGACACAGAATCAGCTCTTAAGGGCCCAATCCTGTCCCCTTTTACCTGGAGTCTGATTCAAAGGGCATGGGAGTCAGTGGAAACACTCCTATGGACTTTAATGGGCTTTCCATCAGGCCTCAGGTAAGGACCACTGCTCTTGACTGAAGGCCTATGAATTATAGTTACTTCAGCAGGGCTGATCCTGGTATTTTTATAGCAAGGTACATTTTTCAATGCAGCATTTATATAAAATGAAAATCAAAAATGCCTCTAAATGGCTTTTTGTAATATTGTAAATGTCATAGGTTAAACAGGTACCAGCTTCTCAACAGGATTAAAAGCCTTTACATAGCCTATAAATATCTATTAAAATGAAATATTTTATTGGAAGTGTGTGTATATAAACACACACATATATATACACATACACACATACACTTCACATAAAACTCTCTGAATGCACATTTTGAAGACCATTGCAATATCATATCTTCAAACTGTTGAATGCTGACTCAAAAATCAAAGCAGTGTGTGCATATGACCATTTGAAAGGCAGAAGTAGATTTTTAAGTAGAGGAGGAGCTCAATAGCAAGCTAAAAGGCTCATTAGCTAGCCTGTTAACACAGCAATCCTGTGAGGTTGTAGGTTTCATGCATATGTTCTCTCCTCTAACACACTTACAATGAATCGAGTTTTCAAAAGAGTCTCCAATTCTGGGCATCCACCTAACTGCCAGTGCAACTCACTGCAAGCACAAATGATAGAAGTTGGGTGTCTAACCATGCTTACCATCAGGTAACGATCTAAATTCTGTCATTTATGCTTGCAACTGGTTACAGGTGCCAAATTACAGACCAGGCTTAGGCCCTGTATAGTGTTTTCATTGCAAGGTTCAGGGACCACCTTACACAGCTGTGCTTATGAATCCAAAAGCTAATAGGAGTTGTACTCTGGCTATCTGAATGTTACAATATGCAATTTAAACCCATTCAGGACTTGTTTCTCCCCTCAGAAACATGCTGTATATCTTGTGTACATTACCATGAGAGCCCCAGGTAAACAAGCAGGTGTGCTACATGAATTTGAGGGCAGCACTGAGCCACTCTAGTTGCATATTACATGAGGGAGGGATATCCAGTTAGAATCTGAATGGTGAGGAGATAAGAAAGAACTACTCCCATTGTCTTCTGATTAAGAATACTTTCTGTTCACTTTAGATCAGCGGTTCCCAAACTGTAGGTCAGGACCCCACAGTGGGTTGTAACCCCATTTTAATGGGGTGGCCAGGGCTGACTTAGATTTGCTGGGGCCTGGGGCTGAATCCCGAGCCCTACCGCCCAGGGCCAAAGCCAAAGCACAAGGGCTTCAGCCCTTGGTGGCAGGGTTCAAGTTACAGGCCCCCTGCCTGGGGATGTAGCCCTTGGGCTTCAGCTTGGCACCCCGCCCGGAGTGCTGGGGCTCAGGCGGGCTCAGGCATCGGTCCCCCGTCCTGGGGTCTTGTCATAATTTTTGTTGTCAGAAGGGGGTCATGGTGCAAGGACGTTTGAGAACCCCTCCTTTAGATTGATTGGAACTTTTAGCATATTGGAGAGTCAACACTGAATACCGAACTAATAGACAGGCAGAGATACTCATACCAATGTAAAGTGTTAGTATTAGAAATGGACAACATTCTCCTATGACATCAAACACATATAAAGCTGGATATCTCTGAACTGAATTACATTTTCATATTAACATTAATATGAAAATGTAACATTAACCTGTTCAGATCAGCCAGCTATTTCTGGAGTACTTCATTGTAACCACCATCTTTTAATGCTAGGTGAATATTTAGACTTTGGGTCCCTTGTCAGTCTTACACCTCCTGCACCATAAGACACCTCCAGGCAGAATGCCAACAATTGACTTGGCCTTTCCTGGTAATTTGGAGATCTTCAAATTCCTTTAAGGAATTTCCCATGTGTAATTTCATATAATGGTATAAGTTAAACAGCCTAGGAGTACTTGTGGCACCTTAGAGACTAACCAATTTATTTGAGCATAAGCTTTCGTGAGCTACAGCTCACTTCATCGGATGCATTCAGTGGAAAATACAGCGGGGAGACTTATATACATAGAGAACATGAAACAATGGGTGTTACCATACACACTGTAACAAGAGTGATCACTTAAGGTGAGCTGTTATCAGCAGGAGAGCGGGGGTGGGGGGGACCTTTTGTAGTGATAATCAAGGTGGGCCATTTCCAGCAGTTGACAAGAACATCTGAGGAACAGTGGGGGGGGGGGGGGGGAACATGGAGAAATAGTTTTACTTTGTGTAATGATCCATCCACTCCCAGTCTCTATTCAAGCCTAAGTTAATTGTATCCAGTTTGCAAATTAATTTCAATTGAGCAGTCTCTCGCTGGAGTCTGTTTTTGAAGTTTTTTTGTTGAAGTATTGCCACTTTTAGGTCTGTAATCGAGTGACCAGAGAGACTGAAGTGTTCAACTAGTTTATAAATGTTCTAATTCTTGACGTCTGATTTGTGTCCATTTATTCTTTTACGTAGAGACTGTCCAGTTTGAGCAATGTACATGGCAGAGGGGCATTGCTGGCACATGATGGCATATATCACATGTAGATCATGTTCTCTTATTTTGCACCCATCGGCATACTCAGTGAACTATTTCAGCCCCAGAGAAAAGGCCTTTGTAGGGAACGGCTTGATCCACCATGTAGTTAAATATGGTCTTGTGCAAAATCCATAGCATGCACAACCCTATATTTCTGTGAAACGACTGACCAGACATATTATGGAAAACACATGGCTTCCCACAGCCTAGCGACTAGAATTAAGTACCTCTCAGTTACATCTGATGGTGTATTCCATAGGCTGGATTTCTGGAAAAATACCAAGACCCATGGATGATAACTGTCTGATTTTGTTACACCTTTCTTTGCTTTACATCCATCAAGTTTTGAAATCTGAATCCCCATTCTCAGACAGATTCCTTACAAACCAAAAGGCTACACAGATAGTACATATGAATTGAGTTGTCCTCACCTGAACTATACCACTCCCTGAGGTGAGAGAAAGAACTGTATCAACTACACCAAAATTGCTAGGGGAGAGTCAATCTTCTGCTGATGACACTGGTATAGCTCTTCCCAGGACTTCTTCTCATTTAAGATATGACGCCAGTTACATTCCTTCATAACTTGCCATTACATTCCATGTACAACTGGCAGCTACCCTAGAGCTCTACCCAGCTGACAGAGAACCTGCTCCTGTTGGGAGACACATGAAGGCAGTTCCATCGAAAGTGCTACAAGCAGCTGTTCAGATTAAGACATTTGTGTCATAGGCATTGGCTACACCACTATGGGAATGTACTTACGCAAATTGAACAGAAACATATCTGGACCCATGCAGTAAACCACAGCGTGCATCTCCACACACACAGAGACATCAGGACAGCTGAAGCAGTCTTCACCAATGCAACAGACAGAGGGCTCAATGCTTCTTGCAAAAGGTAAATTCTGTTCCAAACCGCTAGAATTTACATTTCTTATATAATGTCCCATCTCTACATCCAACAGCACTCTTCACAGATTCAAAGTACTCTGCCTTGAGGAAAGCAAACACTCAAGATATGTTCCAAACAACCTTCTCAGTGCCTGGTAATTTCCAAGGAACAGAACTTATAGGCAAGGGAACTGGAAAGCATTGGTTGGTTTGCTGTTACAACATGTTGTTGTTGATGACTAAAAAGTGCAAGGCAGGCATCTAATTTAAAAACCCTATTCTGTAGTGTATGGAACCCACCGTGTGCTATGCCAGGTACACAGTAAATATTAATCTTTTGCGTTTAGGCATCAAAAGTAGTTTTTTTTTAAAATTACAGCTGATACTGAATTGCATTCAGTTAGCTATTTGCTTGACACAGGACATTTTAAGCTCAGTATCTGACCATGCAAGCACAACAGACTATTAAAAATCCCCTTCTCTCTGAACTTCAAATGACATCCTGATCAAATGTCTCTCATTACACAAGTAAATTTTTATGAGTGTGAGCAAAGAGTAGGAAAAACACAATTTGCTTAGGTCCAAATCAAAAGTTCCTGCTTTTTGACACATGACATTGGCAGTGACAGCACGGTCGGCTTTATACGCTTGGTTTTTAAAAATACAATTCTTGCTTGTTTCACCCTTCCTTGCAAGGGGGCGGGGGGGCTCATGTCCTATCATTCCTGTGATCCAGAATTTGACCTGGTGACTCCCATGTTGTGGGATCCTCTCCCAACCATCTCTTGTCCCCATTCTCTGTGGCTGGACTCCTGCAGACCACGCCCTTTGGTTTCAATGGGCAAAAAACAGGAAGCCAAGGCTGCCAACAGGCAGCATCCACTGTAAACCACCAGAGTTAAATAGACTGAAGATTCCAGCATCACCTATGGGAAAGTCAGTGAAAGGGTAAGAAAGGACGAACTGAATCCATTGCTAAAGAAAACAAGACTGGGGTAGAAATGTTAACTCCTTTAGGGGAAAACATCACTTTTTAAAAGCCACTATATTACATACTTTTCTTTCTTTTTAGATAATACTTATCCCTTAAATACACACAGAATACCTTGGATTAAGATTCACATCACCCATCTGAGATAGGCTAATGTTATTCTGACTTCATAGATAGGGAAACCATGGCAGAGAAATTAACTGACTTGCCCAAGGCCAGTGTCAGAGCTAGGACTTCCTGGCTCCCAGTCCTGTAGTCAGACCACTAGGCTACCCTCTCTCTTAGGAGTCTCATGAAAGTGATTTGCAACCATGCAAATAAAATAAGGAACAGAAAATAGCTTCTCAGACTTCACATACTGACCCACTTGTCAGTTCTGTCATTTTTACTGTCTCCCTCCCTTTTGAATGGGTCCTTCAGTCTTTTCCTTCTCCAGCAAGTCCTGATGGACAGGAATGAAAACCCCATATCTGAACAATACCTGCTTTGGGAAGGTTCAGCTCTGAACTTCGTGGCTCAGATCCATTGCTAACAGAAATATATGTCAGTGTCTGGAACTCATCAATAGTCTCCACTTCAACCACTCTCTGTGCCTGCTTATTCCATTTGTTTTTGTTATTGTCCTTTGAATGAAAAAATCTTGCCTGAGCTCCCTGCTTATTCTGATTTTCTTATTCTTCAGATTTTATCCACTAATCCTGATCCTCCGGCTAGTGTGAAAAATGCCTCTTTATTGACTTTAATATTATATCACTTTAAAGTCTCCTATATTCCAGTTCAGCTTAGAAAAGAGACAACTAAGGGGGGAAATAATAGAGGTCTATAAAATTATGAAGAGGGCGGAGAAAGTGAATAGGGAAGTGCTGTTTATCCCTTCCCATAACATAAGAACGAGGGGTCTCCCAATGAAATCAATAGGTGGCAAGTTTAAAACAACAAAAGGAAGTACTTCTTCACACAACGCACAGTCAAGCTGTGGAACTCCTTGCCAGGGGATGTTGTGAAGGCCAAAAGTATAATTGGGTTCATAAAAGAATTAAATAAGTTCATGGAAAATAGGTACATCAATGGCTATTAGCCAAGAAAGTCAAGGATGCAACCCCATGCCCTTGGTGTCCCTAAACCTTCAACTGCCAGACGCTGAGATTGGATGACAGGGGATGGATCACTTGAAATTGCCCTGTTCTGTTCACTCTCTCTGAAGCATCTGGCAATGGTCACTGTCAGAAGACAGGATACTGGGCTAGATGGGCCACTGGTCTGACCCAGTCTGGCCGTTCCTATGTTCTTATGAGAAATGGATCATCTCTCTCAAGGTTCAAAGATCAGAAAAATGTGGAGACCTGTTACCATCTTGGTTGCCCTGCACACACCCTCTCCAGTGCAACAATCCCCTTTCAGTGGTGTGGTGACTACTACTACAGATGGAATCCACTTCCGGCTCAGTGACACTCTCAGAATCCGCATCCCTTGGGATAGCATGGGAAGAGGTAGGCCACCCAAGTGTGGGTTTTTGAGTGCATTATGCCTGTGGAGACTCAAGAAGGTACAGTGCTCCTGGTATGCGGTGGGGAGAGCAGACATCTAGCTCAGATGAAGCACAGGTCTCCAGTCAATTCCCAATGTGTAGAGATAATGGGGCAATGGCCAGGCCCTACCCTTCTAGCCTATGTCCTCCTGAGATACTGATCACTATGAGCAGTGTTAATGGCACCCTATACTGTCATGTATGGGTCTCTACTGTGTGGGAGCAATGGTGGGAAAAGGGCACTACATTAGGGGCTAACCTCGTTTGGCTTCAGGTGCCCCCACTGCTTCAGTTTCCCTTCCTCCCCAGTTAGTCAGACCTCTCCCTGTGGGTATTTTCACAATAACCCTCCCCTTTAGCAGTCTGATTTATTTAGATGAAGTTCAAAACACCACAAGTCTTCCATGCAGCCTTCTGTGAGGGCACGGCCCTTGGTGCAGGGTTCTTAGTCCTATCCCTGCTGAGGCTTGTTTCCCACCCCAGCCTTTCCTAGCTGGCTCCTGCTCCCTGCAGGTTTGCACTCTGCAAGCCACCTGCATGGAACCACTCACAAAGCCCCTTTACCTGCTTTGAGACTCTCCCACAACTGACCTCAGACTGTCCTTATATCCCCCAGCAGGCCTGATTCCTACTCACATGCTCCCATCATGTGACCCCTGGATTGAAAGGTAAATCAGTCACAGGAGGGGCTGAGTCCAGCTCTCCCTTAAAGGGCTAGCTCACCCTCTGACAGGCACCAATGTACTTCCTCCACTCCAACATACTTGGGTGAGGGCTGCCATCAACTGGCCCTTAATACAGAAAGGCCGTTTTCTCTATCGCATTCCTGTGCTACCAAAATGTTTGGAAGAGAGGGATTTTTACCTGTGCAATAAATGGAGTTATTAAGGCTCCCACTCTGGCCATTCCACTGCATGTTCCTAGGCCCAGAGCACGAGTAGCTGTTGGATAAACCTGTAGACAAAGCATCAGCACATTAACCCTAGGATACAGCTCTCTTCCTACCTTACATCTCTTTATCAAAGAGCGATACTAAATGTAAGTTCTGCCAGGTCTATAACTCTCAGACAACATAATGGCTTAAGAAATTGTAGCCTGTATAAGGCCTATTATGAGAAGATCATAAAATTCAGCTGTCCCACCAGGGCCTCATTCCCATTAAACCTTTTTGTTACAAAAATGACCATACTCACCTCAGGAGTGTAAACATAAGCAGCCTGAAATCCTCCTGAAATGAAAGCCCTTGCGATGAAGAGCAGCACAGTAAGAACATTTCTGTGAGAATAAGGAGAGCAGGGGTTGGGTTGTTCAGTTCAGTCTTTATTTGAATTTAGAGACAAGTAGCAATTAAAAAAAGATGCTAAATTTTATTAGCTAGATCCATTTTATTTTTTATTGACCCTCCTCCATTTTTCTGGACCTTTAATACAAGGATGGTTCAAAAAAGTCTGTTATCACTACAGACACCTGGGCTTTTCTAAGAGTCTGCATTTCGACAGAGCACTATCAACAGCCAGTGACCAGTGAAGTAAATTACATGTACTAGTCCCAGCCTAAAGATATTTGGATGAGGAAAATATGCACTAAATGATTGACCTTACATTAGTCTGACACTGGGATAACTCAACTGGAGCACAATTGGAGTAATTGAGATCAGAATCAGGCTGTGGGCTTCCTGTGTAAAGGTGTGAAATTGGACACACTTGGTTATGTATTCATATTGTTAGGATTTATTATTATTATTTATACAGTGCCTGAAAGTGTTCTAGGAGCTCTCTCTACACAAAACAGTCCAGCAACAACTAAGATGCCATTTCTGTGCCCCCCACCCTCAGCCCCAGAGTAGAGAAAGAACTGTGCACAAGTGACAGGAAGGCCAAAATATTCCAGAAGGCCCAACACTCATAATCAGAGGCAGATTTTCCAAAGAGCTCAGCGCCCTGAGTCAATGGTGGGTGCTCAGCTCTTGTGAAAATCTGGCCATAAGTGTCACAATGGAAGACGCTGGCTGCTGTGAACTTTGGAAAATCTGGCCTCAGTTGTGGGTTCTGAGCAGTCAAAAATTTAGCCCTGAGCTCTTTGGAAAAGTGGGCCCAAACTGGCTGCAATGCCAAAATACAGGTTCCTTCCAGCAGTGCAATAATTTCTAAATTCTTAGGTCAAATGTACCAGTTTTCCAGGCCAACACCTCAACTTCACTAGTCAGTGCCTATCGCTTGCCCTATAATTGCACATTCTAATCCATAACACGGCTTAGACTGCTCTGAACCCCAGTCTTACAATTAAAGGCCAAGCTTTGCTGCGAATTGGCACGAGTAACTGAATGGGAGGCAGGTACACAGCAGTGGATTCCAGCCCAGAGGTACATCATTCATTTGGCAAGGGGGAAACCTAGATAACTAACTGCAAAACTAGAGATACCAGCATCACTACATGTAACGGTAGTTGAGACCCACTGCACAAGACTTGATTTAGAACTTTTTTCAGAGAGCTATTTCCTACTTTGATGTCAACTATTACCCCCTTTGGCGTATTCTGAACACCGGACTTTGGAGAAGACAGGCTTTCTCCCCACCTGCCTCTTTTATTTTTCTTCTAAACACTCTGTAGAGAAAAGCCTAACTTTCCTTTGAAATCTTTTCACAAATTAACTTGGTCAATTCTTGACTCTTAAAACCATCACCTTCAACCTATTGTCCCATATGGAAGAGTAAATGAATCAGGGTTTAGTTTTCACTTTGTGTTGCGTACCTTCCAACGCAGAGAAATAACAGAAGACTACAAAACGAGAAGACAAAAAAGGACAGCGCCATGGTTTTTTTACGGCCTATCCGATCAATAATCCATAGGGTCACCAGGACACCTGTATGGGAAGAGAAATTGATTGGCCCACATCTGTGGAATGAGTTCAGATTGAGCTGCAGCATCCAGCAATTACCACACAATGTTATTTGGCTTTGTAATTTATTTCCTTTTTGTGTGAACCTCTTGCAAGGAAAGGAGTCAGACTGGCGATCCAAGGGAAGTGGGTTCTCCATGGACAAAACGTGTATAACACAGGCAGTGAAGCTGCACTCACACCAGAGCTGGATTTCTCTGAGCTGAGATTTTAATCCAGAGCAGTGATAATATGCTGAATCACTGCCTTGTGATATGCCATCTCAAGCCGATTAATACCTAGGGATATAGTTATAAGTCTAATGGAACAATATTCATATTGCTACCATATGTCACCTATCTTTCTTGCTCTATCGTCACACTGCTCATTTAAATAATGGTGACTTTAAAAGTCATGGCTCTGATGGTGTGCAAGGCTGTGCACAGAAGGGGTTGAAGGAAGCAGGTCCAACACTGAGTAACCATACCCAGGATCCTTTAAAAATAATTCTGGAAAGCCAACACCTGGAAGAAAGTTTATATGACTCTGCTGCTTCAACAGAAATTAATTGGATGATAAAATCCTATTGAATTGTTACTCTGCCTCAGAATACATGGCACGCAGTTTGGATTTGGAGCCATAACCAGACTGGCCACTGTGGCTTCTCAAGACTCTTTCCAGAGACGGCTTCTGCAGTAAGCCTCCATTCAGGGATGCACCGGCACTTATACGGTCACTTACCTGGGAACTCTGACAAAGTGGTCCACAGCAGATCAGTGTAGTCTTCCTCTGTCAGATACTCACAGGCCAGGCTGCATTTTGCCTTAACTGCTTTCCTTCTACTGGAAACTGTGGGAGGAGAAAGAAGAAACACTTGTGATATTTTAAGTAATCTCTTCTCTGCTGACCCGCCCATACGCCTGCTGTGCTTTTGTGATTCTGTAAACTTGCTGCTGAAACCAGTGGAGTGGATGTGGCTGGAATTCAGCAGCACAGCAGGTGCACTTTACCGGACTATGCGGAACACCGAGCCAAAACCAAACCGTTCCTAAGCAGTCTTGCTTCTAGTAGGATGCAACCCTGACCTGCAGACTGATGATTTACACTATTTTTTAAATCAGAACAGGCTTCTGTTACCTCAGGCTAGTGATGTCGGTAATCTCAATTGTAAAATGGGGATAATAATATCTTACCTACACCACAGGAGGGTTGTGAGGGTTAACTCATTAGGATTCATAAAGAGATTCAAGAAGCTTGGATAGAAGGTGCTACAGAAAAGCAAAGTATTATGATCATTTATTCTATTGCTTGAAACAAGATCTTGGCAGGGGGTTAGACTACACCCTTGCGGTCCCTTCTAACCATATGGTTCTATGATTCTGAGATCCACAGACCAGGACTCCTGTTTGCCCCTTTAACCCAAACTCATCTCCTCTTCCTGGTTCTTATTGCCAAACCCTCTCTCATGATCCTTCCTTTTAAAATACAAGGTCAATGTCAGTTGTCTACAGTGTTTTGTATTCCCTTTCCAAAGGTCTTTAACCTTCCTCACATTCACCCAAAACATACAACACATCATACTTGTATAGCGCCTTCTAGCACAGGATGTGAGTGATTCTCTGTAGCACAAGCAGGTGTGCTCTACCAGTACAGACTCCTCTGCTTTGCCAGGTAGGTCAAAATTACAAGTGGGGAAACTGAGGCTTAAATGGTGAAGTGACTTGTCCAATGCCTTACAGCAAGTTAGTGACAGAACTAGGAAAAGAACCAGTAGTCTTGTTTCCCAGACCTGCATTTTAATCACCAGACCACACTGCCTCCCAATAACTACCCACATTTTTCTAGTATCCAAAGTTAGATTTCTCATTCTATTCCCAGGCTGCTAGGCAAACCCTGAATTGATACCTTCTCACAGCAATACCCGTCCCCTTTGTATAATTTCCCAACCACCAGGGTGTGTTCCCTAATTTAGTGTGTTCAGAACACAGTAACACTCTCCCTAGGGGAATCTAATTTTCAAGGAGTTTTAAAGATCTTCTTTATACAGTTAAAACACTGACAATAACACAACAAGCAACAGAAAAGATGCCGAATTTCTATGCAAATCTTTTCCCCCAGCAGTTCTTTACATTTCAAGCACCCAGAAGCCCTATGGCAACTGGCAATTTTCTCTATTTCAGACCTAATTAGGCCTGGGAGTGGCAAATCTGGAAAGTCACATTTATGGAATCACACTTTACTCAACAAGAATAGATACTTGTCTCCTTTGCAGGCTCCACTGCTATTTCACAACTTGGATTTGGGGAATCCTTCCTGTGGCCACCACAGAACCCCTATGCATCAAGCAGCAAGCATGATACAGGAGCTGACTTATGTTCAAAATTAACAAACTCTTAACAAAGTTTCCTAAAGTGTGCGCTAGAAATTGTGACCCTTTCCAAGCCTTCAGCAAAAGCTGGTCCAATAAAAGGAATCCCACCTTTTTTTTCTCATCTACAGGGCATATTTAGAAAGAAGAGAAGAGCTAATACTCACTGCTGCAGACATCCCCTGCTTGAAAGAGCTCTGTCGTTAATAAAACTAACCCATAATAAGAAAAGGCATTGGAAAACCTGCGAGGAAGGAAATGAGAGAGGAAGTCTGAGATGGTCAGACATATAATATAATGAGCAATGTGAATCAAAATGGAACCTAACGGAAGTGAGGACTTCCATTAAATACTTTCTTAAAGTATGGTTCCTACTTCCACCCAGAAAATGAATAGGCCACTGGATCTTGAGTGAATGTTATTTGGTGGTTTAAGAAATTACAGTGTCATGCAGGTTTGAGGGGAGTGAGATTTTCTCCATTTTAGCGATATTGTAAATGCACTCATTGAAAAACATACATAAGCATGCTGGCATTGAACAGTTTATATCTCCTCTTACCATATAAACCAAAGCAACAATGTTGTCCATCTAAACTGGGGTGTGAAAAGGTCCCTCATTTTCCCCCGGTCTTCCTGTTTTGAAACAAGCAAAAATACAGCTGTTTGATTTGGTTTCTATTTAAAATTGAGTTCGGGTCATAAAGAGTCAGAGGAAACTTGATTGCATGGAATCACATGCTTCCACTCTTATGTCGGGCCATCTGATATATATTACACAGCTTACGGCCAGATATTCAGTCCCTGTTCAGGTCCCTTCATGCACACGAGCAGTATAAAGGAGACACAATCTGGTCGCAGCTGCCAAGTTAAGAATTCCCCTGCCAGAAGAAATTCTCAGCTGGTGTAAAGTCATCAGAGCTGGCTCATACCACCCTAGCACACGGGGAGGAAGAGAGAGTGTCAGCATGTAGAGAGGGACACAGCTCTATTATGCCAATTCACAGGTGGTGTATGATCTCTTAGGGATGACAGCTAGTAGCTGCTGTAAATTAGAACAGCCTCTAGATAGCTCTAATTTAGGTTGGGGCTGAGGCCAAGGCAGCTTGAGAGTCAAGGGGCTGTAAGCACCTCCTTGATGACTCTCCTCCCCATCTCCTGTGCAGGATGGATCTTGGAACAGGAGAGCATCTGATCCATAGTTTTGTGGTTTAGAAAAAACATTTTGAAATCCAACCCTAAAAACCAAACCTCCAAAGCAAGCAAAGCATTTCTTCACTTCTCAGCAGGAGAATTTTGGCTGGCCCAAGAATTTCTGAAGGACAAAGAGGCAAGCCATCCTGTGCAGAACTTCCCCAAAGTTTGGGGGTGCTCTGGGATTTGGGGTTGTCTCATTATAGAGAAGGGGGCTAGCTGCAAAATTCAGATTCAACTTGGGATCCAAAATTCCACATATAGTTCTGAGGTGTTTAGATCTGGGGTTCTGATTTGGGCCCTTCAGTATTCTCATGGTCTGAGTCTCAGTATAAAGAAGCCTAAAAGTGAGCGTAAATGTAATTTATGCCCATTTTAAAGGCCCCTTTACACTGCCACCATTTTTAGTATAAATCAGAATGAGGCCCTTGGTGTAATTCCCCATTAATTTAGCATATGTGATCACTTCTCATTAGTGTTTATTACTGGTAAAGATGTGAAAATTAATCTTAACACTGATTACTTGTGAAAGTAGCACAGTTTCTATTATATCCAGTATTGTTAATATGTCTGTTTCCTGTACTCACCTGTCTGGAAATGATTAATTTTCCCAGAGGCATTGGAGCTCCATTTTCTGCTGCTATCCGCTTCAAAGTGGCAATAGCCTTCTCCTGGTTTCCAGATAACACATCATATCTTGCACTTTCTGGCAGCCACTGTGAAAGCAAAGCACAGCAGATCAGATCAGACACAATATTGTCAACGACAGGACAATAAACTGACTGGGGCAGATGTGAGTAGTCCCATTAACTGCAATGAGATGCGAAGGCTTGCAGAACCAGCCCTTGATGAATTACAGATTTGTCTTTCTGCAACAGGCTTTAAGAAATTCCAGATATCACTTTCATCATATCATCAGGCATCCATCCCTAAATCTATTCCACAAGAGGTCTCCTCCATTAGTTGCTTTTTATTCTTGAAAGATTTGACTATATCTTTGGAATTTTTTGGTATTACATTCACAGCAGGAATGGCAAAACAGTCAATTAGTTAGCAGGAGTCTGAAGATATTCAAAATTGTCCATTTTTAAAGTTTTTTTTTAATACATAAGATTTTAAAACATCTGTGTAATTATCTGGAGAGATTCCTGAAAAACCAATGACAATGGCTAAAAAATAACAGCAGCCAAACAGTCAAATTATTACTCAGACAGGAGTGTATATATAGCTTGTAAGGGAATGGGTTGCCATAACATATACTTTCATCAAACAGGGTAGACAAGTTCAAGTGTCACTAACATGTGAATCTGTTTAAGAATCTGACCTGTAATATATAAATAGCATATCATGCTGAGATTGCCATGCGCTCTGAGAGTTTTTAATTGACAACAGATTAGATGGAAGCTGTGACTTGCAGTAAAATTATTTAAGGGTACCAAGATGAATCAGAAAATAACTGATTTTAATAAGAGTAAGAGGTTGATTCCACTGAATTTGACTGAAACTACATGAGTAAATTAGAGAGAGAATCCCAGTTCTGACTGATTTCACAGAACTCCAAACTACCAGCGTTCTTTAGTAAGGCATCAGATTACAAGCATTACATCATCTGAACAACTCTCATTGAGAAGCCTACTATTACTAGCTGTTGAAACAGCATCATTTGAAGCAGTATCATTTACATCATAATTTCAGATTTATTAACAGGGTACCATCAGGAAACTCATTGCTGTCACATTCCACTCAGTCATGCTCCATATTAACTATATTTTTATTGTGAAATGTTAGATTTGCTGCACAAACATCTCTCCAGTAAAGAATACCTACAAAACATAAGATGGCGAACAGCAAGAGTGGAACAGCAGAAAGAATGAGCAGCCAACGCCAGCCAAGAGTGGGCATCACAAACACTGCAAGGAGGACTTCAAATACAGTCCCAATGGCCCAAAAGACCTGCAAAAGCAAAAAGGAAATGGTCACAAAGGGGGATAAAAGAATTCTGAGATGCATGACTGATAACAGCACAGTAACTAAAAAGGAGAAGGACCATCTCTATTAATGCCCTCTTCAACCGGAAGTTCTACAATCAGAGAATCATAGGGTTAGAAGGGACTGCAAGGGTCATCCAGTCTAATCCCCTGCCAAGATACAGCATTTGTTGTTGTAAACTCTGTACCGTAGAGATTGGTGGTGAATCAGGGATGAGACATGTAAAATGTGCACAGATGTAAGCCAAGAGAAATCTTGCCATTTGTGAATGGGATTTTCTCTCATGTTCCACGAGCTCAGCTCTGAAAACTTATTACCAATGTTCTCTGGAAAGCCATGTTTAAATGTAGACGAATAAACTGGTATCAGAGGCAGCTTCTTATATAAAATAGCCTCATATTTCATATATGGGAGGGCTTTTCTATATTTGTATACCTTTTGTCTTCAGACTTTGTCCATAACTCTCCCTATGTTCCAAGCATTTTGTAAATCCATATTCCATTCTAAAACTCAGGTTACTGAAAACTTTGAGTAAGGAAAAAAAAAAGGTTTCATATGATGGGACATTTTCTGCTACTCATGTTGGTGGTTTCAAACAGTTAAATTTCACCTTCAGCAAGATCAATGTGCTGTATTCATTTATTACAGCAGAACTGCAGACAGGTAAATAATGAGTCAACACTTAATTTGTGGTTGATGGGCCAAATTCTGCTCCAATTTACAGGGGCTGCCTCAATGATGTCACTTGACAGTAGATTTTGGCCACATATACTTCACATCGCCTACAGTTTCCTCAAAACAGCTGCAACTTCTTTATGGTGTGAATGATTAAGACATGATTCTAGATCCCCTTCAGTTGATACCCGGACATAATAAAGTAGCTTAGGATAACAATAATCTATCTCTAAGTATAATTCTTATAAACTGCTGTGAGATCTAGAGTCCTGTTCTCCTTACATAGGTAAAACTATCAAAACCAACAGGAGTTTTGCCTGCAAAGGAAAGGAAGGAATTGAGACCCTTATTAGTAAGGCCAGAGCTGGGACACTCTGTCATGAAAGCCACCAGGTCCAGCTGATATTTTCTTCCCTTTGATTTTTAGTTCCCTCAGGGACTAATTTCCTTTTTCTGTTAACTAACTAGTCAATGCTTAGGATAAATTTCTGATTCCACTGGGTGACTACATGGATCCAGAATGCTCAGAACTAGCCAGACCAAGAAGAGGGTAAAAGAATACCAGCACCATGAAAGAGAGTTGCTCATCTACTGAACTCTACTTAGTGAAGGTCAGGCAACGAAAACTAATTCTAGGCAGCAATTATATTGGAAGATTAATTTTGTTAAAAGGCTATTTGAATTCAGGGAGGACAAGATTTCACAGGGACAGCGCTTTCAAAGCTGCTGAGTGCAGATCAAGTAACAGTTCTCTCAACAGTAACACCTGGCTGCCTTCAAACATCCATGAAGCAGTCATACTTTTTTCCATTTTAAGACTTTATGGGCTACATTCAGCTCTCTCTGACGCTGGCATAGAGAGCTGAATTCAGCCATCTATGTGTTGTAGCCGGTTTTGAATTTTCTAAGGTCAGTGGGATTGAATCGACACAACTGAAAGCAGAATTTGGGCCTCCAAGTCTAAGGACCAAGTACAGCTTGCTACACCACTTACCTCTATTAATAAAATGCATTTTGCTCTAGCTTTCATTGGAAGGAATTCAGCATATAAGGTTACTCTGTAAAGATAAACATTGAGAAAAATGTCATGTTATCACACTGAGCTATATTCAGGCGTTTGATTTGTTTCCTATTAAAACTGCCAAACCACAGTGACAACATAAAAACCCTTCCCAGCCCACACAGCCAGCAGTACTACAGACACTGGATGAGAGTCTTCTCTCATTTACACCAGCACAATCTCATTTACTTTAATATGGATTGCAGCAGTGTAATGGAGGACAGAATTTGATCCTCTCTGTGGTTTCGTAACCTCGGACTCAAACCTGCTAGATCTAGCAGACCTTGATGTGTATTTGCTTAGAGCTCTGGTCTGGACAGGCATTCACACAGTGGGATTCAATGCATAACTCCTACAGTTGCTGGGCAAGGTAGTTCCCCAGGGCTTAATTAAATTGGTTAGGAGAATTTCACTGCTGGTCACTCATCTTTGCTAGGTTTCAGTCCTCCAGGAGATGAAAACCCTGAGGCTGTGATTGTTATTGCTCGTATAAAATAATTTGCATTCCTTTATTAAGCGGGAATTTCAAAAAATTGACTTGATTCTCTGCAATGCCTTTGTACCCCACTGTGCCAAAAGGCAATACAGTTGAATTGCACAGTTGTTGTGTGAGTGTTTCCTGAGGATTAATGCAAGGGGCAGAAGCCAATCAAAGGTTTGTCCTGTCTGTTTTAAACAGTCTGTTAGGACTTGTATTTCTCTGCTCCTACCATATTTGTATTCCATTGACTTGCCAGGCCCTGTATCTGCTGCTGAAACACCTTTAGGGTCCAATACTGCCACCTTTGAAGTCAATGGCAAAACTCCTACTGATTTCAGAGGTGCAGGTCTGAGCTCTCAGTGACTTTGCAGAGCTCAGTTAATCAGTGGATAACACTGCAAATATCAAATATTAAATCAGTGATTAAAAAACAGAAGGAAATAGAGTCAAGTGTAATAAAATGCAGAGCATTCCCCATATAATGTAATAGAGTACAGTGATTACAGTTGTGTGTGGGTTGTTCTTTTCCGGGAAATGCTCCGCATCTCCTACTTTTGTATCTATGGGATGCTGTGAATACTAATAATTATGTCCTATTCAGTGTCACATACTATCTCATAGAAAGATTCCCTGGGAGGCCACTGATTCCTATATACAGCTCATGCATATGCAGATAAATGTGCTCCTACATGTAATATGTTAATTTCTAATTATACAAAGCATTATTTTAAACAGCATCTTTCATAAAAACTCTATCCCAAAATGTATTACAGAATGCAATAATACAATCATGTGACTCTACGGACTAAATCACTCTACAGAAATTCTGCCTCTCATATGCAATATTGTAGCTTGTCTAAGACTATTAAAAAAAACAAACCCCAGCTCTTTCTGCCGCCGTGAGTACATTTCTCCATTTGCCAATCAGACCATTCAGAATTAGAGTCCGGGCCAGGGGCTCACGAGATCTGAGTTCTATTCTGACCTCTGTAACTGGCTCACTTTGTGACCCTGGGAAAGTCATGTGCTTTACTTTCTTCTTCTGCAAAATGGCATTAATTGGGACTTATCTCTGCATAAGTGTTTGCCATGCAAAGCATTAACTCTGATGCTGTGCCTCTTTTGCTCTTCTGCCCCATTCTAGTAATGCATATTGGGAGCTGTGTGGTGGAATCTGGCTCATACTTAATAAACATGTGGCAGATTAATGACTTTCCTAGTTTACACACATACTGCTGTCATTAGCAGTCTTACTGGAGGGAGGCTAAAGAGCAATGGAAATATACTAATAGTATTACAGAAGCCTCTCAGAGCAGTGGTTCCTTTATTTGGATTTGTGGGAATGGCACTAGAAAAGCTGCAGCCATCGCAGGATATTGACTCATCTCGTAAACAAATCCATGAGCCATCAATCTAAGTCAGGCTCCTCTGGCACTGAAATAGCACCTCTCGCGGTGCAACACATCAATTATTAATGAGAATACAGTAAATGGGAAGGGGAGAGTAAACAGCTACACTCATTCCCTTCCATTTACAACTAAAAGGCTACAGCAGGGGTCTTCCCCCTGAAAATCTGGAAAGCCTCTTCCAAAGTGAGGGGAGCCTCAAAGTCATGGAGTTATGTCCTGATTCTCTGTTCTGACCAGAGATGGGCCTCATCCATGAAGCTATTCAAACTGTTCCAAGTTGGACGCTGTTTGGATTTGGAATTCCAGTTTGGATCCATTACACAGATGGGCCTGAGGCTCAAAGTTTAGGCTCAGATTTGGATAGGAATCCAAAGTTTCACAAAGTTCAAGGGGGCTCCAGGTTGGCCCTACTTCTAATTAGTAGTGTTCATGTCATGATCTGGTATTGTCACAATTCAGCATCATCACTTATTGGCTCAATTTTATCATACAAACATGGAAATGCAATGTCAAGCCATTGCTATTGGGTTATTTTACTTCTCTTTGAGAGTTTCACACTATCTGTTCTCTCTTCCCTGCTGCTACAAGAGTGGGATGCTAGTGCCTTTTGCCTTCACCCCATTTCCTAGACACTTGAAGGGACAGAGAACGATCCAGTCTGTTCTGCTCTGTCTGCTTGTAGGAGGCAGAACTCCAATGATTATCACTCCACTTGCTCTGTGTAAAAGCACCAAAATAAGCGGCTGATCTAACTCACTGACTGCTTTAAAGTCTCATCTCTAAGATGCCACAAGTACTCCTTTTCTTTTTGCGGATACAGACTAACACAGCTGTTACTCTGAAACCTGCTCTAGATCTGCAGACTGAACATCAATGACTAATTGCCTTAGTTTAGTACAGGAAAATCCAATAGAACTTACAAGTATGTAACGCTTCTGACCATATTAAATTCAGACACCCAGTTTGTTCAGAAGGATGTGTTAGTCATCAGGGGTCTAATCACCTCCTCACAGAAATACTGTGCATTTCAAAAGCCTTCCTAGAGTTTAATACATTCGTGTCAACACCTTTAGAGGAACTTAGTTTCAGAAGGCCTCTACACAGAGTGACATACACAATTCCACAGGAGCATTGATTTCAGTGTTAAGAAAAACGGGAAAGAGAATATTTTGAAACGTGAATATTTACTTACGACTGAGGTACCCCTCCAATCCCAAAGCCCACCAGTCCCCTGAGCACAAGGATCCAACTGTATACTGGTGCAAAACCACTGAGGATCCCATAGTACAGGGTCCAGAACACACTGATCTTTAGCCCCTGCATTTAACAAACAACAGAAAAAGGATGATGCTGTAACACAAATTAGAAAATTATAGACTAATGCCCAGATCTCCTAAATCAGGAAGCATAGAAAGTACTCTAGGAGAATAGTTTTGTGAAGCTGGGAGCCAAGGGTTTCATAAAGCTAGGCCCAAAATAGTTAAAGGAGACTTCAGAACTGTATGTGCAAATGTTGCGTGCCTGTGGCCCTCATTAGGCAAAAATCCCTGTAGTTTGCACAAGCAAATAAGTATACTGTGTGCAACATGGACAATTACCATGTGCTTTAATGCATTGCTGAACCTGAGCCCAGAATATCATAAAGACTCTCTTTAAAGAAAACATGCTTCATTTCATAACACAGTCAGACAGTTATTTACTTCATTCTTTATTTTTTGTCAGCTCTCATTTACTGTTACAACCCTGTTGCCCTCACTGGGAGCAGAAACTGGGTTGGCTTTGGCCTGCTTGATTCTTGTACAAGTATGTGGATTATGCAATTCAGCAATGTTATGCACTGAAGTGGAGTGCATTGTAACTGTGTTATAATGGCACCTATTTCAGTAAAAGTTGGAGGCTTACAGTTTTTCTGCCATACTGGTCTGAAATGTTTCCCCAGAGTGTAGAGCTGCACATCATTCCCACAAACACCACCTGTGGAAAATCAGAAATAGTCTTCCTCTTAACAGCACGTATAAATTTCCAGAGAAGAGCTCAGAAGAGAAAGCTGCACAACTTTACCATCAAACCAGAAAATTCAAACATTCATTGTCACTACTGTATTATGTTAAGGTGCTGTGGGTCCAGTTTCCATTAAAGGAGATTTACATATACAAAGTAGGATTTTCAAAACCACTCAACAATGGACTAATTCAACGCCCACTGATGGCAATGGAAGTTTTACTATTGATTTCAATGGGACCAGTTAGACTGATGCTGAGTATTTCTGAAAACCCAACGCATATATTTTTGATAAACAAAGTGATAATGAATTATGAGACAACGACTAGTTAGTGTAAGTTGCCAATAAATGAAAGGTCATTAAGGCCCTGTCCACAGAGATAATCTGCGACTGACATTACAGTGTGCATGCTGGTATCCTACTCATCTGAGGCTCGATTCTGCAAGATGCTAAGCATCCTGGCTCAGATCCTGTAAAGCACTGAAGCATACGTGCATGTGCAGTCCTGTTGACTTCAGTGGGGCTACTCATGTTTAAAAGTAAACATGGCCTTAAGCTTTTTACAGAATCAGGCCAGAGTGCTCAACACCTTGCAGCTTTGAGCTCCTCCGGATGCCTGGTGACACTAGGTATGTCTCACTCAGCTCTTCTCTAACCTCTGACAGTTTCACCAGCAATTTGTGTGAGGTTTGGTCTCACAGGTTATATAACCGTCCTTGAATGGAGACATAATTAGATTTTACAACTTCAGAGAAGTCAATTAAAAAGATTATAATGTTAAAGAAAAAACTGTACCTTTAGTAATAGTGATACTACAGGAAATATAGCATACTCCACAAATAAACATAAGGGTAAAATCCTGTCCCATTGAAGTTAATGACAAAAACTACCAGGTTTCACCCACGGGTGAGATCCTACAGTCTTTACATGGCCAAAAATCCCATTGAAGTCAATGGGAGTTTTATCTAAGAAAGAACTGCAGCCTCAAGCAATATGTGGTGCAAGGAAGGGTCCACTTCTAAAAGTTATACATTTACCAGCTTTCATGTCACATTTGATGATACTCCATCCTTTTGACCTTTTACACACTGAGATCAAAACTGTGCTATGCTGAAACACTGGCTAAGGTCCTCCTTTAGCTGGGCTGGTTTGAGGTCAGATAGGTGAAAGGCATGATGTTTACACTGGCTATTTGATTTAAATGTATTTAGCATATTTACAAATTTGTGCAATATCGGTATAGTTCAAAAATGCCATCAAAGGCCATGGGAGAGAAAAATGTTATGGGAATTTGAGAGTTAAGCTGTAGGCCACAAAGAAGCAATAATTGTAAGTAGAAGGTATTCACACTCATCCATGTCCTACACTCTGGTTTTCTCATCCCTAAAGCCCATCTGCATTTCCAGCACTGTTGCACCATTCTCTGAGGGCTCTACTTTCAGGATTATTAGAGAGCCCAGCTCAAACAGAAAATCCCACTCTACCCCAGGGCTCCCACTCCTTCCATGTACAAAGGAGCTTAGACTTTCCCAACAGGGTAAGAAAGCAGGTCCTCTGAAAAGATGATCAAAATTTACAAACCCTTTCTGTGAGTCAAGGTGGGGCGTCTGAGTTTTTTTGGGATGAGCCTGGGTCAATTTATAAGTTTGGCTGGAAATTACATTTAATGGGAAACCCACATAAGGCAAAATCTGCGGTTCTGGCTGAGTTTCATATTTTCAAATTCTGTCTCTTAAAAAGAAAGGCTCCTACAACACCAGTGAGCCAAAGTCAGAGAGATCCATACTAGTCTAGTCTCCTCCCCTTTGCAAAGGCCATGAACAGATTTTACATTGTGATATAAACTATAATGTCTGAACAGCAATGAGTATAAAAACCTTACAGAATACAGGAGCTGTCAGCTATTTTTCCTACCGATGTAAGCAATGCAACCTGCCAGCTTGGTAATCGCCACTCACAATGAAGCTGAGGAGCTAGGATACTTAGAATCATCATTTCCATTGCATCTGCCATCTAGAAGGGCAATAAAGAAAAAATAATGACTGCCTGAATAGTATCATTATAACAACCAATTATATTCCTCTTTTAAGTTAACACCTCCCTGCTGAAGCCATTCCTGCTGTGGAGGTAAAACATGGCAGTGCAGTTTGAAAGACAGATATTGCATTGCAGATTTGCACAGTGCAGTGAAATAAGCACTGTATTTTCTGAGCATTAGCTTTACACTGGGATATGAGCACTTCAAAACTCATTTCTCTTTGCCCCCATAGCCTTGGAATGGTCTGCTATGTTAAAGTAGTTAAGCCTACGAGATATCAGAATTTTTAGTAGGTAGGATTCAAAGAGCCAAATTCAGAAGTGGTGCATAAGGTGGTGTGAGTCTCAGGGAGTCTAAGTTATTTTAACTCCTTTTTCTGGTTACTTAGCAAGATTTGTATTAGCTTTAGACTCCCCTGAAAGCAGACTGAGTTAGACCTACTTATTGCCATATAACTTATAACCTCGATAACTTATAATCACCACTGGTTTTGGTCCAAATACTTTGAGAAATTATCTATGGGCCAAAATCTACCTCAGTTACCCACAGGGATATAAATCAGGGCAGACTGTAATCCTATATATAGACAATAATTAGAAAATGAAGGATGTAGACATGTTTAGCCAAAAAATATTACAGAGGAGGGGCATTATAGCTCTTTATAAGTAAAATATTGACAATTAAAGAATAGAAAACAGAATCATTTGCCCTGGATACCAACCCCTAAAAGCACTGGGCTGATGTGCAACAGGGATATATTCAGCTATCAGGAAAACCATGTTGATGATGAATTCACAGAGAATATAGAACACTTTGCCTAATGTGATAAATATGGAAAATCTCTAGCTTGTTTTTAAAGAAAAGTGAGCTCAATTTACTGTACGTGTAATTTGGGACCCTTCCTACCTGAAGCAAAGTTTTGGAGTACAGGATCCAAATGGTTCCTTCCAGCCCTGTCTTATAAGACATACAGAAAAAGCCTAACCAGCTTTCTCCTCACATGCTAGGTCTCATTCTGGTAGTTATTAACATTTCAAGTCCTTGTTCATTACATTTTTGTTTGTTTGTGTTTGTCCCCGAGCATGAATACATCATGTGGATATTAGTGTATTACATGGATTCCTTGAGGGGCTGATATGCCATTGCCCTTGGCAACAATTACTTGCCCATGCTAATCCAGTAAGAACAGAGAGCTTCCACTGGAATTTTCCAAACCCGATGGCTTCCACCGCATCTTCCACCATAAAAGTATCTAGAAAAGAATCAACAATTCTGGTTCAGAGCTGCATTCCTTTCCCTCCTACAAGAGCCATACTCTAAGATAGAGCTTCTAATAATACATCTAATTAATAATAATAATTTAATAATGGGCTAAATCCTTAGGGCTTTATTTAGTTTTTATTCAATTCTTACTCAGGCAAACTTCCAGTCTCTTCAAGGATTTTCCCAAATACAATAATTCTAAATATTAATATAATGTCTTACATTTATACAGCACTTTTATATAAATCAGTGTAGTCCCAATGACTTTGGAGGAGCTCCAATGATTTGTAAAAGCTGAAGACTTGACGCTAAGTTTAACGGGGACACTTCACCCACCACTGAAATGCAGCATTCTTTGGAGTGAAGCACAGCAGCTGTTTAACAGCACACAGCAATACTATACAAGAGGACAGGAAGTGAAGGATATTTTATCCAATTAAAATTACAGAGGGAATCTAAGAAGGCAGAATGTAATGGTTTGAGTTGATAATTTGGCCAGGACACGTGGACAATTACTGATACTGTTTCTAAAAATGCCCCCAGAGTTTTGAATCTTGCAAATGGTCATGCTTTGGACCACAGTTTTATGTCTCATCTGAAGACTATCAAACATCTCCAGTTTACTATCTTGGACATTACAAACCACATCTGTCTAAAATTTAGAATAAAAAAGATGTCAGTATAAATGCATTTTTATTTTTGTAGTGGTTGAAATCAGTTTAAGTCTCAAAGTTTTACCAATACCAACTATCAGTAAATATAAAGTCAACTTCTCCATTAAAATGCCCTCATTGAAGAAAAAGTAAAACTTCAGCTAGTCTTGTAATACACTGCTGGAAGTCAGGTCCCAAATAAACCAGTGCTGAGATTTTTCAGAAAGTCAGTATGTGGTTTCACATCCATGTGTCTGAGAGACACAGTGTTGCCGTAGGTTGTATGTCTCTTCAATGCTTTTGAGCTTTCCTTTAAGGCAGATCGCGAACAGAAATTCTCTCCATATTAATGCATGTCCCAGACCTTCCCTGGTATGCTGAGCTCTTTGGAGAGATTCACCCAGGTTTGAATATTATTTTGGGAAACTTAGAGTAAAATAAATAAATAGAAAGGCACAACTGTGCAACAGAGAAAATGCACAGTGAGCCAGAAAACCCCAAATAAAATACTCTAAAGAAGGAGGGCATATCACATTATAATTCCATCCCACTTCTTCCACCATAACTGAATGAGAAGAAACAGAAAAGGGAAAAGAAACACAGCCCATACTATGCAATCAGTCTACAAGTCACTCCAAGTGCTACAGTGCATTCAAATTACATCAACCTCTTAAGTAAATAAGCTCCCTTGGCTGGCAATTGTCCCAGCAGACAAAAGCTGGAATGCTCAGCTCAGTTTCTCCCTCTGGACAAGTGGGAGCCAGCAACACTGCAGAGGCTTCATCCTCAGGCCATGTGTTACTGCTCTAGTGAGCCCTGCAAGATGATTTAGGAGCAGCAGTGATCAGTTCTAAAGGGAAGTTATCCAGCCCTCTCAAACAGAGGAAAGATGTGATGACCCAAGACCCAGTTCCAAGGAGGATGGAGGGTTACAAAGGCAGTAAAAGTGCTTTTTTGGTAGCAAACAGGTAATTCTCCCATCTTTCCCCTCCTGGAGGCCATGGTGTTCCTGACTGGTGTTGTGTTCTTCTCATTATGGATATAGAGAGAGATGTGGTGGGAAACGGTAAGGAAAAATACTGAACAGAAGTGGATGAACAAAAAATATCCAGCTACACTGTGATTGTTAATACTAGGTCAACAGAACATTTTGAATTAAATTAGTCACATTTATATTGTGTTATCCAAAGGTAACAATCAAGTACCTAAAGAAAAATGTGCACATTTAGTATTCAGTGCTGAAATGTCCCAAACAAAGAAGCTAGGAGAAATTCCACTAAGTACTCAACTATCTGCATCAACTCGTGTCATGCAGGCTACCAAACAACTGTCAGATGCCATCAGCTTTCAACCATCATGTAATTGAACGTATACTACAAAATTAACATACCAAGTTAACTATCCTCCATCTTCCTGAAATAGTGCTGCAAGGGCTCAGTCCAAACCCACTGATCAGGATCAAGCAATAAATCCTAAATATGCTTTTATTTGACCTTTTGACTCATCTGAACTGATCAGTATGTCAGTTGTATTGCCCTATAATCTACAATATCTAGATATGGGTTTAAGATCCCAAATTCAGATCCAGATCTTGAACAGTCCATAATTTTGGAGTGTTTGGATCCAGAGTTTTGGTTTGGCAAGCTATGAAGACAGGAAGGATTTGGAAAATATGGAACCAGTTCTGGATTCATACTTTGACCATCCCCTAAATTCAGGTGTGTTTTGATCTGAGAATTGCTTTGGCTCCAGTTCTGATAACATCAAAACAAACAAACAATCCAATCCCCTCAGAAGACGGTTTAGTTAAATGGTGACGTATCAGCTGCATCATAATTAATCCATATTGTTATTTATCACTTTGACCTGCAGGTTTTCTAGTTCTCTAAAACCAGTAGGCTCAGGCTTGGCTGCAGTTTGAGTGAAATGTAGAAGCCACATCCCTTTTCTAAGAGGAGAACCAAAGTCCTGCTTACCATCAGTTGGATTGGCAAATTCCTTTGGTACTGCAGCTCCATCCTCTAGCTCTATAGCCTCTAGCTCTGTCCGAACACCTTCAATCTGAATTTCATGCTCTCCTGAAATGGCATCTTCGTCTGACCTGGAACTTTCCCCTGTTCGGCGAAACTTGACCACCCTAAGAATATAGAAATGAGAGTAAATTCTCCTGTGGGTCTTTTCTCGGATAGTAATATGATTTGCTGAAGCTTCATTTAGTTATGTTTTATTAACTATTATTTTACTAACTTCTATAGTGCCTGTTGCTGTGGTAGCAGGACCCTTTGAGATTAAAGCACAAACCAAAACCATTTAACCAAATACTAAGCAAAACAAATGTGTCTTGTATCATGCTTTGAGGTGTAAGCCCAGCCACTAGATACAGAAGATCTTAATTTTAAAACTAACCTCCTGTTGTCTCCCTACCTTTTGCATCTACAATGGATGAGCATTTGGATATCTAACCACCTGATTGAAATCACATAGTTGGCCATTGAAATGTTAAGCATTCATATTTAGGTTCTGAAAGTGGATGTTTCCTAGCCTATCTTAAAACAAGAGGTGAGCTATCAGATATCCAAGTCGCATATCATTCAAGGCTTTAAAGACCATTAGTGATGCCTTGAATTCAACGTTTGTATTAACAATTTACAAGGTTTAATCTTTTTGACAGCAAAGTTTTCTTAATGCCAATTGACTCAAAGGATAGGGCTGCTGCATATACAGTTAACACTGCATAAAATCACTTTTTGACAAAACAAAAACGAGTGTATGAATTTAGTGCAGGCAAAAAAGTGCCAGTTTGACAGCACTGGAGACTGAAGTGCTCTGTTCACAGAGTAGGTGTAACATGCGTCACATAAGGGAAAGGTTTCAGAGTAACAGCCGTGTTAGTCTGTATTCGCAAAAAGAAAAGGAGTACTTGTGGCACCTTAGAGACTAACCAGTTTATTTGAGCATAAGCTTTCGTGAGCTACAGCTCACTTCATCGGTAGTATGCAGTATGCATCCGATGAAGTGAGCTGTAGCTCACGAAAGCTTATGCTCAAATAAATTGGTTAGTCTCTAAGGTGCCACAAGTACTCCTTTTCTTTTTACTTAAGGGAAAGTATCCCCACAGTCTCCTATAAATTTATCTCAACCCTGAACTGGAAGGACCACCTTCTGAAAGTGAGAAGGAAGTTCAATTTTCAGGACTCATTCAATCCTCAGCCTTGCTGCTGAGATTACCAGCAAGGCACAGCCCAGTTAGAAAGGATTATGATGGCAAATACAGACACTTGACTACTGGGAACCAAAATGAGAATCACCAAATTATTTCACATAGGGTACCTTACAGCCATCAGAGAGTAACAATATCCATTCACTTTCACAACTGACTTGGGATGAACATGAGGTAGTGACCAAAGTAAAAGGCTGTCACATTACCAGTCTCGCTAGCCATTTAGCATCCCTCGGTTCATTTTTAAATATTATCATTCATCACTTCACCTACTATATTGAGGTTCCAGAAACACACAGATAACACAACTACTTTAATTCAGATTATTTATTTGAATAAATATATTTAGACAATTCCATAATGCTAAAGACACAAGCTCAGTTTAAGACAGTAGCATGTAAAAGCAATCAGATTTGTAGTCACAGATCTATCACAGTGACCATCTAGAAAAAAGAAAGTAGTCAATTTAGTGCAGATAGCCAGTTGTTTTCTAATATTGAATTATTTTATGAATCCTGCTTCATTATGTAATATTTAGCTACCTGCCAAATTTCAAGATTTCTAATTGTCCTCTGGGACACAAATCAATCTTCTGAAAACAAACAAGGACAAAGCATTTGAAACTAAATGACACAACTTTATTTAATCCATGTGCCTGTACGCATGTAGACAGACAGACAAGTAGTCAGAAAGAAAATCCCTGGCAGAAAATAACTTACAATTCTGTGCTGTTAACATGAACAACTATATGTAAAGTTATTATTTGGTTGCTTATTAATTTGGTTGCTCTGCAGATCCATCTTCTGATATTGTGACAGGGAGCAAACTATTTTAATATACTTGTGATTTTATTAAGTTAGACCATGTATATGGAATGGAGGTCCAATCTTGTGGCTGGTTACCTCCCTCAAGGTGTGGGGAATCTTCAACTCCCATTGAAGTGTATGAGATCTCAGCACCCCAGAGGATTCAGGGCACACTTATATTGGCCAGTCATTTTCTTAATCTTAATTTATGTGGATAGTATGGTTATAATCAATGTAAACAGTTAGGCTGAAAACATCAAACATTACTTACCAAATCCAGATGTCCTTACTCGGTTTTCACTCAGTCTTTATTCACTCCTTACTTTGGCATACTTCCAGGGATTTGCCTGAGTAAGGAATGAGTAAAAACCAAGTAAGGACTTGAGTATTTGGCCCTGAGCTGAGTTGATGGGACAAAATCTGCCCTGTGTTGTGCAGGTATCACTTGTGGGGGGAAGAGAGCCTCTTCTACTTGATGCAGCAGCAGGACAAGATTGCAACCCAGAGCTTAAGAGAGTTCTAGGGATTAAGACTGCTTGTACAGGCTGCTACAACACTGCCCTAAAGGTTTACTGGGCATTCTGATCACACCAACAACCAGCAAAGAAACAGGTCCAGAAAGTTTTGCATGCAGTTGTCCCTCTGTTTCCTCTCATCCTGGCTCCCTAAAAAGTAACCCCATTTGTGAGACTAGTCAGCAGAGCAAAGAACCACAGTGAAAGTCTCTGCATGTTAACAGATATTAAGCAGTATTTTACTTTTCTTGCATACAAACAAATACTTCATTTCTAGAAAGTTTGACATCGTAAATATATGGTAGCTTCTTTTGCTGTTATTATATGCATAGCAAAACCTTTGAATTCTTGATTCATAATTTTAGATGATTCCTATAGACTGCCCCAGAAAAGATAAATTCACAACTGAGAAATATAGCAGTGAGAAACTACTGTAATTGCCTGCCATTTTGAACTTTAGCCTCTTCAAGTTTTCCCCAAAGAAAGGTAGTCAAGATTTGGCCATTTTTATTCATGTACAATTATTTTAGAAATAGATCCCATTGGGATAAAGCTGCTTTCAGAAAGGAGACTTGCTCAGGACTATAAATATTCACAACATACAACAAAATGGAGGTACACATGACTGTAGTAAAGCAAATGAAGAATAAATGTGCTATCTCCGGATTTACAGATTTGTGATTTACATGCTGTTTATAAAAAACGGAAGGAAACGTTTAGTAAAGTTCCTTATTTACATAATCATGTAGGCAAAAGCCATTGGAAATCAAAAAGACTTTTTTTGCACCCTTCTTGGAAATTATTTTGGACTTATTATCCTGGGGAATAGATTTTCGTTGAGTCTTTTGAAAGAAAACATAACGCTACAGCACTTATTTCTTATTTCAATGTACAAGGTTATTATCTAACGTGCAATAATCACTTCCCAACTCTAGTCATTAAGAGTTTGGCCCTGCACAGCACAAGTGCAGAATAAGCACACGGTATCAAGCGATGAGTAGGGAGTACAGGGGAACCCAATCCTGCATTAATGAAAGTGCTGCTGCCCAACTGCCAAACGACTCCTGCCTAGCAGTAGAAGAGAGGCTGAAGGAGCAGCGAGCACATCGTTCAAAAAACGTGCACATCCTGCTGTGCACTGTTAAAGAACTTGCAGAATCAAGCGCAAGTATTCTTGAGAGGGACCAGTTAGCAAATATATATTGTTTTATGGCCCTGGTCTCAGATCCGTGCATTTTTCTTTCATTGGTTTGTTGGACAACCAAATACTTGTTAAGGAATCAAAATTCTCTCTTTTATCACCAGGTGTCCCTCCTACTCTTTGGATGCACACTGTATGCTACCATGGAAGTGGAAGGTTTCCTACCCTTCCTCCTATATACAAGGTGGTGCCAAAAATAATTGAGAATAGAAAGTTAAAACTGTGGCGTCTGCCTATGTAAAAGTCAATCACACTGGAATCTGCAGTATATGTCAGAACACTGCTCACAAGCATTTCCATATTCATTTTCATAATGGCACTCTCTGTAGTCACAATTGTATCCCAGGCCTCTCTATGGCTTAGAGCCAAGAGCGATCCATCTTATTACCTTCACATGTGTGCCAAACAATCAGGATACAGCTAAAGGCTAAATATTTTGTAATAGTTCTATTCAAAATGCACAACTAATGTCACAGAGTCCTCAAACCTTTTTTCACTCTATCCCCACCCTTTGTAACACCTGTGTAACTTATAGAGCTTAGCCACTGACACCCTCTTGTATTTCAGTGTAATATGGTTTTTTTGTTTTTTTTGTTTTGTTTTTTGGAGAAACTATCTTAGCCTTGATTGTGTCTCTTCCAGTCTTCAGTAACTTAATATTTTTAGCCTAGAATAAAGATTAGCTGTGATGGTCTTTATCTTATTTAATTTCATTTTCCTTCTCTTTAAGGGACAACAACATCAAATACCCACCAATTATCCTTACATGCTGCAGCTGCTGCAGTCAGACATGCACATATGACAGTTTTAAAAGGTGAAGTGAAAGACTTTATAGTTGGCAAGCCTGATGTCATAAAAATAAAGGGAAGGGTAACCACCTTTCTGTATACAGTGCTATAAAATCCCTCCTGGCCAGAGGCAACATCCTTTTACCTGTAAAGGGTTAAGAAGCTCAGGTTACCTGGCTGGCCCCTGATCCAAAATGACCAATGAGGGGACAAGATACTTTCAAATCTGGAGAGGGGGAAAAGGCTTTTGTCTGTCTGTGTGATACCTTTGCCGGGAACAGATCAAACATGCAAGCCCTCCAACTCCTGTAAAGTTAGTAAGTAATCTAGCTAGAAAATGCATTAGGTTTTCTTTGTTTTGGCTTGTAAAATTTGCTGTGCTCGAGGAAATGTGTATTCCTGTTTTTGTGTCTTTTTGTAACTTAAGGTTTTGCCTAGAGGGATTCTCTATGTTTTGAATCTGACTGCCTGTAAGATTATCTTCCATTCTGATCTTACAGAGTTATTCTCTTATCTTTTTTTATTCTTCTAATAAAGTTCTGTTTTTTAAGAATCTGATTGGGTTTTTTGAGTCTTAAAAATCCAAGGCTGGTTTGTGCTCATCTTGTTTATTCTCAAGCCTCCCCAGGAAAGGGGGTGTAAGGGCTTGGGGGGATATTTTGGAGAAATAGGAACTCCAAGTGGTCCTTTCCCTGATTGTTTGTTAAATCACTTGGTGGTGGCAGTGTTTACCTAATCCAAGGGCAATGACTTTGTGCCTTGGGGAAGTTTTAACCGAAGCTGGTAGAAATAAGCTTAGGGGGTCTTTCATGCTAGTCCCCACATCTGTACCCTAGAGTTCAGAGTGGGGAAGGAACCCTGACACCTGAGTTCTGTATTTCTTCTGCAAAAGCTGATGACACCACTAGACCTAAAATAGGGCAAAGTGCTGGGGAATCAGCAAAGCTCAGGTAAAAGGACTTTGATCCATGAAAAAAACATCAGGGGCTGAGCCTCAGCTCCATCCCACCAGAGTGTCTGTGCAAGTGGGCCACAGCCACTAATACAGGCCATGGAGAGGAGTAGTGAACGTGGCCTGCTGTTTCCCTATAGTGCAGAGTTTTGGTTTAGTGGAATCAGGCAGTACATAGACCACACCATATTGCTGACCCATCCTGGCACATGCATTATTTCTCCCACTACACCCCACTTGAAGACCTGTAGTCATTCATCACTAAAATCTGTGCTGCATATGGGTAGTGGAAAGGTCCAGCATCCACCTGTGTGGGAATATCACTGCTATTGCTCCCTTGAACAACTGACTTGCAAAACATTTTAAGAAGTTTTGGGGTCTTCTTCGGGTACTCAGGGTATCCCAGGATTTGATCCACTGCATAATAATGCATCCCTTGCATTAATTCCTTGCATTCTTTATACTTCTTTAGTAATGCTAACAGCTGCAACAGGACAAACAGAGCATCTGGTCTAAAGGATTTAGGCCTTGGCAGGTAAGCAAAGGAAGAACAGATGTTCATCAATTTTTGTTTTAAAATACATGCATTTGTAAATTTGAAATCTAATTATATAAGACCAAATCCTGGTCCTGTTGAAGTTAATGGCAAAAGCCCCATTGACTTCAGTGGAACTAGGAGTTAGCCCATGTTCTGTTAATGATGTGGGATATGTAAAGGATTTTTGCATTCAGTAGAAATAAAAAAGGTTCTCAGTTCAGCTTTATGTTCAACTCCATTTGCAAATTTAATTCTAAATTCTCCCAAATGTATTTTTACCTCAGTAAAACCAGAATTGCTTTGAATTTTCCTTTGCTGGAGCTAAAACATGAATGAAATAATTTACTACTTTCTTACATTCTCTTGAGAATTGTCATTATAACAATGTCAGCTTGTCAACAGAATGCATACGTAGTCATCATATGATCTACAAAGCATGTATGCTCGCAAACACATACTGAAAGTTGTACTTCAGTAAGATTTTTATTATCAAAACGCAATTAATATGAATGTTCCATTCGTATTTTATGTACGAAAGCTTTATGAGCACCAGACTTAATTATGTGGGATGTGAATTGACTTGTTTTCTGTTGTATTTTTGCTATTTTTAGCAGCACCATTATCTGTATAGTAAATCCACATGCTAGAATTTCAGCACTCCCAGGGCATGACCCCAAGTCCTCTGAAGTCAATGGTCATACTTCTATTGACTTCAGTGGGCTTTGGATCGGGCCTGTCGTACCCAATTTCTCTTTGAGGTTATAACTGAAAATTGTTCATACAACATATATAATTATTTTACAGTGTATTATTAGGTTTCATACAAAATATGTGCTAATAAATACCTGTCTCTTAATAAAGGGCCTGATCTTGAACCCCACCTATTAATAATTATTTATTATTATTTAACAAGTATATTGAGGTAGTACCTAAAGAGTGACCAGTTTGGGGCATCATGGTGCTAGATGCTGTACAAACATATTGTAAATGATCAACAAATCCTATTGACTTCAATGGGAGTTTTGCCTGAGTAAAGACTGAAGAACCTGGCTCCAAACCTCATTGTAAGGAATAAAACACAGCTCTTGAACAAAGAACCTGTGAAACTATTTGAAACAGAAGAAAAACACAGTGATGAGTTTACTGATGCATACCTCGGAAATTCTTCACTAATGAAGAACCTTGTAGAGCTGCATTTTTGTGCAAGACCCCACAATACTGAATAAATCCAATTATTCCTACACTGTAAGGCACTGTAGATAATTATTAAGTACATTAAAATAACAGAATAGAAAAAAGATGGCCTAATGAAAACATGCATCATTTCTCTTCTGAAAAGCAGAATTGCACCATAACAAATGGTTTTCAACACAGCCTGAACTTCATGTCATTGTATAAGCCTAACTGATTAAACATTTAACTAAATTATTTAATTTACATCATCTCAATGTTATTTTTAATTCAGTTCAATCCTTTATTCTCTGCCTCCGTGAGTCAATGTTTTATAAATATGGATGTGTTTTAAGCAACAAGGCAACAAAGCATGGAGAAAATGTAATTATTAAAGGATACCTCTCACATTCAGAAGAAGTGAAACCATTTCAAAATGACAAAGCCAGCAATCAGGTTGTTATCAGCTCTTCGCACAGATCTAGCATTTAGGTACAAACAGCAAGGAGTTTGTCATGCACAAGCATTCCTTGTACAGCAATGTCTGCATCTTCAAACCACACAGTTTACAAACACCAGTGGCCCTCGCTGCAAACATACCCTTTGAAGAAACGTTGTGATCTGCAATCAGTTGGCTGCATGAAGTAGAAGGCTAGGGAAGATGCCTACCTTGGCACGATGTTATTTACAGATGCAATCCACATTGCAAATGCATTGCTAATGTTTCCTCTCACTAGAACGCTTTGCACCCTCCGAGATTATATAACCACCTCCCACATGCACACCCACCCACCCGAAGTTCAAGTAAAAATAAAAATTGAGTGACTTAATAAAGCAAACAGCTCCCTACAGCAGATCCAGGGATCAAGGATGCTGAACCTGGGCAGACAGACTAGGAAAATGGCCTGCTTCCTGTGGCCTGAGCCATTTCCCAGGAATAGTTTCAATTGAAAAAAATCACTGGGATTCGCATCCTGCAGTTTGTTAAAAAAAAAAATCCCTGTGTGTCTCTGTCTCCCCCTGCTACTTACGGCAGCTGTCTTAGCTGGAATAAATCATCCTCCATTGCCAGGCTGGGTTTGGTAGAGCTGTTCTCATTGCTCTTACATTGTGGTTAATGGAGAGAGGCTGGGATTTCAGGAGCGCTGGCTGCTGGACAGCTCCCTCCGCTACAGCAGCAGCAGCTGCACCAGCAGCCACCGAAACAAAGCGGCAGCCAAGAGGGAGTGGAGGAAGGGAGGGGAAAGAAAGAGAAGACCTGGGGAAGAGAGAGAGAAGCTGCTGCTGCTGGAAGTCCAGGGCAGGAGGTTGCTCTGGCCACAGAAGCTCACAGATTCCTTACTATTATTTTAGCAGGGTGGCTGCTGTATTTTTGCTTTAGTATTTTACCGGATTCTATGAGGTTGCAGTCCCTGTGATCAATATTTAGTGTGAAAACATCTGCTTATTAGGAAGATGTCGTCTCAGGGAATATTAAACACTACAGGAAAATGCAGTTAACATTCTAATGAGGAGTCACAAATAGAAGGAGGTTCAAAGTTATCTGGGGTGAATCTACTCACAAAAGGGGCAGCAGAGGGTCCTTAAAATGACTAGCTATTAACTGGCTGAGCTGTCCAGCTGCTTCCTTTAATGGGGGTTTCTCAGAAAATGAAATTAATTTAGATAAATAACAGACAACACCTACACACATACTTATGATGGTAGATAGATTAGAGTAAAACCTATTTTGTGTGACCCTGGGAGTTGGGTGCTTGACCCTCACTGAAAATCAATGGCAGTTAGGTGCCTAACTCACTTAGGCACTTTTTAAAATTCCACCCTAAGGCCTTGAGACTGCAAACATTTATGTGTGTGAACTCACTGCATGCTGTTCACATGAATGAAGCTTGCAGGCTCAGGCCCTTAATTTGGAGATACATTGGAGCAGTCTCTTAAGGCAAGAGATTGCCTAGTAAAGGTGATCTGCTGTAGAGGTCTCACAATGTTTACATGTGTGTGCACCTGTACTTGAGTGAAGTTGTGCAAAATATGTAACTTCATTATCTGAGAGAATGCACCATCAACCTAGCATACCTTTTCCTGTTGATATTCTCCTTCTACAGGATTTTCCTATAGATGGAAAGGGTAATTTAGCTGTGTGTGACTGGATATATCTATTATTCCTTTCCACAGAAAGGCCCAACAGAAAAAAATACAGGAAAAATGTTCTAGGAGGATGATGAAGAAACAGTATTGCTTTCTCCCCTTGGCAGGGTTTGTGTAGGCAGAAGAAGCAAGGGCATGATCACTGAACAATGTTGACTCTGAGGATCTATGGAGAATCCCAGCCCCAACGCTGCATATGTAGGAACATCCAGGTTGAATGCCTGCCTTCTGTGTACTGACCAGCCTCGCACCCCTCGGATGGCTGGTTCAGTGGCCATGTTGCTCCTAACCCCCCTTCTATGCCTGTTTGGAACTTCATCTTTCAAGTGCGGTGAAAGCCAGGGGCGGGGTGCTAATACTGCAAGGAACAGCTGTGGCGAGAGAATCCTATGGGTAGCAGCTGCCCCCTAACTGCTGCTCTTTGGCCAGCCAGTCCCTCCAACCATGCACATACTTTAAGATGTGCATTGCTGATACAGAAGGGCTGCCAGGAGTTATATAGCAGGAGATACATTTCCCATCTTCTCTAGGGATGACACAGTTGCTCCCTAATTCACCGCGGGACTCTGTTACTGTGAAGTCACTTATTCCTACAAAATAACTTGAGGGGTTTCCCTATAACCAGAATTGGCAAATTTGCATACTGTGCACTGAAACAATTTGGGACTTCCCCTCTCCTCCATGGGAAACAATGGGCTAGATTCTAGCCTGCATGTCCGACAAGATGCAGCACAGGAGTCAGAGCCTAGGTGGAAGAAGTGTGAAGGTGACTTTAAACCCATCTCCATAATTCTGGGCAGCTCCAAGGTCTGATGCCACCCCTAGCATTAGGTAAAGCAAGCCCAGGAGCCAGTGTAATTTGAGGCAGGCTTGCATAGCTATCTATGGGCTTTTCCATAGCCTAGAATAGCCAGAGCACAGAGTATTCTAGGCACTTCTCCTCTTGCCCCTGGCATGATCCTATGCTAACAGCTGCACAGGAGCATGTCATAAGGCTACTTACATGAGCCCTACACCACTGTTGTGCTATGGAAATTCCCTAGGAGCCACTCTGTCTCCTTTATGGCATAAAGAGGTCACGGCAAGAGACAGAATCTTAAAAATGTAGGACTGAAAGCGGCCTTGAGAGGTCATCAAGTCCAGCCCCCCACCCTGAAGCAAGACCAAGTAAACCTACACTATCCCTGACAGGTGTTTGTCCATCCTGTTCTTAAAAACCTACAATGATGGGGATTCCACAACCTCCCTTGGAAGCCTATTCCAGAGCTTAACTACCCTCATAGTTAGAAAATATTTCCTAATATCTAACTTAAATCTCCCCTTCTTCAAATTAAGCCTATTACTTCTTGACTTCCCTAAAGTGGACATGGAGAATAACTGATCATAGTCCTCTTTATAACAGCTCTTAATATATTTGAAAATAGTTATGTCCTCCCTCAGTCTTTTTTTTTTCAAGACTAAACATGCCCTGTTTTTTTAACTTTTCCTCATAGGTTTTCTAAACCTTTTATATTTGTTACTCTCCTCTAGACTCGCTCCAATTTGTCCACATCTTTGCTAAAAAGTGGCTCCCAAAATTGGACACAGTACTCCAGCAGAGACCTCTCCTAGAGTTTTGAAAGATACATCCTAGTTCACAATAGTGGGTTCATCTGTGCTCACCCAACCACCCACACTATGGGCTAGATTCCAGCTAACTCCTATGTGGGTGTGCACTGGCAAGTAGGAGTGAGGAGCTTCCTCTCTCCTTGTGCAGTCCATACAAGGGCCAGGTAGAATTGCAGTCCCTGTGCTGAACGGAGTGCAGGGACTGCTCCCTAATTAGTAACAGCTCCCCTAAGAGGAAAGGAGGAATAAAGAGTAGGTGGAACCAGTGGTTCTCCCCAATCTCTGTGCTGGCCAGCATTGTTGTTGGCCATCTGGTAGGGAATATGCTGCAGTGCTTCCCTTAAAGACTCATAAGACAAAGGCCAAAAGAACAAAGGAATCAGCAACAAAAGATATTGCTAGAGCCAGACAATATTTCCTGTTAGTGTTTGCTGGCTAATAGTTTAACCCAGTACTGATTAATTCTTGATCACTGGCTAAGATTTTAGATTTGCTGCTTTCTCATATTAAGAAAGTAGAGTTGGCAGTAATTCTTGACAAGCCGACTGGTTCTTAAGTCCTGGCTATAGAGACAAGATGAAAAAATAATGGCCAACAAAGGAGAAGCAAGGAATTATTCTGAGGGACTATTAAAATAAACCAGCATCCCTCCACACACCCCTGTCATGTGACTTGAACACTGGAAACATTCAGAGGCAGTGACTGATTCAGCACAGAGAGATGAAAGAGGTCTATAACCCTGGAATAGAAAGATTCTCAATGTTTTTTAAGGCAATACATTTATTTTAATAAAAGAAGATAATAGTTCAAGACAGAACATACAGAGTTAAAGAGTCTTCAGCAGACAGGATTGACCACCCGACAAAATTTAATCATAAATTTCAAGAAGATTTGTGTCTTCTCTTCGGAAAATCCAGGTTAAGGCAACCACAGTTCAATTCATTAAATGATCCAAGAAGGCTGCTATGTTCCACAGAATAAAATGCTGCAGATAAATCCACTACAATGAGGGGAGTTATTGAACTGAAACTGCTAAGGGAAAGCCGTCATTACAGCCCTTAACCAGAATTGGCTCAGCAGGGCAGACTGACCTAATCCCAGAGTGAAATTTATCCACAAAATTGTCTCTGACAAGATGAGATCACAGCAACTGTATGTAGCTACAGCTTCTTCCAAAATCTTGGTAGTAATGGCATTTTAAGTTAATGTCCTATTTGAAAAAAGTCATTCTGTAGCAGAGAGAACTTTTTTTTTAAACAATACAGTAACTACTCTACTCCTTTACTAAGCCAGGTGCCTCTGGATAAGACAATTTATGCAATAAATTAAAGGTCTAAAATAGCAATATAAGGTTCCCTACACCAGTGCTACTCAAAGTGGTGGTCCGCGGACCGGTGCTGGTCTGCGAGCCATCGGCTGCCGGTCTGCCGCACACACTGGAAAAAAAAATTGCCGGTCCCCCACATCAGATAACTTGAGAAGCACTGCCATACACTGTCCCTCTCCTCCTGCACTAAGCATTTAATAGGCATTAGACATTTATGAGAATGACACATTCAATGTGCACCTTACAGCTGCCAGGCCTAGGTTTTTGTTTTTTTTTAAATTTCTTTCTCATCTTCTCTCTAATGCTCCCCTGGTTCTATCAACCCCCTGCTGTCTATTCCCCCTACCCTTCCAGCTGCTCTCCTTCTCTCTAACAGCTGCTCCCCTGTCATTCTGCCATGCACTGAATGATCTCAGGCAAATAGGAGCTCGGCCTGAAAGACATCTAATATGCCAGACATTTGGCTAACAAAAGCCCTTAGAATCAATTTAGTAATTAGTTGAAAACGAAAATGACTGTTAACTGCCAAGGCCCGTAATAATGAGTGGCAGCTGCCATCTTGAGGTGCTCTCAAAAGTCTCAGTAGCATTTCCTGAACAGATCCACTGCCTTTCCACAGTCTGGGAGGATTCTTCCTCTATCTTCTTCCAATGGCTGCTGTGCCATGCATGCCTGTTTATTCTGGCTTTGCACAGCAGAGAGGATTTGGGCCTAACTGAATTAGGGTTGCCAACCCTCCAGGATTGTCCTGCAGTCTCCAGGAATTAAAGATTAATCTTTAATTAAATACTGTATCATGTGATGAAATCTCCAGGAATACATCCAACCAAAATTGGCAACCCCAAACTGAATACACGTGAAGATTTCAAAATTATTCATAAATATTTATTGAAAGAAAAGTGTTCCGTATCAGTTTCTGTCTGGCTGACTTGTTAAGCCCAGAGTTCTATTTTACCTTTGCTAGAGTGGATGATAAACATCATGTCCCCCTAAAGCAGCCTAAGGAAAGTAACTCCTGCCCTGCTTTAGACATCTGTGACATCCCTGACTTGCAAGACAAACACAGAAGTCTGTGAACAAGTGAAAGCCCTTCTGTTCATCTTTATAATCTGTGATTTTTAACTGTTCCAAAGTATTCTATTAATATTACAGTAACTCTGTTTTTCAAGATTTAGTTTAAAAAAACATTTACTCATTAAATTGGCCTATATTTTGTCACATCCACTTACATTATCGATAAAACCAAAAGCCAAATCATGTTCACTTTACTCACATGAGTAACTGTTCAAGTTAACGGCACTCACTCTTAAAATCAGTGGGACTACTCCTAAGAGGAAGGTGAGCAGATCTGACTTTTAATTTTTCCTCTTGTCAGCTCTTCGGAGCCAATCCAATTATAGGAGAATGAGCTGGAGCCTCTATTCTGGAGGCCATTAATCAACATGGACAGCTAATTTCCAACTGCAACAGCTTTACTACTAGCAGAGATGCGTGAAACAGATAGAACTCAGCTTGTCTTTAGATCCCAGTTGAGTAGCTTGCAGCAATGGCAGCTAGAAAACTCACCTGTTAACTTGTAAATTAAGTCAGTTGGCTCTGAAATTTATTCAGAGTGAAATCCACCCACCAGCTTGGGGAACACAAGCAGAGCCACGCCAGCGCCACCACAGTCTTGCCGCTGTATGAGAGGAGAGGTGGCCGCAGAGCAGGTGCGCAAGCAGAACTCTTTGTGGCAATGCAGAGACATTTGCAGTGCCACCGAGATATTTCGGGGCAAGACGTTGAGGCACCACAGTGACATTTCCTGGTGACACTTTGTGGCAAGGCAGAAACCTTTTCTGGCGACATTTCGCGATGCTGCAAAATGATGTTGTGAGTGGCGGCTGCGGTGTTGTTAGAAGTAACCTCAAGCGTTCAAAAAGCATGATTCGGGGCCCCTAAAATGGTGAGAGTAACTGAAAAATGGTGAGATTTCCATTACAACAACGGGGACTACTGGCTCCTTCGTGGCCTCCCGGGCTGGGGCGTCAGGGGTTGTGCTTTCCAGCTCTTCTGCACCCAGCGCCAAACTTCGCTCTTCGTTTAGGGCCAGCTGGGATTGCCGCACAAGGAGCTGACCCCAGGAGCAAACCTCCCACTGGCTCAGTGTCAACACATCGAGGGCAGCTGGTTGCTCTGCTGAGCTGCCCGGCCAGATCGACCCGGCCCCGCCGAGCGCAGCTGGGGTGGCGGGAAGGGGAGGAATCCTGCCGCCAGTCTCCAGGCCGTAGCAACCAGCCGCTCCCCAGGAGCCCGTTGCTAGGGGATCCGCGCGCTAACAAGGTCCGACCCGGCCGCTTCCGGTCCGCTCCATCTTCCGCCCCCTGGACCCCGCGCCTCTCGGTGTCTTTGGTTCCGGCCGGCGGCAGCAGGAAGGGCTCGGGGCATGCTGGCCGGGGAGACGGGCAGAGCGGTCAGGCGGCTCCTGCGGGCCGGAGGCGCGGTCAGGTCAGGAACGGCGGGAACCGGGTGCGGGGGAGGGCTACTACAGCCGCCGCCGCCGCCGCCTCCGAGGGGGGAGGGGCGAGAAGGAAACATGGGGTTGGGTAGGAGGAGAGTGGGGGCGGGTGCGAAGGGGAGAGTAGGCCCTGAGGGGGGCAGCGTGTGGGGCCCCTCCATGGAGGCCGGGGCGGCGCGGCAGAGGCCGGAGCACCCAGGTGGGCCGGGTCCGTATCTGACACCCCGGGAGGGGGCAGCTTGGCGCCGGCTCGCAGGGAGGCCGTTGAGTGACGGGGCCCAGCCAGGCCACCGGCTGCAGCCTCCTCGCCCCAGGGGGGTGACCGCAGCGGGCGTCCCGCCCTGCCCGAGAGGCCGGAGCGCCGCCCCGGGCGGCAGCGTGCGCGGGGGTTTCAGTTCTGCCCGGGGGCACGCTCGGGTCTCGGTGTCAGCCCGGGGCATGTGGCGGCGCCGGGGGGTCGATACACGTGCGGTTCGCCCCAGCGGGAAGGCGGCCGGCCAGCGGGGGCTTTGTATTTTGAAACCCTTCCTGGGTTGTGAATTCACTGAAGATCTTTACCCCCCCACACCCGTTTCACTTTCCGTTGTTACACATCCAGAAAATAATTTACCTCAGAGCCGAGGAGGGGGCGGTGTTGCCATGTGGACTCCGACTGCCTGGCGTTATTCTGAACTTTAATTTACTGACTTGTCATGTGGCCGGTTTCATTCAGCCGTGAGCCAGGATTTATTTCTTGTGTGCTACCGTGTCTGTAGAAAGAACAGGAGGACTTGTGGCGCCTTAGAGACTAACCAGTTTATTTGGGCGTAAGCTTTCGTGAGCTACAGCTCGCTTCATCGGATCCGATGCAGTGATCACGAAAGCTTCTGCTCAAATAAATTGGTTAGTCTCTAAGGCGCCACAAGTCCTCGTTTTCTTACGTATACAGACTAACACGGCTGCTACTCTGAAGCGTGTAGATAGAGAGATCCTCCCCCAGGGAACAGCAGGCACTTGTGTCTGTAATACTGCCAGCCTAAGGGCGACTGGATTGAGCGCAGCACCCCAACTCAGAGGGACCATATATTAGCAACTTGTGCTGAAAGCTAGTCCTCTGATTTGCAAACTTTGGATCCTTTGGTTACAGGAGAGATGTATTGGTGGTGTAACAATTACCAAAGACATGACTGGGGGTAAAAACACACAAAAATAGGATTGTACCGGAGAAAAATAACAGTGTTCTGTGTATTACAGTGTCCTTGCCTATAATTCCTACATGATGTGTTAATGTTGTTACTGATTTTCCAGTAGAAGACAGCAAGCAGACTTTCCCCCTTACTTTTTTAGGCATAAAGTAATGAAGAACTGGGGTGTTGTTGGTGGAATTGCTGCTGCTCTGGCAGCAGGCATATATGTTCTCTGGGGTCCCATCACAGAAAGAAAGAAACGCAGGAAAGGTGGGGAAAGTTCTAAATTGATCAAAATTATCCATATCCAGTACCAGAAAAATGCGTGCTAATGATTAATAAATTCTCATAATATTCTCTAGAAAGGAGGAGAGAATAGTAAATTTTCCATTTTATTGTGGGTTTAAATTTCTTTTGAGCTGAGACTTTGGATGTTAGAAATGTTTTTCCTTTTCTTTTAATCATTAGATTTTGTAAAACCTTTTGTTATATAGCAAAATTTAAATTTTGGTCAGTGGATCATGTTGCCTCCTATCTGAATTAGTCTGTATCAATAAAAGATTTTTATTTTCTATGTAAGTTTAAAATTTTAAAAATTATGATGATACATATTAGGCATGCTTTGTTTGTGTTTTGTAATATGTTTGTATTACCTACGGAAATTCAATAAAATTTAAACAAATACACAAAATAAACACCTTTTGATTGAACATAAGCACAGGATAAGTTAATGTCTTCTGCTTTGGAAAGTAAATATTCATACTACAAATAGCTAGAGTAAAGAAATATTTGACACAAATCTTTGAGAACTGGAGAGCATCCCTAATACTAATCTCATAGGGAAGGAGATCTCACTAAATTGAGATGAGGTGTGCAAAGGCACATAGTTTAGGCCCCCATCCTGGAAACACTTATGAATGTGTTTAACTTCACACATCTGAATAGTCTCATACAAGCTATTCACATGTGTAAAAATTAAGCACATATGTAAATGTTAGCAGGATTATTATTATTTTTATTATTTATTATTACTAATTATTTTATGTATTATTTTAACACTTAGGAGCCGCAGTCATGAGGCAGGACCCCAGGATCAGGGCCTTTGACCTTGCAGATAGTATAACAAGTCACAAATTGAAAATTAAATACATTACAGTTGTTAATTCCAATTTATATGGTAATTTTCAGATAATCCTACAGTAATCCATGCTTGATAGTGTTAAAGTACTGCTTTCTAAAATTCAGTCAAGAACATTTTTCAGAGAAAGTTTAAATTTTTTTTTACAATGGCATGATTCTTAGAGACCATAACACTATTGTATGTTTGAGTGTCTTCTGATTTCTTAAATAACAGTTGTAAATACCAAATAAAAGATCACATGCACCATGTCACTTTCCATTAAAAAAAACTGTCCTAGACTCTAGAATGTAAATTGTTAATGCATATTTCCAGGGCTTGTGCCTGGCCTTCTCAACTTAGGAAACACCTGTTTCATGAACTCTTTGCTGCAAGGCTTATCTGCTTGTCCATCTTTCATCAAGTGGCTGGAGGACTTTACAGCCCAATACAAGACTGATCAGAATGAATCATCGGAGCACCAATATTTGTCCCTTACTTTGCTGTGCCTCCTGAAAGGTATCATGTTGTTAAACTTTTAAGGGATTAGGTTACATTAACAAGAAAATAATTGATAAAACCTAATATGTTACTATTTTTAAGAAACTAATTTGCACGGTGCAGAAAGTAAGAAATCTTTAATTTTTAATATCACAGAGGTGTCTCACAACAGTTGTCACGCTCAGAATTCAATCAGAAAGTACTTTCATTTACTATAATTTAATGTAAACATTTCCTAGAGAGAAGGAAATTTCTCAGATAAATACATGAAAGAGCATATGTGATGTTGGATAAAAAGATCAGAAAACTAAATTTCTTATACTTTAATGAAGATTGTGGGATTTAATAGGCAAATTTAATTAGCTGACTTGATGGTGTTCTCTATGTACAAAGAAATGACTGTATCTTGGGGTCCATTAACTCTGTTGAAAGCTCAGATTTTTTTATTTGCCCAGATTTTCATTACTATTGAGTCAATGCAGCTCCCTGAGGTAGGGTGATTTAAATCAGGAAGACTCGATTTAGTCATGGATTTCTACATAAAAGTGCGTTCTTGTTGTTTATTATAACCTTAATACATATTCTTCGCAGGTAGAGGAACTTCATTAAAATATTCCCAAACTGGGTCTCTTTTACTGCCTGCTGCCATTATAGGTTTTCCCTTCTAGTGAGAGAATGATATGGTAGATCTCAAATCAATGAAGGCTACACTCAGAAAGACCTCAAGACTTCTGGAATATGCTGCTCAAACAGTTTCACTTTTTTTCTATTGCCTGTCCCTCCCTTCTCACATTTATCTCCAGACTTCTTCTCCTTGTCCAGATCTATTCCTCCCGCAGTAGTCTTCTATTCATTGAACTTTTTGAAACTTTGCACTTTTAGAGAGAGGTAAGGGATTGTGTGTACACAAATCTGCAGAGGGACAATAAGGTTGAGGTCTGTTATGTCTCACCTCTATATATTTATTTATTTATTTTAAAACATTGTTGCTGTTAACAAGCCTGTTATCTCTGGGGACACAAATCCACAGTCTGAGAACTGCAAAACGAAGCATCTATGAGGGTATCTTCTAGGCTGAGCACTGAGTCCCATTGGGTAGATAGAAAGATTAACCTAAATAATCTATACAGAAGCCCCTGGAACCCCATAAAATTGGGTTCCTAATCCATGAACTATTGGAACTCATTTACAAAATTTTTCTTTGACATTACATGAATATATTGTCTCATACTATAGAATTAGAATTTATAATCCCTATTCCATGATGAGATATCTTTGAGCTGTAATGTATTTTAATTAAAACTACCTTTAGATAGGTTTTTTCCTCAAAAAGCATTTTATCAAAAAAATCTGATTGATTTTTTGGATTTAAAAAAAAATAATAATTGATTTTTATCCACCCTGTCCTCAGGTTATTAGTTCCTTCCTAAATCCCACCAAGGAATCTCTCAAACCTCTACTTCTGAAGGAAGGATTAGCTCTACAATAAGTAATATTTCATTTTCCAAGTCCCCTCTACTCTCCTCTTTCCTTGAAAAAGGATTTTTCCTTTCAAAGTTGTTGTAAAGTTGAATGAGGCGCCAGGGTCTTGCCCCTTTCCCTGCCCCCACCTGCATTGTTGTTATGGAATCTGAAGGAGAGATCAGAGGGCGAGGTTTTAAAATAAATATAACTGGAGAACAAGGATTTACAATCATTTACAGTTGTTGAGGAAGGGAAAGAAAGGCATTCTGCAAATCATTCCTCTCAGACATAACTAAGAAATAACTGCGCAGCTGTGGATCAGTGGCTGGGGCAGCTTCTTGTACTTAAGCATGTGTTAAATCATTCCACTGTTGTAAGTGAAAAGAAATTAGGCCCACTGTATCCAGGTTTTGTGATCTAACCAATCTTAGTGGCTCCATTTATCATTTTGAATTTAATACCTCCAGCTTTATCCTGCCAAGAGGTCACAGAAGATGATGTCCTGGATGCAAGCTGTTTGTTAGAAGTGTTAAGGCTGTACAGGTGGCAGATCTCGTCATTTGAAGAGCAGGTGATTACAAATTTCAAACTAGATTATAGTATATGTTAGATACTGTGATGATAGGTGCCTTATGTAATATATGGTATTTATAGATCTGAGTATCAAATCTGAATCCTCTTCAGCATGGTGAAAAGTTGTCTTTAGTAACTAAAAGTAAGCAGCAATGTGATTAATACATGACATCTTCAGTTTGTTTTAGAGACGCCTGATTCAGACTCTAATGCCTTTCAACTGTCAGTGTTTGGTATGATGCTGCCAGTAGTGACAAGATTCCAGAGGATAAAATCGTGGCCCCATTAAAGTCAATGCAAGTTTTGCCATTGACTTCAACAGGGCCATGATAAAATAACCTGGTTTCTGTTTCGAAGGAAGTTCCCTCTGTTTTCTTAAGGCTCCCAGATTTAGTTACACATAACCAACGGGGCTTCTAGATCTTGTACACAGTGAATATGTCTGCAAGTTGTGCAGAGACACCCAATACAGTAGATTCTACTTAATAGCAACATGTGTATTGACAACTTCCGGTTAATAGTAGCATTTTGCCAGGAACCAATCCCATTACATTGACTTTAATGTTCACAGGATGCAGATATTGGCAACAGCATGCTGCTTAGTAACACCATTCCTTTGATTCTTGGAAGAAGGGTCCCAGCTGTCAGCAGATTTGCAAGGATGCAGCCAGGGAAGGAAGTGCTAAGGATTGCCTACCCTGGCTCCAGCCCTACAAACCTGCCTGTGGCTGGTGCTCAGCCCATCCCAATGCTTCCTTCTGGGGTTGCAGGCCAACAAACATGCTGCCGCACAGGGATGGCACAGAAGGTAAGAGGCTGTGGACGGGGCAGTAGTGAGTAGGGAGGCTGCAGCCCACATGCCAGAGCTGCATGGCACCTCTCCCTGCACTCTCCAGGCTGTACCCTGCTCGGGGGCTGCACCCAGGGAAGGATGTGCTGGCACATGCTAAGCTCTGACCCCCAGAGAGCACAGAGAGGGATATGAGCCCCCAGCTCCCAATAGAAACTCCATCATCCTGCTGGTTTGCAGGGGTGCAGCCAGGGAAGGCACATCCCAGCATTTCCTTTTCTCGCTGCAGCCTCACAAACCTGCCTTCTCCTTGTTAGCAACTGCCGGATAAAGGCAACTTTTTCCTGGAAACTGAGGAGAATAAGTAGAATCTATTGTATTTGAAAAATATTTTCTGCTCCTAAGTGTGTGAAGTTGGTTGGGGTCAGTAAATTGGTTCAGTTGCTCTTCTATAAATATCGTTGTATATTTTATACTTCATATCCAAAACAAATGATGTAAGAGTTCAATTCTGCTCTCATTGAAGTTAGTCAATTTCACCACTGACCTCAGTGGAAAGCAGGCTTTTGGGTCATTATTGTGAGTATATTTTTTGCGTGTGTACTCTTCGGTATTCTTTCAGTGTTATATGCCACAAATACATTTAAAAAATATTTTGTACACTGTTGTGGGCCTAGCTTTGCAGAAAAGATTGTTAGCAAAATTGTAGCACATGCATAGGGATATAGGACTGGAAGGGTCCTCGTGGATGATCAAGTCCAGTCCCTTGTTATTGCAGGGAACGCCATCATATAATCCTATTGGTAAATTTATAAAGCTCCATCTTAAAATAAGCAAGGTTGTTTGCTCCCACTACTCGTATTGGGAGGCTGTTCTAGAACCTTACTCCTCAAATGGTTAGAAAACCTTCTCATTTCCTGCTTGAATGTATTCATGGCCAATTTATACTCATTTGTTCTTGTGCCAGCATTGTCCTTTTGCTTAAATATCTCTTCTTCCTCTCTTGTGTTTACTCCCAAATGTATTTAGAGAGAGCAATCATATCTCCTCTCAGCCTAAGTGGTTATTATTAAATTAACTGGGTCCTAAAAGTGTAATCATTTCTTCTTAAAGGAAAAATTAACACCCCATTTTGCCATTACAGATTCCTATGTGCACACACATTCTTGGTATGTTTGTTGATGCTGTCTTGTTTGATTTCCCTCTAAGTTGTATATCACCCTTTAATAGGATGCTCATGAACTATTCCATGTCCTTACATCTTCGTTGGAAGATGAGCGAGATCGTCAGCCCCGGATCACACACTTGTTTGATGTGCATTCATTACAGGTAAAACTGTATAAAAATGTTATTTCCTTTTCCTTTAAAGTGATAGAGCCTGTTTAGATACTAAATATGCAATGCTGTTCTTCCATCTTTGAATAAAAATGAATTAATAAAGCTAGCAAATTGAAAAAAAAAACTTTTCAAAGCAATATAATATTTTAGTACTTTGCATTTATATTGACCCAGTCATGCAAGGAGCTGTGGGAGTTGAGGGCTCTCAGCATCACATGGGATTGGGCCCACAGCACCATCCATTTGAGAATCTCAGTATACTGTATGGATGGACAATAGGAATTGCCATAATGGCCAAGACCATTAGTCCATCTAATCAGATATCCTGTCTCTAATAGTTGTCAATACACCAAGTGCTTTAGAGGGAGATACAAGAAACTATAATGGACAATTATGGAATAAACTACTCAGAGGAGAAGTTTCTTCCTAATCTTCCACAATTAGCAATTTTATTCTATCTGTTCAGCTTTTAGCAATTGTTGTAAGCAGTTGTAAGCTCTCAGTATCTTGTTGCTACAAGTTCCAGCGTTCATGGTGCATTATATAAGAAACACTTCTTTTATCCATTTTAAATTAATTGCTTTTCAGTTTCTTTGGTTGTCCCTAAATATTATTTTTTAAAGGTACAATTTTTAGACTAAAATGAGAGCATATTTAAGATTTTGTAAGGTGAGATTTAATACAATATTTTTTCCTCCTCTGTAGCAGCCAGAAATAACCCAAAAGCAAATAAGCTGCAGGACAAGAGGTAACATTTTCTCCCTTGAAAAAATGTTAAATGTTTCCATTTGCTTATAGACATGGCAACAGTAGTTGTTTTACTTATTGAAGTAATATTACTATTGTCAGGGTTCCCTCCCCAGTCTGAACTCTAGGGTACAGATGTGGGGACCCGCATGAAGGAACCCCTAAGCTTATTTCTACCAGCTTAGGTTAAAACTTCCCCAAGGCACAAATTCTTTGCCCTTGGACGGTAGGCTGCCACCACCAAGTGATTTAACAAAGAAACAGGAAAAGGACAACTTAGAGTTCCTGTTCCCCCAAAATATCCCCCCAAGCCCTTACACCCCCTTTCCTGGCGAGACTTGAGAATAATATCCTAACCAATTGGTTACAAAGGGATCACAGATCGAAACCCCTGGGTCTTAGGACAATAGAGAAATCAGTCAGGTTCTTAAAAGAAGGATTTTATTTTAAAAAAAGGTAAAAATCACCTCTGTAAAATCAGGATGGAAAATAACTTTACAGAGTAACAAAAGATTCAAAAACACAGCAGAACTTCCTCTAGGCTTAGTTTCAAAGTTACAAAAAACAGGAATAAACCTCCTTCCAGCAAAGGAAAAATTAACAAGCAGAACAAAAGATCATCTAACACGCCTTGCCTGGCTTTTACTTACAATTTGTAATATGAGAGACTTTTAGGATGGTTTATAGGAGAAGGAGTTTTCTGACCTGATGCTTCTCTGCTTCCCAAGAGAACACACCAAAAACAAAGCCTCTCCTCCCACCCCAAGATTTGAAAGTATCTTCTTTCCCTATTGGTCCTTTTGGTCAGGTGCCAACCAGGTTATTTGAAGGAGTACTTGTGGCACCTTAGAGACTAACAAATTTATTTGAGCATAAGGTTTCGTGAGCTACAGCTCACTTCATCGGGAATGCATCCAATGAAGTGAGCTGTAGCTCACGAAGCTTATTCTCAAATAAATTTGTTAGTCTCTAAGGTGCCACAAGTACTCCTTTTCTTTTTGCGGATACAGACTAACACGGCTGCTACTCTGAAACAGGTTATTTGAGCTTCTTAACCCCTTACAGGTAAGAGGAATTCTAGGCTACCCTTAGCTGTATGGTTATGACTACAATTATTTGATCTGTTTCTAGTGACCTGGAATGCATCTTTAAATGTCTCCAAAGACAATGTTAATTAAAGATTTGTAAACCGAAAGTAAAGTGTTTTTAAAAAACCTGGGTTTTAACAGCCGTAAAAAAACCAACCCCAAAGAAATAAAAAATCCAGGTATTATAATGATCATGATGAACATGGAAGTACTAAATATTAAAGACAGTTACAACTTTGTATTCAGGGTCACTTCACCCCATGTCAAGTCACTGGAAGTCTCAACATCCTTTTCATGGAAGGTTGACAAGTAACATGCTTTGCAAACACTGCAAACACCAGGTACAAGAATTTGTGTGTTTGATATTAATTATAAATAAAATAAATATAATATTAAAATTAATAAAATTAATATAATTATAAATAAAAAAGAAAAGCTTAATCAAAGTACATTCTAGTGGATTCTTTAGTGACAACTACCATCTTTTGTTTTATTTTGTGCAATCCTGAAAATTTGCAGGATTGGGGACTTACATTGTAACCACACCAGGGCAAGGACTTTGTTTTCGTATTTATCTGTAAAGTGCCTAGGACAGCATTGGTGCGTACAAATATGTAATAATAATGAAAAAAACAAAATTGTGACCATGCTTTGTTTTATAAGTGTGGTGATTGTAACTTAAATATTGCTTTTAGTATTTGCCCTTCCCTTGCAGACACATTTGTGTTATAAGAGACATCCGGTAGCACAGGTAGCATTTTAAGACTTGATCATTCAGTCTTCAAACAGCCAGTGTTCCTGTTGATTCTTGTGCAGTAAATGTGGGATTGAGCCGGGAGTGTTGACTTCTGTGCTGGACAGAGGAAACAGTACCTAATGCTTACAGAATATCTTCTGCTGCCATTGAAAAATTCTACTCAAATATTTACAAAACAATTTCCAAAACTCTTTCTTTGCAGAAAAAAATGAACCTGCCCTCCACTGATCTAACCAGAAGATATTTTTACCCGATCTTTGAATTGTTTGTAACTAATTTTGCTGTATTTGCTGTAGAAATACAAATCCAGATCAGATTATATCTAGTTAGAGTCCAGTCCTGTGAGGTGTTAGTACCCTTAACTACCACTTAGGTCCATAGAAGTAGAGAGTGCTTGGGCCTGTTTTCATTAGGCTGAAGGTGGACTGTAACCCTGTGGACATGTGAAATGTTTTCTTTCAGAGTCCTGTGAGGTGTGATACATTTGACAGTCTTTCGCTGAGTATTCCAGCAGCCATGTGGGTATGTGCTTTCTGCTGAAGCATGATCCATTCTGTATTACATGCTGCCTTATAGTCAAAGCTTTATTCTAGACTCTAGTCCTATGTCTGAATTTAAGATGATGGGGTGAAATTGTAAATCAGTAATTTAGAATTAATTTTATTAAATTTTATTAATTTTTGTTGTTGTTTTAGTAGATTTTTCTGATTCAGTATCTTACTCTGAACGTAGTGGGGCAAATTTCTAGCTGAGGTAACCAAGTGTAACTGCACTGATACCAATGGAGTTGTCTGCCTACACCAGTGATAAATTTGGCCCTGTCTGCATATCTAGAGATATCAAAGTGCAACCGAGGGCTGTATGTTTCCTGCAAAGTCCTAGAATGTGCCTCTGCTTGCTTTCTCCCTATGAGTAGAGTGAGGACAAAGCTGCCAAATTGTAGGCTGTTAGAGCTGGTAATTTCAAGGAAGAAGCCATTTCTGTTAATCTCTAAAGCAGTGTTTCTCAACCTTTTTGATACAAGGGACCAGCTTGCTGCCTTTCTAAACTGTGTCTCATAGATCTCAGGGACCAGTACTGGTCCACATACCGGTCATCGAGAAACACTGCTCTAAAGGAGATACAAGTCTGGACAAATATTATTGTTGTGTGCAAAGTTATTATTAGATTACAATAATAGTCCACTTGTATTCAAAATTTGTGTGGTCCTTGGTATTGCAAAGTTTGGGCCCCTCATATACTGTGTGCTACAAGTTTGTGTCTCCAGACAAGAGGTCCGTTATCCCCTTAGTGTGTTCATGGAACAGCCATTTGCATTCATAGGAGTTTTGTGCCAATGCCTTGGGGAGAACAGAACTAGGCTTTTGACACTTTGTCTGTGCTAGTTTCCTACTTGTATACCCAAATAGAAGATGACCCCAGCTCACCAGCAGTATAGATTTTTGCCATCGAAAAGACAGCTAAAAATAGTAAGAAAGCAATTAATGCATGAGACGTAAAATACAGCCAGAAGGCCACATTCCTGCTGGGCAAGGGGTCGGGCTGCAGAAGGTGTTTCATGGGGCACTGTGTAATTGTGGAGGGAAGTATTGTAAGAGGGCCAGGGATCCACTGGTTCAAAACCCCGCTAAGAAGGTGACACAAGAAGTGTTATGGAACAAATTACCGAGGGAGGTAATGGAATCTCTGTCACTGGAGGTTTTTAAGAACAGGTTAGACAAACCTGTCAGGGATGGTCTAGATAATACTTAATCCTGCCTTAGTGCAGGGGACTGGACTAAATGACCTCTTGAGGTCACTTCTAGTCTTACGATCCTATGGCTACTACTCCTGCACATAGACTATAAGGATAAACTGGGAGGAAGGAGGAGGCTTCCATTTCCCCCACCAACCTTGTGTATGTTCTCTGCTCAAAGCCCTTCTACTCTAGCTTTGTGGAGGAGCCAGGATTTAGCTCAGAATGTATTAATTCCTATTAAATAGATGACTAAAATCCTTTAACAGAATTTAATTGTGTACATCATAAAATCAGTGCAAAGTTATTTTTTCTCGCACTCAGGGTCGTCCTATGACACTGGACCACTGCCTCCACCATTTCATCTCTTCTGAATCAGTAAAGGATGTTGTATGTGACAATTGCACTAAAGTATGTAATTTTAATTTATATACTCTTCCAGCTCAGTTTCTAGATCAAGTGACTCAGAGTCAGGACTCCTAGGTTCTACTCCTTGCACTGCTGCTGACTTGCTGAACCCTCAGTTTCGTCACCTCTGAAGTGTGGATACTACCTCACAGGCTGTTAGGAGTCTTAAATTATTAGTAGTTTGTAAAGCACTTTACAGATTCTGGAATACTCAGAGATTGCCAACTATTAAATTTTATAATATCCTGGGTGGGATGTTTTTTTTCTGATCTTTAAACATTGTTTTACAAATACTTGTAACTTGACTGTAGCACAGGGAGCAAGAGTAACGTGTCTAAGATCAGACAGAGAATGGCTAAAGGTTAGACTTGAACCCAGAACTTCTGTGTTCATGGGCACTTTCTGTAAATGTTTCTATTTAGTTTCACTTCTTAATTCTCATGCACTGGTATAGTTCTGCACTTCTGAAGTTACAAATAGCTGGCAAATGGTTAAATCAAAACAAACTGTTTAAACCTGAGCATAGCCCTAGATAAGAAACTACTATTTTTCGGCATATGCACACCCCCAATATTGGTTTGTGTAATTTAATATTATGGATAATTAAATGGCTGTAATTGTGTTTCCTTTGATTTCAGATTCAGGCAGAAGAGACACTGAATGGGCAAACCACAGAAAACCAGAGAACAACGTTTGTTAAACAATTAAAGCTAGGGAAGGTGAGACAAATTGATCTGGCAAATTTATTTTTTAAAGCCTTTACAGAAGTGTCTTCTAAAACAATCCAGTGACTTATCTCTTCAGTCTGTTATTTTGATACCCACTTCTTGGCATTGAGCTTGGAGCCCATTCATATTCTATTTTGCGCTTAAATGTGAGCTCATTTGGCAGTTTTGTATGCCATAACACCTTGACTCAGCAAAGCACTTAAGCCTATGCTTAACATTAAACACATGAATAATCTCACCTTAATTCTACAGTGTGTGTAAACATATGTATTGCTGAGTTGTGGCTTATATGTCCCTTGAGATTCAGCAATAAAAATATGTGATTCTGTATTTCAGTGATGAATGAAATAATTCCTATGTATATTTTGTTAAACACTTTGCCATCCCTAAGCAATTGCATGTTCTTAAAATAAATAAATAAGCCCCATTCTGCGTCCAGGTGATTGGGTGGGTGAACATGGTAATAAACAGCTGAAACAACTTAGATTGTTCTGTGTTTGTGCAGCACACAGCGCAATTGGGTCTGGATCTACTACTAGAGCTCCTAGGCACGACAGTAATACTAATAACCTAATTGAAAGAGACAGTAAAACCCTGTGCTGCATTTTGGATGTAAAACAATGTAACTGTTTGATTCTGTTTTCCACGGCGCTTGCTCGTTTTGCTGTGACCAGGCACAGAAACATTGCACGTGAAAACTTAGCTCTGGGTACAGTAGAATCCCGGATCCTCTGTCCCCAAGGGATTATATTGATCAGAATCTTTGGTCTGCGCTGGACAAGTTTAAACATGCATGTGTTTTTATTGACTTTTCCCACATGTGGCAAACCCTGTTAATTTTGTCCATCATCCTATCTAATAAATTATGCTAGTGTTATTAGAAACCTCTCTTCTGACTGTCAGGCTTTATACTTTGTATTATAGGTATTACTTCTAATGAGCTTACATACAGATATAGTAGCAGATGAGAAACCAGTTTAGTAATCCACTTCACCATTTACTCTCTTGGACTTTAATTCTAGTTCCAAGAATATAGTTTTAAATCAAGCAGTCGTTTCTTCTTATTTTTAATGTGTCTGTTGACATATTTCTGTGGAATGTGCTTGAAGCTCCCTCAGTGTCTATGTATCCATCTGCAAAGGCTGAGCTGGTCAGACCAAGGTATGCCTCTGAAACGTCATGAACATGTGCAGTTCAACGAGTTCCTGATCATGGACATCTACAAATACCACCTCCCTGTCCATAAATCAAGCCAGCATGATCTAAACCAGAAAGGCAATCCATGGATGTCGTCTGAAACAAAGGATGGGTCAGCAGTAAAAGCCTCAGGTATTTGATCTGAAAATAAAAAATATCAGGTAGTTTATCAGTGTATAAGAAAAAATATATTTATTTTGATTTTACTAAAACCTAGAAAGATCCCCTTTCCCAGCAGGCTTTGGCCCCTTGACATATATTTAAAATACAATTCTTACAAATTTACTGTTCACTCCCATTCCAAAATACTTGGAGTATAGGTGGGCTGTGGAGAACTGTGCTGCTTTAGCCCCAAAGGATGAGTGAGTTCCAAAGTCGATAGGTCCTCACAGAGAATGTCTTGTTCGTAGACCACCACTTTTAAACCAAGGGAGCTCCAACTATGACTGTATTGCAGGGGGAGTGCAGACCCTGGAGCTTTCATATAATGTGGTCACAATCAGACCCTGTGTCAAAACTAATGTTGAAATTGCAGGGCAGTTCAAGGTGTAAATTATACAGTGTTTAATGAAAGGGGCCTGATCCTACAAACCGTTGTTCATGTGAGGAACCCCATAGAGTTCATGGGGCCTGTTCACATAGGAAAGAGTTTATAGGATCCTGTGTCAAAAACTGTGCATTTGAAAAATGGCCCTGGATCCAGTCAGCCTTCAGTGTGCAGGGTGCCCGTTAAAGTCTGAATTCAGCTCTAAAGAAGTCTTTTGTTGGCAGGAACAGCCATTGAGGAGGCGTTGGCATGCAGACTGTGCCCTTGCTTGATAATGCCACAACTTTTTGCTTAAAGAAATAAAGAAAATCGTCACAAACTGGAAACAGTTTGCTCAAATTTCTATGACTATATTGTATCACATCATTAGAGCTTAATTCCCTTGTTGCTGCTGGTCCCAAGTCTTCAAATGATTACTTGAATCGAAGGCTAACTACTACTTCAAATAACCCAAAAAGAGCAGGTCTCTTGCAGCCAGTTGTACTATGAGCTGTTAACAGTGTCCTTGGATATAATGTTCCCCTTCCTCATTAGGGAATCGTGAGGTTTAATTAATTAATGGTAAAGTGCTTTCAAATTCTCTAATGAAAGGTGCCATAGAGAGCACAGGGCTATTTGTAATATTAATAGTTAAGCTGCAGATCAGTTAAATCACTGAATGTATCATTTCTCTGGCAGATCTGGAGCAGACATGTAGCACTAAATCATTCTTTATGAATGGTGCCTGCTCTTCTTCATTATTAACGTCCCCGATAACTTTCCCACTTGCAGTAGTTCCAGACTGCAGGTAAGACAGACTTCTGAAGTTATTTCATAATTTCTACCTGTGCTTAAAACTGATGTAGGTTAATAATTTCCTTTATTCCATCTTTACTGTGATTCGGTAGTCACATAATTTACCATTTATCCCAGCTACTGCAAGTGTCCTCCTCGTTAGCAAAGGATTTCTAGCCCTTTCTGTTTGGGTGATTTGGCAGTTCTACTCTGCTCCCTGTGTCCCCAGCTAGTAAAAGGAGTTGTGTGAATTATAAGTGAAGAGTTCAAAATCTCCTTTCTCTGGTTGCTTTTGCTCTGATGGAGAAAAAATCGCGAGTGCAGCAAGCTTCTTACTGCAGAGCCGTCATCTTTTAACTGCTGCCTCTTCCCTGATATCTCCCTTTTCTTTTCTCTTGACTTTTGAGAACAAATAAGTGTTTGTCATTTTGTGTAGACTTAAAAAAAAAAAGTAAAATCTTGTATTTAAGGAGCCTGTTTTTCAGAGGAGCTGTGTGCTTGCTGCTCCCTGCAGCTTCTGTTAGAGCTGTGGGCACCCTGCTCTTGTGATGATCAGGCCTAATATTTGTCCTGTTAAATATTTTTCCCAGAGCTCTCCTAGTTTCTGAGAATATTCACTTTTCCCATGTGGCTGATATATAGCTCCTATAACGTCTGTTCTTATCTGTAATCATGTATCTTTTCCCTGGGGTATATACTGACTTAAGGTATTCCTTGCCTTTGCCTGCACCCATGACTTGTTTCAGGAAGGGTATGGTGAGATTCATAGGTTAGAAAAACAGGTGCATGGAGCAAGTACTTGAGAGGCTTCCATTGTTATATAGGGATAGTGTCGTGTAGTTTTATGTTTTTTCTGTTAAAATCACATGTCCTGGGATAACTTTTACCATTGACACTGCTGCAGAACTTAGCAGTCACACACTAAAGGAAACAGGTGGGAGGCCTCCCTGCAAAATTCAGAGCCAGTGTGCTGCACAGTATGCAGTGGCCCTCTCTAGAAGACATTCCGGAGACTGTTTTCGTTAGTCCTCAAAGCAGCAGTTCTATTCTCCCGGATGGAGAAGAGTGAAGCATTTTGACAATCACAGTGAAGGCCTCGGGTGTTATGAGGGAATGCGTTGGTGTGAGAGTGCATCTCTTATGAAGGGGGTCCATGGAATGAAAAACATGCTTTAAAATGAACTTGCTACTGAAAATTAAAGTGACTGGTGATTCTCCAGGTACGTGTTTGATACACAAGTGCCGCTGACCTCTTCCTTTGTCTCATTTGCCCTTCAGTTCCCCAGTGTACCTCTACCGTCTGATGGCTGTTGTAGTTCATCATGGGGACATGCATTCTGGACACTTTGTGACATATCGCCGCTCTCCGCCTTCTGCCAAGTCCGCACTCTCTGTTAGTAACCAGTGGTTGTGGATTTCAGATGACACTGTGCGCAAAGCTAGTTTGCAAGAAGTGCTTTCATCTAGTGCTTACCTGCTCTTTTATGAGCGTGTTCCCTCAAGAGTGCAGCACCAAACTCAGGAGTTCAGGGCTGAAGAATAACTTGGACCTCTGGAGAAGGATAAAACATGAGAAAACTGCTCTTGTGAGGTGTACATTGCACCTCCTGACTGTTGTGCAAATAGCCCACTGGATGCCCTTCGATAGTCCACACCTGCCTGGCAATGGAGCCTGGCTACTGCAGGGAGCTAGTGTCTGATACCAAAACGACGCTGCCCAAAGTTGGTCTGCTGGTGCTGGGCACTCCAGACTGTGTCTGCATTAGAGAAGCATATTTGCTGTTCAGATAATATTCTCTCTGCACCACAGATTTGAAACATGGAATTTAAAACAAGGACTTTCCAGGGCCACATCTTTTTATTCTGACCTGTATGCATGTTTTCAGGTGGAGCTGCTTAGTGTCACCTAAAGATATTTCTTAGCAGGGGAGCCCGAGAAGTGATTGATGAGAAATTACTGTTATCAAAGGCAATGATTTAAAAAATGAAGTGCCTTGAGATTATTTAAATGGTTACATTACCATTGTCTACATTCTGGTAAACATTGATATCAAAGTGATATGAAGAACTATTAACTGAATCACATTTCTTGTCATAACCCCAGCTAAGCAACTAAACAAGTTGTCTCTACCAAACATGCTTGATCCAAAAAAACCCTTTCCTATTTGTATCTTTTTCCCCTAATATTTCATTTCTTTGTACATCATAGAAGTACTTATGTCAATCCAAACTGCAGTTTTCTGTTTCAGGGAAATACTCAAATTGTTGATCAATTAGAACTGAGACACTGATTTGTTGTTCCATATCCTCATACTGTTAAAAGATGTGAAGAGAGAGCAGTGTCTGCTAGCAATCACTATGGTAATGTCTTCTGTCTCTGTAAAACAATTCGATACTGTTGCTTTAGAGCATCAGGTAGACTGTGCTTCTCAGTGCTAATCTTAAAGGTGACTGATTGGTACTCTAAACTCACCTTTCTTATCTTAATGATGAACACTGCCATTCCCTATCATCCCTCCTAATGAATGCCTTCTGATCTGCAATGGCGCTTGAACCGGTTGTGATTGTGAGCCTGGGATTTAAAGCAATATGTGTCATGGTGGGTTAGAATACACACAATTGCATGGGCAGTGGTTGGCACTTAGTCCAGTAAAATAGTACAGTAGCCTGAACAGGTTGGTATCACTGCATTAGATATTGCTGTTTTTAAAGAGTTTGATATTAACCGTATATTGCTGCTCTATGCTCTTTGGTGTGTAAAAAAAAAAAAAGAGAGATGGGGACAGAGGCAAGAAATCCTTTTGGCTGTTTTTAAATTAATGGGGATAAAATGGACAGACATGGGAGTTCTTTTCTATTTATGTACTTTGGGTGTGTGTGTGTGAGGGAGGAAGTCAGACTAGATGTTTTCAGTGTAAAACATTGACTGACTTTTCAGACAATATCTACTGCCTCTCTAAAGTAGCTTTTTTTTCCCAAAAAGTTTTTTACTGTAATTTTGTATATTTTGGATCCATATCATTCAACAGCCCAATGTTGTTCATATGCATTCGGAGCTTTTTAATAGAAGACTGAGAAAAACAGCCACAAGATCAGAGGCTATGAATGTATATAACACTTAACTGAAGTCATTCCAGAGTGGGGATCATAATCTCTATTCAGAATAAAGCTCATAACCCAGAGAAGTCTGTATAAATCCATTGACCTATCCGGTCCAAAGAAACCTTGGCTTCTGTGTTAGAAGCACTTTTTTTACCTTACTAATTTTATTACTATTTAAAAAAATATGTAATACCAATGAACTTTGTGACTATTGAAAAAAGACCTAAACTCAGCATGTGACCCACAAAAGCAAAAAAAGAGTACCTGAGGCTGATGCTTCTCTATTGCAGATAGATAGAAGTGAGCACTATGGGCTTTGCAAAGCAGTGCTGGTTGTCAGCGGGGCAAGAAACGCATGCAAAGCATCTGTCTACAGAAATCCTGCCAGTTGTACCTCTGACCTTCAAAACATTTCCATCTGACAGTGTATATGCTGCCATAGCGAGGCTCAACAGGGTCTGCTTTGAAATTGTAACTCCTTTGATTTTGTGGGAGTGTCTGCTCATTGATAGTATTTGAACAAGTCACTTTATTATGCAGTAATGTGTGGTGTGTCAGATACTACCCACTGGGAGGACTGTAGGCTTTAGGACTCAGCAGCCTCAATATGATTGTGTGAAGCCACACACTGCTGCAAGTTGGGTGTGTATGTGTAATGTTTTCTGAAAACTTCCTTTTGTATACACCTGCTCTTCACTAGCGACATTTCTCTGTGCCAGTTTGGGGTGAGTGAAAGGCTCCTCGCTGTCACACATCACTAAGCTACTAGTTTGCCATACTGCCACTGACCTGGAAGTTTCATTTGGGCAATAGGAATGAGTGTTGGGCAGAATCTCTTATCTTCATTGCAAGAAAGGAACAGGAGTTCTTTTCTTAGCACTGGTTGTGGAGAAGTGTCAGCATCTTGGTCATGATGCTGAGAAACCACAACTTACATTGGCTTCAGAGACGTGCAGATGGTTGGCACCCCTCACAGTCAGACCCTGGACGCAGTCTGGCCAGCTGAGCCTCCTGGGCAGATACCTTTTGAAAGCAATATGTCTCTGTTCAGGGGGAGAGGTACACGCAAATGGCTCAGCTTGTAGGACTGTGGGGCTAGTCTCTGCCAGCCAATAACAGCATTTTAATTTCTCAAAGGCTAGAGTTGTTGAAAAGGTGCTTATGAATGGAATAAAGGAATGTTATGACACATTAACCATATAGAAAACTGACCTCTGCTTACTCTGGTAGAACTAAGAAAACAGCTCTTTAATTGAATTATTCTTGTTTTAATGCACATGTTAATAAAAGGTATGATGTTAAGAGTCCAAACTACTGCACTTCATTTCCAACACTGCTGTCTTCAAACTGTCTGTTGCCTTACGGCAGTTTTTGTACCTGTCCTGTACAGTAGCAATAAAAGAACCAACTTATTAGAAAAGGTATCTGGATACAGGTGGTGATGGATTGAAACAAAAGACAAGTGAGAGGCAACAGCGATGTCTTTTCCTTTTCTAATGCAGTGGCCTGCAATACCGGCCACTGTGAGCTCCTGATTTGCTCTGTTCCGTGGTTGAACACAAGACACTGACAAGTCTGTAGTATTCAAAGTACAAGTTTTTAGTTAGTGTAACAAATCTTGTATACACACAGTAAAATATCAACGTGAGGGCTACACCAGCACACATGCATAAGCATCCAGTTCTTGGAGTGTTTGTGTGTATGGAGCCCCTAACCATGAGTTTGGATTCTTTTGGCCAGCATTGTCTCTTGGGGACATGCCTGCAGCTACAACCTGAGGGCATATAGGGCCCAACCAGTTCCTTACCGCCCATGGCAGTGGAACAGAACCCCTGTAGCATTCACATACTCTGCACACTAAGCAATGGTTGTTAGGTTAGTATAATTCATTAGTTAGTGTAGTTAATAGTTGTTTTTGTTACACCTTTTGGCAGTACATCTCTATGTTTAGGGGCTACCATGGTACATAGCTACTGTGGCTGAGACTAAATCCTCAGAATTTAAAACTTGTCCCTCTTGTGAAGCTGCTGTACAGCTCAATGATTGACATTCTTGAAGACTCTTCTGTCTCGGGTATATAGCCCTGATGAAGGTTCAATCTGCCGCTCTTTTCCCAAGAGTATAACAAACCCAGGGAAGCCTCCTAGCTCTTCCTTTTAGACTGCTCAATGAGGGCCTCTTCAGAGCCTGGACCTAAAAATCCTCTTAAGCTGCCTCTGTCTCTTTTGAGAAGTGCCCTGTTGAGTTCCCAGGCACATTCTTTGTCGAAGAGACAGTACCCCTCTGCTACTGGGTATGGCAGAGCAGACAAGCATTCCTTCACCCAGCTGTTGTCTGAAACGGGTAGGAAGAAGCATTGCTCCAAGGACAAGCACAGGCAAGGGTCACCCACCCTCGTACGCAGTAAGACAAAACCCACCATGGTTTTGAATCAGCTCATGCCTTCAGCCAAAAGGCAGTTCACAGCCCAGACCAGGTCCTTCTGACACCTCAGAACTAGCTGAACACGAGGTACTAGAGATGCCACTTGAAACTCTGGTCTGCACTTTCCCAGCTACCAAATCCTCAGTATGGATAACCTTGGTGCCCATGATTTTGACACCAGACTCCATGGTGCAGATGTTTCCAGTACAGATTTACTTGGCTCTGAAGACATTCTCAGTACCGAGTGATCTTATGGTAACCAAGCAACGAGACTCACCCCTACTATCCTCATCAGCCAATAGAGGTGCTTCTGTCTTGGTACCAACTTCTGATCTACCACAGTACCTATAAACTCACCTGTTAAGTCTGCGTTGCAGGAGGATCCTATGATACCTAACAGGGTAGCTCCCCTGCATGAGGAAGAATATTCATTTTCTTTCTCTCCTTCACATAGTAAGGAAGATGGTCTTCCTCTGCACCTCAGTTTCACACTTTTGAGCATCACTGGTCTGATAGAAAGTCATAGGTCACCCTAATAAGCACAGGACTCCGGGATCTCATAGAGAACATTCCTTATGGTTTCCACCCATGTGGTGTCCAGCCTTGTATTATAACAGTATGCAATCTTTGGCCATTTTGGGCTCCCTAGCATATGTAACCTAGGATCACCTTCTACTACCCGCTCTAGAATTAATCTCCCTCCAAGACAAGAGAGATCTACTCAACAGGGTTAGCTGGTGCAAACCCACATCCTACAACAAAAAGAGAGCAGTGAGGAAGAATAGCATCAGGAGGTGAAAGATCAGCTGTTTCCAACAGAAATTTCTTCCTCCTCACCAGATGAGGCAGTCACTCCTACTCCTAGCCAGCCAGCTAACTTCAAGGCCTTCCAAAATGCATGGCAGATAATTCAGAGATTCTAGTGGAGGTTGTACAAGAAAAGTCACACATTACTAGGCCTCCTGCACTCCTTCATGCCTGGTAGGTTTGTCATGTACATTACTTGTTAGAACCAGCTAAGGAGTTGTGACAGATCCTAGCATCAGTGGCATCTACTTCCAAAAGAGCTGACAAGTGCTATCAGTTACCCTCTGAGATTAGAATATGTTTACAATATCACCCCACCCCCGCCCCCGGATCACTAGTGGTGGTGGTGGCGATAGATGAAAGATCTAAGCAACGGGCATCCAAAGACACGATGTAGGAACAAGAATCCTACGAAGCTTGACTTATTCTAACTCCTCAGTTAGTCTCCAGAAGCAAATTTCCAGTTATCAGGCACTGCTCTCAAAATACAACTATCTGAACTGGGACAAGGTGTCACAATTCATAGAGAAGCTTCCACAGCACAGTCCCCTACTGTCTGAGGGGTAGTTAGTGGGCCAAACATCTCTGCAGGCAGCTCTAGACCCATCTAATATGGCAGCATATTCAATGACTACTGCCACTGATGTGCAGGGCTTCATGATGATGTCTTATACCTTCTGGATTTGTATTGGCAAAGGAACTGAGGAAGGCCTGCTTATCCCCTTCTGCCCTCGGGAGGTCGGTGTGTGAGGTTATCTATGGAGTAGGTGCAATCCCAGGGGACACTGCTGGCCAAAAGAATTCTATCTCAGGCACATACGCAACAAAAGTGGAATCCATCTGGACAATACATCTCCAAGAACCATAGTTACTGTAAGATAAGTAACAGTTCTTGTTGGTTTGTTGGTATATATCTTCAGAAGCTCCAGAACTGTGCAGTCCTGTTTCCAAACCTGCACCAGTTACAATCAAATTGTAAAGGGGAAGTTTGTCATTTAAACAATCAGCATTCCCTTCTTGTAGAAGAATCTTTTATTTTTATTTTAAAAATAGACATGACTCAGCTGTAGAGCAGTCAGGCGCTCCCATACATTTCAGACTTACTGGGAATTATTACATTCTATGGTACATTAGTATTTAGTAGGCAGCTGTACACACTTGAGACTTAAAAACAAAAAACAAGGCATACTCACTGATAGGACTACCATGGGCTTAAAAATAAACCTCCCTTCTGAACCAAGGAGAATAGCATTTGAAAAATATACTATGAGTCTACAGTAGTACTTGGCTGTAGGAATATAATCTTGACATCCAAGATCAAGTGGTTGCCATATTTGTATCTAAACAACTGCATGTTATTCCCCCTGTTTGCTTTCCTAATTTAGATACACTCATGTGACAAAGCTTGCACCACAGCAAGGTTCCTATCTCCTGCTATATATGCAAAGGAAAAGGCAGTGTTTGAAAGAGAAATTGATTTATGACATGGAAAGAAAGTTCTCATTTTCAGAGGTAAAAGGGGCTGTTTAAAGCTAGACGTCAGGTTGTTAAATAACTTCATTTTTTTGCTAAAGCCATCACTTTCCGAAATGTCAGGTTGATTCTTGGGGCGAGCACCTTCTTGCGGGTGGGCAGGCTATGATACCAGTACACGTTGGTGGGGTAGTTCATCATTAGTAAACTGCCATGGGCCAGCTGCAGCTTGACTGGCTCAATGTGGCATGAGGCGTTTTTCCCACGGGAAGCACCATGCCTGAAGAAAAAGTCTCTGCAGGCTCCAAAGGACACTGACGCGATGGGACTCTGTGGAACCAATTCTCTCTCATCATCTCTATGTTCGCCTATGTGATCACAGCCATCTTTATATCTGTGAGGGGGAAGATTAAATTAGTTCTTCCATCAACTGTACAAGCGTATGCCAAGACACTGCTTTACTTCAGCATATTTATTTTTTATTCCCACACATGGAGACTGTTACTGGAAACCAGAGTTCAAATCTTAATTTAGTCACAAATGAGTCTAGCATTCTCACCCTCCTGGATGCTTTTCTACCACACAAAACTGACCCACACACTTGCGAGTTGGTTATCTGGATGGGAAAGACTGAGGGGCTCCCTTGAAACGTAACTGCCTTAGCCTCACAGACAAATCTGCATTCTGTGCAGGGCTTGAATGGAAGAGAGTTTCCCGTGACTTGGTTATGCTTCTGCAGAACACGTTGAAAATGTGCCACAGTGTGTTCCAGACAAACACATATCTTGGAGAGAGGTTCCCTCCCTAACTTCTCTCTTTCCTCCTCGAAAATGACCCAGTTCAAACACCAATTCTTTGCTTGGTTTGCAGTCACTGGGATGCCACTCGGCTGAGCCTACTCCTTGTCTCAACAGGTGTGCAAGGAACATAGGATTGGGTCCCCGGTGTTTAATCATTCAGCTGTAACAGAACTATCTCCATTTAGATACTACAATTCAGACACTAAAGAAAGAGCTTAGCTTTTTGAATGCTTTCAAGTACTCTATTAGCTAGTTAACGCTAAATTGGAAGTTGCATATCCACAAATTCCTTTTCAAGGGTAAAATGAAGTGGCGAATAACTGCTTAATGATACCTGATTAGTAAAATGTCCTACAATCAAACTGTTGCTTGAACAGAGAGATGCTTACTGCCATCAGAAATCAAATGTTACCTGTTAATAAGAACAAAATTAAAAGTGTGTCCAGTGGCCAGGGTGATGCGCTCTCTGATACGGTTGAGAACTGGGATCCATAGCTTAGGAGAAAAGGTAACACCTGAGTAAGTGTATGTTAACTCAGGATCTCCATATGTCACCTGCTTCCTTGGGATGTTGTGCCATTTGCCAAACACTTGCACTTTGGTAAGATCACCTGTTTGAATAAGAGTTTGGGAAAGTCAAGACCAATTTGCCCTCCTTTTAGATAGCTAAGTAGCAGTGTTTTTTTTAAAGTTTAGAGTTAGGTCAAGTGCAACTATCAATCATTCCCTCTGCAGCGCAGAGTACAACATATTCCTTGCTGTGCAGCTGCTCTGAGTGTGACTTAGAATGACAATGCAACTAAGTGGTCCTGCACATCTTAGCTTAAAAACCTCTCAATTTTTAAGTGTTGCTGTCCAGAAAAATGACGGGAAGCTGACTAAGACTAGAGATCTACATGTATGAGACTCCTTATGAGGGATGGAAATAGCACAGTGGTCTGAGCTTCTCCCACGTCACTCCTTGTTGTTGAATGAGAGGGAATAACTGTAAAATAACAGAGCTAAAAACTTGAATCCTTTCACCTTTCATGTGTTTTGTATGTTTCATGTTGTGCCCTTGATCACGCATAAACTTAAGAATGTGAGTGAGCCCGCTGCATTTATGTGCTTAATGTTAAGCATATGTATATTTGAAGGATCAGAGCCTACGTTTGCCACTTACCTGATCATGCAAACACATCTACCCATTGGGATCTTTAATCCCATTAAAGCCAATGGGAATCCACTTAGAAGTAAGAGTCTGAGTGTGCAGACTGCATGCAGGCTTGGGCCTTATGCGTAAAAACTTCCTCCCACCTATCCAATCCTGCACTGAAGTCATAAGGCAGAATTTGTCATGGCAATTAGAGATGGAAGAGACATTAGGTCCGTTAGTCTGTTTACCTTCAAAATATTCCACTTCCTTTTCCAGCTCCTGGAAAATCTTGTCAGCCTCAGTTTTGCTGAACAGGATCTTGTAATCGCAGTTCAGACCCTCAGCCCGGATTTGCTTCCATGGAGAATGCACCAAGAACTCATCTGCACCTGGCATTTCTGACCGGGGCCTTTTCTTCTCTCCCCCATCTCTCATACAGTCCAGCTCTCCTCCCTTCATCTCTAAGGGCTCTTGTTTGTTCTTGCCTGGGGAAGGCCTTTTGACCAAGAATTTATCCATTCCTAGCTGCCCCTAAGAAACAGCCATCAGCCTGCAACTAAAGGGCCTGATGGGATTTCACTCTGTTAGATTCTGGGCTGCGTGGAACTACAGTGTCCTGGGAAATTTTAAATGCTTTGTTGAAACACACTTGTAAAATCTTTGCTCCCAAGTAACAGAGACTTAAAAATACCTTAATGTGAATCCTGAGATGGGGGATCGCTGTACCTCTGTGGAATGGAGGGCCAGCTCCAATGCACTCAGTTATTCCAGGGTAATCCTCAGTCTGGGCAATGCTCCTAGGGTCAGACAGATCATTACCGAGGACTCCACTGAAACTGGCCGGGCCGTCAGCTCGCTAAAGGCATCTAGGCTACAGAGACAGCTCTGGCAGGCCTCATTTCCAGCAGCAATACCTACTTCCCTCCCACTACTTCCTGTCTGAGACAGCGAGCCAAATGTTCCACCCTTGCTCAGCTCTCCCAGCCAAGCGCTTGTTGTGCTCTGCAAGGCTTGTAGCAAGGTCCCCTGGCACCACCTACTGGATCTTCTTGGAATCATTTATAAATGATTAGAAACCACTATCTGCCTGCTTACTGAATCCACCACATTATTTATATGCATCATAAGTGTACACAGCCCTGTTTAACAGGTGACTGGGCCGAACAATGTTATTTATTTTGTATGGCTTTGAGGGCTTCATATAAGGCTTTACTAAACTCAATGTCACTTTTATTGTAAAAAGAAAAGGAGGACTTGTGGCACCTTAGAGACTAACCAATTTATTTGAGCATGAGCTTTCGTGAGCTACAGCTCACTTCATCAGATGCATCCACAGTATGCATCCGATGAAGTGAACTGTAGCTATAGCTCATGAAAGCTTATGCTCAAATAAATTGGTTAGTCTCTAAGGTGCCACAAGTCCTCCTGTTCTTTTTGCGAATACAGACTAACACGGCTGTTACTCTGAAACCTACTTTTATTGTAATGTGTATAGCTTAGTAAACACTCATTATAGCACAGCTCCTAGTGTTCTGGCCTAGAAAATTTAAGGCTGCATTTCATGCATGCATTCCAGGATCCATGTCACGTGTGTGTTCACTCCTTTGCTAACAAAATGACCAAATGAGGGATTTATCCCACATCAGTTATATTATTAATCATTTTTATTAAAGTTGTGCCTGATGGCCAATCAAGAATGGGGCCCATAGTCAGGTGCTGTACAAACACAGAACAGTAAACAGTCCCTATGCCAAAGACCTAACAATCTAAACAGACCAGATAGATCCAGGGTGGGAAAAGGGGTAGAACACACCAGCGGAGTGAATGATGGGTTGTGGCAAATGCCATGTTAGTACCATATTTAAATTTATTTTATTTATTTATTTATTTTTTTATTTTTGGTGTAGGTGTACTTAGGAGGGGATCAGTTAAATGCAAAGGGGAGGGGGACAGGGCAGAAGAGGGGCATGCATGGAATGAAACTGAGGTGCAAGTGCTATTCACAGTTGTACTGACAGGGCCATGGTGTTCTGGACCCCTAGTGTCTTTGGCACAACTTAAGAGGCAGCCTGGTTTACTGCATAAGGAGATAGGCTGGGACTCAGAAGATGTAGGTTCTAGTCTTGGCTCTGCCACTGACTTGCTGGATGACCTTGGGTAAGTCACTTTCCTCTATTTAGAGTGTAAACTCAGGGTTGGCAGGGTCAGCATCTGTATAATACTTAGCACAATGAGGCCCTAATGTGTTGAGGTTACTAACCAGGTGCAGTCATATAAACAATAATAATTAACTTTAATTGTAATGCACACAAGTCCCTGTTGATTTTTTTCAGCTTCCTCCGACAGGATGAGTTACTTAGCATTTGTAAAGAGCTCTGAGGAACCTGTCATGTAAGAGTTATTTTATTTTGCTTGCCAAATAGCCCTTGTTCTGATCCATCAAAACCCACCTGTGTTGCACTGCACTGAAGCTATGGAGAGATGTGGTGGCCAGCCTCAAAGTGCCAATTTCTGAGTCTGAAAACAAGATCAGGGCAGGCTGGGAATGGACAAAGGCTGACTGCAAGAATAGAGGGGAGAAGTGTGCATGTTCGCTCTGCCTTCTTGGGACGACAAACCACACAAGCACAGCCAAAGCTTTCAACGGGCAGAACTAGCTTCTCCACTACTTGGGCAGTACCTTTGGAGTTGAGGCTCGTGTCCCCTCCTGGTGTCATCCCCCTGCTTTATTCAGGCCTATTCTTCCGTTTCTATCACAGCAGCACCCAAAGAGCTGTCAGGGTCAGGGCCCCATGGGGCTGGGCACTCTACGGGCCCTGCAGCCCACCTCTCCCGGATGCTGTCATTGCCCCCCTCACTGCTGCTTCCAACCCATCTGCCTGCGGGCCACACAGCACCTGGATTAGAGTGAAGCGGGGGTGAACCCCTCAGGAGAAGGGGGGTGCATGTGAGTGCCAGAGGGGAGTGTGGGGGGCAGGTGGGATACACACAGCAGGGGGGAGCAGGACAGACCCAAAGGTGGGCGGGGTGAGTCACTGAGCGTGGGCAGGGGGGTTAGATCCACACGGGAACTGGGAATGAAAACCAAGGCCTTCTACCCACGTGCGTGAGGGCTCTGAGGGGCGGGGGAAGAGACTGCCCTAATGCGCACGCGCTGACTGCGTCTAGGGTCCCTCTCCTGCACGTGCTACGCCCATGGCCCCCCCTCCCCGCGCATGCGCACTCGCTTGGCGCCAATTTCGGGCAGTCCTTCAGCCAGGCAGCCGCCGGCCACTGCCGCTGCCGGCTCCCGTGTGGGGAAGAGGCCGCCTGTCCTCGGCCGGCCGGACCGCCGCCGGGTCCCGTGTGTGGCCGGACCCGCGAAGCCCACCCGCCGCCAGCATGATCGGCCAGAAGACGCTGCACTCGTTCTTCCGCGCGGCGCCGCCGCCGCCGAGGAAGCGGGAGCGCTCCCCGGAGCAGGGCGGGGATGCTGAGGTACCGAGGGGCCGGGCGGGACCCGGGGGCAATCCGGACAGGCGAGGCGGCGAGCCCGGAGCACAATTCATTTAAAAGTCCCGCCGATCAAAGCGGCGCCGCTTTGGGGGATTGACCAATAGGAGGGCTCTCCGTGACCCACGGTCCAATGGGAGCGCAGAGTTGGGAGAGAGGTGGGGCCAGACAACTGGGCGGGACTTCGGTAGTCACTGGCCGGTAGGGAGCTGTTTTCTATTCTCCGTGTCCAATCGGAGGAGTGTGACTGGGCGGGGTTGATAACGCGGGGAGGTCAGTCGGCGGGCCTTCATAGCAAGGGGCCAATAAGGGGAGCGGTGGCCCTGCCAGCGCCCAATGAGGAACGGGAGGGCGCGGCTAGAGTGCCAGGTGCGCTTTCTGTGACTGAACATCCAATAGGAAGGGCGCTCCCATGGGGGAAACACGCGCTGTTTTCCCGCGAAGCAGCCACGTGTTTGCGCGGCGCAGGGAGCAGCTGTGACTTAGCCCCGCCCGAGCCCGGACGCTCCGGCCACAGTAGCTCGCCTGCGGTACCCCGGGGTGGCTGGGAGCGAGCTGCGCCCTCCCGGCCCGGCGCGCCCCTCCCTCCACCATGGGGCGGGCCTGCACCTGGTTTCTCCGCGCGGGGCAGGGCCGCCGCGTGCTGCGCCTCCCCTGTAGCAGTCTCTTGTGTCGCGACCGCCAGGCCAACTTCGCCAAAAAGCAGAAGCCGGTGGAAGATGAATCGGGGAAGGCCTCGCCCTGCTCCCCTCCGCTGAGCCCCGAGCAGCTGGAGCGGATCCGCAGGAACAAGGAGGCGGCTCTGCAGAGACTCGCTTCGCGGAGCGTCCCCGCGGGGTTCGGAGAGGGCTGGAGGCGGCCGCTGGTGGGGGAGTTCACTAAGCCCTACTTCTCCCAGGTGAGCGAGTGAGCGCGGGAGGCTTTGCCCGGGGGAGGAGCGTCTTGCTGCGGCAGCTCCTCTGTAGCTGGCCGGTGCCCGCCGCTCTCCCTTGCCTGTACTGACCGCGCACCACCCCTGCTTCCTCTAGCTAACGGCATTTGTAGCAGACGAGCGAAAACGTCACACCGTCTACCCACCGCCGCAGCAAGTCTTCACCTGGACGCAGATGTGCGACATCCGAGAGGTAAGTGTCCCTGGGGCGACCGCTGCAGTGCCGGGGAGAGAGTCGGGATTTGCCGCCTTCTGATGTTTTTGATAATAGGATGAAAGCTGCATTTGCAGTCAGGCTCCAGGATGCCACGCATGTGTTAGACTCTTCATGGTTTTCTCCCTGGAAAGTTTAGGATGTGCTTTAGGATGTGAACCCTCCTTTGTCTCCTGTAGCGTTTGTATACTTTGCCCCTGTTTTCTCATCTAGATACTGAAATACGGATTTATACATTGGTTATTTCCATCCATAGCTACAACATAATGCTCTTAAAAACTTTAGCTGTTTTCTTGGCCTCTTTTCCCCAGACCTTCCCCGTTTCTGCACTGCTTTCTTTCAGATGCAGCTTGGCTCTGATCTAGAAATTTTTGCTTTGTAGCAATATATTAAGTACTAGATATTTTGAAATATTAAGAAATATTGCTGGCTTATCAGTACTAATTTGTGTCTGTGTTCAGGTAAAGGTTGTCATCCTGGGACAAGATCCTTATCATGGACCCAGTCAAGCTCATGGACTCTGCTTTAGCGTCCAGAGACCTGTTCCACCTCCACCTAGGTATGGTTATGCTTTATCTGTTTAAAAATCTGCCACTGTTTACTAGGTAGGTTATCTATAAACATACAGCTGTTTGTGACTTTGCCTTTCTGACTGCCTTTGAGGTAATTGTTTTGTGATTTGCTGAAAAATTAATTTTATAACATATGACCCAGTATTTTTACTTGTTGGGGAGCAGAAAGGTATCAGAAGAGTGACTTGTATTGAATTTTAAGGTATATGCTTTGTGGGAAAGATCACCTTGATCAATGGGTCCATCAGTCCTCACAGAGAGAGCGCTAATCACAACGCATCATTCGTGTTGTTCTAGTCAGTCCTTCAGCCACCCGCTAAACAGGCTGTCTGTGGCACCAGACACCCAATTGGCATAGTGCACCACAGCCCAGAACCTCTGAGCGATCTGCCAGTCTCAGCCTCCTAAGTAGCTGGGATTACAGGCACGTACCACCGCACCCAGAGCTTTCTGGGAAAGAATTACTGCAAAAATAAATGGATGAATTCTAGATAGACTTCTGGCTCCTCCAAGGTGGTGATGTATTCCACAGATTTAGGCTCCAAACCTATGAAATTGGGTTTCCATGCAGATCGAGTTTTTTACCAGATCCAGTTATTTACTCAGGCCTCCATCCTGCAAATCTTTAAGCAGATGCTTAACTTTAAGCAGAAGTGTGGTCCCATTGCCTTCAGTAAGCATTTGCATAAAAGTTAGCAGGATCAGGGACTTGGTATAAATTAAAGGGAGAGGTGAAGAAAAGGACCTGTCATACACATCAGATGAGTATAACTTTCCTAAATGGGAGTTCAGTTTTTTAGTTCTTGGTAAAAGTTCCAATTGTAATATACACAATCATTAACTTGTCTGTTTGATAATTTCACAGAAATATTCTAAAAATCGCTTCCATTATTTTTGTTTGCAGTTTAGAAAATATTTACAAAGAGCTGTCTGCAGACATAGAAGATTTCACCCATCCCGGTCATGGAGATCTAACTGGGTGGGCCAAGCAAGGTAATCAATCCGTTCATCCTTCCTGGGCTCTTCATTTAGACTGTGTCTGTACTAGCACTTACGTTGGCAAAACTTTTGTCGCTCAGGGGTGTAAAAAACCACCCCTCTGAGCAGCATAAGTAGTGCTGGCATAAGCGCTCTTGTGCACAGGGTTCTGTCTGCGGGAGATGCTCTGCTGTTGACATAGCTACCGTCGCTCGTTGAGCTGGTTTCATTGTTTCGAAGGGAGAGCTCTCTCCTGTCAGCATAACGCGGCTCTGAGTGCTCTTACAGCAACACAGCTCTATCAGCACAGCTGTGCCGCTGTAAGCTTTTAAGTGTAGATGTGGCCTAAGTGGGGATCTTCCTCCTCAGTGAGTAGGTTGTAGTAGCAATGCTAATCGAGCTCGGGGGCGGGGCAAACTTTTTGTCCTCAGGGCTGCATCGGGTTTTGGAAGTTGTATGGAGCGCCTGTTAGAGGAGGGGGGCGTGGCCCGGTCCCCACCCCCTATCCACCCCCCTGATGGCCCCCCACAGGACTCCTACCCCATCTAAACCTTCCTGTTCCCTGGTGGACCCTCTGGGACCCCTGCTTTATCCACCCCTCCCTGTCCCCTGACTGCCCCCAGAACCCCTGCTCCTGACTGCCCCCTGCTGCTCCATCCATCCCCCCCAGTCCCTGTCCCCTGACTGCCACCGGAACCCCTGTCCCTCATTGCCCCCTGCCGCCCCATCCAACCCCCCCCTTCTTAACTGTCCCCCCCCAGGACCCCTGCTCCCATTCAACTCCCTTGCCTTCTTTCCAAACCCTGCCCCCTTACCACGCTGCCTAGAGCACCGGCGGCTGGCGTTGCGGCTGCACCAGGTCAGGCCGGGCTCTGCAGCTGCACTGCCCCAGGAGCTCACTGCTTTGCCGTCCGGAGCATTGTGCCGGCAGAGCAGTGAGCTGAGGCTGTGTGGGGAGGGGGAACAACAGGGGAAGGGTTGGGGGCCAGCCTCCCAGGCCAGGAGCTCAGGGGCTGGGCAGGAGGGTCCCACGGGCCGTAGTTTGCCCACCCCTGATCTATTGGTACTTTCCAAACTACTTGGCTGAGATTTATTAAAAGGAGCCATTTAAAAACCCCAGCCTTTTAATGTTCGTAAAGCGGGTAAATAATACTGAGTCGAAGCATGTAAAAAGTGAGCGTGTGCTTATGCACAGCTTAACCATGTCAGCCTTGGCCTTACACCAAATAATTGTCTTCATGTTCTCCCGACAAAGCACATGTGCAATGTGCTGGCCTTTTTAACAAAGATAAGAGTTTAAAATTTTTCTTGGGGTATATTCTCTGTAATAACTCTGGCAAAATTCTATTTGCCTGGGGAATAGCTTTGAGGAGTGAGTGAAATAGCATCCTTTTTATTTATTTATTTATTTAATTTCAGTTTTTGGTTTTTTGGTTTTTTTTAATTGGGCTTGGCTGCTGTGTAGTTGCCGAGGGAGGTGGTGGAATCTCCATCATTGGGGATTTTTAAGAGCAGATTGGAGCAACACCTGCCAGGGCTGGTCTAGATAATACTTAGTCCTGCCATGAGTGCAGAGGACTGGACTAGATGACCTCTCGAGGTCCCTTCCAGTCCTATGATTTAATGCTACTGACTCAGCATTATAGTGGTAAATCTGTTTATGCGGGCATGCTGTAATTTTAAAGGAAAACTCCATTAAAGCACTATTAACTTACAGGAACTATATTTAGCCCCTAAATGGGTCTGTTTCTTAAATGGGTTTCTTAGTGACTTATTTTCTCCCTGCTTCGACAAATGGATTGTTTGAAAACTTTGTACTGGTATCTCTTATTGATAGTTTCCCGTGAACAAAAGATTAAATGATTTTTTTTTACCATTGCAGATCCAGCAAAAGACTGGAAGAGAGCTTACTACTTTGTAAACTAATTCATGTATTCTCTGTCCACACTGATATGTTCATGTCTTGTTTGTGATTAGGAGTACTTTTGCTCAATGCTGTCCTCACAGTCCGAGCACACCAACCTAATTCACACAAGGACAAAGGCTGGGAACAATTCACTGATGCAGTGGTGTCCTGGCTAAACAATAATTTGGATGGACTTGTCTTCATGTTGTGGGGAGCGTATGCACAGAAGAAAGGCAGCTCTATTGACAGGGTATGGTTTAATTATTCCATCTTTCTAGAAGTCCTATTGCTTCTTGCTTCACTTGGGACATTTTGGTAGGATGCCATCCACAGGGGGCTTTTGGTCATAAGTGGAAAAACTGGTTGCTACTGCCTACTATTAAACTAAAAAGGCAAGTAGACAGTTAAGGGTCTCAAGTTCACTGTCCACTGTGAGTGTCCACTTCTGTCACCTCTTTTTGTTCCAAGAATGCTTATCCTCTAGGAACAAGAACAATCAGTGTGGAAGAAGATAAGATACTGTTGTGTGAAGAGCCTCAACATTACGATGTGTAGTTCATCTCCCCTAGGAAACTTCCCAGAACATCTTACACTTTGTTGCTGTTTGTTAGAAATGCAGCCAATTATTGACTGCAGAAAGCCTGGGCTTCATGGCAAACCTATGTGCTCTTGTTTTTAACTCGAATAATGAAAAGATACTTGCAATTTCATTTCTGTATTTGATAATAGCACAGATGAGCAACCTCCATCTAGGATCTGAAAACCTGCAAAATTTCTCATTCTTATCTCTAACTTCTTCCAGAAACGTCACCATATTCTACAGACTGTCCATCCCTCGCCTCTCTCTGTGCACAGAGGGTTCTTCGGTTGTCGGCATTTCTCTAAAACCAATGAACTGCTGAAGAAGTCTGGCAAGAAGCCCATTGACTGGAAAGCACTCTGAGCTACAAACATGAACTGGGGAGTGTAACCTGAAATAGCCCTTCTATCAAGGATCATCCCATTCTTGAAAAATTGGGCTGGCATGAGAATTATTCTTTACACTTGGTCTAACTGAAAAACAAAATGGCCTACTTTGCAGAAGTGCTACCTTTTAAGTATCTTTCTTTTTTACATACTGTATATGTTAAAGGGGAAAACTAGAGTTTGATGTAAAGAATAATGAAACTTCTAGGTTGTCAAAAAATTTTAAGCTAAAATCTGTTTAGCCTGTTCTCAAACCAAAAACCATGTCTGTTCTTTGCTCAAATGGAACTATATAGGGAATTCTCATATTGAGTTAAACTTATACGAAATTCAGTTTTTGTGAGCACCCTTTTATGGTTAGTGAAACACATCTTATTTGCTATTTTCTCCCCTGTATTTACCCAAACATAAAATCTAGATTTAAACATGAGGGGGAAAATGGAAGCACCTTTATACTCTTACAGCAAAAAAGCTAGTTACTGTTTGTTCTGCTAAAGATCTGTTTAACCCAGTTTAATTTTCCAGATATCAATTGTTTTCTATCAGGCAGCTGGACTAGATGTGTGGTGTTACTGAACATGCCTTTGAACTCCCTGAGGATTTCAGGGCTAATATCCCAGACAATTGGGGAAGTTGTGACCAATATTAGTGATGTTTCTCTTTTTCATATGCAAAGTACTTTGATCGTATTAAACTCACCATAAAGTTCCATTGGGCATATAACACCTCCTTCTAACTACCACAACAGCCTGACTTCCAGAAGACGTATTCTCATGTTATTTAGTTATGTGTCTTTTGTCACCTGCATATGTACCTGCTGATGACAGATGAACTTCAAGGTGATCCTTCAGAATGGTATTAGAACATTTCATGTCACTCTTCAACATGTTTGAATGTACAGTAAAATCAGGACACCTCAGATGTAGAATTGGTTCTGTGCATTTCATAGTCATGAATGAACAGAATTGTCTTTATTTCACTTTTTTGAACCTCCTCTCCTCCAGTGTGTACCTTTCTTCCACCAGTAATTACAGTTTTGCTTTCATTCAGAGCTGGTCTGAAGTTGGAGGTGCCTAGCATCTCTAAAGTTACGGAGTTCCTTCTTCTGAAAAGATACATCTGTTCTTTAGCACATCACAAGGGGGAGCAATCTTGTTCATAGTCCCTGTTTGGCATCTGGTTAGATTGTGCAAACCTATTTCTCATGCCATACTGATCCAGCAATATTTGCTCAGTTGGAATTCCCATTGAAAACAATAGAAGTTTTGCCTGAGTAAGATCTACAGGAGTTGGGTCAACTACTTCAAAGTGGATTATTGCCTTTTATTTTTTTATTTTCAGTATGTTGCAAACTGCAGTATGGAAGTGACAGTGAGCAAAATGTCCCTGGAGAAAAGGATCTGTTTGCCACCGTGATGGCTGGCTCCAATAGAAATTGAAGACCTCATTCTGCTCCCACAAAGTTGGTGACAGAACTCCCCCTGATGTCAATGGGAGCAAGGTGGGGCCTTGATGACATTCTAGGATTTCAGATCTAGCTCTGAATTAATTGATTATTTTCTATTAACTGTCACTGAGTAGAGAAAAAGTTTAGTGTATCCCCTCTGTGAAACTGCATTCTTATTTTGTACTATACTAGTACATTTTACACTAGTACCTATGTATGGAGAAGCCATTTCTGAATCTTTGTCCCAGTAGGTAACACTAGTACAAAAGAAAAGATTCTATGTTTTCTATAGATACTGTTTAACCAGGGTGTTGTTTTTAAATAAAAATTCTACTTTCTTTATGCTATTGTGCTGGAATCATTTACTTAGCGTCCCCCGTGTTAAGTTCCTCTTATCATAAATGTTTTCTCAAAGATTACTATGTTTAATATGAATTTTTTTTTGGAAAACGGTCTACAGCACACTGTTTTCCAAAAAAAATTCATATTAAACATAGTAATCTTTGAACTTGAACTCTTACTCCTACTTCTCCATCCTACTTTGTTTTCACAGACCTGTTTTTTCCCCTCAAAATATTCTTTTGTACTTCTAAATTCTGTAATTCAAATTAAAATAAAACCTAGTAGCTCACCTCATCTAAATCTTCCTTCTACTCTAAGAGTCACATAGAATACAGACTACCATGGCTGTTAGTCAAAGACCATTATCACTTGTTTCCTTCTCCAGAATGCTTTACATGTGCAAGGTTTACACCTTTCACCAAAATGGGCCTCGATAGTATCCTTCAATAATTAGGCCATTCTCTTAGTCCATTCAGCAGTCCGTAGACAACATTCCCTAGGGCCCCTAGTGGAGAATATTAGACTACACAACGTGGCCCCTGGCCTTAAGTCTGGTGTAGGGAACTTTTAGGGGCATTTGTACAATTCCAGTGGAACTATTTCCAGTGTTTTATATGCTCTTACTGTGGTTGGAATTTCCAGCAGCTCCAGGCTTGGAGGAGGCATGGAGCTGGTTACTCTGCAAACGGGCTAGCGTGTCAAACATAGACGTCGCCTTGCAATGCTCTAGGTTTGGTTTCCTTTTAAAAAGCTCTGAGACCTTAGGAGGAAAGCCGGGAGCGTATCGGAGTGATCTGGGCTCAAAACGAAATGCAAACAGACTTGGATCCGAGTGTCTAGACTTGTTTTCACACCTCCGGGGTAGCCGTTGTGCCTGAACTCCCCAGCGCCGTGCTGGCCTCACGGAGACGCGGCAAGCGCCGGCAGGGAGCCGCACGGGGCACACGCGGGGCCGCATCTCCCGGAGGTGCGAGGGGGCCGTAGGCAGGCTCACAGCCCCGAGCCTTTCCGCGCTGGGCCTTTGCAAACGCGAATTCCGCGCACGGGCGCGGGGACCGGCCGCAAACAAAACCGCGCCCCGGGCCAGGCCCGAGCGGAGCCGCTTTGCTGCCCGGGGCGCCGCCGGGCAAGAGCCGCGGGCTGAGCCCCGAGCTCCCCCCACCCCCAGGAGCCAGCACGGCGGCGCCCGGGCTCACGCGACGTCAGGGGGCGCGCGGGGGCGGGGGATCCCTTCGCGCCCCCCCCCCCGGAGCCCGGCCTCGGTTGCCATGGCAGCCGGCCGCTTGTGAGGTGCGGCCTGGCCTCCTCCCAGGCGCGGGGCGCTGCCCCCGCTGCGGGGTCCCCCGGGCGGCGCGTCCTCCCCAGGCCCCGCGGGCAGGGTGGGGCGCGGGCTGCCGCTACTCCCCCGCCCCGTGCTACCCTCACCCCGGGGGGGCGGGTCTGGCCCCGGCACGCAGCCGCTGCCGCCGCCGCAGCCGCCTTCCCTGGGCAGGTGAGCCAGGCCCAAGGTCTCCCTGCGCGGCCTGAGGGGGGTCCGCCAAGCGGTCGTTGGCCAGGGACCTGCCAAGCCCCCTGCTCCTCAGAGCTGCTCCCCCAGAGCTGCTGCTGCCCCCCCCTCCACCTCGGCCTGAGGTGGTTTCCATCACATGCAGGGTTTACAGCTCGGGGGCTCCGCGCCCCCCCACTACCCACACTGTTCCAGCCCCCCCCTCCCCCGTACTCCCCCTTTCCTTTGAAACCGGGACCTGCCCCATGGCCAGCGCGGGGTGAGCCCCAGGGAGAACCAGGCGGGTTGGTGGCTGCTGCTGCTGGACGTGTCTGGTGTTTCAGTTTTATTTCCAAAGCCCCCCGAGGGACCCCGGCGCGGGGAGGGCAATGCACCGCACCCGGGGGAGGCACGAAGCTAGAGGCCAGGGAGCTCCCTTCACCGTGGGCTTTCTGGGGCAAGGCTGGATTAATATGCAACCTGCTGTCACCGGTGGGCTTGTGAACCAGGCTGTCCAGAGTTAACCCCTAAGTGCGCAGCGCGACAAAAGGGGGGAGTTCAGAGAGCGGTGAGGCATTGATTTTGTGAGAGGAAAGCAAAGCAGCAGGAACCTCTCCACCCTGGCCACGGGTCTTTGAACAAGATAACTTCAGGGTTTTCTTGCCTGTTACTTGCACTGTGATCTGTCACTCCTCGCTTAGGGGTTATGGAAGAGCGTTTATTGTTTAACTTCCCACTGACATACCAAGCTTGATTTATTCTTTTTTTTTTTTTTTTTTTTTTGTAGAAGGGTGGGTGAACTGAGTGGTGAGAGGCCTAGGAGCAGTGGCTTGTACTCCCTTCCAGCTCTGAAAATGTATCTCCGGCCTAGTTTGCATCACAGTCCTGCTCCTCTAATCCTGGGCCTCTCTTCAGGGACTTGTGGTTTTGATAATGTGGCTTAAACAAGGATTAGGATGATACCTTCGGACTCTCTCTCCTCTGTGATCTAAAACAAGATTTTGTCCTTCATACCTTGTTAAAAGCCTTTGATTAGCTACAGTTTATTTTCCTTGCTTAGAAAGGCAATGACGGTTGTGTGGATTTATTTCTCCTTATCACATCCTGAGATAAACAGAGAAACTTTAATGGAAATTCAGCTCCCAAGAAGATTAGACCTCCCTGCTGTGTGTTACAAACTTTTCTTTCCAGACAGCAGGCTATTTCTGTCCCAAAAGAAAGCAACAGCTGTCAGGTACCATAGTAAATTAACCGCTAGAGGGAGAGTTTGGAATCCCAAAAGTGCAGTGAAAAATTGCACAAGAAGCTGAAGTTGGCTCCTTAACCATGGTCCAGCCCCTTATTCAAAGGCCAAAATTACAAATTAAAATTTACAAATACATCAGTGTAAGATTAAATTTTTAGCAATTTCATCAAATTAATAAGATTGAATCTGATAAAAATTCAGTTTCTAATTAATTAATTATTTATTGATTAAAAATCCAGTAAGGAGCTGGCTTTTGATTGGCTGTAAATGACAAACTAAGTTTTGGGTCACCTGAAGTAATGTGTCCCTGTGACCGACAGACTCTTCTGAAGGAGCAAGGAGATGGCACTTGTTAAACTGAAGCTTTGTTCTTGAGCAGCATGCCTCCACCTTTCTTCTATATTTTACACAAGACTTGAATAAGGAGCTGGGTTTTGACTGACTGTATGTGCCAAAATGTGTCTCAGGTCACCCCAAGTGAGGTGTCCCCAGGTCTGTCAGATTGTTGTGAAGGAGCTTGTATAGTAGTAGGATCAGCATAACACTGGGACATTCACTTGCTGACCCAAAGCTTTGTTCTTGAGCAGTGTGGAGTGATCTATGATGTGCCCACCCCACTTCCATTTTGTACACAGGACTTGAATAAGGAACTGGGTTCTGACAGATTGTATGTGACAAAAAAGCTTCAGGTTAACCCAAGTGACACATCACTACGACCATTATTTTGTTATGAAGAGCTGGGGATATGCCACTCCCAGAGGTGAACTTTTATTTCTGGTCTGACAAATGTATTACCCCAATTTTTATTTTGCGTCTTAACTAATAAGAAAAATGCAGTATGCAATATGCATGTAAAAAATCAACAAAAGCAGTATTTGGCAAATTTGCTGCAAATGCAGTTGTAATGTTTTCACAGAAATTGTATGATGGTTAGAAATGAAGTCTATGGGAACTTTTGGTTTGTTGTTACATGAGTTAAGGACAGGAAAACTGGCTAAACTGATAGAACCGTGTTTAATTGTGTGACAGATATAAACACATGGTTTATGGTCAGTGTTATGTCTTGTGCTCATTATGTAACAAAAATAATAAGGGGACACTGCTTGGGCACCATTGACTCCCAAATAATCATCTTTACTAACTCTATGCAAAAATACAAGGCCTAGTTGAATGCACACTGCTGCTCTGAGTGGTTTCTGATGGCTTCTAAAACATAGAAAACGGAGTACCACAAGAGTGCTCACAAACTACTTAAATGAATACTACCATATTCTTATATACTACAATTACTGAACCTGCTAGTGTCTTTAGTATTGCTCTGAGATTTGTACAACACTGATGTGTCTTAGTGCACTTTAACAGAATTTGGATAACTCTTTTTGGTGGCTAGAATATTACCACCTTTCCTTTTTAATTCCATCGTAGAAATGCCAGCCTTAAATTTGATTAAACATGTGGAAACATACAAAATGCTTCCTGGTGTTGTATGTTATCTCAACAACTTTGTACCTATAATGACAACAGCTTTGCTTTAATAAACTCTGTTGTTTATGCAAATAATTTTGATGACTTCTGTTGAACTAAGCAATATTTAAACCATTATTTTAAATATTAATGATTTATTCAAGTTTCATGTAAAAGAGCTACAGAGAGGACAGATGAAGGATTTTTCGGGGGTTGGGGGCATGTCATTTTTGTCTGAATAGTCAGTGAGTGGTGTTTGAAAAGAGGCAGGTCATTGCTTTAAGAGGATTCCACCAAAATGCATCTTGTTTTCTTTCAGTTTATTTCCTGTGATGCACAGAAAGATGCAGGGATCACGATTAATGAAATGACATGTACTCAGTTGATGCAATCCATTGCACTTGTTTACTTTGACTATGAAATTATAAAATAAGCAAAGAAGTCATTTATTATAATAAAAAAAATTTACCTGAGCAGTTGTTGGTGCTGATCACCGGTGACCCCTATATTTAAGCATTCCAAAGGATTTGCATGCTGAGACCCTGTTTTGCATAGAAGGGAAGTTTCTTCATAAATTTCTGCGTAGAATTGCTGCATAATGTGGTGCTGTCTGCCTCTTCATAAGGAGGCTTTTATGGTCTGTACACAACCAGCTACTGCACTAAACTTCCAAGTGGAGAGGAAAACTTCGACAAAGTTGTGTGTGCAAAAGGACCAGTAATGGGGTTTCATAGACTGAGAGATTTTCAGGCCAGAGGGGACCATCTAGTCTGACTTCCTGTATGTTACCAGCAAATTTCATCCAGTTGTTACCCTTGTTGCTGGGCTCAAAACAGCTTCTGTTTGACTAAAATATATCTTCTATAATGCCAAGTATCAGAGGGGTAGCCAAGTTAGTCTGTATCCACAAAAACAACAAGGAGTCCAGTGGCACCTTAAAGACTAACAGAATTATTTGGGCATAAGCTTTCGTGGTTAAAAAAACCCCACTTCTTCACTTTTTGTGGGGTTTTTTTACCCACGAAAGCTTATGCCCAAATAAATCTGTTAGTCTTTAAGGTGCCACCGGACTCCGCATTGTTCTTCTAGAATGGCATCCACTTGATTTGGAGACCTCAAGAGACGAAGAATTCATCACTCCCCTTGGTAGTCTGTTACAATGGTTAATCACCCTCACTGTTAAAGATTTGTGCCTAATTTCTAACTTGACTTTGTCTGGCTTCAGCTTCCAGCCATTGGTTCTTGTTCTGCCTTTCTCTGCTAGATGAAAAGCCCTTTGGTGCCTGCTCTTTGTCCACATGAAGGTACTTACACACTTTAATCAAATCTTCTTTTTGATAAGCTACGCAGATTGACCTCTGTAAATCTGTCACTATAAAGCATTTCCTCCAGCCCTCGAACCATTTCTGTGACTCTTTTCTGTGCTCTCTCCAATTTTTCAACATCCTTTTTTAAAATGTGGACACCAGAAGTGGATGCAGTAGTCCCTTCCAGCCTGACATTCTATGATTCTGTGATACTTCTAGTTGAGTTGAATGTCTCCTGGCTCTCTCCCTTCTTGGTCTCAAATCACCTGTCCACTTCTTTGGTTTGTACTCTCACTAATTCCCTTATTGATGATCCCTTCCCTTGTGGTGTCTGTGACCATGATTTCCAAATCTGGTTGTCCAAGTCTTTGTTTTCTTGGCTGCTGCACAATGTGGCAACTCATGCTTCCAGACCACGTCTTCTCCTCCAGGAAGGTTCCCAGCTTGCATTTTCTATACTAGAAATCTATTCTGTCTTCCAGCAGAGAGGAGAACATAGTACATTCAAAGCAGGTCGCAGCAGTTTGTTCATTCATCATCCATATCTGCTACCTCTGGTGCAGAACTATACCTACAACAGGAACAGCCTGTCTGCCACTCCTGTTGACCTGGCAATTGGCTTGTATACAAGCCTCACTGCTCAGCTTCCTTCCTTGGAAACAGGGAGGGAATAACCACTTAGAGACTTCAAACACTGGTTCTGTTCGAAGGGTCCCAGCAACAAAGCTCTCTTTGAGACACAAACAAACCTGACTCAGCTGGTCAATTCAGGGGCCCACAGCCGGGGGCGCACACAACATTCTGTGGAGAATAAACAGATGGAACAACGCAACACTTGCTAAGTCCCTCTCCCTGCAAGCATAGGATGCACAGCTTCATCCTCTGAACCTCTCCTTTTGCCCCGCTAAAGGATGTCTGTGCATCTGGAGGGTGAGAAGGACTTGTGACAAGGACCACAGTTTTTCACAAAGAAAATGTTTCAAGTCAGGGAGTTCCATGCCTCAGCTAGGTCAGAATGGTCCTACTGTCAAACTCTGGTTCCTTATTCAGAATGGAAGTGGGGTGGGGGTGTGCTATTTGGCAGGCGATTGCACAGGAGCACAGCTTTAGTTCACGGAAAGACTTATTCACTGGTTGTGGAGACATGTCACTTGGGGTGACCTGAGACTCCTTTTGTCCCAGTCAGTAGGTCAGTCAAAACCCTCCTCCTTTGCCCGATTGGGATTGGGATGGGGGTGTGACATGTGGCAGCATATTGCTCAAGAATGAAGATTCGGGTGGGGGAGTTAACATTTCCCAGCTCCTTCAGAACAGTCTGATGGTTGAGGAGGACTGTGGCTTTGGGTGACCTGAGACCTGTTTAATCACCTACAGTCTGTCAAAAAACAGCACCTTATTCAAACTCTATGCCCAATATGGAATTGGGATGAGGGTGTGACATGTGGCAGCCCATTGTGCAGGAACGAAGCTTTGGGTTGGTGAGTGGCATGTCCTGGCACCTTCAGAACAGTCTGTCAGTCACAAGGATGTGTCGCTTGGGGTCATCCAAAACTCTTTTTCTCACAAACAGCCAGTCAAAACCCAGCTCCTTATTTGGTTATTTAATAAATAATTAAGTAATCTGTAACTAAAATTTTTATCACATTCAATCATTAATTTGGTGACCTTTTCTAAAAATTTAATCCTACATTAATGCATTTTTAAATAATTTTGGACTTTGAGTAAGGAACTGGGAACCACAAATAAGGGGCTGATACCAAGAATAAGAAACCTACTTCAGCTTTAAATTGTAGTATATATATTTGTGTAGAAGCCTTGCACGATTAGTAACCAACTAATTTCTTCCACAGAACTATGGGCTTTGATCAAATAATTTTTTTAATGTGAAGTCAATCTATAAAACAAAAAAAATGAGGTGGGAGTTTTTGGATTGGACAGTGTTAGGGCTCTGAGTAAATGAAGGCAGAAAAATCTTGGGTTAATAGCCATGCAAAAGAAACTCCTTTTGTTTACTGGAAGTGGACCTTCTACATGTATGTTGTCTTTTTAATATGCTACACCTACCAATAACTCTAGATGGCTAGATGCAGAATCCAAATTGAAATCAGTTCATGACCTGATCTGACTTCTCCTGGAACAATAGTAAATAGACCCATATGCACACACAAAAATAAGACCAAACATAGGTCTTGGTCTTATAATTTTAATTAAATGTTAATCATTAAAAGAATTAGATATCTTCAGCTTTTAATTCTGCTGTACTCTGCCATAGGATAGCTACAAATGATTTTATGCACAGTGCCAGTTTTACTTATTTTCAGGACTTTTGTGTGTGTGTTTTTAATTAAAACTTTCCACTATGGATCAATCTCCCCCTATTTGTTTATATAATTTTAGAGCAGGCTGACACAAAAAATGTTTGTGCTGAGCACACAGCATTAAGCAGTTGTTCATTTTGCATCACTGGGTGACCTTTGTCCCACATAAATCTAATCCCATTTTGGTATGTGTCAGAATAACTTGTAGCTGCTCTCCACATGCTTGATGTGGAGTCATTGTTGGCCTTTTTTTTTTTAAACGTGGCTTCGGTAAAAGTTTCTCAAGCAGAACGACTGAAGGGATTTTATTTAATATCAATGTCGCAAGTAAGATGAGCAATTTAATTTAGGGAAACTGCATGAAATGTGAAACCATGCAAAGAACGCAGGTGACATTTGGTGTCTTTAACCCCATAAGGCCTCTGCTGATTGGAAATACCAGCAGCCATGGGTAGGTTACCAAAATAATCCTCTATGTGCATATGGCTTTGGTTAGATGGGCTGTTCGGTGTGAGCCATGCATTACGAAAGTAGTTTGGGTTTTCTGTTGCATGTTTTCAGATCATTCTAGTTCTGGAGATACTTAGATATCTAGCCTGGCTTTGAATTTCAAACAAACCATGGAAAATTGGGAATCCGTTAAGGTAAACTTTGTGTTAGGAAGCATAGCAAGTGCCTAAGTATATATATTGCTGCACTGTCTGTCATTCTTACCAGAGGATTATTAACTCTCTTCAGTTGGTTAAATGCTAATAAGCTTCTTTTGTACAGCCGGGATTGGTTATAATCTAAAATTTATGTTCATCACAGTCACCACTGCCAAATACAGTCTCCGATGCTCAACCTCTAGTTCAGTAGCCTGACAAGGTACAATAAATATTTAGTCTTCAAGAACTGTGTAATGCTGAAAGCAGAGTCTGGCAGTCATGAAACAAAGGGCATGTGTGAAGATCCAGAGACCAGATAGGATGGTAAGTGGCTTAATTGTAATGGAACTAATATTGCTATTTAAAAATTAATATGGCTAATGTGGAAATAGAAGCAGATCTGTGCAGGGAGATAATGTGATTGTTTGCCAGTGTGGGTTGTATCTGGCTTCTTGGAATCCTATGGTCATGAAGAAGAACTGATAATGGGGCTGGATGTTCCTTACTTGGATCTAAACTGAGCAGTATAAATTACGACCTTATTTAAAAAGAAAAGGAGGACTTGTGGCACATTGGAGACTAACAAATTTATTTGAGCACAAGGTTTTGTGAGCTACAGCTCACTTCATCGGATGCTGTAGCTCACGAAAGCTTATGCTCAAATAAATTTGTTAGTCTCTAAGGTGCCACAAGTACTCCTTTTCTTTTTGCGCATACAGACTAACATGGCTGCTACTCTGAAACCTGACCTTATTTAAATGGATTATGTTACTCTGAACTCTTACAAAAGCTGTTTGAAGATCAAATACTGAATGTTTTAAATGCTATGTAGAGTTTTGAAAGCCCAGGTCTGAATATAAAAACTGCTTACTTTTAAAGTGACATCCTAAATGTTGCATTGGTATGTTTTTTCAGCTGTTGATTGTAATAGTCTTCTAGCTGTTACAATGGGTGCATTTGTTTTCTGCCCCTTAAGGCCCAGATCCTGCAAACGCTGTGTACATGCTTACTGTTGCTACTGAAATAATGAGACTACTCATGGAATTTATTTATTTAGCTTTAGATAAAAAGAATCCAAGGCTCTAAGTGCCATAAGACATCATCAATAATCCAGTAATATCTCAGCACCATTAAAATAATGATTTCAACAAAAACTCAGCTAGACAATCATGTATAGCAGTGATTCCCAAACTTGTTCCGCTGCTTGTGTAGGGAAAGCCCCTGGCGGGCCGGGCCGGTTTGTTTACCTGCTGCGTCTGCAGGTTCGGCCAAACGCGGCTCCCACTGGCCGCGGTTCGCTGCTCCAGGCCAATGGAAGCTGCTGGAAGCGGCGGCCAGTGTGTCCCTCGGCCCACACCGCTTCCAGCAGCTCCCACTGGGCTGGAGCAGCGAACTGCGGCCAGTGGGAGCTGCGATCGGCCAAACCTGCAGACGCGGCAGGTAAACAAACCGGCCCAGCCCGCCAGGGGCTTTCCGTGCACAAACGGCGGAACAAGTTCGGGAACCACAGATGTATAGAAATGCCTTTCCACCCCTTCATTGTTGGGAACAGCATGCCTGCTGCCCTCTCCAAAAACCAACCAAACAGGTGGCTTTAGCCAGCATGCGCAGAAGGTCACCAAATTTGGGCTACATTGGACCAAATGGGGGAGAAGTTCCAGACTCCTGGAGCCCTTGTAGGGTAGCTGGCAATCTACTTCTCCTTCTCTTTTGGAGCGAGAGAGATTCAGCTCAAGTGTCCCTGCTAACCACAGCTGTGAGTGTTCCCTTATTACATGTGTTAACTACTTATGCAAAACAATTTGTTCCACTTTGTAGTTAGCTGTGGCACTCTTGAGTACCTTTCCCAGCCCTGAAAAAGAGTTCTGTCGAAAGGTTATCTCTCTCACCAACAGAAGCTGGTCCAATAAAAGATATTATCTCACCCACCTTGTGTCTCTAGTATCTCGGGACCAATATGGCTCTAGCAACGCTGCAGACCATAGCTATGGCAGCCTGGCCTGGGGAGAGGGGTGGTTGCTCAGGTAGGTTTGTGCAGGCCATTTAGGGCTCTATAGGTCATAAACAACACCTTAAAGTCCATCTGAAGATGGATGGGCAGCCAGTGCTGATCCAGGAGCACTGGTGACACATGCAGCGGTGTCTCAACGGGAGCAGTCTGTACTGACTTCGTGTCCAAATGATTCTGATGCTGCTTAGCCCCATGTAGAGTGCATTGCCGTAGTCTAATTTTGAGGTAACAAAGGCATGGGTGACAATGGCAAGGTCAGTATCCAAAAGGAAAGGTCACAACCTCCTATCCAGGTGGTAAAAAGCTGGTTGGATTCCTGCTGTGATATGGCCGTCAAACAGCAAGTCGGGGTCTAAAATCACTCCGAAGTTGTGAACCCTAGTAACTCATGATGGACATGCTCCCTCAGTCTAAAGGACTGAGATTACCTCTGCCATCTCCTCTGGCTGCTTCCCCTAGCCCACCACCATTAACTCCGTTTTGTCTGAGTTAAGCTTCAGCCAGCTTGCCCTCATCCATCCCCCGGTCTCAAGTAGATGCTTGCTGAGGTGCTGAACTGCGTTGTCCAAGTCAGACAAGCAGAGGCGCAAGGGATGCGGCAGCACCTGTGGCTTAAAGTAATAATAGCAACTGAATGCGTGGCTCCCGTCACATGTAGGGTTACAGTTTTGTTGTGGCTTTCACTGTCTAAATTGTTCTAGTGCCCCTGCAGATGGGGTAAAGACAGACAGCTGGGAGTCATGAGCCTACTGACAACACTGCAGCCCAGGCCTCCTACCCGCCCCATACACACGTTGAATGGGAGGGCTGGCAGGATGGTGCCCTGTGGAATCCTACACTTCAGAGCTCTCAGAGTAGAGTTGAGCACACGCCCATGTGTTGATAGGAGCAGGGCCTGCGTTTCTCCCAGACCTCACTCCTGTTTGTTTCTGCTCAGTTTTGAAAAGTAAAGCAACAAGGGAATTGTTGCTTTTTCAGCAGCACCCCTGATGGGCCTGACACTTTGGAGATGATACCCCTGCCTCAAGACAGCTCCATCGTGGGAGGAGCTGAACTCCTGCCTCCCTTAGTGACATCCATGGGGCTGGAGGGTGCTTGGCACCTCATGGGGTTGGGCCCTTAGTTGGGCATGGGAAAAGCGGGGGGCAGGGATAAAAAAGCAGGGGAAAGGGAATGGGACATGAAGAATGAAGCTTACATAAAATAAGGGCATGAGGTTTTCTTTGTGCCACTTGTGTGCCATGTGTCTTTCTTTTGGATTTAGTGTCAGCAGGCAGAAAGGAGGATGTTTGCATGGGAAGAGAGGGGTATCCGTTCAGCACAGGCAGGAAACCAAGCCAGGCAGGCTTAGGAGGAGAACTGAAGAGACTGTGGGAGACCGTACCATCAGCTAGCTGGGTTCTGGTGTATTTTGTGGGGTATGGTCTTTTTGCTACCTAACACGGATAAGGAAATGTACTTCTTAGTCTTGAGGTGCAAATCCAAGGATTCCTTATTCTGTCGTCTGCATACATCGTATGTGAAAGTGATCCTGGTCTGGGGCAGCAACCTTCAGAGATTGGCAGGGCCCTTGTTTTGTGTCTGGATTTTTCCATTTTAGTTTGATTACCCTTTACAGAAAACCTCCTGGTTTGATAGAAACATAGGAGTAGCCTTCCCAGATCAGAGCAGTAGTTGATCTAGTCCGGAGTCTGGTCTCCTCCTCCAGGGGCAACACCAAATGCTGCAGAGGATGTTACCAGAAACTCCATAACAGAATAACCTGCCAATAAGCACTTTAATATACAGATTTTAGTCCTTTCGTGTGGTGATGTCTGTGTGGAGCCTTGCTGTCCTATTGAAATAAGTATTTCCAGGATTAACCCTTGTCTGTTGCCTTCTCATCTGTGAATGCAAAATTGCGAGGATGAGCAACAGCAAGGTCCAGTGGATTTGGGCTTAACGTAGAGTGCAACTTCTTTTTCCATAGCTGCCACTGACCTGCTATATGACCCTGGGCAAGTCACTTCATCTCTCTGGCCCCTTGGTTTCTTTCCCACCCTTTGTCTGTATTGTCTTTTTGGTTTGTGAACTTTTCAGGGCAGGGACCATCTCTCTCCATGTGTTTGTACAGTGCTCAGCACAATGGGCTCTAATCTCACCTGGGGCATCCAGGTGCTACCACAGTACAGATAGTTAACAGTAATAACAATGCTAACTTGTAGGGCAGATCTTGTTAATAGGTAATTACTATAAATTGTCCTGCTGGACTAGAGAGCTCTGAGCCCATCCCTGTAATGTCCACGAGACACTGTGTTCCTTCCTAGTGTGCTAACTTGTCAGCAGCACGGTGGACCAGGCACCAGTCATTGGCTGTCACAGAATATTTTTACAGGATCGGTGTGTCCTGTTTTAAAAATAAACCACATCAGCTTTGCCCCAACACTCAGGGTAATAGAGTCTTTGACATTAGACAGCAGTGGGAGACCATTGTCCCGTGACAGAGGATTTTTCTTTTAAGTTACGATCTCTTCCTCTGATGTTTATAAGGATCTTTTCAGCCAAGAGGAAACTGACATTGCAGGGAAAATTGACTTTGCACAAGGTTCTATCAAGTACACAAAATGAACAAGCTTAGAAAAACCTAGAGGGAAATAATTTTTCTGCTAACGTCTTTCAGTTCTAGTGATCTTGGATGGCGCTAGTGACTAGGGGACTCCCAGTTTTCAGGGAGAAATGTGATTTTATTTTTTTCCCATCCAAAATGACTGTGTCCCTTTCTAAATGTGGCTACACCAAAGTCCTTGTAGATGATCTTTCATAATAGCCCACAACTGGGGGTGTTGGCTTAGGATTTGATGTCAAAGTGAATGCACATTTGCTGCTTCCATAAGTCTCGTAAACTTATTCGACTGTCACGTTTCTGTGGGGAAAAGCCAGGCTGTTGACTTGTATTAGTCTATTATGCATATCTAGGAGAAGCTCAATGCATAGTACCAGTCAGCTCTTGCCAAGGTTCTGTTTTTAGGAAGTAAAAATAGCTTGTGCCGTAACAGTGTCTTCAGTTTAGCTATTGCCTGTAAGTACATTGCAGTGCTGAATGAAGGACCAAGCGAAGAGATTTGTCAGAAGGATTTTGTGGATAAAAGATAAGGTAGCTGGCTGCTTTTGGTATTGAATGTTCTTTGGGTGTTAGAAATATAACTGAAGATCTCTTAACCAGCCTTATGCTTCTGTTATTATTTTTCACAGGATCTGTGTGCACAGGGGTGATAGGAGGGAGGTCTGCAAGGTCTGGCTGCTGGCGGCTGCATTTCGTTCTGTTAATCTAACATACACCACTAACAAACAGCTAACAGAGAATAGTGCTGGCTCGAGGAGCAAGGGTCTGTGGTTTTGGAGCAAGGGGGATCTGATTTCTATCCTTACTGCTATAATACAATTCCTAGTGCTCTGGGGGGATACATATTGGTCGTCTTGACATCAGCTGTGACCACAGAAGTTTTACAGTGTTGTTTGATCCTGTGGTAGCATTTGGAATCCAACCAGTCTTTCTCTGTTAGAATAAGGCAGTCCCAGTCCACTTGCAGCCTGTTAGCATTAGCTGAACTAGATTGTGACTTCTATACATATGCATTTCTTCTTCTTTTAGGGTTTCTGAATGGTACTGCTGGCCCTGTTGTCCTGTCTGATTTTGCTATGGTTTGTTTGGATCGAAATGGCAAATTCTCAGCCCATTAACCAGTTAAATTCAGAGACTGAGAGATCCAGTCCAGAGCTGCCAGCAGCCTCTGAAGACGAAGAGCAACCTTCAAAAGGATCAACATGCCAACTGCAGGAGAGGGCTGTACCAGCACTCCAGTCCACAGGGCCTGCTCAGACTTCACTGACCTCTGGACAAGTGTTCGTGGATGCCTTTCAGCAAGCAGCAAGTACGCTTTGGCAACACAAACTTCCAAATCTCCCTTCTTCCCCTGACGTGTCAGAGCCGGTACAAGATGTTCCAGAAAACAGTTTAACGGGGCCTTTATATCAAGTTGCGCTTCCTTCATCAAAGCAGCAGATGAAGCTAAAGAAGTCCATCTCCAGAGGAAACCAGGAGCAGTTTATAGAAAACACTCAGGTACAGCTCAAAAGGCAAGCAATGGCAAAATTTGTCCTGGGCTCTTTTGAAGATAACTCGTCTGATGATGAGCTGGTATCTGGATCCTTTAAAGTCACTAGCAGAAGTAGCATGGTGAGCGTTGGTTCCTCCTCCTCTTTTGAGTCCTTTTCGCTAATATCACTGTCAGAGACTGGATCTTCTTCCACAACCATGAGGTAAAGAGCCCTAAGATTTATTTCCAGCTTCTTTTGCTCAAAGCTATTTGTAAATAAGTGAGGGGGAATGTGGGAAGTAGGAGTCGGTGTATAAAATTAAAAATTACCCCCCAAATCCCAGCCCACTCCCATTTTACTGAAAATTGCTCTTTTTCTTTTAATGAAATTTTGTTTTTAAAAAGAAATGTTTTCTTTTCTGTTAACACAAGTCGGGTGCTGGAGTTTGAGTAGAACCTCGCTAACCCACACTTCTCTGGTCTGTGCATTTTAGAATTTTGCCCCCAAACATCAGGCAGTCCCTGCCCACATCTTAGCCAAGGTTTAAAAGAAGAGCCAGCGCTGTTGCAAACTTTTTAAATCTAAACCTGAGCTACACTTTGCAGCAGCGCGTGTGCTATTCTTTGTGAAATTGGGGCCTCACTCAATAATTTGCAATTGTCAGTGATTCCTAACAGTTGTCCTGGTCACTAGTGCAGATTTGCAAGGTTATGCTTGGAGAGGCTATTTATGTATATTACAACATTGCAATGTCCAACTTGCTGATGCATTAAATCTATTACTAAGTGGACTGGGCAGGTGGGGGATTAATAATGGGATATGAAACTGCAGAGTGTAGTCTGCCCAAACTTGACCCCTTCATGATAAGCCTTTAGGTGTACATATAGTTGGGGTTTTGAGGGGGCTTTCAGGTGAGCATGTAGGAGTATTTAGTACCCCTGTTTGAATTAGAAATGGGCCTGGATCCGGATCCTTGATCTAAAGAGGCCCCTAGCTGTGATCCTGATGCACATGTTGCTTCTCAGACCCATCTCTACTTTGAACTAAATGCCACCATGCACAGTATGTTGCTGATTTGGCTTCAAAATGGATATAAAATAATAAACTCAGTGCAGCTGTTTGAGGTGGTGTAGCCCCAAGAACTGTGTTCAGTGTCTGTGCAGAGAGTTTTCTCCTCTCTGCATGTGTTGCATACGTGTCATGGGAGCAGAGGTGCCTGAACAGTTCTGAAAGCACCTTATTCATGCTCAGACAGTGTCCCAGCTAAGCAGCTACACTTCACCAGTGTCAGCCCGCTCTTGCCAATGAGCACTTCTGTGACTTTTGTCTGAAGAGGGGACTTTTGTTTGATTAGAGAGTTGCAGCTTGGATGCAGCAACTAGAGAGGTCATCCTAGTTCTTGCTCTTACATGTCAAGAGGAAAAGATTTCAGCTGAATTAAGGAACGTAAAATGAGAGAAATAATACAAGGTGTACTTTAACCCTTGGACTGTGATGGGGGATGTAATTTGATAAATCAGCTTGACCCTGAGTTGCCCTGCCAACCTTTGTAGTTTTACAATCGTGTATGTGCGCTGACTGTGCAAAGGAGAGAAGAAAGTGACTATACACAAAGTTCTGTCAAAAGCACAAAGGAAACGTTGCAAAACATAGATTTTTTTTCTTCTAATCTTTCCAAGGTTGTTATAACAGATATTTATTGTCTGTTTAAAAATATCAGATGTAAATGTGCTTTTTTTTTTTTTTTTTGGTCCATTGGATGTGCCCCTTTAAACACAGTCACTAAAGTTAAAATCAGATCACTTCTTTTTCTCCCCTGCTTTTTCTTTCATTTTGGTTTTTCCCTTGTGTGCTTGTTGTGAGGTGGTGGTTGTTTTTTCTCTCTCCAAGTACGCCATCTGTTGGTCTGTGCAAACGTTGCTACCTTGTCACTGCCAATAGTCACCACATGGGCCAAAAATTTGCCCTCAGTTACCCTCAGTTGCCCTCAGTTACCCTCACTAGTGGCTTTGCATGGAGGTAACTAAGAGCAGAATTTCTCTCACTGGTGGGAGGATAAGACCATATTTAATAGAGGGGAACATCATCATGTATGTTACACTTACCTTAGAGTTTATCTGTGTGGTGTAAAAAGAAAAGGACTTAGTCTCTAAGGTGCCACAAGTACACCTTTTCTTTTTGCGAATACAGACTAACACGGCTGCTACTCTGAAATCTGTATGGTGTATTTGTTTTGCTCAGTAACTGCAGTTTTATTTGGATGACGTATCGGCATGATTTTTAGACACATTAAGCACACAGAATGAGTGCACAGTTAATGGCAACTTCATGTGCAAATATGGTGATTGCATATGTAATGCCGCCAGACCCTGGTCAGCGGTGAGCAGGATCTAACCTGGGACCTCCGTACATGAGCCTCTTCCGCGTGAGCTAAAAGCCAACTGGCTCTTAGCTAAGGCTGTAGAGCAGACTCATTTAACTCTCTCTAAGTGGTCTTGGTGCCACTAGATGGGACAGAACACCACACCTGGAAGTTGTGTGTGTTATACATATACAAATGTGCCTAGGAAAGCGGCAAAGAGTCCTGTGGCACCTTATAGACTAACAGACATATTGGAATATAAGCTTTTGTGTGTGAATACCCACTTCGTTGGATGCTCCAATACATCTGTTAGTCTATAAGGTGCCACAGGACTCTTAGTCTGGATCTGTAAAAGTGGCAAACACGGCTATCACTCTGAAATGTGCCTAGTTAGCCATTTCCCCCTGCAGTTCCTAACTTTTTTTTTAGATTGGTACACAGTTGTGTTAATATGCTTCATGCCTACGTGTTCTGAAAGTCTAGTCCCAACTGAGCATTATGGAATTTTAAGGAACTATTTTCAGTAATTATTCTAAATAAATTCGCAATGTGCTGTCGGGGGTAGGAGACCTTTATACTCTCCTACCAGCATCACTTAGGGAGATTTGGGCAGGAATAATTTAAACTTTTTTGCCCTTTTAAATTCAGGTGGAAATACAGCCTTGTACTGTGCAACTTAACTGTGTTATTCCCTGTCTTTGAACTACACCAAAAGTAATATTTAATTCAGAAATTTCCAACATTATTTGACTGTCTCTGTTTTGGGCTGGAGGGGCTGGGGAGAGGGATGTTACTCAGACACTGTAATGAGTAAATGAAGGCTACCTGCCAGGACCATTTCTCTGCTTTTTCACTTTGTAAACGCGTGGTTTCTGAGTGTGTTGAAATGACTACTGGCTGTTAATAAATGAATTGTATCCCTTTAAGGAATAGCAATAAGGTGACCTGGGGCTGAGCTAGCCTTGAGCAAAGGGCTGTTTTCCTTACATCTTGGATCAGCAGATTATAGCGGTTGTGCAGGGTTTGCTTGCTCTTTAGCTGCTGAATTGTTTCATTTGGTGTCCTTTAGAGGTAAGAGCTTTTAAAACTCTAAATGATAACAATATGCAGATGTGAGTGTTGGTGAACTGCTTGTGACCCAAAAGTGGGAGCATGTACCTTAAGTGATCACAGTGTTTGACTGTCTGGTGAAACTTGGGGCCTGATCACGTGAGGTGCTGAGCATCCTCCATTTCTGTTGAATCCAGGAACCACACCTTGCCAGGTCAGGTGCTTAGAATAAAGAGTCGCTGCTAGGAAAGGGGTCATTCATGTTAGGCTTTTATTTCACCTGTGTGTCATGCTGAGGGTCTGGGATCCCAAACACGTTATTTTTGTGTGTGATCTTTGGTGACAGGCTGTGTCCCTCATTCTTATCCGTGGAGATGGCCAGGCAGAATTTTATCTGCTGGCACCACTGCTTGGGGAAACCATCACTATCCTTCCTTCGGCAGCAAAGGAAACTGCCTTTGCTAGTGGAAGAATCATAAAGCAGAGTAAAAATATTTACATGTACAAATGTGGGAGAAGGTGTGTGAGGCCTGGTGGCTGGGCCAGGGAGTTGGGATTCCTAGGATCTGTTCCCAGCTCTGTCACCAGCTGCCTGTGATGACCTTGAGCAGGTTCACTTCATCTTCCTGTACCTCAGTTTCTAATGATGCAGATCTAACTTGCAGGCAGGGTTATGAGGATGAGTGAATTGGTGTTTGTAAATTATCCTGAAATCCAGAGAGGAAAGCTGCTGGTGTTAATGGGATCAAATCCACAGCCCTCCTTGGACAAAACAATCAAGAGCAAGAGCTGCAGATTTGGCCCTATCTGTTACATATTATTTAATAACGTGTATTTCTAAAGAGCTTCTTGCTGAGGCACTTGAGGTGCTGAGCAAATGAATGGGACGTGAGACAATTAAAACAGCTTACAAACTAGATGGTGCTGTTATTGCAGTAAAGTGCAGATTATGTGCTTGGAACAAAGTGCCCTCATTTTAAAAAAGAGGGGTCTTGCCTGGGGTTTGGTCTTAACACTTTGGGTTGCCTATTGCTAAAAAGTGAGACTGATTAAGATGTGTGGCAAGTCAGAGGGGGTGGGTGGGATCCATACCCTTGTGGCCGCTAGAGCAAAACCCTCCTTGCTCATCCACCTTATGCGTAAAGAGGGAAGGCACATGCAGTGGCATTACCAGAGTGAAAAGAAAAGGAGTACTTGTGGCACCTTAGAGACTAACCAATTTATTTGAGCATGAGCTCTCGTGAGCTACTTGCATCCGATGAAGTGAGCTGTAGCTCACGAAAGCTCATGCTCAAATAAATTGGTTAGTCTCTAAGGTGCCACAAGTACTCCTTTTCTTTTTGCGAATACAGACTAACACAGCTGTTACTCTGAAACCTGTCATTACCGGAGTGCTGATCCTCCCCAGGCACCTTGCCAGCAGGGCTGATGCTGTCTCTACGGTGACCTATATCAGCCCTGATGCTGCACCATTCACTTCAGTGCGCGCAGGATCCAGGCCCCAGGGCATGTAGGATGGGTGCAATGTGCTCACAGCCGCTTGCAATAGCGTTTGTTCCTCTTCCACAGCCTGAGAACAGGGACATGGGTAGGAATAACTTTCCCTGTCACACGGTGAAGGGATCATTAATTTAACCCCCTCCCAGTGCTGAGCATCCAGCTTTTCAGTATATCTGGGAGCAGACTAGCCATGAAACAATGAATCAGATAGACCTATCTGTATTCGTTTACCAGGAAGGGGAACTTGCTCTTCAGATAAGGCACTTTGCTGTGTCAGTGCTTTTCAGTTTCTAGGGCTGGGCTTGCTGTGAAGGTGGGATCTGGAGTCAGACATGGACTCCTGCAAGGTGTTTGATTGGGGTTTGGACCCAGAGTGACAGTTCAGGCCCCACTCTGCCCATTGCATCTGTTCTCGCCCTGAATGTAAATTGTCATTGACATGAGCTGGCCCCCTGCTCTGATATGAGCCCGTTATACATGATAAGGCTGATAGGAATAGATTGCAGCATGAAACAAAAATAAAATCCAGTCTTTCAAATCCCTATTCAAACCCACTTCTGCCATGATGCCTGGAAGAACTTAACCAATGTTTCATGGCTAAGCTAGGCAGAGGTCTTCATTTGTTTATGTAATTATAACATTTGCTAAAAGGTAGCAAATGACATTGTCCATAACATCATATGGACTTGATTCTCTTTCTCTCCTGCCCTTTGTATGTCGTCCTTTGTCTTGGTCTGTGAACTCTTCTGGGTGGAGACCATGGCTAGCTGTGTTGATGCACCACATTGGAAACACCTGCTTTGATGCAAGTTTATGTCACTTGAACCCAGTCAGGAAATGCAACTGTTCAGACTCCAGATCAAGGTGATGTCTCTGCCTTTACACATACACTATAGTAGGGTAGAGCTGGGTTCCTCCCCCTCCTCCCACCCCATCCCTATTTCGATTTTGCAAAACAAAACTCTGGCCTCTGTAGGTGTCTGGTAAAGGTGAAACTGCTACTGTTGCTTTAAGAGAGAAGTGAATGGAGGCAGCCCGAGGTCATTTCAGAAAAGTTTCTAATCTGTGCCACAGGGTGCTGCTAGAGAGTTCGCTGTTATTACGACTCTAGCTGCCTGGGGAAGGGGAAGAAAGACGGAGAAATGGAGGAGGAAGAGGAAGCCCCCGAGATGGACTCTGCAATGGGACCCTAATCACACATTGAATTCCAGAATGGAGGGAGAGGATGGGTCCAGCCTCAGCTGGTTCCAGTGTTTGAGAAGGTTGGCACCAAGGGCAAAAGAAATGTTCTGCCTTGGGTACCTTGAAAAGGGGATCAGGACTTCAAGGCAGAATGTAAATTGCTGAGCAGCTGCAACTTTTCTCTGCTTAGCAAAACAACAGGCCGCTGCTGCTCCTTTCCGATATGCTTCTAGGGTTTTTCTTTACCAGGTTCCTAGTTCTGAGTGTAGTTCCAGCTATGAATCCTTGTACTTGTTGAGATGCGTGCAGAGAAGCACTCCTTGAAAGTTAACGGTAGCCAGGCATTGTTCCCTAACATTGTCTCCTGCACACTGCATTGTTGTTTTTATTTTCTCATTGAAATGTGAAAGTTAATGAATGTTTGTCCAGTGATTTGAATTTATAGAGCAATCCATGTACTTAGAGAGATTAAGGCAGCAGATTTTCTTATGCAACTTTTTCTCTTTAGTTTTCTGAGTGTGGTAGTGAGTTATATCTGGTTTGTTTGTTTTTTTTCCCTGCACAGTGAAAAATATTTTTGTGGCATTTAATTTTTTTTTCTGCGTTTGTGAGAGCTGCTGTCAGATTAAAAATAAATTATTTGAAAAACAAACCCAACTTCCCTGTATTACCTGTTCATTTATTAAAGCTAAAATCTTGTAAAATGAAACTTTTTTATAGTTTGTTTTCTTTGAATTTCAGGCATCTGGGACGATGAAAAATGAACTGGTCAGTTTCTCTTTAGATACTGGGTTGTCATCATGTTGTCCTGTTCTAGCATTGCACTGCATTGCTTGGGTTCTACCCAGTGCGGGCTGGGGTTGATGTTGAAACAGTTCTTACTGAAATATAAGAGTATTTTGGGGGTTTGGGAGAGGGAAGGGAAGGGAATCTGTGCACATTAGCTTTATTGTTGAGTTAGCAACCCATTCATAACTTTATTGCAAATCTCATTATTTGGTGCTTTTTCTTAAAGCTCCACCTCCTGGAGTTATTTTCTTATGCGAGAATCTCTGATTTCATTGGGGGAAGGGTGGGGAGTACATTTCTAGCCTGTAAGGTTGCAGGAAAAAAAACTTAAAAATATGAGCTCTGGATTCTCAAAATCCAGAAGGCAATTAAAAGAACCCAGAGTGTAGTATTTTAAAAAAATAGTGGCATTTGTAAGCCACTCTTATGACTTTTGAATGCTTGCGGTTGACACTCCTCGGATAAACAATCTGAATATCTGGGCTTTAAAGCTATTTGTAGCCTTTTTGATCATTAGCATTAAGTACTAAAGGATTCCCATCCATGAAATTTACAAGAGACTGTTGTGTGAACAGGATTTGCAAAGGAAGGGATTCAGTCCTACAAAGCCCTTGCAAATGAACTTCTTGACTGGAGTTAAAGTGAGTACAAATTGCTCTTATGAGTAAAGGCTCTGACAGTGGGGAGGCAGCATTCTGCCCACTATTGCAGTATTTAGTGACTGATAGGAAAATGAGATTGATTCTGTCAATGTGTTTGATTTCCTGTTCAGAACTACATGCTTGTTTTTCTTATGTGTCTTACGCACAAAGAGCATAATTTATTTGATTGTTGCATGCTGATTTCATGACTAGCAAGTGCTCTGACTCTACAGTCTGATCTGCGTGGGCAGGGCAATGCTTACTTCAAAGTGCCTTTCTGGCCCAGGAGGTCCTTTCTTGCTTCCATGGAAAAAACAACAAAGTATGCAGCAGAGAAGTAGGATGGTCTTGTAGATTGAGCATCTGGTCATTGAGGAACTGGCAGCTGGTCCCAGCACTGCTGTTGATTTGCTGCATGTCCCTTGGGCAAGTCACATAGCATCTCTGTGCCGGAAGGAAGGTGTGCACTTAAAACACTGCAGCGCTTCAGTGAAGATGCTCCTATGTTGATAGGAGAGTTTCTCTTGTTGGTGTCGCTAATCCACCTCCAGGAGAGGCAGTAGCTATGGGAGAAGCCCTGCATGTCTTACACCAGTGGTTCTCAAACTTCTTTTTTCGCGGACCACTGAAAATTGCTGAGGGTCTTGGCGGACCACTTTATGATCTTTCCAAATGTTGTTTGTATCATTAGCTAACTGTTGTAAAGCACTTTGGATAAAAGTACTATATAAAAAAAACCTTAATAATTAACGTTTCCCCCCCCCCACAAATAAAAGCACTCAACTCGTATTTTACTATCAGTAGTCTTCCCTTTCTAATGTGATGGTTGTGCCCTCTCTCCCCCCGCCATGGCAGCCCCTGAGCTGGGGCTGGGAAGGAGGGGGAGAGGGGTGTCTCTCCCCTGCCATGGCAGCCCCAGAGCTGGGGAAAGTTGCCTCTTTCTCTGGCCGCCACAGCCCCCTCTTCTCACCCCACTACCCCCTGCCACCTACCCTGTATTTCCCCCAAGGCCACCACCTCACTTTACATGTCCAGGCACCTAATTAGTGAAGCCATGCCTGCATGGCTCCACTGATTAGGTGGGTTGCCCTTCATTCTCTCGTGTGCGGCCACCCAGGCACGCACCTTAGAGGGAACTATCCGCAGACTGCCTGAATGGAGCTCGCAGACCACAGTTTGAGAACCTCTGTCTTACACCATGGCTTAGATGGTTAAAACTGTGTTACTCAGGGGATGTGGTTTTTTTTCCTCACCCTTGAGCAAAGTAGTTATACCTGGGAAAGTTTATCATGTAGACCTGGCCTCAGGCTCCGCTTTTGTGACTTGGAGATAAGAAAGGCCTCCCACATAGCGGGGTTGTGAGGTTTAATAACTGTTTGCAAAGTAATTTGAGACCCTTGTGTGAAAGGTCACAAGTAGGTGAAAAGTGTGATTTATAGTAAAAGTATTTGTGTCTAGCTGTGTCTGTTCCTACTGCCCAATTGCTGCCTGATGTTATTGAATTCATGAGTGTTTAGTTTCCTCTCTGTCCCTTCTAAAATACAGCTTGCACCTTCCTCCTTTTACTCCCTCACCCCACTTTTTAGCTTTTATGCTTTTGATTTCAACAATGCCCATTTCTCAGAAGCCAAGCTGTTCATTATACCGTATGCAGTGTAGCTGTAGCCGTGTCAGTCCCACTATATTAGAGACACAATGTGGGTAAGGTAATATGTTTTATTGGACCAGCTTCTGTTGGTCAGAGAGACAAGCTTTTGAGCTACACAGAGTTGTTCTTCAGGGCTCAGAAATGTATTCAGAGTGTCACAGCGAAATACAAGGTGGAACAGATTGTTTAGCATAAATAGTTAACACACATTTCAAGGGATCATTCAAGCTGAAGTGGCCCGTTAACACCCCTCCAGTCATCAGAGGATAGGCAGCGGGAGCAGCTGGGTGGGGGGTTGTTAGCAGGTTACAAATTGTTGTAATAAGCCATAAATCCAGTGTCTCTGTTCAGTCCATGAGTTTTAGGGTCTAGAAAAGTTATGAATGTAAGATCCCAGCCTCATCTTTTGAAAGCATTGTGCAGGTTTCCTTTGAGGATGAGGACTGAGAGATCAGCTGTAGAGTGATCGCTTTGAGAGATGTTTTCACCCACAGGTGATAAGTTGTTTTTGTCTTATATCATTTTCTGGTGTGGGTTCATTCGGGAGTGCAGTGATTGTCTGGTTTTGGGGCAGTTGCTGTTGGGGCAGTTAGTGCATGGACGAGGTATACCACATATTGTGATAGGCATGTGTAGGACCCAGGGATCTTGAAAGGTGTGTTGGGGGTGGTGTCTATCATTGTAGCAGTGGAGATATGTCTGCAGGCTTTGTTCTGGCTGGGTCTGGTGCTGTGTTGAGTTGGTGTGTCTGGTCTGTGTTTTTACCATCTGATGGGTACTCGGAAGGTGACAGTCAACGTGGCAGTACTTTCAGTACTCCTGGGGGCACCTCTGTAGATTGTAAAAACAGTTTACTCAAAGCCTTAGCTCGTCTAGCAGCTGCAGTTGGAAAGATTAGAAGCGCAAGGTGCAGGAGTTCTGGGCGGAGCAGCAGCAGGAAGATACGAGGCATCAAGAACTGAGATCAGTTGCTGACTGGGTCAGATGGTATTTAGATAAGCTATTACCAGCAGGACAGTGGGGTGGGAGGAGGTATTGTTTCATATTCTCTGTGTGTATATAAAGTCTGCTGCAGTTTCCACGGTATGCATCCGATGAAGTGAGCTGTAGCTCACGAAAGCTCATGCTCAAATAAATTGGTTAGTCTCTAAGGTGCCACAAGTACTCCTTTTCTTTTTGCGAATACAGACTAACACGGTTGTTACTCTGAAAGCAGTAATAGAGAAGACTAAGTGATGGGGCTGAGCAAGGGACAGAAGCAAGACAGCAGGGTTGGAGGGATTTTATTGTATTCCTAATAGGATCTTATACACAACTCCTGACAGGCTGGAGCAACAAGCCCTAGACTGAAATAATTCTGCCATAAGCTGCTGTTATCGGCCAATCTCTCTGAAGGCACAGTGGTTCTGGTGATGATAGCTAATATGGAGCTATGTAGGGAACAAATGTAAATTCATGTGCCGTGCTTGGGGCAGTGGCCTGGGCTAGTTTAGTATCATTGCAAGATGTAGGAGGGTGATAAACTGAGATTCTAACAAGGTCTGCTAGCAAAAGGGTGACCAGAAGGTGACCACATTTAACGTATGGATTGTTGTGTGCTTTGCTAATGGGAAAACTGTAGGGAATTTTTCTGTGATGGCTTCATACTCCCCCTAATATTGTCTAATTTTATGCACAGTCCAAAGTGTTATTTATACTTGTGACCAAAGAATTGTTGGCTGTATCCTGTCAGTTGATCCTCTTCCAGTGCTGTTTAAGAATAAGAGGCAGTTAGGAACTTGCTAGGAAAGTTGACAGTCCCATCTAAAGCTGTGGAACAGATTCACCCTGAACATTGTGTTTTTCATTGGTTGAAAGTCCTGTAACTTTAATCAATGGTTCTGATATTAAAATGTCAATCCAGCTTTAATTTCCTTTTTAATGTGGGAGGAACTTTCCCATGTTTTAAAGGGCATGCGGAAATGTCAGGATTTCTCAGTAGCAGCAACAGAGAAATGTTGCAATTAATGCAACTTGTGCAGGAAAAAATTAACGATGTAACCCATTCAACTTAATTTTCATAGTTGAGAACTGGATCCCATCCGTGCTGCATGACTGAACCTGTTTCAGTTGTTAAGATAAGGAGTACTTGTGGCACCTTGGAGACTAACCAATTTATTTGAGCATAAGCTACAGCTCACGAAAACTTATGCTCAAATAAATTGGTTAGACTCCAAGGTGCCACAAGTACTCCTTTTCTTTTTGCAAATATAGACTAACACGGCTGTTACTCTGAAAGTTGTTAAGATATTATTGCATTATAACTGGGTCCCCACACAGCGTGAGATTCACAGTGTAGATCAACCCATAGGTCCCTAAATGCAGAACAGAGCACACAATTGGGTGCCTTAATTTAGATGCCCAAGTTTGATAAATGGTCTTCTCATATCGCAGCTGTAATGAGATGTTTAAAATTGGCATAATGATTCTCTGTATCACTTTGCTTCTTATTTATTACAGTTCTTATTTATTTTTCTATATATAGTATTCAGAACAATGAAGTCAAGGCATGTGTACTATAGACACATTCATCAATAACTTACTGTTTTAGTGGTTCACATATAGCTTTCCAGATGTTAAGACTGAGATTTAATGTTTCTGAATCTCCTAGTGTGAAAGCTTTGTTGTGATTTTAAATATTCTCTTATATATTTCTAGTATCTGAGGCCTTCTGTGCGCTTTCTCTGCATGGCAGTTGCTGGAATACTAGACAGAGGTTCAGAATATTTAGATCTGGTTGAATCACAAAGGAGAAAATTATGAAAAATTTAATTGAAAGTGTTTATGTTAAAACTTGCTGGCTGAACTATTTACAAATAATAATTTTGATCAGCTCTAGGTGCAGTGAAGAAGCAGCTGTTCTCTGGATGACATGCTTTGCTTGTTCCTGTCCTATCTGTGTGTCAGGCTCGTTTGCATAAGTTGCCCCCTACAAGAAACACTGTGGTCCAGCAGACAGGGCGTTGGCCCCTGGGAGACCTGCTTTCAATTCCTGGCTCTCCTACTGACCTGCTGTGTAACCTAGACCCCCTCTGTTTCCTCTCTCACCCTTTGTCTGTTTAGAGTGTAAACTCTTTGGCGCAGGGCTAGTATCTTACACGACAGGGCTCTGTTCTCCACTGTGACCTGTACTGGTACTGTAGTACCAATGCTAACGTCACACCTCCCCTCCAAGCAGAGCAGCACAGTATTTTAAACCAAAGCAAAAATTAAACTCCAGACTCACAGCAGAACAGAGTGGAAGCAACATTTGTAGACAAGGGAAGCGCCACCAGCAGCCATGCTATGCTTGGGAAGTATTTCACAGTGTGGCCAGAATTCTGTCACATAAGGCACAGTGAGTTCAGTATCTCCTGTTTGCATCAATGCTCTCCTGGCCCATGTGCTTCACTATTCCTGTCCAAGGCAGCCTCGTTCCGAATTTATTCAGTAACCAGTAGTGGACTACTTCAGTTACAAGATGCAACTGTATGAGAGTGAATCTCAACCCCCATGTGCTAGATGTGGGTGTGTTGTGGTCTGCACCAGGCCTGGCCAACAGAGGATCTGGGTGGATCCTCGTTTTGAAGCCTTCCCAGCTCATTGAACGATTGTAACACACACAGTATTGATCGTAAAAAATGAAGCTGTTTAGGCCGCTAGCTTTTCCTTTCCCTCTTTGGAGAGCCAGTCGTTGGCCTCGAATCAGGCCTTACTTCTCTTTTTTGTTTTTTTTAACTGAAAGCTTAGGTCATGCTTACTTGAGAGGTCTGTTCTCAAACGTGTGGAACTTTGATTGTTCTCTTGCCTAAGGAACAGGAGTCAAAGATCAGGCCCCTGCTTGGGAAGAGCCAAATCCCAGATCCTGTGCGCAGCCTGAGACATTGGGAGTCTGTCTGCAGGGGAGTATCATGGGGGTGCAGAGAGTGGCGTGGGGAGTGAAGTTGACTGATCTGTGAAAAAGGAAATTGCTAGCCATGCACCTCTCCAGCTCACCTCTCAAACTCTCCCCCCCCACACACACACCAGTTAGGGGGAGGGAAATGCCTACAGAGGTGTGTTCCCCAGCCTCTGCGTGGGTTCCCTGTACTGCCTTCCCCCCACCTGCCTGTGCAAGAGAACTGTACTGATTCCACTGCCTTCTGTTCCTGCCAAGGTAGAGGTACAGAGTGTGTGGAGCAGGGGGCAGGACTTGCCTCTGAAGACTTGACCTGTGCTGAATCTGTCTTGATGCTACAGAAGGCTCAAACGCTAAGCATACCTTGGATGAGGGGAAGGTGGACACGTGATGGGATCTGGGATCCGGAAAGGTCTTGCTATGTAACTGTGCTAACTGAACTTCAGTGCCCGGTTTGGCATGGAAACCGAATGCTTTCCTGCCAGGAAATGACTCTTTCCCCCATGGAGTTCAGTTAGTTGACAAAAAGTTGCCTCAGCACCCTCTGTAGCTGAAGAGACTCTGTGTGTGTGTGTGTGTGTGTGTGTGTGTGTGTGTGTGTTAATAAGTCTCTGAAGTTTAGCAAGGGACTTCGCTCTTGCTGTCGATTGTTGAGTACACTCTGCATTTTGTCACCCCTGGGTTCTTCCTGTTTCTCTTGCTTATGAGCAGAGCATAGGCACGTTGCCAGCATTGTGTACTCTGTGAATCTTTGTCAGGCAGGAAGCGGATTAGTATTTGTCATGGCACTGTTGTTCTCCCGATGGTAGCTACACACACACTCGACCTTGTCCGTCAACAGTCCTGAAATTCCCCAGTGATTTTGGATGTGTGCGCGTCTGTGGTCTGAAATGCAAACACCAGGATGGCTCTCAGCCTCTCTTAGAGTATCTGTGTAGAGATAGAACATCTCTCCTAGCAGCACAGTTGCCTTTTATCAATGGTTTTGAAATCAGTGACACAAAGCCAAGGTCTTGGGCACTTGGCATCATTAAAGATATCCTGTCACTTTGCATAAGAGTAGGGGATTCAGCCCTGACAAATTACATTTTGCTTACCTAAATTTACTGCTCCCATGCCTCTCAATTGAGTACAGTGTTCTCCTTCACCCCTTGTTCAGTGTGCCATTTAAACAGCTGCTGTGTTCTGTCTCAAAAGTGTCTGCATATTGGTAAAGCAATCCTTTATATCCCGTATTTACCTCTTCTGGGGTGTACGAGTTAACTGATGGCTGTTCATTGCTTTGAGACCCTTGGTTGGAGGAGCAAAGTATTACTGCGATGGTTTGTTTTTCATCTTAAGTTTTAGGCTGTTGCATGGCTTGCCAAATTCATTCCTTCTCAGAGTCCCAAGCCTGACATCAATCTGACTCTGCCCTTCTGAACTGTTGGTGTATCTAGACAGCAGCCTTGCTTTGATGATGATTTTTAAACCTGTTGTTTTGTATCTGATTCAGGCCTAGCATGTCAGGACTGCACCTGGTCAAGAGAGGCCGAGAGCAGAAGAAGCTGGATCTCCAGAGGGATTTCACTGTGGCCTCACCTGCTGAGTTCATGACTCGTTTTGGGGGGAACCGCATTATTGAAAAGGTACCTTGGCCTTAGCCCAGCCCAGTGCATGCTCTCGGGGACGTCTGGCTTCCTAGCTCTCTTTGCAGTTGGGATGCTGGTTTCCTGAACAGTTCTTATATTCTGTAGGGTCCTGGCATGGAGGTTCCGAGGATATTAACATAGGTCAGTTATGTCAAAGCACCATTAAGCATCAAAATGGACCCTACAAATACAAAACTCTTTGGAACTCCTTAGAGATGTCTCCTATATGCAGTTTTTTGCTTCTTTCCTCCCTTGGTACGTGTGTGCGAACCCGCTTCTCCCTTGTCCCTGCTGATTGCCTGAAGGTTCCTTCCTTTTTTCTTTTCATTGTAAACCTCAACTCTTGACTTCCAATGTTGCGTCCAACACCTTTCTAGAGGGTGCTACCTGTTGAAGCCAGTCAGTGCTGTGCTCTCGGTCCTCAGAGAAAGGGCTTCTGCAGAGCTTTGTGAGGTATTTTATTCCTTCCCATGCCCAGGGCTGGGCGGTGCCTTGTGTTATGCTTGAATCAGCCAAGTTGTTCTTGTCAAAATTATTTCTCACCATCCCAAAAGTAAAGCTTTTTGGCTAAGACTCGACATCATGAAGACTGGCAGTCAAGTCACAGCTTTGAGAAACCATGTTTGTTAGAAACATTGATCTTGTCTCAACTTCAGCATTCGCAGGCAGCCTGCTCCTGAACTGGTTTCGTTTGATGGGAACAGACATCGCAATTAATTGTTAGTGAGTGGCTGAGAGTCATTTTAGGGTGTTTATGAATTGTATTGCAGACATTGGGCCAGTTTCTGATCTCCATTGTGCCTGGAATAAATCCAGAATAACTACTTTGACTTCAGTGGAGTAACCAAGAGCAGAATTTGACCTCATATTTCAGCTTTTTCTCATTTGTGTAGAAACGGTAACTAGCCTAATGCTTCCTTCATTTGGAGACTTCCTGCAAAAGTTCAGCTCTTGGAAAGGAGCTGTTGTGAACTTTCTGGGCTGTTATAATGTGTCTGTCCCTGTATTCTGCTATTCTACTCTCTCTACAACCATGAAACTCCCATGTCAATAACACTACTGTGTGTGTAATGACCAACATACATGTTACTACGTAACTCCCTTCCAGTGATCTAAAGTCTGCAATTTTGGTGTCTTGGCAGAATTTTGAATAAGGTACCAGCCTTTTAACCATTCCCATAGCTGTGCATTAGGGCCAGATGTTGCAAGGTGCTGGGTGCCCTCGTCTCAGTTTTCAGGGGAAATGAAGGGTCTCTCTGCCTTTTGCAGGTTTGAGTCCAGCCAGATCCAAACACCTGCCTCTGACCCCTGTGTTCCTTTCTGCCTTCTTGCTTCCAGGTTCTGATTGCAAATAATGGCATTGCTGCTGTGAAGTGCATGCGCTCCATCCGCAGGTGGGCCTACGAAATGTTCAGAAATGAGCGAGCAATTCGATTTGTTGTCATGGTTACACCTGAAGATCTTAAAGCGAATGCAGGTAAGTCCTAGGTCCATAAAATCTAACCAATACCTGACATTTGCGTTCCCTCTTTCCTTGCGGTACCTATTGCAAACATCTCCTGATAGGCACCAGTGCTGTTGCTGCCTCTTTGTTCTCGCCTCGGCATCACCTGGGAAGTTGTGTAGTGACTGGTTTTAGTCAGAGGCCATTCTGCACAAACACCTGCAGTCATGAGCCAGGGCATCTCCCAGTGTTTTCAGAGTTTCTCCTTTGCATGGACAATAGGATCAGACCAACTGATAGATTTAGCCTCTTCCCCTCCTCGGGTTCTAGAAGCGTAGTTGCTTTGCAATATATAGTGATGTGTGCAGCTTGTCATGGCTGCAGTTCCCTGGGGGAGCAGCCATAATAGGAGCTGAAGTTGTCAACTCTGATGCAGTCAGTTTGCTATGCATGTTACCCCCCCAACCAGCCCACTGCTCTGTACACTACCATGAATGGGCTCTCTCTTCCAGAATACATCAAAATGGCTGATCACTATGTTCCCGTCCCTGGGGGAGCCAACAACAACAACTATGCCAATGTAGAGCTGATCGTGGATATTTCCAAGAGGATTCCGGTGCAGGTACAAGCAGCTCACAGGGGGTTGGCTTTCATGGGCTAGGGATGGTCACACAAAAGTTATGAACCTGAAGCTCAGGAATCCTCCTGGGCATATTTGATGGTCTGGAAATGGGTCCTGGCATTAGGCAGGTAATTCTGGGGGGACAACCGGAGATCTTAGGGCCTGCCAGTGCCTGTACAAATGAATGGAAAGATTCCCGTTGGCTTCAGTGGGCAACAAGAGAGAATGGAATGTGTCTGCAGAGCTGAGGCTCTGGCTCCTGACTGGGGGGTAATTATTTGCAGTGCCTAGCACTGTGGCAGCAAAGGGGGTCTCCTGGCTAAGTTACAAACAGAAATGGCTCTGGAACCATCCCTGCTCTTTCTGTTACACAAATGACCTTCAAAGCCCGGAGCAGACCCGTACCTTGGTCTGTGCCCTCAGAGGTGCCACTTTGGTGCTGTGGCATGAGGGGGAAGGTGCCACCGGGCTAGGTGGCCCCTCTGTTTAGCGTACCATGGCTCCATCCTTTGAGGAACTGAGAACAAGAGCACCCACTGATTGCTACCACCATGACAGGACAGAGTGGGAGGGGTTGAATCCTCAGGTAAATGGCTCCCTGACCACTTAGGCCTTTAAAGACTGTGACTAATACTCTTACTCTCGAAGGGGAACAGGTGGATTGTAGAGAGAGGCCAAAACTGTGGTTAGGACTTTGAAGTTTGAAGGTGTTGGGATCCATGCTGTTGATCTGCGCCTGTCTCTATTAGAGGGCAGCACAGGCTGCTGTGAGGGAAAGATGGGAGGACACTTGTGCGGACAGCTATCCTCACACACTCACTGCTTTTCTTTCATCGCAGGCCGTGTGGGCTGGCTGGGGCCATGCTTCTGAAAACCCTAAGCTTCCGGAGCTGCTGCAGAAACATGGGGTGGCTTTCCTAGGTAGGGTTCTTGCTTTTTCCCCTCAATGCAGCCCTCTGCTTAAACCAGCAAAACCCACCACTGTCCAAGGGCGTCTCATACACTAAGTTAGCAAATGTGTTAGTGTCCTTGGCTTCTGGTGGGCACCACTATTTCAGAGTGTGGTGTCTGTGTGTATTGGCCCTACACACTAGTCTACTAATGTAGGGACTCTCAAGCCAGGGTTCATGGAGACTTTCCAGTTACATTCCCCATAATGTGTGCTTGTACTCAGTTGTGTTTGATGCGGGTGGAGGGTGGGTGGGATACGGAGTTCTTTGTCTCCCCTTGAAAAGGGACCCACTACTGCTGTGAGTTTGAGGCACTGACTTCATGTTTTTGTTTCCTGCTGGCTTTAAGGTCCTCCCAGTGAAGCCATGTGGGCTTTGGGAGATAAAGTGGCTTCCACCATTGTAGCCCAGACTGTCCAGATCCCCACGTTGCCGTGGAGCGGAAGTGGTAAGAATGCCTTCTGCATGAGATATGCTTTTTCTGAACTTGGCTTGTGTCAGATTTATTTGGGTGTTTTCTGTCAAACTTAGAAGGGAAAAAGTGGGGATCCTCCTAGCCAACGGGACAGATCTTGGGTGGGTGTCACCCCTCTTCTGCCCAGGCATATTTAAGTGCTTACTTTTCTGCTTGCTAGGAACAGCCAATCCATCATTAAATTGTTGACTCCAGTTGCTGTATAAAGCAGGAGTTTTGTGAATCCTTAGTGCTTTCCTTTTTTCTCTTCCTAATCGTCAATTCTCCTGCTCTGTCTTGATGCATCTCTTCTTCCTTGGGCTTCTATTGTTGCTTTTACCCTCATAAGTAGTTTTTCATCCAGTTTTTTTTCCAAACTCTCCCATTCATAATCTCCTCCTCGTCTGCCTTAGCCATTCTCACTTTATCGTATTCATCTTCACTGTTTTCTCCCTTCCCTTCTCTGCCTCTCGGTCCCCTCTGTTTCTGTTTGTCCTGTGTCTGTGCTTTGGCTCTATAGGGATGGGTACCTAAGCCTGGTTCCTGATCGCTCTCCCAGTACAGGGAAGTGGGTGGCAGAGAGAATTTACAGGTGTTGCTGTCCATGTCTCAGCTCAGCCACAGCCCTGTGGGTTTTGATGGCTCAGAGTTTATCGGACTTGAGATACCAATCTGGGGTCTCTGCCATGGTGAGATGCCTGGCTGCCTCGCTGCTGGAGGGCTGCTAGACCCCAATTTGTGTGGGGTTTTGAAAAAAGAGCCAGAATGATTTAAAAAAAACAACCCAAAACCTTGGTAAACAACCCAAAACAACCTTGGTAATAGCAATGTTGAGATCTCTGCAGGTTTGTTCTCTGGCTCAGAGCTGCTCTCCTGTGTAACAGGGCTTTGGGGAATACAATTGGTCCCTGCTAAATCTGGCCTGGCTGCTCTCCAGACAAACTGTGCACCCCTGGTTGCTTTCCCATATGATTCACAGTGGAAATATGGCTGTAGTAGTTCCTATGGCTGGGCTGGTGGTGAGGAAGCTTCAGTAATTTGTCAAATCCAGCCATTTGCTGTGGGTCTCCAAGGCAAGAGAATGAGTTAGCGAGGTCCCTCTATAACCATGTGCCCCTCTGCTGCATTAAGGCCTTCTGAGGTCAATGTTTCATTCTGTAGGTCTCATGGCAAAATGGACGGAGGAGGATTGTGAGCAGCGGAGAACAATCAGCGTCTCCCTGGAAACTTATGCACGAGGCTGTGTAAAGGATGTGGATGAAGGCCTGGAGGTAAAGATCCGGGCCCAACAGCGGCTCAGCTCATTTTATTTGAAATTGTAAATAGGGAATCATCATCATCCAGTGGGTGTGTTTCCAATGGCATCCTGCAGTGATCAGTCCTTGCCCTTGCCCTTGCCCTATTTAACATTTTTATCAATGACCTGGAAGAAAACAAATTCATCCGTGCTAAAGCTAGCAGATGATACAGAAGTTGGGGGAGTGCTAAATAATGAAGAGGGCAGGTTGCTGATTCAGAGTGATCCAAATTGCTTGGTAAACTGGGAGCAAGCAAACAATGTGCATTTTAATACGGCTAAGTGTATGCATCTAGAAACGAAGAATGTAGGCTGTACCTAGAGGATGGGGGACTCTCTCCTGGGAAGAAGTGACTCTGAAAAAGATTGAGGGGGTGGGTGTGGATAATCAGCTGAACATGAGTTCTCAGTGTGACACTGGCCAAAAGAGCTAATGTGATCCTGGGGTGCAGTAAAGGGGAATCTTGAGCAGAGGGTTATTTTACCTCTGTAACTGTTTCTGCTGCTGGAATACCATGTCCGGTTCTGGTGTCCTCCCTTAAAAAGGATGTTTATATGTTGGAGAGGATTCAGAGAAGAGCCACAAGAATCATTAAAGGATTAGTGATAGGCTCAAGGAGCTTAGTCTATTTAGCTTAATAAAGAGAGGATTAAGGGGTGACTTGATCACAGTCTATAAGTCACTACATGTCAAACATACATTTAATAATTGGCTCTTCAGTCTAGCAGAGAAAGATATAACATGATCCAATGGCTGGAAGTTGAAGCTAGACAAATTCAGATTGGAAATAAGGTGTAAAGCTTTAATGATGAGAGTAATTAACCATTGAAACAATTTACCAAGGGTCATGGTGGATTCTACGTCACTGAGAATTTTTAAATCCAGACTCAACGTTTTTCTAAAAGCTCTGCTCTAGAAATTATTGTGGGGAAGTTCTGTGGTCTGTGTTGTACAGGGATCAGACTAGATGATCACAGTGGTCCCTTTTGCCCTGGGAATCTATGATTCTGTTCCTTAATTGGATTCCTAATAGTAATAGAAAGGGACCTGACCAGGGCTATTCGCTCCCAGCATATGTCACAGAAACAAAAATAAATCTCAGCAGTGACTGTCACATGTCTAATAGCCAGAAGAGCCGACCCCTCTACCTGGTACAATGCTCCCCTGCCCATTGAAGATCCAAACTCTCACCACACCTCACCTCCTGCTGCAGGCTGTGCAAAATAGAGGTATCCTGAAATCCAGCAGACGGGGACTGGTTTGGATCAGAGCTGGTGGGAGCTGTTTGAGGGCTGAGGCCCTCCAAGCAGCTGATCTGCTACCAGCTCCCTCTCTGTTAAATTGAGAGGAATTCAATGAGTGCATCTGTGTCCGTTGTATTCGTTCTGGACATATTGAACCCCAGGGCCAGGGGACCCGACTCTGTGGGCTTCGATGAGTGCCGCACCCACTTACTCCAGGGTTGCATTTGACCCAGAAACATCTAAACCTTTCCCTTCAACTTTCTGGCCCTTTCCCTCCTCCAGGCAGCCGAGAGGATTGGCTATCCTGTGATGATAAAGGCTTCAGAAGGCGGTGGTGGCAAAGGAATCCGGAAAGCAGAGACCACAGAGGAATTCACTGGCTGCTTCAGACAAGTGAGAGACTGAGGAGAGTTCGTACCCCCAAATCCCACCTTTTTAATTTGCTCCCTCAGAGAAGTAAGAGGCATCAAGGAGGACGCCTCCCTCCACCCCCATCCAAACATATACGTGCCTTTTTAACTTTCCCCACCCTTCCCCGAAGCTCTGAGGAGGGCCTTATCCTCCCCACAAATCCTGCCTTTTTAATTTTTTCCCTTTAAAAGTATATGTAATAGAAGAGCACTCATTTCCCCACTATTTCCCTGACTGATTTTATAGGCATATTTTGGGGGTCAGAGTTATCGTCCGTTCAAACGCTAATATTATGTTTTAAAAAGATGTGTAAAGCTCAGTACATAACGGAGTTGGGAACATGAATGATATTTGTATTGGTGCCTAGGCCTGGTGCCAGCCCTCTGTCCAGCAGTGAATTTCCCCCACGGAGGATGGGTTTACACGTCATCAGTGTCAGGGAATACACAAGCCTGCATCCACCATGTGAATGTGTTTCTCACGCTCTTCTCCTCCCCTCCCAGGTACAGAGCGAGGCCCCAGGGTCCCCCATCTTTGTGATGAAATTAGCCCAGAACGCCCGGCACCTGGAGGTGCAGGTCCTTGCTGATCAGTACGGGAGCGCAGTTTCGTTGTTTGGCCGAGACTGCTCCCTACAGCGCAGGCATCAGAAAATAATTGAAGAGGCACCGGTGACAGTAGCGGCTCCCTCCATGTTTGACTTTATGGAGCAGGTAGATATTCTGGGTCTTTTCTGTGGGCTGGGCTGAGGTGGCTCTGACAGAGAGAGGGGATGTTAAAGAAGAGGAACCTTTTAGCTACTAGTTTTATTATATGTATTTCGGTAATGCCTAGGAACCCTGAGCAAGGCCCTATTGTGCTAGGAGACCATGCCAGGCTCAGAAAGCTTACGCTCCAGGTATAAATGGAAAACCACCAGGATGAACTGTTCAGATGCTTGTGTACAGCCCTCGCATTTCAGCCAAATGTTTAAAATCATAAACCCAAGAGGCTGCCTGATGAGCAGAGCTGGAACTAGGCATTTTAACACCCGGGGCGAGCAAACATATTTGGGTCCCTTCCCTTTTTTCGTCATTTCCCCTCCCAGAGGTGATGTTTGGGCAGGGAGATGGGACACAGGGTTACAGTCCCGCCCTCACCCCCTGATTTTTTTTGGTTGTGCCCCCAACCCAGACAGGCTGGGTGGCCCGTTGTGGTGAGTCATGGGCTGGAGGTGGTGCTTTCTCCACGAGCCCTGCTGTGCAGGGCTTTAAGTGTCACCTGATTCCACCTCACTTTTCCACCCCCACAGCTTTGCACCCTGGGTGGCTGCCCCGCTTGCCCTGCCCTACTCATGAGTGTCCAGCAAGTTAATTCTTGTATCCCTTCCACAATCTCCCTGAACTGGGGGTTCTCAGCCTGGGAGCTATGACCACCTCCCCTTTCTAGAGGGATAAATGTTCTGTTGTAGCCTGGAGCTGCAGTATGGAAACACTGTCCCAGTGGATCAGCTCTGACCTAAGGGTCTAGCCCTTAGTCACGTGAGTATTCCTTACTTCACAAGCCTCTGGTACCTCTTGTGTGGCTAACGTGATCTCACCTTTCTGCAGTACACTTGTTGTTTCAGTATTTGCATTATAGTAGCCACTAAGGGCCCCAATCAAGGAGCAGGTCTCCATTGTGCTGGGCGCTGTACACACACATAGAAAAACAAACAACCCCCGTGCTTACCAACATCTCAGTTGAATGAGTGACTCTTAAGGTGGGGAGGTTTGTTTAATTTAACTAGCATTTTTGATGGATGATTTTGATTCTCTACTGGAAATTTTTTCTAGCTGCCACTATCCACCTCTGGTTGCTGTAGAGTTTGGTAGCTCTACATTACCTCTCCCATATTAAGCACGTAATTAAGGAGCAGGCTGAACTTCAAAGTCTTGGTTCTTGCAAACCTGACACAGCTTAACTAACCAGGTGTAGTGGCTTTTATTCCTCCGTTCCCAAGTGATGCTCTGTCCCATCTCCTAATGACTTCTGTTGCTTCCATGTTTCTTTGCTGCATTGTGTGGCTCACAGTCAGTTACCAGCTGCACACTAAAGGGATCACAGTTGTAAATTGCTTTCCAGTGTTAGTGTAAAAATTCGTTCTCCCTCTTGGTCTGATGCTTTTTTTTTTTTCCTGTTTATTTGTATTGCTGCGACATGTGTCTTTCCCCGATTTGATGTAGTGCCCTGGAAATATTACATGAGGGACATGTCAGAAACATGCCTGTAATAGATTCTGAACACCAGGCAAAGCGCTTTACAGTTGTGGACTAGCAGGAGCTCGCGTCACAAAAGCCAGATCTGTTTGTGTTGTGTTTTCAGTGCGCAGTACGCCTTGCAAAGATGGTGGGCTATGTGAGTGCAGGGACAGTCGAATACCTCTATAGTGAAGATGGGGGCTTCCACTTTCTGGAGTTAAATCCCCGCTTGCAAGTGGAACATCCTTGCACAGAAATGATTGCTGATGTGAACTTACCTGCGGCTCAGCTACAGGTATTTGAAATTTGTCAACATACCATTTTTTCCCACTGTTGCTTTCTTTAAAGCTGTTGCAATACATGAATGACTCTGAGGCGCTTGTTGGTTTGAGCCACATGTTGTGTGTGAGTTTGGAGCTTGTGAAAGGAACTAGATTGGCAGACTGGGAGAAGGAATTTCTCTCTCCATCAAGAGGTAGAACATGGGCAGCAGCAGACCAAGCCCCTGCGTGATGTCTTACTCCCAACTCGGAGGAGCCATCTCTAGGAGTGAGAGGGACATTTGGTCTCCAAGGCCCCATCAGTCCTGAGCACCTCAAAAATATGCTCACAAAGTGACCAGTTGGGATGACTGCTCTTAAGGTCACTTCACACAGGGCTCTGAACAGCCATCAGATGGCTGCTTCCTTCAATTCCTTCAGAAGGGGTTGGATTTGAACTGGAGATCTAGAGGGTGAAAGGCTCCTTGTCCCTTTCCCGTTTACTTGAGCCAGCTAGTCTGACTGATTGGCTATAATTGTCATGCTGAAGCCTAATTTCAAAGCTAATTTAGAAGAATCCAAGCCACGTCTCCTTTGTCTCCTTTTTCTGATGGGCATTTGTGCAGATTGCAATGGGTGTCCCCTTGCACAGAATAAAAGACATCCGAGTGCTGTATGGAGAGTCGCCATGGGCTGATACACCCATCTGCTTTGAGAGCCCTGCAAATATCCCAGTGCCCAGAGGCCATGTCATTGCTGCTAGAGTCACCAGTGAAAACCCTGATGAGGTGAGTAAATGGAACCCTGTTTAGAAAGCTCCAGCTCTGGTGTGGATCAGATTGAAATGTGGCTGAGGGCAGGGCGCGACCCTGTTTTTAGCAAGATCTGAACTCTGAGAGGCCCTCCACTGATCAAATGTCAGAATATTGGACATATTCTCAGATGAGATTGGTGGGGTTAATGGAATCCACAGGCGGACTTATATCATAGCTGTTGTTTGCAATGGGATTCCTCTTTTCCTGACTTGCACCTGTTCGGTTTCAAATGTAAACTTCTTTCTTACTTCTTTGTGTTTTTTTACATTGACTCTAGGGGTTCAAGCCAAGCTCAGGGACAGTGCAGGAGCTGAATTTTCGTAGCAGCAAGAACGTTTGGGGTTATTTCAGTGTGGCAGCTGCTGGTGGTTTGCACGAATTTGCTGATTCGCAGTTTGGGCACTGTTTCTCCTGGGGAGAGAACCGCGAGGAGGCCATCTCGTCAGTATTTCCTCCCAGTAGGATTAGCAATAAGCATTCTTCAGGGGACTCAAGTGTCACTGAATGTTGATGGGTTTAGATATAAAAAATATTTGGTTTTAACCCTAAGAGGCAATGAGCCGCTTCAGCTCTTCTGAGCAGTTTAGCTGTGGACTTGTGACAAAGAGACCTGCAGGGCAATTAGGGAGACTGTTCAAACTAAACTGAACTATTCAGAATTGTGGTGATTTAGCCCTGCTTCAGCAAAGCACTTAATGCTTAGCTCTGTGTATTGCTCTTACTGGTGCTGGTCATGTGCTTTGCTGCATTGTGGTCTCACAGAGCTACTCTGTTATCTTTCAAAGTAAACTGTTTCCCAGTAGGTCAAAAAAAAAATTTTTTTAAGAGCTGAACATGCAGAAAGGGCAGACTTTTAATAACAGACTCGGAGACAGCTTTTGACTGCAGGCTGTCTCTCTCTCGGGTTATAGAAACACTTTATCTAGCTAGGTTTTTATAAGGTTGCCTATCACCATATGCAGCATCCTCAACCACTAAATTCTGTGTAGCTTGCTGTATATACCTTGGCTGCTGTGGAAGAGCCTTCTTGCATGTCAGTTGAAATCCAATTAAAATGCGGCGTATGTGTTTGTATGTTTTGTAAAGAGAAGTTTAACGTCTGCTCTTGCACTTGTGTATTGGATAAATCAGATTCTCGGTCTTTAGTACTTTGTATGGTAGAAAATGAAGTGGGCAAAGACATTTGCTAAGATGGGGAAAAGAAATAGTTATCCTGTGTGCCCCAATAGATCGGTATGCTTAGCACTGAATATTTGTCATGCATCTTAAACTCAGTATTAACAGAGGAACTTTTCTTTAAAAGGAATATGGTTGTGGCACTGAAAGAGCTGTCTATCCGTGGGGATTTCAGAACAACAGTCGAGTACCTGATTAAGCTCCTGGAGACTGAGAGTTTTCAGAACAATGAGATAGATACTGGCTGGCTGGACCACCTGATTGCTGAGAAAGTGCAGGTGGGAGAAGCTGAGCTCTGATTTTCTTCCCTCTGGCTAATCGTCTTCATTCTCACATGGACCTGCTGTCCACAATGTGCTGGAAGTGTCATTCTTTCCCCCTCTAGGCCGAGAAGCCAGACACCATACTGGGCGTGGTTTGCGGTGCTCTGAATGTAGCAGATGCCCTGTTTAGGACTTGTATGACTGACTTCCTGCATTCGCTTGAAAGGTAAAGTGCCAAGTGACTAACGGGGATAAGCACAATGAAGTGTGGCTGTTAAACCGTTCTTATGACCAAATACTGGTCCCACTGAAACGAATGGGAGTTTTGTAATGGTCTTCAGCGAGAGCAGGGGTATATGGAGCATGTGACATAAGGTGCTGTGTTTGAGAGGTAGTGGACAGGGTGCTGGGCTGCGGCTCAGGAGATGTGGTTCTGTCCCCAGCTCTGTCACTGGCCTGCTGAGTGACCGCAGGCAAATCACTTCCCCTATCTGTGTCTCAGTTTCTCCTCACACCTTTTTGTCTTTTTAGACTAAAAGCTCTTTGAGATAGGGACTCTTTCAGTCTGCCTCTTACTATGTGTTTGTACAGCACCTAGTGGATTAGGGTCCCAGTCTTGGTAGAGGACTGTACATACTATTGTAATAATAAAATGCTTGTTATTGAGCCGCACATGTATGTGTGAGAGAGTGAGGTGAGAGATCCAAGGTTTTTCGGCACATAAGCTGACCTTTGTCACACATATTCAGGCTAATGGTGCATGATTTTGTCTAATGCAAGTTCCCACCTTAGCAGAGTAAGGCATGACCAGCCACTAAGGGAGTTAAAACAAGGTACAGAATGTTGACTCGTGGTTACACTGCTGATTTCCAGAGTGGGATGTGAAGACAGTGTTCCTATATTCTTTATCTAAGGCAGCTAAGTGGAGGAAAGGAAACTTCACTGTTCGACTTCCAGAGCTTTAATGGGGCCAGCAAAGGAGATGAGATATTAAAATAGAAAACCCAAGGTTTTTGCTTTTTGCTTCTGTGATGTAGGAAGTCAGGTTAGATTAACATAATGGTCCCTTCTGGTCTTTAACGTCTATGAATAAAGGTTCTTTTGTTTTGTTTTTAAGTTGCTGGATTTTTTTACCTTAGAAATGTCAAGGTCACTCTTCACCAGTTTTTCTGTGGGACTTCTTGTGGTTTTTCAGAGATGTGTATTGTGAACTTTTACACCTTAGTTGAAGGGTGGGAGTGTGGAATCTTTGTTTAAGACATTCTGTCTCCCAATGGTTCATTAGCCATTGGAACTAAGTAGATGATGACAAAAACCAAAGTTTGAATCAGGCTGGCTGAAAGCCCCTTCCCCTCTCAATTGCTGAACTTTCACTCACTTCACTCTTGTGATGGTGTCATGTTAGTAGCGCTGCCATCATCATAGAATCTTGTAGGGGAGACGAGCTTAATTTCTCATGTGAAACAGCACAACTCCTCCCTCACCACCTTTAAAATGTTTTATAAACTTTCACACTGCCTTTATACATCAGAAAGGGGATGCAAAACCCAACTATTTCTCTCCCCTGCAAGTCCCCTTTAAAAGCTCTCTTCTGCAGTCAACTGCGATCTAAACCTGCTCTTTGGACTAGTGCTGATGGGTTATACAGAGTGGCTGAGTTCTCTTGGTGTCTGACTTTTTACCCTTGTCCCTTAGGGGCCAAGTTCTGCCAGCGGGTTCCCTGCTGAACATTGTAGAAGTGGAGCTTATTTATGAAGGTGTGAAGTATGCTCTCAAGGTAAACAGTGTCTTGTGTTTTTCCAAGCTTGTGGAGACTTTGGCTCGCGCAGGCATTACTACACGCGGCTAGGCAGATTCTACATGTGTCTCTCACCAGTACAGACAAGCACTTTTGGGTGGGTACTTTCAATCAAAAGATGATAAAAAAATCTTCATTATCCATTTTTTTAAAAAGTCTCATTTTAAATGAGTTTAGCTATTTGTTTTTACAGTGTAGAGAATTTTTCTGCTTCCAGATGGACTGTTGCTGGAGTTAATGCCTGTAATAAAGTGCTGGCTTTTCCCATTCATAAACCTAGATAGGTAGCAGCTTTAGTTAGTTAAATCACTTTCTTATCATGGGAAAGTGGAGGATCAGCTGAAATTACAGATGATTGAGCTGTAGAACTGGACTAGCAATTCAAACACTAACCTCAAATCCTGTGATCTAAATCAATGTTTCTCAGCGACCGGTCTGTGGATTCTCAGCGACCAGTCCCTGAGATCTCCCTGACACAGTTTAGGAAGGCAGCAAGCTGGTCCCTGATATCAAAAACGTTGAGAAACACTGGTCTAAGTGACCGGGGGGGGGGTGGGGGGGCATGGAGAAGCAAGTCCGTATTCCATGCTAAATCCTGCTCCCACCCACTACACAATGACAGCTCTGCTTCTGGTGTCATCTCAAAGGGCTGATACACCGCAGCCTGGCAAGGCAAGCCTACGTCTTGATCTCCGTGAAGATTTTAATGTTCCGTTTAAAGCCTCTCTCTTTGGTATTTTTCAACAGGTTGCCCGTCAGTCTCTGACAACTTATGTCATTATAATGAATAACACTCACATTGAGATAGACGTGCACAGGTTGAATGATGGCGGCGTGCTGCTTTCCTATGATGGTAACAGTTACACGACGTACATGAAAGAAGAAGTTAACTGGTAAGTTAGAGAGCTGACCCATTATCCCGCTGCTGCAGATTTCTTCCCAATCTCGCGACTAGACACAGCAGCAATTGCAGCTGCTTCTGCAGCAGGCAACAAATAGGTTGACAGTAATAGAATTTCCCCTCTCCTGAATGCGTCCGATGAAGTGAGCTGTAGCCCACGAAAGCTTATGCTCAAATAAATTTGTTAGTCTCTAAGGTGCCACAAGTCCTCCTGTTCTTTTTCCCCTCTCCTTAAGCTACCGAATCACCATTGGTAACAAAACTTGTGACTTTGAAAAGGAGAAAGATCCGACTGTGCTGAGATCGCCCTCTGCTGGGAAACTGCTGAAGTACACGGTGGAAGATGGAGGCCACGTCTTCGTAGGGCACAGTTTTGCAGAGATAGAGGTAACTGTAGGTTAGTGCAGACTGTGTCACTGAGTGGCAAATGGCTTCCAATCTGTATGCTGGATAAAGAAATGCGGATTGTGTACATGCATCCCTACAATAAAAAAAGAAGAAGTCTTGTCACTATTGTGACACTTGGAAGAAAACGACTGCCCTAGGCTCTTGGTGTTGTGTGGATGATATTCATTTATTACACTCTGACTATTCCACCAACCCTCCTACAGGTGATGAAAATTATTTTGGCCCTGGTGGTGAAGGAATCTGGCCATATACATTATATAAAACGGCCAGGAGCATTGCTGGAGGCAGGCTGTGTCATAGCTAGACTCGACTTAGATGATCCTACCAAAGTGCACCCAGTGAGTATTGCTGCTGGGACAGAACCAGGTTATTTTCTATTTACTTACATGACTAATCAGGTCATCCGTGACTTGTAACTGTCTGTCTCTTATGTCTCAGTATCTTAATATGTATGTTCACTTGAGGTTTTAACACACCAGATACTTAGCAATGATGTAGAATTTTGGTATTTGAAAGTGTGGCCTTTATATAAATATTCTGTTGGCCCTAGCTAGTCTGTATCTTAAGCATATATGCCTTGTGGGATTTGGACAGAAAACTGAATTTTGATTATTAAGACTTGATTGAAAATGACCAGAATAAGAAATTCTGACATACGTTTTTCTAATGCCTCTTATTTGGAAACTTACCACTTGATTCATTCTGACGACACCCTCCTTTGCATTTTAATTAAAATAATGACAATACTGAGCAGTTTCCTTGCCTGCTGAGGTTGTGCTCATGTATTTTTCTAGATGGTTGTTTAATTTGAATGAGATCTGCCTCACTTTTCTCTTTTCCACTCTCATTTTATATTCCAAATGCTTTCTTTCTCATGTATTCGACCTCAGGCCCAGTTGTATACAGGTGGCCTCCCCACCCAGCAGATGTTGCCAATCGGTGGCCTGAAGCTGCACCAGGTCTTTCACCGTGTCCTGTCAAATCTAATCAATGTCATGAATGGGTACTGCTTGCCAGAGCCATATTTCAGTGCAAAAGTAAGTGCCTTTCTGTAATGGCATCTGCTTCTAATACCCAGAGGGTGTTTTAACTGATACGTTTATGCCAACGAACTTTTCTTCAATTTCTCTTTCATACATGGATGAAGACCTGGATCTACTCTCAAATCTAGTTTAACTTGTATTCTTCTTGGAATGGTCCCCCACGATCAGTGTAATAACAAAGAGCATGTACAGTATTTCTCTAGGTGGCAACCTTGGCGGAAATGGATAATAGCTTGCTGAGCTCCTTAATGCTAAGCACTGGCTGTAGCACATCTTTTGTGCCTTCCATTCATCCAGTGATCTCAAAGTCCTTCACAAGCCTGAAGTTAAGGCTTACGACCAACCACCTGGTGTGTAGATAGGTAGGAAGGTGTCATCCCCATTTTATAGACAAGGACTTTAAGGGCGTAATTTATGAGAAATGCTGAACTGTCACCACTTGTACTGAGGTCAGTGAGAGCTGCAGGTGCTCAACACCTCTGACAGTCAGTCCCCGAGTGACTTTGACTGGGGTTCTATACCTGGTTCGATGCTACTCCCAGCCCAGTGCCACAGTTGAGAAACCATCCTTAATTCCATTGTGCTAGCCCGCCTGACCTGTTGGTTACAGGGCTGCAAGCATAGTTTTCATTGGGATGTCGAGATCCATTCACTTGCCTTTCCTGACACATCAGCCTCTGATGTTTTTCTGTGACATCTTCGCAGCAATAATCTTTATTTTGCTTAGATGAAAGAATGGGTATGTGAGCTGATGAAGACCCTACGGGACCCCTCTCTGCCTCTTCTGGAGCTGCAGGAGATCATGACCAACGTGTCTGGCAGAATCCCAGCGTCAGTGGAGAAATCCATTCGAAAAGTGATGGCACAATACGCTAGTAACATCACCTCGGTGCTGTGTCAGTTTCCCAGTCAGCAGGTAAGCCGTACAAGAGGGATGGTCTTGTATTCCATCCTCTTTAATATCTTGGTGACTATCCGTCTTTTTTTCTTTTCATGCTAAATTGGTCAGAATTTTTCACCTGAAAAGTTTTTCTGCTAAACGATGGGGTTTCATCAAAAATATTAATGGGGAAAACGTCCTATTCAATACATTTTTTTAAAATTGTGTGGGGAAAAATGGTTTTTTTGATCAGCAAACGTTTGTAACAGATATAGTTTAATTTGAAATCTTTTACACAAGCTCTCAGCCCTGGAGCAATTTTTTTTCCCTCTAAAATTGAGCTAACCTCTTTAAGCTATCCCTTTCCTATTTGAAATCTGAAAAATTTAAGTGTCTTCATAGATTCATAGATATTTAGGTCAGAAGGGACCATTATGATCATCTAGTCTGACCTCCTGCACAACGCAGGCCACAGAATTTCACCCACCACTCCTACAAAAAAAAACCTCACACCTATATCTGTGCTATTGAAGTCCTCAAATTGTAGTTTAAAGACCTCAAGGAGCAGAGAATCCTCCAGCAAGTGACCCGTGCCCCATGCTACAGAGGAAGGCGAAAAACCTCCAGGGCCTCTTCCAATCTGCCCTGGAGGAAAATTCCTTCCCGACCCCAAATATGGCGATCAGCTAAACCCTGAGCATATGGGCAAGATTCATCAGCCAGATACTACAGAAAATTCTTTCCCAGGTAACTTGGATCTAGAGTCTTCTCAGCTGTTACTCTGAATGTTCCATGTAAATGCGGCTGGAATAGGTCAGTGTACTTCACCTCTATGTATTTTCTGTAAATAGATTTCTGTCAACCCAGGCACCGTTTCCCTGCTGTAAGGCTTTCCAGTGAGCGTGTACTGATGAATGTCTGTCTTTCATTGTTCATGGGACACTGTGGGTGAGGTAATATCTTTTTATTAGACTAGTGTCTGATGATGAGAGAGACAAGCTGTGTGGCTCGAAAGCTTGTCTCTCTCACCAACAAAAATTGGTCCAATAAAAGATTTTACCTCACCCACCTTGTCTCGCTAATATCCTGGGGCTGACACAGCTACAGCTACATTTCATTGTTCATAACAGTGCATATGATGTTAATTAAAAAAAGTGGGGGGGGGATTGTGGTGGGTTTCTGAATTATTCCTGCTGGGACAAGGCACACTTGGAATGTCTTGTGGCAGGCAGGTTAGCTGGCTGGCTGTACTGCGCTTACCAAACAGAGATGTTTTTCTTCCCCTTATAATACTTGTTGCCCTTCCTCTTCGCAGCGTTGGAATTAATGTTTCCAATTTATGGAGACATCTCTACAGCCTTGTAGTGTCCAAGAATGGCAACCATAAAGACACAGGATCAGTCGTGCAAATCCTTACTCTGACTAGTCTAACTGAAACTAATTGAACTGCTCACATGAGTTGGGACAACTTGCATGAGTGAGGCATTGCAGAACCTGCCCCTGATCTTTGGGAAAATGGAAATTACTTACTGCTGCTCACAGGCTGAGGATTTCAAAGGAGTGAAACAGTTAGACACGTGGCTTCTTTGAAAATCCAACTAGAGTTCCTGCTAATTAATATAGTCTCTTAAAAGGGGGAATATGTGTAGAGCAAGAGAAAAGGGAGCTTCATTTTGGTTTCTTAGCCATTTCTGAGTACTTGTAAGTCACATCCCCTTGGTTTTCCAGACTGTTGTGCCCAAGCCATTTTTTAGCTCCTTCATGCCCGTGTTTCTTCTGCTCTGTGCAGATCGCTAGCATACTGGACAGCCATGCGGCCAGTTTGCAGAGGAAGGCAGACCGGGAAGTCTTCTTCATGAACACGCAGAGTATTATGCAGCTAGTCCAGAGGTGAATGCCTTCCTGTGCCGTGGCACGCTCTACGGTGTGGGAGGTTTCCAGACGTGCTGTGAAATGCTCCATAGAAACTAGTGCCAGCCCTGACTCCGAGGGAGGTGGAGAAGGGTCAGAGCAGCAGGGCGAGCGGGACCAGTGCTGGTGTAGGTGACTGCAAGATGAGCCATGTGGGAAGGCTGGCAGTAATGCTGCACCCCTCTTTGTCCTGAGCAAGCAGAGCATTGGGTGAGCACCACTTCCTGGCTCATGCACCGAGTGCTATTGGCTTGAGTCATTTGCCTGCCCCAGGAGAGGAGGATCCACCCTGACTGCTTCCTAGTCCATGTTTGATTCCCAGCAAAAGTAGCGTGGCCAATGCAATGGCGCGTTAGCTCTGGGATGTGGCACACTCGGTCCTCTCCCCTGTTCCCAGGTACCGCAGCGGCATACGGGGTTACATGAAATCTGTCGTGTTAGACTTGCTGAGAAGATACTTGCAAGTGGAAACCCAGTTCCAACAAGGTCAGAGGAAGCAGTGGCGTGTTTGCCGAGGGCCCAGTGCTGTTCCGCAGGCCTGGGGGAACTAATCTAACCAGTGGATGCTTGTTGTCTCCCCAGCCCACTATGACAAATGTGTGATCAACCTGAGGGAGCAGTACAAATTGGACATGACCCCGGTGCTCGAGTGCATCTTCTCTCACGCCCAGGTGGCAAAGAAGAATCTGCTGGTGATCATGTTAATTGTAAGTAAAAATGGCAACCTCTGTGAGACTAGGGTGGGTGTCAAGTTGGATCAGAAACGGCTGTTGAGATGCCCTGTAGAGTGTTACTTCTGACCTGGAAGGCAAATTCTGAATTCAAGGAAATCGAGAAATAGGGGTGGGAGGGAACAAAGCAGTCTGTAGTCTTGTGTTTTGACGAGTGGCTTGCTGGTAGTAGTTTTATAGAAGGGATCCGTTGCATTGTTGTAAGAGTGAAGGCCAAACTGCAGCTGAGAACTCTGGAAAAATTACCAGTGTGGGAAGCTTCCCTGTAATAAGAGAGTTGATTTGAGATATTGCAGTCATCTGTGAAAGGGAAAAATAAAGCAAATACAATGGATCGATTCATCATGTACATTGCGCGCGTGTGTGTGTGAGGTCTCAAATATTCTTACAGCACTTAATAATACTTAATATTTGTACAGAGCATCTGATGTAGAGCATCTTCAGGGTGCTTTAATATCTTTAATTAAGCCTCCTTATTAGATCTACTTTGCAAATGGGGAGGCAAGTTTCGATTAGAACTCAGATATACAGCCTATTACATCAGATTTCCCCTCTCAGATTTTATTGTAAAATTAAACTTCCACAGACATTTTGAAGAAGTATTTTGGTCTTACCCGTTTAAAACATAAAGTTCTTTTCAAACTTTACATCATCTGTTCTTAACATCTTTGACTCCACCCCCAAAATTGTTATTGGTGGCTTCTTCACTAGTGGAGCCTTCATTAAATTATCTTCCCTTTTCTGTGCTGACTTTTAAGAAAAGGGGAGGTTTTCTGGCCTGTGCCATAAAGGAGATCAGACTAGATGATCACAGTGGTCCCTTCTTCATATAGATTCCAAGGCCAGAACAAAAAAATTGGCTCTGTGTGTGTGTATGTTAGAAGAGAAATGCACGTTTTCCTGGTTTGGTGCACAGACGTTTGTAGGCAAAGTAAGGAATGTAGGTAGATGGAGGTTTCTGTTCAATAAGGATTAGTCATTAACGCTGGAAGGATATTTAATAGGACCAGCTGTGTGGTCGAGACTCCACCATGACGGAGGAGCTGATGGCCATTCTCAGTGAGCTAACACAGCTCAGTAAAACGGAGCACTCCAAAGTGGCTTTGCGAGCCAGACAGGTTAGTATGTTACATGGTTTACACGATGTTGTTAAATCATGGTGATTTTTTTTCCCCCAACCTCCCCTTCCGCCTCCAAATCACTGCCATTCATTTAGATTCTTTTTATTTGTAGGTTTTGATTGCCTCTCACCTCCCTTCCTATGAACTGAGACACAATCAGGTGGAGTCCATATTCCTGTCTGCTATCGACATGTATGGCCACCAGTTCTGCCCTGAAAACCTAAAGGTTGTGACTGCTTCTTACAATTAATTATAAAGCATGGGATTTACCTTCTAGTTAGTTCTTAGTGAAGCGGTTTGATTTGTAAGCCATTTATTTCAAAAGGCCTTAAAGGCATTAATGTCTAGGAGCTTAAGCTATTGATGCTAGTATATATCAGACCATGTGAAATGCTGCTTTCTGATCTCTTCCAGATGAAGGCCTGTAGCACAGGTTCACCCTCTTTCTGCCTTTCTCCTCAGAAGGGGTAGGAAGTGAATGGAGGATTCTTTTCCCCTAGTAGGGAAACCTGGGCCATATGCTAGGAATTTGAGAACTGTGGTGACGGGCACTCTAGATTACGCCGTAGATCATTTGAAACCCTCAGTGTGAACTGCAGGCTAACGAATCTAGCAAAAGCTACTGAGGGAGATTCAGGATTGGAGCAACTGCAGCTGTGTAACTTCCATCTCTTCTTCGTCTTTCATGCCGGCACTGGGTTGTTCAAACCGTGCCTCGCGCTGAATTCTGTTTTCTTCATGACAGAAACTGATCCTCTCGGAAACCACCATCTTTGATGTGCTCCCCACCTTCTTCTACCACTCCAACCAGCTGGTGTGCATGGCAGCTCTGGAGGTAAAGGGTGAATTAAGACTTTGGCTGCCATTTATTGAGAAGTAATGCAGCTCTTAGAGCCGGAGCTGCTTTTAGTGCCAGTGAGAGAGGCTGTGTTGCACATCGTGGTTGCTTCAGTGGTTGGCCAGTGGGAAAGCACTCTGATTTCAAATTAAATTCTTCTCCTGCCTCTTTGGTCAGGTGTACGTGAGGAGAGGATATATCGCCTATGAACTAAACAGCCTGCAGCATCGTCAGCTCTCAGATGGCACGTGTGTGGTAGAGTTTCAGTTTATGTTGCCATCATCGCATCCAAATAGGTAGGAACGACCTGCACTTAGTCTGTTGCCCGGTTCTGTGTGGTTATTGATGAACTCGACTTCCATGCACAGGTGCCGACTTTTGAAAGTGTTGGGGGGTTCCCGACCCCCAAGCTCCGCCCCAGGCCCTGCCCCCACTCCACCCCTTTCCCCAAGGCCCCATGCATGCCCTGCCTCTTTCTGCCCAGTTCCGCCCCCCCTCGAGTGTGCCATGTCCTTGTTCTTCCCCCTGAGAGCATCCTGCACCCTGCGAAACAGCTGATTGGCTGGGGGGAGGTGCTAATCGGCGGGACCCGCCGGTGGGCAGGACGCACTGGGTGGGTCGAGGGGGAGCTGACCACACCCACCGTTCTTTCCCCATGGGTGCTCCAGCCCTGGAGCACCCACGGAGTTGGTGACTATGCTTGCATGGTTTGATAGCTTTAACGATGGATACATGAGGGGGTTGGGGCATCCTCCCCTCACCACCTGCTTTTGTAAAGCTGTTTGTTTAATTTCTCATTAACTCAGTGATGGAGACCCTCAATGGGAAATTACTAAGCCTTCCTAGTTTCAGAGTAGCAGCTGTGTTAGTCTGTATCTGCAAAAAAAGAAAAGGAGGACTTGTGGCACCTTAGAGGCTAACACATTTATTTGAGCATAAGCTATCTGATGAAGTGAGCTGTAGCTCACGAAAGCTTATGCTCAAATAAATGTGTTAGTCTCTGAGGTGCCACAAGTCCTCCTTTTCTTTAAACCTTCCTAGTGGTGCTCTTAGTGAATAAATCCCCTTTTCCATCTGGTGCATGGTGTTGGTTTGCTGTGTGAATTGAAGAGCTGGTGTTTCATGCAGTAGCTCACTGAGTTGTTCAATACTCTGATTTCAGAGGCAGCAGCCCTGCTTTGAGCAGGTAGAGTGCAGAATTTTCTCTTTGAAGCATGAGAAGTGATTTTCGCCCGCTGCATTAATACTCTACCCCATGTGCTCATTTCTCTCTCTCTCCCCCGTGACTTATTGGCTGTGGTGGTGACACTTTGCTCTCTGGCCAGCAGGGCAGAATGGGTTATTTCTGAATCAGGCTTCCCTAGTGGTGCTGGGAGATGGGCAGAAGTTTGCACACAGTCTTGTCCCTCAAGCTGAGTGGATGCTGCTCTGGAAGCCGAAATCAGAACAAACCCTAAGCTACTAAGTGACGTCCGTGCATGCTGCTTTTAGAATGTGAGGGGAGAGCTGTTAAAGGCAGCCAAGTATGCCTGGCAGGAGAATAAAATAAAGACTTGAGGCTTTACATCTCCCAAGTGCTCTGTGGGTGTTACTCCTTGTCACATGGCTGGAAACTGGGCTGGTGTCTTCCCCATTCTATAGATGGACTCAGAGGTGAAAGGACTCATCGAGGGTCACACAGCAGTTCAGTGATAGAACTACAGTAATGAACAGAACCCAGGAGTCCTGAGTCCCAGTCTTCAGCTTGGCCCATGACCATGCAAAGTAAAGCTGGTCAGGTTAACGTAAATAGTACCAACAGCAAACGTAGGCTGCTCTCTTCTCAGAGCCCAAAGGATGTAGATCGGTACTGGCATAGTCAAAAAAAGGGCTCACGTCAGGGAAGACCTCTCGGATCTGCCGGTCTGTTTCTAATGTGAATTAATTAACCCTGTTGCTTAATTTGGAGCCTATGTCCTTGTGTAAACCCAGCTTGGTTCTAGAGAAATCACAGCCTTGTGATTATTTGCTCTCTCTTTTTTTTTTTTTGGCACAAGTAGAGCTCTGTTAATACAAATGAATAATTTATTATTAACCTCTGGTATGTTGGACTAACTGTGAGAGGGGGGAAGATCCTGCTGAAAGAAGGAAACATTCTTCTTCGAGTGCTGTCCCTGGGGGTGCTCCACTCTAGGTGTAAGTGCGTCCTGGTGCCGTTGATCGGAGATTTTCGGTAGCAGTACCTGGTCGAGATGCTCACACTCAGTTGGTATCTCCCATCTCGTTGGAATCTTCCTGAGCGTGTGCATCCCGCACCCTCCTCAGTTCCTTCTCAACCATCCTTGGCTGAAGACGGGACTCGGGGCAGTGCTACTTTTCTTCCCTGGTCTCTGTAGGAAACAGTAACAACTATTTCTGTGTTCTTTATTAGTTACATCCCAGTTGTTTCCCTTCCTTTAGTGTAGTTACGTAGTTAGTTACTTAGTTTAAAATCAAACAAACAAATTTTTTTTTTCACTTCAGGCTTGTCTCCCTCTGAGATACTCTCCCCTGCCATTTCTAATTCATAATGCCAGGGGCTTCAGGATTCAAAAAGTGTGTTTCCTGTCAGGACTCCATGCCACAGTCGGATGGGCACTAACGTTGTGTGAAGTGAATATGAGCATCCCTGCAAAGTGTCTCCACTGTACGAGCCTCAGGTCAAGAGCTCAGCACGACAGGGACCTGCGGCTTAAAATGCTTCTAATGGAAAAATCCCTGCAGCCGCTTTCGGAGATGGGGAAAGTTAAACCCGCTCTCACACACTCCCTGGCCAGATCCAAACCAGTTGGGAGCATTGCTTCACCCTCTCTGGAGCAGAGGCAAGAAGCACAACAGTCTCAAAGGAGAGACTTTAACAAGGGTAAAGGGTGTCCCGTGAGATCCTTACCCTCTGTGCTGACAGCAGCAAAGGCAGGCGCCTCAGCCGTGGCTCGCGCAGAGGCAGGGACCCAACCTCCTGCGCCGGTCCCCTCGGCACCGAAAATAGACGCGGTGCCGACAGCGCACTCTACCGTGGTGCAGAGAAGAACGTCGGCACCGAGCCTGCCTCCCACCCCGGCACCAGCAGCGGACCCCCTGCAAGGCACCTCCTAGCGCTCTGCGGCACTGCTGACACTTTCCCTTTCACTTGATAACACGCTAGAGCCCAGAGCCTGCTCAGCGCAGCCCAGGGAGCAGGAGCAACAGTTTCTCACTCAGTGTGACCTCTCAGTGCCACCTGAGCCTAACTCCCTGCTCCTGGATACACAGGGCTCACTTTCTGAACAGCCACTCGCCCCACTTGAACTGACTACCTTTACTGACAGCAAACTTGATATACAGCAGCAGGCAGAGTTCTCCCCACCTGCCTCTCCTCCTTCACCGGAACCGCTTCCACATCTGGTCACGGCTCACAGCCACCAGCCTCAGTTTCCCTACTTCGCCCCCCTGTAGGCGGCACCTGGGTTCTCCTACCCTATGCCTTGGCCTCAGTGGTGCCTTTGGCCACATCCTCCTTCCACTCATCCTCAGACCTCTTCCACCAAACCATTACCTCCTTCTGTGCCTCGATTTCCAGCTCTGTCCACTTCTAGAGTACCTGAACCCCTTCCTGAGAATATGAGCTACGCACCATATCCTGACTCACCGACCCCTAACTCTCCATTAGCTCCAGACGGAGCCCTCTTCCTCTGCCTCCACAGAACGTGGACGACTGTAAACAATTTCAAGAACTTTTCAGAAGGGTGGCACTCAGTCAAGACATCCCCTTAGAAGAAGTTCAGGAGACACAACACAGACTCGTCAGAATCCTTCAACCGTCTGCACCCTCAAAGATCATGATAAATGAAGCACCCCTGGAACCCGCTGACACACTCTGGCAAACTCCAGCTTCTTTATTACCAACTTGCAAAAAGGCCGAAAGTAAATACGATGTTCCTGCTAAGGGCACTGACTTCCTTTTTCTCATCCACCACCGAACTCTCTTGTCATGGATGCAGTTGCACAAACGACAAAACAGCCACAATCTCAGCCCACCCCGCAAGACAAGGACCTTAAACGCCTTGACATCTTGGTCGCAAGGTTTATTCGTCCTCCACTCTACAATTCAGAGTTGCGAACTATTCTGCCCTCCTCGCCAGCTATGACTTCGATAATTACAATAAACTTTTTGAATTTGCCTCCTCCATTCCAGAGGATAGGAGAGCAGACTTCAAATCAATCCTTATTGAGGGCCAACTGATTTCCAGAACGGCTCTACAAGCATCTCTAGACATGGTGGACGCAGCAGCCAGTACTACTGCAACTGTTGTGGTTATGCACAGGTCTTCATGGCTCTCTGCATCCGGCATCCCTAAAGATCTGCAGACCAATGTGGAGGACCTCCCCTTTGATAAAGATAAACTTTTTTCCACAAAAACCAATGAACTCCTTCACACCATGAAAGATTCTAGAGCAACACTGCGCACCCTGGGCATTCACCCATCTCTTCCCAGGAGACGACGATACCAACCCTACCAAAGACCACGCACACAACAATATTATCGGCCTCAACCCAAAGGATACGACATAACTAGGAATTGCGCTAGACCCCCTAAGCGCAGACAAAATCAAGCTCAAGCAACCACCTCCCACCCATCGGGGAATAAACAACAATTTTGAAACATTGGTCGAGGGTCTGCATGACCACCCCTTGATTCCACTGCCTACTTGCCATTTGGCCCCACTTCCAGAGTTTCCAACATGCCTGGCAGCGGATTACACAGGACCGCTGGGTCCTCGAAATAGTTCAGTCCAGTTACTCTATCCCATTTATATCCTACCTTCCTACCCTTCACCCTTCCCCATCCCTCTTCAGGGACCCCTCTCACGAACACTTATTTCACGCAGAAGTGGCGCACCTTTTACAACTACGCGCGGTGGAACCTGTGCCGACACAACATCGAGGGAAAGGGTTCTACTCCCATTACTTTCTGACCCAGAAAAAGACTGGGGGATGGAGGCCTGTACTAGACCTACGCCCACTGAACAAATTCGCGAGGATACAAGAATTCAAGATGGTCACACTGGGCTCAATAATTCCTGCACTGGATCAAGGGGACTCGTTCACAGCCCTCGACCTACAGGACATTTATTTTCATATATCAATTCATCCAGCTCACAGATGCTTCCTACGATTCACAATCGGTCATGACCATTTTCAATACAGAGTTCTTCCTTTCGGACTCTCCATGGCACCGAGGGTCTTTTCTAAGACTCTAGCCGTGGTCGTGGCTCACTTCCACAGACAGGGGATCATGCTTTTCCCCTACCTGGACAATTGCCTCATCAAGGGCAACTCCTATGGCGAGACACTTCAAGCTACCCATTTTGCCATCTCACTCTTTCACAGCTTAGGCCTCCAAATAAATGTCCAAAAATCCACTCTGACTCCTACACAACAGATCGAGTTCATTGGAACTCATCTGGACTCAATTTGAAGCATAGCCTCATTCTCATATCACAGATTCCTTGCTATCACACAGCTCATACACACGCTCTCTATTCGTCCCAGGACACAGGCAAGAATCTGCCTACAGCTCCTTGGTCACATGGCAGCCACCACCTTTGTGGTCAAGTATGCCAGGCTACAAATGAGTTGTCTTCAGGGCTGGCTCAACTCCAACTTCAAACCCAACAGACACACCGTAGGGATGCTGCTAACTCCTCCTCCCAATGTTCTAGCTTCCCTACATTGGTGGACAAGACCAGAAAACCTCTACAGGGGTTCCCTTCCAGCAACCACCCCCAATGCTCATGTTCACCATGGACACTTCCCTAATTGGCTGGGGAGCGCATCTAGGGGGACACAGGGCACAAGGTCGATGGTCTGCGTCAGAGACATGCCTACGCATAAATCTCTTAGAGCTCAGAGCAGTGAGGCAAGCATGCCTTCACTTTCTTCCCCTCATAAAGAACAAATCTATTCGGGTCTTAACAGACAACATAGCATGTATGTTCTACATCAACAGACAAGGGGTAGCCCGATCACATTCCCTATGGATGGAAGCCATCCAACTATGGAATTGGTGCATACAACATCACGTACAAATCATTGCTTCCTACCTTCTTGGCTGCCACAACACTACTGCCGATGCACTCAGCAGGCACTTCTCGACAGAACACGAATGGGAACTGCACCCCACAATACTTCAACAGCTCTTCTCCCTCTGGGGCACCCCGTCAATAGACCTCTTTGCCACAACCCAGAATCGAAAATGTCGCCTGTTTTGCTCCAGAACGGGACTTGGGATTGCATCCCTAGGAGACGTGTTCCTCATCCCGTGGAACACCTCTCTCCTCTACGCCTTCCATAGACTCATAGATATTTAGGTCAGAAGGGACCATTATGATCATCTAGTCTGACCTCCTGCACAACGCAGGCCACAGAATTTCACCCACCACTCCTACAAAAAAAACCTCACACCTATATCTGTGCTATTGAAGTCCTCAAATCGTAGTTTAAAGACTTCAAGGAGCAGAGAATCCTCCAGCAAGTGACCCCTGCCCCATGCTACAGAGGAAGGCGAAAAACCTCCAGGGCCTCTTCCAATTTGCGCTGGAGGAAAATTCCTTCCTGACCCCAAATATGGCGATCAGCTAAACCCTGAGCATATGGGCAAGATTCATCAGCCAGATACTACAGAAAATTCTTTCCTGGGTAACTCGGATCTCACCCCATCTAATAGCCCATCACAGGCCATTGGGCCTATTTACCATGAATATTTAATTACCAAAACCATGTTATCCCATCTACACAGGATTCTTCGGAAGATCATAGACGACAAGGCCCGGGTCATACTTATTGCCCCGGCTTCGCCGAGACAGACGTGGTATCGCTACCTGCTCTGCCTGTCCTCCTGTCATCCACAGGCTCTCCCCAGCAGGCCAGATCTCCTTTCCCAGGACAACGGACAGATCCTTCACCCCCAGCTCCAAAAGCTCCACCTGACAGCCTGGTTCCTTCATGGTTCCAAAGCCATGAACTAGCCTGTTTTGAGCAAGTCCGATACGTCCTCCTGCATAGTACTTACCTGCAGAAGTGGAAGCATTTCGCCCTCTGGTGCTCATGTAATCACTTAACACCCAATATGGTGACCCTCCATAACGTCCTGGACTACCTTCTGCAATTAAAACAGGATGGACTCTCGCTCAACTCCATCAAAGTACGCCTGGCGGCGCTTACTACCTTCCATGACTTGTTAGAAGGTTACTCACTCTTTACCCACCCCACCATAAAACGATTTCTCATGGGCCTTCAAAATCTCTGCCCTGAAATTTACCCAACAGCAGCTACATGGAATCTTAACCTCATTCTTCACAGTCTCATGAAACCTCCATTTTAGCCCTTGGCTACCTCATTTCTTCTTCATATGTCCATGAAGGTAGCTTTCTTAGTTGCAATAACATCAGCAAGGAGAGTAGGAGAAATGAGCGCCCTGATGGCCTATCCTCCCTACACAATCTTTTCCAAAGATAAAGTCACTCTGAGACCACATTCTAAATTTCTCCCTAAGGTGGTATACACCTTCCACCTTAACCAACCGATATACTTGCCTACTTTCTATCCCCACGACTCTGTCTCCATTACCGAAAGATCGAAAGATAACGGCTATCTCTAAACAACGTCTGGCCAAGTGGATCTCTGACTGCATCAGATCCTGTTACCACACTCAAAATATTCAACTGCCCAAAGGCATTAGAACTCAGTCCATTCGAGCTATGTCGACATCTGTTGCCTTCTTACATAACGTACCCATCCCTGACATCTGTAAAGCGGCTATATGGTCATCTGAATACACGTTTCCCAATCACTATGCTATCATGCAAGATACCACGGCAGACGCCATAGTAGGCCATACAGTACTCTCTACAGTACTCACTGCCGCATCTCCAAAGTCCCGCCGACCATAGTGGGAACTGCTACACATTCACCTAGAGCGGAGCACCCACAGGGACAGCACTCGAAGAAGAAGAGAAAGTTATTCACCTTGTGGTAACTGAAGTTCTTCGAGATGTGTGTGTCTGTGGGTGCTCCACTCCCCGCCCTCCTCCCCTCTACTTTGAAGTACTAGTATGATTTCTCCATGGTAGAGAAAGGAACTGAGGAGGGTGCGGGATGGAAGATACCAACTGAGCATGTGCGTCCTGACCAGGCTCTGCTACCGAAACTCTCCGATCAACGGTGCCGGGACGCACCAACACCTAGAGTGGAGCACCCCCAGGGACACACATCTCGAAAAACTTCAGTTACTGTAGGCGAGTAGCTTTCTCATCTCATTGCAAAACTGCCCCAGGCAGAGGCAGGAATACTAGACTCCCTCTGTGCAGAACTCAGTCACTGGTGCTCTGCAGGGGAGACTGATCCAATCTTACGCTCCCTGACTGGCATGGAAGAATTATTGATAATAGGGGGTGCAGTGCCCAAACCCTGCCAGGAGAGGGGACTTGCCTTGCTCGGCAGCATTATTGGGTTCTCGGTGAGATTCCACCCCAGATTTAACCTCCCTCTGATGCAAAATAGTATCAGTGACCCAAGGACTTTGAGGCTATGGGGTATATTAAGATTATAGCAGATTCCTTTATGGCATACTGCCCAATGCTGCTACTGGCACTGTGTGATGGAGACATCAGTAACACCTGCCTACGGGGTAGCAGTGGGATTGTCAGGCTGAGGCTGACACTGGCGTGTTTTAAACGTGACTTGCTGGAGAGCCTGGAAACGAAGGGAAATTCTTATAGTCCTCATGAGCCAGTGTTGCGAGTCGAAGCACTAGCAATTCCTGGGAATCCTCTAACCAGGAGACATACGAGATCTGAACAGGCGGTCTATTTTTAACTCCAAGAAACAAATGGCTAGCACGGCGTGGGGAGAGCATGCTGCAGATAGCCAGTGAGCCCAAGCAGAGTTAAAATCCCCACCTGTTCCTTGCATGGCTGGTTGTCTCCAGTGGAGGAACTGGGATCACTGAGCTGTCAGTGAAAAGGAAGAGGATGCTTTGGGGCCCTCCAGGGGGACTACCCAGGAGGAAGGTTTGTAGGGCTGAGTTGAGGCTGCCAGTATTTCTGTTTGGTGCCTTGCATCCAGCTCCCGAGCCACATGACTTGTGCAGAAAGGCTATTTTCCTCTGTGTGTGTGTTTTTGCTATTGTTATTGGCATGTGGATCTCCATGACAGGCCCCTTTTCAGGCATACGTAAGCTGGGTAGGTCGTTCTTTCGATTTTTAAAGAATGTAATAGAGAAGAGAGCTCAAGGCACCACATGGCAATTAAAATCACAACCAGTGAAAACATCACCCAGCAGTTTAATAAAATGGAAAAACATATCGGCAAACCCCATCTCACTGCCCCTAAAACCACCTACCCTCAGGTTTCCCCAGAAACCCCGGGGCCTGTCAAACAGAGTGCTTTTGCAGTGAGCTTGATGTGATTGTTGAAGGGTTTTTAAACAAATTGCAAATTTTAAACAAATTCACTGAATAGTTGTCACTAGGTCTGATCTGGGCAAAGAAAAGGAAACCTTAACAAGACACTGGTGGCTAAGGAGGCAGTGTGGATGGGATTCTTTAGACACCTCAACTCTGGGGAGGGAAGAGGAGGGAGAGGGAGATTTATTCAGGTATTCTCTTTTTTTAAATGAGCATGAATTCTAGATAAGCTGTTTCCTTGCATCACATGCGTATTACCTGTATCCATGTCCTATCTAACTGCTCTCTTGTTCTTTGTACAGAATGTCTATCCCGATCAGCGTATCGAACCCTGACCTAGCCAGGCATAGCACCGAGCTGTTCATGGACAGCGGCTTTTCTCCTCTGTGTCAGAGAATGGGAGCCATGGTTGCTTTCGACAGATTTGAAGATTTCACAAGGTATGGAGGGAAGACTCGGGGGGTGGGGGCGGGGAATAAATAGAAGACATAGTGTTAGCCAAACACCACCTCCATTATGCTAACCAGTACTACCACTGTTATACCAAAGCAAAACATGCGAGTGTTTACTTTTGTACTGCACGGTCTTCAGTCTGACCATTAAGAAATGCTCTGAGTTCAAAGGATCTTGCCAAAGCTCAGTATCAGGCAGCTGCAGAAGATGTTTCCAGCATGACACTCAAAGCGGGAGGAGATGATGATTCACTTAGGCAAACTGTTGCTTTTTTAATTCATGGAAACACTTGTTAAACAGATTGTAACTTGTAGCTCTTCTGGAGTGCTTGCCTGTCTGTGTGTAGGTCCTTACGGCCCTTACCACCATAGTATCTGAGTGCCTCACAGCCATTTAATGGGTTAATCCTTACCACACCCTTGTGAACTTTGGAGGAGGCTAGGTTAACACGTGACTTTCCCAAGGTCACAGAAGGGAGTCTGTGGAATTGAACCCAAGTCTCCTTGAGTCACAGGCAAGTTTTTCCTTTGCTGCTGATGGTACCCAACTCCTTGTTGAATGCTTGTCCTCAGGGAACACTCCCAATTCCCTGCTGAATGCTTGTCTTCAGGGAACACTCTCCATAGTTCAAGGCTGTTGGTTTTTGTATCAGGTGGGTTGTGTGCAAGGACTTCTCTAGCTTGATACAATCACTGACTTATCCACCACAACCTGTTTGGATTCTGCCAGGAATTTTGATGAAGTGATCTCCTGCTTTGCCGATCCACCCTCAGAGAGTCCCCTGTTCAGCGAGGCGCGATCCACGCTCTACGAAGAAGAGGACAATAAGGTGAGGCGGATATCTGGTCGCGTCCTTCTGGAGATGCAGCATGAATGCTTCTGGGACTGACCTCACTGTCTTGTTTTCAGAACGTCCAAGAGGAGCCCATCCACATCCTGAACACCGCCATCCGATGGGCCAGCCACCTTGAGGATGAGGAGCTGGTGCCAGTCTTCAGAACCTTTGCTCAGTCGAAGGTCTTGTGCCTCATACACTATTCTGCTTGTAAACTTGGGGTGCAGCTCCTGTACAACATGCTCACCCGACGTACTACAGCTGTCACTTCAGCCCTCCTGGCAGGCCATGTCTAACGCTCTCATTTGCTGAGTTAGTGGTAATGTCTGTCAGAGTTGTCTGTTTTCCTGGGGGTGATGATTTAAAATCCCCTTGGGCACATGAAGGCTTTGCCGGTGACATGATGCTTGGCTCCTGTTTTTTCATACAGAAAAACATCCTTGTTGACTGTGGCCTCCGGAGAATCACATTTTTAATTGTGCAGAAGGTGAGCAGGGAGAGGGCTTTGAGTTGCAGTATCATTTTGGTCACACTTTTAAAGGTACACTCCATGTAGTTTTTAAAGGCTAATAAATGATGGCTAGAGGTTTACAAGCCTGTTACAGACATGAGTAGTATGTGTTAGAGGGATAAAAGAAGGACATCGGTAGAAGGTGTTATGGATGGTTATAAGCAACCTGTTAGCCTCTGTAACAATAGATTGACATATCTATTGTGTTGCTCTTTATATGAGGGTACTCTTAATATAAAATGTGAATGTTATTTTGTCAACTCAATTTTTTGATGGGGTGGGATGGGTTCAAAACAAAGATGTTACAAGTTGCTCTTCCTCTTTTGGGGGAGACTTCACTGTGTTGTGTTTAAATGCCATTTTTGCTAGTACAGGTGAGAATTGCTTGAGTCTACTGTCTGTATTTAATGCCATTGCTGAGTTAATTTTGTTAATGTGTCTTTTTTTCCTTTTGTAGAGCGAATTTCCAAAGTTTTTTACATTTAGAGCAAGAGATGAGGTAAGGCTCATTGTCTGATTCTACTGTTTGATGTCTCTTAAGTCAGCTCTAGAAATAATGAAATTATTCCAAAGTCAAACAGAGGTTTGCTCTCTTCTCTGGCGTGCACTCAGTTTGCAGAAGACCGCATTTATCGGCACTTGGAACCAGCCCTGGCCTTCCAGCTGGAGCTGAATCGGATGCGTAACTTTGACCTGACTGCTGTCCCCTGTGCCAACCACAGGATGCACCTGTATCTAGGAGCTGCCAAAGTGGAAGAGGGCAATGAAGTTACTGACTACAGGTTTTTCATACGAGCCATTATAAGACACTCTGATCTCATCACTAAGGTAAAAGGACTTTGCGTTCCTTTCTGCTGTGACTCGAAATTAACACCATGTTTTTGTTGCTTTGTCCAGACCTGTACAGCTCTCTGGAAGAGTGTTGTTCAGGGAGGGATGGGCCTGTGGTATATTCCTACCCCTTTCTCTGAATAGGCATGTGCCACTTGTTTTTAGACAGTCTGCTGTGGCTGCCAAGAAGGGGACCAGCTGTGAGGATGGTTCTGAGGTGCAGAAACACGTTGGCTAGATGTGGTAGAAACTACTGGCCAGCCATGACACTTTCCATCCCCCATCTTCGTAGTGTCTCGCAGGCGTTGATGAATTTATCTTTACAACCGCATGCCATCCTCTGGGGAGCCTCAGGCACAGAGATTGAAATAAGTTGCCCATGCTGATGCAGGGCATCTGTGGCTGAGTTGGGGATTGAACCCCAATATCCGTGGTCCTAGTCTAGTGCCTTAGCCCCAAGTCCATCCTTCTGGCCACAACCAGTTGGAGACAGGTTTGAAATAGCCCCTCACCACCAGGTCACTTTCTCTCAGAGATCACCTTTTCCTCCACGAAGCTGCTGAAGCATGAATGGATAGTGTTCAGAAACACCTAGTGGGAAAAGCTATGATTTCTTTGCTGTTATTTTACTCTGGCTTTAAGGACTGCGATCTAGGATAGCTAGGGTGTGGGGCATTTCTGCTTTGGGGGGTGCCCAAACTTTGCCAGTCTAAAGGTTGGCCTGCCAGAAGCTCAGGATTACATGCCCAGTTGTGTCTGTGAAGGAACGTATTGCAGCTCTTCTCCTTTTTAATAGAGGAGGGTGACACACTGAGACTGCAGGTGCCAATGCCGTGCTCTGACCCTGTCACGGCCATGGGCTACGCTTCCGTATTACAGCTGGAGGCTAAGGCTGTGCTTTTGCTCGCCAGCCTGATTCGGGCAGGGACAAGCTTCTGTCTTACCTGTGGCGGTATTGCCACTTGCTGTCCATTCCCAGCTCACGTGCTGCCCTGTGCCCTGTTCTAGGAGGCCTCCTTTGAATACCTGCAGAACGAGGGTGAACGGTTACTCCTGGAAGCAATGGATGAGTTGGAAGTGGCCTTCAGCAACACCAGTGTCCGCACTGACTGTAACCATATCTTCCTCAACTTTGTGCCTACTGTCATCATGGATCCGTCCAAGGTGAGCTTCGTCGAAGTGGAGAACAAGCTTTCTGGGGCAGCAGTCACCTCTTTGGTCTGTATCGGTACAGCGCCTAGCATCCCAGGATCTTGGTCCGTGACCAGGGCTGCAAGGCGCTATGGTAATACAAATCATAACTTTTCTTTTTCACTTCTAATGGGCACTAAAAATGGAACAGCCACATGTTTTCCTGTATGCAAAGTTTTCACCGTGGTAGGTTTGGCTATAGGGGCAGCAATTGGAAGGGATGGGAGATGTTTCTTCCCCCAAGTAGTGACCATCCTGTTGCTGTTCTGTTCTCCCTCCACCCTCTCCCCCATTCCACTCCATTAGCTGTAGGACTCAGACTCCCAACACCTCCATGTGGCTGCGTTGCTGTGTGCTTTGCCTCCTGTTCTAACTGTGCATTCATGGTGGAGGTGCCGTGTGCTGGGGAGATGCTGAGACCGCCAACATAGGAATGAACTAGTATGTTAAACTTAGACCTGCAGGAATTCTCATGTAAAATGGTTGGTGAGTGGTACTGAGTGGCTGCCCACCACTGCCAGGGGATCAGTGGACCCTTGCTTTCTGGGCTGTCAGGAACTGAGAAGCAGGGAGGGAGGGACAACAAATGGAAGTGTAAGACTGGAAGGGACCTCGATAGGTCATCTAGTCCAGTCCCCTGCATTGAGGCAGGACTACCTGTTATGTAGACCATCCCTGACAGGTGTTTGTCTAACCTGCTGTTAACCTCCAGTTACTGAGATTCCATATCTTGTTTCTCACAACCAGTAACAGGTAACTTGTTTCACACAACCAGTTTTTTTTTTTTTTCCTGTCAGGCATTTGGCAGCACCAAGTTGCACTCAGCTGGAGGGACTAGGAGGGTGTTGCAGTCATACCGGAACTCAGAGCAGGGAGGTGGTGGTGCAGGGCCAGGGAAGGGGGACGCCTAGCAGTTTCTCATTGGTACGCATTTAAAATGTCGGTGTGTGAAAGCTGAAAAGGATCAGGACAGGGGGAAGATGCTCTTGGGCTTAGACTTGTGCCATGATACGGCCAAGAGTGTGGTGTTACGTAGTCATGAGACTAATCGGCTTCACTGAATGAAACTATTTGAGATTTGCCTGTTACATCTGCAAGCATTCCCAGGTGCCTGGCGTTTGTGTCCCTAGATTGAGGAGGCTGTCCGCTCCATGGTGATGCGCTACGGCAGCAGGTTGTGGAAACTCCGGGTCCTGCAAGCTGAAGTGAAGATCAACATCCGTTTGACTCCTGTTGGCAAAGCCATTCCTATCCGCCTCTTCCTGACCAATGAGTCCGGCTACTACCTGGATATTAGTCTCTACAAAGAAGTGAATGATCCCAGGACTGGGAATGTGAGTGATTTACACTGGAGCTAGTGCTGAGTGCATTTAAAAAAAAAAAAAGGCTGAAAGCGTTTTCCTCTCTGCTCAGACTGTCTCTCCTCAGGCTTTCCTTTCACCAGATCTTGTTACCATTGTTGAGCAAGTACAGTTACTCAGTTATGGTAGCATCAGGAGGGATTTCTGCACCTGTTAGGGCTGGAGTCAGTAGTTCCTGTTACGGTGACCAGGGCCTGGGAGCTGTCACTCAAGGTGTTACAATTCCTGAAAATATTGTAACAAGTCTGGGGCCACGGTTGTCATTCAGCTGCACACTCTAGCTACTTGGAACCTCCAAGTGACATCAGGAACGGAACTCTGACCCTCCTGCTCCAAAAGCACCACTTAAGCTAAAAGAGGATTGCTGCCGGCTCTGAGCAGTGTAGGTCTTATAACACATAGTTGCACAGTTCTGATTCCGAGCAGCAGAGGGCAGTGGTGCATGCAGACACTGCTAGTTTTATTACAATACCGTCTGTGACTTCCCCACCCAAGCTGGATACGTTGTTGTTGTTTTATATTGAATCCCGTTATCACTGAAGGTGTAGAGCTGTTGTCATATACTAACTGATCTAACATTTCTAAACCACTCTCCGCACCTCACATCTGAGGGATTGTGCATTAACTTTGTAAAGAACAAGTCACCTGCGTGGGAGGGGAACTGACTCTCGACCTTCCCTTTAGATTATGTTTCACTCCTATGGGGATAAGCAAGGGCCGCAGCATGGTATGCTGATCAACACACCATATGTTACCAAGGACCTGCTCCAATCGAAGCGCTTCCAGGCACAGTCGCTAGGCACTACCTATGTGTATGACTTCCCTGAAATGTTCAAGCAGGTAAGTCCTGCTAAGTAGCCATTGGAAATATTCCCATCATTTCCTTTCCTTTCCTAGTTCCATTTCCAGTTTTCCTGTTTGGGGGGGGGGGGGAGAGGCCGAGGGGTGAACCCTCTCTACTCCCAACTAGCATAAAAACAGGTTCATTTATGTTAAGTGTTTTCTAAGGAAATCCTCAGCTGATGTACAATTGACACAGCTCTGCTGACTTCAGTGGGGGAATGCCAGCTAAGGAGCTGGACCAGAATGTCCTGTACAACAAGAAACAAAGCTGAGCTGTGTTGTCAATTGTTCTTGTCCCCTCTTTATTTAAATAACTAGAATATCATTAATTGGATGTTCATTTGTGGTGCAGCAGTAGCCGTTGAACCGCTTCAGCACATGCTTTCTGTCTCATGTGGTGTGTGTGTGTTTAATTCTCTTAACTGGTTCTTTTGCAGGCTCTCTTTAAATTGTGGGGCTCTACAGAAATGTACCCCAAAGATGTTCTAACCTACACTGAGTTAGTGTTGGATTCCCAGGGGCAGCTGGTGGAGATGAACAGGATACCTGGAGGAAATGAGGTATGAACAAAATGAGTAGGGAGTAGGTGGGAGACAGTGTAGAGCTGGGGAGGTATGGTGTGGGAGTGGGAAAGACAGAAAACAGAAGGGAAGAGGTGGGGGGGGAAAGAGAGATGAAGGAGAGAGAAGGAAACAGACACCAAAGGCAACACAGAAAAAGATTCATCGTGATCTGTTATAGGAAGGAAAAGAGAGAGAGAATGGAGTGGAACCAGAGAGAGAGATTAGTTACAGAATAATGAAAGGAAGAGATGTAAGTTGCACTTCTGTCAAACGCATTATGTAGAGAGCTGATTGACCCGTTACAAGTAAATATAATCCCAATAAATGGTGCACAGCAGTTTGTTCCGTTATCTCACAGGTGTGTGGTGACACAGGTGCTTCTCAGTATGACTGAATCCTTAGACTAGTAGGTGTTGGGACAATTTTCCAAGCCCTGCCTATTTCATTGGCTTTTTTTTTTAGTTTGGCTGCATCACTTTCAAGTGGAGCCCTTCCTCCTGCGCTGCAAGATGCTGTGCAGAGTTTGTTGTGTGGTGCATCTTGGAGGAATGAATTGAATCGCATAAATGGTTAGGGAATCCTGTCTGAGCTGTGACTGACTGTTTCCCAGGTGTTCTAGCCACTTTATCAGAAGCCTGAACTTCTGCAGGTTGAACAAATCAACCTGAGTAACATTTTAAAGTTCGGAGAATGGTGTTGGGAGTAGAAGCTGTGTGTGTATGCAGAGCCATTGATTAATCTGTGACAGAGTGTAGCCTACAACTAGTATTTACTTCCTCTCGAGAAACTTGCCCTTGTGACTTGATATCTCTTTGAGCAGGTTGGGATGGTTGCTTTCAAAATGAAGCTGAAAACCCCTGAGTATCCCAGAGGCCGAGACATCATTGTTATCAGCAATGACATCACCTACAAGATTGGCTCCTTTGGGCCCGAGGAGGATCTGCTCTTCCTGCGAGCTTCACAGCTGGCTCGCTCGGAAGGCATCCCACAGATCTACATTGCAGCAAACAGCGGGGCACGGATAGGGTTTGCAGATGAGATAAAGCACATGTTCCAGGTAGCCTGGGTGGATCCCACAGATCCCTACAAGGTAGGTGCACGTGTCTCACTACAGTGGGGGGGAAAAAACCCGCTCTGTGAAAGATGCAATTTGGGAATAAGAAGGGTTGAAAGATGCAACAGCAGTCCTGAGATTAAATGGGATTTGATAACATACGGGGTTAATACACAAGTCCAATTGCAGAGCTCTCCTCACGAGCAGGTCCCCCCACCTCCACGTGCCCTCCATCTACATCCTGTCTGCTGGCTGCCACCTTTGGGCTGTGGGATCTCCCTCCAGCCCATCTCTGCGGTGTCTGGTGAACCCACTAACTGGATCAGGAAACCAGAAGGTGGCGCTAAAAGGCCCCTCAAAGCAGGATGCAGGAGAAGGGGCAGCCTGAGAATTCAGTGGACTGATTGTAGAGGCTCAGTTGAGTCAGACTGGTCTCTGGGTGGCCGATGGTCAGTTCTGTGCATGTGGTTCGGGGTTCTTTGTGCTGTGCATGGGTCTAAACAGTGGTGAGCTGAAGCCGGTTCGCTCCAGTTCACTAGAACCGGTTGTTAAATTTAGAAGCCCTTTTAGAACTGGTTGTCCCGGGAGGGAGAACTGGTTCTAAAAGGGCTTCTAAATTTAACCACTGGCCAAAAGTGGCGCCTTAGGCGTCACCTCCGTGGGTGCTCCAGGGCTGGAGCACCCACAGGGAAAATTTGGTGGGTGCAGAGCACCCACCGGCAGTTCCCCGTCCCGCGCCCGGCCCCAGCTCACCTCACCTCTACTCCGCCTCCTCCCCTGAACGCACTGCCCCGCTCTGCTTCTCCCCCTCCCCGCCCCCCGGGCTTCCCGCAAATCAGCAGTTCGCGTGGGAAGCCGGGGAGGGCTGAGACGCAGGCGGCAGCTTTGCGCTCAGGCCCCGGGAGGTGGAGGTGATTTTCCCTGTGGGGGCTCCAGCCCCAGAGCACCCAGGGAGTGGGCGCCTAAGGCGCCACTTTTGATGTGATCAGTGGGGGGAGTGGCTGCTCCCCCGCCTCCCTCCCTAGCTACGCTCCCCCGCCCCTAGGAGCCAGAGGGACCTGCTGGATGCTTCCGGGGAGCTGCCCCAGGTAAATACCGCCGGGATTCCCCACCTCGCCTCGACAGGTTCCTCTGGCTCTTAGGGGCGGAGTGGGTACCCACTACAGTGGCCCATGAGACCCTCCTGCCCGGTTCTGGAGGCAGTGAGGGGACAGGGGAGGGGGGTAGATGGGGCAGGGGTCCTGGGGGGTCGTCGAGGTCCTGGGGGGCAGGGGTGTGCCACGACCCCCTCGTGGGATGAGGAGGGAACCAGCTGTTAAGATTTTGGCGGCTCATCACTGGGTCTAAAGCTAGGTTTATTCTTTTTGTCTCGCAGTCCAGGCTAAAAAATAACCCTACGGTTAAAATAACAATGGGCAAAATTTTCAAAACTCCCAAAATGACTGAAGTCTTATTGTCCAAAAGCGAGCTAGGTGCCTAAGTTAAGGTGCTTAACTCATTGTAAGCGAATGGGACGTTAGGGCTTAAGAACCCTAAGTAATTTCTATGCTTTGAAAATTTTACCCAATGAATTTAAGGGTTTCTGTTTATTCTCTTAACCACTAGTGGGCATTTGCATACATTTTATTGCAGTTTAGTGATGCTGTATCAGTGTGTTATGTGTAATGAGGTGGTATATCGATATAAAAGTATGTGTGTATGCATTATAAAATGAATACATTACTGTGGGCTTTATAAACTTAAATTAGCAAAATACAAGTGCAGCTTTATTCTATATAAGGTATTAGATTTTTAAACTATCAATCAGTGAAAACTGCACCACAAAGCTGCTTATGCTTGTATCGTAACAGACTTTAACTTTTGCAAGTAGCAAGCGCCTGTTGAAAATAGTGTATTTAATGGCTATGCAAGCAGCTTCTTCAGCTAATTCTTTCCCGCTTTATTGGAAGGGGTTCAAGTACTTGTACCTGACGCCACAGGATTACACAAGGATCAGCTCTGTGAACTCTGTGCACTGTGAGCATGTAGAGGAAGGAGGAGAGTCCAGGTGAGTGGGTTTTTATTCAAGTCCCTGCGTACGTCTACACTGTGAGCTGGAGGTGTAAGTTCCCCGCCGAGCTCTGATCAAGCCAGCACACTGACCGTAGCCACTGTGGTGCACGGAGCTAGCTGCCCAGAGCATGTACCCAGTGTCGTGGACTTGTCAGGTGTTTAGATTTATCCCCACCACACCCCTGTGAGACAGTGAAAGTATCGTCCCCTTTCACAGATGAAGAAACTGCAGCCTAGAGAGGCAAAGTGCCTCACGCTTGGTCACATGGTGTCTCCTGTGCCAGAGTCCCAGGCCTTACCTGCAAGCCCCTTGTGAAAACTAGGTCTTTTGTCTTCTCTGGCTCTGTATTGTCTCTTCTGCTTCCCCACAGGTATGTCCTAACCGATATCATCGGTAAAGATGAAGGGTTCGGTGTGGAGAACCTGAGAGCATCTGGTACCATTGCTGGGGAGTCCTCCATTGCTTATGATGAAATTGTGACCATTAGCATGGTATGGCTTTTGGAATCGTTAGCTGATTTTATGAGCCATTCTCCTTCACTCTTATCCAGCACATGAGGCGCCTGTCGCATTTGCTTCTAAAGCCACACAGGATGAGGCCGCTCAGGGTTGGCCAAGTGAAGTGGAGCCAAATATTTATGAAATCCCCATGAACCAGCTTAGCTGTTGATGTTCAGATGAAGTATGCTAAAGCTGTGAAATGCTTAGAATGTATTTTCTGGCCTAAAATGCCAGTGGTATGCTACATTCAACAGAGTATTGACCAGAACTAGACACTATCAGCTGGAAACCTGAAACCAGAGTGAAACAACAAGGTTATTGTATACAATGTCAGAGTTCAGTCTTCATTAGGTCACTTTGATTGTGGTAATGGCGTATCATTTAGATGAAACAGACTAGCAGCAGCCATTTCATTACCTATCTTCCAGGTTGGTAGAAAAGAATGTAGAGTTCTGTTGATTCTTCCTCATGATTATGTAGCCCTTTTTCGTCAGTAACTTTTGTCTTCCTTGTCTGCATCTCTTAGGTGACGTGTCGTGCCATTGGAATTGGCGCTTACCTGGTGAGGCTAGGGCAGCGAGTGATACAGGTGGAGAATTCCCACATCATCCTCACTGGGGCTAGTGCTTTAAATAAGGTAACGAGGAGTTTAGTTTCACCCATCACTTCTATTTTCCCCTGAAAATTGTCCTTTCCTGTGCTGAGTTATCACTCTCCTTTGTAGGAACCAGAAACATTTGCTGTCTCCCACCTGCAAAATTCCATAATGGATACTTAATATTTCACATAGAAAAACTCCACAGTACTCTGGACGTGATAGGTGTTTAAACCAGATGAGTTATTCATGGAATATGTGTAGAAGAGACCAGTAAGGGAATTACAAGTGATTCACAGCATTTGAAGGTCTCTACAAACATTAATACATACACAACTTGCCTGTGTTTCCTGAGATAGAAAGGTTGAGAGACTTGTTAAGGTCACAGAGCAAGTCATTTTTCAGAGTAACAGCTGTGTAGTCTGTATTCGCAAAAAGAAAAGGAGGACTTGTGGCACCTTAGAGACTAACCAATTTATTTGAGCATAAGCTTTCGTGAGCTACAGCTCACTTCATCGGATGCGTACTGTGGAAAGTGTAGAAGATCTTTTTATACACACAAAGCATGAAAAAATACCTCCCCCCACCCCACTCGCCTGCTGGTAATAGCTTATCTAAAGTGATCACTCTCCTTCCAATGTGTATGATAATCAAGTTGGGCCATTTCCAGCATAAATCCACCCCCCCCCCACAAACCCACTCTCCTGTTGGCTCGTTCACCTGCACCTCCACCAATGTGATATATGCCATCATGTGCCAGCAGTGCCCCCTGCCATATACATTGGTCAAACTGGACAGTCTCTGCGTAAAAGAATAAATGGACACAAATCAGATGTCAAGAATTATAACATTCATAAACCAGTCGGAGAACACTTCAATCTCTCTGGTCACGCGATTACAGACATGAAAGTTGCGATATTACAACAAAAAAACTTCAAAACCAGACTCCAGCAAGAGACTGTTGAATTGGAATTCATTTTCAAATTGGATACATAGAATCATAGAATATCAGGGTTGGAAGGGACCCCAGAAGGTAATCTAGTCCAACCCCCTGCTTGAAGCAGGACCAATTCCCAGTTAAATCATCCCAGCCAGGGCTTTGTCAAGCCTGACCTTAAAAACCTCTAAGGAAGGAGATTCTACCACCTCCCTAGGTAACGCATTCCAGTGTTTCACCACCCTCTTAGTGAAAAAGTTTTTCCTAATATCCAATCTAAACCTCCCCCACTGCAACTTGAGACCATTACTCCTCGTTCTGTCATCTGCTACCATTGAGAACAGTCTAGAGCCATCCTCTTTGAAACCCCCTTTCAGGTAGTTGAAAGCAGCTATCAAATCCCCCCTCATTCTTCTCTTCTGCAGGCTAAACAATCCCAGCTCCCTCAGCCTCTCCTCATAAGTCATGTGTTCTAGACCCCTAATCATTTTTGTTGCCCTTCGCTGGACTCTCTCCAATTTATCCACATCCTTCTTGTAGTGTGGGGCCCAAAACTGGACACAGTACTCCAGATGAGGCCTCACCAATGTCAAATAGAGGGGAACGATCACGTCCCTCGATCTGCTCGCTATGCCCCTACGTATACATCCCAAAATGCCATTGGCCTTCTTGGCAACAAGGGCACACTGCTGACTCATATCCTGCTTCTCGTCCACTGTCACCCCTAGGTCCTTTTCCGCAGAACTGCTGCCTAGCCATTCGGTCCCTAGTCTGTAGCGGTGCATTGGATTCTTCCATCCTAAGTGCAGGACCCTGCACTTATCTTTATTGAACCTCATCAGATTTCTTTTGGCCCAATCCTCCAATTTGTCTAGGTCCTTCTGTATCCTATCCCTCCCCTCCAGCGTATCTACCACTCCTCCCAGTTTAGTATCATCCGCAAATTTGCTGAGAGTGCAATCCACACCATCCTCCAGATCATTTATGAAGATATTGAACAAAACCGGCCCCAGGACCGACCCTTGGGGCACTCCACTTGATACCGGCTGCCAACTAGACATGGAGCCATTGATCACTACCCGTTGAGCCCGACAATCTAGCCAGCTTTCTACCCATCTTATAGTGCATTCATCCAGCCCATACTTCCTTAACTTGCTGACAAGAATACTGTGGGAGACCGTGTCAAAAGCTTTGCTAAAGTCAAGAAACAATACATCCACTGCTTTCCCTTCATCCACAGAACCAGTAATCTCATCATAAAAGGCGATTAGATTAGTCAGGCATGACCTTCCCTTGGTGAATCCATGCTGACTGTTCCTGATCACTTTCCTCTCATGCAAGTGCTTCAGGATTGATTCTTTGAGGACCTGCTCCATGATTTTTCCAGGGACTGAGGTGAGGCTGACTGGCCTGTAGTTCCCAGGATCCTCCTTCTTCCCTTTTTTAAAGATGAGCACTACATTAGCCTTTTTCCAGTTGTCCGGGACTTCCTCCGATCACCATGAGTTTTCAAAGATAATGGCCAATGGCTCTGCAATCACAGCCGCCAATTCCTTCAGCACTCTCGGATGCAACTCGTCCGGCCCCATGGACTTGTGCACGTCCAGCTTTTCTAAATAGTCCCTAACCACCTCTATCTCCACAGAGGGCTGGCCATCTCTTCCCCATTTTGTGATGCCCAGCGCAGCAGTCTGGGAGCTGACCTTGTTAGTGAAAACAGAGGCAAAAAAAGCATTGAGTACATTAGCTTTTTCCACATCCTCTGTCACTAGGTTGCCTCCCTCATTCAGTAAGGGACCCACACTTTCCTTGGCTTTCTTCTTGTTGCCAACATACCTGAAGAAACCCTTCTTGTTACTCTTAACATCTCTCGCTAGCTGCAGCTCCAGGTGCGATTTGGCCCTCCTGATATCATTCCTACATGCCCGAGCAATATTTTTATACTCTTCCCTGGTCATATGTCCAACCTTCCACTTTTTGTAAGCTTCTTTTTTATGTTTAAGATCCGCTAGGATTTCACCATTAAGCCAAGTGGTCGCCTGCCATATTTACTGTGCTTTTGACTCATTGGGATGGTTTGTCCCTGTAACCTGAACAGGATTCCTTGAAATACAATTCCTTGAGATACAATTAACTTAGGCTTGAATAGAGACTGGGAGTGGCTAAGTCATTATGCAAGGTAACCTATTTCCCCTTGTTTTTTCCTACCACCCCCCCGCCCCCCCGACCTTCTTGTTAAACCCTGGATTTGTGCTGGAAATGGCCCACCTTGATTATCATACACATTGTAAGGAGAGTGATCACTTTAGATAAGCTATTACCAGCAGGAGAGTGGGGTGGGGGGAGGTATTTTTTCATGCTTTGTGTGTGTAAAAAGATCTTCTACACTTTCCACAGTATGCATCCGATGAAGTGAGCTGTAGCTCACGAAAGCTTATGCTCAAATAAATTGGTTAGAGCAAGTCATTGGCAGAGCTGGCATTGACAGAGCCTTGCTCAGTCAGCTAGTTCAGCGTGGCAGGTGTATGAACTTGCAGAGTTACTCCAGCTTAAATTAAGAAGAGATTTTTTTTTAAACCCATTTAGTTAGACCAATGCAAAAGGCGGTCTGGACACTTTTATTTTACAAAACCAAAGTTTAGCTTAAATCAGTCAAGAATAGGTTTAAACTAAACTAAAATAAGCCACTTTTTAGACCATAATAAGCATGTCTACACACAGGTTTGCACTGGTTTTAACTAAACAGGCACAAGTTTGTGTGTGCATAAGGTCTACAGCTACTTTACTCTAGGGGTGATAATCTTTTCTATTTATAACTTTAACTAGGTCCTGGGGCGTGAGGTCTACACATCCAATAACCAGCTCGGAGGCGTGCAGATCATGCATAATAATGGTGTTTCCCATGTGACTGTCCCAGATGACTTTGAGGGCGTCTACACCATCTTACAGTGGCTTTCGTATATGCCAAAGGTGAGTAGCTCCAACGGGACAGCAATGTGTTGGCTGTGACGTTTTATTTAATGTAATGCCTTGTTTAAAACCAACAAACAAACACCCAACAACTTTTTATAATCCATTTGACGTGCAGAAATTACTTCTGTAGTTGTTTTTGAAGGCGTTTCTGACACCATCTAATGCACTAGAAGCATTGTAGAAAGTAATGTGAAATATTGTCCGTACGGAAGAATAATTATCTGTAAGGAAATTAGTCTGGATTAATGCTTTTTCTGTAACAACCTAAGTAGCATTTCAGTGGGATAAAGGGTAAAGTGGGAACAAACATTGTCCAACAGATTTTTATAGTGCTATTTGGTAAAACTGGGTTAGAGATTTTTCTTCTTATAGGACAATCGTAGCCCAGTGCCTGTTACTGCTACAAGTGACCCCATTGAAAGAGAAATTGATTTTGTCCCTTCCAAAGCCCCCTACGACCCCAGATGGATGCTGGCAGGAAGACCACATCCAAGTAAGTAAGGGCGTTCTAACCTAGACCTTCTGCGGAAACTCCATTCTGTCTCCCCATCCTACATTTATTTGTTGCTGTAAAATCCTCCCAGTCCTGTGTATGCAGAATTTTACCACTGTTTGATATAATGTGCACTAGGAGTTTATTGTGAACTGATCAGCAAAATAGCCTTACAGTTATGCACTCTGTTTGATTGCACAGTTGTTAAGGGAACCTGGCAGAGCGGCTTCTTTGATCATGGCACTTTCATGGAGATCATGCAGCCCTGGGCACAGACGGTTGTAGTTGGCAGAGCAAGGTAACAACAAAGCACAGCTGTTAACAGTGTACTCACTAAGAGCCATTTCCTGCCTGGACATGCAGAATCCCACTGCAGTCTGTGCGCCTGTCTGAGTGGTAAATCAGGCAGGAGTAGGCACTAAACTATCTGTATAAAAGGTAGCTGACTGTCAGCCAAGGGTGCTTTTTAACTTGGGGCTGCGTTGTCCCCTCCTGGGGGACTGGCTTTCCTGGGAACGGGTTCTGTGGCGTTCCCCCTACATTGTTCTATTGAGCAGTGGGGAAAGCAAGCCCCCTGGCCTTGCTTGGAGACCAGTTGAACTTGTCAGCTTGATAGAAGTGAAAATTCATCTCTGCTTGAGAAACTGACCTGGTCCCTGGCTCTCTGCAGGTTGGGAGGGATCCCCATTGGTGTGGTAGCGGTGGAGACCCGGACTGTGGAGATGGCAATACCAGCTGACCCTGCAAACCTGGATTCTGAAGCACAGGTATGTTGGGAAACCGTTGGGGAGCGTGAATATATGTACAGTGGCAATGCTTCATATTGTAAAGCTAGAAGAAAATCCTGCTCTGGATGACCCTTTTGTGTGGATCTGGCTTCTCCATCCTGCCTCCTCTTTCAGGCGGGTGGAATCAACTACCCTCAGTCCCTTCATTGGTTTTAAACCTTCCAACTACAGAACTTTGTCGACCTACCAGGCTCGTTTGCCAAGAGGGATCTAATCCGAACTGAACACTTCTGCTCGCTCTCTTTCAGATAGTCCAGCAGGCTGGGCAGGTGTGGTTCCCAGATTCAGCTTTTAAAACTGCCCAGGCTATAAGGGACTTCGACCGAGAGCGGCTCCCTCTCTTGATCTTTGCAAACTGGAGGGGATTCTCCGGTGGCATGAAAGGTGATTCGCTCTTTGCTAAACAGGAGTCAGGGAGGAGAGCCGGGTTGTGATCCCACATGACCCTCTGTGGAGTATGGGGATCCTGAGCGAGCTCAGCATGTCCCCTTTAGTGCTGCTATTTCCAGGAGTGTGCGGTTCCCCGGGAGCATGCTGACTGTGTGATGCTGTTCCGAGAGTCACCTCCTGCGTAGCTTTCCTGCACGGCGGCTGCTGCAGGGGCTGACGGCTCGGGGGCGGGAGGGCTGCATGAGTGTCACACTGCAGGCTGGGGTGTCTTTGGTTTGGTTTATTTTTTACTGTGGAGGCAGCCCGCTCAGTCTGTCGGGGAGGGAAGTGTGTTGGGTTGCTTACGTGAGAAATCTAGCAGGTTTTATAGGGTCAAACTGCTGGGCATCCTCAACTGGGATGGCTGCAGGGTGGCACCTGGAAGAGGCGGGCACTGTAGAGTAGAGGTGAGTGCAGGGGTCCAGAGAAGGGACAGGGAGTGAAGTATTAAACCTGGCGCTTCTCCCTGGCATGTGTCCCCAACCCATAGCTTGTCCCTGTAGCTCCGCAGAGCAGAGGGCGTTACCAGAAATGATTGATAACATAAAGGTCTTGGTTTTCAGACATGTACGATCAGGTGCTGAAGTTCGGTGCATACATTGTTGATAGCCTCAGGCAGTTTAAACAGCCTGTTCTTGTCTACATCCCCCCACATGCCGAGCTAAGAGGAGGGTCCTGGGTAGTAATTGATCCAACAATCAACCCTGTGTACATGGAGCTTTATGCAGACAAGGAGAGCAGGTAGGTAATATCTTTCTCAGAGTTTTTGGGTGGTCTCCTGTTCTGGTACTTCCCTTGTAACTTTCTACTGTTCTAGGCATTCTTCCATAGCCTTTGGCTTAAGTTTCTCATCAGTCCATCCATACTTTTTTAAGGGTTGGACGGGGATGATGAGCTCAAAACAATCAGAGCGATCTAGATTGCTTAGTAAACTGGGAACAAGCAAATGACATGTGTTTTAATACAGCTGAGCTAAATGTAACTGTGTACATCTGGGAACAAAGAATGTAGCTTCTACTTACAGGATGGGACACTCGATCCTGGGAAGCAGCAACTGAAAAAATGTGGGGGTTGTGGTAGGTCATCAAATGAACCTGAGCTTCTAGTGCAATGCTGTGGCCAAAAGGGGTAATGTGATCATGGGGTGAGTAAACGGGAACCTTGAGAAGGAGCAGAGAGGTTATTTGATCTCTGTATTTGGCACTGGTGTGACCACTGTGGAATCCTATGTCCAGTTCTGGAGTCCGCACTTCAATAAGGGTGTTGATAAACTGGAGAGAGTTCTAAGACCAATAATAATGATTAAAGGATTAGAAAACATGCCTTATAGTGCTAGGAGCTCAATCTATTCAGTTTAACAAAGAGAAGGTTAAGGGGTAACTTGATCACAGTCTATAAGTATCTACGTGGGGAACAGATATTTAATAATGGGCTCTTCCATCTAGCAGAGAAAGGTATAACGTGATCCAATGGCTGGAAGTTGAAGCTAGACAACTTCAGGCTGGAAATAAGGGGTACATTTTTAACAGTGAGGGTAATTAACCATTGGAACAATTTTACCAAGGGTCGTGGTGGATTCTCCAATCCTGACTATTTTTAAATCATGACCGGATGTTTTTCTAAAAGTTCTGCTCTGGGAATTATTTGGGGGCAGGTCTCTGGCCCGTGCTATGCAGGAGGTCAGACTAGATGATTACAGTGGTCCCTTCTGGCCTTGGAATCTGAGAGTCTATGAAAATGTGACCTTCCTTTTCCTGTGCTCGTAAAGTGCGTGTATTCTCCATGCCACGTGCCTGGGCCTTTGAATGATGTTCTTTTCACTGATAAAACCTTCCCAACAGCCCATGGGGGTAGAGGAGAAAACGAAACTGCACTTGGGAAAAGAGACACATTTCTGCTTTATACAGTGTAGCTATAGCCATGACAGTCCCAGGATATAGGAGAGACAAGGTGTTTACTGGACCAACTGAACCAGCCCTGAAGAAGAACTCTGGGTGGCTCAAAAGCTTCTCTCTCTCACCAACATAAGTTGGTCCGATAGAAGATATCACCTCACCCTCATTTCTGCCTCACTTTCAAGCAGGGCAGTCGTCATGAATGCAATTATTGTGAAAAGTCTGAACAATACCTATCTAGTGTCCTATTTAAAACTATACAGCTACAACTCTGTAACTGTGATCTGCTCAGATCTTCCAAGTACCAGGAGAGAACCTGCATTATTATTGGAAATAATACATATAGAACACCCCAAAATGTACGGCACGTTATAGAGGAAATACAAGCCCCTTATGTGATCCCTTTATGAGTTCATAGACTCATTTGCAGCGGTCTCATTAACAGTTGAGATTTGTTAACCGGCCAAACTCATGAGCCAACAGTACAAATTGTTGGACTCTCACAGCACAATTTGCTGGATATTCTACATAACAGGTCCTCCAACAATATACATTGCTGAGCTAAATATATTTATTATTTTTAATGTCCCTCCTTTTATCTTCGTGAATACTTGGTGATAACTATTGAATGTAGGGGCAAATAGTAGAAAATGCTAGAAAGAGAAAACTGCAGAAAGCTCAGATTTGGGAAGGGAAACCCTTGCAGATTTCCTACATCTTTGCTCTTAATCCTTGAATTTAAACACCCTCTGTACTGTAACAATAAGAACAACACTTCTGCTGAAAATAAGGTAAAACTGGAAAGTCTTCCCAGAATGTATTTTCCCCATATAGACGTCTCCACTGTACCAAACTTGACATCACAAAACCTCCGTGCTTTCTAGGGGAGGCATTTTAGAGGCTGAAGGAACAGTGGAAATTAAATTCAGAAGGAAGGATTTGATAAAGACCATGAGAAGAATCGATTCAGTCTATGCCAGACTTGTTGAACAGCTGGGTAAGAAGAGAATTTGTTTCCCCCTTCCCCTTTTGTTCCAGTTTACGTTGCTCCCTTAAAGCATGAGGCATGAACTCTGGAGATGGGTAAATAATGGTGCTGCTGTGACCATCTGGGAAATCCTGTTTAGGTGCCAGTGGAGGTTTCTTTTGACAGTGAATCCTGGACAGTGCCTGACCTGATTGGGGCCACTCCGTACTATTTAAATATAAATTAATACTAATCTCTCTAAGGGGTTGTGTTCATAGTGCCTTGTCTATGTTTTTCACCCCATTCACACGCGCCCTCAGAGAACAATCATCAGTTCTACAAATGTTATTTCTTCTAAGTTACTCTTTGTTTCTAAGATCTTAGGAAACTATAAAGATGCTAGTTAGTCTCTAAGGTGCCACGAGTACTCCTTTTCTTTTTGTGAATACAGACTAACACGGCTGCTACTCTGAAACCTATAAAGATGCTGTATGTCAAACTCAAGCACTCACATAGTCTGTTTAGGCAGAGCTTTCGCTTGGAAACTCCTTGGGACAGAGACAGTTCCTTATTTTTCTGTACAGTGCCATGCACATTTGTGGCAGTGTATAAACTACAAACTCCCATTTAAGGTCACTAGTACCGTAGTTAAGTCCATGGGTTTTCAGTTTTGGTTTTTTTTAAAGGAGTATTGTTAACCCTTTCTTGGTTGTTCCTAGTTTAATATTTGCTGCTCTCTTACTGCCTGGCTTGCAGGTAACTGAACTCAGATCTAGACTGACACATGCTTTGTTTCCTGGAATAACAGGTACCCCAGAACTCCTAGAAGAGGATCACAGAGAGCTGGAGAAGCAGCTGAAAGCTCGGGAAGAGCTCATGTTACCTATCTTCCACCAGGTGGCAGTGCAGTTTGCTGACCTTCACGACACGCCAGGAAGAATGCACGAGAAGGGCGTTATTACAGTTAAGCGACAGCGCTTTGCTTTCAGCTTTCATTGTGCTGTTATTGGGGAAATGTAACAACCCTGATGATTCACCGTTAGAAAACCTGGTCAAGGCATTTTAAAGAAAAAAATCTCATTACTGTAGAGGGCAGTGCTCGGGCTGGTGTGGGTGAGACCCTGTCCTGTCATGTCATGGGATGGGCAGGAGCATGGGAGTAGATTGCTGCTGCGTGACATGACATTTCTGACTTGGTATTTCTCTCTGAGGCCCCAGTCTCTGCAACTCCTAATGCAGGAGTGAACCCTGCTGCACCCACCTAGAACCCCATTGGCTCCAGTGTCTGGCTCCGTTAGAACGCTGTGCTATGTGGAAAGAAATTGTGATCGGAGTTGCATTGTGCTGCTGGAGAGAGTCTTGCTGTCTCTGCAGGGTTTGAACAGCAGAGGTGTTACCTCTGATTCTGATGCTACTTTTCAGAAGGGCAGCATGTCTGTAAGCAGGGGGAAGTCACAATGGGGGAATCTCTCTGGAGATGCAGATTGCAAGGATACACTCTGCCCCTCCCAAATATTTGTCCAGACAAATGGAGTGTACCAGGATCCTGAACTTCAGCTATTTCCTCCTCTCCGCCATCCCCAAAGCATTTCCTTTGCAAGCCTGAATTTTGAACTCTCCGTCACCCCAGGATATCCTTGAGTGGAAGAATGCCCGCACGTTCTTATACTGGCGTCTGCGGCGCCTCCTCTTGGAGGAAGCAGTGAAAACGGAGATTCTGAATGCGGACAGTGAGCTCAGCAACATTCACATCCAGTCCATGCTGCGCCGCTGGTTCATGGAGACGGAAGGAGCTGTGAAGGTATCTCTTCATCTTGGCTATTTCAGGTTCTCATGTTACTGATTTGCAGTCTGTTTCCTCAGTGTAGCCAGTACTGTCCAACGACAGCCTGCCATGCTTCCCTACACGTGCACATGCTCCATTGACTTCCTGAGTTTGGTTGAAAAATGTGACCAGAGTTGCTGTTCCATAGCTTGAGTGTAACGTTCCTGCCATGGTGCGTGGCCACTGAAATCCAAGCACAGTCTCTTCGGATCAGGTGGCTTACACTGGATGCGAGGGATCATCAAACTTAAACAAAACTGTGCAAAAAAAGAAGTCATATGGTTGATCTCTTTATCTTGAAGCAGTGTCTCTCAGTGGAGAAAGAAGAGATTGCATGCCTGTGCCTTCAAGCTTCTTTGTTGTTTTTTTTTATCTTTAGATAAAAATTCTCTAAATCATGACTTATCAACTTTAAGTTAATGACAGTTGTGGCTGTTACTATCCTGTAAGTCTGATTTTTGTCCCTTGTAAAATAATAGAACCAATACAAAGAGAAATAGAACCACTAACCATCTAGGGAAAGACAGAACCCTAAGCAGTCAACTACATGAGTTTCAGAATAAGTTTCACTAAACAAACTCAAGTGCTTAATGAAATGATGGAATTAGTAGGTGGAGGGAATGTGAGATACTTTCGATGTAAGATTCAGGGATATTCAGTTTTGAATAAAGGAGTTGATTGCAACCTCACAAAGTTTTACTCCCCCAATTGAATTTGTTTGCCCTTAGCTATGAACACTGTCATGCGGACTGACAACTGGGTGTCTGACCCAGAGTAAGAGTAATCTGTGGAGCTGAGGGAGGGGTCTAGTGATGTACTTCTGGGATCTGTGTTTAGCTCAGGTTTTACTTAACATCTTCCTTAATGATCAGGAAGAGGGAATGTGGAGCATGTTCATGAAATTCACTGAGAAGAGAGGAGTTGCAAATACCAGTAAGGATGGAGGTGAGGGGGTTACAGAACCATCGAAAGAGAATAGGAAAAGTGGGGAAATAAATTAATAAGAAACCAAGAATCAATTGAAAAACTGCAAACCAATACATCTGGGAGGGAGGAAACTAGCCCAGATGTCTGGGTGGGGATATTAAATGGGAGGAAGAAACCTGACAGAACAGTAATGCTTGGGGGAGAGGGGGAGTGGGAGGGAATCTTTGGGAGAGGGAGTAGAATTATGCAAATGATGCATTGCATATTCACCTACTATGCAAATTAAGGCATCACATCGTTTGCATAACTGGTTCAGCTTTCTGGACCTGCATGGGCCTTAAAAGATATGTGAGGGTAAGATCTGTTGGTATGAAGAATAGTGTCCCAGAGAAGGTTGTATGTCCTGGGATATTCTAAAACTGGATTTGACAGTACAATCAGGAGTAATCCTGCACTGGAAAGAAGGTGGATTAGATGACTTTGTAGGACCCCTCTCTCTCCCAGGAGTATGCGAAGATGCTCTTGTTGTTTTCTCTAGGGCTATCTCTGGGACAATAACCAGGTGGTGGTGGAATGGCTGGAGAAACACTTGAAAGAAGAGGAGGGTTCCCGATCAGCCATTCGAGAAAACATCAAATATCTGAAACGGGATTACACCCTCAGACATATCCGGGCGTGAGTACATGGGGTGTTCTGGCCTCTTACTGGAGGAAGCTGGGTGTTGCTCGGTTTAAAGTAACTGAGTAGTATGTCTCCTGGGTATAAATGGCCACAATAGATGATTTCATCAAACCACAGTTTGAGTATAGTGTATAGATTATAAGATCTTTAGAGCAGAAGCTATCTTCCTGTGTGTTGTGTACAATGCCCAGTTCTCTGCCAGCAATTAAATGATGCCACCCTCCTCCTTTCCTTCTTTTGTCCACTGTAGCTTGGTTCAAGCAAACCCAGAGGTGGCCTTGGACTGCATGATTCACATGAGTCAGCACATCACCCGTGCACAGAGGGCCCAGATCACTCATCTCTTATCTACCATGGATAACGCCCCCCCTTCTTGACAGAGAGGCCACAGGTGGGGGTTCCAGGAGCAATCACTATAGACAAGGAAGTGCACAGAGAGAAACCACTCCTTTGAGACCAGATGTCTTCTTGCCTGCGTGTATTCGACCCTAGTGTTGAAGCCTTAGACTCTACTGATGTCTCTCAATAAATGATGCATTTGTTGCATTTTCTACCATGAAAATAGCCTTTCTGTGAACACCATGTTCATCCTGGACTTGTGGGGACAATTAAAAAAACAAATCCATTACAGTGGCATTTTTGTGGGATTTAAATTCAACCCAAATTGACCTCGGGAGCCTTGTCTCTAGCACAAAGCCGGTAGGGATGGGCCCCAGGGTCATTTTATAACTGAATTTAAAATCATTTATTTTTTTTTATTGTAAACCCAGTTCTTAACCATACAACGTTGAGATACATTTCATTAGAATGAATGGAGCTGGGAGTAGAACTCAAACTCTGTATAATAGCCGGAAAGAGAAATATTTTTGTACTAATGTTTATTGTTGCTGACCATCTGCCAGCATAAGAAGAAAATGTTATTTTTAATGAACAAGAGAAAACTGTGTTTTGGAAAAACATTCACACTAACCACAATAAAACCATTGGAGAGCCTCATCATTCCCCTGCTATGGCAGTGTTTAGTAGAGCTGATTATGAAATAGTTCTTGGAGCATGGTCAGGGATTCCAGGGAAGGTTTCGACAGAGCCATACATTTCAACCTGTCTTTCATTTTATTTGTGGTCAGGACACCAAGTTTGCAGCTGTTAACACAATTTTTGGTGCAGGATTTGTTAGAGTGCAGTTCTAACAAGGGAATGAAAAGGGGCAGTTGAATTTTCTATCTCTTCTTTAATTGGTGTCCCCTTCCATTTCATATTGGAATTCTTTGGAATTATTCCAGCGTCTGCACCTGCATCCCGACCCACCCATGTACACTCTATTTGGAGTGGGAAGGGAAAGCACATGTGGACCTGACCTTGTCAGTGGTTAACCTGACCTGATGAATTAGGGTAACGTATCACACACTTCAAACTATTTAGTTTAGTAAAAGCAATGATTTAGCTCTTACTGTGCCTTGTTCTATTGGGTAGCATTTGACAAACCCATTTGCCTAATGTAACTGCAGAATAATGGTGATCCAGCCTTTTGCCATTTTAAAAATAAATCCTCAGGTCCAATATATCCTTCAACTGGGTTGCATAACCTCATGACAATATACGTACCATGTCTCACAGTAATCTTTAATCATAAGAATAAGATATGACCTTATGGGAATAGAATTGGTTACTTAGTTTAAATACAGTGTTAAAGCCATTATTTGGCAATGTTACAGATCCCGTCAGTTGATTTTAAACCAAATAATGACAAAACCAAAGAGACGCACAGGACAGTTACGCACACAGTGGGCTAGGGAATGTGTTGAAACAACTTACTATATGCAATGCCAGTGGTGAGGTTTTTCCAAAGAATGTATTGTGTATTTTATTGAGAGGAGGGCTGCAGGAGAGACTTTAAAAGCTCCTTGATTTGAAAGGTGTTACACGTGCACGAGTTTTGTCAGAGAGAGGAGGATGTGTTGTTAACAAAACTCACTGTATGGAAGGAGGATTGGAAAATCCAGCCCAAGTGCTCCAAATAAAATGACCACATTTTTCAGGGAGGATTCTGTGACTTCTTTTTCTTTGCCTTTACTAAATGCAGAGGTTCTATGACCTGTATCATCTCATTGCATTAAATGCGCAGAGCAGAAACACCTTCCAGCAAGTGGCATGGAGCTCGCTTTCCTGGAGCAATGTGTTCATTCACAAACCCCTGCTCTGCCATGAGTGAACTGTGCCAAGTTGATTACCATTACGGTTTCCAGCGGCTGCTGTTATAGTGCGGAAATGCCCGGTTGTGGTTCTTTCTAACCCAGTTGTGGTAGTGAGGGGCGGGGAAGGAAGGGTGCTACAGCCAAGTTGTCTGTCATGTAACTGGGATTTTTTCTTTTTCCCCTTTCCTACCTGGGTGGATTGGGGATTTTGCAGGAACATCATTTGATGATGCATGGCCTGGGGCCTGCACTGCAACACTTGTGCACGAACTGAGCAGGTTTTTTGAAAAAAAAGGGAATTCTGGGATAGCTTGGGTGGGGGTAGACCAAAGAGTAAATGATTCTTTTAGATTATTCTGTATGTAACCTATGAGAATGAAGACTTCTGCTATTAAACTAGCTATAGTTCCGGTAATCTTACAAAATAAAATCTCTTAAAACATGAATATTTGCAAAGCCCATGTATGATGGAACGCTCTCCACTGCACCAAATTTAGGGATGAACTCTCTTCCATCATCACAGTTGCAATGTCAAAGTCTATTTAAAACCAGTGAAAGCCAATAGCATACGTTATGTGCACACTGGGTGATACTTTATTGTGGCGGCTCGGCTAGTTACCCTCAGCAACCCTCTGTCTTTTAATGGAAACTGAACACTATTTGGATGAAATATGTCTGGAATTTTCGAAGATGTTTAAAGGAGTTGGACGCCCAACTCGCACTGAAATGGGAGTTTAGCTCCATCGTATTTTCCCGGTAAATAGCACTGCACTGGTTTTCACCACAAAGCTGCTGAGTTGTGCAGCTGGTTTCACGAGAGAGCACATTTGTACAGGCTTAGAGCTTGGGATGAGATCAACGTTTCAAGCTTCAGGCTGAACGTAATGGCTTTTCTTGGCTTAGTTTTCAGCTTCTGAAATTTTGTTTAAATGTAACCCTTAGTGCAGGGGAAGCCTGTGTAATTGAGGCAGAATTATGAAACCCTGTGTACGCTTGTTTGGAGCATTCATTTAGGGCTAAACCCTGCAATCCTTACTCAGGTTAAACTCTCTTTGATTTCAGTGCCTGGAGAGCAAGAGGCCTAACTATAGCACCGGCACCGGCACCAGTTAGTAGGAGTATGTTTGAAAAGACTTGTAGGGAAATGTAGGGTGCATAGGCCCTTTGCTGGATAGAAAACTTGCTGCTGTCAAAACGGCTGCAGAGAACACCAGAGTGACGTTCAGCAGTATCCTCTGATGAACCGTCTGGAGAAAGGACTAGGTGGTGACCAGACCTTGGGTAAGTAACATGGCAACAGTGGTCTGTGTGATGCTCTGCAGCAATTAAACATAAACACTGTTTCCCCCCACCCCCTGCCCCAATCCAAAACCTTCCTTGTCACTTACTAACCCTGGGGCATCTGTCCGATAACAGCATTTGATTTGCAGGGAAGTTCTGATGTCTTCCAGGTGGATCGGCTAAGGTACAGGGAGGTGAAGAGGTAGCTAAGGTTGGAGCCTGACTGGCCTTTCAGGAATGTGAACCCAGTTCCATCATCTTCTCAGGAGCCATTTTGCTGGAATGTCGGGCAGCCAGTGACACTTGAGGAGCGGGGTGAGGCAGTGACTTTCACACAGGCCCCCTAAGAGTTGTCCAGTGGTGGTAACGTTCAGGCCCTTCCAATTTAACCTGATTTCAACAGCTCATCTTTTTAAGATCTGTTTTCATACACAGTGGATTGCGGGACTTCTTCTGTGAGAAGTGGAACTACACAAAAACCAGTGACTGCAGGTGAGTTTAGATTCAAAGATTCTCCGCAGCAAGTGGGCTGTGGAGGAAAGTACACGATACACCTTTTAAAAGTGTTCTTCTCAAGGGAGGTTTGAACTGGGGGGGGTGGGGGGAGGGGAGGAAAAGGCAATAGATTTACATCTATTTCTATTTCAGGAAAATTCTAAATAGGATCAACTGTTAGCCTGTTTTGTAATGCTACTGTTTGAAGAGAGCAAGCGACTAGGAGCCAGGACTCCTGGCTCCTATTCCTGGCTCTGCAGGAATGGCTTGCTGAATAACCTACAACAAGCCGCTCAGCTCTCTGCGCCACTCTCTTCCGAGCTGTAAAATGGGAGTGATTCCGATGTATGTCATGGTGGATTTCAAGGCGTAGTATTATGTTTGACGTTTGATGAAAGGTGCTATATAGAAGTAAACTGTTTTAATTTGTGTCAATAGTAGAAATGAGGGACACAACTGTTTTCCTATAGTGGTGGGCTCTTTAGATAATGTATAGTCTCATGTTTAAGAGAAGTTTCTAGTCATTTGCAGCAAACTTAGACAGTATATCAAGGATCAACATTTTCTGAACTTACTGCATTATTAAATCAGATAAAACCATTCTCCACCATGTAATATTCAGATAGCAATTTCCAGGCCGTTGCTTTTTAACACTTAGTTGCAAAATACCCTTTGAACTTGGCTTTATGTACACCAGACTAATTTTAACACAGTACGTCTAGAATAACCCAAGGTGTTAGCACTAAGAAATATTTATTAAAAAATTAAAACATCTTAAATGATACCACTCACATCAAATGATCGATGTTCACATTATTTTGTTTTCTAAATGGGACTTGATTAAACAATAAATTATGACATGGAGCATCATGCCACTTTAGAAGAAGTTATTACGTATGTGCATATTTGAAAAGATATATATGCATAAGACATTATCACATCTCATTTTCACAATGTTGATTTTCAACAAGAAAGTACCACTGAACATTTCAGTGGGATAAGAACCTGCATTCTACATCTTCCCAGAGTATCAGTATGTAGAATTTAGCAAAGTTTGACTGTTTTATTTTATTCTTATTTTTCAGTATACAGATTTAAACTAATGGGGCCTTTTTCTGCTTCAAAACATTCTTAGTCATAATTTAGTGTAGGGAAGAGTTTTGTCTGAATATAAGTAGGTACAATGTTGGTACAATTATAAGGAAGTGTAAAATTGTTCTCGAGGCACAGTGATAAGCAAAACATAAAAAATAATAATAAATATTACTTCAATGTCACAGAGGTACAAAACTAAACACTACATTTAAGTGTAATTCTTACAATTTGCTTTACATAACTCGTCGTTTGAACTGTTTCTTCAAATGCAATTTTAAAATGTTACCAAATACATACTAGTTTTCAAAAGTTTACCAAAAAAAAGCATGGTAAGAATCAATTTTGCTTAGATCAATTAGGAAAAAAGACAATTATGAATTGGTACTGTACAGGTAAAAAATATTTGGTCTGACTTTTTTTTTAAAAGGTGTTTCACAGTATCAAAAGTGCTTGTTTAAATTCAGCTTTCAAAATGAAACTGAAGTACTACAAAAGTGATTTAAAATAAGGTATTGCATTTGTGATTATGAATAATTTAGTTCATGCAAATAAAGAGTTACTGCATTTCAAAAAAAAATTGAACAGTGCTCAGTTTACATAATTTCTTTTCTCTTCAAACAATAAATATAAATAAATTTACAAATAGTAATACTGCCTAGCACAAGACTCAACGGAAGCACAATACACAGAAACTATTGTAACAAACCTAATCTTTCTTTTTCTTTTTTTAGCCTAAGATAAATGTCATTCCTAAAATTCCACTCCAGTGATCAGTTTAATAATTCAGCCCTACAACCGCCTTCACGTGGTCAGCTCCTAACCCTCCTTTTTTATTAAGCTCTAGATAAGAAAATTGTGGGTTTGATTTAAAAAAATTCTGCTTGAACCCTCCTTCCCACCCCGCCTCCGCAACAATACATTAAAGACAGTTACATCAGAAAGGTGTTGGCATTGCAAGTGTTTCCAGAAATGGCATGTGATCTCTGTTTGTTTGATGGCTGCAGTTATTTGGCTCTTTGAAAAAAAAGAAACAAACACATGCGATCAGGTAGTTCTTGGAATCTCTGACTCGGTCCTGTGGGAGCAGTGAGCTGCTGCAGTGGTTCCTGTGTGTGTTGTGGTCAAATAGGATCTGCATGCCAGTCCTGCACACGACGTTAGTTCTGAGCATTGGATTACATTTAACCAGAATGTGACAAGTGTGTGAATTGTTCTAGTAACATTTTTCCTAACTGATGCATTCCATGCTCTGTTTTGTCAGCTCCCCGTTCTTGTATCACAACAGCCAAAATCCTTTTTGATCTCAGTGAAGATGAAGAGGGAGATGTGTTCTCAAACCCTGTGCTAGTACTGGCTTGATACATTTTGGCATCACACTGAGAGGTCTGGTAAATACCTTGCATGATGCAGGGGTCTGCAGAAGGAGCTGCTTTCTAGCTTTCAGATCATATCCCAAGGCCTCAGAGGGAATAGGCCTGTGACAAGTTACTTAGGTCCTCGCATGTGTGAATCTTAAAGCAGAGCAATGGGCTTGTTGCCTTGACCATTCATGTACTGTGATGAGGCTACATTATCCAGTGTGGCGTAAGTAGTGTAGAGGCCTGTGACCTGTAAGTCTGAGAAGGAATAATCACTGCCACTTGAGACAGGGGTGAGGCCAGCCGTGCCCAGGTCACAGTCTGAGAGCTGGAGAGGGGAGTTGCTGAAGGCACCTAAGGTATCTAGATTGAAGCTGTCGTCTTTCATTTCTTCCCATATATTTCCTTTAAAAGATGATAAATTCAGTCCCTTTACAGTTTTGACCTGCCGTGGGCTGGGGTCAAGGTGTACAATGGTCTTAAGAGTAACTGTTTAACTCTCTTAACTGAAAGATTTTAATTTCTACTCAGCCATACGATGACGCTTGTGAGCAACTAGGGTTTTGGTATTTGTGGTACAAAGGCATTCAGAATAGCAGGAGTAATATAGGTTCAGCTGGCCAGTCCACAGCTAACTTTCCTGCCCCTCCCCACCTGCTTAAAACGTATTCTTCACCCACACTCATATTTATATAGCACTCTTCTCTCCTGCCGTGCTGCATGGACACGACCTAGCTAATCTTCACAACCACCCTGGCAGGGGGAGAAGTTCTCCTTTTAGCAGGTGGGGAAACTGAGGCACAGAGGCTGCAACTCGACCACGGCCACAGAGGAAGTCCTTGTCTGAGCTAGGATTAGCACTTGGGAGATCCTGTTCTAGGCAGGTTCTCAGACTTGGCCATGACCACGGTGCCTTTTTATGAACCATTAAGCTAACCCCCCACATATACTCCTGATCTTCACTGGACACTGTACCTCTGGGCTAAATTACACTGAAGCATGTACGGAAATTCACACACACACACCCCTCCCCTCCTCTCCCCTCCCCTCCAGCTTCTCCTTTACCTTGTAGTGCGAAATCCATGATGCTTGGATCAAGAGCATCCACTTCAGTGTTCATATCTGCTGTCACATTCAGGAAGTCTGCGGGTGCGCGGCTCATTGGGTGGTGAGGAAGGGGACTCTGACTCATGTCAGGCAGAGTATGGAGAGGAGGTGTCTGGGCAGGTGCCGGTGAGTCCGGGGCTATGCGAGCCTGGGTCTGGAGCTGGTGATGCAGTGGTATGGACTGCAGAGAGAGTGTCATGGGCTGGGGCTGCAGCTTGGAGATGGAAATTCGGCCTTGGGCTGCTGCCATGTGGGTCAGTGTTGACACTTCGGATTCTGCCTGCTTACTAGGCCGCCTGCAGGTCTCAGGTCTGTCGGTGATTAGTTTATCTAATTCCTCTGTATAGAAAACAAGCAACTGAGCATACTTGCCTACCATCGTGTGAGCAGGGCTAATAGGTCCTGAGGCTGCTGAGGGTCTGCGATGCAGGCTTTGCTTTTTGGCAGTAAATAGGGACACACTGCAGAAATACAGTTCTGGAGCTGGACAGGTAGCTCTTGCCACCTCCACTCTTCCCTCCCTTCCATACACAGGTCTTGTCTTTGATGTCTTATGATCAGGCCAAGAAAACCCTGGCATGATATTTACCAGGGCAGGCAGGCTAACGCTCTTCAAACCACCTGGGGCAGACCTACAGTGAGCGCCTTGTTGATAGAGATTAGGAAATTTTAATCTGACTCAGGATTCGCTTAACTTGTCTTTACATCTTAAGTATGTTTTTTTAGGACAGCCACATGACAGCTTCAATAATACTTTGTTTTTAAACTCTTCAGTCAAAAATAAAATGTTCTGTCATTCTGATCACACGTTCCAGACCTACCAGGGAAAGTCAGCTTTGGTTTCAGCCACGGCCATGCTAATACGATCTTAACAAATACACCGTTTGTATAAAAATGGGGAAATCTTGGAGAATGAATAAAAATCTCAATAATTCTGCGGAACAGGCATGAAATGTGGTGTTTAAAATGCGGCGCGCGAAAGGACTGACCAGCAGAGGCAGCGGAAGTTGTCTAGAATGTCCAAAGACTTCAGATAAATCGACCAGACAAAAATGGGACAGAAGATAAAATCATCTTGGATCTGATCTGAGTCTGAAAGAGCCAGCATGCCCAATTAAGACGCGTGGTTACTGTCTCAAGATAAAACTGACTGGGGTACTTTGAGAAAACTGGAGTCAGGGCTTCGTATAGGTGTTGGTAATTTAACACCTTTCACCAGATGATCTCAAAGCATTGTACAGCATGAATTCCGCCTCCCTCCCACTCTGCTAGGTGGGAGGTGGCGCACCCGTTTTGCAGATGAGTAGTCTGAGGCCCAGGGAGCTGAAGTCTGGTTTGCCCAAAATCTCTCAATGTTAGTGGCAAAGCTGGATATAAAAGCCAGGAGTTCTGGCTTTCATTGCCCAGCATTAATCACTAGACGACACTCACAGGAGAGGTGAGGGGAGTGATGATCAGACAGTGAAGGGCAGGGAGAGGCAGTAGGTGGGAACCTAAGTCAGTGCCTGGCGGGGTGGGTCAGGGCTGGAAAGATCAGAGGCAGGAGAATTTAGGAACCACACCAAGCAAGCTTTGGATGAAGTGCTGAATCAAAAAATACATTAAAAAAAATTATCTGCCTCTTCTGCGCTGCCGCGACTCAGTTCTGATGCCAACGCTGACTATTTCACATGGAAGGCACTATTCCAGCAAACCCAGGCCTGCTTTTTGTGCTAGATTCAATGGCTGCATGTCTAGTTGGCAGCTGGTATCAAGTGGAGTGCCCCAAGGGTCGGTCCTGGGGCCGGTTTTGTTCAATATCTTCATAAATGATCTGGAGGATGGTGTGGATTGCACCCTCAGCAAGTTTGCAGATGACACTAAACTGGGAGGAGAGGTAAATACGCTGGAGGGTAGGGATAGGATACAGAGGGACCTAGACAAATTGGAGGATTGGGCCAAAAGAAATCTGATGAAGTTCAACAAGGACAAGTGCAGAGTCCTGCACTTAGGATGGAAGAATCCAATGCACCGCTACAGACTAGGGACCGAATGGCTAGGCAGCAGTTCTGCAGAAAAGGACCTAGGGGTTACAGTGGACAAGAAGCTGGATATGAGTCAACAGTGTGCCCTTGTTGCCAAGAAGGCCAATGGCATTTTGGGATGTATAAGTAGGGGCATTGCCAGCAGATCGAGGGACGTGATCGTTCCCCTCTATTCGACATTGGTGAGGCCTCATCCAGCGGAGGGCAACAAAAATGATTAGGGGACTGGAACACATGAGTTATGAGGAGAGGCTGAGGGAACTGGGGATGTTTAGTCTATGGAAGAGAAGAATGAGGGGGAATTTGATCGCTGCTTTCAACTACCTGAAAGGGGGTTCCTAAGAGGATGGCTCTAGACTGTTCTCAGTGGTAGCAGATGACAGAACAAGGAGTAATGGTCTCAAGTTGCAGTGGGGGAGATTTAGGTTGGATATTAGGAAAAACTTTTTCACTAGGAGGGTGGTGAAACACTGGAATGCGTTACATAGAAAGGTGGTAGAATCTCCTTCCTTAGAAGTTTTTAAGATCAGGCTTGACAAAGCCCTGGCTCGGATGATTTAATTGGGGATCAGTCCTGCTTTGAGCAGGGGGTTGGACTAGATGACCTCCTGAGGTCCCTTCCAACCCTGATATTCTATGATTCTATGATTCCTGAGAAACCTGTTTGGTTTTAGGCCAATAATAAACACTCTTGGAGTGTGCCAGAAGAGCATGGTGCTTCCCTAATCACTCAGCTAGCCAAACCAACTTCCTTGGCAGCTGTCTCTTGAGGCATCTAGATAGACTTATTGTGTAGTGCTGGGGAGGAGCCGCTGGTCGTGGTACATGTAGGTACCAGTGACCTAGGGAAGGGTAGGAGAGACGTCCTGGAGGCTAAATTTAGGCTGCTAGGAAAGAGACTGAAGTCCAGGACCTCCATGGTGGCATTCTCAGAAATGCTGCCAGTTCGACACGCAGGGCCAGGTAGGCAGGCTCTTCAGAGTCTCAATGTGTGGATGAGACGATGGTGTCGAGAGGAGGGGTTTAGATTTATTAGGAACTGGGGAAACTTTGGGGATAGGGGGAGCCTATACAGGAAGGATGGGCTCCACCTAAACCAGAGTGGATCCAGGCTGCTGGCACTTCACATTACGAAGGTTGCAGAGCAGTTTTTAAACTAAGAGATGGGGGAGGGGGGGAGCCGATGGCTGCAGAGGCGCACGTGGATCAGCCAGAGACTTCTCTTAGAGGAGAGTCTATTGAGAGAGATTTGCTAGGTTTTAGTCAGGAGGAGGGGATGAAAGAGGATAAAGTATGGGCCAGATCAGACGAGAAACATTCACATAAAGAATCTGACACATCAGAACAGGGCAGACAAATAAACAGTGACAAGTTTTTAAAGTGCTTGTACACAAATGCTAGAAGACTAAATAATAAGATGGGTGAACTAGAGTGCCTTGTGTTAAAGGAGGATATTGCTATAACAATGGGACACAATCATTCCAGGGTACAAAATCTATGGGAAGGCCAGAACAGGTCATGGGGGTTGGGGAGGGGGAGCGGCACTGTATGTGAAAGAAAATGTAGAATCAAATGAAATAAAAATCTTAAATGAATCCACATGTTCCACAGAATCTCTATGGATAGTAATTCCAGGCTCTAATAAGAATATAACAGTAGGGATCTATTATTGACCACCTGATCAGGACAGTGATAGTGATGATGAAATGCTCAGGGAGATTAGAGAGGCTATCAAAATAAAAAACTCAATAATAGTGGGGGATTTCAATTATCCCCATATTGACTGGATACATGTCACCTCAGGACGAAATGCAGAGACAAAATTTCTCGATACTTTAAATGACTGCTTCTTGGAGCAGCTGGTACAAGAACCCACAAGGGGAGAGGCAATTCTCAATCTAGTCCTGAGTGGAGCACAGGATCTGGTCCAAGAGGTAACTATAACAGGACTGCTTGGAAATAGTGACCATAATATAATAACATTTAACATTTCTGTGGTGGGCAGAACACTTCAACAGCCCAACACTGTGGCATTTAATTTGAGAAAGGGGAACTATGCAAAAATGAGGAGGTTAGTTAAACAGAAATTAAAAGGTACAGTGACTAGAGTAAAATCCCTGCAAGCTCCATGGATGCTTTTCAAAGACACCAATAATAGAGGCTCAACTTAAACACAGTAAAAGAACTAAAAAAGAGCCGTCTTTTGTAGGTGACAAATCTGAGGAATTGTCACAGATTGAAGTGTCACTAGAGGAGGTTTTGGAATTAATGGAGAAACTTAACAGTAACAAGTCACCGGGACCAGATGGCATTCACCCAAGAGTTCTGAAAGAACTCAAATGTGAAATTGCGGAACTATTAACTATGGTTTGTAACTGGTCCTTTAAATCAGCTACTGTACCCAATGACTAGAAGATAGCGAATGTAATGCCAATATTTAAGAAGGGCTCTAGAGGTGATTAGACCGGTAAGTCTAAAGTCAGTACCAGACAAATTAGTTGAGAATATAGTAAAGAATAAAATGGTCAGACACACAGAAGAACATAAATTGTGAAAAAGTCAACATGGTTTCTGTAAAGGGAGATCATGTCTTACTAATCTATTAGAGTTCTTTGAGGGGGTCAAAAAATATGTGGACAAGGGGGATCCAGTGGACATAGGGTACTTAGATTTCCAGAAAGCCTTTGACAAGGTCCCTCACCAAAGGCTCTTACATAAATTAAGTTGTCATGGGATAAGAGGAAAGATACTTTCATGGATTGAGAACTGGTTAAAAGACAGGGAACAAAGGGTAGGAATAAATGGTAAATTTTTAGAACAGAGAGGGGTAACTAGTGGAGTTCCCCAAGGGTCAGTCTTAGGACTAGTCCTATTCAACTTATTCATAAATGATCTGGAGAAAGGGGTAAACAGTGAGGTGGCAAGGTTTGCAGATGATACTAAACTGCTCAAGATAGTTAAGACCAAAGCAGACTGTGAAGAACTTCAAAAAGATCTCACAAAACTAAGTGATTGGGCAACAAAATGGCAAATGAAATTGTAGATAAATGTAAAGTAATGCACAATGGAAAAAATAACCCAAACAAAACATACAGTATGATGGGGGCTAATTCAGCTACAACTAATCAGGAGAAAGATCTTGGAGTCATCATGGATAGTTCTCTGAAGACGTCCATGCAGTGTGCAGCGACAGTCAAAAAAGCAAACGGGATGTTAGGAATCATTAAAAAAGGGATAGAGAATATGATGGAGAATATCTTATTGCCCTTATATAAATCCATGGTACACCCACATCTTGAATACTGTGGACAGATGTGGTCTCCTCAAAAAATATATGCTGGCATTAGAAAAGGTTCAGAAAAGGGCAACTAAAATTATTATTAGTTTAGAACGGGTCCCATATGAGGAGAGATTAAAGAGGTGTGGAGAAAGTGAATAAGGAAAAGTTATTTACTTGTTCCCATAATATAAGAACTAGGGGCCACCAAATGAAATTAATGGGCAGCAGGTTTAAAACAAATAAAAGGAAGTTCTTCTTCACTCAGCGCACAGTCAACCTGTGGAACTCCTTGCCTGAGGAGGTTGTGAAGGCTAGGACTATAACAGGGTTTAAAAGAGAACTAGATAAATTCCTGGAGGTTAAATCCATCAATGGCTATTAGCCAGGATGGGTAAGGAATGGTGTCCCTAGCCTCTGTTTGTCAGGGGGTGGAGATGGATGGCAGGAGAGAGATCACTTGATCATTACCTGTTAGTTTCACTCCCTCTGGGGCACCTGGCATTGGCCACTGTTGGTAGACAGGATATTGGTCTGTATGGACCTTTGGTCTGACACCATATGGCCATTCTTATGTTCTTATGTCTACACGCAACGAGCCCCGCAGGGCGACCCTGTCCTCTGAAACACTTTCCCTCCTTTCCCAAGCCCTGCTCTGTATAACAATTTATGTTCGACTGGCCAAACCATCTCGTTTACTGTGACTCTTCTACACAGCAAGCGGGCAAAGCCCAATGCCAGTCTACCTGGATTGGCCATGCTCCTGTGAATAGCGGCCAAGTCCTTCCTCTTCCATTTCTGCATCTCTTCTTCCATCTTGTCGATCTTGGCAGGGCTGAGGGCCCACAGGCAGCCTTTGCGCGAGGTGCCGCTCATTTTATTCTCCACTTTCTCAAAGCATTTGTTCAGGGAGAGGTTGTGGCGTACAGAGTTCTTCCAACCATCGGGCGCTGTCTGGAGGGCAGAAGGTTGTTATTCGAATAAGCTGCTGCAGTGAGGAGAGCCGTCGGGTGGATGGACTGTGAATTCTCCATGGGAGACTCTCACAGGCCACGCGGATCATAACAAACCTGCCCACCCACGTAGCAATGCAAGCAGCTTTCAGCATATCGCACTCAGCCTCCTTTTGCTCACGTTTTTAGTACGTCACAAGGCTCTGGGCTGCACTAGCTTCCAAGCACAGCTCAAGGCATTGGTGTCAACCTAAATAAAGCAGTTTGGGTCTGATTTATCTCTGAGACAGCCCCTCTCCCTAGGCATTTTGCCCTTCTGCCAAGTGCTCTCAGCTGATGCTGTGCTGTTGACCACCTAGACGTGCTCTGTGGAGGCTGGAGGCAGCAGGGTATTTTCAGGGGTGGACAACTGGCTGTGGAACTTGCTACATGTATGGGTCTGCCCAAGGCAGAGTTTGTGGAACTGGACACCAGTTGCTTGAGGGTAGGGGGGAGATACCAGCCCTTAGATGTCACAGCAATAGGCCTCGTGTAAAAACCTAGGAAGATCTGAGCGAGGCTCCAAGGCTACCAGGGATGGCGTTTCTTGAGGCCACCTTTTCTCGGGGTGTTCTTGCTTTGGGGGACAGCCCAAGGAGGGGATTAGGGGGGATGAGGTCATGGTGCCATATATTGTGGCCCAGGCCGTTTTCTCTGTTTATGCCCAGTGGCCTATGCATAAATAGCCTGCTCCCCTAGACACAGTGTGACTCCAGAATTAAAATGCAGTCAGGGTAAAGGCAGGGGAGATGCGTGGGTGTCTGGGGTGGTTGGTTTTGGTACACGGTGTTTTGAGATGCTACTGATCGAATGCACTGGCAAGTGGCTAGGCCTGTTTTGTTCCCTTCAGTCATAAAAGCTTATTGATTCCTTACCTTGAAGTAGGGGAAATGCTCCTTCATGAAGCTGTAGATCTCGCTCACTGGGAGGCTGCCCGTTTTACTGTTCTTTAATGCCATTGCAATCAAGCAGCTGAAAGAAAGAGAGAGAAGATAAAAGCCAGTTCCCTCTTCAGACTGTGCTGGCCCATAATATCCTCCTCTTTACCTAGCAACCTGACAGCCACCTTTGCCCAGACACACGTGCCCGTGTGAACAGTCACTTCCCACTGCACTTGGGGTCTCATCAGCTCTACAGTAACGTTACCCAGCTTCCGTGTTTAAGGGTCCAAAAAAGATAATGAAATCTTGGGAACCAAGCTCTTTGGCGCTGTTACACCACCTCTGTTCTGCTGGAAGGGGATTAACTTGTCAATGTCTTTCCACTATTATTAACTATGCTAGCAACCTGGACAGAACAGCACAGTGCTGTGGGAGGAGTGATGCAGATTTGCCTCTCCAGAGAGGGCTTCTGTCAAGATCATGGGAAAAGTAAATGACTTTTATGCTAGGAAAGGAAACGGATGCTTTTGCTGTGCCAAGTATGATACATTTATAACCATGCCAAATGCAGGCTGGGAGCAATATCCCAGCTTGTCCTCCACTCACCTGTAGGAGTAGATTGGCTTGGGATAATGTTTTGGATGGACTTCCTGAGCAGTGTGAGGGGCAAGGCGAGGTTGAGAATATTGAGGATGGGGTCCATAGGATGCATTGTATATTGCAGCTGGGTTACACTGTATTCAGAAGAAAGAGGGAAAACTGTCAGAAGCTTCAGCTTTCCCCATTCTGCCTGCCCACACACACACACACGCCATGTGTTATTTCTGGCTTTGTACTGATGAGACACGAAAGCTCCCTGGAAAAGATCACATTCCAGACAGTACGGGTGCAACAGAAAGACTTCCCAGAACAGGCTCCTGTGCTCTGAAGAGACAGGAGATTCTAACCAATCCCACAGTTGGTGAGGCCAAGTGTGGACTAAAGGACATGGAGAGTTTACAGCAAATTCCATTCTTTCTCATAATGAAACTCCTCTCCCCTCCCGTCACCATGCAACCCCCCTCCCTTTTTGCAAGGGGAGGCACTTCCTATGCCGTTTAGACTCTAATTGATTCAGACACCAAATTACAGGACATCATTAAAATGAACATACCAAAAGCTACCCAGTTCCGGTTCACTATACAGTAGCACACAAGGCTCTTGCTCATCCGAATGCTATTATCAAATAATTTGTTTGTAATTTGTGACATTGTCACAGCTCCATCCCAGGCTGTCCCTACCCCATCTGAGGTCCATCACATTTTTGAGCAATCTGGCATTGGTAAAATACTGGCCTGAAGCTTTGGAGACTGACTAAAGTGGGGTTTTGTTTTTTTTAAATATCCACAGTAGAAGAACTATGTGGGCTGTGCTGGTGCAGTCTGTTCCTGGCTGCAAAGCAGACCTGAGCTGAGGAGAGGGATGGAACGAGAGCAGCTCTGTCTCTGTTTCCACTCCGTCCTTGGCCTCTCGGAGTGTCACGGGGGGAGAGGGCCGTGATAGAATTCTCCCCAAAAGCTGCAGCTATGGACTGGAGGGGTACTCTTCCAGACCCTGGGCATTGCTGTTTCAGTGAGCAGAGACATCAAGAAGCCGGCTGAGGGTGGGTAAAATGACACACGGATAGAATGTTTTCTTCCAATTTTGGGGGGATTGTGTAGTGACAACTTAGTTGGAATAAGCAGCTGATTACTGGTTCTTGAAAGGGAACACTCCCAATCCCGAGTTTCTATGGCACATCACCAGTGGTAGGGAAGGCAGTGGTGTTTTTCCTCCTGAAGGGTTCCTAGAATTGGCATTTTAGAACCTGTCTCTCAAAGGCACATGCACAGAGATTAGGTTAGGGGGATTCAAGGTGATTTTAGCTCGGCTGTTCACTTTGGTGTAGAATATCTGTAGGTCTGTGTAAGAGCCTGCAAATCCGATCTGTACAGCTACTCTGAGACGCAGGCTGCATGGCAAATAATAGTACCTGTTGCACATTCTGTGCTATGGCAAACACTTGCTGTGAAGGAGGAGCAGGGAAAAGCAAGTGCTGTGACTGTAAACTAGGAGATGGTTGCCCTCCGACTGTGTACTGGCTCATCTATTGGGATGAAAAGACAAAAGTGTTGGTCCTATAGTCAAACATCTTTCCTTGGCAAACATTGCAATGACAATTAACCCGCTCGGGTCAGCTCTTACGTTTGCTCCATGCGGTGTAACAGTATTCAGTCCCAGAATTCCCTGTGGCAGACTGGCCTGCACCTGAATCAGTGCTCCTGGAGCACCTGCTGAATGCATATTACCTGGCACGGGACCTATTCATGAAAAAGCACAAAGGCTAAATTAAAATCCTTGCCCCAAAAGGTTGTATAGTCTAATGGCATAAATTGCTCCATAAATTGAACACAAATAAGTGTGTTTGCTGAAGTAATGTTAAGACTAAGGAGAAGTTTGGTGACCATTAACTGAGAGGCTGTATGAAGCACACAGCTGCAGGGTTGGTAAGTTATTCTCATTTTAGTGATGTTGAAACAAAGGCACAGAGATAAATGACTATTTCCAGAGGTACTGAGAAAATTCTGAGAATGAAGTCCTTGCACCAAGATCACACAAGGAGGCTGAGCTGGGCATAAAAGTCAAGTCCAGACTCTTCGATCTTTGTTCTAACCCCTAGTACGCAGTGCCTCTTTAAAAAAAAAATATATATATAGGGTGTATCTCTTGTAACAAAAGGCAACAGGATGTAGAGAGCTAGATCTAATGTACTTACTGTGAAAAGTTACAAACAAGAAAGCTTGTTACAGGGAGTTTTGTCTCTCTTTATTATTATTTGTCAGTTAACAGCAGGGCAAGTTACCTGTCTGCTGCAGCATCGACTCTTGAGAGCTGATGCTGAAGTCCATTCTTCCACTAGCCATCTGTTGTAAGCGAGGAACATCAACAGAGGTCAACCACGACAAGGACTGCAAATCGCTTGGAAGGTCATCTTCACTCAACTGAGATGGGGTGGAAGCCAAGAGTCTGCAGGGAACAAGGTGGGAGGTTACCAAAGAGCACAAAGATTCTGCTAGATTGTCTGTGGGTAAGACGGATGTCTGGGCGGCCCAGCCTAATGCAAGTTAACAGTAGACGTGGGTCCGAGTTACAAAGTTGGGATGTTTCAGAGTAGCAGCCATGTTAGTCTGTATTCGCAAAAAGAAAAGGAGGACTTGTGGCACCTTAGAGACTAACAAATTTATTTGAGCATAAGCTTTCCTGAGCTACAGCTCACTTCATCGGATGCATGAAAGTTGGGATGTGGATCCAAAGCTCAAGATGTGAATTTTTTGTTCAGGCCGATCTTCCATTCATAATGCCTCCGTGTGTTCCTTTGTAAGAGAGGTAACATTTTATTTAGCAGGCATTGAAGTGTTTCTGTTTTGAACCAGGACCAATTTAGGAGACTGTTCTGTCGAGATCTCCCTGCATCGTGGTCAGCTGAACATTATGAGAAGTATGAGAGAGAGAGAGAAGGGCATTAGCACAGCAGTCAGAGCAGCGGTGCTGTACTCCGAGTGCTGCTGGCGTTTCCATCTGAAATGTGGCTTTTCAGAGGTTGAAGTGGCTCTCAACGTGCAGCCCGTGCTGTAAACATTCAGTTATCGCACCAAACAGGTGTGCACTAGGAGCACTTGTTGCCTCAGGCAAAGGTCCAGTTTGGCATGCTAAAAGAAAAATACTTGAATTTAAAATAACCCACACAGAACACTGGTAATGGAAAATTGACTGCAGTGGGACTATTCCTGTGCCCAGTGTTTGCTTAAGGCTTTTTAGAATTGGTACCTAAGTACTGAACAGGAGTGACTGTTTTGTACTTATCTCAAAAATTACTTTAAAACGGTGCGGGGGGGGCCTTTGAAGCAGTATATTATTAATGTTCTAACCACTCTGACAGGTTTCAGAGTAACAGCCGTGTTAGTCTGTATTCGCAAAAAGAAAAGGAAGACTTGTGGCACCTTAGAGACTAACCAATTTATTTGAGCATGAGCTTTCGTGAGCTACAGCTCACTTCATCGGATGCATACCGTGGAAACTGCCTTACAGTTTCCACGGTATGCATCCGATGAAGTGAGCTGTAGCTCACGAAAGCTCATGCTCAAATAAATTGGTTAGTCTTTTCGTGAGCTACAGCTCACTTCATCGGATGCATACCGTGGAAACTGCCTTACAGTTTCCACGGTATGCATCCGATGAAGTGAGCTGTAGCTCACGAAAGCTCATGCTCAAATAAATCTAAGGTGCCACAAGTCCTCCTTTTCTTTTAACCACTCTGAGAAACTTAAAAAAAAAATCTGTTAACACGAGATCTTTAAAGGGTCTCTGTCCATTTCCAGATGGACACCGCTAGGGCAACTTCAGCTGAGAATAAGATTTTGTAAAAACAAGTTTTTTTTTATGGAACTGTTTCCATGATCTTTATTTTAATTCCAAATCCACATTCCTCTGCAGCATCTGAAAACCAAACAGTGCAGCACTGTGCTAGTGTATGAGAACCAGGAAGGGAAACTGGATTCAGGTTATAACAAAAATTCAGATCTAGCCCTTCCTTAAATAGAACCTAGGAGGGCTTCAGAAACCAGCATACTGCAATCTTCACTATAAAGCAAAATCTGTAGATTGTGGGATGAACTGCAGATCTCCTCCATTCGGTCCTTGGTGAGATCGAATGGAATTATACCCAACTTAATTTTTTAAAACCATCTCCGATGTACTAAATCTTCAGATTGTAAGAGTTTATGACCATAAATGCAGACTATCTTAATTGATAAAGCCAATGGAAAACCGGGCCAGACTTCTCTTGGTGAAAAGTTCCATTTAGAAATCGGCACATTTTGCCCTGCTTGCACAGGCTGTGCTCTTAGAAAGAGATGATCAACTTTGTATTACTTCTGATAAAGAAATCACTGCATAAAAAGCAAAAACAAACACATTTACATGGAGGGCCAAACTGCAAACGTTCTTACTCAATTCAAAGCTGCCACTGAAGTCAGTGAGTTACAACGATTACAAGTGGGTGTCCAGAGGGAGAGAGAGTTACTCATGTTGAATTGTGCTGAGAAAGTCGGGCACCACTTCACGTAAGGAAGGGGGATATCTCTACATAGCCCTGAGTATGGACTGCACAGATCAGCCGTTGAAAACGTTTCTATTTTGGAAGGACACAGGTTAGCCTGAGACTGTAGATTCTCTTTTTAAAACACCCTAACTGAAAATGTTCTCTGGTCAACTAGTGACCTTTTAAAAAGCCAGGTGCACGGCACTAATGTGTGTCCATTGTCAAATGGTGAGACAGAGGCAGTCAATACATCATATTTCTGCTGAAGCATCTTGTACGTTTTACATGAGTCTAAATCAGCTTAACATAAAATGCAAAAACAGCAGTGTGTTGCAGCCCAAAAGGCTATTGAGATTTTAGCTTTTTCTAGTCAAGATTTTCAGTAGTTCAAAAGTTCCCCAAACTCCACTACCCAGTAGATCTCTAAGGCAGAACTTTATTTGTTTGCACAAAGATTTTAAAATACAAAACAAGCAGAAGCCAAAGCTCAAATCCTGGCCAAAAACGTCTTCAAATCCTCCTCCGAGGCTACCCTGGTTTCTTTCTCCTACTGTAGTTATAGTGCAATAATTAGCATTGCCATGGTTACCACTGTTCAGTTATTTTGTGAGGCCTGGGACTTAAATGCATAAAAAGAACATCAGGTGACCACTCTCCCTACTTAGCGATTGGCTGGGTTGTAAGTAAACAAGAGCATTAAATGATTTGAAAACTGGGCAGGCTCATGTCGTTTGCAACAGTTGGACCCGTTCATTGTAAGCCGATAACCCATTGTGTTGCAAACGACTGTTGCCCAGTGGCACGTGGCCTCCATTGTTTTTGGCATTCTTGCTTAATTGTTTTTTTCCCTCCTCCTTTTTACAAACTTCACATTAATCTGGCTGAATGACAGCCAACACACAACACACACACAGACACACACATGCCATCTGGCACCCTGGTCCCTGCCAGTCCTTCCAAACAAGTCAGCTCCTTCAACAAATAATGGGGTCAGATGGGCGGTGAGGGTCAAAACCCACTGCACACGCCTCCTGTCAGGAAATGAATCTGCCACATGCCCTCTCTCCACTCCACAGCATAGGCTAAACAGCTCCGAATAGGAGGACCACAGAAGCCATATTTGCATAATAACCTTTCTACGTTTATCTATTTGGAAAACTGATGAATTCCTTTGCTTTATCTTAATGTTAAGTGGATCCATCCAGCTCTTCCTAGAAGCCTAAATGATTATTAGTCCACTTTGTGTGGTTAGATGTTGTCAGAAACCTTAACTGCAAACAGCCTGAATAGGGTGCTGTCTGAACAGTAGGAAGCTCAAGATTCTCCTACTTCCTAGTATAACCTGAAGCACATCTTTCCTTTTACACAGCATCCTTATTCCACAACATCGCAGAACAGCGTGCAGACAGTGTACTGGACATAAGCATGGACCTCTTCTAACAGAGACAGGGAGGGGCATAGAGGCCATATTTTAAAGATAATATATCAGTCACTATGCCCCATTTTAAACCAGATACAAGGGTACAGTGAAATAGAGTGCCTCGATCCATTTGTAAAACAAATTTTAGCCCCCTCCATCCTAGCATAGGCTTCTAGTCTGCATTTGACTTTGTACTTCCCATCAAAACAAAACAGACGTTTGTTTTGTTCAATTAAACAGCTTTGATGTATTCTCTTACAACTATTTTTTTAAAATAGACTGACAAGTACTCTAACAAATGTTAATAGTTTGTAGTAAAATCGTAGAATCTAAGCAGGTTACCAAAAATGCATGTGGCATAAAGGGATTATTCTTTGAGTTGTCTTCAAAACAAACATAAATTTCAGCAGTGGTGACTTCAAGTCACTTCTATACTTCCCATTTCACAGTAACCCGATCCAGGCAATGAGAGCTCAGATCTTTTACAAAGATTTACACAGGGAGAGCTGTCCCATCGCTGGGTTTTGTAAATGTACAAATATACTAGGCAATATAAATTCAACTCTTCTAACGGTAGATGGGTTCTGGGTGTGTCTTTGACTCTTAGGGGAAAAAATGCAAATCAAACCATCTGCTTTAGTTAAACCATGCATAGTAGTAGCTAGCTGGCAATTTATCTACTCATGGAGTTCAACCTTCTTCCACCTGTGTAATCCCCTCCCCACCCCCCAATGTACAACTACATAGTTTTGTATGCGAGTTATATCTATCTGTTTTGTAGATCTCCATTGTATCCTTCTTCTCTTTTTTGTCTTAAATTAATGGTAAACGCTTGGAGGCAGGGCCCATGTCTTCCTGTGTGTTTGTACAGCCCCAGGTATGTGTGGCTCAGGTTAATTTAAATACCGATGGAGTCTATCTAACACATACTTACTGAAAATGTCTAAGGAGTCTGTCTGCTTGCTTGCTGAGAAGCCCTCCATTTTTGGAAAGCAGTTTCTGTTCAAGATGGCGGCTGTTGCCGAGGGAGCACGCTGTGCTCTCTCCTGGAGACTTTACGGGTGTTCTTTTTTGTCTGTACTGCCCTAAAGCTGTATAAAGGCAGCCTGGCTTGTAAGCAAACTGCTCAGGCTGAGGATATTAAGCTCAGATTTGAAGGTTAGGGATGGTCTAGGAAAGTGGTAAATTCTTAGGCAGCCGTTCTCAAACATTTTGTCAGTGTAGGTGGCAGTATCATAGAGGCTCTCATGGAAACCTCCACTCACACTGTGGTGACAAAGAGAACTTCCCTTCTCGTTTGTGATTGCAAACATCCCTTAGGCAGTTGCACCAATTGCTTACATATTTTTAGCTGTCTCCAATGCAGGAAATGTTCTGTCATTTAAAAATGGAGTGAATTAGTCACACTGTTTATTTTTGCCCCTCACTTTATTGGTTCTGTTCTTCTTTCCCCTTTTCGTCCTTTGCCCCTGCAAATGCTTCCTTGCCACTTGATTCCCATCTCCCATGTAGCACAAGCACCTCTCTCTGTCTCCACAGTTCCTTTGGAAGTTCCTCTCCTGCTAATGGCTGGCTTGGGTCTCTGCCAACAAATCCAGCTTCCCCTCTGTCTCTTACAGGGACTCAGTGTCCCCTACATACAGGCAATGAGGCGGGCTTGCTGCTTCTTGTTCCCAGCACCTTTTCTCATTTCTGGGTCCCCTGGAAATAAGCTCAGGTAGCCCTAGAGACCAGACAGCTCTCCCTGGACCACCACCAAGTGCTCCGTCAACCACAGTTTAGAAATCCCGGCGTCAGGGGTAATCTATAGGCAGACCGTGGGCCAAATCCGACTGCCAGATGCTTTTGAACGCACCCTGAAATCTTTTTATTTACTACTTGTTGTTGTTTTATTATTTTCTCTGCAGTCTGGACCTTAACCAAGAAATTTGGACCTTGACAAAAAATAATTGACTACCCCGCCCGGCATTAAAAAAAACAGGGCTTTGGAAAAAAACCAAAAACCTGATCACTGTGTGCAGTGTTGCTGTTTCACTTTTCCTTTTTCTTATAGTAGTCAAGATAAAAGGACAAAACTCTTCAAAGACCTCTCGAGCAAAGATGCTTAGCCTCTGGTAGATGGTACCTTAACGGCTATCAGAATGGTTTCTACATTTCAATTAAGTTTCACAGCGCCCGGTGGCAGCAGATCAATATCAGAGAGGAGGGTGGGGGTGGGGGGAACTGCATGATTGCCCAAGTCTCACAGGAAGTCAATCGCAGAGCTGGGAAGTGAATCTGTAGCTGCTGACTCCCTGCTGTGCTCTACACAACAGTCTTTCCCTGCTGTGGATACAACTCTGCCAAACTGACTCATGTTGCATAGCACCTGACTCTGCAAGTTGTTCCATGGAAGCAAATCTGGCTTCTACTTGGCGTAAAGAAGGGAGACAAAGTCTGGCCCTACGTACATGGTGCTGTGTAAACTGGTAAAAGCAGCTGGCTGTGAGCTAGAGCTATTTTGCTCGCTTTCATTAGATGTCCCTAGTTTGATCTCCTGATTACCAACAATGAATTGATTTCCCTTTGCCTTGCATCTTGTACCAGTATCTACTCCAGTGCCAACTGAGTGTAGAATGCTACATTCGCTCTGCACAGGTGTAAATGACCATGGGTTTGTGTACCCTTGAAACGCTGCACCTTAGATACTATCTACGCTGATGGGAGGGGTTTTCCTGTCTGCCTAGGTAATCTACCTCCCCATAAGGCAGTACTTTGGTTGACAGAAGAACTCTTCCATTGACTCGTGGTCTCCCCACCGGAGGTGAGGTCGGCTTAACTATGCTGCTCCGGGCTGTGGATTTTTCACACCCCTGAGAGATATAGCTGGGTCGACCTAACATTTTAGCGTAGACCAGGCCTAAGTCAGGAGTATTACCCACTGCTTCAGAGATCCAAGCATTCTAGCTCACTGGGGATGTGGGAGAGCTTTATAGATAAAAGGAGAAGTGTTCTGTACCACAAGTATTTGAAACTTCTTGTGGTAACTGAACACTAAACCAAATTCATTTTCTGCCCCAGGTCTTGAACTAGGTGCCAAGCCCCTCCGGTGAGGGGTTCAGGGTCCTCTATACTGATTTCATTGAACACTGAGGGGTGTTGGAACTTGGCAGGATGGGGCCCATAGACTGGCAGAGCTAGAAGTAAGAATATTGTAAATGCAAAATAATTTGAGAAGCACGGGCCATCATTTTTTATTTTACATTGATTATTAAATTTCAGGAACTGCATGGGCAACAGTTGAGCTAATCCATTTAAATCAATTCTCAACACCCTGAGTTTGACTCGTTTTTAGGAACTTTCTCTCTTAAAGCAACTAAGGTGATAAAATCCCTCAGCCACGTCACGGTGTCAAGGGAATGGACGCTGCAATTCTCTTCAGGAACAATTACTGTTGTATTAATTATGTATTTGTAACCTTTTAGCTGCAGCAAGTTCTATTTTAATCCAAACTCCCTGATCGTGATTGTCCCCAATGATGAATATAGAAAATATTTAGATCATAGATTGCTCCTCACAGATCCAAATTCCAAACTTGGTTTGCTCATGTTGTAGCCTGACTTCCAGACATACAGTAGTCGTATCTTACAAGCACATCCTGTCACAAAACATTTTACAAACAAACTGATATACAAGCGGTAGACAAGGCCCTTTTTCCACCACTGAAGTGCAGCGATCTCTGGAGTGGAACATAACAGCTGTTTATGGGTCTAACTCAGCAGGTTATTTAAGCATGTGCATAACTCTCCATCTCATTGGTTTCAATAGGACTACAAACATGCCTAAATCTCTTGCTGAATCAGGGCCTATTGGAACAACCATTTAGGACATAACCATTTAGGACAGGAACTGAGGTATATCTTAACCAGATGAATCTGTGGGGAGAGTTTATGTTGGAAGAATGTAATTACATCCGTTAGAATTTAGCCAGGATATCTAATGAGTTAATGCTCCTGTGATAATTTTGTGTATTTATATTCAGGTAACACTAAAGGTTTATTTATTTATTTGAGGATGCGCTTCACCCAGTATATGACGCAAGTAAAGTAGATATTTTCTACTCATACAGTCAGTGCTTTGTGACTATTTAAACGTCTTTTGGCTAAGAGCTACCTATTTAAACCGTTATTTCTAAACTAATATGAATAGTGACTTTATACTCATATTGCAAGTCCTTCAAAAATATTGTACAAGGCTGCTCAAATAAATTAGAAATAGGGGAAAATGAGGATGCTGTTATACTACACTACATTGAAAGTCCAACAACCTTTACACAAAGTGATAAGCTCCAGACAATAGTTAATTTACCTAACCAGCTCTATTTACTATTTGTAATGTGATTCCTTAAGTGACATTTCATTTTAGTTAGTGACGCTTTTAAAAGTATTCCTTGCTATACCAGTACACAAGTATGTTTCTTTGACTCTGTTAAACTTGTATTTGCATAAATGCTGATTAGGCCAAATGAATTACTCTTGCATTCCCTTCTTATTCTAGAGGCATGTGGTCCAAACATAGCATTTTAGGCATGTCACTGTTCCCACCCTGTAACATATGTAGCCCAGAAGTAGGTTAGCGATTGGCCAAAACCAGTATGCTGCTGCTATATTCTAAAAACAAAGAGAGTCAAACGTGAGCAAAAATGTTGAATATTTCTTAACAGTGAATGTTTTGACTTTTGTTAACGTCCCACCCTTAACAAATATGTACTTGCTCTGTGAAAATGTGTATGGCTTTTTGAAATGCCAGTTAAAATCAATTCAGACCTTCATTAGGAGGTGTTAAAACCTGGATTACAGTAGTTGGACCAGTGCCACAGTCATTTCTGAGGAAACTTCCAGAGACAACACTGGGAGTTTTGCCTGATACTCTAAACGCAAACAGACTGCAGTGCAGAATCAGACCCATTATATAAGACTCTGGCGTGCTCTGGGGCCAGTTAGTTCTGTGGTCAAGTCAGTCTAGATTTAAGCTGTTATAAAAGTTAGAATAGTTTAGTATGTATTTTGAGACGTGTCCCTTATGTTATTTGATAACCATATTTCCTCATACCTCCCCCCAAGTGGGTCTACTGAATCGACAATCAATTGATTTTTGGGAAAAATTCACAGTTTCACCCACATGCTGATTTGGAACTAGAGCACTGTTTAGCAAATAAATAGCCACTCCTGTGTTTGGGATCAGTACATATTTAGGAACTTTTAAAATCTCTGTTGTGTAAAGTTGCTTTAGTGCATGAATATTTGGCCCAATGGCCCTTAATGGTTCCAAAGTTGCCATTCTGTTTTACTTGTAAAATTCTACCAAAAAGAATATTCGTAGAGACCACAGCATTTATAAGCTGAATAACTTTGCTCCTCAAGGGCCTCCTCCACAGCCCGCTGACATCAAGGGGAGTCTTTCCATTGCTTTAATAGGCTTTGACTCAGAACCTATAATTTGCTTAGCTCACTACTGGAACACCCACAGATACTCTATTGCATTATAAACTTGTCACCTGTTGTTTCAGTTTTGAAAAATAAAATATTTACACTAAAATCAGTTTAATCTTAAAAATGAATTAGTAAGAGCAACATGTTCAGGGTATGCCAATCCCAGCAAGCTCTTCTACAGCTTTATCATTCCCTAAAGTATTGGCTGCAGTCAATAGAAGTGTGTGTCCCTGCTACCCTTAAGGTGGTAATCTTGAAGGGTGAGAGAGAACAATGTTTTCTATGCAGGAGTTGGAAATGCATCCTTTTATGCAAAGTAGGCAGGTACCTACATCCCATAGGAGGGAGGATTTGAGGGTGTAGAAGATGGCACTTAGCAAGGATGGTGTTTTATGTTGCACTGTTGAATCTGTGCAAAAATATGTATCTGAAACCATCATACAAGTCTGTCCGTGTCTGGACTTTACTGAGTAATACAGTCCATATCCCCACTCTATCCACTCTCTCTCATTTAAATATGCTCTTGGTCTGGAAGCTCTCAAGATCCGCCAAAGTGATTTTTTTAAAACAAGGGAGACCTTGTAATGTTTCAAATCTGACCTTTAAACCGCATGGGCACACTTTCTCTGTAAACCACATGTACAAATTATTTGTAGTTGCTGCCTTTCATTCCTGTCTCTCTCCCTCTGTCTGTTCCCTTCTTTACCCTTCCTGGAAAGCCTGGTCTCCTCTAAGTGTAACTGTCCAATTGAAAGATTCTAAGTGAGACAGAAGGGTCTTCTCAGCACAGTCCCAGCCTCCCATTCACTAATTGGAGGCCATTTCCTACTCTGCGGAGCCCTGCTGCTCCCCCATGGAGAACTCAGGACTGTGGGTTCCAGTCTTGGACTGTGGTGACAGCAGGAGAGTAAACAGAGCTGATAGAATTTGACAGGTCTATTCTTTTCTTAAAATCATTCCGTCTAAAAGATTTTCTTTTACATAATCCAAAGTGTTTTCTCATGAAGTAGGACAAATACTGTTCCACATTTGCAGTGTAGTTCAGATCCGATGCATTTTTATCAGAAGTTACTACTTGTAAATGAGGTCACATAACTCAGAAAAGACTTTTTAAAAAAATCTCAAACTAGTTAAAAACAACTTTAGTGATGTAGGAGCTATTAGCTTTAAGACTATAGGATACATAACTAAAAGCAGTTTTAAAACCTGCTTGATCTCCACGTAAACGAAAAGGAGTACTTGTGGCATGCTCCGATGACGTGAGCTGTAGCTCACAAAAGCTTATGCTCAGATAAATTGGTTAGTCTCTAAGGTGCCACAAGTCCTCCTGTTCTTTTTGCGGATACAGACTAACATGGCTGCTACTCTGAAACAAGTAAACTAAGATACTCTGGCCGTGTGTCCTAAAAGTAAAATAAGTTATATCCTGCAAAATGCTTGGGGTTCTTGGGGTTTTTTTTTTTTTTTTTTGCTACTATGAATTAAAGAATCTCCTCTACATGAATGGTTTTTGTTTCAGTCCTATATGCTTCAGAGAGTTAATACTGATTTACAGTTGAGCATCCACAGGTCACCCACACCCTTCCTAAACAACAGACATTTCTTTACCAATATTTACATAACCAACAAAATGCCTAGAGCAAACAGTGCTTTAATAAACAGCAAAACAGGGTTTCACAAACCTTTCTCCATAGTGGCTTCACCCAGTATAACAAATCACTTGTTGCGCTGAAAGAAGCTGCCTGGCAATGTTTGCATTTTGAATAGAGAGAGGCTAGAAGAAGAAGGAGAACACATACGGCTGCCCACTTTTACCCAAGGAAATGTTGAAAACACCCACTGGCTGTTAGAGTCACCCACTCAGCATTTAAAAACAAACCAAAAAAAGCCCTCTTCACTTTGCTGCACTGATTCACATGCTATAATGTGTTTCATAAAACATCGCCTCATGTGATAAGATGTAGCTGAATTAACCCAAAGCACTGTAATTCATGCGTAACTGTCCCATGACTTCTCAGAAAAAAGATTTTTTTTTAAATGTAAATGGGTAAGTGTTGGTATAGGTAAATAAATGCCTACTTGCTAAAGGTTGTCAGCAAACCCAAGTTTGTTCCTGTTCATATTATAAGTAGTTTGGCATATGAATGCATTTGGGAACTAAAGTAAATATTTATTTTAATTAGGACCTTCCCAATTGCTAGTTGAACATGACTCCTGTTTTTCCTATCAATTCAAAATGCTACATGACAGGGGGCTTTTAAATCATTACTATTTTACAAGAGTATCATAGTCTGGCAAATCACGTAGAGCACAGACTATACCAGAAGTTCACACCAGGCTTTGAACATATTTGCACTGACTATGATTTACTATCAAAACATTTTAAGCCAGGATGTTTCTGAGCACATAGTATGCTACAAGCAGTCACCAAAGAGAAAAATCCTTTCAATGACAAGAGCTAAATGTAATTAGCTTCTTCATTAAAGAGGATTTCTGGAATATTTTATTTTATTTAGACACATACACAACTGTTAAAGTCATCTAATGGGCCATGAGGATGCAACACCTCTTTACAAACGGATAAATTCCTCACCTGTATTCCTGCGGCGAGGGGTGATGATTTTGCCCTGAATTTCTAATGATTCCTGACATCATGGATGTAATGTCACTTTCTATCATCTCCTTTGGGGAAGACCAAAAAAAAAAAAAAAAAAAAATCATATAGGTATGAAGTAGCTATCCAGCATTTCAGCAGTATGGAGGAAAATTTAAAAAATTCCAAATTAAAAAACCTGGAATGTAAGATATAATTGTTGTTGTTGTCATGTTTTCTATCATTTTTAAGAGCAATGTTTTACTTAGGCTATAAAATGTCTAAATATTTTACAAAGGCAAAGGAGAACATAATGCAGAATATATAACTGATGTAATAAATGGAAGGGTCAAATGAATCCATTACAGCATCACGGTTGTGTCAACTGAATACCAACCAAATTAGGAAAATAGTTGTGTGTCAGTTTTTATATGCTAAACAAAATCATATGACCTGACAATTTAAAATGTAGGAAAACTAAACGACATTTAAAAATGACCACGGCTAATATTTTAAGTACATCTAAGTTATTACCAGAAAAAAATCTGCCAAAGAACTGATGTGAAGACCCAAGTTTTACAAAAAATCTGGGTGACTGCAGAGTCATTTAAAAACACTCCACAATACAAGCAGCTGTGGCAATGAATGAGATCATCTTAGCAGCAAGGGAAGGAAAGGTTCAGTCAGACAACTTGCCCCGAAGCCTAGCTGTTTGCAACACTGTTGTTCTAAAAGTACGGCTAAGGCCGGAGTGAGGAAAAATAAAAACTAAAAACTACATGTGCCCACAAGGCTGACCCAAGTTTTCAGAAAAAGCTTGCAACCTCCCTGCACTCAACAGGAGCTCTGCCCATATTTCTCAAGAGGAACTTGTAGATTACATCCTCTGTGCTGACAGGAAAATGCAATGCGCTGGTTGCACAACGGTGAGCAAAGCAAGCCTTGCGGGATGGTACCTGGAGCGAGATCTGCGGCGGCGGCGGCGGCGGCTGCACTTCTCTGGTCTACAGGGATCTCTCTCTTTTGTAATTTGGCTGCAGTTTCGGGCTCCAAACCGTTTTTAAATTTCCCTCTCAGGAGCTGTCCAGCCTGGAGCATGCGCACTGGGGCGCGCGAGTGCCTTGGCAGGGTCAGCCGCAGGGCAGGGTCAAGGGGACCGCAGCATTTCCCAGCCCCCGTCCCCCCCCCAGCCCCCCCCCCCCCCGCGGCTTGCCCGCCCCTGCGGCAGCGGTTCGGGGCCAGCGGTTCCGCTCCCCGATCTTTTATAGCCTTTAAACGTCCCTCGAGGGCTGAGTTGGGAGGGAAGGGAGAAAATTAACCTTTAAAAAACCGGTTGCAGAATGTGTAATAGGGCATCCACATGGGCATCCCTCGCTTAAAAAAAAAAAAAAAAAAAGGGGGGGGGTTAAGAAGGCATCCCGGGCTTAGGCGCGGACAACGTTAAATTGTTTTTTTTTAAACAAAGGGTCTCCTGCTTTTGAGTGGGGTGGTGCAAATCCAACAGCGCGCGCGCCACTTCAGCTCCCCTTTGGTGGCAGCCTCGTATTTCTGACGGGGGCGGGGGGGGGCAGGAAGGTGCGAAGGGGAGGCGATCAAGGGGTAACAGCAGCCGCCAGGATCGGGGTCAGCAAACTGCACTAGAGCAAGAGCTTTCACCACCCAGCCCCAGGACCCGGCGCCCGCTGTAGCTCCTGAGCTGGGGGGACAATTGCACGAGTGCAAGAGTTTGCACGCACACCGAGCTGGGGGACAACTGCACTAGTGCAGGAGTTTGCACACACACACACCCTGAGCTGGGGGACAACTGCACTAGGGAAGGAGTTTGCACACACACACACATCGAGCTGGGGGACAACTGCACTAGTGCAGGAGTTTGCACGCACACACACACCAAGCTGGGGGACAGTTGCACTAGGGAAGGAGTTTGCACACACACACCAAGCTGGGGGACAGTTGCACTAGGGAAGGAGTTTGCACACACACACCAAGCTGGGGGACAGTTGCACTAGGGAAGGAGTTTGCACACACACACCAAGCTGGGGGACAGTTGCACTAGGGAAGGAGTTTGCACACACACACACACCAAGCTGGGGGACAACTGCACTTGGGAAGGAGTTTGCACACACACAAACACCGAGCTGGGGGACAGTTGCACTAGGGAAGGAGTTTGCACACACACACCAAGCTGGGGGATAACTGCACTAGGGAAGGAGTTTGCACACACACCCTGACCTGGGGGACAACTGCACTTGGGAAGGAGTTTGCACGCACACACACACCAAGCTGGGGGACAATCGCACTAGTGCAGGAGTTTGCACACACACAAACACCGAGCTGGGGGACAGTTGCACTAGGGAAGGAGTTTGCACACACACACACACACACCCCCCGAGCTGAGGGACAGCTGCTGTAGTGCAGGCGTTTGCACCAGCCCCTTCCTCCCCCGCGCCCCTGGCTACCGCTATGGGACGGGGGACAATTGCACTGAGATTTCGCCCCCTCCCCCTACCCCCAGCTGCAGGCTCCCGTCCCGCGGAGACTCCCCCTCCCCCCGGTGCAGCTCCTCCGGGGGGCGCCGCGGCCGGACCCTCCAGCTCCTCCCGGGCAGGGGGACGCCGAGCCGCAGCTGCCCGGATCGGCCCGGTCCCTGCAGCGCCGCGGAGGAAGGAGCGGTTGGTGCCGCCTCCCTTCCCCGGGCCGGCGCGCTCCTTCCCCGCCGCTCGGCCCGCGCCTGGGGCCGGCCCCCGCCCCTGCGCTCCGCGGGAAGGGGCCCGGGAGCGGGGGGCCCCGTAGGCCCCGCCCCCGCCCCCCCGAACCGGCCCAGGGGCGGTCGCCCCGGGAGGAGTGAGGGGTGAGGAGGGGTACGGAGGGCACTGCCCCCCTTGGGGGCCAGCATAAACGGGGAGGGGCTGCCACCCCCCCACCCCCGGGACCGAGCCAGATCCCCCCCTGAGAGAGTGTCAGCGGGGGAGGGCAGACCCCTGAATGGAGAGTGGGACACAGACCCCTTGAGAGAGTGTCGGAGTGGGGGACACAGACCCCCTGAGGGAAGAGTGGGGGGGGACACAGACCCCCTGAGGGCAGGTTGGAGTGGGGGCTGACCCCTTGAGAGAGTGTCGGACTGGGGACACAGACCCCCTGAGGGAAGAGTGGAGTGGGGGACACAGACCCCCTGAGGGCAGGTTGGAGTGGGGGCTGACCCCTTGAGAGAGTGTCGGATTGGGGACACAGACCCCCTGAGGGAAGAGTGGGGGGGGGGCACAGACCCCCTGAGGGAAGAGTGGGGGGGACACAGACCCCCTGAGGGCAGGTTGGAGTGGGGGCTGACCCCTTGAGAGAGTGTTGGAGTGGGGGACACAGACCCCCTGAGGGAAGAGTGGGGGGGACGGACACAGACCCCCTGAGGGCAGGTTGGAGTGGGGGCCGACCCCTTGAGAGAGTGTTGGAGTGGGGGACACAGACCCCCTGAGGGAAGAGTGGGGGGGGACACAGACCCCCTGAGGGAAGAGTGGAGTGGGGGACAGACCCCTTGAGAGAGTGTCGTAGTGGGGGACGCAGACCCCCTGAGGGAAGAGTGGAGGGTGACACAGGCCCCTTGAGGGCAGGTTGGAGTGGGGGACAGACCCCTTGAGAGAGTGTCGGAGTGGGGGACACAGACCCCCTGAGAGAAGAGTGGAGAGTGGGGGGGACACAGGCCCCTTGAGGGCAGATCACAGTGGGGGACAGAGCCCCCTGAGAGAGTGTCAGAGTTGGGCACACAGCCCCCCGAGGGCAGGTTGGAGTGAGGGACACAGCCCCCCCCTCCCCCCCCGGGGACTGACAGATTAATGCCAAGAAGCAGCTCCCTACCCTACCAGATCAACCTAAATTAGGAGGAGGGGGAGATACACCCTCCCTGTGGGAGAGGGGTGGGGACATGGATTGTGAGGAGGAATTTCCCCTGCAAGTCTCAACATAGAGAGAGACAGAAACAGCCTCCCTGAGGGCCTTTTGGGGTGAAACAGCCCCCTGTAGAGATTAGGAGGTGCAGAGAGATGGGATGTTAGGAAAGGGGCGGGGATAGTGTAAGGTTAAGGAAGAAGGATAGATGTGGGGCCCACCAGGACTGGTTAAGCTGGTGCTCTGTGGAAGAGCCAGTGACAGGTCCAGGGGCATTTCATGCAGCAAAGATACATTGAATAAAACCATAGCTCCCTTTATGAGGAGAATAAAGAACTGTGTTGATAAGCAAGGCTTTCAGATAGATGCAGATGAGTAATATTTTAGCAAACCACTACACAGACATCAGTAGATAGGAGAAGAAAAGCCACATGTTCTGACACTCACACCGACTTTCCCTTCCTATAGCCTCTCACCAGAGGTTTTTGAAGCGTGTTACAGAGGTTAAATCATGAGGCCACACAATACACCTGTAAGGTAGGTCAGTCTTATTACTGTATCTCCACTTAACAGGAAAACAGAGGGAAGTGAGCAAACTAAAGTCCAACACTGAGGCTGTGGCAGAGCGAGGAATAGATCCCAGAAATCCTGGTTTCTGCTCCCTGCTTATTGTCACTAAACTGCTCTTCTTAGCTTTCTCTCTGCATTAGTTTACAAAGGTAATTGGGATTTTTCTTTCCTCTTGCCTCCCATCAAACAAGTGCCATACCTTTAAGTGAGATTATGTGAGTGCATTTATAGATCAGTGGCAATATCACAGTGTCATTCAGAGTTTGTACACTCCACACAGCTGTGGAAATATTTCAGAAACACAGTTTAAGGGTGCATAAGGCCCAATCGGTACTGAAGACAGTGAGAGCCTATTGGATTTAGTGGCCCTGGAATTGGGCTGAGCCCTCCCCCCCCCGTTGCCTATCAATAAGAATTGAGAGTGCTCAGCACCTCCCAGAATCAGGGGTCCTTAGTGGAACAGGCACACATGTAGAACCAATAACCAGCCAATATTAGCAGCATTAAAAATAAAGTAATACAACTGTTACAGCCTGAGAGATACTGATTTTGTCACTAAATTATTCAAGTACAATGATATTTTGTGCTGTTGTTTCAAATGTTATTACATGGTTCCCGTAACGGAGTTTCTTTATAGGGGCACATTAAGCTTAACTTAAAGCTAAGGCACTTTTAAACTAAAGGCCTTGGTTCATCAGGTGGGTGGGGGCAATGAGTAAAATACAAAAATATTTCTTCTAAGCTTTCTCAGAATCTTCCTGTCCCTCTGTACGACCAAATGCTATTAAACTCTACAGTTGTCTTGTTTCCTTGTAGTAATGCATTAATTGGAAAGCTTAATTTATCACTGAGTTGCACAACTGCAGTTTAGAACCAGTGAACATGGTAAGTATTTTCTGGCAGTGAATAGACAGTACAGCTTATGTCTGCTTTGTTCACTAGAGAAGTTTACATAAGAGAAGAAGGTAAAGGGATGGGCAGTTTAACAGTTTGGCCCAGATTCTGCAAACACTTAGAACTTCTTGCACATGAGTAGTTCCCTTAAAGTCATATGCATAAGTGTTTACAGAGTGCAGCCTTTATTATTGTTAGCCAGAGCAGGGAGTGGAATCTCCCAATAACAAGCTAAACATACTGTTAAACTAATATTAAAAATTATATTTAAAATAGTTTTGTTCTAAATAAACAAGTATCCTTACAAGACATCAGTATCTGTTTTATTGTCACTCTTTTTGCTGTTACCTCCTTAGTTGGCTTTTTATCAGAGATCCTTTGACTGTTCTGTGCTAAGGTTTAGTTCTGTAGAAATCTGAGTGCAGGTGAACTGCAAGTTGATAGGTATATTCTGACAGTTTGCCTGTGGCCAGTTTTTCAGTTTTAAAAGAGTCTTCTCACCCAGTTAGTGTTACACTGGAGACACTGGGTTGTTGGACAGAAGTAGGAACAACAATGAAAACAATGTGGACAAGAAATGTAACTGAATTGCATTTGTACATGAAGCAATTGGGCCTCCTTACAAGGCTTAAAATAAGTGAATTCCAGAAATGGGTTAAAGAAGCTGGATGGAAGCTTATTTTTCCTTATTATTCTGTATTAAGTGGTTGAACTTGGCTTGTACAGTCCTGTCTATTTAAGGAATGAGGCCAGCCCATTTGGCATAACTGAAGTTATTTTTGTGGTGAACACTGGCAAAAAGAGTTTATTGGCTAGTTCTACTTATCCCTTTCTATTCTTTCATTCAGATTTGGGCTAACTTAATTAGAAGCACATGGCTGAACCTGTATGTAACCTTTAAAAATAATTTAACAGTAGTTAAACCTTCTCCCTCTTTTGGAATAACTGCTTTGCAGCAGATTAATCATGAAACAAAGCAATGTTGAACCAAAAGAGAGAGTTACTTTATAAATGCACTTGGTCTCCAGTTTCTTTGCTCTGAAATATGAGTTTCTCCTAATCTTACATTTTTCTGACACAGAAAAAGCATGAAGAAGCTCAGCTAATTTAGTTGCGGTAATTTGTTTTGGATTCTGTACTAACTTGCACTGAATTCACATTGCTATCTACAGATGTTCCCCCAAAATGCATTCATTTCATTTTAATTTCTTTCTTATTAACTTTAGGAGATAATTCCAGAAAAGCAAGAGACAACTGAGGAAAATACAGGAATAGTAAGACGTGAGCTGGTACTGTAGAAATTTACCAAAACTATGGTGACCTCTGTGCCCCATCCAGCCAGGTGATAAAATATAAGCATTTCCCTACCTCAAAGCTGTTTGGTCTGGGATACAGAATTGCTATCTTCAGCCCAGCATGACTGAAAAACTGCTTCATGTTTACTCTTGATCTTTTCTGTTAGAGTACATTAAAATGTCCTGACCTTTGAGCTCCATAGTCCTGGGTAGGCATGATTTCTGATTATATTGCTCCTTTTTCATTGGCAGAATATCTTAAAACGTGTGGAGGAAATAATGATGCGCTCCAAGAGTAATGCCTTTATTTAATAAAAGTAAGAGCTTCTTGAAAAGGAATAATTTCCCTGCACGCTTCAAGCCGCTTTGTTTTATGTGAAAGACTGTATTCCCTGGCTCCTCCTTTGTTTGCACAGTGTCTTTTACAATTCATTCCTCCAACCCAGAACTTACATAGTCTATTTCCAATTGGAACTGCAACTTCATTTTGCAAATACCTAATTTTAAATAAGATACAAGGAATCTGCTTCTACCTCCTCTGCTAACCGGATCAGTGCATAGCTTCCAAATGTGTGTGTATACATTTTCCCTCAGAAATAAAATGCAACTATTTAGTTGCCAAAAACCTCTGTTCCCAAGATCTGTTCATTCATATTCCTTTCATATTAAAGTCTAAAATGAAATGAATGTAAATTTGAACTATATACAAGTTAATTTAAATACAGCAAACTTACAAACTCTCTTAGTACAATGCAAAAACACTGTCTTTGATTCAATGGTACTGTATCATTGTAACAAATTACACTTAAAAATCATTCAGTGTGAAATTGCAGATTAAGCCCATCAGGGATGGAGTTTTAGCACTTGTCTAGCCACTTGGGAGTGTACAGATGGTGAATCTGAGTTTTACAATAGGCACAATCACTGATTACACCCATGGATGTAACGGACAAAAAGACCTGCCTCACAACGAAGATAAGAAAAATACAGTGGAGGTCCTAGTGCCTGACTTGTTCAGAATACGCTACTTTTAAAAGATTTGTTTAATGTGTAGTACAAAGAAAAACCTAATTAATATGCCCTTCATTTTCAAAAGTAGCTTTATGCCTATTCTTTTTTAAATTTGTTTTTTCCATGTTGCATCCATGTAAGCAAAAACTGTATTTTGACTTGTTGGAGTTATGCACATATGGGTTTGGCAGCTTCTAACTACCAGTGTCTTCAGCACTTAAACTAAAACCTGCTGTTCTCTATTCAGAAGGGAGAAAGTCGTCATGCTCTGCATGGACTAATGATAGTTTCTCTCTCGCCTAGTATTGTCATGACTTTGAAAAATGCCAGCTGATCTAGTCACTGATTTCAAATTTCGTGATGACACAAGGAACGGATCCATTATCCTGATGTAAGGGGTCACCAGGATAAGGCTAGTAATAGAAAAGGAGAGCATCTTTCCTGGTATGCCAGCCTCCACTTATAGCTTTTTAAAAAGAAGCTTCTCTTTTTGGCCATGAGCAATGCTAACTATACAAGTTTCAGGAGTCTTATGCAAGCTCTATAACACTTATCCACATTACTGTACACTCATAGATACTCTTCTGTCACTAACATAATTAATTGCTTTTTTTCAATTTTAAGAATGGGAAAAAGGTGAAATACCTTTATTCCTATGGTATTAGTGCAAGTGCACTTCTTGTACAATTTGATAGACTCTCTTAGTTCAAATAGCAGAAGATTTAGATTTTCCTCTTTATTTCCTTCAGTGAGTTTTATAAAGATCTCTTTGCAGAGAAAAATCCAAAAAATATGTATTTTCAATACAGGCTAGGTTTTGTTTGTATTGCTGGCTATGATATGTGTGTACATTTAGAAAAAAAATATTATAAAATACTTCTAAAGGTCTGACAAAGGAGAGAAATTTTGAGTTACAGGAGACTGTGTCTCATTGTTCTTAATTATCTCAAAGTTCTTAGAAGAGTTATAGATGTATTTACCATAAACATTATATAAAGCCATAGGCTGATGTGTAAGCTCAGTGGGGCTGGAACCACCTCATCATTATATGTTTGTACAGTAGTTAGCACAGTGGGCCTAGGGCCTCTAAGAACTACTACTGTACAAATACATAATAATAAGTGCTTGAAGGGCTGACAACCCCACAAAAAGTAGAAGATTCAGTGTAAAGTCTAACTCTCTGTCCCATCATTTCTCCACTTAAACTTAGTGTTGCAGCATGGTACATTGTGAATGGTTTGCAAAAATTAGAATGTCCTTGATAGAAGGTTTGTTCTTTGATGCACAGCATAATTTATCTCTGTGCAGTGTTATTGTGTAATGTAATTATTTTTATATAAAATATTATACAACAGACACTGAGAAAGAATAAACTTGATTTGCTGGCCCATGTTGCAGCACTTCTGATGTCCACCATAATTGCTAGCGTCAGGACTTCTTAGCAAAATGTAACCCCAAAATGTCTCAAAAGCAGTAATGCGCTTCAAGTATAGTTGTAGATTTTTATTTGTTCTTCAGTGATATCATTATTGAAGACATATAAGCCAGTGGAATTTTCATTTCTAACATTAAATCCTTTTCCACATTGACATATGATAAACCTAAAAACTTTTTTAAATATTCAGGCCCTAGTGTGAGCCCATAGAAGCAAGAAGTTCAGGACTGAAGTTGAAGTTACTTCCTTTACTTATTGTCTGTAGGAATTGCAGCACATAGGGAAGGTAATATCATCCATGTTTAGAGACACCCCCTATAACATCTAGGCATGAAAGGGTGTGCTAAGAAATAGCTTGTCAGTTTGAACTTGAATTTGCTCACATTTGTGAATTTCAGTGAAATCCTTATTGCTACTTAAACATGAGCATTTGTGCTTTAATTTTACTTTGTATTTTTGGCAATAAAAGATAATTATTTTAAACATGTTTGTTACCAACTTTTTACAATAATATGAAAGTCACTTTTAAAGGAATATGTATAGGAATATGATTTGTGGATATAATTTACAAGTCTTGTGGTGACTGGGTGAGAGGATGATGGAATTTCTGCTGTTGTGACTGCTTACATAATTACATAATTGACATTCCTGGTTATACTGTTGCTGTTAGGTAGGGTACAGTTTCCCTCCATCCAATCCAAGTTACAGGGAAGCATGCATGGTTGTGACTTATGTCTTCCTACAGCCTATTAGTGGGCTTTTCCAGACTCAGGTTCATGATAGTTTTAACCCAGTCTCCACAGACCAATTGTGAGTATGACACAAATGACTATAATGCATGCTCTTAACTGTGTTCATGCCCACACAATAGAGGGTTTTTTCCCCTTCATGGACAACACAAGTAAAACAAGAACATTTGTAACAAAGAAGAAAATTTTCCACCTTTTTCCTGACCATTAAGAATTATTCCCCTCTGTCTACCAGTTTACAGCTTAGGCCAAATGTGTAACATTTGTCTTAAACTCTACTGGATCCCTTCCTTTAGAGTTCATGTTGGCCTCCAGTCTTGTTTGCCATAGCATTGCCTTCACACAAGATACTTGTAGGAGGTGATTTCCATTTATTGACAGTTCAAATGGTCTTTAAAGGTTTCCCAGTCACCAGCTGTCTCTTGTTAACAACTAGAAATGCCCCCAGGAACTTCCTCTTATTTGATGTTCAAATATATATATTTTTGATGCAACATGTGATCACATGTACCAAGTTAAATGACAGTTCTGCTACTGAGGAGGTACTTTATAGGATTTTCTGGTATGTTCATTGTGAACAATTAGGGACCTAATCCTTTTGTATCCTTATATAGTCATTTACCACTACTCCTTGCCTTTCCTTATTGAGCTAATTCTTTCCACAGTTTGAAAGCTTTGATATCAGCACTTTCCTTGATACCCTTATTCAATAGTTATTTTTCTATATTACAGTATAAAAATTCTTCAAGATTTATAGATAGACTACGTCTGCCACTTCATCCCATCAGCCCCCATTGTCACTTCCTTGACAAAGATAATTAGATTTGTTAGGCATGACCTCTTCTTGTGAATCTGTGTTGACTGTCTTTGTCCAGCCTGTACCTGTCCAGGCATTCTCCTATTTGTTCCTTTACAGTGACTCTGGAGTCATTCCTAAGGACAGACTTCTCTGAATCCAGGCTTAATGAAAGAGGTGCTGGGGCTCAAGCAATTTTTTTACATTCATAACTGATGCAGCAAGCCCAGAGATGCTGGGAGTATGAACTGCCAAGCATACAGGTTCTGGGGCTAAGCCCTGGCACAAATTAAGCACTGTCTGAATCCTCTCTATCCCTTCTTTTTTCTCCCATCCTCCCTTTTTTTTAAGTGAGTCTAGTGTTAGTGAAAGATGCTATACTGACAGTATTGGAGACAAAAGTCTTTACTTAGCCACAGAACAGGTACAACATGGAGGCAAGCTTCAATCTATGTTGCCCCTTGCCAGAGCCTCAATTTGGCTTCACGTGGTGAGTGATGAGTTAGATCACCATACCTATTCAGTCCTTAGCTTGTGGACTCAGACTGTCAAGAAGGATGGTAATTATAATGCTGATTTTGGTGACAAGATCACCAACTTATGTTGCATAGAACACTGAATAGCCATGACTTAAATCATAACTAATCTGGGATGGATTCAGACAGTGACAGGCCCTTCTACCCCGTTTCTCTGCTCCTGTTTTGCTTCTTAGAGTCATTTTAGCCTACCCTTTGGATAAGGCTTGTGTATGGTGAGATTTTAAACTCTGTTGAGCCACGCATAGTGCTTTGCAAATGTCAATAAAATTGCTAAGACTTAAGTGCCTCTCCCTTTGATCTCCTTATAGAAGGAACTCACAGAACAAGTTAAAACAAGTTTCTGCGTTCTGCCGTATTTCCTATGCATGCAACAGGTGCAGAAATCTGATCCACAGCCCTCCAGTGGCTGGAACACTGGGGCCTTGTCTGTATTGGGGTTTCAACCACTGATGTTGTTTTACCAGTGCAAGTCCCTACAATAGACATGATTTACACTGGTACTGCAGTGTGCTCTTGTGCAGTTATATTGGAGCAAATCATGCTGGACATATATGATTTTTGTCTCTACTAGGAGTTTACACTGATAGGCTTATGCCTGTTTTTCAAAGAAATGTTTTTAAAAGTAGCAAGTGACCTTCAGGGTGTGGGTTGTCATGTAGCTAGTTACTGCTTAGTGTACAGCTGAAATGTTATGTTGGTGTCAAAAGTATTGTTTCTTGCACTAATATTTTTCTTTTGTTCCCCATTTTGGAGTTTCATTCAACATCTGAGTTTCAAGTCAACACGTGCTTGGAGATCTAGTGGAAACATAGCATGTTGGAGTCAGAGTTTGGGATCTTTGATTCTAGATTGGCCTAGAAGAAGATCACTTTGAGTTTTTGGTTGTTTCTTTTTACTTCAGTGAGAGCTGTATCAGGTGATTATCCTCTGAGGTTGTAAGATAGTTGCTTTATACAGTGATGGCCACCCAGAGGGCACTGACTATAGCTTCAGGGGGAGCTGCAGCTTTTGCGGAGAAGGTTACGGTAATGTCTAGACTTGATAGAGTGGATGGAGTGAAATTATGCTACTAACTGAATCATATAGATACAGACACAAATGGATACAAGATCATAATTTGTCATTTCTCACTTTAAAGTCTCACTAAAACTGCTCTTCATTAGTCAGAAATCCAATGTCCAAGACAAGGGCTATCCATCGGGCCAAATGGCAAAGTTTAGCTTCAGATCCAAACTTTGCAAAGCTTAAGGATTTTGGTTCAGAGTTTAACTCAAGCTCCTCTAGTGCCAGGCTAATTTAAACTGTTATGTTGTATATTTGTTTCTGAAACCTTGACTTGCTAGGCTGAAATCCAGTAGATTTGTGAAACCCAAATACAATGATGATGATTTAGGAGAAGCAGCATCAAAAACTATTTTTACCATAAAGTATGCTCTAGTATACTACATTCAGCTGGAGTGGTTTTTAGTGAGCAGTTAATAAGATCTGACAATTGCAAGAATCAGTCAGCCCATAATCACCTATTAAGCAATCCAATAATTTTTTAAAGGACAGTGGGAAAAAATATCACAATCTGGGATATAACATTTGGTTTCCATTTCTTTTTCCAGCTACAGTGAAAATGAAGTAAGTATACAACTTCCTCCAAATGTGTATCAGACTTCATAAAAGCAAATCTGTTTTTCCTGCTACATGCTTGAGAAGAACAGTTAAAGAAAATGAAAGCTAAGAATGGATGTTTTCTGGAATCTCTGGCCCTAATTCTGAAAACACGTTCACAGAGGTTAAATTTACTCACGTGAGTAGTCATATTGAAATTGTCACTGTGGCAATTCCTATGTTTCTGTTAAATCAATGGGACTGCTCACATGAGTAAAGTTGAGCATGTGTGTGTTTGCCTAAGGATTTAAGACTAAAATCCCTTCTCTTCAACCAGCTTTAATCAAATTAGCACCATTGAGATATGTAGTTGCTTTTACTCATGGATAGCTTACTCTAGCAGGTTCTCTGCTACCTCAACATTTGTGTGCTAAACATTGCCACATTTAGGTGACTTTGCTTCATGTTTACAAGACGAGGAAATATAAATAAACCATTTCTTCACCTTCCCTGACCAAATTCTTAATTTCAGTAATTAAAAGACACCATAGTACAGACATGCTGTTTCATCAGAGTTTAGGCTACAAGACATAAAACTAACATTTTCAAAAGCATTTTATGGTTTGAAGGAATGGTCAATTAAGCTTCTGTTTCCTGTGGGGAACCCTGCAAAGAACTGTCAACAGTTCAGTTTAGAGAGATTTGTCCAGTGACCTACAAGGCTACCAAGTTCACAAATGCATGTAACAGTGTCATCATAGATTTGTTTCCTGGGTTACTATCACAAGAGAATAAACCAATTGTTGGACAGTTTCTGCTACAGTATCTGGGCGACCAACTGAATGATGGGTGCTGGCCTACTGGTATGGTGTGCACCAATATAGCTTTTCACAACTGGAACCAGTCAACAGGAAAAAGAAAAACTCCTGAATCTTCAAGATATATTATGTGGCTGGTTCCTCCCCCACATAACTTTTTTTTTTTAAGAGGGGATGAGGGGAATTCATAGGCTGCCTGCTGAGCTTCTTTGTATTTTCAAAACTCTTCAAATGCCAGTGTAAAATAAAAGGTTGAAAACATTTGATTATTCTAGTGGCCACAGTCTCAAGATTTAAGTGACAGCAACATCTAACATTTAATTCCAAATTAAGGACATTCTGTGGGAGCAGTAGAAATTGATTCAGAAGATGGTAAAAATCAGGTTTATCCATTCTGAGACCTTGAGGAAAGATTATACTGTCCAGCTACAGTGGCGACAAAAGTGACCAGTTTTTATAGTGGAATTGAAAGGAAACTGAGGGCCAAGTCCTGCCAATGAAATTAGTGGGAGCTTTGGAAAAGGAAGGCAGGATCAGGCCAAAAGAGATGTGATGTTTTCCAAAAGATTAGAAAAGTGTAAATGAAAAACCAGCAGTTGGCCTTTGGTTTTGGCTTTGCGTTGAGTGGTATGTAAACAGAAGTGTAGCAACTTAGTAAGGAGTGGATATTGTCCAGCTGAATGAATGACAAGTGAAGGTTTCTCTTTTACTCAGCACCAGAACATTGTGGGGGTAGGATTTTAAAAGGGTGAACTTGGTGAATGGATGTTTGACATATCACGGGCCGTACTGATTGGGTGCTGACTAAATAGATTACTTCAATGCCTTTCTACTTATTTATTTAAAAAATCACTTATTCTTCAGTTAAGGATCTAACTACTGTATAAACTTACAAATGCCAGGTAATTCCAAGTTAAGGCATGCATATCTTTATGGCACCATGCCAAACAATGATGTGAGGCATTAAATGGTTCAATGGTGTGAGAAGATGGAGTGTCAGCATTACATTTAATTTTCCTGGCTTTTGTCATTTTGTCAGACCCTTACCACTTAATTTTCAAAGTGTTGACCAGGGTCTTAGCTGCATGACTCTAACAGATTTTAATCAGAACAGCCCAGTAAATCCAGTACAACCCTTTGCAAATCTGGAGGCTAATGCCAATTAAACAGAAATGTTTGGTTAGGCATTTGCCAGAACTGTTGTTACAGAGCTGATACTCCCTGACTTTGAATACATATCTAAATCTTTTACTGATGTTTTATTAACAATAGATTGGAATGACTTAGTCTAAGCTGCTCTGGTATATTGTATAGTGTTTTATTTAGTATGCATATTAATAAGCTTTAAAATAATGTTAACATGGTATTGACAGTTTTAATAGCTGTTTTTAAATGGATAAATATTATCATTTTAATATTCCTGTCAAAAACATTGTGCTTAATCACTTTTCAAATTGCATTTTATAAACTGAAGCCATTTTTAAGTTATACAACTACAGAAGGAGAAATGGCCATATCTAACATTTTAAACATGTATTAAAAGAAAAATCACTTGAGGACTGAGATGTTATACCAAATTTCTTTTTGGAGCAAAGTTTTTACTGCTCAGTTAGAAGCTCTGACTGTAGTGTTTTATTACTAGAAATGTTGACAAGTCTTAAACATAAAATGTCAAATTTATAATAAGTGAACAAGGCCTCTTGTACTACAAATATGCATGTTCCTGTATGTAAAGACAGTCGCAATAGCAAGATTCTACTTCAGGCACACAGACTTCCTTTTCAGCTGTTGCTTCACAGATTGCTGTGTAACTTTTGGTGTGACTCTGCATTTACAAATTTGGGGGGTTTCTTCCTAATGCACAAATTGTTCTTGCTCATCCTTATATATTCGTAGCATCAGATCTGTGATTGAAATGTTGTCTTAAAGATAATTTCAAGAGAGCCTTAGGTTAGGTGTAATACCATGTTTTTACTGGAAGTGTCCTACTCTAGAAATGCTCACAATGAATAATTTAGTTTAATTCACTAAAATAATCTTAAAGTCAAGTATTCAGTATGAGAACCACTAATAACATATATATTTCAGCTTAAATGAAGATTCTTTGCCTTTTTAAAAGTACAGATAAGGATATCAGCTGCTAGGGAAGTCTTGGAACTGGAGAGTTTATTTTTCATGCAGCAAAAATTTCAGTCATGAAGAAAGTTTCTAGGAAAGTTTTGAGGGAGCAAAAATGGAGTTTAGAGTTATTTCAGCATATATCTATGATGCTTTAATCTTTATTCTCAACATTGCTGAGTATTTTGAGTTTTGGATGCACATTTGTCAGTTATAGATTCTGATCAGGAAACTATCCCAAAATGAATAACTGAGAATATAAAGTAACAAATGAAAATCCAGCATTCACCATAAATGCCACAAGATTTACAGAATATTTTCTAAGCCAAGGTGTTGGAGATCCATGATTTTTATTTCCGAAGATACTATGAAAAAAGAAACCTAGTCCCAATGATTTTCCTCATAGTTTTCTGTATGTATTAGGGATTGACACCAGGGATTACAACTTCATATTATTTAAGAATGTGTATGAGGTAGGGCTTTATTGGGGAAGTAGTGGGAACAAGACCATCAAAGATAATGAGCAAGAACTATGTATTTTCTGTGTGGGAGATGGGAGTTCAGTAAATTTGGGCTACATTCAGGTTCAAGGCCATGGGCTAGATGACTACAGCAGTCAGTCTTCACAGTTGACTGTGCTGGCTGCACTGATCTTGCAACATCCCCTGTCGCCCATTCCTTGTAACTGCACTGTCATGAGTTCTGAAGGAAATGACTACTACTTGTCCAGTTAGACGTGTCATCTAAGTACTAGGTGGGACAATTTAGGGGAGGAGAAATGAGTTGTTCAGTAAAAAGCAGAGAGAAAAGAAGAAACTAATACATATATATGAATGTAGTATCTTTGAATAATTTAATATAATATAAGGAAGGGTTAGTCTTGCAGTTAAACACAGCATTAATAGTTAGGTGATATGGTTCTATTTCTAGCTTTATCGTTGATCCCTCTGTGTGACCTTCTACAAGCCCCAGGGGGCCTACATTGTCCAAAGTGTCAACTAATTTTGTGTGCTTTAATAAGGAATGCCCAACTTCACATACCCTCAGGTCTAGTTTGCAGAAGCCAGTGGTAGTGGCATGTTCTCAGCACCTCTGAAAATCAGGCTTTAGCTGTCTCAAGTTGGGCATCCAAAAACGAAAACAGCCAAAATTAGTGGCACAGTTGAAAATTTAACCTTCAATCTCTCTTAGCCACATGGTGTAATCAATTTTTAAGCTGAAGTCGCCACTGAAATTAATGGGGTGTTCTGCTCAAATACTTAATAGTATGATATGATCATCTCTGCCTAGGTTTCCTCAGCTGTAAAATAGGGATCTGTCTCTCAATGTTGCTCTAAAGCTTAATTCATTAGTGTTTGTAAAGCACTTGAGATCCTCTGATGGGAGATGCCATAGCAAGGCAAAATAATATGTTCTGCTGTTGCCACAAAGGAGAAAAATTAAATTTTCTCAAAGGCAAAGCTGCTATATACTTAATTTCAATCTGGCCCAGTTGTGGATAACAAAATTATAACATCCTAGAAAAATAGACTATATATTTGAAATGCTGATGGATGCTTAACTATAGTTGAGCTCAGAGATGTTGCTTTTATGGTAATTAAAAAGTACCTTTTTAATATGAACATTTTAAACTCTGTGCATAGTGTTCATCTGTATTTAGCTAAACCATGTGCTCCAAATGTTAGCATCTTAAGTGCAAATTCCTTTTAAGCATCTGACAAAATGACATGAGTTTCATTATTTGCTAAACCATTCCATGACACTTAAATTTGTTCTTTTGAAGCATCACATTACCTCTGACACTCAAGGGATGAAATCAAGAAAGATTGGTGTAAATAATTTATAGAATACTGCCCTTTGGTGTTAACCGTAAGAGTGATGTGCAAGTGGAGCTAAGTCTAATGAAAGATTTGTTAATTATTCAAACTAAAGTGTGCAGTTGTTAACATTTCAAGATTAGTCACAGATTTTGAAAAAATATAAAGTCCTGGCTGTGAAAAAAATTAGAAAATTACAAACTGAGGGATCTCTGTGGAATTATACATACACACACAAATCCTCACCTGCCCACAGATGTACACACCTGGCATTGGTTGCACACTAACAGGTGTGAGTTTTTTTTAATACAGGCAAGCATGTTACTGTAATTTGGGTGTGATAGAATCCTCCCCAGTCTTTTCAGGGCCCTAAATGCCTTCCATTTTCCCCTTGGCTTGCCGTGCCATCTCAGTCATGTGGGCTTCCAGCTAAAGTGAACTTTCCAGTTCATTATTGTGTATGTGTTTATTTCTGTTGTGATAGTTGCCAGAGGTTCTAATCAGGATCAGTGCCTCTTGTGCTAGGTGCTACATAAACACACATAAGGACACGGTCCCTACTCCAAAGAGCTTGCAGTCTATGTTTATTCCCATCTGCGTACCCTCCCCCCCCCAATCCAGAGAGGCAATTGGGCAGATGGCTATTTGAGTAACATCACATATTTTTTTACCCATGGCCTGAGTATGCTGCCTGCACAGCACATTCCTCCCAGGAACAAAACGGGTATCTCCCAGATGTCATGGCAGCAGATTGGCAAAGCCTGTTGTAGTGCTAATAACCACTATGTTGTCATTTTAGTAATTATGTGTTTTTGCTTTTCAAACATGGACATAAGGAATCCCTTTTGTGGGGCTTACAGGGAGGTGGGGTGGGGTGGAACACTGGGTAAGATTACAAATCCTAAAGAGAAATTTGCTCACAATCCATTTTTTTCAGCCCAAAGAGAAAAAAGTCCAATCATGGATAAGTACAGATGCTCCTTGACTATTCTTTTTTCTGTCAGAAGACACAGAATAGATTTAAAAGGCAAAGCATGACTTCGTAGGTTAATACGCATGAGGGGGAGGGGAACGCAGGATAGAATGCAATCAAGGAGCATCATTAGACATTGAGAAAGATATCATTAGGTTAAAAAAATGTTTTTTGAAGAAAAACAAAGGAGAAACAATGTGTCAGGGTTGCCCAACACAAACTTCAGAGTCATTGACCTTGACAATAGATGCACCAGCAAACTTTGCCTCTGAGAGGTTAAAAATTCCAGCCAGGGTAAAAGTGGTGTGAACAGACAACAAGGAGTCCGGTGGCACCTTAAAGACTAACAGATTTATTTGAGCATAAGCTTTCGTGGGTCAAAACCTCACTTCTTCAGATGCATGGAGTGAAAGTTACAGATGCAGACATAAATATACTGACACACGAAGAGAAGCGAGTTACCTCACAAGTGGAGAACCAGTGTTGACAGGACCAATTCGATCGGGGGGATATAGTCCACTCCCAACAACAGATGAGGAGGTGTCAATTCCAGGAGAGGCAAAGCTGCTTCTGTAATGAGCCAGCCACTCCCAGTCTCTATTCAAGCCCAAATTAATGGTGTTAAATTGGCAAATGAATTTTAGTTCTGCTGTTTCTCTTTGAAGTCTGTTTCTGAAGTTTTTTTGTTCAAGTATAGCTGCTTTCAAATCTGTTATAGAATGTCCAGGAAGACTGAAGTGTTCTCCCACTGGCTTTTGTGTATTACCGTTCCTGATGTCCGATTTGTGTCCATTTATTCTTTTATGTAGGGACTGTCCGGTTTGGCCAATGTACATGGCAGAGGGGCATTGCTGGCACATGAGGGCGTATATAACATTAGTAGACATGCAGGTGAATGAGCCTCTGATGGTGTGGCTGATATGGTTGGATCCTCTGATGGTGGCACTAGAGTAGATATGGGGACAGAGTAGGCAACGAGGTTTGCTACAGGGATTGGTTCCTGGGTTAGTGTTTCTATGGTGTGGTGTGTAGTTGCTGGTGAATATTTGCTTCAGGTTGGGGGGGGCTGTCTATAAGCGAGGACTTGCCTGTCTCCCAAGGTCTGTGAGAGTGAGGGATCATTTTCCAGGATAGGTTGTAGATCGTTGATAATGTGCTGGAGAGGTTTTAGCTGGGGGCTGTATGTGATGGCCAGTGGTGTTCTGTTATTTTCCTTGTGGGGCCTGTCCTGTAGTAGGTGATTTCTGGGTACCTGTCTCGCTCTGTCAATCTGTTTCCTCACTTCCCCAGGTGAACAGACAGTGACTGTCAATGTAGCCTAATAAACAGGCAACAATGCTCTACATCTCCCGCTCAGTTAAAGATTAATTACTCATTTAAAATGACAGCTACTGTCTAATGCCTAAAAGTTTAGAGTAGTCACTCACCATTCCATCCTTGTTACTTCAAGCACAAATACCTTGAGTTGTCTCAGTCAAGTTTCTCCATTTGTCAGCTCTTCCAATAGTATATTTAGAAAATGCTGAGCAAATAATGGCAAGCAAATATTTCCTATTTTTTGACCCAAAAGAAAATAGTATAGTAACCATCTTTTACTGCTACCAAAACAGCCAGGTTTCTTTCATGGATCCAAATTACCCTTCAAGGTTTTTAATACTACTTTTTCTGAAATCCAGTGTAAATCGTCTTATCAAAATTATATCTATTAAACATTAAATAAGAAAATTCCTGATCTTCCTAAACTCTTCAAAGCAGGTACTGGGATGAAGTTGGGCACCCTTATTTTTCTTCTAAAGTTTTCGGTCATCATAGTAAATACATTTCATCTTTTACGGATGAAATATTTTATTGGTTTAAGGTGGAGGCTGAAAAGGTAGATGAATGATAATATAATAATATGTAATAGAAAGAGAATCTGTTAGGGTTATTCATGTGCTTTTGGATTTGATTTACTTCCTTATTTAATAACTAGGTTCCTAAAGACCCCTTAAGCTTGAATGACCCATGTTTTGTTGCCAGGTCTATTCCACTGACCCCTGCCAGGACCCCTGCCCCAATTCATCTATCAGACAAAAATGAATCTATTCCAGGAGCTATCAGTCCCCATTATCTCTAATTGTGCCTGACAGTTGGAGACAGGCCTCATTATTTTTAATTGGTCCCTATAGTTTTAGAGTTAAATTAAACACAGTTTAATGCAGATCACTCATATGCATTGGTTTGACAGACTCAGAGTAAAGTTGTATTTTAAGTTTTATAAAACATCAGTTTTTGTGTCCAATTGGCTTTATTGCTGTGAGCTGTATGAAACTTGACTGTATCTAAATGAAATATGTCTATATGTAATTTGAGACTTCTAAACGTCTGTTGCACCTATTCATTAAATATAGGTACATGTTGAGATTTGAAATGCAGGAATTTACCATCTCATTATGAGGAAATAATTTCATACATGCCTTGCTTATATAAAGTCCTAAGTAACTTGTGTGTACTAATGAATGTACGAACCTGGGAGGATGGATGGGTTAAAATATAGATGGAGTTGATTTAAAGATAAACACACATAAAGTGCTGAAACATTTCCAAACATTTCTGAAGGCAAATTATGCTAGTGAAGGAAATACTTCCTTAATGGTTTGTCCATCTCTCCACCAATATGCATCATGTTCTTAGAACTGAGCACAATGTTTTAGAAAAATGTCTCTTCATTACATCAAACATAATTGCTTTCTGTCTGAAACTGTATTTAGTGTCAAATACTGCAGCTTGATTTGAAAGAGGACTGGATAATTTTGTGATCAATAATATATCATTTGTAGAAGTTAATATATGGATAAACAAACTTCATGCTCCAAGACATAATATTATCATCACAAGGGTCAGGAAAACATTATTTCTCTCCCATATGGAATACTGCAGAAATTGGCCTGATGCAGTGTAAATGGGGTGGAGCTTTCCTTCTCTGAAGTATCAGGTACTGGCCACTGCTGGAGGCACAATATCAGACTAATTGCTAATGGTTGGATCTTGTTTATCAAATACTATGTTTATATATTGTGTATTATAAATTACGGAACCACCCAAGTTTAATGGGTCAATTCTGATGATTTTTTCCAGATGATGAGGAATGCTAGTCTATAAAACAAAGACAGTAACTATGGGGAGGGATGTAGGTTTTGGAGTATACCCAATTCGAGTAGATATCATACCTCTGAGATTTAGCATTGTTAGTGCCAGTGGAAAAGAAGATCTGTGGTGTCCCAGCGTGATGGTGGGCAGAAGTGAGCATCTGAAATCATCAGGTGCCCATCAGAACATATATCTGAAATCTCTTGGCCCTTCCTGTGGCAGAAGTCAGAAATCTTCAATGAAGTGAGGGATGAGGAGAATGCTAAGGGACAGGATGATGATTCTAGTCACTTTCTTTCCCCAAAGATAATGTGCTTCAGGCCCTTCACAACAGAGGAACAATCTTCAGCAGAATCATCCCCGGGGAATAGAAAGGTCCTGTCATGGAAGAGTGCAATTCTGACAACTCTCACATAATTGTGCCTCTGTCAGTCCTTGGGAACAAGCAGTCATATACTGAGTGTTTTAAAAATAATACCACAAGAGTTTCAAACATACACATAATAGGTAGTTAACTTTTTCATATGACTCTGGTTGTTGCCGATATAATCAAATGGAACATTTTGCTAGTCAGTTTCCCTTATTTTCTTCTTTTTAATCTTGTGTAGAGAGGGAGTTTACTGAGGTGGTGTGCAGTTGTTGCACAGTAATCTTCAAAAAAACATGAAGATTCATCTCCACATGTTGTTTTTCCTTGACGATATGCACTGTAGACATGCCTTTGCTAATACATCTGCAAAGAGTAATTTGATCTTTGAATTGACCTCAATATATAGGTGGAAACAAACAAAAGGTTTTTTATTTGAACAAAAACAGTACTTAGCTGGACAAAAAGAAGGGGCCTCAATCTTCATCTGTCTCCTTAGTCCAAGCACCAACTCTCTTGTCTCACTTTCCTTTACTGTCCAAGTGAGTGATGCAGAACACTGTTTACTCTTACAGCTACATCCCTGCCAGTTATACGAAGAGAGATTCATTAACTCCTCATATTGGCAGGTTTTTTTAGACTTTATTCAACAGATTTTCTATTGCCAGACATACAAGTATAAGAAACTCCTGGAAGTGAGTAGGGCTATGGGGCAAGACAAGAATAAACAGCTTCCCACAACTCCTACTCATATACAGAGTTTAAAATGAAAATGGTGTCTCTTGATAGATGATGTTGCCAGACTTACCAGAAGGGCAATAACCCTGCTCCTGATCTCCAAATGTGACCTTGTCACTTAGTGAATCCTTGGTACTTTCAGCAAGGAAGCCAGAGTGTCTGTGATTAACAAGTGCTGGTTTGCTGTAATCATGCCAAGGGACAGAGAAGGAATCAAGCCATCCTCTCGTGGGTGCTGTTGAGAAATGCGTACCAGTGCAGCCCGATGGGCCCAGTCCTGCAACCCTTACTCACCCTAGTAGTCCTTAGTCATGCAAGTAGGGGGTTTGCCATTTATTTGCAGCATGCAGCTGGTGAACAGTGGACATATTGTGATGCTCAGTCCTGAAGTCTTTATTCATATTAGTGTACTTTACTCATGCAGGTAAACCAAGTGAGCTCAATGGGACAACTTGCAGAAGATATAATCATGCGAGTAAACCTTACACAATCAGGCCTTTTACTTAAAAAGAAGTAAGAAGACTCAACACAACATATTACTCAAAGAAAAAATATTGGTTTTCTGACAGTTTTTTTTATTAATGGGTAGAAGTCTTGTTACCTCTACCTGCTTTTGTCCCCAGATCAAATGTTTTGAAGCTGCGGGGGGGGGGGGGGAAGAAGTTAAATATTGTATCTTTTATTTTGGGATGTGACAAGCTAAATTAAACAATACATTTCTCACAACTAAGTGTGAGCCCAGGAATATTAAAACCCAAAGCAGTGTTTTTTCTTTTGGCTCAGGAGAAAAGAAATTGTAGCCCTCTTAAAATATCACACAACTTATACTGTGTCAAATATTTATTTCACAAGTTGTAGCTTCTTATATCTGTTGTGTATAATCTTTCATCATACACAGGATTTGTGATCAAAAATATAGGTTAATGTGTTGGAGAAAAAGAACAGAGGTGCATAATATTTATACACTCCATATATCTTTCTAACTGGTTTCTTTGGCCTGTGTATAGGCATCCATTACAGACCAAATCTCCATCATGCCCTCTTTTAGCTGCCTCTAATATGTTTTTTCTTAAGTATGTTAGACTCACAGCATAGATTAATGTCTGAATGAGTCCTTTGTTGTGTATTATACTGGACATAATCTCTAGCTTTTTCCCCCTGCAGTGCTTTTTAGGAACAAAGGTGACATCGCAGATTAAGGCCTCGAAAGGACTGCTATACCTTCACTCCTCTTGTTGTGAATGACTATCATTTTACATTGTTAGAATCCATTTGGCATTTTAATTTATTTTTTATTTAATTTTTATTCTGTTTTTAAGGCCAATCCTGTAGAGAGAAGAAAGGAGGGATGATAGTTTAATTTATTCCAACCAATGTATTTTTATTGCAGTGGCAAAAGAGCATTGTAACTAATGGAGTTTCTTGTACGTAAGGAAGTTGTTACTGTCACATACATTATAACAGGTTTCAGAGTAGCAGCCGTGTTAGTCTGTATTTGCAAAAAGAAAAGGAGTACTTGTGGCACCTTAGAGACTAACCAATTTATTTGAGCATAAGCTTTCATGAGCTACAGCTCACTTCATCGGATGCATCACGAAAGCTTATGCTCAAATAAATTGGTTAGTCTCTAAGGTGCCACAAGTACTCCTTTTCTTTTTGCATATACATTATAGAAATTAATAGATTTTTTTATTCAAAACAGCAGACTGCTGATGAATCTAATAGTTCTCTCTGAAATCAGGCTTTCAGTGTTTTAGTTTTTCAATATTTACCCTGCTCACATAGCACAGATTTACTTTATATATAGCTATCTATCCACTAAAGAAAATCTACAGGATTTAAGTGATAAATTGAAATGTGAGTTACATGTGCTGGAGGCCTGACACTGCCAGTACTAAAGCATCATTGAAATTTCTAAAGGATATAAATGACAGTTTCCTAACTCAAAAAGTGTTTCCACCAACATGTAGGAATTCTATATTAGACCTTGTCTTGACAGATAAAGAGGAACTGATAACAGAACTAAAAATTAATGGTATCTTAGGTGCAAGTGATCATGACCTGATCATATTTATAATGTGCATGCTGAATAAACCAATAATATATATATATATATATATATATATATATATATATATATATATATATATACATACACATACACTTGGTGCTTTAAAAGGGGCAATTTCACAAAGCTGAAAACATTTATGAGCCAAATTACCTGGGAGGAAGAATTTAGTCAAAAAAATATGAATGATAATTGGGAATTTTTTAAGAACATTTTGCTAGATGCCCAAAAAGCCACAATCCAACATCAGGGAAGAAGGCCATATTGGTTAAAACAATTATCAAGTTTAGTATGGCAGTGAAGGCAGCTCTCTCTCTTTCTCTCTCTAACAAATAGAAGAAAGGGGAAGTTGATAGTAATGAATATAAATTAGAAGTTAGAAACTGTAAAAAAATGATGAGGGAAGCCAAAGGACACGAGGAGAAAAGTATGGACAATAATGAGAAGTTTAAGTATATTAGCAAAAAGGAAATCCTGACAATGATATTAGCCCATTCCTAAATAGAAATGGTAGAATTATCAATAATAATTCAGAAATGGCAGAACTGTTCAATAAATATTTCTGTTCTGTATTTGGGGGAAAAAACAAGGTATAGTCTCCTCATATGATGGTAACACTTCTTCCATTCCACTAGTCTCTCTGGAGGATGTTAAACAACAGCTACTAAGATTGGACATTTTTAAATCAGCAGGCCGGATAACTTACATCCTAGATTTCAGAGTAACAGCCGTGTTAGTCTGTATTCGCAAAAAGAAAAGGAGTACTTGTGGCACCTTAGAGACTAACCAATTTATTTGAGCATGAGCTTTCGTGAGCTACAGCTCACTTCATCGGATGCATACCGTGGAAACTGCAGCAGACATTATATACACACAGAGATCATGAAACAATACCTCCTCCCGCCCCACTGTCCTGCTGGTAATAGCTTATCTAAAGTGATCATCAAATTGGGCCATTTCCAGCACAAATCCAGGTTTTCTCACCCTCCCCCCCCCCCCCCCCAAACTCACTCTCCTGCTGGTAATAGTGACAACTCTCTTCACAATGTGTATGATAATCAAGGTGGGCCATTTCCAGCACAAATCCAGGTTTTCTCACCCCCCACCCCCATACACACACAAACTCACTCTCCTGCTGGTAATAGCTCATCCAAAGTGACCACTCTCCCTACAATGTGCATGGTATTCAAGGTGGGCCATTTCCAGCACAAATCCAGGCTTTCTCACCCCACCCCCTTTCCTGGGGACACACACACACACAAACTCACTCTCCTGCTGGCAATAGCTCATCCAAACTGACCACTCTCCAAGTTTAAATCCAAGTTTAACCAGAACGTCTGGGGGGCGGGGGTGGTAGGAAAAAACAAGGGGAAATAGGCTACCTTGCATAATGACTTAGCCACTCCCAGTCTCTATTTAAGCCTAAATTAATAGTATCCAATTTGCAAATGAATTCCAATTCAGCAGTTTCTCGCTGGAGTCTGGATTTGAAGTCTTTTTGTTTTAAGATAGCGACCTTCATGTCTGTGATTGCGTGACCAGAGAGATTGAAGTGTTCTCCAACTGGTTTATGAATGTTATAATTCTTGACATCTGATTTGTGTCCATTTATTCTTTTACGTAGAGACTGTCCAGTTTGACCAATGTAAATGGCAGAGGGGCATTGCTGGCACATGATGGCATATATCACATAGGTGGATGTGCAGGTGAACGAGCCTCTGATAGTGTGGCTGATGTTATTAGGCCCTGTGATGGTGTCCCCTGAATAGATATGTGGGCACAGTTGGCAACGGGCTTTGTTGCAAGGATAAGTTCCTGGGTTAGTGGTTCTGTTGTGTGGTATGTGGTTGTTGGTGAGTATTTGCTTCAGGTTGGGGGGCTGTCTGTAGGCAAGGACTGGCCTGTCTCCCAAGATTTGTGAGAGTGTTGGGTCATCCTTCAGGATAGGTTGTAGATCCTTAATAATGCGTTGGAGGGGTTTTAGTTGGGGGCTGAAGGTGACGGCTAGCTAGTGGCGTTCTGTTATTTTCTTTGTTAGGCCTGTCCTGTAGTAGGTGACTTCTGGGAACTCTTCTGGCTCTATCAGTCTGTTTCTTCACTTCCGCAGGTGGGTATTGTAGTTGTAAGAAAGCTTGACAGAGATCTTGTAGGTGTTTGTCTCTGTCTGAGGGGTTGGAGCAAATGCAGTTGTATCGCAGAGCTTGGCTGTAGACGATGGATCGTGTGGTGTGGTCAGGGTGAAAGCTGGAGGCATGTAGGTAGGAATAGCGGTCAGTAGGTTTCCGGTATAGGGTGGTGTTTATGTGACCATTGTTTATTAGCACTGTAGTGTCCAGGAAGTGGATCTCTTGTGTGGACTGGACCAGGCCGAGGTTGATGGTGGGATGGAAGTTGTTGAAATCATGGTGGAATTCCTCAAGGACTTCTTTTCCATGGGTCCAGATGATGAAGATGTCATCAATATAGCGCAAGTAGAGTAGGGGCTTTAGGGGACGAGAGCTGAGGAAGCGTTGTTCTAAATCAGCCATAAAAATGTTGGCATACTGTGGGGCCAGGCGGGTACCCATAGCAGTGCCGCTGATCTGAAGGTATACATTGTCCCCAAATGTAAAATAGTTATGGGTAAGGACAAAGTCACAAAGTTCAGCCACCAGGTTAGCCGTGACATTATCGGGGATAGTGTTCTTGACGGCTTGTAGTCCATCTTAGTCTCTAAGGTGCCACAAGTACTCCTTTTCTTTTTACATCCTAGAGTTTTAAAAGAGCTGGCTGAAGGGCTGGCTGGACCATTAATGTTGATTTTCAATAAGTCGTGGAACACTATGGAAGTTCCAGAAGACTGAATGAAAGCTAATGTTGTGCCAATATTTAAAAAGGGTAAATGGGTAATTACAGGCCTTTGAGCCTCATCAATCTGAAGTAAGATAATGAAGTGGCTGATATGGGACTCAATTAATAAAGAATGAAAGGAGGGTGATATAAATTAATGCCAATCGACATGGTCTTATGGAGACTAGCTCCTGTCACACTAATTTGATATCTTTTTATGATGATATTACAAGTTTGGTTGATAAAGGTAATAGTGTTGACATAATATACTTATACTTCTATAAGGCATTTGACTTGTTATTACTCCTCACAACATTTTGATCTAGATTGCTAGGTAAACTGGATGCAAGCAAACAATATGTGTTTGAATACAGCTAAATATTAATGTACACATCTGGGAACCAAGAATATAGGCCATACTTACAGGTTGGGGGACTATATCCTGGAAAGCAGTTACTCTGATAATGGACAATCAGCTGAACATGAGCTTCGAGTGAGATGCGATGACCAAAAGGACTGATGCCATCCTTGGAAACATAAACAGGGAAATCTTTATAAGGAGTAGTGCGATTATTTTACCTCTGTATTTGGCACTGGTGTGACCACTGTGTCCAGTTCTGGTATCCACAATTCAAGAAGGATGTTGTTAAATTGGAGAGAGTTCAGAGAAAATTATGAAAGGATTAATTAGCCTTCCTTATAGTGATAGTCTCAAAGAGCTGAATCTATTAGCTTAATAAAAGGAAGGTTAAGGGTTGACTTGATTACAGTGTATATGTATCTACGTGGGAAACAAATATTTAATAATGGGCTCTTCCATCTAGTAGAGAAAGGTATAACATGATCCAAAGGCTGGAAGTTGAAGCTAGACAAATTCAGGATGGAAATAAGGCACAAATATTTAACAGTGAGGGTAATTAACCATTGGAACAGTTTACAAGGATTGTGGTGGATTCTCCATCACTGACCATTTTTAAATCAATACTGGGTGTTTTTCTAAAGGATCTGCTGTTGGAATTATTTTGGGGAACTTTCTTGTCTTTTGCTGTCAAAGGTCCCTTGTTGTGGAGACTCTGCGGTCAAGACTTGTCTTGCGTCAAAGCCCACCAGAGCTGCTGTAAACACTGGCAATAGGGGAGGCAACTGAAGGGTAGAATTAATTTCATTTTACACATAGTGAAACAGAGGGACAGAGAGATTTAGTGAATTGCTGAAGATCAGATAGTGAATCATCTGCTGAATTGGAAACAGAACACAAGAATCTAGACTTCTAGAATATCCCAGGGCAGCATGCCGAATTGGGGACATTGGGAGCATTTCTCCATTCCCATGTTGGATTCCCTGCACCATCATTCAACCACAATCTCTGCTTTACCACTTGTCCTGTGAATATGAATGAAAGACTTTAAAAAAAAAAAAAAGGAAGTAGACCCATAACATGCTTCCATCACAACTTTTTACAGTGTGGAATCTATGTGGTTATCACAATCCCATTTCTAATATCTAGATTTTTAAAAAGCACCTTTTGGTGGACTTTTAAAGGTTAAGGCACTCAGTATTAGTAAGTGCCTGTACAGAGCAACATCAAATAGTAATGTATATTGATGACACTTCCCCTGTGCAACGCTGTCAAGTTTACTATTCTGGCCCTAGATATGATGAGTGGATCATGTGTTCTTTCCTTAGTTCCAGTTACCATGATAAATGAAGTGTTTTGACCTCTTGAAATATCGGATCGTGTGTAATCACAGTATTACTTTCAGAATGGGCTGAAGTACTGCTCTAAGGCCTTTAACGAAGGATAGGATTTCAGCGTTGCCATATCTTATCAGGATCAGATTCTCTCACATTTCCTAATTTTTTGGGTATCTTCTTCAACTGACAGGAGTAAGCGTCTGGTTTGCTAATGAAGCACAACCAGGATTTTGATTTAGCTAATCAAGACACTCACTTGGACAGTGAGAAAGCATAAATGTAACTGAGGCAGAATTGGAGGTCTGTTGTACAAAGCTGTTCTGTTGTTCTTGGATCACTACTATCACTTTTTAGTAAGAGGCATTAATGCTGGGGAAAGGTGTTGCATTGACAGCCATCAAAACTAAACACAGAACACCTACAGCCAAGGCAGTGGCAAAGCAAACTTCCCCCACATTGCTCCCTGCCTGTATGCCCAAATGTACTTTAGGGCGGGATGGGAGTTCAACCTCCTTCAGTTCTTGGCCCTTCTGTGGGGACTGCCAGCTGAAAAGTGGACTCTTGTTCAGAAACCACTGGACAGAGACATAAGAACGGCCAGACTGTGTCAGGCCAAAGGTCCATCTAGCCCAGTATCCTGTCTTCGAACAGTGGCCAATGCCAGGTGCCCCAGAGGGAATGAACAGAACAGGTCATCGTCCAGTGATCCATCCCCTGTCGCCCATTCCCAGCTTCTGGCAAACAGAAGACTACTAACTTATTTAAAAAAAATGCTACAGAAACAGCTGGATTCTAATGTTGACGTAGAGATGCAAAGCTGTATCCAGTTACCAATTCTCTGAGTCAGTGGAATCCTCCAGCTTTTGCTTTGCAAAAAGTAGATCCATATTCATTTCTTGTCTCATTGTCTCCTAACCTGAATTTTATAGCTAACAGGCATTTTTTGTTCAGAGTAATTTTGCTCTTTTTGGTAAGCGGCTTATAAAGTGCAGTGCAAAGACCTATTTACTGTGGCACATGCAGCCAAATTCAATCCTAGCTGACATCTGGGCAGCACCAGTGTCCTCAAGAGAGAGAACACAGCCATTGTTTTATGTCAGTAGGTTGTACAAGCACAACTGTATGGTGGGAAGTTTATAGTGTGTCTGGGATCAGTGGCTGGAGAGATGTCTGTTTTTGCCTTTTTTTGGTTTACTTTGTCAAGTTATTTTGAACCTTTTATAGATGCCAAAGGACACTGACCTATTGGAAAGGTGCTTTTTAAATATTGTCCTGCTATTTTAGTGAGAAAGCCATGTGTGTCTCACTTAAACTATCCAGAAAAGCATTGCTCCAACAGCAAGTACCATATAGACTTTCATCTTATATAGGGAAGGAAGAGGGAATAGGTAGCTTTCAGAAGGAAGTAAAAGAATCAGGGCCTTAAAGCAAATGAAAATTTTGTTCCTTGTGTGTCATGTTTCATGCCATGTATTACAAATATTTTTCATATGTATTTAACAAAGCTGGTCAGCTCTCATGAGTAGGACATGTGGTTTTAGCACTTTTAGTATTCCATATTGTAATATATATTTAACCTGCAAGTGGATATGCTAACAAGCGTGTAAGTGGTGTATGTATAATTATGATAGTACAGAATCCTGCAAGGATTTCTAAGTTAAGGTTACCCCACAACCCCAACACTAATTCAAACAGTGGTACTTTTTGTCAGCTGAAGACAGAATGTTAGCCTTCATTTGTTGGTTACATTGGTTTATGTCACAACTGTAACATTTATTTAAATACACTGACTTTCTCTGGAAAGGAGAATAGTGAATTTCTGGGCAGTAGTAGGATATTCCAAGCAGTAATACATTAACCCTTTGTAGTGCCCTGGATGGAGAATAAAAAAGGCTGCTGTCCAGCCCACCATATTTTAAAACAGAAAGTTTAAAAGAAAAGAAGAAAAGAGAAACACTCTTCCTCAGGGTTCCTCCTCCATCAGGGAGTGATGAATCAGGTTCAGGATCAAAACAGATTAAAACCCTGCTCCCCAGCTCCCCTCTTGTATAGTAGCGCAACATGCTATAACATGACTGCAGCCTGCTCTCCTTTTAAAATACATTTAGTGACTCAACTTAATGAATACCTACTCATACTGCATGATTCACTCCCTGACTTGCTGTTAGAGCCAGAAATCAGGGTTGAAATGCAAAGAGAAAATATTTATGGGGATAAGTCCTTAACAGAAGAGGGGAGCCCTACTTTTGGCTTGTAATATTTAGAATTAATGAATGCATGGTTGAATAATTGATGATCATTTTAACACAAGCAAGAATTCAATTAAATTTGAACAAGAGAAGCCCAGGCATGTGATAAAGAATTCCTCTTTCTGTTTCAACTGCAAATAATCCCTTCAGAGTTGGTCACTGAAGACAACTGTCAATGAAATGGGTGTGTGAAGGAGTAGGAAACCAGATATTATGTTACTTAAAAGTCATTCATCATGTCCCAAGAAGACAGGATTCTGACCTCCTGAAACAGATAATCACTGACGGCTGTCTCTCCACACAAAGGTACTGTAGCATGAAGCTGGTTCCAGACTGTAAAATATTACTTGACTAATTAGGTCAGTCACCAAGAAAATTTTGTGCATGCAAAAAAACCCCAGCCAGTTAAAACAGTAGGATACTTTATACGTCTCCATGAATAAAGTGATAAGTCCCTTTTATTTATGTTACTGAAAAGGGAAACACAACTCTTTAATAATACTTTGCATTTTTTGTCTCAGTTCCCAAGGTAAATTGCACCTCTGACCTCTTTCTAGCCTCCCTGAGAGCGCCAAACTTAAGTCTCGAGTCCCTAGCTGTCACCTTTCTCAGGGCGCGATCCCACAATCCACTCCCTCCAGACAGGGTACCAGTCAACCGACTCCTGCGGTTCACTATGATTATTTCAGCAGGTCTGACTTTAGTTCAGCACCTGCAGTCCTGTTCGTCTAGAGGCAATGACTGTGTTAGCCAGTGACAGTGTTAGACAGCTCTCATTAGCAAAGTACTACTTATTCAGAACCAAAAACATATAATAAAAACAGTAAGCAGCTTGTACATATGCCTACCTCATAAAGTTGATACAACAGTCTCTGAATAGTCCATGAATCCATAGCATCTGTCACATTTCTAGTCAAGAATTGTAAAGTGTTTTATGAGTATTCACGAACAAAGCCTCACAATATCCCAATGAGATGAGTCAGCATTATCTCCATTTTACAGATGTGGAAACTGAGGTACAGAAAGGGAAAGTCCTAAGGAATCTGGAGTAGAGCTAGGAACAGAAGTAAGTTATCCTGATGATTCCCAGTCCTGTGCTCAAAACACAAGACCATATTTCTTCTCTTTATACTATCTGCCCTCCAGTGAGCTATTAGATATTTCTAATGTGCTCCTCATCATGGTATCTAGGTTTATAATGAAGGTAAATTTGTCAATATAGAATATTACTTCCCACTACACCTTGATTCCACCTCTATTTCTTCTCCTCCTTCTCTGTCCATGGGTGATTCTTCAGCCTTCCTTACTGTGAAATGGTCAGTTTTGTATCAGACATATTGGGAACTTCAAAATTCTAACCATCTGAAAGAGCTACAATCCTTCTAGTGGTTCGGGGAATGTCATCAGGGCCTATTCAAATAATTCTAGTCTAGAGCAATTTACTGAGCTGAAAGAATGGCTTTGGTTTAAAGTCTCATTGAGTCAGGAGATCTGGGTTCTGTTCACATGTCTTCTGCAGATTTCCTAAGATTAGCTCAGACTAGCTTACTTTACCTCAGTTTCTTTCTGTTGATAATTCAGGATGATAATACCAACCTCCCATCAGTAGATAGGCTTTAATATTTGTAAAGCCCTTTGAGATTCTTGAATGGGAGGTTTTAGAGAGCTGCCCCATGTGTGATCATCTCAAGGATCTGTTACAAATAGAATAGTTTGAGATATTGACTCTGAACTCCTTAAAATGATCATTTTAGTTGACTACCAAATCGCATGGTGAAAAATCAGAGATGGGGCTATGCAGCTCAGAGAATTTCACAGCACACAAATATGGAATCCTCAGTGCCCCGGGGGACTGTCTGCAGTTAGTTCTGTAGTTTTTTCCTGATATGAAGAGGACTCTAAGGGTGAAATCTGGGCACCACTGAAGTCACAGGAAAAACTCCCATTGACTTCAGTGGAGCTGGGATTTCACCCTAAGTGCTTAGGTGCCTATGCGTGAATGAGCAACACAAAGCAGATAATCAGAGCGCTTTGGAATCCACATGCTGTATCTGTGCAAAGATACTGACTTTGGTTTGAGGTTTCTTTCTTTTCAGATGATACAATGAGCAAAATAGGTGGGTGATGGAGAGGAATACTTACTGGACTCTAACCTTTGAGTGTTTCAAGTGATTTTTGAGTAGACCACTAAAAAGTATCATCCCCCCTCCTCCCCACCCACCCCCGCCATACAGTAATTAATGAATGTAGCCAACTCTTCTTTTGTTTTGATGGATTGGGGAATGATACCCAGGGCTCATGGCTTCTTCTGGTTATCATTAATTTGGTGTAAGTTTCCTGCTTACAGAGACTTAACTTCCATACCTTCCAGTTTCCTCTGTAGCAAATGAAGTTTCTTTTGGAAGGTTTTATTGTATCTTGGACCTACAAACTTCCCCTGTCTTCATCTGTGGGTGAACAGAACTAATAGCTTGCACATGGATGAACAATAAAAGACATGTAAAGACACATCTATAGTGCCCCTGTATGGCTAATACTTTGGATTAAACACTTAAAATTAGATGAATAGATTTTAAAGCCAGAAAGCACCATTATGATCATCTAGTCTGACTCCTGCATAATGGAGGCCAGAGAACATCTCTCAGTAAGTTCTTCAGGGACCCCAGTAACTAGTGTTCACATACTTTACATCCATGTATTATATTTTTTTTTGTCCTCTCTCCCGCCTCCCCTTCTGGGTTGTATTTCAGATCTGAAAATCTAAAGTAACTTTGTTTTGCATTAATTGTGGGCTTTTTGTGGTGGTAAGGGCAGTCATGGGAGTTATAGAAACATGTAATGATAATATCAAGATAAATATTTTCTATCTACCTAAGTTCTTACATTGGCAACCATCACTGTAGTACTTATGTGCCTCTCTGTCCCAACCCATCGTGTAGTAGGCATAGCATTGCAAAGTTATACTGGAGGTATGTAGAAATTACAGTTGGGGCAAATAGCTGGTAATTCTGTGTGTGTGTGTGTATACACAAACACATAGGCACGCTTCATCTCTGCATATGTATCATTGTATAAAACAAGACAAGCGAATGAACTGCTGTGTAAATTTGTAAACATCCAATAAGAGTTCTCTTTTATTTGATGTAAGCAATTTGTGGAACTAGCTAGTGATTTTTCTTCTATTTTAGCATTGGCTGATATGGACTAAACATCAGGATACTCCATGAGGATGTCTGCAGAGGTATGATGGCTTCTCCTTCAGTCTGGTCACTACAGATAAGAATCCTGTAGAAGAAAGAAGGAGAGCAGAATACGTGAGGGTGTGAGTTGGTAAAAGCACTTTTTTGATGTTTGTTTATTGTGCTGTACTTTGGCATTTTATATCTGAATCCCAGACTGTGCAGCCTGCTGTACTGAGCAGGCATTTTGTGCATTAAGATGATGAGCTTGCAGGGGTTGTAATGAGTCCAAGAAGTTGGTAAAATTTACTATTTGAGTTGGAAGCACATTAAAGATTAACATGCCAGCTTAGCATCAGTTCTTCCTTTGCAGGGTAAATGTATTTTAAATTTTTAAGCAGCACCTAGACCAAGCCTGGAAAAAGAGATACCATAACCCAGGGAATATACATTATTAAACTTAGAGCTCCCAACTCGACTCACTTCCTTCATCTTCTAAAGTTTAGGGTTCTGAAAAGGAGGTTGAACATACTAGCATTGTGTCTGCTATGCTGGACTATTCTAGATTCAGCTGGCTCCAGTGGGAATTTTAATATGAGACACTTGTGCTCATTTCAGTAATTAGTGATTAGCATGTAATGTAACTGACTAATCAAAGATCAGCACTGGCTGCAATATAATCTCAAAGACGATACGGTTTCTAGTTCTTATCTTTGAGCTGCAGCCAATGTGGGGATACAAGTATCCATAGGACACAGTCACTGACTAAATTATTAACAGTGCTCCATTCAGGTGAGGAAGTAGCCTGTCAGACCGAGCTGTATAGTGTTGTGCTACACTGGACCATAAACAAGTTCAAAGCAAGTTTTGAATGGTTAGCTGGAATAATTGTTAACAACTGGCTTTAACAGCATACAGGATGGACATCCAGGTAATGTTAATTATGAGCGGATGTAGTCATGGATATATTAGTTAGTAGATGAAGATGCAGCTCTAGATGACATTAAGTGCTTCAGCAAATGTGTGGAGATTGCATTAGAATAGATTAGATTATGGTGTAGTGATTTTGAATGAATATTCTAAGAAAGCACATAATTGATGTAATGTAGTCATAAATAGCTGTTGATTGTAGACTCATTTCAAAAAGGTCATGGTGCATAGTCAGTAGTTGTTAAGATTCTTTTGGACCATACTCCGAAGCAGTAAGTGCTATTTTTATATTTGATATTTGCATACTCAGAAATTTAATTTCAAGTGGATTTAGATAAAGAAACTTTTTAAGATGCTACAGCTGAGCCAACAACTTCACTGTTATGTAAATAAAGGATCAACAATGGAGATGGCAGATACAACTCCAGTGTCAGGACAGCTAGCTTTTCCAACAGCAGATTAAAATGCAGAGGGTTGTAACAGCTTCTTGTAATCAAGATGCATGTTGTCAGGTTTTTGCTGATGATTTTCGCTTTGCCATAGACTGCAGAAAAGCTTACAAAGGAATTTATTTACTTGGGATAATTTAATAGCAGGCAACGGAAGTAAAAATCTGTGCAAGGCAGTATTCGCCACACCATATCACTAATGCCAACTGATTTCTGCATACCAACTAGATCTGAATTGAACTGATTTGGAAGAGTTTGGGAAGGTCTGAAAACTGGCCTATTCGGACAAGCATCAGATTCCTACAGCATCTGCATCTTATCCTGTCATACCACGTATTACTTATTCCAGAACTGTCTTGTTAACGTCTGGACTAGGTTGTAGTCTCCTTGAGCCAGAGCCATTGCCTTCCTATTCATTAAGTACTTCTTCTGCAGCAAAAGAAGTTTCTTTATCCAGCCTATTATTTATTGAACATCAGTGTGCTCAGCCCTGTTCAGATGTGGAAAAAAATGGTTTCCCATCCCCCCTTTCCACCTACAAAGGAAACTATAACACATATTAGAGGCAATAGAGTTTGCGCTCACAACACACATCATGAAGATCATTCATGACATGAATTAGATGTCCTATGGGGGCTCAGGGCTGAAAGACTTTGCAGAAGAGGTGTTTCAAGAAGTGATTTAAACAGAGAGGGAATCAGTTTGGCACATAAGAAGAGGGAGGTACTTCCCAGTGTAGAGGAGAAGCTCAGGAGAAGGTAAGCACTGGGGAGAGTGGCACAGGGATAGTACAAGCGTAGTCAGGACTGGAGCTGTGCAGTTGGCACAGTGAAGACAAGACAAAAGAACTTGATGTGGAAGCCAAGAAGTAAGCAAGCAAATTGATTCCAGAATAAGAAGTGGCCAAGGGAGGAGCATGAAAGATTACTTAACTGCAGTGTTCTGAATCAGATGGAGGGAGCCCTGGAAGAAGGTCACCATACTCAAGTCAAAAGATGATTTTTTTAGTTCAGTTGCATTTAATTTTTAATGAACTATATTCCTTTTTTCCCCTTTCAATTCCTCTGCATAAGGCGATGAGGTTAAAGGAAATAATGTGGTCTTCAACGTTAGTATCACCACTTGATCTGAGAGAGTGACCAAGGTTTGCTTTTTCTCATTAGTTAGAGTGTTGATAGTTAAACTTATTGTGAAGATCTGAGTGTTTAACTCTGATGATTCTGTTGGGGTTTGCTGGAGCATTGTGCTCCAGCAACAGTATTTTCTAAAATGTTTATTCTAGTGTGCATGTTATTTCCAAAGCTGCTGCTCTGGGGTAGAGCTTACTTTAACCCACCAAGGGTATTTAAATGAATGCAACATGTTGGTCTGAATATTTGAAATATAGCAATACATTTTCAAAGCAATTATCATCCAATTTCTGTGTTGGACAGCCTATGCTGGGTTAGCCACGAACTAACACCCCGATTCTATGAGGTGCTTACACACATGTCTAACTTTAAGCACATCGGTAGTCCATAGGACATGCTTAAGTACCTTGCTAAATCGGGGCATTAAAGATGAAGAATTGTTTGTGGTCTTTTTTTCCCCTTCTTCCTCTTCATAATGTATCTAGAAGGCCAAAAAAACATTCCTCCCTGGAAAAAAAATGGTTTTGTTTTTTGCTTTTATGTTTTTATGTTAGAAATATCAGGAATTTCAACTCCTGTCTCTCCCTGTTTTATTTGTGGTCTCTTTAAAGGATCTAGGGGTTTAGTTATTGAAGGTTGGGGGTGTTGTAAATTTGTTATTAGACCTTGTCTTCCATCTTTCCAAATGTTTGTTAGGAATTTGAGTTAAAGCAGAGTCAAACAAAAACAAACAGAATAAAAATCACTTCCCCTTGTCAGTTAACCATCTGTGCCTTATATCAGTGATGGCAAACAACTAGTTCGTCCTTCCAGGAAAAACAGAGAAAACAAGACCTGAATTTTTAAGGTAAAAAAACCCAGAGCAGAATCTCACATCACACACCTAATTTTTCGCCTTTGAAGATCAGCTTTAAAGATACTGTCCAACTAGCACAGTAATCATGCTGACGCCAAATAGTAGTTCTCCAGGCAAAGTCACCCTGTGTATCACAGACTGGGTAGATGTAATATTGTGAAGATTGTTGCAGTGCTTCCAGCTCGTGATAGCATGCCACCTACCAGTTGTTTCTGAAATGTCTTGTTAATATCTGAACTAGATTGTAATCTCCTAGATGCAGGAACAGTTTCTTCCTATTTGTTAAGCACTGAGCCTGGGATTTGCGAAGGAGTCTAAAGGAGTGGAAGAACTTTGTAAACGTGTGTTCAAAAATAAATCAAGCTTCACCCTACTGTTTATTTCATGGGCCAAGCGCACTGCCCTCGGGAGTCCTGGCTCAGCAAATAGCAAGTCACAGCTCAGGGCAGGGCCAGCTGAGTAGTGGGTGGTGTTAGCAGGACTCTAATCTGAGTGGGCGAAGGTGGCCACCAGCCATGAAATTGGAGATTTTACAGGAACATTAATGAAGGGCAAAGGAAAGAAAATGTTTTGCCTGGAGTGAGCTGTGCACACTTAACAGTGGCTTAGGCCTAGCTTTGTCTTTATTTCTCTTCTTACTCAGGTGCCTATCTAGTTAGTTACCGTTTTAAAGGAGGTTTCAGTGAACATTCTCTGTGCAGTTATTGTACCAGTAAACATTGTCACCGTCTCAGCTTAATATGAGACATCTGAACACTGTACAAGATGATGCACTTGAACTAGGGTGACCAGCCAGCAAGTATTAAAAATCAGGACAGGGGGTGGGGGTAATAGGAGCTTTATATATAAAAAAAACCTCAAAAATCAGGACTGTCCCTATAAAATCGGGACATCTGGTCACCCTAGCTTGAACAGAATAGCACTTTCAGGTCAAATACTGTAGCTGCAATGTTTGTGAGAAAGCTTCCTACCATGTACAGGATAGAACACATTCTGTTCTCTCTCTCTCCACTTTCTTTCTTAATTCACTACCTACCCAGAATGAAACTTCTCTAACTCCAGGAAGATTTGGATTCAGTAATAACCCTCAGTAACAAGAAGGGTCATTGCAAGAAAGAATTACAGACTCATAAGGACTAACCAGCCTTCCCTTTTCCTTGGAAAAATCCACATACCCTGTTTACACAGTCAGGACTTCTCCACTACATCAGTTACCAGTCAGACAAACTGTGGTGAGGTCTAGCTTCACAGGGAACATTCAGAGCTAAGGGTAATTATCATCACCTCCTCCACCTGTTTCCCACACCAAAGTTGGATAGGGCAGATTTCTGTTGGTTTCTTGTCTTAGGCTGCCAACCAGCTCCAGTGTAGGCCTCTTGTACAGATGGGAAATTGTGGCATAGAGAGGTTAAGTGACTAGCCCAAAGTCAGACAGGAAGCCTGTGCTGGTGTAGGGGCTTGAACCCACATCTCCCTGCCTTAGGCCAGTGCCTTAACTCCCAGACCATCCTTCATCTCCAAGGATTAGTAATTATCAAAGCTAAGTAATATAACTCAATGTAAAGTTACTTCATTTTAATTGCATTTTGTTTTCAAGTCCCTTGGAAATAGACATTTTGATAGTCACATCGTCTAACTCAAATAGACTTAGAACTCTGAAAGTTTTGTAGCAGCCTAAAAGGCACTATAGTAAATTTATAAGGGTCAGCTCATCTATTGATTTTAAGATTTGTCAGCCTACAGTTGCATTACAAAATCTAATTTCCTGAAGCAGTCACCCATGTAGGTTAGGTGGAAGTTTTAAAAGATGAAGGCATTACAACATCTAACAACTTGTTAATAACTTATTGATCATAATAAAGCTGACTGTAGTTACTGTATTTCTATGAAAATATTACAGCCAAATATTCTTTTTTATATCTTCCCTTTCCCTATCTTAGAACATAAACAAAATTATCCCTCATGGACAGCAGTATATTTTCTTCTCTACTCCAGAAGCCATTTAGTAGATAAGCTATTAAACCAGCATTCTCTTTTCTAGAGAAGGGGAGAGTTACAGCTACCATCCTACAGTATCCTACTTATTACTTAATTACTTAAGCCTAAAGTGCCTTTAATAAGGGCTCATTGCTGCCACCAAATGACACCCGTTCACTTACAGCCACGTTATTTTTTAACCATGTCCTTAAGTGATGTGTTATGTGCACCTGCTTTCTCCCAATTGTTAACCGGATTTCCCTGTGTCATGTGATCTCTGGGGATTAAGTATCCTTCTAGCCATAAGCTCAAACAGCTGAGTCACCTCCATGAGGTAGTGCACCAGTAACATATAAAGTGCTCATAAAGGGCAGCTTGTTGTTTAGGTGGGAGTGGGGTTAGTTGTTCTGCTCAGTAACAACATGGAGGAGATGGTGAGTTGCTAATCTTTTAGGTTTTTATGCAAACACGCTTTATTGCAAGAGTTCTTTTTTTCACTGCAAAATTAAGAGCCCCATCAGCCCCTTAGTGCTTAGATTGATGGTCTGTAGAACCCCAAAGGATGGGGATGTGAAAGAAAGTAGTAAGCTAGGCTCCTCAAACTAAAAGGAAAAGGGGAGAGATTTGCTGGCCAGTGGAGAAGAACAGATGTTTAAAAACAAAGCATTTAGGGAAATACGTATCTCTGATAGATGTATAAAAGGCCATATCTGTTTTAAGAAAATCTCTAGAGAGGGAGGGAAAAGTCTGTTTCTCCTGTGGTGTACCCCCCCCCCCCCCACGCTCTTTAGGGTCCTGACATGTATGTGGGGAACAATAAACATTTATTTTTTCTTTCAGAAAATTAGAATGCTCTGCCCTAGAGCCCTCTTCCTTTGTCCACTACTCCCTACCCACAGTGGTGACAGAAAGTCTGTTAGAGGACACCTCTCATTCTTTCTCTAGCTGAGTGGCCTCCACCATGTGTCTGTCAACTGGAGAAGTTCCAGTGGCCAGTTCTCTTTTTGCTGAAAGAACAGGTTTGCCCAATACTAAACATTAAAAGGCCTGGGGATAGGTACTCTTTTACATAATGCTGTGAAGCTTCAATCCATCCTTTACCTGCTGGTTGAGGCAGTTTTGTAACATATAGTTCACTCTTTGGGTATAATGTCAATGTCTGTGTATTAAGCTATCTGCAGGGCTGGTTTGTGTCTTACGTTCCTAAAATTTCAGGCTTCAGGGCTTCGGCTAGTCACCTGTAGGGGTCAGGAAGTGGTTTTTTTTTTTTTCACCCCAATGTATTCAAGATTTGAGGTGCTGTTTATTTTTGTTTTTGTTTTTGCTCTTCTTCTCTGAAGCATCAAAGATGGCCATAGCTGGAGGTGGGGAAACTGGGTGGGGTGGGCTGGTTCATTTACCTTTTTGAAGATAAAAGGCATTTCATTTTGGAAGCCTTGGGCAGACTGGATAAATGATCTGTTGGATTTGCTGAGAGTGATGTCAGATAAGCACAGAAATTTTGTCTGGAATTCACCTGGACCAGAGCATTCCCTGTGCCTCGCTATCCAAGGCCAAGTGCATGAGTGCCTACTGACTAGCAATACAACATGCATGGAAGATCATGTTACTCAAATATCAGAAGTCTGAATTACTTAATTACGGTGTTATGAACCAGCAAGGACGCTGCCCAAAACAGCCATCTTGTCCATATCTATAAGACTGATTAGATGTGGTTTCTCTATCTATAATGAAACTGAAGTACATTTGCTAATTTTTACCAAGAGGTTGACCAATCTCCAGGGTAATTTGAGACCATGATTCACTCTCTACATCTATAGTCACCAGTGTTATTACATGCTGTGTGGTGTTATCCACAGTGACACTTGCTGACGATAGAGAATGCAGCTATGCAGGGAGAATTACCACAGAAGATACTTTGCCTGATCCAGCAGCTAAACAAATCTTTATCTAGTTAAAATAATGTTGTACTGTAGTAAATACAGTAAAATGTGAGCATAAAAGTACCATCATAAATGTAAGTTAATTCTCCAGTAAGCATTCTGTCATATTTGTAACACTCCAGGCAATAGTATTGTGCTTAAATCCATTGCACAAAACTTGGATACTATAACAGCTGTAGTCACTGATTTCAGTAAATTTAAATTTGGTCTAGTGATATTTTTTTTTTTTTAAGACTCTTGTCATGCTTCATATGTCTTCCCTCCCACACTGTCTCTTCAAGATGTACTTAAAGGATATTACTTTTATTTTGTTCACTTACTGTTTAATTTGCAAAAATAAAAATTTCTCACTGGATTACCTCTTCTGTTTACCAGTTCAAATTACATGCCTTTCTCTTGTAGTTTCTTACCAGGTGAGAAGAATGTCAAAGAGCATTTGCTGGTTCCATTTTTTTAGAGTCAAACTTGTATAAAAAGGAGGAATTCTCCAAATGGGGAGGTTCCATCATTTAAAAGTGCATATGTCTTTTTTTGTACAATAGAAGGATCTTATCATTCCAGCAGAGGAATGGGACTTGGGAAATCTGAGTTCAATTCCTGTGTCTAGCCCAGACTCCATGTGACCTTGGGCTGGTTACTTAATCTCTGTGTCCTCATCTATAAAATGGGAATAATACTTCCTTTCTCCCACCCTTTTGTTTAGTTTGTAAATTTTTCAGGACTGACTGCCTCTTACTAAATTTACGTACATGACCAAGCACAATGGAGTGTAATCTTTGTTGGATTACTGTAATAAAAATAATACAATACTGTAACCTGAGGGGAAGATACGGTGTGTGCAAAGCCTGGAGGCTATGGTAAATAAGATCAAACTAAATATCTTGTAGTTTTGTTTTTGGAAATTGATTGTAGAAGAAATGTTTACTTGAAAAGAATAAATGGGGGTAAATGGCCCTGCTACCCTGTGTATTCATCTCTAGTCATCAGAGCTAAATTGATGTCTGGCCCCACATTTTAGCCAAAGGGGAAAGGATACTAATCATGCTATAAATTTTATTACCCAGGAGTGGGGGAAACCCCATTCCATTAACTTGCCAATGGTTAATGATAACATTACCTTAATGTATTCAAGGACTCTTCTGTTTCTAGCCACAGGGTTGCATAAATCAATGGTTCTCAAACTTTTGCATTAGTGACCCCTTTTCACACAGCAAGCCTCTGAGTGTGACCCCCCCTTATAGATTAAAAACACACTTTTAAAATATATTTAACTCTAATTATTATAAATGCTGGAGGAGAAGCGGGGTTTGGGGGAACAGGCTGATGGCTCATGGCCCCCCACATAATAACCTTATGACCCCCAGTTTAGATTTATGCCGGGGTTCTTATAGTTCTTGCCTTCCAGAAGTTTCAACCCTGAATTTCTTCTTTCTGGCTGAAGATACCAGCTTATTATCTAGCTCTGATTTTTTTTTTAATGGAGCTGATCAGCAGTAACACTGTTTCTAGCAAGGCATGATGTTCTACACATAATGAAGATTCAGCAGCTGTCTTTGGTCTAGTGGTTGTAAACCTGAGCACGTCACTGTTGAAGAAAGTGATGGTAGCTGCATTAGAAAGCAAAGATTTATGAAGCGTAGGACACTCTAATTCTTCATGTTCAAGTTTTAAATCTTATGTACTATATAGCACGTTATAAGTTCCCAAGTGAAACATAGCCTCCTTTCAGTTTACTAGCCTATTACCTCCCTGTGGAGGAGTTAGCAGGTGGACATCAGGCTGCAGCAGTGTCTAGACAGATAACTTGCACAGGGGCAGCAAAATGGTCATTGGACTCAGTATATTCATATCATTTTAGTGTAAAACAGTTACTCATAACTTTTTGTGTAACTTTTATCAATAGTGTGCAAAAATACATTAAAATTAACAGTATTGCCATCTGAAGTCATTTTAGATATTTGACAGTGTTCCTGAGATGCTTTTTCATTATACGAGGATAGATGAGTTACTAACCTATGTCTGAGGAGCAGGATTACTGGCATTAACTCAAAATTTGAGCTCCTCATATTAACCTGACAGGCAATTGTTTTATTAAAGCTGACATGTTGAATGGGACTCTCTAAAGATATTCTTTACCTGTCTCATTGTGTTAAAGTGGGGAAAGGAAAAGGGGGCTGAAGAGAGACGGGACTGAGTGAGGGTGAGAGATGGCAGGTGGAACAGAATATCTGTACTGGTTTCATGTATTGAACCGCCCAGCTTAGCCGATGTAGACCGCATAACAAGAAAGAGTTGCTAAGAACAAATCTCTATTGTTCCCTGTCATCTTTAAATGAGTGTCAAAGTAGGCAGGGGGGCTTTGACCGTTAACCGCACAATTTAGCTTGCCTGTTGTGTCCGGTAGGCCCCACCTCCTTGGAGTTTCTCAGATTAGAAAAGAAGGCCTCAGTCCCTTATAAATGGGCCAACTCTTCTCCTTTGTGTGCAGACTGCCCAGTGTGAAATCTGCAGTGACGTTAAATGTTTTCTAATGAATAATTACTGAAAGGAAATGTAAGAATATATGTGTAATGGATTGTAGGGCATTAAAATGTTTTATTTTGCGCACAAAAATGTTGTCCTTCACAAGCACCACGATTGTTTCAAAAAGCCTTTTGTGTGGGTTTGATTCTCAGTGGATTATCTGTGAGCTCTTGCATTTCAAATAGAAATCAAAAGGGTCCTTTGGCAAACTAATGTTTTTCAAAATGGCAGCCATGAAGCCCATTTAGTATTTAAAGTTTGGGTTTTAAAGAAATGTTTGAACTCTGGAGATTTTCTCACTTTTTTCTTTCTTTTGATTTTTGAAAGTGAAGTAGTTCACCTCGACCTCTCCTATTCAGAAGGACAGACAGTCACCCTTTAACAAGTCTATAGTAGACTATTCCCTAGATACAGACAAGAGGCCTTAAGAATTGTTGGCATTTCTCTGGGCTGTTGATTAACCTGAAAACCTTCTTATTCTGTATTCTTTTGAAAAGAAATTAGGTTACAATGTGTACATGTTTTCCACAATATAATTGTATTTATGAATTCTGTTCTTTGTAAACTGTGTACTGTAGTTCAGATATTCTAGTTACATTTTAGCCCTGGAACAAGCAAGCTTCTTGCAGTATTGAACTGCTCAGCAGTTGTAGAAGAAAACCTGAAATGCCGCTTAAATGTGAAAAACATTATGGGGATATCTTGTATGGACCACAGTCTTTGAAGTTGAAAATGCACAATTGTTGCTTGTATTTGTAAAGTCTGCATTGTTCATGTTAAAATCAGAAGTTCATTAGGAAAGCTACATAAGTATCAATAATTTCCCTCTCCCAGGATTTTCAGTGTAGTTTTAATTTCTAGTGAAGAGTCTAATTTGTCTCAAACAGGCACAAGGGTTGAGGTTTTGATTTGCTGGGTGAGTTTTAGAAGTCTCTAACATTTCTGATAGTGCCAAGAGTATATAAGGGTTTCTAAATAATCCTTGGAAGAATTTTCTCATAGAAACTATCTTGAGAAGGAGGGTAGAAGGCCTTCAGTGCTTATTGTGGAGAGAGGGATCTCTAAGATTTTGGGGCTCTTTGTTGCAGTTTTTATATTGACCAATATTTAACAAGGGGCTTCCAAGTTCTGTCCCCTTCTTAGCCCCTGATAAATCTTGTGACCCAGGATGCAAGTGTTGGCAGAGGAAGGGTGAGAGTGTGAGTAATATTATAGCACATTTATTCACTGTGTGTCACTTGCAATATAGTGAAGACCTCATTTAAGAGCTTAGGGGTTAACCTTTAAGGAGGAATGTTTTTATAATTCTGCCATTTGGTGCAGTGTGGTCCCTTCCACTTCTTTAAAAAGAAAAGTAGTCTGCAGATATGTGTTTGAGCCACAAGGGTGTGTCCAGAGTATCCGGGGGGGTGTCCTCCAGAGGAGGAAATCACCCTACAGTTGCCATCAGCTCAGTGTTTGAGTTCTAACTTGTGGCTCAAGAGCACCTTTCAAGCACATGACAATGGAAGTGCTCATGGAAGAGGATAGATTTACAGCCCTGGGGACAGGGAGTGGGACAGGGCCCCATCTATCTCCAGAACAGGGACTACACAGGTAGCCGCACTGTGAGCATCCCTAGGTGAACCCTCCAGTGTGCCTCAGCCTGGCCCCTGATTGAGGCAACTGCTAGGGAGGTGAAGAGGAAAGTACATTTGCCAAAGCCTATTCAGTCCTTAGTGAGTCTGCAGGCCCTACCAGCCAGGGAGACTGACTAGTGTGCCCTCAAGACTTTTTTTTTTTTTTTGTTCCTGTCATCTTTTAATAAAAAAAGTGTTCCACTCTGTGGTTTCATGGTTCAGCTCTGTCACTGCATCCCTAGTCAGCCTCTTTCTTGAGACTTAAGCAAAGGAGGCAGGTATATAATCTGGGAAGCTTTCCTGGTGCATCTCTAACACAGGAGTGATCCATGCAACTGAGGGTCTGAGGCTGTTCTCATTAAAGTCAAAGGGAAAACATCCACTGAACTCAGTGGGAGCAGGAGCACTATCTATGGCAACACCACCTGTTGCAGTGAAGATATATACTTCTCATGTCCAAGATTAAGCAGATTTAGTGTGGGGAAGCAGCCCTGCTAATGAGGGGAGCTGTGAGATCTGTCCTGAGCATCACCAAGAGGCTTGACCTTATTTTCACTTCTGATTTAAACCAGAAGCCCCAAAAGGCTAACTGCACTAAATCACTGCCACTAGCCTTTCTATTTATTTACATCTCAAGGGTAGAATGGTGAAAGAGCTGAAAAGGGGTCTTATATGTATCGTGACCAGTTTCTCAGGATGGCAGCCAGTCATGGAGATGTGCAAAGCCATCAGTAATTGGCTCTGCCAAATTTGTGTCTCAAACCTGAAATAGGACATGCTAGCTCAGTGTAAAGCGTGGGAATCCCACTATTTCTAGAAGATCACAAGACCTTGCTTCTATCCGTCATGAAGTGTTCCAGTCAGTGAGTGAATTTTATTTTAAGCAGACAAAAGCTTTTGCTGAGACAAAAGGCTAGTTTTTAGCCACCAAAAATCTTAGAGTGGAGAAGGTAGAAAAATTCAGGGCATATGTGCTTAGGGCTGTGCTGCTTGTGAAGTAGAGTCCTGCATGGGACTACTTATTTCATCCTGTCCTGCCATACCCACTCCCACATTGTTTCTTACAGCTTTATCCCACTCCCACTCCAAAAACCTTAGATCCTGCAAATCCCAGAAGAGACAGATTCCTCCATGCTACTAGAACAAACATGGTCTGTGAATACATTTTACATAAGAGGAATTCAGACACCATTTTTATCACTAAAAGAATAAAACATCTTGCTTAAACCATTTTAAAAAAAGCGAACTTGAACTCCTGCTTATCATAGACATCAAATCTTTCTGTCCCTTGCTTAAATTTAAGTATTAAAACCTTTATTTAAAAACTTGCTTTACATTGCTGAAATTCTATTTATGACCAACTGAAGAGAGATTTAGTGTTTTTCCTACAAATTACCTCAGTTTGGTTTTTTTGGCCACCCAATCCTGTCTGCAGCAAAGTACATGTTCTCTGCTCCTGTTATTATGGTGGCAGCCCTATTGTGAAGGTGCTCTTTTTCCTCTTTCCCTCACTTGTTTTGGTACTACAGAGAATTTTCCCCCTACCTCCAGCACCTACCATTGACATTTGGCTTTTACTCAGAAGGTATTGTAATAGCTAGTTCCGAAGGGACATAATTAGCAACAGGAACACAGGTGGCCTTGTGACATGCTTTTCTAAATCTGGTCTGGTTGGCAAGCCAGAAACTTGTACAGCCTGTCAATGGGATCCACTGCAGTGGCTTTAGCCTACTTTATCTTGTAAATTTGGGAGGGGTGGGTATAGCAGATAAAACTTCACCAAGGAATGGCAGGAAGTGAGAGTCACAAACTCCCTAAAATCAAGTCTCATAGGATTGGCCTGTAATTTAAGGAAATCTGACTGTGCTATCCTGCTATCCATGTAGACTGATGTTGTAGTGAAATCAGCTAGGTGATCAGTGTTACAAATTAACTGAACAGTCAGTCAAGTAGTAGCCATGTTGGTCCCAAAATATAAGACACAAGGTGGGTGTGGTAATATCTCATATTGGACCAACTTCTCTTGATGAAAGAGCAGCTTTCAAGCTACACAAAGATCTTCTTCAGATCTGGGAAAGATACTCAGTGTCACAGCTAAATAGGAGATGGAACAAATTATTTAGCATAAGTAGTTATCACATTCTAAGAGACTCTTCAAGGTGAAGTGGCCTGTTGGCAACCTCAGCCTCAAACTGAAGTAGGTAAATCAAGATGATGTGAGTTGGGAGCATTGTGTAGTGGGAACTAGCACATTGTGTGGTGCTGCTATTCCTGCCTCAAGCCCATGCTCTCAGACCCTCACTTTTATGGACACTAAAATTATTTGTGAATCTGTTGAAAAATCTTTTATGATGGCTGTATATTATCAAAAACATTAATTCCTGCATATATTTAAAAATAAAGCTTAATACTGGTCTGAATGAAGACCTAAAGTGAGTAATCAAGTGATCTTCTAGTAACCCTTGTTCTCCTTCAACTGTACCATCCTTCTTGGTACTTTCACTTTGTCATATATAGCACCTAGGCCCCAATGCCGTAAGGCACCCTGTTAAAGTTAGTGGTGCTTTGTGTGAGTGCAGGGTTTTTTTGTAGCCCACTGTTTAGGGCAGAGAACTTATCTTCACGTCAGTTCCGAATGATGTCCAGCACGCTTTCCAGTGCTTTCAAAATAACAGATATAACAATGTTCCCCTAAACGGACATGACCATTCCTCGCTACACGGTATTGCCACAGAGAAGAAGCAGCCAAAAAAGCACAGCACTTAGCTTTAGAGCCATTTGGGAAATTAAAAACACACAAACTTTTAACAAAAAATGGTAATACTTTAGCAAAACTTCTTGTGGACATTTCTTTGTTTGTACCAAAATCAAACTCTTCTTGGAGGTGGATGAAGAATCTAAGCCTCTTCAGAGTTTGGTTCTTTTTGGAACTGTCTTTGCATCTCATCTTTTTGGGGGCTAAAACAAATTGCTTGGTGGATAAACTAGCCAGCTAAATGAATAGGAATAGATTCCCCGAGAGAGCTCACATTTCAGTAAATCAGAAGAATCCTTGATTCTCATAGGTAAGCTGTGAGGAGAGATTTCAGGATGACAGAACAGTGAGTCTCCCATATTCACTAGGTGAGGGTGGGACTTCATCTGAATAATTAGCATTGGATTTGGAAAAATCCCACCTTAACTAACATGGTGGCAAACTCATTTCTTAATGACCATTTGAGCCAAACACAGTGGTGAGACAATGCTGCATTAATCTGAGCACAGTCTAGCCCAGAAATGAGTGCAGGATCTTTGCCCAAAGGGGAACAGTGTGTCAGTTACTGATATAAAGTCCGAGTCGTCCTTGTGGTACCTTAGAGACTAACAAATTTATTTGGGCATAAGCTTATCCCAAATAAATTTGTTAGTCTCTAAGGTGCCACAAGGACGACTCGTACTTTTTGTTGATACAGACTAACACGGCTACCACTTTGAAACCAATTACCAATATGTTAACTTGTAAACAAAATAAGCTAAGGAAACTTGATCAGCTAGGCAGCTCCTGGGATTTCAGGATTAGTCATGCATTCATGTTCCTGGGTTTGGAAAGAAGACTGGCTCTTTGCATTCCATACTGAGCGGATGTTCTAGAATACTATCAGAATTATACATTCCTCTTGAAAATGCAGACAGGCTGTGTTTTTCATTTTAAACATTATCTCATTAAAATGATACACTCAACCTGGTTACAATACAGTAGCTGCCTGACAAAAGCAGCGTGAAAAATTAATGTCACCAGCAGTTCAGGGGCAAAAAATATGGGGAAATGGCTTATATTGTGATATGGTTTGGGTTCTGAACTTCCTTAGGTCAGCCAGGGTTAAGGCCTTCAGTATCCGTTTTCAGTTCTGTTTGCTTTGGCAGAGCAGTGTCAGTAGCAGACTTGTAAGACACTTCTTAGTTAGCTAAACGCATGCAATGTTTATCAAGCAGCAAAACACCTAAAATATGATTTGCATCTTAAACGCCCCATTTAAGAATCGCTTTACCCTGGGAGAAATGTTAGGATAAGGAATCATCTCTCATCTAAGCAGCAGCAATGGAAAGGCTTAAATAGAAAGTCTTATGCAGGTAACAAGAAGAGGTCAGTGAAAGGGAAGCTAGGGGTGGGAGTTGGCACATATACAACAAACTGTAAGGTGAAAGGGGTGTGGGGTTCTGGGAAGAGAACAGGCTGTACCTTGCTGAGAGAGGAGGATCCAAAAAAGAATGATTGCAATGTAATGCATATAGTCACATGTATTAGACTTTAAAGACTGGTGCTTAGATACTAGTGACACATGAAATACATGCCAAGCCCAAGACAGATCTCTGGCACCCCAGAACTGACAGCTCAAGTGAGTTGAAGATAATCCAAAATTAGTGACAGTTGAATTAGGATATTCAGGAATAGTTCAATGGAAAATATTGTGGTTCGTTACTTATTGGGAGATACCAGTGCAGCCTAGTCCAGCACAGCTATGACTGAATGTGTGTAGGGAAAAGAGTAGCGCAATGCCATTTTCTTCCAGTTAAGGTCAGTATTAAAGTGTGTATTGGGAAGGTGCTGAATGCTTCTGACTGGACAAATCTAGGACGAGGCTTCTTTAACTTCCACACCATAGCCTGCTCGTTGGTTTCCATTTACCTTTTTGCCTTAGCAGAGAAACTGCTCTGATCAGTTAGAATTTTCTCCAAGAGCCTGTGTCTTAAGAGGCCTTTCTCTAGCCCATGGCCAGTGGGATTGGGTCATTCCTCCCCATTCAGTGTTCTACAGATGGGCTTGCAAAGTCTCTCTCAGCTGGAAATACAACTTGAAGAGTTTGGGTTTAACTTTTGTGGCTAGATGCAAACCCTAAACTTTGGGTTCACTCATCCCCCACCCCCATCAAAATCCTCCTTTCACCAGATCCTACAGTCTGAATGAATGTTTGATTTGATGCATTCATTTCCTCTCATTGTCATCACCCTGGAACAAGTAACTTCTGATCCGTTCATGACCTGTGCTACAAACAGTGACTCTGTTAACTCTGATAAACTCTTGTACACTTTGGTCAGGTCTTACAAAAGTTGTTCTCCTTCCTGGCTGTATTCGTGAATTCCTGTTCGTGGGACTATGTTCCAATCAGAATTGAAATTGCAGCAAGTTTTTAAGGAAGTCCAGATGATTAAAATTAGAAAGCATTCCTTTGTTGATTGGTGAGGAAAGTAGCTGGGGGGAAAAACAGACCTACCAGGTAAATCTTTATCCTGTATGTTCTGTGGCATAAATATAAAATGTGTATTTAAGAATGTAAATTAATCACCTCTTTAGAGGCTGACTCCTACAGATAAACAGTGTAGGATGGTATTTCCAAAAAGACTCTAGTCTGTTTCATGGTGGAAAGATGTCACTTATTATACTGTTGTGATGAAGTGGAGATTTTTCCCTTGTGATGTTGTATGTGAGTCTTACTGTTGAGCCTATGTGAGTTTTTTTTACTGTTTTGCATGAATACTGTGTGACTCAGTTTCTCTGTGTGCTGCACCAATGTCTAGGCGGTGGGAATAAGGATGAGAGACTCTAGTTGAGACCTTTGGCAGCAGGTGAGACTGCTCCAGTTGCCTGCCCATAGGCTATGGCTGGTGCTCTTCGTAGTCTGAGACCCAGGAGGGGGATGCAACCAGGTGACACTTTGTCTGGGAACCAAGACAAAGATCAGGAGGTGGAGCACTGGGGGATGCTGTGGTCGGGTTGCTTGAAGCTGGGCAGTCTGCCTGGGGGGACTGAAGATGGGAGTCCTGGGTATCTGGACCAGGATTCCACCAAGATGGACTTGGCTGAAAGTCACAGATTTCTGTGCTAACAAGTTCTGTTCTACACTGTGTTCCTGTCAACTAATAAACATTCCATTTTACACTGGTTGAGAGTCACAACTGACTGCAGAATTGGGGTGCAGGGCCTTCTGGCTTCCCCAGGAGCCCTGCACGGGCAGACTCACTGTGGGAAGTGCACGGTGTGGAAAGGGATGCTGAATGCTCAGAGGTCAGATCCAGAAAGGTCGAAGCTGTGTAAGCTTCTTGCCCTGGTGACAGTATGCTCAGAGAGAGAGGAGGCATGCTGCCCTAGTCCTGACTAGCTTCATATGGAGTAGTTCCAGAGCATTAGCCCCATGACTCTGTGGCAACTGTATTCTCAGATAATGTTGAATAGCATTTGAAAGGAAGGTGAACATCAAGAGGACAGTTCTTGTGACTCTATCCTAGATAAATGTTTGGTTTTTTTTAGTATTTCTGGCATACTGAAGCTTGTAGTTCATACCTTGCCAGACAAGAAAATTCCTGCAGAACTAGCTTTTACTGAATTTGGATGTTTGTGACATCTATAACCAAGTGATACAAAACCAGATATGAATGCTCTCCTGTGTTTTTGTAGAAGTTCCAAACAGACTGAATCAAGTTGCTGCTTTGTTCCTGTCAGAATGGTCATTCAATACTATATTATGGAAGAGATCAGAATGAACTAATTCTTGCAAATTTATAACCCCTTTAGAGACACTAGAAATGTGTCCTAACTGTTCCTGTCCCTAGCATCTTAGAAAATGTCAGCACTAAAAGTATAAAACTTGTGAATCAGTTTACTTTCATTCCACACATCTGCTTCAGTAGTGATGCCATGCAGATCAAAAACTGAGGGGTTTCAAGCCCTAACACTACTTTTAGTTTTGTAAAGAGTCAAATTCAGGGTTTACAGTGTGTTAAAAGCATGCTGGAATTCATGGTGATTTTTCTCTCTTCCTGTACACCTTGGTCTTCTATGTACTGTAGAGAGTCCAGTATTTTCCTGTAGGTATCTATTCTGTTAAGAACTCGAAAATAATTCTGAAGGTGAGCTTCCAGATACAATGTTTGAGTAAGGGCAGGTTTCATGCACAAAGATCAAGTCCTTCACACATGACTAAAAATACAGCCGCCACTTCTACCTCTGGGTTGGAACACAAGTTGCTTAATGAGGGCCCAGCAATAGTACGAAGCAATTCAGAGGATGTAGTATTTCTTTCTTCCACTTAAAATTAAAATTCCTTTAAGAGAATGTCCCTGCATCTGGACCAAAAGTTTAACTCCAGTAATTACAATGAGATTTTTTTTAATAACTAAGTGGTCAAAACCTCTCTGTATATCTGAAACATGTGGCAAGATTACTTCTGAAATTGGGGGGCGCGCGGGATGGATTTTGTGACGCGGAGATGCTTCATTTTTATGAAACCAGGTAATGCACTTAGTGTGTTCGTAGACAGGGTTAATGTACTGCATGTCTTGTGAAAGAATGACTAGCCTCTGAGCTCAATTAAATCTCCTTATCCCAGGCCTATAACAAGTTGTGAACTTCAGTTCAGTGCTTTGATACGCCTTTGGTGAAATTCTTCTTGCATGATTGTACTTCTGACAGCAAGACTTGCTTTCTTCCATTCATGCTATCCAGACCTTCTCCAAAGCTCAAGTCCAGAGTCAAGGTTTGCCAAAAATCAGTAGAAACTAGAAATAAAAGCAGAAATAGCATTTTATTCTGACTTTTCCTGCAGTTTCTGGTAAAAACTAAAATAGCACCACAACAGCTACATAAATAGCCTCTCACAACATCCTTTCAACGCCAGTTCCCAATCTTTTGTGCATCATCATTTTGAGAGAGAGTAGAAAATATCAAGAACCACTGTCATAAAGGCCAACACAATAATACCAGACATGAGACTTACATTACAATTCCCATATCTGATAAACCTTTACATAAGTATAGTGATCTTCAGCCAAATTTATTTCTCTAGTCTAATTCACCAAGTCCCAGAACAGCTCAAAACATTTTGAGCTCACCTTAACTTCATTTTTTTTTTTAATTTTTTTGGCCCAATATAAGGAAAGTAAATCATGCACAGAGTGAGAAATGAGTTCTTGGAAATGTGTAATGTTTATACAGGACTTTTGAAATTTAAGTGCTATAGAAATTATAAAGAATATCCTACTTGTCCACTTGCTAGTGTTAAATATGTCCACTTAACACATTAAAAACGGAAGGGTAAGAAATCTAATGCAATCTCTAAATCAGAACAGAATAGCTGTATCCCAGTCATGGGAAAGACCGTTAATTATAAAAGTATTTTTCCAAGGTAATCTGTCAAAAATGAATAGCGCAGAGAAATGGAGAGGCCTTTTGCTCAGCAATAGCCCTGGCACAGTGTTCCGCTGTTTTGAGAGGAGACCGCTAGCCGAGACAGCATTGTTGTCTCCAGATCACTCCAAAAGTGCAGTGTCTCCAGCCAGACAACTCGGTTGTATCTAGTAATCATTGCATCCTTACGTCCAGAACGCTTTCCTTGGTGTATGGAGACATCTGCTGTCCAAACTTAAAAAGTTGTTCCTCATCTGCTTGTAGGAGGCTTAAAAAATGTCGTCGTTGTCCTCCATGCAGCAGACGCAAGTTTAATTTTTATTTCCTTGGGAAAACTAATAAGGTCAGAGGCAGCACCTGTGTTTTTCGGAAGACCCTCCTTTTTTAAAGTCGCCCCAGCTGCTGTAGCTTGAGCAGCTCACCTGATCTCCTTGTATCTGAACTAAACCAACTCAGCTGGAAGCAGTTGAGATGACTCAGACAGGGGGTTAGTGGCTTGTCTAAATTAATAGCTCATCTGAGTTGAGGAACCAGGTTTGTCTGGCTTTTGGGCAATTGTGTTAAGTTCTAGAGAACCCTATGTGAAAACCTGAGCTTTCTTTTTTCTTTCTGTCTAATCTTGGTTGTCTGGAAAAATTAATCTGTTATGGAAGCTCAGATCTTCATTCTAATGGTCAAATCTTGAGTAGGCTTGGGGTTCACAGTAATGGGAAGCTAATTGTCACAGTGCCAATAAACCCACATCAGGATTGAATTTCCCACTGGTTAGAGAAATGCAGTTTTTTTGAAAACTCCAGTTTGAGGATCTTCCTAGTATAGTATTTGGATGACTGACTGTTCCAACTGAGCTTTCGTTCTGCAGGGCAGCTTGCCTTACTGCAGCCTATTAAGGTACAAACAACCTAGGAGAATATTTCATACCTGGGGACTGTCTGGCAGATCAGATATAAATATGCATCCTTTACGTTTTAAAGGATTGTCACCATTCTTCTCTTGCTAATTACCAAAGCTGTGTTTGAGCTGAAATTTAAGGTTGCTTCCTTGTGCTTCACTGTAGGATCGTTAATGGTGAATTGGCAGCATTAATGCTATCTGTATTTAGCTTGGGTACTTACAGCTCCCATTACACTAGCCCACCTGGGCACCTCAGTCTTTAGTGAATTTCTCCTCACAATAATGCTGAGGCAGGGCAGTGCTGTTATCTCCATTGTGCAGATTGAGAACTGAGGCACACCTAGTGGGAGATTTGCCCAGTGTCACATTGGGAGATTTGAACTCAGGTCTCTTGCATCCCAGGCTAATGCCTTAGCCACTGGGCCATGACCACAAAATGGAATGTTAAAACACAGGATTCTGATGGCGCCAAACAAGCTATTAGGCTGGGAAGGAGGGAACCCTTTTTTAAGCCATTAATTGCTGAAATAACGAAAAGGTCCAGAGCTTTTAATAGAAATGGATTTTTTTTTTAGTTTACTCCAGTGTGAAAGCTCCCCCATCAGAAAACAAAGGATCAAACACACATAACTGAGCTACTTTCTTTGCATTGTAGAAAGAAGAGGTGAGTGATAACCACAACCAGCTGAACATGGAAGGGGCTCTGATCGCCCGGGACAGAGTTGGGGTACAGGACTTCGTTCTTTTGGATTCCCACACCAGTGAGGCTGCTTTCTTGGACAACCTTCGCAAACGATACAGAGAGAACCTCATCTACGTAAATCTGCATGCTTTTATGACTTCCTCTTTCATGGCAATACTGGTACTTGTGTCTAGAAGATACTGTGAACTAACATGTAATTGTGGGAGGATGACATGCCTCAGACTACAACCTGCTTACAAGTCAGATCAAAGAGTAAGGCCAAATGGTGCTTCTCTGTGGAACCATTGTATTGGGATGATCAGAGTTCCAGGTGGACTTGATTTCTCTTGTCGCTGCAGTGTTGGCTTGTCAGTACAGAGTGAATATCTCCCCAAGATTATGGCTTTCTAATGCTTTGCTGTTATGTCTGCTGTATGGGGAAAGTTTGAAGGATGTTTACAGAATCTCGCAGGCTGACTGCCCTGTTTGCCCTTTAGATACACTTTTTATATCTATCTTCTGTGGATGGTATGGTTTATGTCCAGGTGTCCGAGTGGTGTGCAATAAATAAAAAAAGAACACGAAAAGCCAAGCCAGCACAGAGAATGCACTGAACCGCAGGATGAAAATTTGCTAGTTCTTAATGGCCCTATTTTTTTTCAAAGGTTCTGAGCACCCACAGTGCAACGTTTGTTGCTGTGCAGATCTTAAATGGCAGAGAATCTTACCAAACCTCTCTTCTGTTAGGTGAATCTCAATATTTTGATGAGGCAAGTGGGAACAAAGGAAAGGGCTTGGTGGAATATGGCGTGTCAGTTGTTACTAGGTTCTAAAGTGTTGCGTAACGTTGGCTCACTGAAATAGTCTAAAGTTAAGGCAATTAGACTTACACCTTGAAACCTGAGATTTGTTCATCTGCAGGGCTCAGGAATCATAGAATCATAGAATATCAGGGTTGGAAGGGACCCCTGAAGGTCATCTAGTCCAACCCCCTGCTCGAAGCAGGACCAATTCCCAGTTAAATCATCCCAGCCAGGGCTTTGTCAAGCCTGACCTTAAAAACTTCCAAGGAAGGAGATTCCACCACCTCCCTAGGCAACGCATTCCAGTGTTTCACCACCCTCTTAGTGAAAAAGTTTTTCCTAATATCCAATCTAAACCTCCCCCACTGCAACTTGAGGCCATTACTCCTCGTTCTGTCATCTGCTACCATTGAGAACAGTCTAGAGCCATCCTCTTTGGAACCCCCTTTCAGGTAGTTGAAAGCAGCTATCAAATCCCCCCTCATTCTTCTCTTCTGCAGGCTAAACAATCCCAGCTCCCTCAGCCTCTCCTCATAAGTCATGTGTTCTAGACCCCTAATCATTTTTGTTGCCCTTCGCTGGACTCTCTCCAATTTATCCACATCCTTCTTGTAGTGTGGGGCCCAAAACTGGACACAGTACTCCAGATGAGGCCTCACCAATGTCGAATAGAGGGGGACGATCACGTCCCTCGATCTGCTCGCTATGCCCCTACTTATACATCCCAAAATGCCATTGGCCTTCTTGGCAACAAGGGCACACTGCTGACTCATATCCAGCTTCTCGTCCACTGTCACCCCTAGGTCCTTTTCCGCAGAACTGCTGCCTAGCCATTCGGTCCCTAGTCTGTAGCGGTGCATTGGATTCTTCCGTCCTAAGTGCAGGACCCTGCACTTATCCTTATTGAACCTCATCAGATTTCTTTTGGCCCAATCCTCCAATTTGTCTAGGTCCTTCTGTATCCTATCCCTACCCTCCAGCGTATCTGGAAGGAAGGAATTATTTCTTTCCATATACAGTCCTAAGAAAGAGTTGGACCAACTTCTGCTGGGGAAAGGTACAAGCTTTTGAGCTACACAGAGCTCTTCAAGTCTGGGTAAGGAAGCAGAGCAGAAAGAAGAGCTCTGTGTAGCCTGAAAGCTTGTACCTTCCACCAACAGAAGTTTGGTCCAACAAAAGAGATTACCTCACTCATCTTGTCTCCTTCCTATCCTGGGACCAACACGGCTACTACACTGCAGACGTGCACAGGTTTAAGGAACCACCAAATGGCTTATGGCTTTAGCTTTCCTATGATGCATCAGCATCACATCTGGAGAATAGCAGACTTTCAATGAATTAACAGAACAGTGTTCGTTATGGGCAAATACGTTCCTATGTTAACTGGGATATGAATCAAATCCCAGAAACATCAAGGGACAGAGGTATCAAGTCTCTATTAGGACAATTAAAGGACTAAACCAGTGTAATTACTTTGCCAGCCAACCTTTTAAATAAGGGTTTAAGTGTATGGGGAGTTAGAAATGGAGCACAGAAATACTGAAGTCTTTAAAAGTTTTGTTACAGAAAAGTTCCACATGTTCTATTTTTGTCAGTTTTTCACATGGTATGCTTGAGGTTGCCCCTCAGGAGAAGTCATTCTGTTTGTCTACGCTCTGTTCTTCCTTGTAGACATATATTGGTACCCTTCTAGTATCTGTGAATCCCTACAAAGAGTTGGATTTCTACTCCGTTAAACAGATGGAGATCTATCAAGGGGTCAACTTTTTTGAACTGCCACCACATATGTAAGTAGCACTAAATTCCCCTGCTTTCAGTTCACAAACACTTTGACTTTCACACAGTCAGGTCTAGCACTGTTGTGTTTTTTATATTACAAACACTTTCAGAAGTAATTGGTGGGAGTGGGGGAACTTTTCTTAATAGCAATCTTAGCAGGAACTTGCTACTCTTTGCTGGGTTATTTATCAAATAACTTCAATTAGACCATATAATAGAATCATAGGACTGGATGGGACCTTGAGAGGTCATCTAGTCCAGTCCCCTGCCTCATGGCAGGACTAAATATTATCTAGTCTAGTATATGTCTGCAAGGTTGGCATTTGGATGTCAGAACTTGGAAGGAGGGTATGTCAACTTAATATTAACACAGCTTTGAAAATACAAATGTTTTGTGAATGTTAATTACTCTTCACAACTTTCCTGTGAGGGCATGTAAGTATTTATCTCCATTTTACAGAGGGTGAAATTGAGAGGCCAATTTGTCAAAAGCCACAGGGAAGAATCTGTGTCAGTCAGGGCTAGAATTAAGGAATTTTTCTAGCAAGTCAGAGCTCAGTGGATACCTTCCTCACTTACCTGATGATGGGATGTCAGACCATCAGGGCTCCGCCATGATGTGCCCTGGCATAATTCCAGTACTGAGTATATCTCTCGTTAGTTTGTCTGAAACATTCCCTTTCACAGTCTCTGCCCTTCCTCCTGGCTCCGTGGGCTCCATCTATTCTCAGTGCTCATAACTCTGCCTCCAGCTGGTTCTGGGAGCAGGAGTGGGTTGAGGTAAAATTTCAAAGATGGATGTAGATTTTTGCATTTTCTTCCCAAATAACGGGGGGGGGGGCGCGGTAAGAGTGGTTGCACTAACTGTTACCTTTTAAAATATCTTCATGGGCAGAAGTTGGCACTGACCAGCTGGCTGCATTGAAAATGAAAATTTGAGGTTGGTTGGTCTCTGCCTTTGGGTCACAGGCCTGCAGCGTGCTAACCTAGGTCCACAGCAGTGTGCATAGCCCAAATGGGTTCTGTTGATAAAGCTCTTTTCCTCCGTCATGTGCCTACCTCTCAATTTGAATTAATGTTTCTACTTTGAATTTGTGAATCAGCAAATTTTCTGCTGGGAACATTGCTTGCCTGTCCAGTTCAAGGTCTGTAAATTTTAGCTGTCTCCAGTGTTAAGGATCCTATGGAACATTTACTCCTGTCAGAGCTTTCTGCCATTTTGTATGGATGTTTCATATCGAGTAATTCTTAAAGCTGATTTGATTTTGGGGGGGCGACTCTCTTATTCAGATATGCCATAGCTGACAATGCCTACCGGATAATGTGTGCTGAATACAATAACCACTTCATCCTCATCTCTGGGGAGAGTGGAGCTGGGAAAACAGAAGCCTCCAAGAAGATCTTGCAGTACTTTGCAGTGACCTGCCCAACTACGGAACAGCTGCAAATAGTCCGTGATCGCCTGCTGCTCTCCAATCCAGTTCTGGAGGTAAAACCAAAATAAAATAAAAAACCCTAAAGGTGAACCATGCAGAGACTGGCTGGAGTCTGCAAGATTTCTCTGTGTATATAGAACTGAAATGTTTTGAATGCATGGAAGGAAAAAGAGATCTAATCAGCAGAATGGCCTCCAGTTTGCAGGGATACTTGATCTCCGGTTGCATTATAAGAAAAGTAATTTCAGCCCCTTTGCAAGAATGCCCTGTCTGACTTGGAAAATGTGAAGGAATTGATGTAGGCCAATTTGCTGTTCAGGGATTTAAATTTTTTTCCATTTGTAACTTTCAGTTTACAATATTTCTTCATCTATAATCAAAACACCCTCAGTATAAATGCTGTGCAAAGAGGGGATTTTTCTCAGTAGTGCTCCATAAGGAAAGGAGAAAATATTTTTGAGACCACTTAATAAATGCTGAACCATATCAATGAATGAACAAGCATCTGTCACCTATCCCTCTAGTTGCCTAATGTGCAGGAAGGTAACTGGATACTGCTATTCTGGACAGGTTTTAGAGCTCTCCCCAAAATCAGATGCGCTGAGAGCTGGATATAGACTCCTGGTGGGCACACACATTCAGTGAATTTTAGATGACAAGTACTCATATTGTCAGAAATTTTAGGAACGCTTGTCTAAATATTCATGACCAAACAATGGCTCACATTTAGTTACTGCCGTTGATACTTAACCCTACATGAAGAACGAACTGAAGAGAATCAGAGAACTGAAAGTACTGAATGTATGTTGAGTGTAAACTAATGGTGTGTCTGGGCAGATGGATTCTACTCTTATGGAATGCAGTGTGTCAGCAGAGGGTGGGGAAGGAGGGAAGCAAGTATGTCAAGTCTCCGGTAAGCACAAACCTAATTTTTCAGAGTTTCATGGGATTTAGCTGCCTATTGACTTACCAAGCATGAAAAGAGGAAAAGTGCATAGGATATCTAAAGCTGTACATGCTGATGTTTCTCCTCAGTTCCTCATGACCCTAGTTCTAGATGCAGAGCTCTTAGCAGCAAGAGGAGTGACTTGGTTTTACTTGTTTCTCTGCAGGCTTTTGGAAATGCAAAAACTCTGCGTAATGACAACTCAAGTAGGTTTGGAAAATACATGGATATCCAATTTGATTTTAAGGTAAAAACAAATGTGTTGGACCATTCTCAAGACAAGCATAGCTATGTAGCTGCATGGCACCAACATGGAATACTTAGTCAGTAAACCTTCTACTGCCCTGCAAAATTATTTACCTTGCAGACTACCTTCTGACCTAATTTTTACTGCTCTTGTGTTTTTTGACTGAGGTGTCTGAAGTCTTGTATCTTGGAAGTTTTCAGCTTTATTGGCAACACAGCCAACTGCTCAGTGGAGAAGGTAATATTTCACTACAGAGCAGGAGTTAGTTGAAAAGACAGTCACTCCTCAGACAGTATGTGTCAACTTGTAAGTGATATTTTAATAGAGAAACTAATGAAGCGGAAGAAGAGCAGATGAGTAGCAATGACGCCAGAAGCCTGTCACAGTATGTGTGTTAATAAGAATACACAGTAACAACACTTCTGCTGACTTTCTGTCACTTGGACTGTTGGGTGTTGAAGGCTTAGCAGTCTAAGCTCACCTGGCTGTTTTTGTTTTGTTTTTTTTGTTTTCCCCCTCTAGGGAGCTCCAGTAGGAGGGCACATCCTCAGTTACCTGATTGAGAAATCCCGAGTTGTTCATCAAAACAATGGGGAACGGAATTTCCATATCTTCTACCAGTTGCTGGAGGGTGGGGAAGATGACCTGCTTCGCTGGCTAGGACTAGAACGCAATCCACAGAAGTACATGTATCTTATACAGGTTGGGATAATTAGGCCCCCAGCATGGAACCACCTGTGATGAATTTGGCAGCATAGATCTGCAGTACCTTGTTGGTTGTTGTGCTCACCTATGACTTGATGGATTTTCTTTATTGTTCAAGTACTCCAGTATGGTAGAAGTCATGACTATAGCTGGTTTCAGAGTAACAGCCGTGTTAGTCTGTATTCGCAAAAAGAAAAGGAGTACTTGTGGCACCTTAGAGACTAACCAATTTATTTGAGCATAAGCTTTCGTGAGCTACAGCTCACTTCATCGGATGCATACTGTGGAAACTGCAGAAGACATTATATACACAGAGACCATGAAACAATACCTCCTCCCACCCCACTCTCCTGCTGGTTATAGCTTATCTAAAGTGACCACTCTCCTTACAATGTGTATGATGATCAAGGTGGGCCATTTCCAGCATAAATCTAAGTTTAACCAGAACGTCTTGGGGGGGGGGGGGGGGGGGAGTAGGAAAAAACAAGGGAAAATAGGCTACCTTGCATAATGACTTAGCCACTCCCAGTCTCTATTTAAGCCTAAATTAATAGTATCCAATTTGCAAATGAATTCCAATTCAGCAGTTTCTCACTGGAGTCTGGATTTGAAGTTTTTTTTGTTTTAAGATAGTGACCTTCATGTCTAATTGTGTGACCAGAGAGATCGAAGTGTTCTCCGACTGGTTTATGAATGTTATAATTCTTGACATCTGATTTGTGTCCATTTATTCTTTTACATAGAGACTGTCCAGTTTGACCAATGTACTTGGCAGAGGGACATTGCTGGCACATGATGGCATATATCACATAGGTGGATGTGCAGGTGAACGAGCCTCTGATAGTGTGGCTGATGTTATTAGGCCCTGTGATGGTGTCCCCTGAATAGATATGTGGGCACAGTTGGCAACGGGCTTTGTTGCAAGGATAGGTTCCTGGGTTAGTGGTTCTGTTGTGTGGTGTGTGGTTGTTGGTGAGTATTTGCTTCAGGTTGGGGGGCTGTCTGTAGGCAAGGACTGGCCTGTCTCCCAAGATTTGTGAGAGTGTTGGGTCATCCTTCAGGATAGGTTGTAGATCCTTAATAATGTGTTGGAGGGGTTTTAGTTGGGGGCTGAAGGTGACGGCTAGTGGCGTTCTGTTATTTTCTTTGTTGGGCCTGTCCTGTAGTAGGTGACTTCTGGGAACTCTTCTGGCTCTATCAATCTGTTCCTTCACTTCTGCGGATTTGTGCTGGAAATGGCCCAACTTGATTATCATATACATTGTAAGGAGAGTGATCACTTTAGATAAGCTATTAGCAGCAGGAGAATAGGGTGGGAGGAGGTATTGTTTCATGGTCTGTGTATATAATGTCTTCTGCAGTTTCCACAGTATGCATCCGATGAAGTGAGCTGTAGCTCACAAAAGCTTATGCTCAAATAAATTGGTTAGTCTCTAAGGTGCCACAAGTACTCCTTTTTTCTTTTTATGACTATAGCTAATGACTTTCTAAGTGATTATAATACTGTAGAACAGCTGTCGGTAGTATGATTTTTCTACACTTGTTTCACCTTTTTGATATTGATTCGCCCTGGGTCCAGAGCTGCAGCAATATTAGAAGTAAAGGAAGTTGAGGCACTAACTTTTGCAGTATTACTGGATAAAGCACTTTAGAATGAGACAACACTATGGCTTGCCAAAATTCTGCTCTGAGGCTGTGAAATAAGTAGAAGCTGCATGAGAGACTAAAACTTGGCCCTGAATTAGTTTCTACTCTCTAGTTATGAATTCTACCTGTCCTTGCCTCTCCATTAATTTAGAAAGGGATTTCACAATGAAGCAAACTGAAATGAGAAATCTTATTCAATAAGGAATTTAACAATACAATCACTTTGTATTCTTCAGTCCTCTTAGTGAGGCTATTTGTGCGTGGGTAACCACTTACTCCACCTTAGAGCTTTTGCCTAGTCCACGGCTGTGAAGTTCTTAATCTGTCTGATAGACTGTGATAAACATTAAACTGTTGCCTGGCAAATGAGTGCTATATCCTAGAAGCATTGTGACTGAATGGCAGATGTTACTAAGCAGAACAGCTGGCTGGTGTTTAAAAACACCCCTTTGATTCAGTGGAAAGCATGGCCTAAACTATTAACTAGTAAAATGACTACCTGCAAGTTACACTCGGTGTAAAGGTCTCTCTTTAAGTCTGTCTTTATTAATTTGGTGTAAAATAAGTAAGCTTGACTTAAGCAGCTGTTACATATGAGATGAAGAAAAGCATTCCTACACTTGTTCATAAAATGCAGAATCATCTGCGCAAACTGCTGTTTTATGACTCCTATTTCCTTTAGTTTTTGATGGAGTATAATATGCAGATAATTTGCCCTTCAATTTTACCCAAACTCAACACACACCGTGCTCTTAAGTAACGGTTACAGAAAGGACTGACAAGTAGAGCCATGGGTTGTACGGGCAGGGGTGGAATAACCTGTGTGTATACCTGTAAACAAGGTGGTAAAGAACTGGGAATCAAAAATGCCAAGCCAAGGTGAGATTGGCTAGTGGTACACAGATCACCTGATCAATAGAACTGTAGTGATGGATGCAAAGTTTTCATGCCTCTTTCTTCTCCTCAATAGGGTCGATGTGCCAAAGTGTCTTCCATTAATGACAAGAGTGACTGGAAAACAGTCCACAAAGCCTTCTCTGTCATTGACTTCACTGAAACAGATATTGAGGTATGAAGGGATGTGCATTTATGAAAGGGGGTAACTGCTGATTCCATCCTGGTTCAGGGTGGATATCTGGGGAATTTCCAAATAAGGGCTCTACAACTCTCTTTAAGGAAGTGGTGGAACACCTAAGACTGGACGCAGTGCTGAAGTATGTGTTGTGGGGAACAATCTTGCACTAAGACATGGACAAGATCACCTAAGAGCAGGAATTGTCTGAATACCTTATGGGCTTCTGATATTCCATAATGGATAGGAAAATGGGATGTAATAACCAATGCCTGTACCCACCAGGGGAAAGTGCTTTACAAACAGTATTACTGGGCCAGTAGCAAACTTTCTGATCCCCTCCCCACCCTGTGGTTTCTGGTGTCCGCAGTGTGTTGCTAAAGGAAGTCTATAGTGCTACCTCTGGTGAAAAATGTCACGTGTATAAAGGTAGAGATTGGCACCAGAACTTCATGTCCCCTATAAAAACCAGGAGCTGTTACTCTTCATATCATTAAACATTTTCTTGATAGATTTTCTTTTTTTAAGACCAGAAGGATTAATTTGATGTCCTGCATAACATGGGACATAGAATTAGGAGTTTGGGGGATATGGTTGTGGCTTTATTGAACGACCAATTCTCTTTCAAATGCATGGTACAAATTAAAACATGCTCCCTTCTCTCCCTCTCTGCAGTTCCTAACTAACTGATTTTTGATACCACTTAAGTAAGTTGGGTCCAGAGTTCATAGGGGTATCCTCTATGCCTCTCTGAAATGGCTCTCTATCTCCATTTTGCAAGTGCAAGGATTGCTTTTGGCTTAACCGCATCATGTAGCGAAGTGCCCTTTTTTTTTGCTGCCTGTGTTGTGAACTTCTCAGGAGTAAGGGAAGAAGAGTCTATAAAAGTGATGGTCCCAGCACCAAGATGGCCTGAGATGCAGGCCCTATTATATGCATGCATGCCTGGTGACCTTGTCTTTGCCTCTCCCATGGACTTCGGTGATTCCCACCATCCATCTATTTCTTAGGTTGAGCAGCTGGCTTAATTTTGAAGTGTCAGATGTTTATATCCCAGGGAGTCAGACTGGAAGGAGGCGGCCAGGTTGGAGTGTCCTTCTGTACCATGTCTAGAGAAGTAGCTGATGATCTCTCACTGTCTCCCTCAGCAGTAGTTGATTTTCAGATCAACAGATTGCACTACCGCTGAGCCAAACTAGAGCATACTCTCATTAAGAATAATGACCATGTAACCAGTGGTGAGCTGGAGCCAGTTTGCACGAACCGGTTGTTAAATTTTGAAGCAGTTTTAACCCACTTCCCTGCAGGGGACACTGAGGCTTTGATGGGCTCTGGCCGGGAAATGATGTAATTCCTCCTCCGGCCGTCGGGGGCGCTGCGCTGCAGGAGCCATGTGGGCTGCCGCCTGGCCCTGGGCACGAGCCTTGTTGCTGCGGCTGCTCCCCTGGCCCTGGGGCTCCAGCTGCTGCCTGGTGGGTCCCCAGCTGCTCTGCTGGGCCTAGGCTGTGTCCTGCTGCTTGGGTTGCTCCCTATGAGCACCCACCCCCTGCCCACAGCCAGCCCCTGCCCTGTATTTAGCCAACCCCTGCTGCATGCATCCCCTGCCCTGCCCGCAGCCAGCCCTGGACCCCATGCCCGCAGCCAGCCCCTGCCGCATGCACCCCCTTGCCCTGTCTTCAGCCAGCCCCTGCTGCGTGCACCCTCCCACCCTGCCCCCAGCCAGCCCTGCGCCTGTCTGCAGCTGGCCCCACGTCCACTGGTGCCCTGCAGTTCTCAGGGCAGTAACCCTGCACACCTGCTTCAATGAGGGGGGCAGGGAGCAGCTGGGACCCACACATGTGCACACCCTAGGGTGACCAGACAGCAAGTGTGAAAAATCAGGACAGGGGGTGGAGGGTCATAGGACCCTATATAAGAAAGACCCCAAAATCAGGACTGTCCCTATAAAATTGGGACACCTGCCTAGCACGCCGCCCAGGGCACGGCAGGGCCCCACACCTGTGAAACGGAGCTCATTTCTAGTTCAGGCCCATCTTTTTGAAAAAACTTTAGGCAAGGTTAACATACACCCGTATTTTCCCAGACAGGTCAGGCCTTTTGGTTCTTAAATCGCCATCTGGGAGGAATTTTTAAAATTTAAAAATACGGACGTATGGTTACCCTGTTGGTACAAAAAATATATACTGGGGCACATCCCTTACATCAGAACTTTTTATAGGGAACCGATTGTTAAGATTTTGGCAGCTCATCACTGCATGTAACCATATGAACTTGGCTTTTAACAGTCTTTTTGTCACTTTGGCCTCAGCATCTCTTTGGGGTCATTGCCAGTGTCCTGCACCTGGGGAATATTCAGTATGAAGAAGATAATAACGGTCATGCCATCATCACCAACAGCAGCCAGATCAAATGGATCTCAAAGGTATCATCTCTGGGGAGACTGGAATCTTCCATACAGATTTGGAAGCGGGGGCCCAAGGCACTAGGACTGAGGGGTTGCTTCTCTTCCTTGCTATGTTTTTTGATTTGTGGATGGTAGCACGTACTGTCCTAGGAAGCTTCCAAATTCTCTAGACGGATGGTCTCCGCTCTGATGGTCTCTGCTCACATTGGCTAGGTGCGTCAGGTCCAGCTTGAACAGTCCCTGTGCTAATCAGGGTATCCTAGAAATGTAGGAGTGGAAGGGACCTTGAGAAGTCAAATAGTCCTGCCCCCTGCACTGAGGCAGGACCAAAGAATCTAGCCCATCCCTTCCAGAGGTTTGTCCAAACTGTTATCAAAAACTTCCAGTGATGGGGACTCCACAACCTATCTCAGGAGCCTATTCCAGAGCTTAACTACCCTTAAAGTTAGAAAGCTTTTCCTAATATCGAACATAAATTTCCCTTGCTGCAGATTAAGCCCATTAGTTCTTGTCCTGCCTTCAGTGGACTTGATCAATTATTCTCCACTGTCCTCTTTATAGCACCCCTATGAGCTTTGCACTGAGCTGCCAAATGCAGAATCCTAAAGTGTAAATGTTTTACACAACTCTTGCTGTCAGCATAAAGATGGAAAAGTAGAAATCTGTAATGTATAATATGCAACCAGGCCCCTTAGCATTTTAATTCAACTTTAGCCATTGCTGGTATTTATATTATATTACACTTCTTGTAACTGATCCATGCTTTTCATTGTGGGTGTGGTGTATTAAGTCATTACTAGAATATCCTCTGTCTCATTGTTTTTAATAGTGTTTTTGTCCCCAATTGGCATAAAGACACACTGTCACTTCCCAGACCTGCATAAGTGACTTTGCATGCTTGCAGGGTGGCTGCTGACAGATGTGCACAGTTGTTGCTGTGGTGGCACGCAGTGTTTTGGTTTGTGGCTCCTTTTATCCAATGCACAAAAGGGTCAAATTTCTTGTTCAGACTGGAGTGGCAGCAGCATCCATTTGGAATTTCCTGTTGTCAGTAGAAATCAACTGCTTAACATTGTTTTAAATACAACAAAAGAGATCAGAGTGACTTAATCTGCCAATACTGCCACCCTCTAACAACCAGAAATGGGTTGTGGGGGCTACACCCTAACAGAGAAGCAGCAGTTCAGTACTCCACAAGGGAGCAAACCCCTACGAAGTGCCTGGGCAGTCTGCCAATACACTATGGGAGAGCATTCTTGACCGACCTCTAATCATGACAATCATGTTAAACCAGTGCAAGTAACTACAGCATTTTCCTTAAAATCCCAGTGTGACCAGAGATACCATTGCTGTCTCAGTTGTCCGGTTCCTTTTCCTTTAAACCTTAATATGACGGATTTCACTCCTTATCTGTGGGTGCAGAGAAATACAGATGTTGTTTGTCCTGTTATGTTTTGGGTTTTCAAGAGTAATGAACAGTAAAAGGAAGCAGCCTGGACATTTCATTCCAAATTGACTGTGTGCATGAAATTACCCTTTGTACTCTAACTGTGGCTCTTTTCTTTGGCAGTTATTGGGCGTCCACTTATCCATTCTACAGGAAGCTCTTACTCACAGAAAGATAGAAGCCAGATCAGAGGAGGTATAAATTAAGCCAGTGTCAGATTCCTCATAGTCTATTAGAAGTCAGTCTAGTGGTAAAACCCTGGGATAAGGAGCCAGGGTACCCTATGTTTTGTTCTTGACATTCTCAGATTCTTTCAGCAAACTTGGTGATGTTTCCTTAATTTCTGACTCTTTTCCCATCTGTAAAATTGTGATAAGAATAGTTACCTTCCTTTGTAAATTTCTGAGATATTAAGTTGAGACATGATGTGAGGCTGCCTTCCTGCTGAGTGACATAACAAGTGATTGAAAAAAGCCAGAAGCGAGGAAGGTTTACACACAGCCACATGTCTGAACCACATTACCTTCCTTTGTGTAGTCTGCAAAGTGCTTCTTGAGAAATTCTGCTTCAATGCAGATGCAAGCATTTGTATAAAATGTCCGCTTATAACATTTAATGTTGATTGAAAGCCATCAGAATTGCTGATGGCTTTTCCCCTTGAAATTTGGCAGAGTCCCAAAATGCAGCCTCCTAATAATCCTGATAGTGTGTGCCCATTTTCCCCTTATATCTGGTATACAACATTTACCTTGTATATAGATGGATGTTTGCCCCCAAATTAGGGGGTAAAATGGGGCTCAATCCTTACTTTTATTCATCTACTTCACTGTCAGTGACTCCTCTCCTGTAGCCTGTATGTTAATGCTAGGAGATTTGTAGCTACTGTCTTGTACCTTCTGACCAAAAAGATGATATATGGAATATCTCACTCTATTTCAAAACCATGATCCAAAACCTCTTTGACTTCAGATCCATCTCATCATTGTGAGACTGGACCAGTCTGAACTCTGTTACAGGTTAGGATGTGTGCAGCTGAATGGAAGATGTGTAGAAGTAGGATCCAGCGTGCGGTCTCCTAGCTGGCTGGAGAGCAGTAGTCACACCAGCCTGAGGTGCTAGCTGTCGCTGGCGTCAGTTCTGATCTGAAGGCTTGCTCATGATTCAGTGTGAAATGAGGCTGTCGCATGGTAGCTTGCTCTCTAATCCAGAAGCATGAAATGAGTTTAAAAATTACTGACTTTGAGTTATCTTAGTTACTGTATTTGAGTATTTTTACCTGCTTTTTTTTTTCCCCCAGGTCCTAAGTCCCCTGAACATAGACTTGGCATTCTGTGCTCGGGATGCAGCAGCTAAGGCGATTTATGGGCGGACTTTTACTTGGCTAGTCAACAAAATTAATGGATCTTTAGCCAACAAGGTTGGTTCCTATTCTAGCTAATACTGTGTTCTACAGACAAGTACTGTCTCATTCAGTGAGTGGACAGTGCTTCCAGAATGAGACAGTAATGTGGTGGTTTCCACCAGACTTCTCAAGTCTGCTAGTTGAGTTCAGGGATCCAAACCATTGTGAGCTGGAGATTCATGTTCTGCTTGTTTGTGTGGTTTTATTTTAATTGAATACTAAAGATACATTGTCAGGTAGTTTGGCCAATGCATGACCTGCTTTAAAATTGCCCATACTGATAGTAAGTAAACACAGATCTATACATGATCACTTTATAGCTGATAAGAAAAAAATCACTGCCTCTGTAGGACCCACCCAAACTATGGTATGTGCTTCTCCTGTTGGACATGTGGCAGCAAACTAACATGCTATTTGCTGGTCTGTAATGCTGGTGCAAAATGAGGGGAGTTTAGCATATAACTGAGCTCTATAGAAGACCAGAAAAATTGTTTTCCAAATGGTGACGAAACTTGTATGGAAAGTAGCTTTGATATCTGTGCTTAGGAGAGAGAAGTGACCTTCCAGACTAGTTGAAGGAGGTCTTTTTGCTTTTGGTTTGGTAAGCCACCAGACAGCCATGCATAGAGCAGTTTTCATTATCCTGGATATGTAGTTTTGTAGAAAATGGGGGTTGGCTAGATTCCCCCATTAATGATTTAATCGTTGGATTCCTCTCTGCATCTACAGTAGCTGTGCACTAGAATGTGTTGTACTATCAGCTAAGAAACCCAGGTCTGAGAGTTAACATTAGGCTTTGAGTTGGGGAGACTACAAATGTTCACACAGAGTTAGGAACAGCCAGGAGTCCCCAGCATGGGATCCTGTGTCCTACCCACATATAGAAGACAGTGGTTGCCTGGAACGAATATGTGATGGCCATCCTCCCAGTGCCTACAGGAGGGTGAAGCCATTAGATAAAGGGGATTTATTCCACATTCTCTCCTACCCCTATGCCCAACCTCCACAAAGAATATTTAGACCTGTATTGGCTTGCTCACCAAAATATCTGGTCAGTTCAGCAGCAGAATTGCCTGCTAGAGGGACCAGGCTGTAATGACACTGTCCCTGTATTGAGTCTCCCTGAACTCCCTGGTCAGTGGCAGAGTGGGAACAAATGAGAGATTAAAATCTAGGTGAAGGGAACCACATGAATGATACAGAGCAATTGGACCGGTTACAGAAATCCTCTTTTCCTCATGGAGCATTTAATGGTATGTTTGGCAGGACCTCACCAGGAAAACAGTGATTGGGCTGCTTGACATCTATGGGTTTGAAGTGTTTGATACAAACAGGTAAGTGCCACTGAAGCTGGGTCAAACTGTGCACACACTAATGTGGGTCTGCTTCCAAAGCAATGCATGGCCATTAGGGCTCAGGCTTTGGCTTACCCCACAAAGGCAAGGAAGTTGAGTCCCAGCTCCCTTCATCAGCTCTGAGTTGTACCTAATCTCTGAAATGTGTTGCAGTATGTAGGCGTAACTGGCTAAGTGAAGTACAGTGAAAGCCTCGACTCACTACTTTGCTCTATCTGGCTGATTGTGTTAAAAGCACACGTTCTTCCATAGGATTCTGGACATGTAGTATTGCAGTGGGCCACCATCTTGTGTGGGGCAGCTTTCAAAGCCTCTAGAGAGAAGGATGTGACAACTACCTTCTTCTAGCCAAACAAAACTCCTTGCCCTAGAACACTTATTCTGCCTTCATAGGTTCAATTATACAGCTGTTGGGAAGGATGGATGACAATGTGGCAGTTTAGTTCAGAAACACTCAGCAGTTAGTCTGCTTTGAGCTTGCTGTGTCAGTAAAAGTGGGCTGGGAGTCTCTCAAAAACAGCCCTTCTGGGAAGAACGTTGGTACTTCCTTCTGGAATTGCAGCCCAGATGACAGTGTGCATCTGTGTTTGGGGAGGGTAGAGGGTGGAGTTCACTTACTTTATCAAAGCTCTCTAATTTGGTTTGAGTTCCAAGCAGAAGTTTTAGGGGAGGTGGGCGGGGAGGGAGGAGTGGAGTATTTTATCCAGACTGGTTCTCCAGTTCTTATTAAACATCTACCCTGGTAGGTAGCCACTCATGAAATGGTATATGGGCTGTTTCTATTAAAATATCATCCTAGTGGGAAAACAAAACTTCAGCTGCCTCAGCTATTTCATGGGCTCGTCTCCTGTCATGGGGAGAAGGGTTAAAATAGGAATTCTCTGTACACTTGTTTCCCTACAAATCAAGACAACAGATAGAAAGCTTTCCTTTAATACATATTGCTATTCTTGCTTATTTTTCAAAAGTTTTGAACAGTTCTGCATCAATTACTGCAACGAAAAGCTCCAGCAGCTGTTAATCGAAATGACTCTGAAGGCAGAGCAGGAGGAATATGAGATGGAAGGCATAGAGGTAACTCTCATTGCTTTTTCCCTATCTTGTTCTCTTGGGAACATCACTGCACTGCAAACTTACTCTTATTCACAAAGGCATTAATAGTGTTTTTCAAAACTTCCCGTTATAGTTGAAATACCATCATTGATGATTGAGATGGAACAGGCATAGTGGTTCCACCTGTCCAGTTCCCTTCAGTTAATACAGGATTATCATCTACAGTATATTTTCATGTTGTCACACTTTTAAAGAATGCTTCCCTTTGGTGACTGTCCTCTCTGTAGCTCTCAACCTCTTTTATCCTGGGGGCCCTATCTCATCTAGTCAGGCCCTCCTCCCATTTGGCAACATGGGATGTGTGGGATAGTCATGACTCTCGAATCCCTGTTTAACCCCCAGCTTCCAGTTGAGAACCCCTGTGCTATGTAATAGAACTCACAGGAAGCTCTTGCTATACTTGGCCTAGCTTTCCCCCTTCCCTTCTTTGATCCCATTACTCCTAGTTGTACCCTGTCTATCGCGTTCAGTCATTCTGGTTGAGTTAATTTGTATGCTTTGAAGGAGAATGTGGCAGAACTAGGACTCTTGGCCAGAAACAGACTCTGCAATGAAATGCCTTTGTAGAAATAAAGAAGATCCTTGTAATACAAGAATGGCCATGCAGGGTCAGACCATTGGTCCATCTTGTCCGATGTACTGTCTTCCAACTGTGTCGGGCACCAGATGCTTCAAAGGGAATGAACAGAACAATTATCAAGTGATCCGTTCCCTGTCATCCAGTCCCCGCTTCTGGCAGTCAGGTTTAGGGACACGTGGGTCATAGGTTGCATCCCTGACCATGTTGGCTAACAGCCATTGAAGGACCTATCCTCTCAACCTTTTTTGGAGCCCAGTTGTACTTTTGGCCTTCACGACATCCCCTGGCAACAAGTTCCACAGGTTAACTGTGCATTGGATAAAGACATACTAATAACAAAAGAAGCAGCTGCATATGTTACAACAGAAGAGACTGAAGGATTGCAGTATAGTAATGTAATGAGTAAGATAACTCTGCTAATGCTGCTTAAAGGGGGAATATATTGAGGAGTGGCTTGGTCAAGAACCTCTCCAATAAAACCTTAAATCCTAACATGGAATTACTTCAGGTTGGAGTAGGTAAAGTTCTCTGAATTCTTGAAAATCACTTTTCCCTTTCTAATACCAGTGGGAGCCAATTCCATATTTCAACAACAAGATCATCTGTGACTTGGTTGAAGAGAAACACAAAGGAATAATCTCCATACTGGTAAGAACAAAATTTGTGCCTTATTGTGCAGTGATTCCATACCATTACTCTCTCAATATGGTAAGAACTCTACAGTACCCAGGATGTAAATATATGGATGCTCAAGTTCTGTTGTCAGGCCTTTGCTATTAAAAGGGTTGGGTAGAATACTAAGTTATAGAGTCTGAAGACCCCACAGAACACCAAAGTAAAGTTGGAGGAACTTGTACCTTTTCTGAGCTGTGCTCTGAGATTTTCTCCTTGTTCCCCTCCTGTTTACTTATCTCTATCCTCAAAAGCCCCAAATTGCAGCGGTCACCGTCCTGCATTGGAAGATGCAGGGGCTGCTCAAATGAAGCTCTTTCTAGCCTGTCAACATCACTAAGGGCACTGGCTGCAAGAGGACTCCTAGAGTGCAGAGCAGCCTTCCCCTCCTCTCTGGAGAAAAATTGGGTGGGGACCCTACAAGAAAATCAAATTGCTTTGAACTTGGTATTACAATTACTGTATGGCAATCTGTTCTTAAATGCAAAAAACAAGAGAGGCAAGATTTATAGAGATTCTTTCTGTAAAGATGCATGTAATTCAACAGTGATGCATTGTGCTTTGACACCCCCATGGCTTGCTGACTTGTAGACAGAGGAGTGGAGAGTTTATCACATGGATACAGAAGCCGAGTGATTAATGCACTGTAACCCAGGGCAGGAGTATCATGATTATTGAAGCTTAATGCTAGTATTCCTATCCTAATTAAGTTCATGTGCAAGCAGAACTCTTCTATAAATATAATAGTGTGGGGGGTGGGAGGGAGGAGTTCTCAGGTAGAAAAGATGACAATCCAGTAGATTTGGAGGCTTTTGGACTCTTAGAAGCTGTTATCAATGTTGACCAAGAATCTCTAGCCTTTATCTATGTATTCCTAGGTCTCAGTGCCTAGTGATATCCACTTCTTCCACCCTGCCACCTTCATGTGAAGCTTACTAGAAGCACTATGAAACAGACAAGGAGAGAGGCATACACTTGCAGAGAATGTAAAATTTTCTGTATAACTCTAGTCTTGTTTAATCTGAGTTATGAATTTTACAAGAAAGTATATAGGTGTTCTGTATGAAACTGAATAGTTTTTTTTTAAACTGAAAACCTTAATTATAGTTTCTCATGGTAATGTTGTAGTTGATAAGTTACAAGTAATTAGCATGACATGTTATCTTGTAATCAGACTGTACTAAGTTAAACAGTCATGAGATGTGTTTGTGTTTTGAAAAAAGTTACTTGGCATTTATTTAACAGCTGCACTCTTCTTTGAACAAGAGTGTGTCCACTCCCTAGATTTACCTTGCTGAAACAAGGCATCTTGTTGCAAAAGTTTCTCTGTACTTTGATATTAAAGATGATTTTGTGTTAAAGCACAGGACTGGGAATCACTACTGAGTGCAGAACCCAGATGTCATGTTTCGGACATGCTGTGACTTTGGGCAAGTTGCTTGTGGCCTGATGCTATGAGGGGCTGAGAATATGCTGCTTTCATTGAAAGTAATAGGACTGGGTTCATAAACCTTCTGAAAACTAGGCCAGTTTCTCAATGCATCAGCACTTAGCATCCATCACTGTAGTTACCCATTAGAAAACCCTAAAATCAGTAGGTAAGCACAAATCCCAGATGTACAAATGACCACTCTCTAAATAGTGTTGGGGTTTCTGAGGGAATTTATACACTTAATACAGATTACAGAAAATGATTTTGGCAAATCTTGGGTCAGTAAATCATGTTTAAATCTGCCATCAACAGGGACTGAGGTCGGATTAAGATGCTGAAATGTTTCGTGTTTTTTTTGTTTTTTTTTAAAAGGATGAAGAATGTTTACGGCCTGGTGAAGCAACTGATTTAAGTTTCCTGGAAAAGTTGGAAGAGAAAGTAGGAGATCATGCCCACTTCCTGACGTATGCACTTCGGCTCTCTAACCTACAGTAGAGGAAGTTTTCCCTAGGGTTTCCAGTGTTCTGTTCTGAGGATGAATGGTCCTGTTTTATACCAAAGAAAAATTCCCAGTCTAGCAGGCTGCCTGCAATCTACCGCTATGACAAACAACATTGTTAGAATATAATCTGTGGTGTGTATATGTGGGTGGGAATTCCTGTCTTCCCTGTATCAGTAGCTTGCCAATACTTGAGCCCAGTTTATCCATCCTTCTGTGTATTTTATATCCAAATCTGGGACCAATCCTGTGAGGTGACAAATAGCTTCAACTTGTGTTGAAGTCAGTGAGAGTTGAAGGTTCTTGGCAGAACTGAGCCCTGGAGATGAGCCCAGCCTGCAAAGCTTGGATTTGGAGTCGGATACGAACATCTCCAAAGAGCCCATCTGGATTCTTCCTGAGAAGTATCCCTTTAGTAAATATTTCTATTGCAGCAGTGCCTAGTGCCAGGGCTCTGCTGTGGTAGGTGCTGTCAAAATGCAGGTGAAGACCGGGTCCCTACCTGGGTGTCCATAAGAGAAGGCTAACTAAAAACCAATGACCAGTTTCAGAGTAGCAGCTGTGTTAGTCTGTATCCGCAAAAAGAAAAAGGAGTACCTGTCGCACCTTAGAGACTAACCAATTTATTTGAGCATAAGCTTTCGTGAGCTTTAGCGATGAAGTGAGCTATAGCTCACAAAAGCTTATGCTCAAATAAATTGGTTAGTCTCTAAGGTGCAACAGGTACTCCTTTTTCTTTTTTAAAAAACCAATGAGTAGCCAGCAGTTCACAGAATCAAGCTTCTGAAATGTTACTTCTAGCTGTGTGACACTCAGGACAATTCCTTGTGGAGAGTCGGTAACTGATCTCCCCGCTACCTATCTGTTCCTTAATATCCTGCTCTGACAAAGATCTGCAAAGATAATTGCTAGAACTACTCCATGTTTTAAAAAAGGCAATGCATGTTGGAGGGCAACATCAGTGTGAACGCAATTCTGTCACAAATGGAATCTTGCCATTATTAAATATTTATTACAGTAGCTCCCAGAAATACTAATCGTTCACTGAAACTTCGAAACAGTGGTGTCCTCTTTGCATTAGGTATTTGCTATTAATGAAACACCATCGACTGTGTGTTTTGCCTGTTTAGCATGAAATTCTGGGGTGTCTTTTTTTTTCAAACTGAAATAAGGCAGAAGCCAGCTGCCATCCTTATCCCAGCCACATAGACAAAGCTAATAAAAATGTCTAAACATTTAAATGCCTCCGCAAGGTGTAAAGTGTATCCTGAATAAATGGCCTTTTCTAACTAGCATATTGCAGGCCACATAAGTTTATAGGAACTACCGTGACAGTACATGAACCATTTCTGTTGAAATAGGCTATTCGTTATTAGATGGGTTCTGACCAATTTGCAAAATCTTTCAGAAAGAACTTCTCTAAGAAATGTCTATATGGGCCCCAACCTTGCAATCAGATTCATGCTAATAAGAGCCTAACTTGATGTCAGTTTCTGTTTTTGCAGTGAACTGTTCTTAGTATGGTTGATTCCACCATTCCCATGAACTGAAGAAACTATTTGGCTTCTTGCTTTACTCTCTGGTTTCTTTCTTTCTGTAGCCGCAAGCTTGCAGATCAAAAGACACGAAAATCAATTGACTGGGTGGATTTCCGTCTCCTTCACTATGCAGGGGAGGTCACTTACTGCATAGTAGGTGAGCGTGGACTAGACAAGCCTGCATTCTTGAAGGACATTCTCATGGTTCTCACTGTGACATGTGCTTTAACTTAGGCGGGTGGTGGCAAATCCTCCCCCTCCCCCACCTGATTTGAAAACTATTCTGAAATATACTTGCCCTTAAAGGGCATTCTGCATTTCATTTTTCATCTTATTTTGACTATCTCAAATCCCCAAGTCTAAATTTTTGATAGAAAAATTCAGTTTGAAGATTTAATTCATGCAACTCGCTTCCTAAAAATATGGGAAAATGTATATAGATGAGGTTGAAACTGATATGCAGGGTCGTCCCTACGGAGGTGTGGGGCCTGGGACAAATCCGCCTGTATGGGCCCCCTTTAACACTTTTTTTTTTTATACGGGTGAAATCTGGTTACAGTGAACTTCAAGGGCAGCTGCAGGCCAAATATTGATAGCACCCAGCTGTATATTATAATGTAGTTATATTGTAGTATATATAATTAATTTAAAAAAAATTCACCGTGAGGCAGCCCTGCCCCAGAACTGAGCGGTGCTGGGGGCCAGGCTGTAAGCCACTCTGCACCCCACACAGGGAGCTCATGGGCCAGGGCCCGGAAAGCCAGACCAGCCCCCTTCCCTAGACAGAAATAACCAGCCGCAAAGGGGCCTCTCAGAGGCTCCTGGAGCTGGGGCCTTCCCATGACCCTGCTGCCAACGGGCTGGGCCAGGGACCCCAAGAGGGCAGCACTGACCCCTGCTAGATGGGGCTGGGAGGTCCTGGCCTGTGGAACACCCCACAGGGGACCTGCGCAGTGCTGTCTCCAGCATTCCAGGTCAAACCCGAGAACCACCGCCGGGATCCCTCCATGGATTGCCACCAGGCCCCTGGAATCTCCCAGCCCTGATCCGCCCCTGGGATCCCCAAACCCCCTGAGCAACACACATGCACACTGTGAGGGTGCATGCAGAGTATTGCATCTGCCGCCATGGTGTTGAAGCATGGGGCTCCCCAAAGCACAGGGCCCAGAACTGTCACCCCGATTCGCCCTACCCAAGGGACCGCTCTGCTGACCTGGAAGTGTATCCAGGGGGAAGCTAAACTGAACACTTGAGGTCAGGCTGTGTGAGTAATTTCACTTTCACACATGAGTAACTTCACTCACACATGATAAGCCAATAGGACTACTCAAGCAAACAAAGCTGTCTGCATAGGTATTTGTAAGATCAGGGCCTTGATTGCTAGTTGCTGATAGGAAACTGTTGGGTGAATACTCTGGGCCAGATTCTTAGCTGATGTAAATGACACAGCTCTTGAAATCAAAGGAGCTACACCAATCATAACAGCTCAGAATCTGTCCTATCTTCTGGCTCAACTGCGAGGCAGGAGTATAGCCAAACTAGAGTTCTAAACCTTTAGTCGCTAAGCTGCTTCAGAGAATTGCATCTTCTAAACACACATGATACAAGTAGCTTTCACTGGCCTCTGTATGCACTCTGGGTTTCTTTAACTTGACCACACTGCTTGTTTCTCCTGTAGAATCTTGCATCACCAACAGTTGCAGTGGCATTCCATATGTTGGTTCCTGTGTGCAGTGAGTGTTAGGATCAAATGTCTGTTTAAAGACCAATTCTTAAGGGTGGTGGTCTTTTTCTGCTCCTGGTTACAATGGGCAGTGAGCCTTTCACATAGAAGGGTCAGATCAAAGAATACTTACTTTTTATTTCAGATTTACACATGGCACACAGCTGCATAACCGTTGCAGGCAAAGATTATATCTGGTCAAATAGCCACTTAGCTTGGCTGGTCTGCATTGATAATGCCGATTAGAAGGAGATTTCCCTGCTCGTGGCTGATTTGGGTAGTGACCATTTGGATTTAGTGTGTCGTGGCAACTTTAGAAGATTTAACATTTTTTGTTCTGCACGAACTCACAACCCTTTGAACCAACGTGTGCCAAAATGTCCACTTTGGATCCGTACCCAAGCTTGGAGGTGTGGTTGGGAGGAGAGACTTGCACTCTACAACCTGCTAGCTAGGGCAGTGGTCTAGGTTCAAGGCCTTCGTCTGGTTGATTCAGAGCAGAGTTTTTCATTCCAGATCACTCTGGATCAGGCAGAGCAGGGACTTGAATTTTGGGTCTTGTGCATCACAGACAGGTACCCCAACCAGCAGGTTATACACATGCATCCATCTTTGGCTTTGAAATGAAATTTTGCTTAAAATGTTCTGACCAGCTCTCTTGGGATGTAATGTGTGAGGGGCTGACAAAAACTCTAGCAAAAGCATTCCAATATAGTTGGGTAACAGGGTTCTTGTTATGAAAGCCAGATGATGGCCTCTTAGCAAAAGCAGCAAATTCATCAAGAACCTACTAATAATTCTTTCGTTTTCTTCAAAACCAATGTTAAAACTTTCTTTTCAGGATTCCTAGAGAAGAATAACGATCTCCTGTACAGAAACTTAAAAGAGGTAAGACGCTATTGAATCACCAGAATTGGCTTTTCAGAATTTTTTTTTTTGTAGCTGATCTTTAGTTTGGTTAGGCATCTGAGTAACTTTTACACAGTTTCAAGCATTTCAGTGGCCATTACAGACCACGTGGTGGTCTGGAAAACTCTTGTCTATGCAGCCTCATTCGTTCACTTCAGCAGCACCCTGTGGGAGTAATGTGCCCATTTACTCTACCCTTGCATTCCTCTGTTTCAGGTACTGTGCAAGTCTAAAAATGGCATAATTAAAGAAAGTTTTCTTCCATCTGAGCTAGACAACAGGAGACGGCCTGAGACCGTGAGTTTCATCCCTTACATACAAACCTATAAGGAGGAGCAAACTAACTTCCAAAATAGCTTGGCTTCCGGTGGAATTCCTCAATAGAGTAACACTGAGGCTGGCAGTCTTGAAGGGGAGGGAAAAATATCCAAGACTGCTGCTTAGATCTCAGTAAGGAGCATGATGCATCTCTGTAATGGTACTGATTATTTATTCAGCACCCAAAACTGTTTTGGATGCTTTCCACAGTAAATAAAGATTGTTCAATTCCTAAGGGTTGCCTGACATTTCTATCTGCTTGGCAGATCCCAGGGGTGGTTGGTTTAAGTAAAACCCTCCAGAATTCTCATATTCAAATGCTTTCCCGCTTCACTGAAGGGTTTTGGAAACGCATGTGTTTTAATTCAACCTACAGCTCAAGGACTGGAGTAGGGCTTTTCTGCGGACTTCAGTAACTGCACAGTCTTAGCTGTGTCATTAACAGATTTTCATTGTCTGTTCAGGTTGCAACCCAGTTCAAAAACAGCCTGGCTAGCCTAATTGAAATCCTGATGTCCAAGGAGCCTTCTTATATCCGGTGTATTAAACCCAACGAGGGCAAAGAGCCTGGTAAGGGACATCTTTGTTATCGTGGTGTTAGTGGGGTGAAGAGGCAGACCCACAGCTATGGTGTAACTCCTTAAAAAAACCACAAAGTCCAACACTTGGGTGCTGGCAGATGCAGTAAGGGAGCCAGTTCAAGAAGCAGCCCGGGAACACTTCACAATAAAAGGCCAAACTTCAATGGAAGTGAGTCCCCCTGGTTCTGGCGACTGAACTTTAGCGCTGCTTATACACTACCCAGACTATGTGTACTTCCTATATCACATACAGCTGCTACTTAGTCTGTGCTTTTTCTTCTGCTAGGCATCTCTTAGAATTCATCAAGGCATACCATGCGGGCTGCCGGTCAGTCACCCCTACGCAGCTAGCACTTTGTAGGCTAATCTTCAAACATGGTTTAAGTACCCCAACATACTGCAAGAATCCTCTTTCCTGGTGATGGGATGCAGGAGAACATTTTAAGCCTCTTACTGGCAGCCCCATTACCCAAGTACTGCACGTCTCAGAATAGACCCATTCTCCTCACCGTTTTCAGGCCATACCTGCTTCCTGGTCTGCTTAATGCCTTGATATGGTACATTTATCAATCTGCCTAATTCCTAACCAGAAGCAAGCAGGAAGGGGGCACCACTGGTTAGAGCGGGAGACCTGGAGTCAGGCCCTAGCTTTGGGAGGAGGAGTGGTGCGATGGTCGGGCAATGGGAGTCATGATTTCTGCTTCTATTTTGTCCCATCCTCCATGACATAGCTTTGAGCTAAGTCACTTTGTGCCTGCCTCCTGATCTACAAAATGGACACGCTTCTCTCACTAGTATAGTGAGGCTTCATTAACATATAGGTGCTTTGGAAAAGCACCTATCAAAGTGCAAAGAGCTACAGTGTGAAGCTCTTACACAGCAAGAGAAAGCAAATATTCTTGAAGTTGGGGAAGACCATTTGTTATCCACTTAGTGTTTCAAAAAACCAGCAGTCCCTGCCGAAGCACCTTCACTTGGCTATGGCCCAGACTTCTGAAGTAATAGACTGTAGCACAGTCTGGTGCTTCCCAAACTCTTCGGGCAGCTGTACCAGTTTACCAGACTAAGACCTTGACTGTGTAAGCCAGGGCCCATCCACCACCTCCATGTTGAACTGTGTGTCGTTGTTCCAGTCTAATGACAAGTTGACACAGAGGCCCATTGGTGCCAGCTGCCAAAGGGTCGACTTCTCTGTAACAGCAGCTCCTGACAAACTCCTTATACCTAGCACACCGCTTTCATGGTTTTTATCCATAAAGAATATCATGTGAGGGCTTAAATGAAAGCCAGGGTCACGCTGGTTATTAATATCATTGAAATGTAGGTACAGACAATATTTCAGGAGTTGCGTATATGTACCAAAAACATGTTTTTAAAGTCCGTTCCAACCACAAAAGGAAAAACTGGTTTCTTCCAGGTAGGAGGTAAGATGGGTATCTGTTGACATGTAAATTAAGCATTGTAAGGCAACATAACGGAAACCCCATTTACATCCCGAGTCAGACAGAAAGGAGCACACTGGAGAATGAGCTACAATGAGTTGCTCTGTCTCTGGGGGCAGACAGTGAACTTCGGGGAATTTAAGGGGCAGGGGAAAAAGACCCCTTTATTCCACACCTGAGGAAGCAATCGGGCAGTGTGGTTGCCATTCATGAAAACAGGATCTCTACCTACCATGGTTGGGGGGCTTGTAAGGGATGCTTGAGTTAGACAGGATTCCTCAGACAGGTGGTTGGCCTCTTAAGTTGATGCTCTAGAAAGCATGTTACAATATTTTTTTACATCACCTTGCTGTTTCTGTTCTCCTTACTCGCTGTCTCTTAAATCTTAGTTTTGTGTTGACAAACTTACAACTGTTTTCACTATTCATATAACTCAGTGCTGTAGTATTCTACCAGGATCTGATCCTGAGTTTGATCCTACAGGCTGGTGTATGCACTATCCCCTTAGGGATTGCAAACCTGGTATTTCTGTGAGTGGCCAGTGGACAAGGAGCTGAATACTGCTGGGGAATGCTTCAAAGGGGCTCAAGGAGTAGGGTGCACCTATTAACCTGCAGAGTTAAAGGGGGGGCCTGAGGAGATAGTTTGGGTGGCTAATGGGCTGGTGGTGTCAGGGAGCTGACACCCAGGTGAGCCCAAGCAAATCTCCCTATTGCTGGAGGTGGGGTGGGGGATAACAAGGTAATCTCCAGTCCTGGGTACCCTGAGAAGCATGTCACTAGCCTACCACAGAGCATGGGCTACCAAGTACATGCAGCTGAATGAAAGGTGGGTAGCAATGGTACTGGGGCCCAACACAAAGGCTCGCTGCCGAGGAGGGAGCACAGAGGGCCAGGCTGGTGCCAGAATGCAAGGATTAAAGAGGATTGTTCAGTGGTTAGGGTGGAGCCAAGGGCAGGGTTCACTTCCTTTATCCTCCACAGACTTCCTGTGTGATCTTGGACAGCTCACTTAAGTGCATTTAAAAATTTTACTCCAAGTCACCTTTAAAAGTGTGACGTAAGCACCTATGAAAGCTTTATCCTTGTCCTCTCTCTGCTTCAGTTCGCAAACTGAGGGAGTCACAGCCTGTCACACAGGGGTTGTGAGCAGAAATACAGTCAAGATCACGAGCTGCTCAGAGTAAACCATAATGGGGGCTGTAAAATAGACTGACTTGTTCGGCAGTGACTCAGTGGAGCTTACTATGCTGTGATCATACTTCACCTGCCACCATGGTATGCCCAGCTGAGGTGCTGCCTATCCTGATGTATGGAATAGTGAGGGAGTGGCGCCATTTGAGATCTTACGAGTGATTCCTGTTCACTGTGTAATCCATTCACCACAGGAAAGTTTGATGACGTCCTGATAAGACACCAGGTGAAGTACTTGGGGTTGATGGAGCACTTGCGGGTGAGGCGAGCTGGCTTTGCATACCGGCGAAAGTATGAACTCTTCTTGCAAAGGTAAACAGAGTTCCCTCAAAAGGTTGCTACTCCCTAACCATGTAAAGGCTCAGGTCAGATTTCTTAAGATACAAAAAGATCTCTCTGCCTTGGAGTCCAATGTGTCACATCAAAGCTCAGGTCTCCAGTGTGCAGGGATGCCCAGGTGTCAGCAGATTACTGGTCATTGGGTTTGGCTGATCATTTTCTGTGTGTAAGGGCTTTCAGGTGCTGCTGTGCTCAGCACCTCAGAATTAGGCTGCTACTCTTGAGACCCTCGGTATGGATTTAGGTGACCAGGCCTGAAAACTTTTTGGCTCAATGTCTTGGATTTACAGAATTTAAGGCATTATCTGTGCAAGAAAGAAGCTGTCTCAGCCACTGCTGTTGTGCTGAACACATCTAATCTCCATCTGCTGTAATCATCTGCATCCACTTTAATCTACATGTTGGCCTCTTTGCTCTCTTTCAAACGAAGTCTAGTCTTGTTGATGATGTGCTCTGTCACTAATCTTGCTAGGTACAAGTCCCTGTGCCCGGCTACTTGGCCTCATTGGCATGGACCAGCAGCTGATGGTGTGGAGAGGCTCATAAAGCACATTGGGTACAAGCCTGAAGAATACAAACTAGGAAGGTAAAGGCTCTTTTTCTCTTGCCATAGTGTGTTACACCAGATAATCAGGTCAGGCTACTGCTCCTGTTGCAATAGTGGATCTTGATTAATAGGCTGTGTTCTCTCTTAGAACGAAAATATTCATTCGTTTCCCAAGGACTCTGTTTGCTACAGAAGATGCATTTGAATACAGCAAACACCTGCTAGGTACAGTTCCAATTGCCTTTTTATCATGCAGAGCCTAATAACCCTTTCAGCTGAATAATGAAAAGAAAAATGCCTGTCCTTTATGAGCATTCTTCAGTCATTTGAGAAAATAACAGATGCCAGAAACACATCACTAGAGGCAATTACCAGGCTTTCAGGAGATGCAAGTTACAGGAACTGGGTAAGGATTTCAGGTCTGACTGATTCTAGGGGGGCTTGAGGTCTTTGGTATTTGTGTGTGCAGGTACCAAGTTTGCACGTACAATACCAAGTTTGCACGTACAATACCAAGTTTGCACGTACAATACCAAGTTTGCACGTACAATACCAAGTTTGCACGTACAATACCAAGTTTGCACACACACATAGCTAGTTGGGCACCTCTTTAACTTCTGTGGATGTAGCTACCACAACTGTGTGAATAGCAGCCGGGTTAACTGTCTGTATAAATGTAGATGCTAAAATGCATGTGCCCGGAAACCTGTTGCTTAAACATGGCTTACTGCTTCCAACTTCTGGACAGTGCCACAAAATGAAGATTTGTCATGATTAGTGCAGCGTTCTAACACACTTATAGAAAGGACCCAGTCTAATGTCATTTACATGGAATGTTCATCAGGGAAGATCTTAAATGCATAATGGGAATTGCTTTGCCAGCCCTGAAATGCAACAGTGCACAAGCACCCAGTAACACTACCGAATAGTGCCACCGAAAGAACCAGTCATTTAAAGGAAGCTTACCATGCACTGCAATGGCGTAGAAATGCAGTGGCTTATAACAAAGCATTTGGAGATGGACCGAACAAAGAGCAGACTAAGCCTGCATAGTTAGAATAGCCAGTTATTGGTGCATCTGTTACCTGAAGCTATAGTCCAAGATGTGAGGGGAGATTCATAGTTAGCAATCTCTTCAACCCCCACAGGGCCCTGCAGAAGAGGAATAGAAATAAGCAGACTATGCAGGGTCAAAACAAAATTCACATAACGTGTTCTATTGCATCAGCCCTGTGGAATTCACTCAGAGCACCTGTGGATGCTTTACCCCCTCTCCTGGAGGAGTTGCACCCCATGGGGATGCTGGGGAGACATCCTTCTGTGTCCAGCACTATCTGCCTGAGGGCAAGAAACAACTTCCCTTCTAGGCAGGTAATTTCTTAATTGGCAGTTATAGGGTTTCTTGCACCTGCCTGTGAGACATCTGGTACTAGCTGCTGTTGGAGACAGGTTAATGGAGTAGGTAGAACCTGCTTCTTCTGATGTGCCTATTCTTGTGTTCCTCTTTTTGCCAATGGCATGCCCCATCAGGACCTGCATGCTTTAATTATTCTCAAACTCTCCACCCATTCCTCCTTAGAGCTGACCCTATCACAAGTTATTTTAAGGCTGATTGATTGAATTGGATGCCTTTTCCTTGTGAAATTGGTAAGGGCATCTCTCAAACTGCTGTGACTCCATAGTACCGAGAAATGTTTTATTTTCAGTTACGAGAATACAGGCCAGATACAAAGGCTGCTTAGGGAAGAGAGTATACAAGAAACAGAAGGAAGCAGGTAAGCTTGATCATTCCTTAGTGCTGAGTTTTCCAACATGAGTTTGTAAGTCTGGAGGTCGAGGATACCACTTCCCTGCAAGCAACTGCACCTGCACTATACTCACCCATATAGGGGTGTGTGTGTGTGAGACTTGACTTTAGCTGCCAAATAACCGTGGGTGACAGCAGCATTAGAGAGAGCCAGCCAGCCAGTTAGTTTCTTCATTACTCCACTAGCTTGTGTGACCCTGTTTCCGTGTGTGTCCCAGTACCGTAGATGCGATCAATGCTGTGTAAGCATAGTACCCTCTGCTCTATGGCTGGAATGTAACTGGAAGCTATAGCACTAGGAAATGTCTGAATGCTCCAGGAGATAAGCTTTTGCTTGGTTTGCTGGTCAAACCAGGCAGCTCTGTTCTAACTAGCTCGCTGGCTTGTCCTGTTTCTATCCAAGTATGTTAAAAGGACAGCTGTACTCTCCAAAGGACGCTAACAATCAGAGCAGGTCTAAACATTTGTTTGGCTGCATACATCAAGCACCATACTGGCCTCATTGTCATTGAGGACATTGGGCCTGGCATTGCTCTGAAGTTTAGGACCCCAATATCCCCACATCCCCTTCAACAGAGCCACTGTAACACACAGTGCTGGATCCAGGGAGATGTATGGTACTCTAGGAGAGGCCTGAAGCACTTGTGCCCTTTACTAAGGAAACTCTTCCTGACTTCCATATCAGCAGGGGATTAGCAGGATTCGACCGCAAAGGGACTAAATATTTCTAAGTGTAACCTATCAGCTTGGCTGACTCTTGCAGCTATTAAGCTCGAGGCCTGCTGGAGAGGGGTGCTGGCACGCAAAGAGGCCAAGAGGAGAATGTGGGCTATTGAGACCATCAAAAGGTACATTCCACTGTGGGAAGGTAAAAGGTTGGGGTGGGGGGGAGAATGGGTGCTGGGGTACAGGTGGGGTGATCCCAGAGTGGTACCTAGCAAGTATAAGTCTACTCTTGTTCAGCCTGTAGGTGCCTATGGCAGAATACCTCATTATTCATGCTCATTACCCCTTTGCAAATGTTGCTCTTACCTCAACCATCTTCAAATGGTTATTTCTGGCTTGACTAGAAATCTCAAGCCCCTTCTCATGAACTTTGTGGTCCACTTTCACAGGCCAGGTAGGTTCTTGTGTTTTGAATGAGCGTCCAGACTTCATGGGTGATCCTCAAACCAAATCTTTAGAAGTTGCCCACTCTCCATGTCTTTAAACCTGACTCTTGCCTGACTCTTTAAAATCGTGCTTTGGAATCTAAGAACAGAAAGTAATAGAATAGATTTTTTTTTCTTAAACTTGCAAGCACAATTTATTGGTGCATTAAAAATTAATGGCTTCCATAAAATGGAATTTGGGTGAGTGGAATAGTCTTTTAGTGTTTAGCATATTGTAAATCTGAAGTTCTCTGCTAAGGAGATTGGCTGGCTGCAGTGCTTTCTCTGACTTAGTGTACTAAGCAGTTGTTGGCATGAATTTTCTGACCTGACTTACCTTCCACTCCCATTACTTTCTGAATGCCATTTGTAAGCAAGAGTTCTCATTAGGATCTTTCCTGTAGGTTTATAAAAGGCTTCATCAATCGAAAAAATCCCCTTTGCCCAGAAAACGATGAGTTTATAAGCTTTGTGCAGTACACCTATCTCAGGAAGCTCAGAGACCACGTTCCCAAAAATGTCTTGGACAAGAACTGGCTCAAGCCTCCTGCTATCTTGGAAGAGGTGAGGACAGGGTTTGCGATTATAGTGATACCATTTCAAGGCACTGCTCATTTGTGTAACTTTCCCTTATAACACAGTGAAATGACTCCCTCCAGCTCTGCGCTCAACCTGCAGCGAACCGTGCTCAAGCGTCCCAAGAGAAGCTGCTCACTTTGCTTCCAATGTTACTACCATCCCCACTAATTTTACTGTTGAAAATTGTTAACCTCAGAAATGCACACTCATTACATTGAGGTCAGTTACTTAGGGTTGTCAACAATGTGTTACAAAAATAAGGGACTTTTTTCTTAGGACCCCCATCCATCCCCTCCTGATAGTATAAATATTAAGCACTACTCACCTACGTTCACCGGGGTATTTCTTTTTTGCAGCACTCGGCAACTCCGATCTTGTAGAGGGATGGAAAAAATAAGGGACACCCCCTCCCAACCCCACCCCCTTGTAATAAGGGACTGTTGGCGACCCTCTGTTGCAGTAGAAGGAACAAACCCCACAGCATTTTAAACTTGCACGAATAATTTGTGTCCCCTCTTGGATCTCTGTCACACATTATATCCCGCAGCTGGGGCTTGGCAGGCTGAGAGGTATGGCCTCGCTTGGTGTAAGAACTGGATGAACAGTTCAGATCATCCCCAAGAGAATACTAAATTTAAAACAGTTGTTTACATTTTTATTGGCCTTCTAATCCTTGGTGCAGGGTTGTCAGAATATTAGATTCTTGAACCATCTGTCTGAGATTCTGAACTGTCACTTTTATAGAAACAGCTTCTGTTCTTATATGAAACTCCCATTTCCTCGATAAACATCTTGGATCACTTCAGTTTCAGAAATATTACTCTGCGTTCACCTAATGTACTGCATCTTCAAAGCACTACACAAACATGAATCATCTCTCCCTAGAGTAAACCCATCTTACAGGGGGAAGAGGGAGGGAACCTGAGGGATGGGTTGACTTGTACCAAAGTCAGACATGGAATTGGTGTCACAGCTGAGACTAAACTTCATAAATTCAGTCCATGCTGCCTCTTCAGCTCCACACCAGTTACATTTGGACACCCAGTGCATGTTTATGTTGGAATTACATTCTAGTCTTTTCTGCAGACCTCTGAGACGCTGAAGAAAATCTGCATGAGGAACCTAGTGCGAAAATATTGTCAAGGGATTACAGCTGAGAAGAACGCCCAGGTAATGAATGGAGTATGTGTGTTCATGAAGGGACATGATAGGGGACGTTCCCTCAGATAAGAGTCCTTTTCTTTAGTGAGCGGTACAAAGCAAAAGCTGTAACCAGTAATTAACTTTACATTTTATGCTAGCCCAACCAATGAGTCCTTCACCCCTTTACAATAGGAAAATATTCATGCTTTTCTTTGAGAGTGATGGCCCTGACCTTCTGTTGTGGGGTATTTTAAATACACAGTACAGTTCTTCCCGGTAGCCTGAGCTGAGACCTGTGTAATGTGAAGGGAACTATTTCCCATCGCTTTTCAGATGGACAGTGTGTGGGTTTTTTTGAAGGAAAAAAAAAAAATTGGTCAGGCTGGCTGGCTGCTAAATCCTTGCAATAGCAGGACAGGAATAAACTCAACACAGTGGGAGAAATGCAGCTTTACAGCTAATGCACAAACTGCAGGAACCCTGCTCCAAGTGACGCCCTTCACTCAGTCTCTCATCTGGCTCGTGGGACACTCTACTGGGAATATAAGAAAGTGGTGGTGGTGTGGGGTGTTTTGTTGTGTTTTTTTTTTTTTAAATAGTTGCAGCAAAAAGTAGCAGCGAGTGCCATTTTCAGAGGGAAGAAGGACGGCTACCTGCAGAGCGTAAGCCAGCTCTTTGCAGACACCAGGCTACGTGAGTATACAACAACAAACTGGGCTCCTGACTCGGTATAGTCCCATTTAATATGCTGGGCAACAGGTCCTGAGGTCTGTGGAAGCTTTGCCTGAGTGAGGACTATCCAGTTAAGTTCTGTAGGAAGTGGTGGTGGTGGTCTGCTGACTCAGCTCTGGAATTCCAGTGTCCTGTGGCTTATAATGGACTGATGCCTAAAGACCATCTGTTAGAGGAAACCTTTCAAATACACACAGATTTAGTGTTTCACTCGTGTTGGGAGCTGAAGGTTTTGGTTAATAATGGGATGCTTTTGGAGAAGGAGCCTCGCCTAGCTCTCTCTAGAGAAAGGAGAGATGGACTGAAGGAGTATTAATGGGAGCTAGTCCTATCCAAGCTGAGCATGTACTCCTAGGAGATCAATGGGGCAAGAGACGGATCGATTTAGTATAAAATGTCCTTACTCAGTAAATGAATCTTAACATTGTGGGACAAATGTTTCACAGGAACAGTTTCAGGAGTCCCTCTAAGGGAGGCCATAAAATCATGGAAAGTTCAGAGTTAAAATGTGAATGAAGCTTAATGAGATTAAAAAGGCAAATGCAGAGGCTGGATCAATTCTGATGGACATGGTGGCACCGCATACACTTTCATACTGTGTGGTACGTGTTTCTGGTTTGCTCCTTAGGTGAGGGAGACATAAACCCCAAAGTACTGCAACTAATTCATGGGGAGAAGGTCAAGGTAAGAAGATGTTCAATGGCGGATTTCTCCTCATCAGCAACATCTCACTGTCATCCTCCCTCTTAACCAGGTCACTGCCAAGACTTTTAAATGTGCCAAGGTTAACCTTGTGATGTTCAAAACAGTGTCTCGGCCAGTTCTAAAGGATGGTACATGCAATCAAATAACCAATGTAGCCAAATATTTCCACACTGGCCTGACCTATCTCTGGGTTATGTGAGTTTAACTTAGAGACCATCTTTGTGCTGCTTTTGAGTAAGTACGTACCTAGGAAGCAGATGAAACACGAGAAATTTATAGTGTAAAGGCTCCTTTTAAGCCTTCATGGGGGGGGGGGGGGGGAATTTGTTGATCTGATCATGTGTGTGGGGAGTTCTTATGAGGCTTATTGACCTAACACATTAACAGCATCTTAGGTCTCTGATTCTGTTTTGAGAATCCTGTAGAGCAAGTGTGTGGTTGCTAGGGAATTCAGTGCCGCTTTCCTTTTCTAGGACAGCGGAACGATGGAAACCCAGCAACTTAATGCCCCATTCTTGTGCCTCTGCCACCATATAATTGACAGTTAAACTGCAGATGCATATAGTGCCCATTATGTTATCCCATAAAGCTGGAGGGCTCTACAGAATAAACTGTTTCCAAAATCTCATGATCTGCCCCTAGTCACAGCTAAACCTCCCACCCCCAATTTCAGCGTTTAAAGAAACCAGCTCAGTGTATTCTAAGCAGAAGGCAATAACACCCTAAATCTTGTCTCATGCTATCGTCCCCAGAATTTCAGGCCAATGATGCCTGCTTCCTGAGTTATCTCTAGTCAAACCTAACCTCAGTGAATGCTAACATTCACGTGTTGTTGCAGTATGTGACGCCAGTGGTAAAATACGACAGGAACGGGTTTAAAGCAAGAGAACGGCAACTTGTTCTGACCCAGTCAGCAGCTTATGTGGTGGAAATGGCCAAGATCAAACAGAAAATAGACTATGCAACTCTGAAAGGTAACAGTGTAAGTCAGTGCTAGTTCTTCTTCCCTTGCAGAGGTCATCAAGGCCTTGGCAAAGGGGCAGAATGTGAAGAGGAGGGCTTTCCCCCCTTGCTAATTCCTCCTTCCCTCCAGGTTTCCAACCCCCCTCACCTGCTATTTAGCTTAGTGATTAAATCCTTTTACACTTCTTGGTGGTTTGTAAAAAGTTGTTTGCAAGCACAGAGGGTTATCACTTCACTTGCCTTCTGCTGACTTGCTGAAGGATGACCACAATTTATCAGCTAAAGCAGCGTGACCTCCTGTGACCATGTGGCTGATTAAAAAAGTGTCTAGTTTTGCATAAACAACCCTACTCTACAGGTATTTTTCCTTTTAAAGTCTTACTATAGTCTAAAGGGTTAATTCAGTTCTGGGCTGAATTACTTGGTGGGGGCGGGGGTGTGAATTAGTAACTATATATCGCTACTCTTGTTTGAGAGAACACCCTTGATTCTCCATTACTGTAACTAACAAGCATCTCTTGGAGAGGAATTTTATTAAATGACCTTAGAAACCAGACCTCATCTGGGGAACAAATGTCAGGTCACTCTACTGATTGGACAGATCCTTTCTAGTTATAAAACAACTAATCTCTGTAGTAGAGTAGCAATCTGTACTCTGTATATATGCTGCATGTAAGTTTTTATTCAAGGTTGGGGAACTATATCTCTGTTAATTACAGCAAACTGTACACGAGGCAAAAGGGATTAGAGTACTAGATTCTTTAGTGATGTTTGGAAATTCTTATTTCCTCTGAAGTGCAGTTTATGCATGTGTCCATGAAACTGGCATAGTTTGGAAAGGGATAGCTGCACATTCAAAAGGTGTGCTCAATTTTTTTTTTATTTTAAAAATACCCCATTCTGGCAAGATAGAGGAATTTGTTGGTGGGGATGGGGTTACACACCAAAACATCCTTGATTATAGCTAGGTAACACAGAATATTTTCAAAAGTAGCTGTTTCAATACGTTAGGAATTAAAATGAAGCAATTTAAGAATAATGCCAAGGAATTGGCACTGATGCTGCTTATTTCTCAGCTGCTGTTGGAGCAAAGGTTTCTGGGAGCTGGTAAGCAGGAGAGCAGGTTTTCCTCATACTTGAAAAAGGTACTGTCCTTTTTCTCCACACAAGCCACAGCTTGAGGGCCCTGATATTGTAAACAAAACCAACCTTCACCCAAGATGAGGATTGTGTTATGGTTATCTCTGAAAGTGGCTGTTTCTCTTCCTCTAATTTTTGGGTTCTTTTTTAAGGTATTTCTACCAGCAATCTGAGTGATGGGCTCTTCGTCATCCACGTTCCTGAGGACAACAAACAGAAGGTAAATCGCCTGGCTCACTAGGAGCTTTCTGGTGGATGTGGAACATCTTCACATGAAACAACCAAGTTACTATAAATACCAAATGCACTAAGGGTAGCATTTTACAAACCTCCTTATACAGGATCACTGGCCTGATGGGGGGCAGGGGGAAATATATTTTCTAATGGTAGGTAACAACTGAAGGTATGTTGGACATTTCTCTGATGCCAGTGCTAGACATCATGAAAGTATTTCCCTACAGTTACAAATGTTGTCTAGCTTAACTGCTGGTCTGAGACGAAAAGCTCTTTGCCCTTGTGCCTAAGAATGTTGAATTATTTTGTCCCCATTTCTGCTTTTAGGGAGACGTGATCCTTCAGTGTGAGTACATCTTTGAGACCGTCACAAAGCTCTGCATGCTGGCCAATAAGCAGAATGCTGTCCAAGTTGTTCAGGGAAGGTAAGCACCTATGTTGCCATTCATGCTACATCTTATAAAGGGATTCTGTGGCACTGAGCTCTCCCATTTAGTCAGCTAAAACTCTTTTGACCCAGCAGTCCACACCTACCTAATAATGCAATGTGCTTACACTGTCAAAGGGCAAGATTTGGCCCTTAAGATCATTAGAGTAATCTGGAGCTTGAAGTTAGTTTTTCAGGTAGTTGTTTCACAGAACATTTTCCCCAGCAGTAGCTTTTGTAGTGACTTCTCTGCAGGCTTAGTTAATGTTGGTGAAGCAGGTTGAACAGCTGGAGCACTATACAAGTGGACTATGTAATGTATTAGTGGTAGTGTGAATGATAGAGCTGTGTAGTAAAGATGGGTTCCAGCATGTCTGTGTAGCTGGATAATCAGCGGAGTCAGTTTTACTTATAAAACAGCTTTCAATTTCATGACTCTTTAAATACAGTATTTTTCAAACAACTGCTTCCTGCCATGGGAACAAGTCTGAGGAGTTTGACTGTCGTGTAATCATCTGGGTGATACCCTGTTCATTTTAACTGAACATACTGCAGAGACAAGATCATGGAACCTTAAACTGCCAGCAGCTTAATGGATGGGTTTTCTTTAAACTGAGCTGTGCTGACCCAATGGATAGACAGTATGCCAGCCAGATCACTCCAGAAAAATGCTGCTCTCAACTAGACAGGAGCAGGTTCAGGAGACACTAAATGCTGAGAAGAGGCAGTTTCTTCCAGATAACATCTGACTAACTACCAGCTCAGTCTGTGTTTAGGCCTCCTGGGCTTTCAGGAGACAGGGAGGCAATGTGTATTGATCCTAGACCGAAACCAATGGAATGCAAAAGCTGCAATGGATATGTGTTCCTGCTCTGTCTTCCTTCTGCTGGCCACTACATTTCAGTTGTAATACAGCATTTACGCTTGTTCAGTCTGGCCAGACCAGGCATGCTGCCTAATTTAGCATGCTTATGTTTCTTTCCTTTTATTAGTTGGTGCGTTCTAGTAATCAAACGGCTGTTCAAGGACTCCTTGTTTTTGTTCTGGCTTGGTTGCACATCTGCAACTGTTCAGAGAATTTATCTAAATCTGTGAGGGGTTTTGAACTTTAACTTAATGAGATCTGCCTGGGGAACAGAACCAAAGAGGAGCTTGGAGTAAAGCCTATTGTAAGGAAAGCATGTAACAAGCAATATACACTTGTGTACTTGCAGCCTCCAGTTTCACATCAGTTCTGGGAAAGAAGGGATGATAGCTTTCACAACTGGGCAGGAGCCTCAGATCTATAAAGCCAAAAATGGACACCTAACAGTGGTAAGAACTAGAATTCTAAGTTACATCTACCCACTCATCACGTGGGTGACAAAAGTGAGCAGAGACTGCTCTGGTCATTTGGAAGACGGGACCAATCAGTTCCTCTTGTCTGTGCATTATAGCGTTGGGGTCAGATAAATGACTGCTTCATATTACTCAATAGATCTGCACTCTGTGTATCCCGAGTCCTGCCTACTCACCTTAGTTACACATTCTTACTGCTGCTTCCTCCTGTTAGCCCTGCAGAGCCAACCTGGCAATGGAGGGGAAGCTAGATTCTCTTCTGGCTTCTGCAGCAACTGAATTGTTCATCAGACTCCACTGCAGAATCTTCCTCTAGAGTGGGAATATGTGAGCCTGCAAACACCTGAACTTTCAGGTGCCGGGTAGAGGTTTTTGTGACTTTGGTGGTTAGGAAGAAATAACCAAACTTTACATCTTTTCCCTGAGAAAGCAAGAACCTCACTGTTCCATTGGCAGTTACTTTCCAGAGCACAACCATATCTTTAAGGCAATATCAAGTCTCTAGAGGCTGGTGGATAAATCCTGCCTCACACTGTGTCTGGTAATAGGGACTCACTTCCTCACTCTTACTAGCATTTGGGTAGAGAAGAGCAGGAGGACTGACTAATAAGCCAGTGTGAAGAGAACTCTTCCTCTACCAGCCCAAGTGTCTCATGGGCACCAAGTCTCCTCATCTCAAAGATATACTGGCATTAGAAAAGGTTCAGAGAAGGGCAACTAAAATGATTAGGGGTTTGGAACAGGTCCCGTATGAGGAGAGATTAAAGAGGCTAGGACTTTTCAGCTTGGAAAAGAGGAGACTAAGGGGGGATATGATAGAGGTTTATAAAATCATGAGAGGTGTGGAGAAAGTGAATAAGGAAAAGCTATTTACTTGTTCCCATAATATAAGAACTAGGGGCCACCAAATGAAATTAATGGGTAGCAGGCTTAAAACAAATAAAAGGAAGCTCTTCACACAGTGCACAGTCAACCTGTGGAACTCCTTGCCTGAGAAGGTTGTGAAGGCTAGGACTAACAGGGTTTAAAAGAGAACTAGATAAATTCCTGGAGGTTAAGTCCATTAATGGCTATAAGCCAGGATGGGTAAAGAATGGTGTCCCTAGCCTCTGTCAGAGGGTGGAGATGGATGGCAGCAGAGAGATCACTTGATTGTTACCTGTTAGGTTCACTCCCTCTGGGGCACCTGGCATGGGCCACTGTTGCTAGACAGGATACTGGGCTGGATGGATTTTTGGTCTGACCCAGTATGGCCATTCTCATGTTCTTATGTAGCAAATTTAACCCTACATAGTGAAAGGTAGGAGTCTCTCAGAAGCTGTTTCAAAGGCAATGATGCCTGCATATTAAGCAACATTTTAACTTAATTTAAAGCTGAAATATGGCAGTAGGTATGTCCATGTCTTTTCTCCATGAGCACTAACTGTCTCTGGGTGCCCAAGGGTTGTTCAGCCATAACTAAAGCACCGGGGTGCATCACTTCCCTTTCCTTGCTGATCCCCAGAGGTGCACGTAGCATAATGTGCTTCCTGGCACTGAAGTGCCACATCCATTTGGATCATCTGAAGTGGCTGCACAGGAGTAGTTTTTCCACACAGATCTCACCAAGGCTGGAATGTCTGCACTGGAATAAAATGGCTAATAATGCCTTTCTTTTATCACAGGTGTCAACCAGAACAAAGTCCTGAGGGTGAACAGGAATTCCTGCTTTGCTTATCACCATCTTTGCTCATAACAGAAAGGAACCCACTGGATGAGATCAGCACTGACATCTTCCAGCTGAAAGCTTTCTGCTGCCATAAGACTGAGATTTGAGTTCACCTGCATCTTTTCAGCTTTTGGGTTTTTTAACTAAAGTTAATCAACTGTAGCTGTAACATTCAAATTGATGTAGATTTGAGTTACTAGTACTAAATTTCATAAATCTGTTTAATGCAAACAAAGTTCTCTAACATTGAAAATAACTTTACTTACACAGTAAGCAAAGATCTTAACCATCCAAGAAAGACTGAGCAAAAACAAAAGGGGTTCCCCGGCTCCTGAACAGGGCTCAATGAGCAATTCATTGTACAAACCAGGAGTAATGCACAAACTGCAGACTGGCAAATGTGGCAGTAGGGTCTGGAACCCACCTCTGCCCAAGTGAAGGCTGTGAGCCTTCAAAGCCAGCATAGTTAGACTTCACCCTGATGCACCAGGGACTAAGTGGGCAGAATGAGTGTGTGCTCTGAACACAGCAAGAATAAGGCTGGCAACACATTCTCATTACTTGACTCAACGTAGTACTAGATGAGGTTGCTTAGCTGGAAACCTCATTCACTCTTTTTCTTTCTGGCCAGTTAGTGTCTATAGTTGACTCAAGACTTTTCTCCATGTTGTGTATAGTAATGGCTATACACAGTGCACTGTATGAGTACAAGGCACTGGAAATAGGAATGAAATGAAAATAAGATGGGCAGGGGGAATATTCTTTGACTTTTAAATTCTATTGAGCTGAAACAATAGAACATAAGAACAGCCACATGGGTCAGAACAAAGGACCATCTAGCCCATTATACTGTCTTCCCACAGTGGCCAATGCCAGGTGCTGCAGAGGGAATGAACAGAACAAGTACTCATTAAGTAATCCATCCCCTGTTGCCTATTCCCAGCTTCTGGCAAGCAGAGGCTAGGGACACCATCCTGGCTAATAGCCATTGATGGACCTATCTTCCATGAATGTATCTAGTTCTTTTTTTGAACCGTTATCGTCTTGGCCTTCACAACATCCTCTGGCAAGGAGTTCCACAGGTTGACTGTGTGGGGAAAAACTACTGCCTTTTTGTGTTAAACCTGCTGCCTCTTAACAAGAACTGGGGTCACCAAATAAAGTTGAGAGAGTAAACACTTCATTTACTTTTTCTGCAAGTCATGATTTTATAGACCTCTATCATATCTCCCCTTACTCATCTTTTTCCAAGCTGAAACATCCCCAGTCTTATTAATCTCTTCACACAAGCCATTCCATACCCCCAATCAGTTGTTGCCCTTTTCTGAACCTTTTCCATTTCCAATTCCACTCTGTTTCCAAACAAAGCACAATCACTTGATTTGCAGAATCTTCCACTGTCTCCTCTTGCTGAGACAAAACTACCTTCTCTAGGTGTTTGGAAAGTAAATCTGGTAGAGCAGTGGTTTTCAGCCTGTTGTCCAGACCCCTGGGGGGTCAGCAGACTGATTTCCAAAGAGGCCTGTACCTCACTCTGAAAAATGTTTAGGGGTCCACAAATGGAAACAAGCTGAAGACTGTTTGAGAGGGAACAAATACAGCTGCTGGCAGCAGTGGTGCTGGCCCTGCACAGTCAGGGCTACTCTTCTAGCTCAGGTATGTGGGTGGTGGCAGCTATGGGGAGGGAGTATTTCTCCTCCTTTCCCTCTTCCCCAGACTCTGCAGATGTATTAAAGATGGTTCTTGCTACCTCAGTGTTCCCTGTGCTGCAAAGTACTCCTCCTCTTGTTCCATCAAAGCAGAGTGCCAGACTGCATATCCTTGCCTTGCTGCCTCTCCACCCTCCTGCTGTACTCTGAAGGGGGAAGAGTCTGGCTTAACCAGCTATTCAACTACAATCAGCATTGGAAGGTAAAACAATCAACCTATGGGGAGACTAGAACATGATTTAGCTTCCCCTAAAAAGGCACTTGTTATGGGAGCGAGCCAGCCAGATAAGATGAGGGACAGTTTTAAAGAGCAACAATGATCAATAGGGATATAAATATGAAATGTTTCTAATTTATTTTGCATATAATCAAACCAAAGTATAGTACATACTGCATACACAACCATACATAAGAATTCCAGCTTAAGCTTTTTGTGCATAGCTATACAAAGTCAGTGATTGTACAAAGCAGACAAGTTTACTAGGGCCATGCGTTCAGTGTAACCCAGGGAATGGAGAACACAGTGAACCAGCCTTAAGATTAAAAACAAGGTGCAGCTCTGACCTTCACTGCTTTACCTTTAAAGGACAAGACATTTCCATGAATAACTTTATCAGTTGCACTCTGTACTGTCAGTATTCCTGCTTGCATTGCATGCTGGAAACACTGACATGTGGGCATGAGCCTGAAACAGTTATGTACTTTGACTTGCTCTCTTGCAGCTGCTGGTTGATAAGATATTGCTTGTTACCAAATAGGGGTGACTTTAGTTACATAAAAACTGCATCTCTCCATCTCATGAAAGTTGTAGAGGCAAAGGCTTTCTATATGAGCCCTTGACCTTGAGGAGGCTGCTCAAAGAACAGCTCACTATTGAAAGCCTGTACGTTAGTGAAACTATCTCAAGCCAGCTGTTTTGTCAGGGAGATCTATTTTAAAGTACAGTGAAGCTTGCACTAAGGCTGACTTGTCAGTGTCCATAAAGTATGTAGAAGATGAAAGCTGTGTGCTAACAGCCAGGGGGTTCTATTCAAGGTTTCCAGTACAGTCTAAAGGCCACCTTTCTACTAGTCTTCAGGCCCTGGCAGGTGGTTTTAATATTCTGCAGCATAATTAAGGCTTTGTTGAAACTTCTACCCTGTTTAATAAGCTTTGTACTATAGAAGATGCTTTGTTGCATGTTGCTCCATGAGGGAGCCCCTCTGAGGTCATGGCCTTCATACAGGCAATGAGTTGTGGTCCCATCCATAACTAGTCAGATCAGATCTCACACTGCACATTATCTTCTGTCAGACACAAGACAATGGTATGCTTGTATTGCATAACTAAGGCAATTAGAGGGCTAAACCAAGAATGTACTGAACTGCTGTCACTGTAACTCAATCCTTCCTTCTAACAGGGCTTTTAAAAAACCTCTTAAGCTGTGTTAACTAACAGCTCTTTAGGAGGGGAAAGTGCCACCTACTAGACAGATTAAAAAAGGCTGGGGAAAGAAGGTGTTTCTGGAAAGCTTTTTTTTTTTAGTTAAATTGTACCACCAAGGGCTAGCAATCTAAGCCACTGTATTTATACTAAGCTAAAGGTGTAACATACACAGTCTTGTGTATTTCCTTCTTCTCTGGGCTTATCACAATAGAAATGGAAATGTTGTTAGCACTACACATTCCTGAATGAGAAGGAAGCTACCTGTACCATGGAAACATAGCTGGCCTGGTGCAATAGCAAAGACAAAGGGAGAGATTGGACCACTTGACAGAAAATGTAGATTTCATGTCACTCACTCCTCTACACAACTGACTAGTCAGCCCTATAACAGTGGTAAGTTGCGTTTTAGTAAACAAGGCATTGCTTAAATTCTTAAATATGTAAAATCTCAAAGTACAGAGTATTGGAAATATAGAAGTATGCAGTTCACTAGAGTGGAGGCTTTCCTTCCCCCCCACCCCCCCTAAAACAACCTATGCAATAGATAACCAGTCCCCCCCACCCCACTGAAAACTGAAGTCTGCAGGGAACAAAACAACTTTTCACTGTGACAAGTTTAAGAAATCAAAAATCACATGTACCTGTGACTGACACCATTTTCTGTGTCAGTACAGACTTGAGATTAAAATGAATAGCCTAGCTTAAACACTGGACTCTAGAAGGGCTTCTCTAATATTAGGCAAGTAGGGAGTTTACAGTATCTATGTACAAAACACTGATATGATTGCACTTTAAGCCCACATCTGTCAGTTACACACAGATAGTTCAAGCTGCTAAACTGACTGTTTGGTTTGAAACTAGCTTTACCACAGTGACCTCTTTACATAAAGATTAACTTTCTAGTAGTAAAGTTTTGAAGATCTAGAAGACAGGCACTATAAACAGAGCTGTACCCTGAAAATCATCTTTGGCTGATATTGCCTCTGAAAAGCAGTCTCCACACTCACTTTCCTAGGCTTGAAGTATTTAAGCTACACAAGAGTGATGTACCATTGAATAAAGTTGTCAAAATATGGAGATTGTACAGTAATCCTACAAGCAGGTGTTCATATGGCTTATACCATTCCTACAAAACATTACTTTAGAGCAACATATAGTGATGCTAACCAAGATAGTAATGCCTTTAATGCTTAAAACTAATTCCTCTGACAAATGCTAAGTGACATCTGGGGCTAGAGTAGACCTTCTATACTAATTTTACAGTATAACCATTACTTTTCAGATTTCCTGCTAGCCCCATTACTACACAAGACAGGTGGTCCAGCTAGTCCACCACCCAAACTCCAAAAGAGGCCAATACCAGCTGCATCAGCAGAAGCTGCAAGAAACTCTACAACAGATGAGGGACAATCTGCCCCATGTGAAGGTCTCATTCAAATCCCTGAAGCATGAGGCTTTATATTCCATCCAAAGCTTGTTAGAATTAACTAACTCTGGCTATTCCTTTTAGTATCCACTCCCTCTGAATGATATGAACCTCCACCATCACTTCTACTTAACACTCTACTACGCAACAAGAGACTAGGAGGTAGATAAAACACATTATTTGCAATAGAAGAGCAATCTTAGAGTGAAAAGGTCTATATAGTATTCTGTAGATTATTATAGCCATTTTCTTCCAGGTGGCCTAGAATATGCTGTGAAAGAGACAGTGAAGAATAGCTGGAGATACTGACACGTAAAGGGATGTCCACCCATTTCTCACCAGTGTAGCAGCACTAGAGGTAAAGCTCCTGGTATCACTTATAGAACTCAAGCTATGAGCAAATGTCTAATTAGCTCCATATTTAGACTGGGATTACATGGTGTTAGTAGTAGCCCATGCTGGAGTTATCTAGGGCAGCTGTAAAGAAAAACCATTCCTGTTTCAGGAGAAAGTAGGGAAAAAAACAATCTAGCAGGAACCTTCAAATTACATTCTGGGTTTAAGCGGAAATGCTAAACAGACTGACTACAGTAGATATCCCAAACGCCTTAGGCAAAATGTTATGAAAGTATAGCTTTTTCCTAACCCTCAAAGTGTAAATATCTCCCACCCTTGAACCCTGCCATAAAGCAGCTGAGGGTTCTCCACTATTCCCTAGCATACTAGTTTCACTGAACCATTACCACTAAGCTCTGGGGGGGATGCCATAACCAGCTCACTTTAACATACTTTCTGAATTTTGAACTTGAGCCTGAGTAGCTGCCAGCACTAAATAACAAAACCAGAGTCGCTGCCAACCAGCAAGACCTAGCACCAGAGCAGGTCTGACTCCGGAACAGTAGTAGTTAGGCTCTCAGGTGCCACAAGTACTCCTTTTCTTTTTGTGAGTACCACTACAGTCTATTTCAAACCATACAAAGCAACTCCATTCTGGAGGGAAGCCAGCATCCATAGAACCTTGTCTTCTGAAAGCTAGGCTGAAGCATTTCTATTTTCCTCCTTAAAGGTCCAGAGGGGAGGCAAGGGGAGAAAGTGCTGAAGCACATGGGGTTAGTTTCTTTAGCATCACTGTGGCACAGAATAGCATTTCTCATGTACAGTAGGTTCAGGTGGGATGGAGTAAACGTGGGGCTGTAGGGAAGATAGACAGCTCTTTGAAAATTCTAGTGAAAGTGCAGAATAAATACTAAAAGGCAGAAGGACGAAAACACTCCTCCTCCTCTAACCACAAAACTGCAGGAAGAGTGCTGAAAATTCAAAGACATTACCCCAAATGCATTGATCTGACCCTTGATACCTTCTTTATTCCTCTAACAGCGCTGCTTCCTGTTAAATACCCCCAAATAATCTAGCCTGGTACAAAATGTAATTTTATAGACTTCACTGAACATAAATAAGTTGCCTGGTTATCAGCTGTAAAGAATGGAGAAGGCCAGGCCACAGCTTTCCCAAGAGGGCTGTGCAGTCTGCAGCTCTCACTCCTCACTGATGAAGATGCGCCCTGTCATCTGGACGCTTAATATGAATCCTTCGCACACGTTCAATGCGCTCCCGCTCCTCGTCCTCATCCAGGTGATGAGAGCGGCCTGCTGCCCCTCCCGTAGCCTCCAGAAGCGCGTTGTCAGGTCCTCGTCCATCCTGAGCCTCGTAAAGCAAAATGTTCAGTGTCTCTTCATAAATTCGGGCTTCTGGGAACTCCACCTGGGTACCCAAAACAGCTAGGTTAGGAGAAGCAAAATCAATCTTACTCATTCCAGGCCCCCCGCCAGTTTTTATGTACCCTTTGGTATTTAAGAAATCCTCTCCATTATTCTTGGGTGGTGGTACTCTGCAGGAAGTGTGAAAACTTGCAAAAAAGTTACAAGGTATTAAGAAGAACCCTTGAAGATCTATGTTTCTGTGCTCCACCTGCTGGCTTTCAGCCTCTGATGTCCAACATCCAGTGCTCTCAGACCTGAGCCATTACCCCAAAAAGGCAGATGCAAAGACAGATTATTTCTGGGCAAGGTAAGATTGTACGTGAACAGAATACTACTGGTTTTCTTTATACAGTTAAATAAGTGAACCTGGGTGAGTGCATGAGTGGGTTTAAAGACCAGAACTTGCATTTATTTGTATTGTGATAGCATCTGGAAGTTAATACCTTATTGCGCTAGGCAATGCACAAACACAAGATTGTCCCTGCCCCACAGAACTTACAATTTGTTTGACTGTTCTCGGCCCGCTCCTCTGTAGAAGGTAGAGTGGATGCTCTCAGGAGGGGAGGGCAATTAAAGGAAGGCTTCAAAACAGAAGTCAGGACATTACTCTTACAGCAGCTACTATGCAGCATGAATGAGTTTTATCCCTACCTTTGTCTGTTTCTTCTCAGTAGCGTAGACAATGGAGGTACAGCAGACCTCAGCAATCTTACGCCCCTGTCCATAGAAAGACCAGCAGCAAATCTCATCTCCTATCACATCCTTAATAAAGAGGACTCTCCCGTTAAACCGCAGTGACAGCTTATCAAACAGCTCGATGTTCTTCAGCATGTTGTCATCAGAATTACTGCAAGAGAACAGGGCATCAGTCAAACAGAGTTAATGCCATGCAGAGGAAATGTCAACAACTAAGGAGATTCAGGCAGCTGGAGGTCTAGATGTCCTGCCTCCCTTTATTTACTGTACCAGCCATCAAGGTTGTGTTTAGACTTGAGCGCTAGGGCTGCTTCATCCCACTAAGAATCACTCACTGCATTAGGAGAGCGAGCCTGCAGCTGAAGGGTGACTGGCCTTCAGTGGAGAAGGTGCTGAGTGTAATACAGAATCAGTGCTGGGAGTAACCACATCAGGATTCATCCCTCAACTAACCTATTCCATCTACTAAAGTTTAGCATCAGCTGGATTGGGCCAGTGCTGTCATGAGTTAGACACAGTCACATATGAGGACAAGAGCCCAGCCACCACGCCTACCCAACTGAGAGCCGCATAGGCACAGCCCTCTGACTCCTGGCCAACTGCCGATTCTGCAGGTAAAAACTCTGCAGTCCCCGCAGACGACAGGGCATCATCTTGTCATGGAGTCTCTGCAGGTCACATCCAGGCATTAAAGAGGAAGCTCTTTATTGCTGCAAGTGTGCACTTAGCTTTCCACTGGAGAAGTTTCCATTTCTAACCCCCATTAGCAGTGACTCCACAAACAAAGCAGGAACAGGGCTTACTGCGTATGTCAACCACACACACTCAGTAAAGGGAAAAGCCCATTCTCCTTGAATCTGGTTTCAGACCATTAATTTCCAGTTGAAACTGTACATTTAATAACTGATAGTGGAAGTTGTTTTACCTGGTGTAGGAATATTTGTTATTACTTCTGTTATACAGCAACTTTACTGCTGGCTGGAAAAAAACATGCAGGAAGCACAATTAGAGCACAATTTACTGGCTAGAGCACAGCTGCAACCTTAGTTCCAGGCACGCAGAGAAGGGGAAATATGAAGCGAGAGTACTGTGCGTACACCCACTGTTTGTGGAAGTGATGCTGAGGCTACTGCCTAGTGCTAGCATGTCAGCGTCCCCAGGACAGGTACAGCACAAGCTTTCCCCACAGCGTGCCTTAACCCTGACTTCCCTGAGCTGTGGTGACCAGCTCATAGTTGACTCTCCATGGCCATTCCAGTCCTTTATGCCTCTGCTGAGATCCCCAATTAATGCCTGCTGTGGTGGCATTTTTGGGGGGGAGGGATAGCAGGCATGAGAGTGCATACCTGTCTACTAGGAACTGGAGCCACTAACATTTCAGGTCAGTCAAATATCAGTCACTATTGGGCTGGAAAGACAGGTGAAAGGTTCTATAGCCCCCTATTGATGCCCTAAGTCAACCTGTCCTCCCTACTGACTATTTGAATATGTAAGGCAGAGAAGGCCCCCACTGTAAGATGCATTGTTTTTTAAATGTAGACCCATTAAAAGACCTGGGTGAAAAGCTGTTTAACTTCTAATTCAGATAGAATAATGAGGTTGCAGAGAGATCAAGTATAATTTTCAGACTCACAAGTTAACAGATGGGTTCCTGAGCATGCACACTTCAAAAAACTAGTGTACCACATTCCAAAGAGTCAGCTGTCACTCTGGCTGGTGAGCTGCTGCCTTGCTGTAACGAGGGGTATGTGCAAACTTCCCCCAGGGATCAAGCACAGCCTGCTCCCTCTTACCTTATTGGATGTTGCTATAAGTTTTTGCTCTTCCTTAGAAGAAGTGATGACTGGTACTTTGCAGAATGGCTCGTATGCATCTTTGTTCTGCTGAAACAAGACAGTCCGTCAAATGCAGCAGATGAATGGAAATCCACATTCGGGCCTTTGAACAAAATGCAGAAGGCCATCAAGGCTTCTCTCCTATTTAAGCCTGGGGTTAGTTACAGCGATGCAGACGGGAATGGTGGCTCACCATTGTCTGAACCAAGAGGACTTGATAGAGCAGTGAGCTGACCCCATGAGACAGCTATGTTCCTTTGTGTAGGCATGCTGGGGTACAGGGACATTACATGCTTCCCCATCTTACCGCCCAGTGAGGGGAAGAGGTACAAGAACAGCTGCTGGGGTGCTTTGGGGAGCCTAGGCTCCAGCCCCAGGACTGCCTTAATGCACCATAGGCCTGTACCTAAGCCGTGCCTTCTGGGGTCATGTGACTCTAGATGCCCAACTTTTTCATTTTAAAAGGTTCCTAACTCATTTATGGAAAAATGTGATCTGAGCATAACTGATATAATGATGCCTGCTCGAGTCTGCAGAGAGCCTGAAACAAACAACAGCTCAGAGGAGTTAACTGTCCCATGCATCTCAAGAGGTTGTTCACTCCAAGACCCACTGCTCTGACAGGCCTACTCCACCCCTGCTGAAGGCTTTGGACAGGAAGAGATGAGTGCAGAAGATGCTAAGCAACCATGCATTGGCTGCTGGGGTCCCCCCCAGCTGCTGCTCCTGAGGGAGAAAAGCACCATATGCCTTTGACTACACCTCTCTACCATCAGCACTCCACAAGGGTGTTAGGGTCAAAAAGCAGGCCTGGAGAATCTTCTACTGGCGATGTGCAAACAGGAAAGAGCCCAACTTGACACTGGGATCCCAAGGGTGTTTGTGGTGCCTGCAGCTTTAACTATCTTTATTGGTAAGCTGAGCAGACCTGATCTCCGACACGTACATACAGCTGGAATCCCATGGCGCCATGTTTTAAGTTCATTACACACTGAGAAAAGAACTACTTGTCCAGAAAAATACTTGACCTTTCCTAACCCCTTACAGCCTTAACTATCCACATGCAAGCAAAGGGACAGGGACTGATTTCTCACTGTTTCCTGAGGACAGGGCAGGAAGTGGGATTAATCAGAGGAAATACTGAGGGCATAAGGAAAGGCTGACTGATAGAACAAGCTCAAGCCACTTGTACTGGCTGGTGACCAGGCTTCTCACTAGCTCCATGCTAAAGACTGCACACCTACCTGTAGAGCTGCCTGGCACTCATCCACAAGACCCTGAACCAGGTAATACTTTGCCTCGGCCAGCAGCTCTTCAATCTCTCTCCGGCTCTCGGGAAGAGGCACAGCCCCATCACGCAGGTAATTTAATATTGTCCCGAAGTGTTTGCCACAGCGGTCGATCAAAATCCAGCCTGGGAGGGATAAAGCAGGATACAGCTGAACAGTGGGAAGGGAAAGACTTAGGCAAAGAGTCCACACCCTCACTCTTCCCAACTCCAGCTGGCCAGAACATGGTGTAACACACTGCAGCTCTGCACAGAGGAGCCTATCCGCAGAACATTGCCTCATGCTGGTGCACAGCACATCCTACTGAAAGGCTCCAAAATCCTCCAGCTTGCTGCTTGAGTTGGCAGCTGGAACAACAGCAGGCTGTACTTCTACAGGGAATTCTCTGTGTGTATCTTCCCCCCCACCCCACAATCCTTCAAGGGCGCATGGTGGGAGGCAAAGGGAGGAAGCTCATTATATCTTTCAACTCCCAAGCCACTGACCATCAGTTAGCTGAAGTGATAGCAAAACAAACAATTCCCACCATCAAATTAAACTCAGTTTTTCTGGTCTCTCCCCCCGCCCAATGGCTTTTCCTGGAATCCTGTCTGTTTTTGGACCTGCTAGCATACGTTAACCCTTGACTGCCCCCCAAACACACACACACACAGAACCACTGGGACAGATTTTCTATAACTGCAGCTAAGAGACAGCTAAATAGAGCAGAACAGAGGATTCCCAGGTACCTAACTGGAGTCTAACGGTATGTCTACACTGCACTAAGCCACCAGCGGCTGGCCCAGGTCAGCGGACTTGGGCTGGTGGGGCTCAGATTGTGAGGCTATAACATTGCAGTGGAGATGTTTGGATTTCAGGTGGGGCCCAGGCTCTGAGATCCTGCAGGGAGGGTCCCTTAGCTCAAACATCTACCTACACAAGCAGTTTTACAGTCCCAGCCTAAGTCAGCTGATCCAGGCCAGCCCTGGGCATTTTACTGCAATGTAGACGAACCCTGAGGGACCTACAACCAGTCAAGGGCAGAGCCAGGGACAGAACCCAGGAGTCCTACTTGCTACAGCTGGCTCTCACATGCCTTAGAGCCCTTACTGTGCACAAACAAGAGAATGGTTAACCTAAGCAAAATTCCCATCAAGCTGGTATTTAGTGTTTGTTCTGTGACAGACCACTCCCCCCAGCATGCAGGAAAGATTATTGTTGTTTTAAAGAACACTTATTTTCTCCCATCCCCTGCAGGGCCCTGATGAAATGCTTTCCACTCTGCATCCCGCACACTGGTATGGAAGGGGGGCTTGGGAGTGCCTGCTGATTCAGATGTTTTATTTTTTTAAAAAACAATGGCACATTTGTGTGGAAAATAACCCTGCTGTCCCCAACCAGCAATTACGCAAGAAAGGTGAAAAGGAAGCAAAGAGGTGAGTAAGACATGGATACTATGAAGGTCAGCAGAATCCTTGCAAGTCCCATTTCATCTTCCGTACTCCCAACTGGCATTGAACAGGAATAGCAAATTGATTAGGATATGAATGTTTTTAAAGTGCTTTGAAGATGTAATGTGAGTACGTGAGCAGTACAGGTGACGTGTGAGATAGTCCTAGATGCTGTAGCATTTCCTTTACGAAACCACCTGCTAAAAGGCACATTACTCACCAGTCCTGGGTAGAGATACCGGAGAGAAAGGGAAACAAAGCTTCAGCAGAGCTTATAATAGAATACATGGCACCCTTAATCTGAACAAGAAGTTCATATTTCATCTCCACGCAACAGTAGTCCATCTCCCGAAGCAGACCAAAGGGCTCAGAAAGGTATTATGCAACGTCCAGCTCAAGTTTCCATAAACAGGCGGCCATTTTTATGGGCTTCGACTCAAGAATGTACTCAGGAAATGCTTGTGGGGAAGGACTCATATTTTAGACAAATAAGGGAAAAGTAAGGTAAAGCATGCACCACATGACTTGAATTAATGTAATTATTACTAAAACTCTGATTACTTGGTTAATTCTCCAGCCCCTAAGTTGAATATAGGTCTTCCCTACTGATGGCCTACTTAGCAAGTGAGGTTCACTAGCATTCTACTCTGCACTTTTCTGTGTTTTCCCCTTGCACTTGTGCTTTATATAGAGGTGCTGTTTGGTTAGGACTGCAGCTTCAGAGGGGGTGGAGGAATGTACTAGGAAGCTAGGGTGATTACACAGACCTGATTTACAGATGCTTGTTGCAAATTGACACAGGAATCAAACTACAGATTGTCCCAAATTACTGGGCATAATACAACATATATCGGGGCCACTGCAGAAGTTCCCAAGACCATGCCCTTTCCCTGTAAGGGGGAGAGGGCACAGAACACACCATCCTCCCAAAACCCACGAGCTATCACAGACCAAATGGAGCCAGTGACTTCATTTACTGGAGTTGCGTAGGGGGGATGGTATAGGGAGAATAGATGCATTCTGGGCACAGGACTGGGAGTCAATAACTCCTCAGTTCTCAACGCAGCTGTGACTCCCTCTCTGGACTTGGAAAAGTTAACTTCTGCTTTGGTTTCCCTATCCATAAACCTGTAGAAATGCTAACTTCCTAATGTCCCAGACAGCTGCAGCAAGGATGCAAAGATGTTTTAAAGTGCAAAATGGTCCTGGGTTGCTAAACACCACATTTAGCAATTCCATCCACCACCACATTTAGCAATTCCATCAGCCTTCACAGGTGCTCTTGTTCTTACTAGTCAGCCAAAATGTACTGCAAAAAGGAGATACTTAACAGGAAAGTGAGCCCCTCAGCCTGGCTGCTGCAGAGTTAAGAAAGCAGGTTTCATCTGTAGTTTGCAGTCTTATAAAGCTGTATTTTAATAATCATTGTTTTACAAAATGTTTTGGGATCCACTACTCAGGCAGGAATAAATATCCCCAGGAGCCATAAATAGACACAATGGGAAACATGGGAGTTTAACTTTTGTTACACGAAGAGTTGAAGTGATGGCTCCCAAACACTGATACTAAAGCAGGCTAGAAGGAGCTGCTAAGTCTTAAATAATAAAATATCTTGGCATTAGATTACTTGGGGGTCTTCATGAGGCTCTTGTTTAAAGCAGACTAATTAAATCTGGTCTCTCTTTAAAATCTAAAAATGCATATTTTAGAACAGCTGGGGAGACTAGGAATTCATGTTGCACAGAGTTCTCTGTGCAAAGACACAAGTCTCCCACAAAGGCCCCCTACTTCTATCCTGCTACTCCAGTAAGATGTAGATTTTGAAATATGCAGGTTTCTTTATTTTGCAGATTAAATCCGTAAACTGGAAAGAATCTACATGCATAGATAACTGTAGCCATTTCTATTGTAAATTGCAGGGGGGGGGTGGAGAAAGAAGAAGTCATACTATGGTGAAAAACACTTCCTATTTTGTGCTAGATTTTGGGTGTGACTGAAGAACACAGTATTTGAAGGCTTTCAGATAAGGGTAGTTTCCTTTAAACACTATGATACTATTGTCCAGGTTTCCATTAACACTTTCAAGTAATACCAGGCAGTGGAAGATAAAACATTAGCTACTGCAGCAAGAGTATCTCATTTCTATGTGCAAGAAGTGTTAAAATCCCCCTGAAACACCAGCACAAACTGGCAAATGAGGCATTCCTACATCACGAACTGTGAAAGTCAGAGCAAAGCAAACATGGTGTTCTAAAAGAGTCAGATCCAGATGGCCTTATACCCTTAGCAGTAGTACCTTCAACTTTCCCCTCCCTGCAGAAGAGAGAATCTGTCCACATGTAGAAAAGTGGATTTCATATTTGAAGGACACATTGTAATAGCACTTGTACTGTATCCATCCAGAGCACTCTGGGTGAAGCTCTGAGACCGTGCATTAGGCAGCATTTGTTGAGGAGTGAGTGGACAGTGCCAGGGCATAGTTTTAATCACAGTTCTAACTCACTTGCTGTGTGGCCCTGGATAAATAATTCACCTACGCCACAGATGAGGAAACACAGAGAAGTTACGGGGCTCTCCCTACTCATAGGGATAGTGGGAGGATTAATGTTTGTCTAACACTATATGAATTCTTTTGATTCGGTGCTGCTGCCGAAATTCTGAAAACGCTGCAAAAGAACTAGGGTGATGAATTACGTTCAGTAGGTTGCATTCTAGTGCTGTCATTAAACTGGAAGCAAATGATGATTGAGTAGCTGGCACACTTCCCTCTGGATCAGCACTGAACCAATGTTCCACTGGCATTATGGGCTGTGCCGCTGGATGTACAGCGTGGTAGATGAAATGTAATAGAACAGCCCTATGGTTAGTAATGATCCCATGAGACACTTTTCAAAAGTAATCATGACCAACTTGGATAATTATATTCTTGCTTACCTACCTATAATTTCCCCTGCATTTTCCATGCAAGAGGGACCCTCTCTGCTTCTTACCCTAAACTGTTAGGTAGCGTAGTTGTGCACTGTTAAACAGCTGCAATGTCCGACTGCAGAGATCCCTGAATTTTTGTGGTGAGGAAACTGATCTCTTAGAATTTAGAATTCTGTATAGTACTTGGATACTTGAAAAAGCCACTACAAAAACTGAAACAAACTCAAATATTTCCCTAGTTGTTTAGGGATGGACTCTAGCTAAAATGGTAATACTTTAATATTAAATGGCGTTGTATTTCTCACAGGTTGGCTGCGAATCCACTTCCTGTTCTCACAAGAAAACTGTCAGGAGGGCCTTATTTAAACCATAGCTTATTTCTCCCCAGCGCTAAACACATACTAGACGTACTACGGCACTGAAAACTAAGTTCAGTTGCTCCAGTTGAGGAGCAAGACATAATCCATCCTCAAGACAAGTTCAAACAGTCAATACAATAACAAGCTAACCAACAGAAAAGAGTTTTCAATCTCTAAGATCAGTCTACTAATGAACTATTGTCAAAGACAATGAGTGTATAAATCTGCAAACATGGGAGCTGTCGGATAATGGGCAAAATGCCAAAACACAAATAGAAAGCTGTGCCTGGAATTAAAGTCAGTGGGACTCCCACACTCTGGGAATGTTGATATTAAACTGGGCTAAACGTTTTGAACAGCCCTCAGATGATGAAACTTCTTGATCCTTGATCTAAAAGGATCAAGTTTTCTCCCATGACTTTTAAAAAGATAATCAGTCCATGTCCTTGTGGTAGGGAAGGAAGATAGTTTTGAGCATTGCCTTTTAAAAAGAGCCTAATTCAGAACATTCTGAATGATCCCTTTGCAGATGGACTTGACTAAAGAGATCCATTTGCTAGCAGATTTTACAGATGATTTGTAGTTTTTTGCTCGTCTCATATATGCCCTAGTAAATTACTAACATCACAATTATTCAGATGCAAGAAATTCATAATTAGGTGTCAGTAACCTCAGTACAGGTGGCTTCTTTACATTTCATAACTGGTTTGTTTTCTAGAATTCAACAATATGTAACCTCACATGAAAAATGAAGTTACAGCCCCTTTCATCCAAGGATCCCCAAAGCGCTTAATACACTAAGACTCACAACCCTCACAAGGGAAGTTTTAGCACCGTATTACAGACAGAGAAATCAAAGTCGTCAATTAACCTTTCAGCCTCAAGGTCAAAAAGCAAAAAGTCTGACTCCTAAGCCCTTGTGCTAACCACTTCACCCAGTCCCTCTAACAGAGTACTTTTAATCTCAGTGTTTCAGAAGGAAGCAAAAGTTTATTCAACTGGGTCTGATCAGGGCCTTTGACTTTACCATAATCTAAATAAGAGGAGGGTTGTGGCTTCAGATAAATAACATTAAAATCTTTCCTGTTTCACGGCTTTTCTCAGCTGTATAGTTTGCTAGCCATAGTAACAAAACAACAACAAATGCCTTAGAGAACCTGGGGCTAGGATAAGCTTCTTCACTACAATTGTCCGTTTTCTAATGTGTTAATCAATCTTAACTGAAAGGTTATTTTTTCCCTGCCATGAGTCTCTAAATGACGTGAACAGTGTCTCTTTACCTTCGCTGTCGGTGAGAACCTCCATGCGGCCACTGAACATGGCCTTAAGCATGGTGTCCTGCTTGGTCAGGGTCTGCATTGTGGTGTAGTAGAGAGCGCCACCAATGTTCAGCTTGACATACTTGGAGCTCGGGCTGGTCCCTTTGAAGGAGGTGGTGCGAGTCGCAGCTGCCGGCACTGCTGAGCTCACCACGCTTTCTCCTGACATCTCTTCCTGAAAACCAGAGAGGTTGCCAATTAGGACTGCTCTTGCACTGTGTACCACACAATTTACTGCTCCCTTGTAACATTTTATGTAGGTAATATTAATACACCTATGTTCTATATCCCCAGCTGGGAAACTCACAGTACCTCACGATATCCTGTCAGGTAGCTAAAGCTTATCTCCATTTTGCAGCTGGAGGAACCAAGGTTAAATGTTTTGCCCAAGCTCACAACATGAGAGGGGCAGAGCTGGAAATAAAGCCAGGAGTTCTGGCTCCCACTCCCCTGCCCTACACCCTCCCATTGCATGAAAACTGCTTCTCCTATGCCTATCTCTGTAATAAAGTACGGAAAACTCTAGGGAATGGTTTCAGGACTTTTTACTAGAGACCTGCCGTGTACTAGTTTAAAGCCATGCTGACCAATTTCCTGCAGCTATGGCAAACAGAGCAAAGTTAAGCTAAACTGAAATCCAGAGCACTGCCTATTAGCATTCACTCTTTGACTGTCCAATGCTTAACTTTTTTTTTTTTTTTTTTTTTTAAACGCAGCAGGTTACTTCCCCTTTCTGAACTAACTTCAAGTTTACAATGGCTTTGAACCCAATGGAGGCATTTAAAGCCAACATTTTTTCCACACTAAACAGCTACTCTCTATTCACAGCACTGCAGACAAAATCTTGTGCATGGAAGATTCTGGACTTTCATGCTATTTCACTATAAACTGTTTCAGCTGATCTGAATTCACTATAAATGGGTTCCACTGTTTAACTTTCCATATTGGGTGTTATTTCAGTCTCAGCTCCTCTTTGCTACCTTTAAATATTTTACTTAAAGTCACAAAGAAACCCTGCATACAATCTCCTGAGGATTAGACAAGCCAACCAAAGAATGTAAATAAACTAAACCAGTGCAGAGTTTTGTGAACTCTGGGCAGCATTTTACAACCATAAGTTATCTACCTGGCTAAACTGAGTAAAAGAATGAAAAAGTGCATTCATCTCTCCAACTCAAAACTCACAAGATTTAAATTCTTCTGGGAAGTGGCTTAGTTCAGCCAGCATCTGGCATTTGAGTACATTCACACCCGTACAGGGAGTCAGACTGGACGATCTATGAAACTCTTACAAATCTCACTGGCTGTGATTCAGAGTGCAGATTTCAGTGAGAAAAAAGATATTTAGTGAGTGAATTTAGTGCTCCTGAAACTGAGGGTGCGTGCACATTTGTGAATGTAGACTTCTCATCTCCATACATTCACAGTGCTTTCAATGCATTTAGGATGGTGTATAATCTCCTACTATTGTTGCCTTGAGATTTTCCACACACTGTTCCACTGAATTACTTCCCTTCTAACCTGTAGCATCCATACTGTATCATGAACCCTCCTGAGCAGAGGCAATATTGACAGATAATTTTAAAATGTGGACATGTGAGAACTAAGATAAAAAGCTTCCCCACCAATTCATTTCCCACTGGTCATCTAATAAGAATATCCGACTGTGAGCTCTAGAGCAGAAAGGCTCACACACTAATCAACAGTTGCTCCAGGCAACTGAACACATTTGCATTTTTGTATATCAAAAGACTGAAAGGGAGATGATAAGTTAGCCGCATAATTAATATATATGTTGCTCTCTGACTCACTCATGACCAGGCCTCTGCCAAATCACCACTTTATGGTTAGCCTCAGGCTCCTACAATGCACCAGAATGGGATGACTAAAGCACAGCCACCTCAGACAGATCGAGGTCCTACAGTCTTTGGGTCAAACAGTCTTCCGCACACATGGCTAGAAGCCACCTCTTAAATCATCCATGTTCTGCTGCTGTTCAGAGACCTTTAATGCAGCTGGCAATGCAGGTACATGAGCTGGCTGCGTTTGGTAGGCAGAGCCTGGACAGAGGCTATCAGGCAGCTCAGAAAGGTAGGACACTAGGGGACCACTATTCATAGCAAGGTGTCTCCTTGCTACTGTTAGTAGAGCACAGAGCGAGGCAGGGCCAGCAGGACCCCCCAGCTAGAGCGATAGTAACAGTAGACCCAGGCCCTAGACTGCACTGCACAGCCCCCCCACCCCGCCCTGCTGGGGGGCGGGAGCAGCACCCCACCCTGCTGGGGCACTGAGACAGCAACTGGCCCTAGACCACCCAGCAGCACCAGCCCTCGCCCAGTCCTTGCCCCCACTCAGCCGGGGCCCCAGCCCAGACCCCCGCACACAGCCAGGCCCCCCACGGTCCTGGGACCCCCAGCCAAGGCCCCAGCCCAGCCGCCTGGGCCCCCCTCAGCCAAGCTCCCCCCCCCGGTCCTGGGAAACCCAACCCACCCCCCAAGGGCCTCCCCGCAGCCAAGCCCCCCGGCCCCAGCTCAGCCAAGCCCCCCACGGTCCTGGGACCCCCAGCCCAGCCCAGCGCAAGGCGCAGCCCGCCGGGGAGCCCCTCCCGCCCCAGGGGCTGGGCTGACCGGCCCCGGCGCCGGCGCTCACCATGAAAAGCCCAAGCGAGTCCCCGAGGCAGCTCCGCGGAGAAACCGGAAGCACCCGGGGCGGGACAGGCGAACTTCCGCCCCTCGCTCACGGCCTATTTTCGGTCCCAGGGTCCCCTCACTTCCGCCCCGCAGAGCGCTCCGCCCAAACCCGTCCGATGTCCCCCCCGGCCCTCGCAAAGCGCGGGGCCCGCGGGCCCGCCCGCGCCCCTCGGCCCGCCCGCTGGGGCACGGGAGGCGGCGAGCCCGGGGGGCCAGGGCTGGCGGGGCCCCCGCGCCCCCGGGAGCGGTTCGCGGGGTCCCTGGCTGAGCCGGGCCTGCGTTCCCGGGCGGGTCGCTAAGCGCGGCGCACAGGCGGCGGCCCCGGCCTGGCGCTCCGAGGGGGCGGGGCTGCCCCCCCGGGCGTTCGCGGAGGCGGCCCCGGCCGCGCTGAGGGGCGGGCATGTGAGGCGGCTGCTCAGCGGGGTCTGGGCCAGGGTGTCGGGCAGTGCGGGGCAGCGGCTGGGGGGGCGGGTGTGCTGGGGGATCCTGGAGGGTGGGGGGGGGGAGGCGGTGTGCTGAGGGGGTCCGGGCGGGGGAGGCGGTGTGCTGGGGGATCCTGGAGGGTGGGGGGGGGGAAGCGGTGTAGTGGGGGATCCTGGAGGGTGGGGGGGGGGAAGGCGGTGTGCTGGGGGATCCTGGAGGGTGGGGGGGGGGAAGGCGGTGTGCTGGGGGATCCTGGAGGGTGTGAGGGGGGGAAGGCGGTGTGCTGGGGGATCCTGGAGGGTGTGAGGGGGGGAAGGCGGTGTGCTGGGGGATCCTGGAGGGTGTGAGGGGGGGAAGGCGGTGTGCTGGGGGATCCTGGAGGGTGTGAGGGGGGGAAGGCGGTGTGCTGGGGGATCCTGGAGGGTGTGTCGGGGGGGGAAGGCGGTGTGCTGGGGGATCCTGGAGGGTGTGAGGGGGGGAAGGCGGTGTGCTGGGGGATCCTGGAGGGTGGGGGGGGGGAAGGCGGTGTGCTGGGGGATCCTGGAGGGTGGGGGGGGGGGAAGGCGGTGTGCTGGGGGATCCTGGAGGGTGTGAGGGGGGGAAGGCGGTGTGCTGGGGGATCCTGGAGGGTGTGAGGGGGGGAAGGCGGTGTGCTGGGGGATCCTGGAGGGTGTGAGGGGGGGAAGGCGGTGTGCTGGGGGATCCTGGAGGGTGGGGGGGGGGGAAGGCGGTGTGCTGGGGGATCCTGGAGGGTGTGAGGGGGGGAAGGCGGTGTGCTGGGGGATCCTGGAGGGTGTGAGGGGGGGAAGGCGGTGTGCTGGGGGATCCTGGAGGGTGTGAGGGGGGGAAGGCGGTGTGCTGGGGGATCCTGGAGGGTGTGTCGGGGGGGGAAGGCGGTGTGCTGGGGGATCCTGGAGGGTGGGTGGGGGGAAGCGGTGTAGTGGGGGATCCTGGAGGGTGTGAGGGGGGGAAGGCGGTGTGCTGGGGGATCCTGGAGGGTGTGGGGGGGGGAAGGCGGTGTGCTGGGGGATCCTGGAGGGTGTGAGGGGGGGAAGGCGGTGTGCTGGGGGGATCCTGGAGGGTGTGAGGGGGGGAAGGCGGTGTGCTGGGGGATCCTGGAGGGTGTGTCGGGGGGGGAAGGCGGTGTGCTGGGGGATCCTGGAGGGTGGGTGGGGGGAAGCGGTGTAGTGGGGGATCCTGGAGGGTGTGAGGGGGGGAAGGCGGTGTGCTGGGGGATCCTGGAGGGTGTGAGGGGGGGAAGGCGGTGTAGTGGGGGATCCTGGAGGGTGTGAGGGGGGGAAGGCGGTGTGCTGGGGGATCCTGGAGGGTGTGAGGGGGGAAGGCGGTGTGCTGGGGGATCCTGGAGGGTGTGAGGGGGGGAAGGCGGTGTGCTGGGGGATCCTGGAGGGTGTGAGGGGGGGAAGGCGGTGTAGTGGGGGATCCTGGAGGGTGTGAGGGGGGGAAGGCGGTGTGCTGGGGGATCCTGGAGGGTGTGAGGGGGGGAAGGCGGTGTGCTGGGGGATCCTGGAGGGTGTGAGGGGGGGAAGGCGGTGTGCTGGGGGATCCTGGAGGGTGTGGGGGGGAAGGCGGTGTGCTGGGGGATCCTGGGGTGGGGGAGGGAAAAGAGGTGTAGTGGGGGATCCTGGAGGGTGTGTCGGGGGGGGAAGGCGGTGTGCTGGGGGATCCTGGAGGGTGTGTCGGGGGGGGAAGGCGGTGTGCTGGGGAATCCTGGAGGGTGTGTCGGGGGGGGAAGGCGGTGTGCTGGGGGATCCTGGAGGGTGTGTCGGGGGGGGAAGGCGGTGTGCTGGGGGATCCTGGAGGGTGTGTCGGGGGGGGAAGGCGGTGTGCTGGGGGATCTTGGAGGGTGTGTCGGGGGGGGGGAAGGCGGTGTGCTGGGGGTCCTGGAGGGTGTGTCGGGGGGGGGAAGGCGGTGTGCTGGGGGATCCTGGTGTGGGGGAGGGAAAAGCGGTGTACTGGGGGATCCTGGAGGGTGTGTGTGTGTGGGGGAAGGTGGTGTACTGGGGGATCCTGGAGGGTGTGGGGGGGGGGGGAAGGTGGTGTGCTGGGGGATCCTGGAGGGGGTGTGTGTGGGGGGGAAGGTGGTGTGCTGGGGGATCCTGGAGGGTGTGTCGGGGGGGGAAGGCGGTGTGCTGGGGGATCCTGGAGGGTGTGTCGCGGGGGGGAAGGCAGTGTGCTGGGGGATCCTGGAGGGTGTGTCGCGGGGGGGAAGGCAGTGTGCTGGGGGATCCTGGAGGGTGTGTCGGGGGGGGAAGGCGGTGTGCTGGGGGATCCTGGAGGGTGGGTGGGGGGAAGCGGTGTAGTGGGGGATCCTGGAGGGTGTGAGGGGGGGAAGGCGGTGTGCTGGGGGATCCTGGAGGGTGTGAGGGGGGGAAGGCGGTGTGCTGGGGGATCCTGGAGGGTGTGAGGGGGGGAAGGCGGTGTGCTGGGGGATCCTGGAGGGTGTGAGGGGGGGAAGGCGGTGTGCTGGGGGATCCTGGAGGGTGTGAGGGGGGGAAGGCGGTGTGCTGGGGGATCCTGGAGGGTGTGAGGGGGGGAAGGCGGTGTGCTGGGGGATCCTGGAGGGTGTGAGGGGGGGAAGGCGGTGTGCTGGGGGATCCTGGAGGGTGTGAGGGGGGGAAGGCGGTGTGCTGGGGGATCCTGGAGGGTGTGAGGGGGGGAAGGCGGTGTGCTGGGGGATCCTGGAGGGTGTGAGGGGGGGAAGGCGGTGTGCTGGGGGATCCTGGAGGGTGTGAGGGGGGGAAGGCGGTGTGCTGGGGGATCCTGGAGGGTGTGAGGGGGGGAAGGCGGTGTGCTGGGGGATCCTGGAGGGTGTGAGGGGGGGAAGGCGGTGTGCTGGGGGATCCTGGAGGGTGTGAGGGGGGGAAGGCGGTGTGCTGGGGGATCCTGGAGGGTGTGAGCGGGGGAAGGCGGTGTGCTGGGGGATCCTGGAGGGTGTGAGGGGGGGGAAAGCGGTGTGCTGGGGGATCCTGGTGTGGGGGAGGGAAAAGCGGTGTGCTGGGGGATCCTGGTGTGGGGGAGGGAAAAGCGGTGTGCTGGGGGATCCTGGAGGGGATTTGTGTGTGTGGGAAAAGCAGTGTGCTGGGGGATCCTGGGAGCGGGGAGGCGGTGGGTGACCTGGTGCTGGGATGGGAGGGCTGTGTGCTGCCGGTTCCTGGGAGTGAAGGGAGTGTGCTGGGGGATGGGGATGGGGATGGGAGTTGACCTGGTCTGGGGAGTCCTGGTGGGTGACCTGGTGCTGCGGGGTCCTGGGGACAGGGTGATCTGGTGCTGGGAGAAGGAGGCGATCTGGGGATAGAGTTGCAACATTTTCGTGGAAGTGGTGTTTGGGGGCAGGGAAGTACCTTGTGTGTTGGAGCGTATGTGAGTAGAGCATCTGGGGGCACTTGGTGCTAAGGGGTGAGCAGAACATGAGGGATCAAAAGCTGGTATGTTTGGGAGGAGGGGCGCTTGATTCTGTGTGACACATTCTTTTAGCTGGGAACTCTGTTAAAAGGCTTGTGAAACTCTGAGGTTGCCTGGTAGCCAGATATGGTGACAGGTGGATTAGATGCATACAGGGAGATTTAGTGAAAGAAATTAGTTAATATTCATAATAATCTTAATCCTGGTGTTTTGTGCTTGTTATCCTATTTGTCAGGCTTTGCTATGAAATTATTGACATGGAAATTCTGATAGAAGAGTTTTACATGAGATGGAAACTTTTTCTTTACTTCCCCAGAGCAGCTTTGAGACCTATCACTTGCAGCAGGTGGACCAAAACCATGATGCACCTTTCTGTGTTTTGAGGTTTGTCCAATATTTCTTCCTGAGTGGCTGCTGGGTGATTGGGTAGGTGAGTACAGCCAAAGACATCTAGAAAACAAATGAAATTAATAGTCCCCCACAGTATCTAGAATTGATTGGTTTGTCTCTACAGAGACGAAGGGAGACTATATTTGAAGTCAGAGCAGATGTGGATCATGTTTGTATATGGATGAGTATCAGTATTTCTTCTGCAGAAGCAAATCCTCAGGTGAGTTTTGTGTAAAGTTTTTATAAAAATTCTTTGCCTTTAATATTCACACAGTAGAAATGTACGCATCAAATGCATCTGAGCTTTGAAGGCTCCATAAATATTGAAACTGTCTCTAAAAATTTACCAAGCAATTCGCCTGTTACAGATGCAATAGAGTGGGTCAGTCTAGATGGTTTAGGGGCAGAGCAACATTCTATCACGTTGAGGTAGCTGAGTTCAGGACCTGTTTCAGCCTCTTTCTTCCTTGGCTGGGAGCATGGTGGAAGCAGCACATTTAGGGTCATGAGTGACCTTATCCCTACCAAAAGTGGCTTTCCGGAAGGACTAGCCTCCAGCCTTCCCTCACTAGAGGGACAGGTCAACCAACTACAGGGCCATGAATTGGGGAGGTAATGGGGAAGTTTCCTACAAAGAAAGGTGCTATATAGTCCCCATTTACCAAAGGGGACACTGGGAGGTTCCCAACATGCTTGACAGCTGTTTCATTGTCTAAACTGGGGTAATTCCACTTGGACAAACTGGGTCCTTCCATCACCTCCTTTATTTTTATTTTAGACAGTTCTGTTGTTATCCACCCTTGTTTCCCTGCCCTTCAGAATTCTCTATAGACTCTAATTAAAGCTGATGTGGGAACATGACAAGCCGGTGGGGGTGAGGCAGAGATTTGGAAGTAGGAGAGGCAAATGTGCTGGCTGATGGAGTTCTGGTACCAGTCCTGTTCTTGTTTTCCCCTTAACTCTGCTGCTGACATGTTGCGCTTTTGGTACCCCGTGTGCGTTGTACTTTGGGGCCCCATTTTTCTCTATCTCATGCTCTGTGTTCTGTGGACACGTCATTTCCTCTGTCTAAAGGCGGATATAGCCTGTCCAAACCAACCAAAGCAGGTCTCTTGGAGCGATGTAGGGAATTGCCCCTTCATGCACACCTGCCCTGGGGCTATATGTTGTGTCCATATCACTCCCAGCTCCCTAAACACACTTGCTGCATGTATTCTAACATCCAGGTAACACCTTCTTTCCCTCCCCGATCTCATCTTTGTGGAAGGTTGCAAAAATGTTCGGTACAGCACAGTCGTCCAAAGCCCAGTTCCTCGATAAAGCGCGTCAGGCCCGTGAGGAGCGGAGAGAGCTGAAAGAGAGAGAGCGAGCCGCCATTCAGATCCAAGCCCTGATCAGGAGGTTTCTTTGTCGATGCAGGCTGCAGAGGGAGATCAGGTTTGTGAAATTCCACCCCGCGGGCTTTGTTGCTTGTTGCAAACTGAGCTCTTTCTGTAGATGACTGTGGCTTTTTAAAACGCTCAACATTTGATTCCTCCTCCTTCCCAGGAGAGAAGTGGAGGATTTCTTTGAAATAAATGAATCTGCTCCCAGTAAAAGAAGTGCACTTTCCATCTTCAAAATTTCCAGGAAACTGCTGTTTATTTTCAGAATTAAAGAGGACAAAGAGGTAAAGCTGCTGCTCTGACACATTTCCCCCCCCTCATTTTCCAGAATACTCTGGATTCTTTTCCGTTCTGCTTCCTGAGAATCCTGAAATTCCTGTCCCAAGTGGGAGTGATGTCATAGAGATTAGAGTGGTTGGGAGTCTCACTGGGTAACTTGCAAGCAAGGCAAATGTAATCAAACTCAATCTGTAATCTAAAAGGGAGCAATTATATATATCAATGGGTTTTTCCTTCCTCTTAGCCCACCGGTATTGGCCACCACTGCCAAAGACAAGCTGCTGGTCTGAGCAGAGCTTCAGTTGCTTCTGGAGTGGAAGGCCTTTGTTTCCCGTAATATGCGTTTTTTAACAGTTTTTCCCAAGTAACTGACTGTACTTGTGGGGCATGGGAAGTACACTAACATGTCTCACTCTCTTTACAGAGGCTTGAAAAGTTGTGTCGCTGTATCCTGAATAGTATGGATGTTGAGAATGAGCCCAAGGTCAGCAGGTCAACTTTGTTAGGGGATTTAGGATTTAGGTTTATTTTTTTTAAAAGTTCACTGATCTGAAATATCAAGAGTGAGAGACACTCACGTGTCACCTATATTCCATGGTGGATTGTTTTTATATGTTGATAAACCCCATAGAAGAACCCAGGATAGCTACATGGATCCACAAGAGTCAAAAGAGCATTTCCCGCATGGTACAATTTACAACTGACCTAGTCATTACCGGGGGTGGGGTAATTCTGGTCCAGTGCTGGGATCTGCGTGGCCTGTGGAAGTAGTTTTATTACACTGCTTCTGGATAAGCAACAGAACAGAAAAAGTTACCACAAATTTCTCCTGTTCTTTGCCTGTAGGTGTGGTATGTGTCACTAGCACTTTCTAAGGATCTTACACTCTTGTGGATCAAACAGATCAAGGACATCTTGTGGTTTTGCTGTGAGTTTCTCAAACAGCTTAAGGTAAAAATCTTTCATTGGTTTTAGTTCTGTGTTTCTTGTGGTTTCATACTTTAGTATTGTAGACTTGATTTATTAATGTTGATGTTCTTGTTATTCCAGCCTGACATCCTACAAGACTCGAAACTGGTCACTTTGCACCTCACAATGCTTGTTACGTTCACAGACACTTCCACGTGGAAAATACTTCGTGGAAAAGGTCTGTGTGGCTCTTTCCAAAACCCTGTTGTAGCCACCAATCCAGACCTTTCTTCTTTCTCTTTGTTTTAAAGTCTTCTGGCTTGGGCTGCAGAAAGGGAATATTTTTCTTCTCTCGTATGCACTGCCAAGCTGTATGATTCGTTCTGTGCAGACTGAGCAACAGAGATCCATACTGTGGATCAGAGAGGAGACTTCCCCCTAAGATCATAATAGTTCAATCACTAGTGCTGCTCTCTCATAATGCTCCATTGTCATGTGGATCAAAAGCTTCCTTGATGTAAGGGTATGATGACTTCCAGCTCTCTTGAATTCCATCAAAAATATCTTCTTTAATTGTACTCATGAAAAGATTGACCCTGAAGAAATCTTATGGAAGTCAACTGAAAAAACTCTAAACATGCTATTTAAATTCAATTTCAGTGTCTAAAATATCCCCAAAAGCTACTAAACTCAGTGTTTTGTGTAGGGTTGCGATGTGTCTGGGAATGAAGGTGTTAATAGAAGTTTGTCATAATTCACAATGTAGGACTACAGTTCATATAGATTATATGACACAAAAATAATTCTCAGAAATGTCATTATTTTGTCCTCGCAGGAGAAACCCTGCGACCTGCCATGAACCACATCTGTGCAAATATCATGGGACATCTCAATCAGAAGGGATTTTATTCTGTGCTGCAGGTTTGTTTGTGATTATAATAGTTGTTATGCTTTTCAAACCCTGCAGTGCTTTCTGCCTTAACTAAATTCTAAGATTCTCCAGACGTGTTGTTTCATGCTTGGGTTGGGCATGTATTGGCAGTGACTCTCTCTGAGAATACTTTGCTTATGGTCGGTGTGACGTTTCCCTCTGGTGTTATCCAGACCGGTGATCTGCTTGGTCACTCCAATCCTTGACTCTGGGAGCCAGCCTTACTCTGCTCTGCTGTGAGAACCCCCCTCCTGGGCTGTCCACGCACAGCCTCTGGCATGTAAGCTGCTCCCAGCTACTTGCAACCAAATGACACTAGCCAATATCTCCGGTCCCAGACATAACCTAGGAACCTCCGTCTTGCAGTGTCCAGTTATGCCTGCTGGACGCTGCAAGTTTGTATGAGTTTGTCAATTTAACAAAGAAATAGATATGTACCAGGCCTGTTATCCCAAGGGGAGCTTCTGTCATGCTTCAAACCAAACGCACTGCTTCAGGTAAAATAAACAAACAGATGTATTAACTATAAAGATAGATTTTAAGTGATTATAAGCCAAAACATAACAAGTCAGATTTGGTCAAATGAAATAAAAGCAAAACGCATTCTAAGCTGATCTTAACACTTTCAATGTCCTTACAAACTTAGATGCTTCTCACCACAGACTGGCTGGTTGCTCTTTAGCCAGGCCCTCTCCTTTGATCAGCGCTTCAGTTGCTTGGTGGTGATGGTGTCTGTAGATGTAGGTGGAAGAGAGAGAGAGCATGGCAAATGTCTCTCCCTTTTATCATGTCCTTTCTTCCCTCTTGGCTTTTCCGCCCCCTGCAGAGTCAGGTGAGCATTACCTCATCGCAGTTCCAAACTGACCAAAGGAAGGGGGGTGAGTCCCTCGAGAGACTAACAGATTCTTTTGTTGCTGCCTAGGCCAGCATCCTTTGTTCCTGTGAGGCTGGGCTGGGTTTGTCCCATACTTGTCCTGATTAGGTGTGAACTGCCTCTCTGCTCTTGGAGAGTTTTTGCCTGGGCTTACTTTAAGCCATGAGGACACATTTTCAGCCTCATAACTGCATACATGAAATGATAACCTGTAACATTACTGTAACAACAATGCTCAGTGCATCATGAGCCTTCTGAAGACGGCTGGCATGACAAACTTTGCATTGGATGCCACACAATCATTTTACAAGGATGAACATGGGGGTGCTGGGTGTTCCGCCAAGGTCCAGAGCGTCAAAAGTCGGTAAACCAAAAAACTCCCCCTCCCTTCCTTTCCATGAGCAATATTTAATCTAAATTCCATTTCATCATCTCATTAGGAGATGGAAGGCAGCAGTGCAGTGCAGTGCAGCTGGTTAAAATACAGAACTAGGAGTCAGGAGTCTTGAATTCTGTTCCCAGCCCTGCCATTGAATTTGTGTGTGATTTTAGGCAGTTTTCTTTGCTGTTCTGTGCCTCACTTTTTTCCATCTGTAAAATGGGGGGGGGGGGGGGCTGTCTTTCAGAGGGTTGTTGCAAGGCTTGCTTATGGATTATAAAGGGCCTTGAGACCCTCTGAAGAAAGGCCCTATTAAATTGGCAAGTGTGATCATAGCAAACCTCTTTGAATGCAGTTTCTCTGTGCTGCCAGTACCTGGAACAGAAACGCTCTGATCCAGGCCAGTGACTTGTAACAACCACATTAAAGCAGCACTCTCTCTAATTTCTTTTTATATCTCTTGAAAGTGACAGTGCCCTTCAAGAACACAGTTGGATTCTTTCTCTAACCAAAGTTGCAATTTTCTTTTCAGATTTTGCTAACAAATGGCTTGGCAAGATCCAGACCATCCCTGTCCAAAGGCACTTTAACTGCAATCTTTTCTCTTGCATTGCGGTAAGGCAGCAAAAGCAGCTTGGGGTGATATGTAGTCAAAGCTGCTTTTAGTGTCTGTCTGAAGACCTCTTGCCCTGCCAGTTTCTCATTGTGTTTCTCTCTTTGTATCTGTCTGTGAGTTTGTCGTATTAGTGCATGATGCTAATTTAGGTGGAGGGCTTGATTTTTTTCCTACTCTGTACCCCTAAAATTAAGTGTTTATAAATCCGTTGTAAACATCAGTTGTGGGGTTAGACTTGGAATGCTGTATTTCTGTGTTGGGTAAATAATCTGAAGGAACGGGCCTTCTTTCTGCAAGTGTGATTTGCATCTCACAATGAACTGCCAGTGCACCTCTAACTACATACTTATGGATGCCTGTCAGGTAGAGGTGCAGATGATCAGATCTGTGCTCACACTTCAATTTGCATGTGTAAATTGTGTCCCCCAAAGAGGGACTAGCTAGAAACACCCCCCTGCATTTCAAAATAAAGTCCAGGCACAATCCAAACTCAGATCTGCAAAGCCCAGATCTCTTCACGGGAAGTTGACTTGGTGTCAGACCACAGTGCCCAAGGAGCATTCCTAAAGACTTCCATGAGCTAACTTTCTGAACTGGTTTCCTTCCATAAGTATCATTTCTGGGATCATGGGACAGGCTCACATCTGATTTTCTGATGATCATTCCAGCAAGAGTAGAGTGATTTCTGACCCTGCCCCAGACTCAAACTGGTCTTGAATCGGTCACTTAAGCTTTGCCTGAGTAAATGGGAACTACTTATTTATCTACTTCATGGGAGTGTGGTGAGGTTTAATCTAGTTAGCGTTTATGGAGCTCTTTAGAGACATGGGAGGTGCTGTGTATTATGGAATAAGACTCCACATTGCCTCCTGCCCCGGCTTTCTTTGATTCCCTGGGGTCATGATGGATGTTGCTAAATCGCCATGATAGCAGAAGCCATAGGGGGCTGATTCTTTTCAAACTGACCTCTTTAATGAGAACAGAAGCATCAGCCAGTTCTGAAACTCTCTGATAGAAAGGCTGCATGTCTTAGGAAACACAAAGCTTGAGGTTTGAAGTATTTTTTTTTTCTCTCTTCAGCCCTGTGGTTGCTGCTCAGTTTTCTGACAATCTCTTGCGATCATTCCTGATCCATATCATGTCAGTGCCTGCTATCGTGACTCACCTTGCTACGCTAACACCTGAGGTACGTGGGCTACTCCATCACAGAATCCTGAGCCCTTTGGCACATCAAATATGCTGTAATTAGTCATCAGCAACTCTACAGTTACAAATAATGGCAAGTAAAGAGTTAGATCAGCCTCTTAAAAGTTGACAGTAAAATGTAATCCTTTTCTAATGGAAACACGTTCCTTCCCATCCTTCATAGCCTGGGTTTCTAATGCTGTGGAAGCTGGTATAGCTGTTTTAGTATTCTGTCTGCAACAGGATCCTCAGTGAGCTCAGTAGAATTGTGCACAGCTTGAACTGCAGTGGCATGGAGAGCCCTAGAACAGACAGGAAGGATGCTCTTGTAGTTAATGCTTTGGATTAGGACCCTGGAGATCTAGCCTCTTTTTCTGGCTCAGACACTGGCTCCCTGCATGACTTAATTGTTCCATACCTCAGTTTCCCCATTTGTAAAATGTCGTCTTGTGTGTATACCATGTACTCTTTGGGACAGAGACTCTTACAGAGTGCCTAGCACACCCAAGCCCCGATTTTCTATTGGAGCCTCTTGTCAATCTTCCCACCATGCCAATGGCTCATTGGGCTGATGCTCTCAAGGCACATCAGTTTCATAGCCTGTGGTACATAAGGGTGTGACATGGCCAGCATCACATCCAACCACCTTGACAACCCTAACTGGATGGATCAGGTACCCATTCTGCAGCTACGTGAACTGGAGGCAGCCTTTTGGTGTGAGATCAAGCAAGACTTGAACCCGTGATCTTCCCGTTTGTAGTTATGCACCTTAACCACTCAGCCACATCTCATGGTACCACTAGGTGCTCCCATAATACAAATATTAAATAACAACAAGCCAGAATGTTGTTTTTGCTGGTTTTTCAGAACTGGTTTAAGTCTTTGTTTTCGCAGCCGTTGGAGTGGTTTGCTTTGTGTTGGTATTTAGAGTGCTGTGCACATTTCCTACCAGATAAGATACTGTGGCAACAACTGATAAATGCAGAGCGTCCTCCAGCTCAGCTGGGCATGCAGATGAATAGGACATTGTTATGGAGATTTATCCGCTCAACTCTGGACATCGCTATGGTTTAGAGAAACTGCAAGTGGCACAGTTTTAGATGTAAATTATTACTTAATGTGTTCAGCTGTGTGTGTGACCTGAGGCTCCTTGGCTTCTCTTTGTTTTTAATCTGGACATTTTATTTTTTGTGTCCTTGTCCTTCCATCCCCATGGTGATTTCTGACTGGGGAGCGAGTGAACAAAGAGCTGCAAAATCATCTATCACATAGAGAGGGATCTTCACTGAGCAGTGATATACTGCCCACTAATACCGTGTGGTTTGTCTGCTCCCTTTCACAGCATGCCGGTGAATTCCAGGGGATGCAGGCATTTAACTGCCATAGACTCAGGACAGGTGAAGGTTATCCTTACGACTGGTTCGAATATGCCCAGTTCACCTGCAGATCTCCCCTGTGGCAGGCCCCACATGCCTGTGATCTTGTGAGATCTCTTCTTTAAAGTGATTCTTTGGCATGAAGCCTGTGCAGCCCCTGAACGCAGTGATTGCTCACTGGAATGTACAGACACCCCGAATTGCTGATGATGTGTCAGGTCTAGCTGCTTTTGTGTGACGCTCTGTTCGTTTAACTTGCAACTTCACAATCATTTAAAAACAATTCTGTTTTTCAGCGTCTGGCAGTGATAGAATCCCATGACCTTTTCCGCAAATTCATCTTATTTTTAAGTCGTGAGGCTCAGTGCCGAGATGTCTGCGTGTGTTTAGAAGGAAGCCATACTCTTTGTTTATTGGGTAAGTATGTTATGCTATACAAAGCACCCAAGAGTTTTTTATAGCGGAGAAGGCAAAACGCCGCATTTATTGAGAATACAGCAGTTAGCATATGCTTTTTAGTTATACACACATACCAGGCACATAGTTCCGCCAGTCGATGTTTATAGTTACCAGTCCAGAGTTTTTGGATTAATTTAGTGGCCAGCCAGATTGGTCGCAGAAGGGAGCCAGGCTTTGTCGGTCGCGTTCCGATGCTTTTGGAGTAGTGGCAAGACGAATCCAAAGTCCCATGGCAAAGCACCCTGTTTTTATAGTGTTTTTTTGTTTGTTGAAGTTTATGGATTTTGCTATGTTAGTTTGTGACCGGTTACTTTTTAATTGGTGTTATTTTTTTATGTTAAGATTGATGGTACATTTTAAAGCACCTTTGAGAGAGCCATTTTATCCTTTTGATTTAATTAATTGTTTTGTTTTTAGGGGTGCCAGCCTCCACCTTAGGGTCATCAGTCTACTTTCCCTTAGTTATGGATGCGCATTGATGGTTTTTTGGCTTTCATAAGTTTGTTAAATTTTTTTATTTTTTTCCCCCTGATTATTTGGTTTCGACAATGGCCTTTACGCCTTTTTTTTTTTTTTTTTTGATGCATGCATTTTTTATTTACACAAACTGTTTTTTACAAAGACCTTTGAGAATACAAACAGCAGTATTTTATATTGAGCAAAACGACTTTGTAAATTAAACCTTGCTAAATTTTATAACCAAAACAGTTCACATTGAGGCCCAGGCCTTCAACATTTTTTTAATTTACTTAATATAGACACAATACAGGATTCTGTCTTTTACTAACGAAACCTTAAAACAAAGAACTAAAAGGGCCCAATTTGTAATGGGTATGGGAAACAGAATCCCATAGTCCCAGAGGGTCATTCCTTTTTGCTATTTAAAAAGGGTGACTGGCAGGAGAAATCAAATTATACATTAATTTTTATAGTACAATTACAAAATTCTGCTCCTACAAGCATGTGTCCGGAATCTGAGCATATTCCACATCAGAAGAGAAATTTAAGAGTCTTTCTTTGCTTTGAGTGAAATCTGAATTCCTCTCTTGGGGTCAAGGACTCTGGATTTTAAAGTCCAACATTTCCTGATTTGACTCATTTGGGTGGTTTCTAAAACTGCTTGTGCCATGTGTGTTTGGAAAGACACTTAACTTCAGGTTTAATGTAAGGTGTAGAAATGTAGGGCTGGGAGGGACGTCAAGAGGTCAACCAGTCCAGCCCCCTGTGCTGAGGCAGGACTAAGTGAACCTAGAGGGTCATGCTAAGAGACCCAGGAAACAGAGAAAGGTGGTTCAGAAAGAGACCCCTTCCTACAGATGTGTCGTTTTGATCTAACAGGAAATCATAATTTCAGTTTGCTTTCCATTTAGACACTGATACAGCAGACATGAAATTACCCTGCCTATATGGAAATGCTACTGAAACTTGCTGAGCTCACATCAGCTCTGTGGAAATAGTTAGAGGAGCTGTTGTAATTCATGAATATGAATGGCCTCTAAATTCTCTATCCTGGCTACTGTTAGGAGCTCTCTCTCTCATATAATGCTGCGTATGAAGTGTTGGTGGGAAACAAATGAGATGGCTATGGGAGGATCTCCTGTGCTATCACAGAGTATCACCTTGGTGTGTGACGTGTGTGCTGGAAACTGGGCTGAAACCAGTGACTGCTATGAAAAGAGTCAATGAACGACCATCAGAGAGCAAGAGACAAATTTTGGTCACTGGACAACTGAATTGGATCTGAATCTGTTTAAGGAATGGTTCTTGAGACTTAATCCAAACCCAGTGTGAGCGAGGGCAGTGTCTGTGAAAACACTGTATTCACTGAGCATCATTGACTTTGTAGATTTTTATGGATTCCAAGGCCAGAGGGGTCCATTGTGGTTGTCTAGATGGATCTCTTATGTAAGCCATAGAGCTTCCCCAAAAGAATTCCTAGAGCAGATCTTTTAGAAAACCATCCAGTCTTGATCTACAAATGGTCAGTTATGGAGAATCCATCACAACCTTTGGAAAGGTTTCAGAGTAGCAGCCATGTTAGTCTGTATCCACAAAAAGAAAAGGAGGACTTGTGCCACACGTACTTATGCTCAGATAAATTTGTTAGTCTCTAAGGTGCTACCAGTAGTTAAGCTCAAATTTGTTAACCTTTGGAAAGTTGTTCCAATGGTTAATTACTCTCACTGTTACTTGCACCTGCTTATGCCAGACCTGAATTTGGCCTGGTTTCTGTAACCCGTTCAGTCCCCCAATTCGTTTTAAGACACTGGAGAATCACAGAGGTCCTAAGTTAACATGAAAGTCAATGGGGAATTTTGCCACTGAATTTAGTGGGAGCAGGGTGCAGCCCATAGTGATGATTTTTACAATTACCCTTTCCTGCTGTCATTACTGAAGGCACTGAGTCAGCGTTGCATTAACACGCAGACAAGGAGGGGATTATGAACAGACTGGCTGGAGCACTGGGGAGCAGATGGGTAGGGTACAGCCCTGCACTGGTGAGAAGTGGAGAGGTGGTGGAGAGAGACTGATCTCTACCCCCTTCTATCTCCAGTAAAGGTGTCATACTAATTCTCTTGCAAATGGCGCTCCTCTTCAAAGGGCTGCTGCTGGTTCTTTTTCAGGTAACCTCATTTATCTGGGCTCCTTGAATGACAAAGTGCTCGAGGACGAGACTGCTCACTTTGTGAGCGTGCTTATTCACATGCTCTCTTACTGCCAGAAGTATGTGTCGCAAAAGAAATCCAACCTCACGCACTGGCACCCTGTCCTTGGCTGGTTCTCCCAGACTGTGGATTATGGGTAAGTAAGCAGGATCTCTGAGACAAGTAACTCTGAGATTTAATTTATAACTTGACCAGGTTACACATGCAGTACCTTCTGTCACTGTTAGGACGGACAGAGTGGTCACCGTAACTCCGTGCATGTCCTGAGTTGTATTTTAATTGTACAACCTTAACACCACATGCATATGCAGCTTGTTAGAGGCGATAAAGCCATTGTTACAACCTGTCTGTCTCTTTCTCTCCCTTGCCGCTGACTTTTCTTCTAGGTTAAATGAGTCCATGCCTCTGCTCACAAAGCAGTTGCAGCATCTCTGGGGAGTCCACCTAATTCGCATCCTCTTCAGTGATGTTCTCAACAAGAAGCTGGTGGAGACTCAGGATCCGACTTATCCGCTGGGGCAAACTGCTTCCCCACAGAACAGCCTTCCCATGAAAAGTCAGTTCAGTACGGGTCAGGGCATGGGCTCTGTCTTCTCTCTCTTGCTGGCAGAAGCTTGACTTTGTTCACTTTAGTCAAAGGCTTTGAGTAGTTTTTTGCAGCACCTGCTATTACCTAGCTAGAGGCAAGTTCTTCCTGGGGTCGGATCCCTGTTCTGATTACTCTGTGATGTTGGCAAGTCACTTATCTTCTTGGGGACACTTGCCTATTTCCAAGCAGGGTTTGAATTGTTTCTCATGTGGTTTGAAGATGAAAAGCACAATGTAATCCTGACCACACAGCCTGTTACTTGGGGTCTCAGTACCTTACAGTGGTTGGATAGTATCCCAGCTTCACAGGTGGAAACTGTGGTACAGCAAGGTTAAGTGACTTTCCCGTGGTTTCACAAGGAATCATTGGCAGAGTCTGGATTACAGCTCTGGAATTTCTGGGCCACAGTCTCTCAATCTAACCCCCTATAACTGTGCTGACTCAGTCTACTGTAGTTATGTGCTAGATATTATAGCACAACTAGTGATTCCTATTACATTTGGATAACATTTGAAACTAGAGAACGATTTGTGAATGATCTCCATGTCACCAGAGAACGTCTTGGTGTTTATGGAATGGAGAATGTTCCTGTAAAGCATTCTGCCATGGGGAATTCACTGAAATCTGCAGTTCTGTGGCATGACCCACTTAACTGGTTACTGTCCTTACTAAAACCCCCGTAGTTATGGGGCTGCACAGTGACCCAGAATAAGACTTTACCTGGTGATGAATGTCTCAGTCTCCAAGACCTGTGTGCATGTGTCTCCCTTTATCTCCCACCAGATCTTTTCAAGCGAGCCTTCCAGAAGTCCGCCTCTGTTCGCAACATCCTCAAGCCCGTTGGAGGCAAGCGGGTGGATTCAGCAGAGGTGCAGAAGGTGTGCAGCATCTGTGTGCTGTACCAAACCACGCTGACGACTCTAACGCAGATCCGGCTGCAGATACTCACAGGTCAGTAGCGTGCGGGTATGTGGGTTTTTTTTTTTTTCTTCAAAGCGTCTTAGAAGACTTTTTCCCCCCCGATTTTAAAAAGATCTAAACTTGTGCCTCTCACTGATTCCTATGACTCTGCTGGTAGTTTTACTACACAGGACTGTTTGTTGACCAGCTGGATGGAAAGCTTATTCTATCCTGGATCATACGTCTGATCAATAGCATTCATTGCTTCTTTATCAAATGTTAGCTCTCTAGAATACAAATGAAAGCAAGTTCTGCTCCAGTGAAACCTGGTCACTTCTTATCGACTGTGAATCTGGCTCAATGTCTTTGAATAGTGCCCAGTAATACCAGTCTTTATGTGGTGATCCTGCTGAATGCTTCAGTTATATTCAGTGTTCCCTCTAATTTTTTCCATCCATGTGTGGAATGAATTTTGTTATGTGCATCATATCTAGGTAATGTGCGGATGTGCGCCACCAGTAGAAACCAAAAACCTACATATAATGTATATTTTTAAAAAGTTACCATAGGGATAATTACTCCAGCCAGGACAGGTTAAGTGTTTTAGAACTCACTACTCAAAGAATTAAATTTAAGTGTAAGAGAGAAATAAAAATTATGAAATGCATAAACCAGTCAAAAAACTAAAATAATACACTTTGAAAGAAGTATCAAGAAGTAACAACAATACAAGTATGTGTTGGGAGGTGAGTGTGAAAGACAGTGTGTGTGTGTGACAGAGACACACACTGTGTGTGTGTGTGTGTGTGTGTGACAGAGACAGACACATGTTGTCCCTTTCAGTACCCTGACCCCACTTTAAGTACGCTGCCCTTTTAAGTAGATCAGAAGTTCAGACGCAGCAGCAGCTGCTAGTAAGCTGTCTCTGTCCTAAGCCCTGTCATGTCCCCTGCTCTGTGGAGATGGGGTACGGGGTGGAGGGAGGGGGACACCTTGACATCAGCATCCCTCTTCTCCCACTCCCGCTCTGCACAGCAAGCAGGAGGCTCCTGGGAGCAGCACTAAGGCAGAGGGCAGGAGCAGCACACAGCAATGGGAGGAGGGACACCTGAACTGCGTGGCACTTGATAGCCTACTGGGCGGCCACCCAGCCATGCAGCTTACAGGGATCTTAGGTTATATTAAGAACAAATTATTTCTCTTACTAGAAAGGAGGGAGGAGGTGGTAAGCAATCACTAGTCTAGTGGCTAGAATAGGAAACTGGGAGTCCAGACTCCTGGGTTCTGTTCCTGGCTCTGCCGCTGACTCTATGCGACCTTGAACAACTTGCATGACCTTGCCCTTTGTGCCTTGCTTCCCGATTTGTACAACAGGGATCATAACGACTGCCTTGCAAGAGGCTTAGTTAACTGATGCTTGTTCAGTGCTGTGAAATCTTTAACTGAAAGGTGCCGTGGGTGTGCAAAGTATTATTAGCAAATTAAGAGGCTTCCTTCTGGTCTCATTGTGATTGTAGAATACATGTTCACGTGAATTGCACCCATGAACACTGTGACTTTCCTCTTCAGCAGTAGATAGTTTTACAAAATAAACTGCTATCTGCAACGGGTCATATTCATCTTCCCCTGCGTGCAGGGAAAAGAGCCGTATTAAGGCTTTCTTTCTTTTGTTTTCCCTCCTGTAGGCCTCACGTATCTTGATGACCTGTTGCCCAAATTGTGGGCATTTATCTGTGAGCTGGGACCCCAGGGTGGATTAAAACTCTTCTTGGAATGCTTGAACAATGACACAGAGGAATCCAAGAGACTGCTGGCTATGCTGATGCTGTTTTGTGACTGTTCTCGACACCTTATCACGTAGGTTACTAGCAGATGGCTCTTTCCATGGAATTTGAATATACAGATCAAATGTTCTTTGAGTGCCAGGGTGGAGAGCCAAAATGCTGCTGTAATTACATATAGATAACTAAAATGCAAGAGCAAAAATGCATGCTTTGAAAGAGTGTGTTGTGTTAGGGAGGACGTGGCAGGAGAGGTAACTAGGTACTACAGCACTAGGTGCTTTAGGAATACTTTTTCTCAATGCTTGTGTGCAAGAGCTGCATCTAAACACAGGGAAAATTCTTCAAAGGCACACATCATGCTATAAGAAGGGGCATTATCTGGCTGGCAGGACACTCCACTGGGAGCCTTTACACTTAGGTCTATTCCCGGCTCCACCACCCACTCGCTGTGTGACCTTGTGCCACCTCCTTGCCTATGTAGAAAGTCTTCCCATCTGTAAAATGAAGATAATTCTACTTACCCACCTTATTAAAGTGCTTTGTGATCTACAGGTAAAAAGCTCTCTGAAGGTGATACTGTATTGGGTGTAGTTTATTTCTCAGACTTTTTGTGCTATCTTATGTTAAACTCGGATATTGATCAAAATCTGTAAATACATACTGTTGGTTTAGGGGTTTAGCTCCTGTTTTAGTCATCACCAGAAAAGAGAGCGCCCCCTAAACGTGCCAGGCAAAATGCACTCTCTGAAAGCCCTCTCCAAAGGGAAATAAATCAACATTTGTTTTCCTCCTCCAGAATTCTCGACGAAATTGAAGTCTATGAAGAACAGATCTCGTTCAAAGTGGAAGAGCTTGTTACCATCTCCTCTTTCCTGAATTCCTTTGTGTTTAAGATGATCTGGGATGGAATTGTGGGTAAGTGCTTCAGCAGCTTGATTGAGGGGACCATGATAATTATTTTAAAAAGTAGTAATGAATGGTTTAATCCAGAGGCTTTAGCCAGTTTGCTAGTATGACTTGAATGCTGTTAACAGAACGTGTTATAAAATCTTAGGATGTTTGAAATGAAACTATCCCCCATTCAGGTGTTCAGATACCTGTGCCATATTGGGGTACTGTATAAAAACCAGCCAGTCAGTGTTTTATTAAAGTGAGAATTTATGGGACATCATTTTCAGAACCTGCATCTCTTCAAAAGCAAAAACTTTAATGTACTTCCTTCTGTAATTACGTGCACAAATCCAGTGAATGCATGGTTTGTGTGTGCAGTTACATGTGATTGTACAGCCTAGACAATCTGGTGCTAGAAACAGAGAGAGATGTTCTCTTGCTGATTGTGTAAAACAGGAATTACATCACACATCAAAGGCCGGGCAGGACTAAGACCACTAAGTGCACATTGCTTCTGATATTCCGTGGGTTCTAGTCAAGCACTGCTGTACCTGCTACTTCAGCTCTGTGAGGTTTCAGAGAGGAATATACTCCAACTTTGGGGTAAATCTGCTGAATCAGAAGAAGAGTGTTGGATACCTGTGTATGGATCGTGTAGATCTAAGTGTGTTTACCTTTTGCTGGTGCTGGTTGCAGTAGCCTTCGATTCCCCTAAAGCCAGTGGAAGTGGAGGACACATAGCTCTCTTTGTTTGTACTGGGGAAAGGAGTGGCTCTCTGCTTCATGTCATGCTTCTCTGCTCCATGTCGGTCACTGGTATGTAGGAGACACTGAACGCTACTTCCGTGTTTGTCTCTTTGGTAGAGAATGCCAAAGGAGAGACGCTGGAGTTGTTCCATTCTGTTCATGGCTGGCTAATGATCTTGTATGAAAGAGACTGTCGCCGGCGCTTTGCTCCTGAGGACCACTGGTTGCGGAAGTGAGTCCTGGATCCCTGTACCGGGTCGTGTACAATTGTATGGCTTTCTCATCACAGCAGATCTTGTCATGACCATTTTGGACTCTGTCGCTTTGTTAGACATGGAACTTCCTTATTGTTCCTCCCTGCCAGCCCCAGGCCAGGGTTGTTCCCTACGCTGCATTTGCCTTGTTTAATTTAAAGTCCCTGGTGAAGAAGCTTCTCTCTCTTCGTAGAGCGATTATTCTCAGTATCACTTGTACAGGGTACAAATTTCAAAAGGACCCAAATCGCATTTTCAGAAGCGATTTAAGCTCCTAAATCTCTTAGGTGCTTTTAAGAATGTTATCCCCACTGATTTTGCCAAGCCCTGTTTTCTCTGTGTGTTTCTCAGGGAGCTCTGAATACATGTCTTGCTTTTTTAAGGGACCTCAAACCCAGTGTGCTCTTCCAAGAGCTGGACAAAGACAGGAAGCGAGCTCAGCTGCTCTTGCAGTACGTCCCGCATGTCATCCCCCACAAGAACGTGAGTGAGACCTGGCCAGTAGGGCTCTGAGTGCTGTATGCCAGGAGAATGGCTGCCCTGCTACTGCCCATCCTATGGGTGAATGAAAGGGACTTGAGTCTCCAGGGTTTTCCAGTGCTGAATTCACACCCCAAAAGCCCATTTAAAAATACAGGGGATACAGCTTATTAGCAATTCCTCATTTCCCAGCAAAAAGTTGCTAATAACCAAAAGTTGGCCATAGGCAAAAGGCCCATGCCCGAGACAGCAGTGTAAGGCAGCCCATGGCCAGGGACTGGCTGCCCAACAGGAGGTAATGTAGGAGTCCCAGTGCTGCAGAGTGGGAGGGGAGGGCAGGGCTGCAGCCTGGATGTCGGGGCTCTCTATGGGGAATGAAGGTGCCGGGGGGGCCCACAGGGCTGTACTGTATTTCTCCCTGCACTCTCTGTGCTGCTCCCTGCCCTGGCTCTGGGATCCCAGGCTTGGCACATCCCAGTGCTTCCTTCCCTGGCTGTATGCACACAATCCTGCCCGTGGACGGGGTTCTTCACAGGAGTGGGGGCTCTGGGATGTGCCAGGGTGAGCAGCATGTATAACTTTCACGAGGTGCAGTGCAGAGATTTATGACCCTGGCGCTGTTGGTCTCTCTTGGATTTTTTTTTTTTTTTTTTAGAGGGTTCTTCTTTTCCGAAACATGGTGACAAAGGAGAAGGAGAAGCTTGGGCTGGTTGAAACCAGCTCTGCATCCCCTCACGTCACACACATAACTATCCGCCGCTCACGCATGCTGGAGGTGAGTGGCTCAGCCCTCAGAAGCAAATCTACCAGCCAGGAACCTGGTTTTGTTGGTGACTGTACTGTGAGTGTGTGGTTCAGTGCTTGCCCGGATCTTGATCTAGGTACCTCTGTGGGGCCCTTGCCATAGTATCTGTGCATGTTTAACAACAGAAATAGCAACAGTGTCTTTCTTTTTGCTCTTTGCCAGCCTGCAGGAGCATTTTGAGTGTGTGTTTGTTTTGTGTCGGCCTGTGTTTGAAGGGAAAGCTAAGGCCAAGGAATGAGTTGGTATCCAGTTCTGAATGCAGTCAGGTTCCTGATCATTCTTGTGGCTGTGAGTTCCACTGCCTAGGCCCCTCTCCTGGGAAGTTCTGTTTCGTGCACTCATGAGCCTCCTACTGTAACGGTTGGGGAAGGGCATGAGCGTGGAGATCATTCTAGATGTGAAGAGCTGCAGTAACTGAGTGTGGAGATTCCTGAATGCGTGGCTCACCTTGCCCAGGTCTGGGCCTGATAGAGCACCACTTTCTGGCCAGTTGCCGATGGGAGTGGACATATTTTGCCACCTTGGGTGTTCGGGCATCCAGTAGTAGTGGGGAGTCCCAATGCCATGGGCTGACATAGCAATCCAAAGACAGATGCTGGGGTAAGGAGGCAAGTTCTTCAAATTGCTTCCTTTGTCCTCTCAGCAGCACCTCAAACTTGCCTGGGTTCGCTTAGCCAGTGGCTCTTCATCTGATGAGGCTAGGCTCTGGGCTGGCTGGGAAATGGTGCTGTATGTGTTTGATAGGATGGAATCTGGCGCTGAGCAACCTGTTCCTTACCGGGCTGAAGGTTAACTAATAAGTACCTCAGAATATCCAACCATGGGTGAAATGGTGAGCTCAGGCCCAGTCTATGCTGAGTCCCCGGACACATGCTTTGTACAACTTGCAGAAGCCGATAGGATTGAAAGGTGGAATCAGCATTGTTTATGCTCATTTCCATTTAAAACAGATTAGGGCTCATTCTCTTTGCTGTCATGTATGCGTCTTATTTAGAAAGCTCCTTCAGGCACCTAAAACTCTTCCTTCCCTAGTGGAGAGTCTGGCGGTGCTGCCTGTTTTTCCATTAAACTGTAACAAACTGTGAAAGTTTCCCTTTTATGCCTTGATCAGACCCTGGGACTTGACAGCCATCTGTGTTCTATACACACATTGCTCCTTTGCTGAGTGATCCAGTGTATGTTGACATGTTTGCAGCTAGTTGTCCAACTCTGATTGCTATTAGAGAGAAAACATGCCTGCCTAGTCATGCAGCTGCATATACCCCCTTCGGAGCATGGGGGTCAGCAGAAACGTGCTAGATTCTGGCGGGGGGGAGGGGCATCTCTTGCTTTCACCGGCAGTAACAGGCTGAGCACTCTGCTCAGGATCTCCTTATCCAACAGATTTTTTTTTTTTTTTTTTTTTTAACCAATTTCTATTGTGATTTTCTCACATATTTATTACTGACCTAGTTGTGTCCCCACATTTCTCTCACCTGTGTCAGGGTCCATGTTTTCATGTACTGGAACAGAGGCCTGGAGGGATGGGCCCAGGGCATGCGTACCAGACCAGTCGGTCCCACTCAGTTGCTTTGGTTCTTTACTTCATGCTCCGTTGAATTCACGTTTGTGCTAGAATCTCACTAAGTATAGGGTTTGCTATTTTCTCGAAGGCACAAGTCTCTTATTTGTCTATTAGTGAGCGCATGAACAATAAAATAACATGTAATTGATGCTGTGCTACACTAAAAAACCCCTCTGCATTTGTCTAGCAAGAGTTTTAGCATAGCTGCTGAATAATCATTTCAATTCTCTTGTCTCCGGCCTTTATTCCTTTGTCCCTTTACCCTCTTGCTGCCTCTATAGGTAACTAGTGTGTGGTGTGTAAAGCTCTAATTGTATATATACACCATAATATACTAGTTGTGATGGTTTCCCTTTCCACACAACAGCACAATGAGTTTTCCCATCTCTGAAATGCTGCTTCAAAGAGAAGGCAGATTTCTTCCCAGGAATCCTGGATGTGGTGCCTTCCAGTATTTGTATGAAACAATATGTTCAGGAAACTTGGCGTGTTGCTTGGCATGTTCTGACCCCCAAATCCGTGGCATTAACACAAGAGTTTGCCACTGTCTTTGTGGATGTGAACTCCCACTTAAAATGCCGGTATACCATTTATATCCCAGTGCACACACCTGTCAGTGTTGCATGTTCGTGAAGACATTTGTGTGTCCTTCTGCATGGCTAATGTGTGGCAATTCTCACCTGGGCAGGATGGATACGAACAACTAAGGCCGCTGTCCCAGAACCTCATGAAGGGAGTTATCCGAGTGAAGTTTGTGAATGACCTGGGTGTCGATGAGGCTGGTATTGATCAAGATGGTGTTTTCAAAGAGTTCTTGGAGGAGATCATAAAGAAGGTGTTTGACCCTGCACTCAACCTCTTTAAGGTACTGATGCTGAGCTGTAGAAATAGGCTCTGTCTGCCCCCCAGTCTGAAATGACCAGTGAAAACTGGCTCTGGTTGTTCACAATACTGATGTCTTGTCTCATCATTGTGTTTGTGTAGACGACCAGTGGCGACGAGAGGCTGTATCCATCCCCGACATCCTACATCCACGAGAACTATCTCCAGCTCTTTGAGTTTGTGGGCAAAATGCTCGGGAAGGCTGTGTATGAGGTAAGCCAGAGGAGGCCGGCACGTGGATGTCTCCCGCTTTGGTGTAGCATTGCTCACACACAGCCCTGGGGATGTGCAGGCAAACTGCAGATGTTGCATTCTGTGGGTGTGCTCTGGCAGGGTGAGGGGGGCAGAATGTCCTAGAGGAATGACGTATAAGAGTAATGCTGTCTGGCAATAGTCCTGTTGGGCTGGGACTCTCAAAGGGAATTAAGTGCCCAAATCCTGTGGACATTCAGCTCCCTTGGCCTCCTCTGAAAATGCCAGCTTTGATGGCCTTGCTTCGTGCAGTTTAGAGCCAGAGGAGACCAGGAGATCTGACCTCCCATATATCTCAGGCCATTGGATTCCACCCAGGTACCTGTAGATTGAGCCCAGTGACATGAGTTAAACCAAGGCATTTTAGTCTTCAAGGGACTCTGAACCATTGTGTGCCACAGGCAGAGATCAGGGGAGACAGGTGCCACCAGTGCCCGAGGCCCCTGCAATGGCAAGGGAGTGAGTAGGTGAAATATGCCTAAATATCCAACTGAAAAATTAACTCTGTAGCTATAAAACATAAAAGAAATTGCCAGAGTCAGAGTACGTGGGCTCCCTCTGCTACCACTGTTGCTGCTGCTGGGGGATCCACTGCTGAGTAGTAGTAACATGGCATTGCTTTCCATAGGCAGCCCAGACCATGGGGTTTGCCAGCTGGCAAAGGATGGAGCCACGAGGGAAACAAATTTTTGCTTTCTAGCTGCCAAAAGCGAGTGTGTTTCATAGTTAAAGTGAAAGCCAAGAGGTGGGATTAAAGGGACAACTTGAGCTAAATACGAGGAGAATGAATCATCTCTCAAAAGAAGTGGTGGAAGCACCTAAATGGCATGGGACTAGATGGGAGGTAATCGCTGGGTGCTGAGGGAAGGGTTAGATGACTGGTGTAAGCCACTTCTAATGTCTGCAGTTCTCGAAGAACGCTTAGCCACGTCCCTGTCTCGCCCCATGGCATTCTTCATTTCTGGACATGGTGAGGTGGCAACGGCTCAAGCCGCTGCATTAACGCCAACGCATTCATTGTAGTCATCTGTTATCTCCATACCCACAGTGCCATCTCTTTGAACAGGATGGATTCACGTTCTCAAGGAGCTCGTGGGTGTGGGGAGGAATAGGGTCCCAGGGTTCGTCCCATGGGGCTGGTAGTCTGTATCTGCTCTGCTCACAGAGAAGTCCCCATAACCCGCTTGAGAAGCGGCTTTGGTGTGAGTAGAGCCTCTCTGAATCTGTATCCATGCTTGGAGTAGTATATTCAGGCCAGTGTCCAGAGCAAGGCAGTGGGACTCAGGATTCCTGGGTTCTCTTCCCTTCTACATCAGTGACCCACTGGGTCACCATCAGCATGTTACTTCTCCGCTCACTTCCTGATCTTTAAAGTAGGTCTTTAAAGTATTTGCTGCTTATCACAAGGGGCTGTTGTTGAGGGTTCATTAATATTTGTAAAGTGCTTTGAGAACTTCCCATGCCAGGAGCTTATAGAAAGGCAGAACATGACCTTCCCCCCCATGAGATGATGCTTCCAAATCCCAGAGATATCCCTTAGAGAAGGGGCTGCAAAGTGGTGGGCCTCTTAAGAGGATGTGATCTGTTTGGGTGGCCAAGCTGTCCTTTGTGCCTCTGTACAAGCCAGAAGCTTGCAGTTTGTCCTGTAGGACTGGCGGCTAGAGACATTGCACGTAGCTAGTGCAAGTGGGGTGTTCACACGTTCTCTCTTGTGTTGATTGCAGGGGATAGTGGTGGATGTTCCCTTTGCTTCCTTCTTCTTGAGTCAGCTGCTTGGGCACCGTCACAGTAGCTTCTACAGCTCTGTGGACGAACTTCCCTCTCTGGACTCAGAGTTCTACAAAAACCTCACCTCGATTAAGGTTTGAGCAATTTGTTCCCTGCGTCCCCACTTCACTGTACCGTGCTGCTCAGAGGTCTAAATGATGATGCCAGCAGGGGTGGATGTAAACTTTTTGCCTGTCAGGTTAATTCCAAAAGCCCTTTTAAATGAGGTAGTGTGTCCTAATGACTAGAGCCTTGGACTGGGACTTGGGAGGGCTGCATTCTGTTCCCGGTTCTGCCACAGCCTGTTGGGTGACCTTGGGCAAGTCGCAGCCTTGCTCTGTGCCTCAGTTTCCCCATCTGTAAACTGGGGATAATGAGTGACTTCCTTTGTAAAGCCTATTGAGATCTGTGAATGAGCAGCACTGTATAGGAGCTGGGTACTAATAATGTCCACAGACTCTAAAACACTTTGTTCCTCCTGCGTTGAGGAGAGGTATTCTCTGTCTGACTGCTGCTAGAAATATTAGGGTTCCTGTGTCTAGTAAATTCCCCCTTCCTGTGAGCCAGTGCTCATGTTAGCTATGAAAATATGTGCACTTGTAGGGGTGAACGTGGAGCCTAAAAGTAGGTGGCAGTGGAGGGTGTGGGATTTCTTGCCCCATGTAAAGCAGGGAAGGGAAGGTGCTCTAGTGATATAAACACAGGATTGGGAGCCAGGAATTCCTGCCTTCTAGTCCCAGCTCATACGCTGACGCCCTCTGTTACCTTGAGACAGTCACATATCCTCGCTGTCTCAGTGTAGAGCACCTGCGAGGATCCCTTACAGGGTGAGTAGTCTGTAAGTGCTAAGCTGCTGTTCTCAGTGGTTGTGCACTGATCCCCGTTCATCCCCTCTGTCATTCCATTAGCGCTACGACGGAGATATCAGCGACTTGGGCTTAACGCTCTCCTATGACGAAGATGCGATGGGTCAGGTAGGCCGTGCACGTCTTTGTGCTAGTTTTCCCCTTCATATTTAGCCTCCTTTCTGCTCCTCTCTCTTTCTTTCTATTACTTTCCTCAGACCTGCTCAGAGTTACAAGCAGGCTTCTGTGCCCAGGCAGCCTGTTTCCTTGGTGACTGGGATAGGAGATTTCAAGCCTTTTGTTGTAAATTTCTAGCAGTTCTCCTGAGTGAGTGACTCCAGCTCACCTGGTGTGTTCTGCCTGCCTGTCTGATGTTTCCAGGAAGAGGTTTCGATTGGAACCAGTTCTGGTGATCCATACACATCACTGTCCATTACTCTCGTGCCCCAAATAGAGAATTATGAATTCAAGCATTCCTCAGTGTGGGTCAGACGGGCTCCTGAGGAATTATGTTCTTATTTTCCTGATAGTGTCTTGTGCAAGACAGAGGAAAGAAACCCATGTGCAAGCTGACCTGCTTGCAGAGTACACTCTACATGGAATATTCTCAGTGTTTTCCCAAGAGGTGTTTGTGATTGTCTAGAATCAACCACTTTTTCCAAGTTTTGTTTGCATAGCTGCTTGATAACATGAGGTGCACTTTGTTCTGTTATACTTCTCCTTTGCATTCTTACAGGCGGTTTCAGATCTGTAATGCAGATACTCCAAAGGGGTCACTTTCAGTTGCTTCTAAATTTGTTAGCCTTGTACTTCTGTGGCTGAAATATGGCAGGCTTGTTCCTGGTCTGAAAGTGAATTATTTTGGAAAGTGTGATCCAGAAGGATTCCCCCAGTTTGAAGAAACAATCGAGTAGAAAAAGAGAGACTTTTTCCTTTGTATACTTTTTTATTTAGCAAGTTTTGGGTGGAAAGTTGAAATTTGGCAGGGAGATGGTGGTCACTAGGTTGCACCCATGCCTTTTTGGTGGTTTGTTGAAAACTGGTTATAATATCAGTTGTTAAAAGTTTTTGGGTTTTTTTAAATCACTTTGAACCTGTGCACTGGATTTTGTAGTGCGGCTTCTTACTGGACTGCCGGTGGTGCAATGATGCTGCCCGCCGTGTTTAGTTTAGTAACATTCATTGACAATACTTTGCCTTTCCCTAAGATTAGTGAAGGGGAATGGAGAGGAAACAGGACTGCAAAGCAGTCTTGCTCCTTTAGTGTGAGAGAAGGTAGATGGGTGCATGCGGAAGGAGGTGGGCGCTGTTCCTTCTACCTGCTATGGAAAGGTGTGCATGGTAGGAGGCCTTTTGTGCCTGTTGCATAGTACAGAGTGCTCTGCTGCTGCCTAGCAAATATTTGAACACGATTGAATTTTTTAATTTGTTTTTTCTTATTTTAAAAAATAGGAAATGCCATACAAAATCCCTACATTAAATGAACCTAAGGTTACAAAGTAAAGTATTTGGAAGTCAGAAACAACAAAGTTAAGGTTGCGTGCATAACCTTAACTCTGCTCCCTTGTCTGAGTGCATTACAGTAAAGTCTTATTACATGATCTTTTACCATTTTTTTTTTTTCCACCAGACCCAGGCCTCATTCATTTTACACGTTGGACAGAGAATGAGGCAGGGTGTTTCATGAATCCATCTGGGGTCCTGAGAATCTTTGCCTCATTCTCTGCCATTGTGTGACGTGTTGTGAATGAGACTGGGTGTCTGCTGGAAGAGGGGTGATGTTCTTGAAGTTAAAGCCCTGTACTGGGAGCCAGGAGGATCTGGTTCTTTCCTTTTGCCACACTCCCTGTGCGACATTGAGCAAGTCCCTTATTCACTCTCTGCCTCCATTCCCCATCTTTAATATGGAGATAATACTTCCCTACCTCCTCGGGGTGTGACCAGGATAAATTCTTTAAAGTATGTGAAGCTCCCAGATGCTGTGGGGATGAGCCTAAAGAGAGAGGAATGTCCCTCTTTTGTCCTCTGCCTGGTGTGGGGTAGACCAGCCATCGGACCAGGCAGTGACTATGGAGGGTAAAAAATGCTGACCAGCAGCCTTCTTCAAATCCTTTCCATCCTGTGACTTGCAGGCCCAATCCAAAGCCCACAGAACTCAATGGGAGTCTTTTTATTAACTTCCCTGGGCTTTGGAGCAGGGCCTGAATGAGAGGAGGGACCTGCAGAAAAATGTGTGATCCTGGAATTAAGGTGGCTCATTTCCTGGCTTTTGATGGCTTCGCTTTTCACCTTAAGGTTCTCTTGACTGTGTTTTGTGTGGGTTGCTCATGGTGGGTGGTAATGGAGGAAAGGTGACAAGCTAGCTCCACTGGCAAATTCCCTACAGTTCAGTTTCTGTGTTTGTACTGAACTGAAACGCTGAGTGGGAGTAGAAACGGGATGATTGATTAACATTTAAATCCTAATGTTTTATTGTAAAAGTAGGTAATTATTTTATGGTAAGTCCCAGCTTCTGAAAGGCTTCTCTGTCCAGTGAAGTTTTCAGGCAGTAATTAGCAATATCATCATTTCTTCCCTCAGCTTGTTTGCCATGAACTTATTCCTGGAGGGAAGACCATTCCTGTTACCAATGAAAATAAGTAAGTATGGCAATTAGATTTGTAAGGTCACCACTGTAAAATACTTCATTCTGGTTCCTTGGGCTTGCATCTGGAATAGATTGAGATGGATTGGAGTAGAAAGCGCCCATAAATATCTTAATAGAATTTACTGGTTACACTTCATTGGCAGAAATTGTATTCAATTCGATTTGCAAAATAAGAATTGACAATTTACTTTTTGAAACAGCACTTCTGAGGTCAAAGGCACACGGTCCGTGATATTCGTAGGGATTTAATGATGGTTATAGATACAGACAGATGGATTCAAAGCAATTCAGGCACACGGTCTTGAGCACAGAGGGCACAGATGCTCAAAGACACCTTGGAGCAGACAGATTCTCTCAGAATGATAGCATGTGGCAGTTGTATAAAACGCTGTTCTTCAGAAGATGCAGCGATGAATTCAAATGCAGTAGACAGTGGTGCTTAGACACAGGAAATCAGAAGAGACACTGAGCCCTGGAGCTATTTTCACAGATAACTATCTAAAGCTGGCTATCAGATATGTCAGCTGTGAAAGCCTAAAAACCAAGCTCCCCACCTCTTTTGTTCCCCAATCCCCATCCCCCTTCACCAGTTAAATCTCTATTATGCAGATGTGTGTCTAAACTCTTAATCTGCAGCGTGCTCTCTTTAACAGCAAGTCAGGGCTGTGTCCAACCTGAAGACTCATCTGCCTCGGCTGCACTTTACAATTGCGTGTCCCCAATCTTTGTCTTCCTCTGAGATCAGATCAGTGAGTTCCCATTTGAAAGGAATATCTTTTTGCTTGTCAGAAGGCTGGTCAGGAAGCAAGTCAAAAGTCCCGTGTGTCACTCTGCTCACTACACGCGTAATTTTGAACAAACACACACAGGCGGCTAGGGAAAGAAAACTGGGGGGGAAAAATGCAATAATGGAGGCAATCCAGAATTGTTCTTGTCGTAGTCTTTGAGTTCGCTTGGGTTAGAAACATAGCCAAGTTAAGAGGGTTGGTGTCTAATGTGGGCGAGGGAGGGAATGTAAGTAAAATGGCTGGCTGGCTGGCTGGATATCTGCAGAGATTGTGTTTCTGGTGGGTTCTGACAGTGCTTCAAACAGACCCCCCCTTCCCCCCCTTCACTAACTAATGCACCTCGGAAAACTCCTGTTTCAAGGTATTGCTAAATCTGGATCCCTTGGGCTCCAAATGAGGGCTCTCCAAAGCAGGCTATATTTGTCCTATGAGTCTCTTGTGGAATCTACAGTGCTTGTAGGAAAATTGTTTTTATGAAAAATAAATAAACCCAGTAGTTCTAAGGAGCTGTTTAACAGCAACTAGATGATGTATGATGAGTGCTTTGACCATGTGCATATTATAAGTGCTCAGGATTATTGGAAGCCCTGTGTCAGTGCTGAGAAGGGCTGTCAGACCCGACAGGATGGGGGAAAGCAGCTGCTGTAAGACTGTACAAATACCCTGCTTCTGCAGGGTATGCACGGACACCCAGATGAAACGATTTTGGGTGTCAGTCATTTGGCTGAAAGAATTGTGGAGAGTTCTGCACAGAAGCTGCTGAGTTGGAAGAAGTCGCCATTTTTTTGTGCCTGCTCACCCCTAGGAGTGAAATGTGCTCTGGGAACCTGGTGTACCACCCATTGAAGTCAGTGGTCATGAGTCTTTCCATCGACTTCAGTGAGCCCTGGATCAGGCCCCGCATTCCTTTTAGGCAGTGCATTGTAAACTAGAAAAGTGCCAGGCCAGTGCTACTGTGGTGAGTGTTCTCAACTGCTTGGTGCCTCTGATTTCCCCTCTCCTTACCTTGGACAGAATCAGCTACATCCACCTCATGGCTCATTTTCGGATGCACACGCAGATAAAAAGTCAGACGGCTGCGCTCATTAGTGGCTTCAGGTCGATAATTAAGCCTGAATGGATTCGGATGTTTTCTGCACCTGAGTTACAGCGGCTCATATCTGGTGACAATGCTGAAATTGACCTCGAGGACTTAAAGTAAGTGAGCAATTCAGTCACCTGGTTCTACTATCCAACAGGCCAGTTATGCAGTTAGATAGCAATGTTATTCTGAGGTTTGGTGCATGGAAATTAACTCCATTCCAGCCTTTTATTAACTTCTTCAAATTAAAAGGTAAGGGACAAACTGGATGTCATTTCAGACGAGACTGGAGGAAGTACTAGCAAATAGAGCAAGGGAAGAGTCTTTCCCGGGAGCCAGTACAGGACCGTAAGATTAGAGGGACTTTCATTCTACCCTCTCCGATGCTTTTGAAGAAGTTTGCAATAAAGGGTGGATGTAGGTTTCAGGGAACATGAGCAATTCAAGCCCCTTTTGTGATTAAGCTGTGGATTTAAGCTCTGTCTACAGTGCGATGCAGCCATTCAATAAGCAGGAAGCTGTGAGCTGTCTGCTGTAGTGATGTGTAAGCATGTTGCACTCTGTCCTTCCTCAGGAAACATACTGTATACTATGGTGGCTTCCATGGGAGTCACAGGGTCATTATCTGGCTCTGGGACATCCTAGCCAATGACTTCAGCCCCGAGGAGAGAGCGATGTTTCTAAAGGTAAATGTCTCCTAGCTCCGCTCCTGATAGAATGCACCCGACCTGTCGCCTTGCGGGGCGGGTGCTGGTCATCTTTCCATTATCATCTGGACAAGCAAAACTGCTCTTTGCACTCATAAACCCCTTCCCCTGAAGCCTTGTCTACACTACCTCGGTAAGTCAACTTAAGTTATGCCACTCCAGTTATGTGAATAGAGACGCTCTCTTGTCGATTTCCTGTACTCCTCATTAGACCCCCTATATCGACACCCACTGCATCGATTGCAGGCCATCTACCGGTAAGTGTAGACATGGCCTGAGTGGCAGAAAGAACAATGAAAGACCTGAGCCCTGGAGTTCTGACACCCTCCTGTTCCCCACACTCCAGTGGAAGGAGGGTTCCTTTAAATGATTTTGTACTGAGGAGAGTATCCTGCTTGGTTATCGCCACTTGTCTCAGGGGAGGAACGACTGATGAGGAGCCGCTGTAACCTGCGGTGGGGAATGAATGCTGCAGACATCAACTCCCAGAGTAGCTTAAATGCAATTTATCATTAGAAAAGCCAGCTGAACGGTGCAGGGCAATGAGCGAACAGTTCCTTTAGAAGACACGTCTGGTTTTAGTTTCCAAGCCATGCTACTCTAATGATCAACGATTGCCAGTCTTTAATCAGGTCTCTTTTAGTTTGTTACCAGCTGCTCCCGGCCTCCACTTCTGGGCTTTGCCTACCTCAAGCCTCCTTTCTCCATTCGCTGCGTGGAAGTCTCAGATGATCAGGTACGCGGCCAGAATGGATCTGAATAGCACTTCTCCAAGCTTTATGCATTGGAGATCCCCTCCTGAGGCCTTTTACAGAGCTCCTCCCGTCCCTGCCCTGCTTCCACCCCTTCCCTGCATCAACTAGAAAGTTCCAGTGCGTAGAAAGTGTCCTTCAGACAGCGTTCAGGAGACGAGATGGAAACATACTCACTTTAGTGTGGTGCACTCAGCTCCCCCCATGCCCCTGTTGCCTGCCTGCAGATTAGTACCTCCCCTTGTGGTCTGCAGCCACGCTGGGTCACTTGACTTTGGTGCTCTCCTCCTGAGTCTTTGCTACTGTTGGGTTTTGTGTCCTCTGCAGGGTTAATCCCGGTTGAATTTTCACCAAGGAGAAGTTACCCCTTAGTGCTAGACGGGGCCCTGAGAGACAGGATTACTGGGTTCTGATTCCCCCTGCTTCTGCCACAGGCTTACTGTGTATTACCCTGTGTACCCTGCCTCAGTGTCTCCACTTCTACACCAGGGTAATGCCTCCCTCCTTCATGCTGTGACTCGCTGCACAGTGCTCTGCCAGAGGTAACCTGCCTCTCCCTCTGTTCTCAGGACACGGGTGACACGCTGGGCAGCGTGCTAAGGGGCTTCTTCACCATACGCAAGAAAGAGCCAGGCGGCCGGCTCCCCACCTCTTCTACTTGTTTTAACCTGCTCAAGCTTCCCAACTACAGCAAGAAGAGCATCTTGCGAGAGAAGCTGCGCTATGCCATCAGCATGAACACAGGCTTTGAGCTCTCGTAGCTGCTTTGGCACCTGGGATCGGCTCCAAGAGCCGCTAGCTGACGCCGGACACACGGCCCTTCGTGCAAAGCGGGTGGGTCGGCTCCAAGACAAATATATGCAAATGGTATTAGAGGCTCACAAGGAGAGCTCCCGGGCTAGGCAGCTGTGGGATCTGCCTAGGCTCTCCTGCAGCACTAGGGAAGTGCTGGGTCTCATCCAATACACTTGTCGTCATGTAAACTATTATTTAAAATCAAACCCAGGGAGAGCATTAAAGTAGCATTGAAAACCCCAGTCTGGATCCGGCAGACAGCGTGCTTGGGCTGTGAAGTGGAGTCCAAGCTAGCTGCTGTCGTGCGGGAGGTTTTTTTTCCCCTTTCCTAGGAGATGGCCGAACTCTTTCATTGGGTGGAGGCCATCCTAAGTAAGGCGCTGATGGAAATGTTACTGAAGTACTAGTAGGTTAGCTGGCAGTCTGCTGCATTGACTCTGACAGTTTCCTTAGCTCCTTCTCTCCGGTAAAGCTTTGCAGTGATGACGTCCTGAGGTCCTGTGCACGAGGCAAGGCCGGCGTGCTCATCTCCCGTGAAAACAAACTGCTTGCCCGAGTTTAGAAGCAACAGCCAACACTGGCAGAAAAATGAACCCTCCGCTCTCAAAGACCGTTTCAAAGTGCTGTAGAATAGGAGCTCAAAGAACAGACACAGAGGCTGGAATGCAGAGTCCAGTTGCACCTCTGCTGGCTCCTTGCCAATTCTGCGTGTTGGAGGAGAGGGAGGGACCGCTTTCTGCTTTTAAGCAAATTAGAACAAGGTTTAACTTTATTTTACTTTCATCTTACAAGTGACCAGGAAGCACAGTGGCACTTGTATAGTGTTCAACTCTGTCAGTGTCATTAAATGCATCTTCCATGTTCATCTTTAATGCTTGGAATGCATCAAGCTGCCAACAGCCCGTTTTAAAAGGCTTCCGCTGGGAAGTTTGCCTCTTGCTCAGAGATGTAAATTTCATATTTAAATTTACCGTCTCTCTCCCTTATGGAGGTCTCTTCTTTAGCCCGTTTGCAACCCAGACTTGGCCTCTCCAAAGCCCACTGAAGTTTGCTTGCCAAACTATTTATTTTTAATATTTTTGGCCTTATTTTATTAGCTTGTGCTCACCTGCTGCATTCAGCTTTTTAGCTGGTGGTTTTGAAGAGTCTTTTTCCGGAGGGAGGGAGGGAGTGTGTGTGTGTGTGTGTGTGTGTGAGAGAGAGAGAGAGAGAGAGATATTCCCACATGCTGGCCATTTCCACTTTTCTAATGACGAAATACAGACACTGTCCTGTCACACCTCGTTTAGGCCTGCTGCTTTGCACCTGTGCCATTTTACAGCCAGTGTGGATCCGGCCTCAGCCCAGCAGTTCTCCATGTTCCATCGAGAAAGGACGCTGCTTTCTCTCAGGTGTTCCCTGTGCTGCGTGGATTTCTGGAAAGCACAGTCTGCTCTAATGTTCAGGAACATAATTATTTTTATTTAACTTCTTCACTCTGCCTATTGCGACCCTCGTGCCGAGGCTGCCGGCTTCCCCCCTCACCTTCCTTTCCTCCTCTTAGCGTTTGAGGGGTGTGTGTGTTTGTGATTTTAACAAATCCTACTCTCTGCAATACCTAGGCGGATCCAACGAAAGCATCGCTGTGCGCATCACCCAGCAGCAGATGCTACAATGCAAGGCTACCTCATCTTCAGGATCTTTTCAATAGGTATGAATGGCAGGGAATTCAAACCCAGGCGTGTTTTGCCTAGCACAAATCTCGGCACCAGAATGGTCCCCAGGGTAATGGGCAGGTCCTCTTAGTCCTTGGTGGGAGACAGAAAGTAGAAAGACCAGAAAATGCTCCCAGCCGGAACCCCTCAAACAAGAGCATCCGAATGCCCGACATGTTTTCTGATCTCTCATTTTAATCGAGGTGAATTTCAAGGAAATAAGCCTTCTCTACTTGAGAACTATTGCTGGAAAATGCATCTCAAATCCTCCTGTGTTAGGGACTTTTTTCTGTGTGAACTCTATTCTGTAGGAATGGACTGATCTATTAAAGAAGGAAAAAATGTCTGCTAAGTTGAGTGAATACGGAGAACTTAGAGCAGTAAACACCGTTTTTGATTTTGTGTGTAAGTGATCGCTTAACACTTGTTAACCATCGTATAGACTGAAAGGCCATGATACTGACCTGTAACAGTTTATTGTAGCTTAAGATATGACGCAATGTCTTTTTTCTTAGATAAACACAGTGTCCAGATAGATCACAAGCCTGAAATTGTTTATTAAACAACAAATCTCTGCTCCCCTTTAAGTTTCCTTTAAAGTTTGGAAATATTGCACTATACAAGACACTAAATCTATAATTTTGTAGGTAGTGTATCAATTGTGATTGTGTAATAAACTACACACACCCTGATGGCTATATGGACGATAGCATTTCTCATAAGTAACTGATTTCTGAATGACTTGGAGAGGCTCTATTACATTTGTATTGAGTAGAAGGCTATGAACATGTGACGAGTCCTGCCCTGGATGTCTGTACTTTGCATGTATGTTCTGTGCGGGGAGGGAAAAGGGTTTTGCTATAGGAGATTGAGTTTATTTTTTCTATAGATGAGACTTGATGGTCCTGAGATCCTGGCACGTCCCATGTGTCAAAAATGCAGAAAGATATTAAATAAACCTGACATGTTGAATAATACCACTGGGGACTTTTCTTTCTTTGGGGGCAGACCTCTCTTATGTCAGAGCAATGCTCCAGCAAATATTCTTCTCTGCTTGAGGCAAAGACAGATGTTTTATAGACATGGGCACACTTGCAGTGAGATCTGATGCTGGTGGAGGTTGTGGGGGCAAGAGAGAGAAAGCACAGAGTCAAGGCATTGACTCCATTTTTCAGACTGGGTCAGAGGCAGAAGAATGCCCACGGTCACACAGGGAGTCTGTGGTTGCTGGGGCAGGTGACCCATTCAGATCATGTTCTGGTAGACATGAATGGAACCAGAGTGTTTTCAGAGGGCTTCAAGGTATGTAATTGTTCCCCCAACAGACTAGTTATCATGGGGAGTTGCCTGCAGCCTTCATGGGGCTTCAGGGTGCAGCGAACAACAGGGAATACTTGAAAGGTACCAATTGCTTTTACACTGCCTAATTCCTCTTGCCTGGCTCTGAACAGCCTCATTCTGAGAGAGAGAACAGCTGTGCCTCCTTTTGTACCATACGTTTAACTATACTAGGTTTCAGAGTAGCAGCCGTGTTAGTCTGTATCCGCAAAAAGAAAAGGAGGACTTGTGGCACCTCAGAGACTAACACATTTATTTGAGCTTTCGTGAGCTACAGCTCATGAAAGCTTCTGCTCAAATAAATGTGTTAGTCTCTAAGGTGTCACAAGTCCTCCTTTTCTTTTAACTGTACAAGTAGTTTGATGTATAATTTTTGGCCCACTAGGTGGCAGTGTATGAAAGCTACATAGCTTTTCATTTATGGACCTTACCAAGAGTCAGCAAGAGCTGTTCCAAGGCTCCTTTTCCCTTGCTCTTCACTGCCATGGTATGATACAGCACAAACCCCTTGGCTATTGCTAACTGCACTGCAGTCAGTCCTAAGCACTAAGCTAACCTGGCACACGGGAACACTTGTTCCATTTCGGGGGTGAGGCAGGGCAGAAATTGGAAAGAGGGCTGAGTCTGTGTGCAGATGGTATTGTTTTGACGTTATGGCATATGGCACAGTAAGAAGTTGCAAAAAGGACACCCACAGCAGATGCTCCAATAGTGTCAAAGGCAGAGAGCTGGCAAGAAACAGCCATGCCTTGAGCAAAACTATCGCTTGCCTGTCATTGCTGCGCAGGCCAGAGATCTGCAGGCCTGCGAGCACCAGCACCAACCCATGCTGCGTTTCATGCCTCATCGGCCACAATAACATGTGTTGATTGTGTGCCTTATTTGACTAACTTACCTTTGACTCTGCTCTGGCCCTCGTCACTCCAATAGCTGGGCACTTCACAAACTATTGATCCCCATGTAACAGGGAAACTGAGGCGCAGAGTTGAAGTGACTTGCCTAAGGTTACACAGTGAGTCTCTGGCAGTGCCAGGAACTGAACTGATCCCAGTGCCCCTGACTCCAACTCCGCAGCTGCTGTGTACAACCATCCTTCCTCTCTTTAAAAAATCCCCAACCGCTTTATAAACTCATGACCCTCCGCTGAAACAGCAGCTGGCTAAGTGGCCCAGCAGCACTTCAGCACAGGTTAGTACAGGCAGTGAGGAATACTGTAAGTAATTGAAACATCCAGAGGGACAGTGGTCAATGGAATGGATATCCACCGTGGCTACTGGCCAAGACAGTGGGGTTAATGCCTGGACTGTTACAAATCAGACCATTGGATTTTTAATGACCACAAGCGGTAAAGAACAGCCTCCACTGCGCCTGGCCGTTCAGACAAATTCGGACGGGAAACCAGGCTGGCTAACCATGGGCACAGCTTCTCGAGGGCTGTGGTGGAGTTTCCATCACTGGATATTTGTAAATGAAGATTGGATGTTTTTCCTAGATGGTCCGCTCTAGTTCAACCCCAGCTGCTGGACTTCAAGCAGGAATCCACGCAGGGAGGCCATAGGACTTCCCTGAATAACGCAGGAAGTTGGACTCGATCACAGTGGTCCCTTCTGGCCTTAAAAATCTATGGACAGACCTTTTTGTAAAATGTTCCCTGTCACTCAGAAGGGTGGAAGCCACATATCCCTGTTCTAGCACCCAAACACATCCAAGATGAAATGGGCACCTCCTCCATTGCTGTACAAGTGTGTGTGTGTTGGGGGGGGAGGGGTGCGGTGACTAAAAGACCCTGGGATGTGGCCTCCATGGATCTACTCCTGTGAGTCCCACCCTTTTTTGGGGGGGGGCGGGGAGCAGGGGGGCTTGGACTTTGGGCAGTGTCCAGGGGGCCCCCATGTGCTGACTACCTTTTCCTCTCTCTTGTTTTTCTTCTCCATTCTTCCCCTCCCCCCCCCCCCAATTTTTGCTTCCTGTTCCCTTTCTGTTGCTCCCCCCACTCCCTGGTAGGCTACATGCTGCTTGGCATTGGGGCATCAACTGTTGGCTCAGGGATGTGCTCTCAGAGCTGAGCTTTGCTGGGGAAGCGGATGCACGAGGCGTGGCCCAGCAACCTACTCCCTGCGCTGGTAGCCCTGGGTGCGAGAGTTGCTGCCATGGCTGATTTCCAGCTAGCATGGGTCAAAAAGCACAATTTCCATGCTGTGAAATTCCAACACTTTGTAACGTTATCTCGTCCCACACTGGGACACAAAATCCGAACTTTGAAATTTCCCACAAAACTAAATTTCAGCAGAAGTTGAGTTTTGGAAATATCGAAAGGACTTTGTTGGAGTGCTGCGTTTTAATGTTTTGACTTCTATCTGTATATTATCTGCCTTATAAAATCAAAACACCACAGTGCTTGGACTGAGTCTAAGGGAAATGTTTCAATGGTATTTTGTCGACAAAAGGGACAAGCTGTACATTTGCCATGAAATATTTCCATTTTATGGAATCAGCATATTGTTCAGTTGGAAAATTTTCAGCCAGCTGTAGTTCCAGTTGCCCCATTAGGGCATTCCTGCCATGGGGGCAGGGAGGGAAGGCAAGCTGCAAAGAGCTATCCAGATTAACATCTGTGCAGTGGGGAGTGAAGGTGGATCCAGGGTGATGCAGCTTTCCCCTCCCCATACACTGCTAGTCTCTTCTGTCCTGAGCCTCCCATGGACTAGTCTGATGCTCCCGCTTAGCCCATAGATCAGAAATCCCCATGCCATTTTCCTTAGCCTAATTTTTCAGGATTCTGGTGGGTCTCATGGGACAGACTTACTCTGCTGTGTTTGTATTTTCCTTGCTGCGTATAGTGCTCAGCCTGTTGTACTGAATGACAGCCAAACGTGCACTCAGAATATGAAGTTGGTTAGGAGGTATTTAAAGTTAAGGTGGCTCTGTAGTATCCAGCCTACAGCTTGGTTATTCTGCCCTATGTGGCCCCATCCTGTGTCTCTCAGCTTCCTCATTGCTCTTCGTGGCCAGCTCCTTGCTGCATTGAAGCCTAGCCATGTAATCCCCTGCAACTTAATTTTAGGTTTGCTCACTTTGTCCAGGAATGTAATTATGACTTTTGAATTATATTAGCAGCTTGCATGGAGTAATTAATTAGTCAGATTTATAAGGCGCTTGATTCATAATGATATATGGCCCTGCTTGGGTAAGTGGCACCTCAAATTGGCTGTAAAAATCTTATTTCTAAGGTCAAGTTTTTACTGCAGGGGATTTATAAAGCTATGAGCCTTTGCTCTTATGAGCTATTTGTACTTAGGTTAGCTCAGCTACCATTGAATGTCTGTGCACATTCAGCTATTGCCTACAGCAGCTGCCAGATGCCCGTTACAGACGGACACAAGGTGTGTTGGCTTTGAGCTAATTTTGCATGAATGATTTGGTCTGGGTCATCACCTCAAATCAATGAGGTCCAGGAAGAGAGGTCGGAACACTTTGGTTTCCTTCCTGGTTGACTGGGCTAGTGCAGGAGAAGCCAAGCAGCAAAGGATGTCAGCTCTTCCTTCTGTTCATCACTACAATTATTCCCTCCAGCAGAGAACCTTTACAACAGCTGCCTAAGCTAAAATCCCCAACTGCTCCTGCTCTGTTCTAGGCATTTCATGGCTTCCTGCTCCCAAGGTAGAGGAACAAAATCTCCAAACAGGGTGGTGTGTCCTTTGTCTGAACAATAAAACACTGCATAGGTGGGTGGCCTGAGCCCTTGCTCACTGGCCCCAGTGCTAATCCTGCAACTCTAGCTGCTGCTCCGGGAGCTATGCTAAGCCAGGCCATGCGAGGTGCTATGCACGTAGGTGGATCTCTTCCCACCAGGTCGCTGCCAACCTGCGGGTGCTGTTGGTAGTGCGTGTTCCTTTGCTGGGAGCAGGTTGGGGTGAAGGTGCATTTGTTTTACTTTCATTTGGCTGAGTGGGGTGTTGCCCCCTATGGCAAGACTACCCAGGCTTTGGAGCACCGTTGGTGCGAGGCACCCCAAGACTCATGTGCCGGGAGCAGGGACGTACACGGGATCCCAGCAGCAAAGAATGATTCCAGGTAAGTAACTCACTCCGCTTGTCCAGAACACACCCTGTTAAGGTGAGACTTGAGAGGCTTGTTTTGGATGCAAGTGGGGCTCAGATCTCTGGTAGCACACTTCTCTTTCTGCTCTGCACCTCTCAGAGGGAAGTGACTTGGATAAACTTACGTATGACTTGGCAAAATGAATGTTTTGTGTTGTTTCTGCAAGAGCAGCAGTCGGCTTTGCTGCTTACACCTTGTGGAGGTAATAGGAGCAGTTGAGTTATAGTTAAACTTATTTAATTTTACAGCTCCTACAGTGTTAACAGATGTACAAGCGTCTGATCCAATCATGCAGCAAGAGATTTTGGGGGCAAGCCTTCCAGTTTTGTCAGTATGGCAGCGCAAAGAAGCCATAAATTTTACAAACAAGAATAAACGATCCTTAGCAACATATGTCTATGCTGACAGTTCCAAGGTAATCATAAATAAAGAAACCCTGCTAGGCAACAGTGTATTTGGGCTCTGCAGACAGTCAGTGTGGGCCAAGCATCTGCTATCCTCCCCCTTAATCCTATCACATTAATGAGGTGTAGGAATGAGCCTGCCTCCCATCTGTGTATGGGCTGGGTGGGGACAGAGGGCTTTGAAAACAATCTTGACCTAAATCAGGGTGCAGTGGCTTTAAAACCCTTCCATTTCCTTTTTAATGAGCTAAATCCATTCCCCACAGAACTGGCCCTTGGTAAGCCTCCATTCTTTTAGTGTAAGCTCCTCCCTGACTTCTTAGCAGATGCCAATTCACCCAAGCTGGAGGTTGTCCCTGCCTGAGATAAGTGCAAAGACCCTCCTAGCAGCTCATACTTCTGGGAGAACAGGAGGACTTGTGGCACCTTAGAGACTAACAAATTTATTTGAGCATGAGCTTTCGTGAGCTACAGCTCACTTCATCGGATGCCATATCCGCAAAAAGAACAGGAGGACTTGTGGCACCTTAGAGACTAACCAATTTATTTGAGCATAAGCTTGAGCTGTAGCTCACAAAAGCTTATGCTCAAATAAATTGGTTAGTCTCTAAGGTGCCACAAGTACTCCTTTTCTTTTTGCGAATACAGACTAACATGGCTGCTACTCTGACTTCTGGGAGAGTTAATGCTCTCAGCTCACCCCTACTGATAACATGCATGGCAGAGTGGGTCCAGCCCTGTAGAGGGGGTAGGGCAGGGGGAGCACTTTGCCTGGCTAAATCCATTCAGAGGGCTTGATCAAAAGCCCATCAATCCTTCCATTGCTTTCAGTAGGTACTGGATCAGGTCCTTGGGCTGTTGGATCTTTTAGATAAATAGTAGTGGCTTCCAGCAAAATATTTTTTTGTAATAATCTACTTCAGCCATGGGGCACTGACCAGAGCCCTTAATCAGCCAAATGCCTTTGGGGTGAGGGTGGGGATAATACACCTTGCCAGGTGTGCTACAAGGGACTAACTGTGGCCTTCACCCAGCTGCTGTCCCCTAAACAAAGATTTGGAAGCTAGTGTGGCTCTCAGCTGCTCCTTCCCCAAGGAGTCGGACTTGTGCATTCAGCACTAAATTCAGGTCTAGGCTAATCAGGGGCACTTATATTTAAATAACAGAGCTTGGCCCAGACAGCAAGCTCCCTCTGCTCCACCTATATAAAAACAACTTAGGCAGAATATGTTAAGAGGGGAAAACAAGTAGAAGTTATTTGACTTGGCGCTAATACACGTAATCTGCACCTCTTGTTAAACTGTAAAAGCTATATTCATTTCTCTCTGCAATCAAAATGCGAGCTTTGGTCCAGAGATGCCGGAGAAAGACTCTTCCCCTAGCTGGGGTGGGGGGGAATGCCATAAATCCATCCTGGAGCTGATTTATGTAGCATTCATGAAGAATTTATTATTCAAAGAATTTTATTCAATTAAACTTGAAAAGCCTCTGGATTCTTAAAGGTTCAACAGTGATAACTGAGACAGAGCTCTCATAAAACTCAATGGCCTGCCCAAAGCCGGCATTGAGAAAATGCCTGATGTGACATTGCAGCTGAACGCACGGGCTAGGGCAGGAGCGTTTGTCATCAGGATGTGTTGCAGGCTAAGGTTTAGAAAATTACACTGTGAAAAATGTGCATTAACAATAGCTATGAAATAGCAGTTAAAGAAAAAGTTGAATGACCCAGCACTACATTAGTTGATGGGTATTCTTCATCTTAACCCTGCTCTGATTAAAAAGTTAGCACAAACGCAAGACAGGATTTTTTATAGATCGTTTAAGATTGTTTCCAATTAAATACTGAACTGTAAAAGTGGCCTGACATAAGGACAAATCCCCTCCCACAGAGCTGGAGCAATTATAACTCTTCAATTCCTTGAGCTATTTGTATAGCACAATCATCCTACAGAGATTAGATGTTTTCTTTACAGATCTAGATTTTTGAATTCTTTTGTTTGTTAACTTGGTATCAACCTTGGACGTTTGCGCCTTTCAAGAAATGCTCTTCCAAATCATATCCATGCAGTAGAAGGATTGTAATTGCATGTATAAACCTTAATGGACACCTGGACACCTTAATGGACAGTTTCATAAAACATGTTTACCAAGGGGTTTACCCATTAATTAGCTGTACTGTGCTGTTCTCCTAGTCTTCAAGGCGTCAGCCCAGCTGGAAAAGCTTTCTGACAGCTATTCTGAGAACCTTGCATTTCAGTTAGCCGACTTCTTTAGTTCACCTGAAGATGCTTCAGGCTTTTCTATCAGGGGCTTAGGTGATTCCTTTTCTCATTTCATTTTTAAACATTTCACCAAACTCAGGTAAAGGGGAAATTATGCTACAGTTTTTGAGTGTTTCCAGGTAAAGGAATGGTCAGTTAAAAATGCCACAGCAGACTAGGATATGTCTTTCAGATGAGAGGTAAAATAAATGTATATTTAAATACCCTGAGCAGGCTCCTTGTCCAAGGAACGACTGCCTTCATGTGTAAGCACTGTGCATTCTTTAGTTCACCCTGCCAAAGCTTTTAGGCCTCTGTCCTGAAAATACTTAGTATGTGCTTAACTTTACTAGTGTGAACAGCCCCACTGGAATCAGTGGGGCTGCTCATGGTAGTAAGTTAAATATGTGCACATATGTTTGTGGGAATGGGGCCTTAGTTGGGAATAAGCTGTCTGTTTTTGGATGTCATCCGCCAATCTTCAGTAAGTTAAGACTCAGACTGACTACAAAGCTAGTCTTGCCTACATTTGAACTGCAGGACTTGGCCCTTAGTCCTGTTTAATCCCTTTTCCTTGCCCAAAGCCATTCATGGCTGTGGAGGTACTGGAGTTGTCAGAAGCAAGGGATTCGTCACAGATGCATTAGGGCAGGCAAAGAGTGCCAGATAGTTCTTAGCACTTTCCTGTAAATCTACAAAGTGCTTCCTCCAGCTCCAGCCAGAACTGATGGATTGAAGGCAACTTAAAAGGGAAAAGTAGGCAGGGGTTGGTAGTAAAGTGAGACAGTTTAAAGCCCTTTGGTGTAAGTAAATCACATTTATTTTTCAGAGCTTCTGGACTGGGCTCCTGAATCTGTGCACGCTTCCTGTTTCTGTTAAGTACTCTAAACCTTTACAAGCAGATAAATGCTTTTTCTCTCTTCCTTTTATCAGAGAGCTTTCAATCACACCTGCCACTGCTCTGAGCATTACACTGTGTTTGTAAAGATGGTATAGTTTTTCTGAAGCTTTTGAAGCCTATGAGCTCACACCCCAGCCTGAGTCAAACACAATGTGAAGCAGTTTCGAAAACAATTCAGAATCTGACGCCTTGATCTGGAAGCTAGCTCAAAGATGGTGAGTTTTACAGAATGGCTGCATGTTTTCTACAGTGTTATAAACAAGTTCTTGAATGATTTTATTGGGGGGAATTGGTGGCAATTCACATTTTGAATTCTCCTCTCCGTCTTGCCTGCAGAATGAAAACTTGGCTGGATTTAGCTTTTCATGATCTAGAAAGTATAGTCTCATCTCCAATTTATGTTTCACTTTTTGTATATATTTTCTCTTTCTTCCCTTCCTTCATTGCAGCATAACGTGCCAAAATGAAGAGAAAATCACTAAGTCTGGAAAGCAAGGAGAGAAAGTAGTTAAGAAATGTACGTTTATCATCAGATATGCTTGTATCTAGTGCTACATACATCTATTAAAAAAAAAAGAGCGTACTGAATTACAGCACTGGGAGCTGCAGGTAAAACAAAGCAACAGGAGACCGAGAAAACAGAAATGATCCCCAAAATGGCATTCAAATGATGGTTCCCACAGGAGCCCAGTTAAAACGTAGACAAGTTAAAATCTTAACCTGAAGTGAGAGCTTCTCTGGGGTACCCCTGCTGTTCTCCCCTTGAATATTAAAGGAAACCACAACGTACAGTCTCTGAAGCCTTTATGGCAATTAAGAATGACAGAATCTGTTTTACCTGTTCAAGTATTTGGCCACATTTGCATCTGCCTCTCCTGCTTGTACTAAAGGAACAACGCTAAAAAGGAGAGTGAATAACAATTTCATGTTATGTTTAATCTATTATTCTGAATACACAGCTTCATAATAGATGGGTCTTTGAGGTTTGGAGATGCTCAAAACCTTGAGTGGTCACAGTACAGCCTCAGTATTAATTTCCAGTTTAATCCCTTCTGTACTGGAATTATAGTCTAAAAATTAACTCTGACCATAAAATGCAGGGATTGCTATATGCTTTAACCAATCAATGAAAAACAGTGCTTCAGCACGGATTTTGCTTCTGTATAGAATGTAGAAGAGAGAGAGAACCTGTTATGTGAACAAGCATCACTATCGATGGTAGCAGTGTGTAAGAATAATTATTTTCTGTGACTATACACCGCTAAACTCATTATTCCCCTACAGTACTGGACTCACTCTTTTGGCTTTCTACAGCTCTTATGTTGATATGCATGTTTTACACTAATTGCTTTTTAACAAGAGGCCATAAGATTTTTTCTTTTTTTTTTTGCAGCCGAGATCATGTTGTTCAGTTATAAAAGTCTGTATATGCTATCTTACAGAATAAATTGCCTGTTGCTCCCACAGGATCCAGTACAGCTGACTCCAAAGGCTGAAGCCAGCTTTTTTGCTGTGATAGCATCAAAAAAGCTACAGGAGAGCTCTTTAATTAAACAAATCTTTATCTCAAGTTTTGCTGCAATTCTAACAGCATTTGCCTTAAGATCAATCGCATCAGATACAGTTTTAAATGGCTCGGAAGCTGCAGCAACTACCAGGGCTCAGAAGGCCTTTTCCCTCAGCCTTATTCTTATACTTACCACCTCTCTGCTCTTCGGCAGACCGCTCTGGAGAAATGAAGAGCAGAACTACTTTTACCTCCAGACTGAAACAACATTAAAAACGCATAAGTGCCTTGTATCAGAAGCCACATACAGCCACCCAGCTGCACAGAACTTAAACATACGACATTGTACACAAAATAAAGCCCTACTGGACACTCACAGAAGCTATAATATACATCTGAATGGGACATTTCTGCTGGACATTTAAATTCAGTTGCAGATGGAGACAGAGGAGGGTTAGCTCAATCTCTTCCAGCCCTACAGCCTTCCTGTATTTGTACAAACACTAGAAGAGAACAGCATGTGGTGGACCGACCTCAAGAACTACCCAATGTTTAATATCAATTAACAGTGGGTTTCTGATTAAGTCTTCAATCAAATACCTAGCAAAGAGTTTCAGTTCAGTAAAAAGTATGAGCCAATACCTACAGGCAAAATGAAAGCAGTGAGAGGTGGAAGTTGGTCTGAGTATTTATCAATCCACTGCTCCAGCTCCAGCACTGGCTTTTCACTAAATGATGTTCGTTCTACAGGGGGAAAGAGGAAACAAATAAATCCATCCACAAAATGGATCTTGCATTTTACATCTGTCATACTAAGTACTCATTAGAGATGTGTAAAAAATTTACACTTGTCTCCCACAGATTCCCTCTTCTACAGCAAACGCTCACAGAAGTGCACAAGTAGTATCACTAAATAAACAACTTGACCTACAACGAGGGCATTTTTTTAAAGATACAGAGCTATTATCTCTGTAGGGAAAATGATTTGAGGATTACTTAAGTGAGCCTCCCTGGCCGAGGAGAGAGGAGTTGCAATGTTGGAACCAACGTCCTGCAGCATACACTGGACCTAAGGACGGTAATAGGTAGAGAAAAATGAAAGTATGCATTACAATCAAAGCATAGACAATGAAATTACACTTGCAGACATGACATTTGACACTCCAATAAGACATTCTAGAGGCAGTGTGGTATGGATCCTCAGAGCCTTTAATCAGGTGACATTGACCACTTCTGCAGTGTGATGCTAATTAGTAAATGCCAAATGTACCCTCCGCATGAGCTGTTTTCCACTGTGATACACAGTTCTTTTGATCTCGGGCAGCTTGGCTTAGTATTTATGTTCTCTTGGTTTCAATTTGAGAATGCATAACAACAAGGCTTAATCTGTGCCCAAGATGGTGCATAATAATGAAGATGAACCATCTCAATCTCACACACACATGTTCAACTGGTTTCCTTTTCAGTACAGATAGAAAGAAGCATCTTGTTTCTTCAGGTAACCAAGAGATTTTCAAGTCTGCCTAAAGGATTTATGCAAAATTCCCACTGAATGCAATGGGACCTACAAGCCTAAATCTCCTAGGTGGCTTTAAAATTTTAAACCAAGAGTTTAAGAACTCAGCATTCTAATAATACAGATTTAATAGTCATGTTAGACATAGAGCATGTAGTTACTACTCACTTTGTGAAGTTTTTCGACAAATGTGTGGCCACTTTCCTGGCTTAATTCACTAGCAACCCTAGATTAAGATGAAGCAGAGAGTTAGCTCTAGAACAGAGGAGATTTGTTTGGCACATATAGCATATATTTATGGCTCATTGTACACTCAATATTACATGCACAGGTTCACAAGGAGCATTGCTTTGCAACATGGAACAAAGTAGGACTCACAACACCTAAAAAGAAAACACCAATTCAGAAGCATATCTGCATGACTATCTGCTGCTTTCTGAATTTTGTCCATATAAATCAGGAGGTACAAATGAAGTATGTTTCTTCCTATACTCAGGAACTGCAGAGTGTGGACACAGCTGATCCACTAGCAAGTTTTTATTGATCAAGAAGCAAATTCTCTTAAACAAAGAGAGAGATGAGACTGAATGAATATTATGGTTGGGCACACTTTTTTTTGCCAATGTAACTCTCCAGTGAATTTGACTCAGGATGTATTTACAACTTCTCCCACAGGCTGACAATATATCCACCTTCTCCCTTTAAAAAGAAAACAACCCCAAGAACACCAAGAATAAAGAGTGTACATACTCCCATCAGAACAGACTTCTCAAGCTTTGCTGCATCTTGTTCTATGTCTGCAGTGTTCATGACGGTCAGGTATCAGCTTATCAAGGTAAGTAAAGACGACAAACTTTTTGGCACTGTGTCTTCAGATAAGAGCTTTAGCAATACCCCAGTAAACAAAAATCAAAGATAGAATTCACAGTTTTGTTACCCAATAGCAGAACTCAATTCATCTGTTGTTCCCAAAGCTTCAAAGACCTGATCATCTTTAGATCGCCTCTCCCCAGTGTATGTGCTGGAAAACCCTTTAAAAACAATCAATAGCAACAAGAGGAAAAGGGATTGGAACAGACAAAGCTGCAAATTTTACAGTATGAAAACTCACTGCAGTCTGTGCTAGGTTGACACCCAGGTAGCAGCAGCCTTCGATTTATAAGACCCTAAATCTCCAGGGCCTCTACCACTGAACAGGTGTCAGCTGATTGCTTCTGTGACACAACCAGTGATGGACCCCCACCGAATATGAGTTTCTTCCTGTCTGGTGACGGTGTCACAGACCAACAAAGCAACGTGCCAAAGACTTTTTCCAGCTAACCCATGGGCCTGTGTCTTACTTTAATTAAGACACCATGACCTCCCCTGGCTCCCCTTGCAAATGTAGGAACAGCCCAGCACGCACAGGACAGTCAAAGTTTCACTGAAGGTGTAGAGTCAAGATTTTTTTTTAAACACAAATTGTGCTGGGCACTTAGAGGGCACATGGAAGAGGAAAACAACCATTTAATTTCTGTAGGAACTACAGACAGTCCAAGAAGCTCTCCCTGTGGTGATTTAGAATCGTCAGATGACTTTCTAGCAAATAGCATGTCAGAGCACCTGGGGGCTTATCTGCTGTATTAGACAAGCATTCATTACAACCTGACATGAATTAAATTGGCTAGTACATTAAAATTAATTCAGAACTATGTTTTGGGAATATAAAATGCTATGTAATGGCCTTTGTTGTTTGTTAAATTTTTACCCCGCCATGATGATATTGTGGCTTCTAGGTTTTAAGTGCAGCCCAGACCCTACCTTTGTCTCCTGTTTTTGTGTAAATCTTTGGAACGCGGGTTGTCTTGGGTTTGATTTCCAGGCTAGACACAAAATGGAACCGTTATGAGTTTAGCCGAAATGACTTTTTAACATGCAGTTGTTGGCAAGCTGACGACTCTATTTATAGAGAGGGACCCGCACGGCTGTATCTGCTGGTAAGGCCAGGCTCTCCAAGCACTGCCCCGGTTACTGCCCCATCTCCCCCTTTCCTCGTAGCAGAGAGCACGGGAAGACAACTGGGGCCCAAGGGCGAGTTCTGCTTTGGACCGCTAGCGGGGACACCCCGGTTCACGCTGCCATGGGCCGGTTCAGGGCAGGGGGATCCTAAGAAGTGTCGTGTTTTTCTTTCATATGAACTATTGTGTCAGACACAGGAGCGACCTCAGAGCTGGGGCGGCGTCGGGGGGAGCGGGGGGAAGCAGCCTAGGCACGGTGGGGGTGGGAGAAGCTCGGCGCAGCCCCAGGGGGCGGCCCAGGCCCTGCGGGGGGTGGGGGAAAAGCTCGGCCCAGGCCCCGGGGCGGGGGGGAGAAACTCGGCGCTGCCCCAGGGGCGGCCCAGGGCTGAGGGGCGGGGGGAATGGGGGGGGGAAGAAGCTCGGCGCAGCCCCGGGGGGGTGGGGGAGAAGCTCGGCGCTGCCCCAGGGGCGGCCCAGGGCTGAGGGGCGGGGGGAATGGGGGGGGGGAAGAAGCTCGGCGCAGCCCCGGGGGGGTGGGGGAGAAGCTCGGCGCAGCCCCACCCGGAGCGGGGAGGGTGCGAGCCGGGGCCTGTCTCCGGCTCCCCCAGCGCCCCGCCCCGCTCACCTGGCCGGCTCGCCCTGCTGACTGTGGCCCCGAGCCCGCGGCCAGGCCCGGAGCGGGCTGCACAGCGCCAGCCGGCGGCAGCCTCGGCCCAGCGCCGCCGCCATGGGGCTGCCGCGACCCCTCCTCGGCCTCCGTGCCCCGAGCTCTGACCCGGCCTAGCCGACCCCCGCTCCCTCTGACCCCTCTCGGCCGCCGTGGCCGCGCCAGGCGCTGTCACCCGACTCGCGCAGCACCCGACCCGGCCCGCTCCCCATTGGTCCGACAGGAATCTCGCCTCTCCGGGGCGGCCCAGTGGTTGGTTCGGCCGTGTCACGTGGGACAGGCGCCGGGTCCCCATTGGGCGCTGAGGGGCCTATCGGGGAGCTCCTGGGGCAGCAATCGAGCCTGTGAGGCGGTGAGCCGAGCTGCTGACAGACGAGCCCCGGCGCAGGTGCGGTGCGGGGCCGGGGTGCGGGGCCACCGCGGCCGGGGCCTCAGTCCCTGGTGGGCGTCGGGCTGGAGGCCCAGGCGTCTCCCCGGCCTGAGGCCCCGCCCCCGCGGTGCCGCTGTGGGGGGCGCCGCTGGGGGCGTGTGAGGGCGGGGCGGGGCGCCGGAGGCCTGTGGCGTGCGGGGCTGGGCCCTGGTGCCGAGGGCGATCGGGGGACTTGGGCCGTTGAGGTGTCGGCCCAGCACGAGCCCTTCAGAGGCCTCTCGCCTTTTTCCCTTCGCAGGCGAAGCAGCGGACATGCTGGCCAAGCCGCTGACGCTCTCTGCCCCGGGGAAAGCTATTCTCCACGGGGAGCATGCTGTGGTGCATGGCAAGGTAAAGCGCTGGGCTGCCGCTGACAGCCGGACGATGAAAGGCCCTTAGTTGAGGGGCAGCCGTGAACCTTTTGCTGGCTGTTCTGCACAGTGTCTCTGCCCCCTCACTCACGTCTCGCTTTTTTTGTGTGCAGGCAGCTTTGGCTGTGGCCTTGAACCTGAGAACGTTCCTTCAAATTAGACCCAGTAATAATGGAAAGGTCTTGATATGCTTGCCTAATATGGGAACCAGTTTAAACTGGGAAGCCGTCCGGCTCCGGACACTGCTAACGGCATTTTCAGGCAAGTGCTGTTAGAACAAAGGCAGTGCATGTCCATATATTTTAAAATCATGAAACCCCTGACTTCATCCTCTTTTCTGATGTGTGTCGGATTGTACCCCAACCGACTATTGCACTTTGCATGTGCTTGGCAACCGTCTTGTGTGTTAATGAGTGTTGTTGGTCAGCAGGTGGCTAGAAGCTACAGTGGGTTTAACTGATTAGGCTTCCCTCTCCCACCAAATTAGGTAGCTGGATTTACTAAGTGTATTCACACTCCCAGAGCCAGTGTTTTAACTGGTCCTCATAGTCCGCAGGCAGCAGATGCGCTGGGTGAGACACAAGCGATCTGCATCAGCAGGAGCTTGTTCCATCTTAACTACTATGATTCTAGCATGCACCATTTAAAAGGGGACAGAATAAAGTCTCTCTAGGTTAGCATGTAGGTGCTTTATCAGCAAACCCCAAGGGTCCCTGTAGTTCAGTGTCTTGTCTTGCAAAGTGTCCTGTACCAGTCACTTGTTGTAGAAATCTGTAATCACCTGCCTCCACACCCACCTATACTGTAAGACTTGTATGTCTTGTACCACACCTAGCACACATTAATGTGGTTGGCTCTGTATGAGTCAGAGATAGAGCCCTTTCCTGGTGTTTCATTTATGATGTTGCTGTGGGTGACATGAAAGAAGCAGTAGTTCAGTGTAGCTGGTGGTTTCTTCTCTCCCCCCTGCCCCCAGTAATCAGTTTGTGCGCTGAAGCATAGCGGCAGCTGTCTTTAATCTATTTAGTGTTACTGGACATGCCATTCTTGTAAATATCTCATTCTAATTTGAAACAATGTTTTTTAAGCTTTCTTTGTAAATGAATAATTCCACCACTGATTGCTTTCCTAGATGGCTTGGATGAATCTAAATGCCCCAGCCCAGAACAAATGGATGCACTGAAAGAGTTCGCAGGAATCACTACTGGACTTTCAGCCACTGAGAGCCTTGGTACCCTTGCATTTCTCTATCTGTACCTGTCTATTTCAGCTAAATATGGGTAAGAACATAGTCCTCCTCAGAAATGAATGCAGTATCCTAGGTGTGCATGGTTCCTGTTAAATTTCTATTCTAATTTCTTGTGAAATTACAGATCTCTAAAGCTAAAATAAGAAACTAAAGGAGGGAAACTTTCCTTTGTGTTCTTAGGCTCTTATCTTGTTAGTAACTCTGAGGTGAAATAGCTAAATTGTGCTGAGTGGGTTGGAAATCAGCAAGGATATGCCCAAAACATGATTAGTCATAACTGAGAAATAGTGCTAATCTTCTAACGGTGGTTAACACAACAGTTGACAATGCTACAAACTATTAAGAGGGCTCTAGAAATGTGATCGGCTGTACGTACTAACGATCTCAGCTGTAGCAAGAGAAACACAATCCTGAGCTCAGTTTTGGCAGTGAAATAATCAAATATTGAAGCATTGTACAGGTCTCTAGCTACATAGGGCTTCATATCACAGCTGCTCTGAACATCTTGGTGATAGTAGGAGTTGAGCTGTGATCAGCCTATTCTAAAACCACATGTCCTTCCCGCTTTAGATAATGGAAATTCTCCTTCGCTTTTAGCAGTAGGGAGCCTATTACACATACATATGCAGTTCCAGTTCTATCAAAGAGAGGACAACAGTACAGATACTAGCCAGCTTATTACAATAGTAAAATGTAAACCTACTGTTACTGATGTGGGATCTTAAAATGTTTTAAAAATATATTTCCAAAAATCTGAAGGGTATATTTATGGTGTTCTATTAATAAATCACCCCTAGCACTGGGATAAAAACCAATGGAAATGAGAAATCCAATTTAGCTAGGCTTTCTTCTAGCACAATGGATTTGCAAAGCTGCTCAGCTGTGCTAGCTGAAAGTTCAGGAGGCCCATGTCTGTCATATACTTGTGTGTATGCTGACGCCACCAGTTGGCTGGTGGTGTGATCACAGCAATTTTAGTTTGCATCTGTTGCCTTTGATCTCCAGAATGTTATTGGCATTTTATGCAATGCATTTTAATGTGTTTCAGACAGATACCAAGCGTGGAGATAGTGGTGTGGTCTGAGCTGCCCACGGGAGCTGGGCTAGGCTCAAGTGCTGCCTATTCTGTTTGTTTGGCAGCTGCCCTGTTGACTGCATGTGGAGCCATTGGCTGCCCATTAGAGGAGGAGAAGTCCATTGTCAGGTAAAGCATCTGAAAAGCCTGTGTATCTTGGGTGTGTAGAATTGGGGTAGCATAATGTTCCCTAAATCTCCAGTGAGAAGCAAATGAATGTTGCTTGTTTCTTAACTTCATATTCCTGTCTCTCTGAGCTGATGGCTTGAAGTTAGTGACCTAGTGTCAGGATACAAAATGTGATTCCAAGACATTACCTGTTAAAAATGTTCTGCTTTAGTGCCTGTAGCAATGACTTACAAGATTATGCAGGTACACAGAGCTGAGCAATGAGACCTCTGTCCCCTAATATATTTTTCAGCAAACTTCTATCTGATCATACAACATACTGTACTAGCAAAAATGCATCTTCCAAATTATACTGGAAGTGGTGTAAACATCTGCATCTCTTAATTGTAATTGGTAGTTTGGATGCAGTGTAATTTTCAGTTACAGTTTGAATGCAAAAGGGTAAGTGAAGCTTCAAGAGGTCATCTTTCATAGGGTCTTCACTTAACATTGCAGAAAAAAATATAACAAGATAGGTGAACTCGTGTAAACTTAACATACATTCCTATATCTATGGAAGCCCCTTTATGGCCCTGTTCACCATCTTCTACCCTCTCATCAAAACGCACTTGTGCTGTGAGGTCTGTAAACTTGGATCTTCCCCTGAACCTGATTGAGCAGGTAAAGAATAAGACCATGTAACAGTTAACCTCAACAACTGCATAAGATTGGCCATACTGGTCTGGCATGATCTCCCTTCCGTAGTCCTTGCCTTCCCAACCCTTCAGCCCTCCTGCAGGGTCCCACCATCTGTCCTTGTGTTTAATTAGGACAGCAATTGCCAGTTCACAAGCCTCCACTGAAGACACTACATGGGCACAGGGGTGTGCCTGTGCCCATCCCCTGAGTTGCAGACAGAGGGACAAGGTGGTTATTTCTCCATAGAGTTCAGTGTACATAGGGTGCTGGAGGAGCAATAATTAACCTTTCTGATTTCTTCGGGAAGTTGTATCCGTTTGTCCTTTACAAGCTGTATGAGTAACGAGGCATTTGCCAGCAAGGCCTGGCGTTGTATTGCCCAGTAAATTATGCATCAGTGCCAGTAGTCCTACACCTTGGTGACACCTTTTCTTCCGTCTTCATCAGAGGGGGAGAATCCAGTTTAGCATTAGACAGAAGAGCCATCAATGGTTAAGAAAATAATCCTGCTTGAAGAATAGTCACAGCCCCAAGCAGTTAAGGGACACCAGCCAAAAGTGTTTTGAGACCAGATGTTTGGCAGCATCCTTGTCAACTACAGTGACAAATGAAAAGTATCCTTGAAGTGCAATATCCTAGAGAAGGAGAGGAAAGCATCACTCCCAAAGAATGCCCTGTGATGGGGCAGTGAGTAGTGATGAGTCAGGACTGGTTTAGTTTGTGCTTTAGCCACAGGTTGCACATGTTGGCTTAACCTTCCACAGAAATATAATTTTTACTCTTCTTTCTCCCTTTCCCCTTGTAAAGGTCTGTGATTCTAATCCCCACTGCCAAACAGTGCAGTCTGTTCACTTGCAACTTTTAATATTTGCCCTTGCATTATGCAGCTGTGAAGTAAGGAGCTGTGTGTGAAATGCAAGCTGTTCAGGCTCAGACACCTCCCAGTGAGATGAAGATCTCTGCATGAAGGGCAGACACGTGTTCTTTTGGAGAGCTGCATCCATTAACGTTATGGTGCAACACTTGATGCCGCTCTAGTTGGAATTGATTTTAATATTTCCATTATCGACCTTGATTTTTAGGCCTTAATATCTAACATTTCAAACTGCATTGGTCTCTCATATTTGGAGCACAATGGGAGCCAATACAGGGTGTTTTTATTAATGACACACAATATGCCCGTAACATGGCTCTTTATAAAGTGGTGACTGAGCAGAAGAAGGCTTAAATTGCATGTGCCTTGAGAATTGTGTCTTTAAATAAGAGGTATTAAGAGAATTTGGTGCTGGGCCAGAGAGTACTGGGATCAAGGGGTCTCAGTTTAGCCACAAAGCAGTAGGCACTACTGCAATAAATAGTAGAGAATGGCCATTCATGAAACCACCTCCCCCTTACTCCATTACTGTGACTCTACATTAATGCTATGGGAGAGAAGGTAGATCGGTCCCCACACCCGTCTGAATTCTTGGCCTCTTTTCTAGTAACTGTCAGCAATGCTGACAACTCTGACCATTGCTAGTGTGATGTAGGCCGCAGGATCCACCAACTCATTTTGTATACACCAAACACTGATCGGACACTACTGATCTGGATCAGTACCAGCAACCTACAGTTGAAGGTTCTATGTCTCCTTATGAGCCCTCCAGCCCTCATCACCCCACTCCACTCTATAAATACTTAGAACTCATATACGCACATCAAGTCCATTCACAGTGCCGTATGTTCTGCATGCTCGGCAAATTCCACAAACCCACCTTGTGCACTCAGAACAACTGCTCCAACAGACTAGTGCACATTGACACTGATATTAATATCCGATGTCTCAGCATCAATTATAGTCTGTACAGTTCAAAGTTAGCTTTTGGTGCAGTGAGAATATGAATTTGACAGGTTTTTAGAGTACAAGGCCCAAAATAGGAATTACTTGATAGGGCAGAAGAACATCGGTTTTGTGTAGGCATCATACAGTCTTTAGTGTAACAATGAGAATAGTTGGTGAACCATACTGAAGCAAGGGACCAATACTGGGATCCCACCTGCTTCCTGGCAGTGTGTTCCTGTATCTCCCCACTCCTTGAGATCTCGTCAGTTGAGATCTCATCGGCAAACATCTCTTTATCCCTCTTATGCCTAAAGTCTCTCGATTTTTCTCACTGCTGTTTAATCCTGTGAAGCATTTTGGGATATGGATCATACAAACACTGTTTAAAAGTAGTTGTAATTAGCTGTAATACTGACCTGCTTTTAATACTCCCTTGCTGAAGGGCTGGCCTTTTTCGCTGCACATTCTAGTTAACGTTAATCTTCACCAGTGCATGACTGCCATTTTCCTCTCTTCTCCAACCTGTGTTTCACATCATGTACAAATAGTAATAATATATGGATTACAATACTGCTTTTAGGCCAGAGCCCCACTGTTCCTGGCACTATACAAACAGATAACTATGAGATGGTCTCTGCCAAGCAGAGTTTATAACTTAAATTTAAGATGAGACAACAGGTGGATGCAGCAGGCAGACGGGGAAGCATGAGGAATAGTGCTTAGTACGTCTCATTTCCCTAGCTGCTAGGGTGCTGTGATTGTTCCTCACGTAGAATGATTTTCTTAACCATTGATGGCTCTTCTCTCTCAGCTGGATTCTCCCCCTCCGAGGAAGGGGGAAGAAGAAAAGTGGCACTGAGGTGTATGCCTACTGGCAAAGAAGCATATTAAACATCTAATTACAGTATCAGTGAGGAAAGGAAGTATTATCCCCATTCTTACTGATAGAGACCCAGAAGCCAAGAGTCCAATGTTACGTTCAAGACCACAGAAGGAGTCTGTCAGATCCAGGTGTTCCAGGGATCCAGCCCTTTGCTTGCACTGCTACACTGCCTTTTTCGGGTGGACATTTAATCAGACTCAGCAGTGACGCACACAGCTCTGCTTGGAACCTTCCAGAACATTTCCTCACGTGATGCTTTCAAGGTGCCAACGCTCTGTAGCGGTTGCTGCGTTCATACTGATTCCATCCTGTGATTGTTAGAAGCAGATGCGCTTAAGTGTGTGGCTTAGATACGAAGGTGATAGTATCTTGGATGGCAGTGCTGCTTTTACTGGGCCGAGCACTACTTCATCCTGTTAATTTGTGTGGGGGTTCATTTCCCCTCCCCCGCGAGGTGTCCCCCTTGACATGCTGCGCTTCAGTCTGCTCATGTGATTCCTGCTGCTCTTTATGGCTAGTGGACTCCTTGGTTCCTGTGGCATGTTGCCCACTTGTAGTAGTTTTAAACTGTTTTCTTGCCTTTCAGGTGGCCTGAGGAGGAGTTGGATTTAATTAACAGATGGGCCTTTCGGGGAGAGCAGGTCATCCATGGCAAGCCTTCTGGTGTGGATAACTCTGTAGCAACTTGGGGTATGTATTTTTCAGTCTCAATCCATTCCTCTTTGGCTCTGAATACAGGTGCTGTCACTGTCAGAGTAGAAGAGGCCACTACTTGGGCATTGGGAATGATGGCTTTTCCAGTCCCCTTCGCACACTGCTGCATAGCTGGTGCAGGGAGATCGGATGGGATTTGCCCTGGGTACAATTCCTAAGTAGCACTTCACCAAAGAATCCAAAGGGCCTCACAGACTGCAGTGAATCTAAGTGGGCTTTCAGTATGCCTCTCAAATCGCTCACAGCCCTTTATGCAGGGAGTTTTGACTATATAAAAATGTGTCCAAAATCCATCCTGCAGACTGACTGTTCAACCCCAGTCTCTGTCCTCTCGGCAGACACTGGATTAGAAAGGGAAGAGCACAAGTAAAGCCTCGTCCCTACACCATCTTAGTACCAAATCCTCTTCTGTAGTTTTCCTCTGTGTTGTTGCCAGCCTGCTCTAGTAGAAACTCGCTGCTTATTGATGGCATAGAATGAAGGTAACGTTACCCCAGAATAAACCTCTCGTACATGTTAGTAACATTACATGTTAGTAATACTTTTCGCCGCCTCAGGAGGGAGAGAGAATGGTCTGTTGAACTGGATGGGGTGGGGGGAAGGAACCAGAAACTCCCAAGTTCTGATTCTAGCTTTGACCTTGAAGTCATGCTTTCTTTCTGTGCCTCTGTTTCCTTATTTGTTTCCCTATTCCCTATTTGTAAAATAGGAGTAATGCCTCACAGGGGTGTTGGGAGGCTTAATTCACTAATCTCTGACTCACTATATGAATCTCCCTCGTTCACATTAATGCCTTGGAAGAGGAGCCCTCATGGAAATAACTGGAATTTACAAATTATGGAGCAAATAAATATAAATTAAAAAAAAAAAATCTTGCTGCAGTATAATGCTTTGGAAAACGTTCATACTTGGTCGCCTGTACCTTAGTCTTTATTATGTGCAAGTGTGCTGTGATGCTTTTTGCGAGAGTGTTTATTAATAATCAGACTTCATCACAGCTACTCTGTCAAAACATTGGGAAGTGGATAACGAAGTAGCAAGCTTGCTGACTGGTGGGGTTCTGTTGGGTTACTAACAGTTATTCTTCACAAATATTCACACTCTGCGCTGAATCTGGTGTTTAATGTGTTTAAATCTACTCCAGAAGTCTTCATTTGATTCTTACTTCGTTATTTTAGACCAATGAAGACTTGATTCTAACCTAACTCTCTCCATTTGAAATATCTCTTTATTTTCTATGGCCCTCAGTACAGGAAAGCAAAGGGTGAAGGCACCAAGTTACTCATATTTGGGCCAGATCTCCCACTGAAGTTAATGGAGCTCTGCCTGTTCACACCATCTGAGGATCTAGCCCATTGTTTTGCCTGTGCTTCTTGCAATTAACTTCTCATGCTGTAGGTTAGTTTCTGCAGATGAAAGTCCCTATATACTTATTATTTTCAGATGTGTTGCATACTATGACTATATATGTATTTTACTTTAGGTGGAGTACTCAGATTTCAGTCAGGAAAAATCACATCACTGAAGAGGTAATATTAAAATTATATACACACACAGAACATATCTGTGTAGAGTTTATGGTCTAAAGGTATGAGAGTAACAAAATAATGCTGAACAGTGTGAGTAGGAATCTTGCAGCCAGAACCCTGTATTGGACCTATCTGGTAGCTTTAATATCTTGAAAACCAGTTTTGTTGTCTTGGGTTGGAGAAGAATGAGACCAATGAAATGTCTGGTTATTGTCTGAAGTTAGATTATAAGGCAAAAGTTCAATATTAATTTCATGGCCTTATAGGCAGCAGGATCAAGTCAGCTCCTAGCAGCAAATGACCTTTTAAAAGAACAAAACAAAATCACAATTTCTTGCATATTGAATTTTAGAACTGTACAAAAACCAAGCTGTAAAGCGAGAACAAATCCTGGTTCAGAATGCTCTCTATACCTCCAACCAATGAACTATAATCCAATGCCATTAAAATCTTTCACGGTGCATGAAATTGCTCTGTTAGCAGTTAATGTCTCCGGCTGGCTGGTCTCACGAATGGTGTTTCAAAGGAAAGATATTTTAGCTGAAAAACATGGATCTCAGTAAGCATGTTTGTCACATTTGTAGAACCAGAACAGTTGTATCAATGTATGTGTAACTGAGAGCACAGAGTCCCAACCCAGCAAAGCACTTGAGCACCTGCTTACTGACATTAACAGGACTTCTCGTGCTTAAGTATGTTGTTAGATTATGGTCTTAAATAGCCAGCCTGTTCTAGAGGGGTGATAGTCCAACAGCCAGACTGTCTACTTTGACCGAGATCTTCTTGATGCAGTAGAGAAGGGAAGCTCTCATGTTTTGGCTCCTTGTTTCTCTGCTCGTCTTCATTCCAGACTAGGTTAGAGCAGTCTGTAGGTGAGATGGACCTAAACAAGAGGAGTCTAGAGTGCTGTGGTAAAAACCTGGCACCACCTTCAGATACGTTTTTTTAAAATGGAGGGTTTTATTGATTATACATTTTTAAATATTTAAATCCAGTAAAGTACAGTAGTCTTTGTATTTTTTGGGCGCAAAGGGACAAATGGTGAGGAGCAAATTAACTTTGTTTCTGCTAAAATGATCAGCAGTGAAACAGTTAACCATGTTGATAATAAAACGGACACCATTAGACTTCAGAGCAGACAAATCAAAATGGCAGTTCACAGCTCTCAAAGCTCTCAAAACACAGGAAGATGTCACTGCATCAGTTTATATTAGCCTCACATTTTCAAGTTTATTTTCATGATCCCAAGAGGTAGGCACTTTTTAAAAAGGTGGAGATTCTAGAGCCTAATTATGTAGCAGAGTTTGTGGCTCTGGAATAGTGGAATACATTGGGTCCTGCCTGTACGTGTAGATATTACATGCATTAAGGTTGTTTGACCATGGCATGAACGGGGGAGTAAATTTGTTGATGGATGTGGAATAAACCTTGGACATTGCCCAGTTATCAAGAGGAAAATGAATTTCAGAATGTTTGTTCTGTTTTCAGAGTGCCAACTCTAATGATCTTATTGACCAACACAAAAGTCTCTCGGAGCACCAAGATCCTTGTGGCAGGTGTCAAAGACAAGATCCTTAAGGTGCAGCATCTTTTTGGTTGATGACCGTGACCTGGAAGCGCATCTATTAATTGAGCCAACCCAGTGGTAGCACGGCAGTACATTGATTGTTAGGGGGTGGGGAGAGTTGACCTGCACTTATGAGTAATCCCAGGATCCCTTCCATGGGGGGTAGCAGGGTGTGTATTTGTATGGATTTCTTGGAAGCTGTTGTTAAGTGGTATTGCTATGTTGCTCCTGGCATTACTGCGGCATGAGCAGGGGGAAGAGAAAGGGCTTCCCCCTCCCACCCCCAAAAAGGAGTAGGTCAAAATATACTCACTAAGGTGATGCGTTGGATATGACACTGACTGTGGAGTTTTTATGTCACTCCAGGCAAGTCAGCTTAACAGGACTCCTCCAGAAGTTGTCCCTATTATCTGGCTTTCTATGCTCAGTGGCGTGGAGTCTCGGCTACTATGCAATTCTGATATAAAGGATTTATTTCTCATCATTCCCCATGATGAGCAGCTATTAATCCAAACTCTGTGCCAGGACTTCCCTTTTTTTAACTAAAATGAGGACCTGGCCATGACCCTTCCTGTTGTTGCAGTGACAAGCAGCTTGGTGAACCCCAAGCATTTAAAAAATCGTGTCTGGCTCCAAAGAATCAAGAGTCTCATTAAAACTCATGAGATTTTTAAAAGGCTATTTTTTCTTTTATAATTTGCCTTCTGAATTTTAGAACCTTTCAAGTTTTGTTTCCAGGCTTGTCTCTGCAACCAGAGGGCTAGAAGCTTTTTTGGTGAAAATATCTGTTTTTCATTTAAAAAAAAAAAAATAAAAAAAAATCCCTAACTCTAGGAGCTTGGGGCTTTAAGAAAAATGCCAAACATCATTAGTCTCTCAACAAAATCACAAGAGTTTGCAACCCTGAAATACCCATCTTAACTGTGTTTCTCTCTTCTTTTGCTCTGATGCCCCAAATGTGACCAGCTTCTGCTTTAGATCCCTTATTGCACATGAATTGTCCAGTCTCAGAGGGCTTGGCCCACCTCCAGCACAATAGCAATGAAGCCACGGAACACCACAGAGCTGTCTTCATGTCTCTCATTTTTCTTCTTGTCACAGTTTCCTGCTATAATGAACCCAGTGCTTGCCTCAATAGATGCAATTTCTCACGAGTGTGAAAGTGTTCTAGAAGCAATGGCTGTGAGTCCATCACAGGATTATTACCCTGTGCTAGAGGTAAGGGACTCTTTCGCCTGTATTTTTAGACACTGTTATAGTCGCACATCAAAACATCGTTTAAAGATCGTTAAGGTTGGGAGAGATTTCGATAGCAGGAAATGTTCAGTTCAGAGTGAACCACAACGTACGTCCGTTGTCATTAATACGCTCCCTATGTCTGAAGCAGTTAAGGTACTGTTGCTACCTCCTGTGTATAAAACTTGTTTGCTTTTATTATTCTGTCAGAGCCGTACATTTCATTTCCCTTCGTTGAAGGGACACAGAGTTAGTTCAGGATCAAAATGTCCCCTTCCTTAGAATAGTTTGTGATTTGATGGCCAGTAGCTCTTTATAAAACTACCATTCTCATTACTGCCAAAGCCAATATGGAAGCACAAAACTCAGCAGCCGCCGTTTCTGATAGACTAGTTAGAAACCAGCCCCCGCTTTGTGCTTGTCCTGTCTCCAGGCTCAGGAGAGCAGATAGCAATTGTTGTGCCCAGAACTGTTTTGACGTTGATGCATGCAGTGAATAAGATCTGTGTTCATTTTGGCTCCATTCAAAGCACAGGGAGGCTGTTGTGGAAACGACTTTCAAATTTAAAGACTTATTTTTTTTCCCCTCCGCACAAATGTACGGGGTAGTGTCCTCAGTGTTCTGATCATAATGAAGTAATTATTAGTTAGTGTTGGGAAAACTTAATTCATCGACTGCATCTGCTGGGACATGTTTTATTATGGGCAGGTGGATGAACCCACATCTGGTATGGGATCAGGGGAGTCCCATGTGCTAAATGCTGAATGCTTAGGGTGCTCAGAAACAGAGGTGTTGATGGGACAGAATTCAAGCAACAAGGGACATAAATTGCAGTGACCTGCTTTATTGCAAGAACAGCTGGCTGCTGCTTCTTCCATTCCTGGAGGTGTTGATAGATAGCGAGGTGTCCTGTTTTTCTCTTCCCACCCACACAAAACCTTTCCTCCTCGATTGCAATAAGGAGTCACCTTTACTGGTGGGAATGCAGATGCTCTACCCAACGTCGGTTCACAATCAGTTTTCACCAGGAGAGGTTTGAAAGCGTAGCTTTTGTTTCCATCGCCCCTCGCTTGTGTTTCTTGCTGTATCCGGTTGTGAAGGCTGGAGCCTCCGGTGGAACAATGAGCGATCTGCCTCCCTTTGCAGTAGGGCCTTGCTGCCGTGGATGGAACAGTGGTGAACAGGTGGAGATGCGTGCATGTACCCGTCATCTCTGGGGAAGAGAAAGATATGGGGATATCGCAAGGCCAGACAGAGATGGTGTCAGGAAGTGAGCCTGGCAGATGGCTGAGGAACAACAAAGGCGGTGACAGTTGTGACAGGCTCAAAGTCTGGGTCAGAAAGAGCACTGAGGGCCATGGAGAACGAGTGGAAGCCTTGTGCTAACACACAGGACTGGTTTTCAGGACTCCTGGGTTCTCTGCCGCACAAATCCTGTTTGAATTTGAGCAGGTCGCTTAAGTTTTCCATCTCAGTGTCAGTTCTCCAGTCCATAAAATGGGGCTAAGGTTCCCTTTCCCGCAGAGGTGCTTCGAGACTTCCATTATTAGTGGCTGTAAACGCTGTGAGGTCCAAGGAGAGAGATGGCTATCTCGATGCAAAGTTGTGCCACGCTGTTGTCATGCAACACAGTGCTTATTCAGAGCATAACGGTTGGCATTTTCTCCCTCACATTTTCATGCTGAGGCTCTCCTGTGCTACGCTACCAGTCTCCATTCAGAGCCACTTATAGTGCTGTATAGTCTCATAGAGTACATTCCTTAGGAAAGAGAGAGCTGCTGAGAGAGCTGTGTGCTGTCAAACCTGCAAATGGCTTTAGTGGGTGTCCTATGTGAGATGAGTTTGATAGGTCTCACTCCAGTTCCCAAGGGCCTGTATCAAAATTAGGATTTTGCTTTTACCACTGCACCAAGATGGTAGAATGATTTCATATGAAAGCTGTGTTCTGTGTAACGTAGTGGAGTGCTACGTAATGGTTAGACCAGGAGACTGAGTCTGAACTCTGGGGTCTGTTCCCGGGTTTGCTACTGACTTGCAGTGTGACCTGAGACAATTCACTTCACCTAGGTCTTTCATCCGTCCAGCAGTCAAATGAAAGGAGGGTTGTGAGGTTTAGCTTGAAGAGTGCTTTGATATCCCCAGATAAAAGAGAGGTCCTGTTTAAATTACAAGGAGGAGGAATGCTGCAGTAAGTTGGTTTCTGTTTGTCTTGTGTCTGAAGAGCCCACAGAGGCATGGTTGATGTATGCTGCATACATACATATCTATATTTTTGACTGTTGCTGTAGCTGAAATGTGCAGTTCTGGACATCTTTGTACTTAAGCCATTGAACTAGTCTACTGTGTCATAAGCTGTCATCTGACTCCTAGCAGATTTTGGATTGGAATATGACAGGTGTCTTGGATCATCATAGGCAGCATTGTGCCCTGCACTCAGGCATATAGAGGCCCCTGGATGGACGTCCGTCCAATCCAGTGTAGGGAGCATGCAGCGCATACATGCTAAACAGTGCTGGCTAATCCATCTTCCCTCATTTATCTAAAGTACGTTGCAAATTGGTGTGTGTGAGGGGCGGGGGAGTATTTTTGCATCCTCCAATACCCACGTGGTGTTTACAGGAGACCCATGCGGGGCTGGATAGGGAGCCACGGTGACTGACACCTTCCGTGCTGTCCTGTAGCTCCTAGCTCTGTGTAGTCAAAGCGTCATCCGAAGGTGAGCCACTAACTGCAGCCTGTGCTTCTCAGAAGTCAGGTGGAGGCGTGGCAGAAACTCGCCATGGCACGCTGTGAAGAGACTGGCCCTGGGTATGGAAGAGAGCAAATCTCTCAAAGAACGTAGCGTACTTGGCCTGCTGGCTTTTCAGCTGGTCCCTAGTTAACATGGCCTGTGGCTGCCAGCTGCTCCTCTCTGCTACATTACGTCACTGAATCATGGCCCCGTTCTGTGTAAAACATTAAGGCTTCAGGATTTTGTGGCTAGCAAACTCTTACTTCCAACGCACCCCGTGCTGATGTATTTGAAAGGAAGGACAATCTTGTGGTTAAGGGAATTCTGGGTTCAGTTCCTGACTCTGCCACAGACCCACCGTGTGACCATGGGCAGGTCACTTAACCTCTCTGTTCCTTAGTTCCCCATCTGTAACATGGGAATGATGGTCATTCCTCTCTCCCACGCTCATTTGTCTGCCTGTTTAGACTCTAGGCCTTCCGGGTAAGGTCCGTCTCTTCCAGAATGTGTTTGTACAGCATCTAGTACAGTGGGGCCCGATCTTGGTGGGGGCTTCTGCGTACGGTCGTAATACAAATCATTCTTTCTGTGGTGGTCTCAGGTGGCAGGTGGATCCAGTTCAGAGCCAGAATGGCTAGTGTGACTGGCTAGAACTAGCAAGGGGAGGTGATGGGTGGGTTGAGCTTAACTGGGTCTGGGACTGTTGTTCTGGCTCAGGCTGCTCAGTCGCTGCCCACTGACCTGACCTGCTAATTATAACTTGTGCCCATTCATGTACACTTAACATCCTGTGTGTGGGCTTCTCGTGCTGCTTTAAGAAATTTCCTCTCTCATCCACTCTTGTCTCATTAGCCTGTTTTTCAGTGCTCCGCTGGTAATGGTCTGTGCCTTGTCTACGGCAGCATTTCAGCCAGCTGCTCCTTTCCAGTTAACTCCTTTAATTCTTAGCTTCCATTTTCTTAAACAAAAAAAACCCCCTCACTTTATTCTTGTAATTTTTAAATGTCGGTGTGCGCGTGTTTAGTTAGTTCTGTGCTAGCTGCCAGGTCAGCCCTGTGCTGTAACGTTCCGTGTCTGCAAGGCAGGCGCGCTATGAGCAGTGCAGGCTTCCCCCATCAACGTGCTCCAGCCAGTGTGTCCAGCTCATCTCTGGGGGAAATTGAGTCGTTCGGTCACCATGGCCCTTTCAGTCCTTCGCCTCTCTGAAGCTGCCATTCATGCTTCGTTTTGTGGTATTGGATACCTGTGCTCTGGGAGTGGACTTAGTTTCTCCAACTCATATTAAAGGACGCTGAACAGTTGTTGGGTTGTGATAACTTTGGACCCAGATTGCTAGGGGCTGTATTTGAACTGCTCACTAGAGGTGAAAGGGCCTGTATCCTGTTATCAATCTCCTGGGCCATTCATGTGTCCCTGCCACAAGCAACTAACTGTAGTAACAGCAGGATTTGGACATGAATAGTCCTGTAGCTATTGCAATATCCTGGCCCGCTGGAGACCTGTGTGAGAGAGTAGCCTCAGGGTTCTGGCTGCTGGCATTAGCTGGGCTTTTGAACGCTGCAGAAATCCTCTCTGCTTTGGAAAAAGGCTTGCTTTGTACTTCCATAGCCACAGATGGTCCCAGAATGGAGGACTTCAGGAAACATTTAAGAGCGTGACTTGGATTGGCCAACAAATATCTAGAGTACCTGCCTCATGCTGGGGGAAGCCCCTTGGTCTGGGTCCTGGATCTCTGCCCTGCAGTGTGGGGAGAAGTGCTGTATGATACAAACAAGTGAGATTTTGATGTTGTTTATCACTGCCTTGGCAGTGCCACTTTCTGTCACTGCAGTTGGACGGATTGCAGAATTGGCCAGGAATGGGAGAGATCCCAGCACGATTCCTTTCCCACAGCTAGGGAAGGATTTGTACAGCATCCTGTTCGGTGCATGCGTAGCAGGAGTGAGAGGAAGCAGGCCAAGACTACTGAGGGCTGAAGTTCACCGTGCCTGCAGTGATGGCAGCTCTCTGCGCCCTCTGCTTCCTTTGGCCTCTTTTTTTTTTTTTTTAAGACGTTATAAAATGAACTGATCTGTCCCCGCACAGTAGTCAGTGAGGGAAGGAAGAGGGAGCAGGGCTAGACTAGAAGTCTGAGGCTGCTGGTGGGCTCGGTCTCATTGTTCAGCATTTGCTTGTTCCTGAGCAGCCTTATGCTGTGTCGCAGTAAGATGGGTCAGTCTGTCAGTGACTTCCTAACAGGTCACTGTACACAGTACAGCTCTGCTTGCAGGCGCCTTGGAATAGCGACCTCTCTCGCTGGAAAAGAGACGTGTTCTGGATGATTGAGATCCAGAGCTGTCCTTAGGGGACAGCAAATTGGGGTGACATGCTTTGGGGGGGCCCTGTGGGCTGGCGCGATTGGCCGGCACCACGTGGGCAGTGTGTGAACTGCTGGCTGGGGGAGGCTAACCCCCAGCCCCGCCCCTTCCGCCCGAGGGAGAGCGCACAGTGACACTGCTGCAGCATCTCCTCCCCCCCCCCTCCCCCCCGGAAGGCGGGCTGCGTGGCCCCAGCCCCCTGGAGACCAGCAGTGCTGCCAAAGTGGGGTCCGGGGGGGGGCGGAGTGTGCGTAGGGCCACGCCTGGCTGCCTGGGGGGAGACAGTCTCCCTTACCCACCCACCCACCCCCGGTGTGGCCGATCCTGGAAGTGTCGGATTCGTCACTTCTGCCCTGGGCGCTGCACCCCCGCTAGGGCTGGACCTGCGATCCATGTGGTTTTGTTGTCTTTGCTTTGTTTTAAGGAGCTCTTCGATATAAACCAGCATCACTTAAATGTGATTGGAGTTGGCCATCCCTCACTGGACAGCGTGTGCCGAGTGACCGCCACGCATGGGCTGCACAGTAAGCTGACTGGTGCTGGAGGAGGTGGCTGCGCAATCACTTTGTTAAGACCAGGTCAGGAATCCTTACTTTACTACTAATCATTTAAATCTCTTCCTTTTATGTTGCCACAGAGACCTAAAGGGGCACTGTCGTAACAAAACAAAACAGCCTCGTCAGCACCTACACTTTTTAAACCGATTAAAAAAAAATTAAAACCTAATTTTTGTTCTTTGCTGTTCATAGAACTGTTTTACATTTCTCCAGCCAAGCTTGTGGAACTGGTTGAGTCATTTTCACTTTACTGAGACTGGTGGGAGCTCTGAGTAGATGGCTGGCAGAGCGGGGCCTTTACTATCACTGAACAGTGTCCGTGCTGCTGAAGTGCCCTTGGGTGTCATACCCTAAAAACGTGTCACTGCATCTTAACTGTATGGGAAATAGGTTTGTTGGGCTCTTTCACCTGTGTGTGTTAGGTGAGGGATAGACTAGCGGTGCAATATACTGGAGACTGTCCATGAACCGTGTGTATACTTCTGCTCTCTACTGGCTGGAATGAAAACTGCCCAACTGTTACACAGACCCTGTACTTCTAAGATTTTCCTTTAGCTCACTTGGTGGGATTCTTCTTTTGGAGCAGAAAGATCTGAGTGTGATGTATAGTAATAACTGTGTAAAATCTATCATGGTCATGAACATGGTAGAATAGTGGTTTTCAACCTGTGGTCCGCGGACCCTGGGGGGTCCACAGACTCTAAGACTTCCAAAGGGGTCCACATCTCCATTCAAAATGTTTTGGGGTCCACAAATGAAAGACGGTTGAAAACCACTGTGGTAGAATATCTAGGTAGGGACACTTGCACTGGTTTACTTACTAATTTTAAATGGGAATGTCCTATTTAAAGGGCAAAAAGGATGTATGTATAGACTGAAAATGACACCTCTCCGCACCTTTAGAATACCTCTCCATCATAGTGGGACCCTGAGACACTTGGCATACTAGCGACTACTGGATTCTAAAGTGCCCATTAATGTCCCCTACCAATGAAAACTTAAGTCAAACCTAATGGTAAACTGGCTGCTCGTTAATGTAAGAAGGAACAGATAAAATGTACCCCTATATGCCCCCACCCCAAACTTAGGACGTTTGATTCTTTTTCGTGGCGATACCATTTAGTCCATATTAAACATGCAGCAAGGCATTTCCATCTCCCAGTGGTGACCAAGCTGAACTTAACTGGCTGGTGTAACCTTCTTCCTGGCAGACACAGACCCATTGATGGTGGAAGCAGCCAGACAAGATCTCAGTGCCTGTGGATTTGAATGCTGGGAGACCAGTATTGGGGCGCCTGGAATATGTCTTCATTCGCTGTCTTCTTTGAAAGCAGAAGTTCTGCACGTCTTTAATGAGGTTTAAGATGACATGGACTTTGACTGTACCCTGCCTTCCTGCCCCTGCAAGTTCAGAGCTTCTTAACTCTTCACCGGAGTGGCCACCCATGGTGCCGAACACACTACAGAGTTTAGCTTACGTTGCCAGTCTGAAATATCTTGTCCCCTTTTCCATGTCTGTGGAAGTGTTGTGAACTGAGACACTGAACCGAGTTCAGACCTGGTGTAACTAACTGGGCAGCTCCACTGAAGACAGTGGAATTATTGCTCTCACCTACCCTAGCTGTGAGTCCGGCCCTGTGTCTCAACCTTGAAGCTGGATCTTGAATTTACTTGTAGTATAAACACTACAATGTTAACAGCGGGCACAAGAGGGAGGGGCGTTAACTCTGGTGTCCTGGCCAGCTTCCGGCTTGAGTAATTATGTGTTTTACCTCCCTTCCATGCATAGTGGGGTATCCGCTTCGCTTCGCCTGCCTCTTGAGGCCACGGTGAGGCTGGAGTAGTTAGTGTGCACAGAGTATCTATGAGAGTTTCTGGTGAAAGGCACCACAAAATGCAAAGCATGAGACTGCTCTGGTATTTCTACTAATGCTGTTAGAGGTACTGCTGAGATTTAAAAAAATTAAATGTCTCTTACCTGTGTCACTAACTGAATCTCAGATAATTAAAGATGAAGAAAGTGAAATTCTAATACTTTGCCCCATTTTTTAGTTTCCATTAGCACATCCCTTCTCTGTCTAGGCTGTTACATTACCCTCCATAGCCAATTGTCTGAGCAGGCTTGCTGTTTGTAGTCTCACGGTCTGGTTCTCACATTAATAACACCACAAAATCTGCAGGAAGATGTTTAAAGCCAAAAGCACTTTTCCTTTATTTTAATCTCAAGTCAGTATTTCTATTCATAGAAGATTTGTTCGAATCCCTGGGTTTTTGTTTTTCAAACAGTCTAAACGTTGGTCCCAAATGCGGGATGTTAAGGACATGTTCCTTTGGCTGGGAATGTAGAAGGTTATGTCAATGGATCTGTTACTAAAAAAAGAAAAGGAGTACTTGTGGCACCTTAGAGACTAACCAATTTATTTGAGCATGAGCTTTCGTGAGCTACAGCTCACTTCATCTGTTACTAGTCATCCTTCCTTAATGCCACTTCTTGGAGTGGGGTGCCAGAGGAGCTTGACCCATAAAGTAAATCAATTTCCACAATATTTTTGCAGTTTCTTAATTGATGCTAACTCTAGTCAAGTGATCTACTTCTCCAGTGCAGAGTCAGTATCTCTTCCATTACTTGTTTGGTAGCCTCCAGTTTTGGAATGGGCTGTTGTCCTTCACCCCTCAACTTCCATACCAGACACTTCTGACTGTAGATAGTGTCTTAATCAACAAATTGACACTTGACTGTGTTAAATGTAGATTGCAGCATGCATACTAGAATTAGCACCCTCCTCCCATTGCTTCTATATTGAGCCCTGGCTAGATAAGAGCCCTGTGGATGCCATTCACAATTGTAGTTCAGCACTGGCAATTGGCACTGTTGAAAAAGCTCCTTTCCCTTAATGCCCTGGTTAAGCATTCCCAGCAGCCCGTCCCTGTGGGGAGAACAAAAAGTCTAGGTTGCTTTCAACTGTTTTAGCACAATGGGTTAAAGAGCTGCCAATGGCTGGGGGAAGAAGGGGGGGACTTTACAAATTGTTATGCAGTGCAAATGGTGCTGCCTTTAGCATCTCCTACTGTGGGTTTTCTTGCTTTTTCAAGGGTTCCAGATGCTGTTTCACAAGACAGTCTGTTTCTTCAATGCAGCGTGAGCTGGATGGACCCACTAACTTGTTTTAGGGCCTGTCTACACGGGGAAATGTACTAGCAAAATATTCCAGGTACGCCTCCACATGGGGAGCCATAATGGTATAACTACAGTGGCATAATTATACAGATGGGGACTTTTACTAGTCTCCATGTAGACAAGCCCTTAGACTTCTGGGATATCTTTTATATGTAGGTTTCAGAGTAACAGCCGTGTTAGTCTGTATTCGCAAAAAGAAATGGAGTACTTGTGGCACCTTAGAGACTAACCAATTTATTTGAGCATGAGCTTTCGTGAGCTATAGCTCACTTCATCAGTATGCATCTGATGAAGTGAGCTATAGCTCACGAAAGCTCATGCTCAAATAAATTGGTTAGTCTCTAAGGTGCCACAAGTACTCCATTTCTTTTATAGGTAACAGCTTTGCTGAATGTCCTAATATGTAATCAAACAATGTGTATCCACCCCAAGAAAATCTCTGTTCTCCTGGGACCAGGGTATGTGACCTGTCCTATTAGGCTTGGCAGAAAATTTTTTTTCACTTTTTTATAATTTTGGCACCTGACACTGATGTATGTATGTTTGTTTTTTAAAGCATTTTTTAGACTTCTCTTTTTTAATTATTTTATTTTCACAGTTGCAGAAAATTATGCAGGGGGTCAGGTAATTATTTGGTTATGATAGATGCTGAGATTCAAAAAGTTAAAGCTGCGTATAACTGTTAAAACACAAATCGTCAACATCATGTGTCCAAATATACAAAGTAAATATCCTTAAATTAAACTCTCAAGTAGCACTTTTCTTACTCTGCCATCTGTAAATTTTGATTATCAATGGAAATGTTTTTGTCAATTTGTGTGTATAGAATGAAACTGACATTTTATCAATAAAATCTAATCTTTCCAAGTATATCTATCTTGCCTCTTATGTGCTCATGGAGGTATGGATCCATCTTGCATCTAGGCAGAAATGATTTGATCATACAATTTCTTTTTAAGTGTTGTAAAAAAATAACCTTGAATTCAGTTCCTTTCCACCCCCCCACCCTCCCCATAACTGTCTCTGCATTTAAACTTGTCTCGCTGGCATAGCATGGGCCTTTTGCAGCTAATCCAGGGCTTGAGAGGCAGAGGGCAGTTGTAAGCTTCCTCCTAATTCTCACTCTTCTGTGAGTCTTCCCCCAGCTCCTATGTGTGTGTTCCGATTTTTCCTTTCTTTTATGTGATTCTAGTGCTGGAGCCTGTGGTCATCTCTCCAGCCACTGAGCAGTCACCATGCCAACGGCCTGTGCTGTGCCTGGAGAAGCTTGCCTCTTGGCATGAGCCCATCTTGGCTTTCCATGCCCAATCCCCGAGTGCCAGTTGAGGGGTCTGTCTTTGATGCAGTTATCTTAGCATGACTCCATATTAGCCACCAAAGAGCCATCTGATGGTAACCTTCAATTACTGGTAACCTGAGCTAGATATTCAAAGCAGCAGCCTAGATATGGAAGCCTCTAATTCCTGTTCTTCTCAACCATTCAGTTTCCCTCTCCTTTCCCTCACTAAATACATGAGAGCAGTGAGTGTGACACCTCCATTTCATCCTCTGGCTCTTTGTTACCCTAGCATAACAACTCCGCCGTGGCACTCAGTCCCAGACAAAACAGAGCCCTCCTGCTCGGGAGGAATCCATCTGACCTCTGGCATCTCAGTGAGCAGATTTTCAGCCTGTCTTTAACTGGGCCTGCGTTGCTTCTGATTGTCAGTTGGTGAGATTAAGATGTTCAAGTGACAAAGGACCTGATTGGCTACAGCTGTGAAGTGTAAGTGACTTGAACTGTGCTTGTATGTCAGCAGAGTGCAGGTTTGTGCTATGGTATTAACATTTGCAAGGGCAGATATCTCCCCCAGGAGCCACATCCTCCTCCCCGAGAGCAGCTGCCGCCTCTTTGTGTGAGGTAGCAATGGAAACCATCACCCAAGGTGGCCAAATGGGGAACAGTCTTCTAAATTGATTTTTTTTTTTGATCCAGTATCCAGCTCTTTGGTGCCTTCTCTTTTAGGGAAAGGAAAATGGTCCCTGGAATGATGGAAGAATTTCTAGAATTATTTGTATTACCACAGCGCCTAGGAGCTGATCGCTTACTACGGAATGATCAATGCTGACGATGGCTACTGTGCTCTCAACCTTCAGGATGGGAGCAGACAGCCTCTCAGTGTGTTAAAAAGCGTTGTGCCCTTTACAGCCATCAATTGCTTGAACGCTTTTCTGTTGCTGACCACAAGGGGGCAGCGGAGATCCACTCTTCTGCAATGCCATGAGCCTGTGCTTCCATCTGGCCTGTGTTCGAAGGTCGGGGCCTTGGACAGTGGCTGGGAGGCACCTTTGGCATAGAAGAGACTGGGGTCTTGCTCTACAGTACAGCTTCTCCATCAAGCTCTGATAGGTCCCCTTAGAAACTGTTAACAAAGAGATCAAATTTGCTTATGCCTCTCAGCCTGTTTGATTTGACGGGCAAATCGTGCCTGGAAGCAGGGCAGTGAGTTATCTGTGCCAACAGCGGGGCCATAATTGCATAAGTCAGCAGCTGGAGCCAGTCCCAATTTATTAGAAGTAAGCATGGATTTAACAACCGGCCGCACGTGCTGTGTTCTATCTATCTATCTTCTCCCCCCTCCTCCCCACGGTTTAATCACCAGAACCCACAACAAATAGCATGATTGACGTTGGAGGCGGTTTTCTGCTTGCTTTTCACAAATGTTCTGTCCAAATAGGGTGGATAAATCTTTTCAATTGCAGTTACATTTACACTGGGTCTCACCCAATTAATTAATTATACACCCCACCAATTACATTGAGGAGTAAACTGAGTCAGAGAGAGGATAAAGTGAGTGGTGCTGACTTGGATTAGCAAGAGGCAGGCATAAAACCCAGAAGTTTTGCTCCACTGCCCTAGCCACAAGCCAGCACTGCCTCCATGGATCTCTTACAGCTGTCTTACACACCTGCTTAAAAGTTCCTGCTGACATTGGCTCACTGTTGTAAAGCGGATAGGTAAGAGGCTCAGAACAAGGCAGCATTTAAACAGCTGCCCCCTGCAGTTTAACACTTAGAGCTTTTGAAGCGCAAATTACATTTTGCAAGTGTGTTTTTTCCCTCCCATTGCCCCATCCTCTCTGCCTTACCTTGCAGCAGATCTCCCCAGCAAAAGAGTAACCACTTCATATATTTACTTATTTTTTTGCCATGTCTTTCCCTTTTTATAGGCTCATTTTACAGATGTGTAATGGAGCAATGATTTCCGCTGAAGGATTAGCGTGGTAATTTGGCTAATTTTTCTTGAGCTTCATTTTTCACATTAGGAGCTTTGCAAAAAGACTAACGATCCCAGCTTGGCCTCTTAATAGCCAGAGCAGAGAGGAAAGGTTGGAGTCTACACTCCATCCTGTTGCAGAGGAAAAGAACATGTAACAATCTTTCAAATCGCTTCTTGCTTGGGTAGCTTTTGGCTTGGCTGTTTGTTCGGCATCTGTCTGGGGCCGCATGGTGGTCTGGTGACTAGGAGGCTGGGTTGTGAGATTTGGGTTCTAATCCTACCTCTAAGAAAAGGAGTACTTGTGGCACCTTAGAGACTAACCAATTTATTTGAGCATGAGCTTTGAGCATGAGCTCAAATAAATTGGTTAGTCTCTAAGGTGCCACAAGTACTCCTTTTCTTTTTGTGAATACAGACTAACACGGCTGTTGCTCTGAAACCAATCCTACCTCTGCTATTGGACTTGCTATGTGACTCTCCACCTCCCTGTTTCTCCTCTTGCTGCTGTTCTTATCTGTCTAGGATCTGCAGGGCAAATAAGATCTTCAGAGCGAGCATTGTCTGTAAAGTGCCTACCACCCTGGGGCCTGGATCTTGGTTGGGAGTTGCAGGCGCTAACGTAATGTAAATAAGTTCTTACTAGCAAAATGCTTTAGCAAAAAGGGCTGAGACTCCTAAAGAAACATTGCATCCAAACTCTGCAGGGATTTCATTAATATAAACTATACCAAGGGTTTTTTCCTCTAAGTGGATCAAATGTGTTGAGATGTAGCTGTATTTCCTGACGGGTGCTGTGCATATTATCTACTTTTACTGTTTTAGCCAAAAGGATGCTTTTCAATCTAATATCAGCATAAAATAAGACACTTTGTCAAACCTTTCTTTAAACCCCCCCCCCCCCTTGCTTCAGGAAACTTCTTTGATATTTAATGCTCTGTCTTGCTGATGGGATGGATCCAGAGCTCATGGAGTGATGCCATGCAGCTGTGGGAGGGGAGTGAGTGGGCAAAGACAGCTGAAATGCATCATAAATCCTCAGGAAGGGGGAACTTTTTAAAAAGTGACTGCAGAGACTTTGAATCTCAGACTCTCCCTTTTGTAAATCATTGTTCACTATCGTTCTGCCTGCAGGGAAAATGTTATTAAATGTCTGGTAGATCGAGCTGGCTGGCCAGAAACCTTAAGGGATGACCTTGTAGCTAAAGGCATGCATGGAATAAAATACCTGCCTTCTGTTCTCACTCCTAACAAATCTGCTGTCTACCTCTCTTGACTTTCACTTGGGTAGGAAATCTTTTACAGCTTCAAAAGCAAGTACTGCTGCTGTGAGAGGGGCTTTGATTCAACCCCGGCGGGTATTCCTTAGTGCTTCACGGGGTGCCTTCTGGCACTAGATTTTGACAAACCCAACTACAGTGAGGAAGCTGCATCAGCCCCCGCTTACAGAGATGGGGACACTGAGGCATGGAACTAAAGGCCCTGATCCAAAGCCCATTGCACTTGATGGAAGGATTCCCACTGGCTGCAATGGGCTAAGTGATTTGGGCAGGGAGTCAGACAGAGCTGGGACAAGAGCCCGGGTCTCCTGCCACCAAAGCATGTGCCCTGTATCTGGACTGGCGCCTTGTGCATGCTGCCAGCCAGAGTCCTGGCAGTGAAGTTGCAGGCAGGGGTTAAAGATGGGCTCCTTTCTTTTCAAGAGAATATTCTCCTACTTGCCTGTGGCTAGCCAGCTGCCGCCAGTCTCCATGTCCCATTCACGAGAAGGGTCAGAGCTCTGCCTTGCAGCTACGGGTGAGGTGACAAAGTTCCAGGGGGATCTCAAGCTTCAGGCCATGCAGTGGCATGGGCTGGGCAGGAATGCTTCCCCGGTTGTGCAGGGTGCCGGACTGTGTTCCATGCTAACTCTGCTCTCCTCTGTGGGATCAGCGAGAGGTTACTCTCCTGGGGGGGGTGTTTCCCAAGCTGCTGTTCCTGGCGGGGAGCGCTTTCAAGGCGGGGGGCGGCTGATACCTGACCAGGAGTTGAAGATTTCATGTTAGTCTGAGAAGAAAGTGCCAGCTGGACCTCGCGAGTGTCTCTTGCTGGCGTTCCCAGTTTGCCTTCCCCAGTGTAAGGTGGTGTCCTCTTTCCAGGCAGGTCCTGCGCCTCTAACCCTGCTAGGAATTTAATTAGTGCTTGGCTCCCCTGTGTAAACGGCAGTGGTGTGGTTCGTGCGGGCGCTTTCCTTCCCCTGCAAGGCACAGATGGTAATTTTTTTGTCGGTGTCAGCAGCAGCTTCTTTCTGCTCTGATGAATAGATTCTAAAGAGGCAGTGACATTATTTGAGATAACAGCGAGAACAGCAAAAGGGTCAGTGATAGAGAGAAAATGTCAAAGCACATAGATAAAAGGCAGGGGGTGGGGAGGGGGGAGAAACCCTACAGTCATTGTCTGCCTGGTGCATGCACCAGGACGAGGGAGCCCTTGAGAAAGCAAACTTCCCCTGAACCAGTCTGAAATTCGAATGGAGTGGATAAAGGTAGGGCTGGGTGCCCCTCTAGCCTCAGCAGCCAATTCCTCCTTTTCAATTCGATTCAATTAGTGCTCTCACTTTGGAGCTGGTCTCCGCTGATAGCCAGTGCAGCTGACAGGGGATTAGTGCTGTTTGTATTGCACATGCTCTGCTTTGCAGCTGAGAGGCTGCGGGGAGGTGGCAGAAGATTATTTGTGTTTCTTCCCCTCCTTTCTCCTGCACCTCGCTCCTTTTGGCTCCACAGGGCTTCTGCCTCCCATCGCTCTTTTCCCTGGGTGAGTTGGAACTGGCCCCAGGATGGCCCGTGCCTGGGCCAGCCACAAGCTCTGCAGGCATTGGAGCTCTCTGCCCCAGGGCCAGCGCCGTTCCAAGCTGGCAGTAATGCCCGCGGCCCCTAGGCTCCTGCAGGTCCCAGTGCCCTCAGGAGCAGACTCTCCTGGGCCCTGATCCAAAGCCTACCGCAATCAACAGAAGTCCTGCCCCTGCTTTCGGGGGGGCACTGGCTCATAGGCACCGCTTCTGGTATCCCTGGTGCTCTGCCTGTTGCAAGCAATGTTACAGCTAACAGCCCATCTGCCCTTCAAGCCTGCCTGTTTTTCCACCCCCCCTCCCCCCCACACTGACTGTGCATACAGCCCCTAGCACCATGGGCCTCAAACACCACTGTGGCTTCTCCTTGAATCTGACACAAATAGTAACTGCTGGGCCTGCCCAGGCCTGTCTTTCAGCTTGGGGGGTGGAAGGTAGCACAGCATTCCCTAACCCTCTTCCCTGTTTGTCGTTCCTCTGCACCCCTGCCATGCCCGGACAGGGCTGCTCATGGCTACAAGCCACGCTGGTTTGAATGGCGGCGTAAGTGGGCCCTAAACTGGCTCATCTCATCCCATGTCAGCCGAGGGCTGTGTGGCGAAAGTCTGACATCCCCGCTCTCAAAAACTATTCTGTGAAACCCACATTTTAATGTAATTCAGTATCACGGGATCAGCGTGCTGCAGAGCAGAACAGCCTCCCCCAATCTCCCTAGCGTTTCAGCTGGTTGCAGGCTTCACTTCCTGTCCTAAACAGGGCTGTGCCCTTAGCCGCCTGCCACCTTCTGTCCCCCCAGGCAGCAATTCCCAGGGCTGGTTAGTGCAGTCAGCGACAGCCCCTTGTGGAATCATTATCAGTGGAGATTTCTGAGAATAGGTTGGACAAACCCCTGTCAGGATGCAGCTGGTTTACTTGGCCCTGTCTCAGCCTGGGGAGGATGGACTGGAAGACCTGGAGAGGGCCCTTTCAGCCCAACGTTTCCATGATTCTCTGTAGGCTCCACCTCCATAGTAAAGACTATATTTCTCTAGCTCTAATTTCTGTTCAGTCATGTAGTGCGGGGGCAGGACTGTGCCATCGGCTCTGTTCTCCAGGGGGATACAGGACAAAACACTAGCAGGTACATCACACCGGGCTACGCAGACACGTAGGTAGGCTTGGCAGAATTTCGATCGATAATATTGATGTTTATTTTTAAGCAGGTTTTTAATGTTTGTTTAAATTTTTGCTGTGGTGGGAAATAAATGCGGGGAAGGAGCAGACAGTAATTGTCTAATGACAGTAGATGCTGAGATTCAAGAAGTTAAAGCCTTATAACCCATTAAAACATAAATTGTCGACATTGTGTGTCAAAACAGACAAAGTAAATAGCCTTAACTCAAACTCTGGCTTGTTCTCAAGCTGCATTTTTCACACTTTGTCGTCTGGAAATATTTTTTGGCTGTCTGTGGTGAAATTGACATCTACTGACATAAAATCTGATCCATCCATGCCTCCATGTCAGATTAAAAAGCTCCTGCCCTGGGAGTCATAGGAACAATCCTCCACTGGGCGGCAGAGCAGAGCCTGGGTGACCTGATCACCTGCTTTCTTCTCTAGCACTTGGCTCTGTGAGTTTGCCTGAAGAAAATGTGAGATCAGGTCAATTTCCTAAAGCCAAAGCCCGGGGCTGCAAGGGGATTGGGGGTTCATTTCCACAGCCTGCTCTCTTTGCTCTCCTTCTGAGGTTAATCCTAGCCAGCGTGAGGCTCAATGTGACAGTGTCTCTTTGGCTGCGTTCCCAGGTGGAGCTGGGTAGCAGCATGGAGAGGGACTGTGGGTGCTCACTCAAAGCCCCCTTTCTCTGATCAGCTGGGCTGCGTGGGGCTGTATAGCATCGAGGGAAGGGGAGATGCCCATTAAATCCTGGCAGAGGGAGATGCGGGGCAGTGGTTACGGATGGGTGTAACCCAGATTTTACTGGCAAACACCCCTCCCTGCTGATGTTTCTCTGCTTTCATCCTTTCCATCCACAAGGGCCAGGGCCTTCTCTGCATAACTTACAGAGTTACAGGCTGCAGAGTACCTGGTGACCTGCCATGGTTTGTCGTGTCTCTAGGAGGGATTCACCTGGCCAGAGTTTAGATTCATTTTCCTTCTGTGTGTTTAAAAAGAAAAACACATTGGGTGACGGAGAGCCTTGGTTTGATCTGCACGGTGCTGACAGGCGCCAGCTTGGCAGGCCTGGTGTCTGCATCTCCCTGCCCCCGTGGTGAGGAAGGGTCTTGTCGCTGGGGCACAGACCTGGGACTTGGGAGGTTCGGGTTCAGTTTCTGACTCCTATCACAGCCCCACTGTGTGACCATGGGCCTCTGTTCCCCACCTGTGCCACAGGGAGAACATTCCCTGCCTTGCTTGTCAGCATAAAGTCCCTGCCCTGGACAGGTAACGATCTAGCTAGTCTTTCCGTTCTGTGGCTAAGCAATGCCTGGCGTGATGGGGCCTCCAGGTGCTCGTGTGATACAAATAGCAGGTAATAAAAGGGTACAAACTAATTAGTGCTGGTATCTTTTAGGACTGTGGACACCTGTCTACTAGAAACAGTAAGGAGAGACCCCAGCATATTTCCCCATGGGCCACTGGATGGCTATCAGCTGAGGGCCGCTAGATGGGAGGTGCTAGGACAGCTTGACCCCTGCGCAATGAAAAGCAGGCTGCTTCCTCCCCTTCACCCTGCTCAGGGCTAGAGCATGCTCGGGCCTGTCCTATCCAGCACAGCACCTCCCCAATGGTTCCCTTGTCCTCTCTTCCATGAGGCCGTCTCTCCCTGGAGCACGGGGGAAGTGCTCCATCCTAGCCAACGACCCAGCGTGGTGTCCTGCGGAGGGACAAAGGACAAGTCTACCAGGGCGAGAGTGGCACAAAAGAATAACATGGCATCGCCCTGTGGCAATGTCAGCCCCTAGGAGAGGAGCGTTCCGGGCGCAATCACTAATAATTAAACCAAAATAGGCCACTGATTTCACCAGTCTGCACAGGCTGAACTAAAGCCCCAATTCCCCTTTCTCCCCACTGCAGTTTCGCTGGGCCGTGTCTGCTCTGAGCCAGGCCTATCTGAACTCTAGCTGCAGCCTCTGCCCCTGGGAAGTGCTCTGCCTTGTGCTCCACCTGCCCCGTGCTCTGTGTTGGTAGGAATTTGTTCCTGTTGAGTGGTGGTATTTCCTAGTGACAGCACCTCCCTGCCCCTCCAGGCAAGGGGCTGCGTCAGGCACCAGCTCCCTCTGTGGTCGTGGCCATTGTGCACTAGCAGAATCAATTTACCTCTTCAGCCACCATGGGTCCAAAACAGGCCCCCTGATCCAAACATCCTGGCTTGGCCCTTAACCCCTGAGCTGAACCCAGCTCTGCCAGGCTCTGGGCTTTGTCCGCTGGAGACTGAGGGGGGGTTGGTTGAAGTCGATCTCTTTCCTCCAGCGCTGTGCTGTCCTTCCCCCTGATGTAGCACAGGCTGCACTAGAATCCCCCCCCTCACCCCCCGCAACAAACTCTCCCTTCCGCTGTCTTGAGTGGGACAGGTGAGAGCGGTGCTCTGTGTCTGGGCGAGCGCTGGCTCTTCCCGGCACGGACTGAGCCTGCACCCACTCAGCCCGAGCCACAGCGCGGCTGAAAAGCCACCTGCTGCCCCTTCTTCACGTGGGGCGCTCTGGTTTGCCTGGAAAGCTGTCGGTGAAAGCAGGCCCAGCTGAGCTCAGTCGGGCCAGGCCCTGGAGCGGCAAAGGTCTGTGCAATAACACTCCAGCTAGGAAGCCGGTGCATGGGAGAGATGGTGTTTCCTTCGGGCTGGAGTATTTGTCCTGGTGGACTGGGTCCCTTGCAGGGCACTTGAAATTTCCCAAACGTTCGTAATACCCAGCGGATAAGCCAAAGGGAAGAAGATCCGTGTGCCTTGCTGGGCTGAGGCACGCCTGCCTTTCCACTCAGTTCCTTTCCCTAGCCCAGCCCGTCCCCTCCTGGAGAGGGAGCAGCCTGGCGCGGCCTCCCCAGCTCCCAAGAAACTAAACATTTGTGCAAAGTAGATTTTTTTTTTCTCCCTTTCCCCTCCTGGCGCACTGAAGGTTTTGAAAGTTAAGTATTACTGTCGGCTTTGTTGTTGCCTAACTACGACAGACAAATTGAGAACTAGTTGTCAAAATGTCAGTGCACAACAAATCAACATTCAAAATGAGTCTCAGCACTATGTGGTGTATAATTAAAAAAAAATCCTTTTTAGAAATTTCAGCAAGCGTTGGCTCTGCTTTATATTTGTCTGTGTGATTAATAAAGGCAGCTAATTTTCAGACTTTAAAAACAGCTAGAAAATAGCTCCTAATTACATATTAGGCTGCAAACGGCCCCCGCTGAGCAAGGCTGGTATTGGTGGGCCAGAGAATTTGGCAGGGGCTTAATTACATTCTGAGCATCATCTAATTTTAGTTAAATGTAATGTAATCAGCAGCAGATGTCTGAAATAAAATATGAATTATGAATATGATGAAATTTCATTCTTGAATAAAAAAGTAATTTGCTATTTAGTTCATTAAAGTCGCAGAGGTTTATTAGGAGCAGGTATACAGTGCAGCTAGGTTATATTAAAATGCTATTTCAGAGAGGCTAAGAAATTGCATCAGAGCTGCTAAAATATTCTACAAGGAGCACCCAACGACTGAGAATTAAGATTTGAGAAAACATCCTCAAAGCCTCCCAACATATGAAGGTTGTAGCATCGATCCCCCAAAATGATGGGAATTGAGTTCACCTCTCTGGCCAGGCAGTGAGGCATTGGGAGCTTCGGTGCATTAGCCAATTAAAGCTGAACAAAGCACCACAAAGTCCTGCGGGGAAGGAGTCTGTTGTGGCTAGGAGACTGGGCGAGATGGGTGCCTTAGAGATGGAAGAGGCTGGTGAATTCTGTGCTGGGCTCACTCATAGTCTGCCTTTGGGTTGGGAATTGTGGGAAACTGTCTCCCTGTTGGTCTAACGCAGCTGCAGCCCGGTGGTGAAAACACCCAGGGCACAGTGTGCACAAACATTCCCACTATTGCTACCGCCTGCACAGGGATTAGCCAATAATGAGAGCGGTTTGAACACTTACGGCGCAGACGGGAGCTGGGTTGGGGCAGAAATGGCGGCTCTCTGCTTAATCGTCGCCCGACGCTCCAGGCTCGCTTTTAAAATGATTAGCAGTAATATAATTCACAACCCGTATTTTGTCATCATTAAGCTTCGGAGTCAACACATCATTGTAGTGAATGAGGGTTGATTGCATCTGTGCTGAAGATTGTTTCTGTAGCTTTACCTCTGGCAAGTTTGCGTCCTGTTTAGAAGGATTTCTTCACAGCCAGAAGGGCTAGAAAGTTATTTATTTATTTTTAATGGGAGATTAAGTTCTCCAGAAATTGCTCGGGTCATCGGGGAAGGCTGGTCACGGTCCATGCTAGCTCAGCCTGGCAGGTAAACGTTACAGAGAAGAGACAAGGCTCATAAGGGGTCTATGTATGCACAGTTTGTGGGCGCAGTGGCTGAGTCACCATATGCCAGCCCAAGAAAACACTCCACCCTGTGCTCACAATCTGTTCCCCCACTAATCTGGGGCTCTTGTTTCACTGTGACCAGTCTGTCTTCCCCCCATGCCCTGGCTTGCCATGACAAATGGGCCTGGCGGTACCAGCTCCAAAAGCGTTTGGGGAAGCACTGGGAATGGTTGATGGGAACTGGTCGCTCTCCCAAGCCAGGAGCCCACTCCTGCAAAGGGCCGAGCACTCTCGCTTAGTGGCCCACTGGATCAAGCCCAAAACAACTGGGTGATAAGCAGCCCCTGGGTCAGTCTGCACATGCAAAGGTGCATTGAGCTTTGGGGAAGCCAAAGCCTGACCTGACTTGTTTTAATTTTCTAAATGAGCCACATGCAGAGCCTAAGCAATGGATGGGGCATAACATCTGTGCTTTGGGTCGTTTTTGTACATTTAACATGGGCATAACGTACATTCATGCAAAGGGAAAATAGCATTTCTTCCCCCACCCTGGGCTCCACTTCTGAACAGACAGGCATAAAAACTAAACCAGTTCTTTCTTCCAGAATAGAGGGCTTCCCAGAACTGGGGGAGGGGATAGGTTAGCAAGTCATTTGCTCAGTGCTGATGAAATAAATGATTTCCCACAATTATTCAGGAAAGATAAATTAGCAAAGTGCTTTGTATTGACCTGCTGCTGCTGCAGTGAGTAAATACCCCCATCCTGCATTCCCCTGGGCCTGGACACACCTGAATGGAGATCGGGGACGGGCCAGGCATGGGTTTTAGAAGGAAGATCTCGCAGACTTGATTCTGGGCCATCAGAAAGCTGGTGGGGGTGCCATAGGGTGGGGGACAGAATCCCCAACTCCTCCATAGCCGAGAGCTCAGGGTTCTTTGCAGAAGGTAAAGCTGTCTTCGTATGAAGAGGGTTATTGCTTCTGGCTCACAGTGAGGCTGACCATTTGCCCTAAACCTGCCTGAAGGCCCATCAAATTTAGATACCCCTTGGTTCTCTAAACGTAATATAACCTCCTGGCATCTACTTAGAACAAAAGAAAAACCCTCTGAATGTCACAGAGGCTGCTGCAAATCACCCCTTCGGCCCGCTTTGTTCAAGTAGCCCCGTGCTTGTATTGATCACCTGTGTGCCTACGGTATTTGCTTAGTGTCAGTTTCTAGTTGTCTGGCATTATTAAGATTTAAAATAGTTCTAGTCTAGCTGCGGAGTGGGAGGTTCAGACTTTCCCTCTACAGCTGAGCGCAGGGCAGGGCAGAGCCTCGCAGAGCCAAGGCACCTGCCAAAGCCGTGGCACAGAATGGGCAGCCTGACTCCGGCCTCCAGGTGTTACAGTCACTGGATTTAAGGTCCCTGTCCCTGGAGACAGAGCTTGGCCAAAGCAAAGTCCCACCTGCACTGACATCTTTGCGCTTTCTCCATTCTGGCTGCCTTCTAGAGTCCAAAGGTCCATTTGTACAGCAGCACTTTCCCCTGGGGCTGGATCCTGTACCCAGACTACGTCAGTAGCCAGAGCCTGTTGCCCCTGATTCTGCGCTCACTAACACCGGTCATACACCACGCCAACAGGGTTTCATCTGTTTTACTCTGGTGTAACCAAGACCAGAATCGGGCCGCTCAGGTGCGGAAGGTGAGTGAGCAGGGACTGGCTGCACCACTGAGGATGTGCAGAAGCCAGTCCCCATGAACATGTGGCCATTGTGCCTATGTCAACCCTGGGAAAACTTGTCGTGTTCAAAAGCACGGTAACCCTCGTGGTGTTCTTAGCTCTGAGCACGGCTCTGAGCAAGGGGTGCCTAGAGTTAATAGCCAACTTGTGTGTGACACAACCCTGTCTCCCTGCAGTGAGGGCAAAATCATCTTGAACCTCACATTATTTGATATGTTGTCTAATAGGTTCCCCGGTGTGAGCCAGGGGCCAGTGTGGCTGCAGCGGGCCAGTCCCTTGAGACTCTTCCATCTGGAGGTGGCATGTCAGGTCCTCCTGCCATGATGTCGCCCAAACGTCTATCTAGGCAACATCTTTTGGTTTCAGCTTCTGAAGTTTCAATTGCTTTAATGTATTCCGAAGTGGCCTAGATTGACAGATAAACATCTCCTGGAGAGGAGAGAGATGGTTTGCTCATTGTTTCATCATATTATAGATGCTGTCATTTTAATCCATCGGAGAAGCCATGAGCAGGCTACCGCAGATACACCAGTTTAGAGAGATTGTGCCCAATTCCTAAATGTGGTCTCTGAAGAATAGACTATGTACTGTTCATCCACGCCTCAAACCAGCATTAACTAAAGAAGCCTCAACACTCCCATGTGTGGTAGGTAAATAATATTATCCCTGCTTTACAATAGGGGAAACTGAGGCACAAGGCCATTAAGTGAATTGCCTACAGCTCACACAGCAAGTCAGTGTCAGAGCTGGGATTAGAACCCCTAGCCTAATGCTCAGATTGCTCCTGTCTCCCTTTTCCTCCCTGTCTCCAGAGACAAAATTGGAAATAAGAAAATGAAACCTAATATGTATGTAATTTATGTGACATAAATCAGTGGGTGTTAGGAGCCATTTCTGTCTCTGAAAATCTCCTCCTTTGAGCATCAAGTAATGTTCCCAATGCACACGCACAGATAAGCCCTGCAGAATGCTGTTTGCCCACCTGACTGGGTCGGGTCTGTTGACAGACAAGTACAATAACATCTTAATTTTTCATGGTCGTGGTGGTATGGGTGGGTAAGCACATGTGCATGGGCTGGTGACTTTTCGTGACGGTTTTGCAAGGCTGACGTTGTGCATACAATATAGATTGTATATATGCATGTGGATTTTCGAGGAATATACGTGCACACCCCTGCATATAGTGTGTGTGCGTAGACTGATGGAGAGAGATGTATGAGACATGCACACCATAGGGAATAGATACTTCAGTATCTCCTGGCGTGTTCTATTCAGCGTGGGCAGCTGCGGATAAGAGCTCCATTCTGGGCACCTATGAGGCAGGGGCATCCTGTGTCCCCCAGCTGCTTTGGTGTTTTATTTGCTTTTGCCTAGATTCCCGGGCAGCCAGGCAGACATGCTTCCTCACCTAGGTTAGTAGTCCTCCCTGTTCTATTCATCAAGGGCATGACAGCTAAAATTCATTTGAAGATGAAGAAAGTGCCGGCTAATCCTTTCTGTGAGACATTGATAGACTAGCGGCTCAGGAAGAATTGCACAGCAGTAATGAAATTAGGCTAAAACTGCTGGCGGATAGCAGATAATTGCCCTTGTCTGTCACTAGGAATAACATCTCCCAAATCCAACACAATGATTGTTAAAGTTGCAGGAATGTATTTATTTATTTTTTTCGAACGGCCTTCCCTGAAAAAAACATTAGACGTAGTTGTTTGTTCTCCTCCTGGCTTCCTGTCGCAGTTTTCAGCTGACTGAATCCCATCCATTATAACAGCTCATTAGCTTTTCTGGACCCAGTGCACGAAAAGGATCAGTTTAGATATTAAACAAACAAGCACAAAAAGCAAATTGGAAATGTTTGTATCCTGTGCTGGGAGAGCAAGGTTTCAAAGGACGTTTTTCCTGGGACTGTTTTCTCCAGTTTAAGACATTTTGGAAGGTTCATCTGACTCGGTATAAGACTGTGCAATTGGCTAGGTGCATTGTGGGGCTGTTTCTATCTGTGTCTAAAACACTGGGTGTTTTCCACTACCAGACGACTCCATACTTGATGAATCAGTCGTCTGAGCTAATGAGACAGCCAGGCTGTATGGAGCAGTGGTTTGAGCTTGTATGGCAAGAGGCAGGGTATCAGACTAGATGGACCTATGATCTGATAAGGTATGGGAGGAGGGGTGATAGTGAGCCATATGGACCAGTAGTCTGATCTCGTATGACACAGGTGTGAGCTGGTATGGCTGGATATGAGGCTGTATAAACCAGTGGTGTGATCGGGTATGTAAATGCCATGAGCCAATTTTCATAATGAGTAATGGGCTAATTAATAAGGCAGCATCTTGCCAGCAGCGATAGCCTTACGTAAAGGCCACCCACCCAGCTCCCAGAGCTCAGGGGGAGTTTGCAGAGGCTGGGAGTCAGATATCGTCCCACTTGCAGCTTTCCTCTTCGATCACAGTAAATGGGGAGCCCCCCAGACCGGCCTAGAGCTGCAGGGTTATTCCCTCCCTGTACCCTGCCTGGGGTTTGAGCTAGTGACCTAGAGGTGAGATGCCCCAGATCCCCATTCCCAGCCTTCTGCCTTGTAATAGCGCTCCCCAGGCGCTCCCAAGCCCTTATGCAGACCTCTCCTACGGAGCCGTCCGGCAGGCTGAGTGCCGCCCTGCAGTAAATAAACCCGCAGGTTCCTGCACTAACCCTGAGCAATTCTGCCCGGCCTCAGCACTGCCTCGGGGTGACCAGCAGCCATTTGTTTTGTAATTTATTGAGGGAGGTAGACAGCAAGGGTAAGTAAGTGCACTGGCCAGCAACTGTAATGTTTTATATGCGAGGGCTGGCACGGGTAATTTACTGCGGCCGCAATAACATATTTCACTTTCCGTCTCCCAGATGAAGATTACTTGTGTTTGAAAGTGCCTGAATACACAGTCAATTCCGCCGAAACGTTTACAGTCAGCCGAGCAAAGATAATGCCCCCTAGACCCCCCGCGTCTGGCTCTCGTGCAGCGGCGAGGTGATGAGATCCAAGGGCTGCTGTTCCTGCCTCCCCTGGAGCCTGGGCCTGGAGAGTTGGACAGAAGAGCTGTCTCCCTGGGAGCGATGTTTCATCAGCGCCTGCAATTCCAGGGCTCAGGGAGGGAGCTGCTCCCTCGAGTCGCCTCCTGCCCCTGCACGGCTTCCTCGCGGGCCCTCCGGTGCTCAGAGAGTGATGGCCCTTCGCGTTCCCCCAGCGCTGCTCTCCCCAGGGTCTCTGAGCCCTGTTCCTAAGACCCCACAACTCCTCTGCCATCCCACAACGCTGGCAGGGCATGTCGGGTCTGTGGGTGCTGGGCAGGGCGTGAGAGCAGTGAGAACTCAGTGCTGGTTCAGGCACTCAGTGTCATAATACCCCACTCTCTTACACATGGGAGCACTCCCTGAGAACCCAGGAGTCCTGGGAATTTCTCTAATTGCCCCCCCCCCCCCCGCCGAACCAGCCTTCTATCCTCACTCCTTCTTACCTCCAATTATCTACTCTCCTGCTCCTTGCTCCTTTCCCCTCGCTCCTCCTCTGTCCCCACGTGTCTTCCTTGTGCAGCAGGAAGGACAGGCTTGTGGATAAGGCACAGGGACATGGATGGCTCCCTTTCCCAGTGCTCCTGTCGCTGATCTCTGTCGGTGGCCACTGCTCTCTCTTGTCTCGCACTGACACTGGAAGCTCTTTAGGGTAAGGGACTCTTTGTTCTGTTTGTACAGGGCCTAGCACAATGGGGTCTGTGACGGTGGCCCAGGCTATGCTAATACAAATAACAAATAGAAATAGTAATTCCCACCTCTGTGACTGGTCTGGATGACTATGGGCGAATCACTTCCCCTCTGTAGCATGGGGCTTTCAGAGCATTCGGCGAGCCTGCATGGAACAGGCCATAACAATAGCGCTATTCATTCCCTCGACCCCTCAGTGCGACCGGCCCAGTGGGAAGGAGCGCAGAGAGCTGCTGAAACCTTCCCCAAGAGCACCTAGTGAGCCAGGCTGGGCCGAGCCGCTGGAGCTGCGCCCTGCACCTTTCGTGACATTTAATCCGACAGCACGAGAAGCTCCATGGCATTTCGGAGAGAGACACGGAAAAGGTCAAGGAGTGGGAAAGGTCGGGAGAGGTCAGAGTAAAAGCCACGCTCTTTTCTTCTCTATGCATCTTCTCCTAAATCTATCTGACAGCTCCAGACATAAACTTTGTTAGTGGCTCTGCTAGGCCTGGCTGCCCGCTATGCTGCACAGTAATAGCCGGCTGATATTTCGGCTTTGAAAGGTTTTCTTCGCTGTAATAACAGACTGTTTATTTTCTCTGATAGGTGCATTTAGATGTTGCCATGTATATTATTCTAAGGAAGGGGAAGGCAGATAAAAACCTCAAGTCTTTGCACAAGGTATTTTCTCCATTGCTCCATATATTCAAGATCCAGAGCAGAAAATAACATGGTGCCTGGGTTTGAACTCTGGGGCTTTGCTCCGTCATTTCACCTACTTATTATTATCCAAGATGAGTTAGGATAAATCTGCCTGCAGTGGAGAGGCCCCAGCAGAAGGCCTGGGAGTTCAGATAAACTGTGGCAGAATTCAGTGGGTGTTTCTCATGCTTTTGGTGATGGTCCTTCAGATCAAAGTCTTCTCTTCCACCTGTCCTGCCAATGTGCTCCAAGCCTGACCTGCGAGGGCAGGAGGGGAGAGTAATCTCCACCACCCAATCAGCTCTACAGCTCTGGAGACCAGTTGCGTTGATGGGTCTGAAAATAAGGACACACCTGTCCACCAAAAACCAGGCGGAGACCCATCAGCGAGGCAGCCACTGAGAAGCTGGTGAGAACTGTCAGTCAGCCCCTGTCTAGGCTGGATTTAAATAGATGACTTAAAGGGCCTTTTCCCAGCCAACCAGCCAGTGGTTTAACGTGGATTCTCTTGCCAAGGCGATTCCGTTACATGGGGGGAGACAGCCTGGAAGACGCAATTAACATGGAAGGAGCAGATCAATTCTTTCCTGTTTGTTTCAGGGAAGGGAACTTTCTCATTTCAGTGCTGACCTTGCAAGTGTCACTATTGTTGCGAGATAAACACAGGGCTTGTTGAAGCTGCAGCCGTGGAAGGATGATTCATACAGCGCGGGGCGGAACAGGGCATCAGAGGAGGGGCTGGCATCAGGCATTGTCCTCACCCTGCCTACACTGGCTCGTACAAGGCCGTTTGCCACTGGGCACGCAGGGATTTTGCTTGCTTAGATTCTCGAAGCTGAAAGTGAAATTTGAAAACCCCCTTTTGTTCTGCGGGGAGCGGGGCAGTTCTGCGGCTGCTCCTCCATGTAGTGGCTCACCACAGCCATGGAGGAATCCCTCAGCAGCAGCTGGCCAATTTCCTATGCCTTTGCACTGTGTGTGAGCAGCTGTGCATTAGGGTGTGGGCTGCTGGGTGTGCATTTACGTGGGGGTGCGCTGTTGGCTGGCTTTTCAGAGGGGCTGAGCACAACTCCTGTGCACTTCTGAAAATCACACCATCTGGGGATCTGCGTGCTTCGGTATTGCCTGAGGGCACGCGCCTTTGTTTTTCATGTCTGTGTGTTTGATGTGCATGTCCATGGGGTTGCTGGGCAGGGTGCATTGGGCTGTGTGCGCTGTGTGGGGGTGTCCTGGGTCTGTGGGTGCTGGACGGGGTGTGTCGGACCTCTGGGTGTTGGGCAGGGTGTGGGTTGGTCTGGGGGTGTTGGGTGGAGTGTGCCAGGTCTGTTGGTGTTGGGTTGGGTGTGCCGGATCTGTGGGTGCTAGGCAGATGTGTCAGGTCTGTAGGTGTTGGGTGGGGTGTGTTGGGGGGTGTAGGTTGGTCTGTGGGTGTTGGGCAGGGTGTGTTGGGGGGTGTAGGTTGGTCTGTGGGTGCTAAGTGGGGTGTGTCGGGTCTGTGGGTGCTGGGTGGGATTGGCCGGGTCTGTGGGTGCTAAGTGGGGTGTGTCGGGTCTGTGGGTGCTGGGTGGGATTGGCTGGGTCTGTGGGTGCTAAGTGGGGTGTATCAGGTCTATGGGTGTTGGGTGGAGAGTGTCGGGTCTGTCGGGTCTGTGTCCCCCCTGGCGGCAGTATGAGCACATGCCAAGGGAACACCCTGCACATCAGGCTGATCCCATGGCTGCTCCGTGGACATACTGCTTCCCGGCAGCTGCCCAGCCCCGTGCCCCTCGGGGGTGGCACAGGCTTCGCCCAGGCCAGTTGGCCATGAGTTTCTAGAATCGGAGCTGGCTCCCATCCAGCACAGGGGGAGAAGGGAAGTGGGTCTGTGTCCCCAGACAGTGGCTGCTAGGGTGTGACTCAGGGCTCTCTCGCAGGCTAGGGGAATTGTTCAGCCCTTCAGAGTGAGGTGCTGGGGGCAGCTGGTGGTGGGACAGTGGGGTTGGGAACACCTGGGAGGTGATTCCGGTTGACCAACTAGTTTTTGGGAGGGAGAAAACTGGTCCATTAGGCTTCTGCCTCCCTCTCTCCACAACAGGGAGTGGGGACGGAGTGGAGGGGAAGTTGCTCTCGGGAAGGAGGGGGGCAGAGGTGACTGATGCTGGAGAGGAGGGATGTGGGGACAGGGCAGGGGACAGCTAGGGGAGGAGGGGACAGTTAGGGGCAGACAGGTGATCTGAGGAAGTTCTGAGTCCTTTGCTTGCAGCATCCAGCAGAATTAGCAGCAGCTTTGCGCACTCTGGCCAGGTTTGGAGCTAATTAGCTTGGCTAGGTGCCGGAGTCAGGTCCACGACCTTTCTCTCTGGCTTCTATTACTGCAATTAAGGGAAAGAAAGGGCTTCGCTTCTCATTTCCTGGCCGCTCATTAATCCGTTAGGTGCCAGGTTTCTGGGGTCTCAGGCTTAGCTGCCTCTGGTGCCGCTGGGTTCCTTCTGGGCTGGGACCCTGGGTTCCTTACAACCCCTGCTGCCACCCCGCAGCCCACGCTCAGTCCCCCTGCTCCTGCTGCCATCTGATCCCACGAAGGATGCAGGCCCAACGCCTGAGCTTCCTGCAGCAGGAACCCCATCCCTGGCGAACGGCCCCCAACCCGCCTCTTGAAGTAACCAGGCCATGTGCAAATCACACCCCGGCATCTGCGCACCTCTAAAATCTGTCACTTGCAAAACCAGGCGCATTGAGAGCGTAGAAAGTGCCACGGCCCAGAAAGCACCTGCATGTGCCCCTGCGTCTGACAGCTCCCAGGTCCCCGGAGCTAGAGACGCTCCCAGGAGAAGAATACCCCGACTGAAAGGTCAGCCCCTGTCCAACAGGTACCAGTCTCGCAGATGGAGGCAGTGCTGGCTAGTGGGGAGAGCAGGAGACTGCAAGCCAGGATTCGTAATCTCAGGGTGAAATCCTGGCCACATTGAAGTCAATGGGCATTTTGCCCTGATGATCATTATTTGCCCTGCATAACACAGGCCCTTAACCGTCAGCCAGTGATCCCTGCCCCCAGCCCAACACCTGGCGGTCCTGCTTGAGCACAGGGAGGCCTGGCTTCTATTGCAGACTCTGTCTCCCCCTTGGGAAGCCTCTTCCCCTCTGAGCGTCCATTGCCTGCCGGTGAGCGGGGGCCAGCCCCAGCCCTGGCTGGGCAGCTAGACTGGCAGAGCGTGGGCAGGAACCAGTCAGCACGTGAGATGCTAGGCTGGAAAGCCATTGCTCTGTCTGTGTCACCGCGGGGGGAGTTCTGGTGTCTTCTGCTTCTCAGCCAGTGGATTTGCCGGTCTGTTTGCTGCTGGCCCCGCTGCGGTCTGTTGGCGGGTGTCAGCCAAGGAGGACCCCCCCTCCGCCCGTAGGTAGTATTGGGTGCTTTTTGGGGAAAGTGGTTACGGTGTTCCACAGTGCTCGACAGGAGCCCACGTGTTGCAAGGTTAATGATGTGTTTGTTTGTCTAACACACTCTTTCTGGGATCATTAGCTGGATCGCCCATATAGGCCAGTTATTAATCGCGGAGCTCCTTGCTGTTCTGGTGGGGCTGGGCTTGGGAGCAGGAGGGAAGTAGATGTTAATAAGGACTCAGAATATGGCAGCTGCTAATGGCTAGTGTGATGCCGGGGAGTGGAGGGGAGGGAGGGAGGGGGGGGCCGGGTGTTGTAGCCTAGAGACAGGAGCGTCAGGTAATTATCGAGTCAAAGGCGGTGTGAGAGTTTCTGTCTCCGTGGACTGGCCCCTGCCCTCCTGTTCTCCCAGGGCAGGTCCTTGCCAGCAATCTGTGAGCAATAGCAGCCCAAGGGGCCGGAGGACGCTGTGCCATTGTGCTGGGACTAGGCACACGGGGGAACTCTGCCCGGGAGGGGCGTCTTGTGTGCGACCAGAGGGCACGCTGGGCTCCGATTACGCCGCGCCTGGGCCCTGGCCTGACACGCGTCTCCCAAGACAAGTGACAGCCAGCGCGGGCACGCTGCCACGCGTGTCCTCCCAAAATCAACAGCTTGGCTTTTCCTGAGCCACTCTGTTTTCCCCGCCCCAGACCAAGTGTGGCGGATTAGAAAGCATCAGGGAGCTCTGGTGCCGCATTGCTCAGGCTCCCCTCAGGCCGTCAGTCAGTGCCTTGTGCTTCCAGGCTGGCCGGGGGGGGGAACAGCTGCAAGCCCCCAGGCCTTCCTCCACCCGGCCCGGGAGGCTGGTCCTGCATGGGCAGAGGGGGGAAGGAGGGAATTCTGTGCCTTGGCCCCTTCTGCAGTGCGGGCAGCCAGTCTGGGGCACTGCCCAGCTCTGCCATTTCCTGATCAGGCTCCCAACGGACACAGCTGGCCCTTGGTTTCCCCTCTGAGTGCTGCCGTATGGAGTCTCCGGGGAGGAGAGGGGTGTGGCTGGCAGGTGAGTATTGTTATCCCTGTTGGACCAGGGAAGAGACTGATGCACAGAGAGGTTAAGTGACTTGTCAAAGATCCTGCAGTGAGACCATGGGAGAGCTGGAAACCCACTAGATTTCCCCTCCCTGACCTGGGCTTGGAACCCAAGAGTCCGAACTTCCTGTTCCTCTGCTCTACCCACTGGATAACACACCCTCCCATATCACAAGCACATTGGATATTTAAAGCCCTTCCTCACCCTAGTCTGACAAAGTTCAGTGGGTGTAACCCCGTAGTATGTGCCGCTCGGCGTAAGGCGTGTGGAATCAGACCCTACACGGCAAAGTGCCGGTCCTTCCTGAATCGCACCGTTCAGGATATTCACTAGTGGGGGCAATTTCAGGAATCATCTCCTCTTACCACAGTGTGCAGAGAGTCAGAGAAATCAGAGCTAGGAAAGATCTAATTAGGCCAGTCAGTCCCCAGACACTGCCGACTTGCTCCCTGCAGTACGTCCTCTTGTGCGCCGTCCAGTCGTCTTTTAAAATTAAAATCCTCTTAACTAATTCATGATCAACTTTAAAACCACCCAGCCGCAGACCAGCAAACCAGACCTGATTTCCAGCACCTAGGAAATACCATCATCTCTCCTCTCCAGCCCCTGCTATTCAGGGCACAGGGAGGTTGGGTATGGAAGGCAGCTAACATCTATTTAAAAGAAACAAACAAAAAAGAGTTAAACCAGAAATAATATTGAAATGTTTACAATCCAGCAAGTGTAGGTGGGATCCTGAACAGTGAACGTCCCAGGAGGCTGGTAGGGAAACATCCCTGGGACACTGGAGTTTCCTGGAATGTGCCTTTGATGAGCTATTCCGGTAACCAGGTTATTATAGAAAAAAAATACATTTACATGGACAAGGGAAGTTTCAAATATGCAGCCCCATAAAATATTGAAGTTACGTCTCGCTTCAGAAAGGGTTTATTGCACCAGAAGGGCTTTGGCGAGAGGAAACACCCGTCAAACTCAGAGCACAGCATGGTTACTTTTTGTCTCCTTGTAAAGGCAAAACAATGTGGCAGAGCTGAAGAGATTTGTCATCTGAGAGAGCCCCCTTCCTTCCCCATGCATGAAGAGGGGAGCTGACCTCACTCCGCAGAAATTGTGGGCCCTGAGAGAGCCGCCTTCCTTCCCTATGCACACAGACGGGAGCCGGGCCCCCAGCAGTGCAGGTCACATGCTCTCTTGGATTTATTTTTACACGGATGGCGCGTGATCAGCGGCTTGCTAGATAAATGCACTAATGTGCTAGTGCGTCAGTGACTCTGCACCTGATCCCCGGCCGCTGCTTCACCCGCCGGGGTCGTGCAGGGAGCGAACTGGGCTACTGACAGGAGCAAAGACACCGGTGGACGGGCTGCACTGTGCCGGCAGGACTCTCTTTTGGATCCGTTTCTAGCACCTGATCCCTGAAATGGGCACCATGGGACCCCACTACTGCTCCCTCTCATATCCCATTTCCTCACAATCTCACAGCGGATCAGGATTTTGTACCCCTACGATCCATGGATTTTTAAGGTCAGAAGGGACCAATATGATCATCTAGGCTGTTTGTCTGCATAGCGCGAGGTGTAGAACGACACCCAGCAATTCCTGCATTAACTTGTGGCTGAGCTAGAGCCTGATTTTTAAACAGCCTGTCTTTGTTTAAAGTCCTCCACGTGCTGGAGGAGCCATCCCGTCCCTTGGCAAGCTGGTTCTGCCAGACCCAGCTCCTGTCTCCAGCGGGACCATCTGGAGCGAATGTTCTCCAGAGGTTAGAACAGGCAACAGAGTGTCAGGCCTCTCCTGAGTTCTGGTCCCGGCTATCTCAATGAAATGCCATGGGAAAGTCCGTACCTTACTTTCCTCTTCTGTAAAATGGGTCTAATAATATGCGCCTGCCTCACTCACAAGGGTGCAGAGAGGGTTGTTGCAAAGAGCTTGGAACAGTTGGAGGTGCAAAGTAAGAATTAATGATAAATGACCTTCTGGCCTCAGGGAAAGGACTTCTTTTCTGTGCACTGGGTGTGCCAGGCAGTCCATATCTGCATAGACATCTGTGCCTGCGTTCTGGCCAGAACTTGCCAGCAGGAAGCTTATAGCACATGTGTGACTAGCCCCAAAGCCAGGTATGTCCTGTCCTTGCCTGCTCCAAGGGAACTGGGGTGTTGCCCAGGTGGTGATGAGGCTGGACAGTGCTAGCTGGCAGCTCGCCACTCACCAGGATCTAAGGTCCCGAGTCAGGTCCCACACAAGCCAGTGAGAACTGGATTGGGCCTGCTGCGACACAGGATTTGGGAGTCCTGGGTACAGAGCATGCTGTGGATGGACGTGGCTGATGAATTTCCCAGCCTCAGGCCGGGCAGGGCTTTCCTACGCAGGTGTGGTGCTGTGAAATCACTTAGTGTGGGCTAGAGCCTTGGGCCGAGCCTGGAGTGACCCTTGGCCATTGTGACAACAGTGGGGGCCAGAGCAGGCCCTTCAGAGCCACCTCTGGCTGCTGCAGACCAGGAGGCCCTGGAGTCATTGACTCTGTAACCATGGCAGCTGGAGCTTGCATGCAGCAAATTAGCAGTGGGCTAATGATATTGGGCCCAAGCCTGCTTCCATTGAAGTCAATGGGAGTTTTGCCTTTGGAATTGGAGTCAGGACCAGCCTGTCCTTTGCATTGCTATAGCCCTTTCCTCCAGAGACTCCAAAGCACCTCACAAACTGTGACAAATGAAATTTCACCGCCCCCATCTGGGATAGGAAGGGGGGACCTTACAACTGGGCAGAATCCAAACCTTCTCCTCCCCCCAGGTCCAAATTTAGGGTAAGTTTGTTTGGATCCAGTTCCAGTTGTGGACTGTGCTCCTCAGGGCCACCTTCACTCGGAGCATTTGAGTCAGATGAATACGATGGGTGCTTCTCTAAGGCTTGTTTAGGGCTGGAAATCCCAAGAGCAGGGTTCAGGCTTTCTCTCCAAGAGATCTCCAATCCTTCTTGGTCCTGGCCAAATTGGAGACCCTGGGAGTAGACCCTCATCTGCCCCATTTCAGCTCTTCTGCTTCTAGACGAAGCCAAGTTGTGCAGAGCCACAAGGAGCAACTTAGCTTCCCTGACCCTCAAAGCACATCTGAGCTCTGGGCCGTGGTGAGGGTCCAGTCTGATTTTAGGTGGGTTACAGGATCTCACTTTGCAGGATTTGGCCCCACACTCCTACCACAAAAGGGAGCCTCTCTTTGGGAATGAAATCAGTGTAGGGTAAGAGAAGCCTAGAGAGGAGTCATTTATGTGCCCACTTTTCCACCCAGCTGACCTGTGGGTGGGTCTGAGACACAGTGGGGGCTGGAGCTGAGCCAGCAGTCCTGGGTTTGGAGTTGATTTTGCAAAACCCAAGCAACCCCCATTTTTGCCAGGGGTCCCCCATTTTTTGTCAAGCAACCCCCATTTTTGCCACTTAGATTGTGCCAGGATTGCATGGGGCTGAGGCATGTGGGACAGTTGGCATGGCCTCTGCGATGGGCCACTGGGCTGGGTTTGGAGGCTTTCCCATGCCCTATGAATACAGGAAGCAGGCATTGCAGGGGACTGGGGCAAGTCAGAAAGAGCAACCATAAAACAGAGAGATACACGTACTTCTGCATCACTGACTAATACACAATACGCCCATGCCCCTCCCTTGCTGCAGGCTCCGTAAGACGCAACCCATCCATATCTTTGTTCTTCTTGCAGCCAGCCTGAGAATTTTGATGGTGGCTGATTATATAATGGAAATCTCCTGTTACCACTCCGGCGATGATGTGAACACGAGAGGAGAACATTATATAGTAGTTTGACAACTGCTCCGAGGAGGTGTGAAGTATAATGTCCCTAATGTTGCAATTAGACAAGAACAACTATAATGCTCTTTCTCCTTCTCTCTCTCTCTCTCTCCCCCTCTCCTTTTTTTAATTAGCAGTAATAACATTCAGCCATGAAAGGAGAATGAGCCCTGGTTTAAATAGACAGAGGCTGGTGGTGTCTTAGAGATTAGACCTTGTCCTTCAGATTGGGCAGAAAAACCTTGCTAATTGAGCACCGGCTGGGAGGGCTCCGGTTGCATGGTGTGTTCAGGTTACAAACAGCAAGACCAGCAGGTTAGATTAAACACACACTGTGGGCGTCATAGAAATTATAGACAGGAAAGGCCTATGAGGGGCCTATCTAGTTTGTATCCCAGTGCACCATCGTTCCTTACAGGACTTTCGCTCATGCTTTGCCGATATCCGTTTTAAATGACTCCCCAACCACTTCCCTTGGAAGTCTATTCCACAGCCCAACAAATCTGACTACTAAGGAATTCCCCCCTCCCCCTTGATAGTTAATCTAAAATTTCCTTTTCTCACTTTCTCCCCATGTCTCCTAGTCAGGTCCCCTTTGTCCATCCTGAATACTTCTCCTCCCTCCTTGGTGTGTTACGCCCTTCGGAAATTTGTCTATGGTTATCATGTATTTACCCACTTTGATATTGCTTAGCCTAGCTATCCATTATGGATCATGTACAATCAAGAAGTCCGTTGTGTTAGACTGTGGGTGCATTTGGCACACTATGGATCTGATTTTCAGGGGTACCAAGGGTGTCCCATGGACTTCGTTTGAGTCCTGAGCACTAAAATCCAGGTTATTTGGGGTTTCGCACTCACTCATCCTAAATCAGTCCCACCAGGCCCTTAATTGTTTTTGTTGCTCTTCTCTGGCTGTTCTCCACTTTGCTTCTTGCTTCAGCAAATGGAAGCCTCATTTGATAAGAGCTCACACTTTTTGTGCAAGGGATTCAAAAGGAAGTGCCCCACCAGCAGCAAGCCGGTGTGAGAAAGGTGCAGCCATCCCTCGTTAAGACCTCTTGGAAGTCTTGACTTAGCAGAGAAAAGCTCTTTCCATGCACAGGGTTCAAATAGCATTTGTGCTTCTTTTTATCTGAGATAAACAGGGACTTTTCATCCACACAATGTCTATTTTTATGGGAAAAGATAAAGATCCTTACTGGCTCCTGTTTGGGAGACAGGCTAACTAAGAGAGACATACAAATAATATCAGGTTTCAGAGTAGCAGCCGTGTTAGTCCGTATTCGCAAAAAGAAAAGGAGGACTTGTGGCACCTTAGAGACTGACATATTTATTGGAGCATAAGCTTTCGTGAGCTACAGCTCACTTCATCGGATGCATTCAGTTGAAATGAGCTTTTATCATGAAAGCTTATGCTCAGATAAATTTGTTAGTCTCTAAAGTGCCACAAGTCCTCCTTTTTCCTTTTGCAAATAATATCAGGGCAGTTCTCAATTCTTTGTTGTTTTCCTCTTCCGATTACACTGGAAGAGCTTCTTCTTTTCATTTTCTTTCTTCTATTGGCAGGTTAGTTTAAAGGGACACCGTCAAGATCAAAATCTTACTCATAAAAAATAATCACCTTCCCTGTGTGATCCCTTAGATGTTTAAAATGGACCTTCTGAACATCAAATTCGCTTCTCACCATGTGCACTAACTTTTTGGCTCTGAATGTTGATTTGCACTTCACGTTTATAGTCAGTTTCGCTTCCCGGTTCTCCTGCACATAAAACACATGGCAGATTTTCACAAGGGCTCAGCTCCCATGTAACCACCTAGATATGGATCAAAATTTCCAATATCAGGTCTTCTGAAAATCTGGCCACTCATTTTTGTATCTAAATAGGAGCTGAGCTTGTTTGAAAATCTACCCATCCTGTGTTGGGGTTTCCAAGGTTGCAGGGGGATCTTTAATTTTAAAAATGCTTTTTCACTAGACGAAAATTAAAATTGCAAATAGTCGATCTGATTCTGCGTTAAGTACCATCCCCATTCCCTCTCCTTCATTAGTTAAAGAAACTCAAGGTTTGGGTCTAAATTAACCATCAGGGTTGCCAACTCTTGTTATTTTATTGTGAGTCTTGTGATATTTGATGTTTTGTTTTAAGTACCAGCTCCTGGAATCAAGTGATTTAGTGAGAGTCTCAGCTTTCATTTTAAACCAAAAGTAAGTTTCTAGCCCTCACGGTTGCAGATAAAAGCTGAAAAATGTGACTCACGTGTGTCCTAAAAGCTCAAAATCCATAAGGCAAATAAGAATTCAACATTTTTTTAAACTCACGATTTTAAGGCTAATCTCATGATGCTGGGGGGCCTGACTCATGATTTCAGAACTTCTGGGGCTGGCAATCTGGGGGCTGACACTGCACTTCTGTGGGGCAAATTCAGTCAGAGTGCAACTCTAGTGCCGGCCATGGAACTGCACCAGAAATGAATCTGGCCCTGCGTTTTTTAGGCCTTGTGGAGAACGTAATGCTGTTACTCTGTGTCCCAGCTGCTCCTCGCAAGGCTACAGCACTGCTCAGGGACACGTAGGATATTCTCTCTCAGCTGCAAAGCCGATTGGGCTGAGACTCAAAATCCCTGAAGGGTCGAGGGAGGAAGCTAACTGTGAGGGAGACATTTCTCATTCAAGTGCCAAATGCCTTTAAAAAATAAGACTCGAGATCAGGATTCAGAGTCAAAGAAGTGTTAAGGAAGAAGTCACCAGGGCATAGACCCCCGAACCTCTAAAGCAAAAAGTGTGGCAGTAACAAGCCATATGGCCAGGTTAAATAGCACCACGCAGGTCCTAGGCTGCCATTGCAACCCAGCCCTTGTTGTTTGTGTCGTTTGTAAACTCTTCCAGGTAGAGATCTCAGATCAGATTCTGTCTCCATTTACACTAGTGTGAACCTTCACGGTTCCATTGACGTCCACGGAGTTATAGCAGCGCAAATGAGATGAGAATCCAGGCCCGGGTCTAAGGGCTGAGCAGACGTGGGATGCAGTGAAGAAGCCAGCGAAGAAGCCAGTCCTGTTCTCTGGGAGCTGCAGGAGGGTCGTTAGTCTCAGAGGAAACTCAAAATGTGAAGGTAAAAGAGCAATCCTTTTTTAGTTTGTTTGTTTGTTTTTTTTTTACAACCAACAATTAGTTCTGTACCTCGCCTGAATGCAGTTTTGTTTATCAGCTTCTCTTCTCATTGTGTGCACATCTGCCAGCAAAATGTGCAATTTATTCAGCTCCTGAGACAGGAACAGGTGTTACTTGCCCTCAGAATAATACAGAGACGCTGACGTTAGATTTAGCTTCCAAAAACAATACCTAATGATGATGTTAATGAAGAGATGGCAGCAGACGTGGCTTTGGTGCCAGGATAATGGTCTCTTGCTACAATATCATATGCACCCAAACGAGTGCGAAGTGGGAGAACATTCTCTTTCCATGGCGGCCTGTTCTCCTGATGAGACTGCTGTTGATTAGAACAACTGCTCCTCAGTACAGGGACATGGGGTCGTCGACAGCACCAGACAGCCTGCTCAACCCCCCATGATAATTATACATAGCGATTAACAATGGAACAGCTTCTCTAACAGAAGATCTCAAAGCACTTTACAAACACTCATTATTCCTCACAACAGCTGTCTGATATGGTCAATGTGACTGGGGCCATTTTACCGAAGGGGAAGAACCAAGGCCCAGAGACTTACTCACGGGTCATCAGAAGGGGGCTGAACCCAGAAAATTCAGTACCAGAGCATGGAGCTCTACCACTTGAACTAACGGAGTAACTCCATCCAGTGGTAGCAGTAGTTGGCACTTATCCTGCAGTAGCCATGCTACTGGAGAGGAAGCAATGCACACGTCGCACGTAGGTGTAAGAAGTGGCAGAGTCTGGAACAGAACCCCAGAGTCCTAGCTTACTTTACCACCCACTTACTTTACACTTATTGATGCCATGTAGCCAACCTATAATTAGCACTGCCCTGATACGGAGTCATACGTGCTTTCTGTAAGCACCGTGATGGCCAAGCTGCCTACTGAGGAAAACAGAGAACAGGCTGTTTCTGCTCTTTAGCTAATCAGAAATCAACTTACTTGAAAGAGGACAGGCTATTTCAGAGCAGTAATTTCTCAGCCAGAGCAACAGAAAGAGCCCTTCACTCCTAGAACAGGAAGGAGATTGTATTACAGCGCCGCTGTGGAGATGAGGCACGGCCTTGTAGGTCACCCTGCCCTTGTTCCCTCCAGTGTATTCAAATTTAATATCAAGTCGATGCTGCAGTAGCACATTGCACCAGATCAAGACGCAGATTTCTTAGAAGTTTGCTGGACTTTTATGATTAAAAGGATCCTTTCAAGCTTGGCCTTGGCTTCAAATCTGACCTCCTTTTTTGTCTCTCTCTCTTTAACTATTTGCAAAGTCTGGGTAAGTTTTCAGCAGTCTCCTTTGCTATTCCTGTTCTTGTCAAGGTTAGCCCTCTGCCAAGGCACGTTAGTGCTCCCTTTCTCTCCCCCCGCCCCCCACCTTTTACTCCCTGTAATAGCCGGTATAATTGTGTATCGGTGACTGCTCCCACTTGCGCTGTGTTGCACGGTAATGGCCTCCCTGCAAGATGAATGCCAAGGCGAAGCCGTGGAGTTTATCAGCCAGAAACCTAGAGGCAGAGCTGAGGCATTCATCTGAAACGCTAGAGACACTGATCTTGTGACAGTGCCCTCCTGCAATGCTCCATTAGAATTGCCCCAAATTGGTTATGAATAGCTCAGGGACTCATTTGTCTGATGAACCTCCACGTGCAACCAACAGGGGGCATGTTAGGGAGACAGCATTGAAATGAATGGCCAGAGTCTCTCTCGCCTACTGCGGCACGGAGCTGAGGTTGCCCAGGTTAGGGACGAGCAATGGAAAATCTGCATCGCACCAGAAATGATCCCCAGCGTGTTGCCAGCAAGCCAGGGCTCTCTGCTGTGTTTTCAACGAGTTCCCATGTATGTGCTGGGACTCCCCAGAGCCAATAGCCATCTTTTTCTACCTGGCTGCCACTCGCCATTCATCCCTAAGCCAGCAGGACACTCCATCTTTCCCAGGGGCCAGCCCACAGCCGGTGAGCTTGCATGACAATTACATTGCTCACATTTGGGTGGGGGAGGGAGTGAGGAAGGTGAGCAACTTTCTGTGTCTGTGTCCCAGCGTCTCACCAATTAAAGGTCTGTGTCTGTTTCACCATATGCATCTATCTATCTGTCTATCCATCCATCCCCAGACATCCCCTCTATCTATCTACCTATGCCTTAGGTTTTGTACTGCCACCCGTCACCAGGAGCATCTTCCCAGTATAACAGGTTGGCAACGGCCAAGTCCCTAATGGAATTGAAGGCATCTCTGGCTCCTCTCCCCCTTCAGGTTGATGTCCTTGCACCTCTCCACAGTAACAGTAGCAAAAGCAAGCTTCCACCACTGCTGTACTGCTGATGTGCCCCACTCTGGCTTGGAAGGACCACAGGTAAGGGCGAGCAGGAAGCTCGATCCTTGGCCTCTCTGCTGAGCCTGCTGGTGACTTTCCGACATGGACACTTGTCCACTCGGGCCTAGCACATGACACCCCCAATCCATTTGCTACAGGCTGTCAGATGGCAAGGACTGTAGTCATCTGGGGCAGAGCCCCGCTGCTAGATTTGGAGGTGAGAGGGTTCCCATCCCATTCCTGGGTTGGCTCTCGGAGAGGCCCAGTTGCTCCTGCCATTCATCTCCAACAAAAGCGCTCCCTTCTGGGTCACAGAGACTCTGTTCTCAGCCAGGCCCGCTCCGCTTTCCTAGCGTCGTTATTGGAAGAGTCATCTGCGCGTGGAGCTTCGTCTCTGCTTCTTGGCCCGGAGTGTCAGGAAGTTTCTCCACCCAGTCCCTGGTGAGGGAGTTGCATTAATGGATGCTAATGTGCCTTCCGTCCCATTTATCTTCATTTGGTACCAGCCGGCAGGGGTCTGGGCCCAGAGCCAGGGGCTGGGCACTGATTCTTAATCACTCCCTGCCAGGCCCTGGTGAAGAAGCAGAGTGGAGCCGGAAGGATTCCTGGTTCCCGACAGTGTGCACTGGGAAATGGAGTCTTGATGACCCTGGAGAGAGTGGAGCGTGTATGCTAAGCAATCCTGCCCCCTCACATGTACGCCCTCCAGGCGTGTCACTCTGCTGCTCCAGCTAGGGCAAACACCGTCCTCCATTAACAGACAGCATTTCCGATATGCCAAGCGCCGGCCCAGCAGAGGCTGGATTCACCGCCTTGTGCTGCCACTGGGACTCTTTAAAATAAATAACATCTTCGCACGGGGAGCCAGGTAACCAGGGCCCCGTGTGTGCCAAGATGCTGCCTAAATTGGCTTGCAGAGCAGGACCCCGCCATCAAACCAAGACAGTCATGTTCCTGCCACCTTCCAGCTATGTGGCCTAGTGGATGGAGCACTGGACTGGGACTCTGGGGACTTGGGTCCTATGCCAGCTTTGCCACTGGCCCGCTGGGTGACCTTGGGCAAGTCGCTTTACTCCTCTGTGCCTCAGTTTCCCCATCTATAAAATGGGGAGAATGATAGTGACCTCCTCTGTCATGTGCTTTGAGATCAGTAGATGCGAAGTGCTGGGTCTTATTCGTATTTTGGATCTGTGTGGGACAGAGCGCATGTAACTGGCTGGGAAGGTCAGGGGATGCAGAGACTTGGGGAGGGGTGGGCGGTGGTTGCCTTTCTGGGCTCTCTGTCAGAGAAGAGCTCCTCTCCAGAGGGGCTTAGTCAGGGGGCTGGCTTTTCCCTGCTGCACTGCTCTTAAACTGAGCAGGGATGGGGCTTTGTAGGAGCCCAGGGTGTGCTCCTGCAAACACCTCCACTTCCTAAAGGCTTTAGCCCTACATAGGCTGGGCTCACACTGCCCAGAAGGGCATGTGGGGGATATGGCCATGCTCTCCGGACGTTCACCAGCTAAGGGCTGCTGACCAGCACTGGGTCATAGCCCTTACTCCAGGTGCAGCATACGCAGCTGCTCTGCACGCTCTCCCTACCACCCTTGGCAGCTGTGACAAGATCTCTGACCACCCCTGCTGGGCTGATCCCTCTCTGCCCTCACCCCTGGCACGGCGCAAGCTCTTGGGAGCCATGTCAGAGCCCTGAGCGTGTGACCTCATCTGCCCCTGGTTTCTGGGCAGTTTTAGCACGGGCAGATCAGTCCAACCTGGGGTACGTGGTTTGGGCCCACAGGGCTCGTCCCCAGCAGAGATCCTCTTGGGACTGCTCCGACAATGGGCACAGGCATTAGTGTGTGTCGCCCATTGGTTTTTCAGTCAACGTAGTTGGTTGTTGTTAACGTTGTTCCCTGGTTTTACGTCTGAGCTTTGCAAGATCTTTCTGCAGTGCCTGTCAAGTGTTCTCTCTGCAACTTGAGCTTCTCTGTTTTCTGCCTCAGAGGAAAAGAGAGAGCGCATCCATTCTGGAGAGCTTCTTACCGGTATTTACCGGGCGGTTTAATAAGTGAATGGGTCAGATGAGCATCCATCTGTCTTGGACCTTTCCCATTTCATTTTGTCTCACAGAAGAAGACATTACAGAAGGCAACAGAAGTCTCCCACATCAAAGCGTTTCTAAGACATGCCCTTTCTGGGCTTTTCTGAAGTAAGGACATTAATGCAGATTCCGTGATTTCTGGCCATGTTTTGGAAAAGTCTGCAGGGCCCTTGCATTTGCATGGCTCCTTCCATCTCTGCCTCCTGCCAGCGAAGGAAGTCCTGATCCCCTACTGATCTGTATCATTCACTGGGGCATAGGCTGGTGTCAACCTGGGCTGTGTGGTGCTGAATTTTCGGATGGACCGGAGGAAGTGCAGCATTGTGCACTTGATGGTTTGGTTGCTTTGAATTGCTTGAGACTTTTTTTTTTTTTGAATAATAAAAGATTCATGAGTCCAATTTCTGGGGTGGCAGTAAAGTGGCCTCGGGGTCGAAGACAGTTGACACAGTCCTACCGTCCCTGCTGCAGCTGGAGGGTCAAGACAGAGCTGATCAACAGCAGGGTTTTATTGTGTCCACTCCCAACAACGAGCAGTTCTTCTCCAGCTACGAAGGCAGAGCAGCACCCCAGCCAACGCTCTGGACGGGTGCATTTATTTGTAATGAAGGTAAATTAAGATGCAAATTAACCCTGGTCCTTGGTCTCCTGGCTAGTTGCCAATGAAGTGCATGATGGTGCAAAGTCTGGGCAACTGTGTGTAGAGCAATCATTGTCCTGCCTCTGTCCACCCTGTAGCTACAGCTTGTAGACCCAGTTCGCGCTGCCTGTTGAAATACAAGGGCCACATTCTGCAGTCGAAATTCTGAGGGACTCCATTGATTTCAGCGGAGTTATTCTAGGTGTACACCCGTGCTAGCGAAAGCAGAATCTGGCGTGGGGGCAGCTCCTTTGCATGCACCGGGGTTGCGTTTGTCTGGGCTGCAACGGGTGCTTTGGTTTGATTTCTATGAATTAACCTGCCTGGTCTCTTCCCTCCGGATACAGCCCCACGGCTTCCCAACTGAATGTCTCCTCGTGGTCTGCTGGAACGCCAGCACTGCGCCTTCAGACTGGAGCTGCTGGTGGGTAATTTCTGATTAAGGATTACTGTACCATCGGCTTCGGTTTGATTGCAGATGTTTTTAATTATATCGTATAAGATCGTATTATGTAATTGCATTTATCTGATTGAAGCCTTAATTGTAGGATTTCATAATGGTATGACTGGGTAAATATACCATTGCGTCTGTTGTCCCCCAATGAAAATTAGGTGCTTCGTGTCTTTATTGCATTATCCTGGAGAGAAGTTTAAATCTGGGAAAAAAGAGAGAGAGAGAAAGCAAAGCAAAGCAAATCTATTTAGATCCCTCTGAACGTGGGGCACCCCTCCCGCGCACGGCATTACCTTGCCGCAGCCTGCTGGCCCTGCGCTGTGCTCCTGCGGCCCCGCTGGCTGCCGGTCACGAGGAGCACCGCAGACACCCAGCCAGTCTCTCCCTGGCGGGGCGATGCCCTGCCCTCCCACGACGCCCACAACGCTGCCAGCTCTGGCAAAGGTCAGCCCCGCTTTCCCCACTGCCCGCCTCCTGGGGAAGAGCAGCCAGTCAGAGCTGCAGCAGGGAGCAAGGGACATGCCTTCTCCCCCAGCCACCAACACCCTTCCGGGGGGGGGGGGGCAAGGGGGGCGCAGGGGGGAGCAGAAAGAGCCCTTCAGCTCAGGGCGATTCTGCCCCCTCTAAAAGAAAAGGAGGACTTGTGGCACCTTAGAGACTAACACATTTATTTGAGCATGAGCTTTCGTGAGCTAGAGCTCACTGCATCGGACGCATACCGTGAGCAGTGCGGACAGGACATCACCTCTGCTTCCCCCCCAGCAACACCCAGCCTGGGGGGTGGGGGCAGGAGCTGCAGGAGCAGCAGGGGTGCTCAGGGACAGAACTGTAGAGGGATTTGGGAGCAGCACTAACTGCTGGGCAAGGAGAGGGGGAGATTTGGGGCTGAGAGTTTCTGCCAGGGGCCCAGACTCACTGCAAGGCACATGGGAGCCTGTCCCTGTGCCGGGGGGAGGTTAGCAGTCCTAGTGGCCAGTGGGGTGCAGGGCATGATGTTGGGTGGGTGGGGCAGAGCACCCATGGGGCAGGGAATGGGGCAGACCAGCCCCAAAGCCCCTCCCTGTATAGGCTGCAGCACTGAAGGGGTGGGGGCTCACAAGCCTCTCCTCCCCCGGGTGAGCCCCTGCTGGCCATTCCAGCCTGACGCATTGATGCCGGTGCCTTGGGACCCTTGTCATGAGGCCGTGTGAGGGGTCAGTGCATGGGACAGGCCTGGTGTCCCGGGCAGGCTGGGCCGGGGGTGGGGAAGGAACCTGGAGCAACAGTACTGGGCCTGAGCATGCTCCAAGGGCCAGGGGATCCTGCAGGACGTCTCTCCTTAAAACCAGAAAAAATAGAGAAAGGATAGTCCAGAAAATGGAAGGAGAGAAAGGGGCAGGAGATGGGGGCTCTTCGGCTTCCAGGAGGGTCTGGGCGTGCTCCATCCAGCTCCAGTGTCCACCACGGATGGGCGCAGTGCGGACGCTGGATGTGTCTGCTGAAATGATCACCAGTGAACTAGTTAACAGTGGTGCTACTCCAATGGTCATCATTAGGCTTCAGAGTTGGAAGGCGGCCGTTGGCACTTCCCAGAGCATTTTGCCAGCTGGGTGCAGACTCGGGCAGGCAGCCCTGCGTCAGCTCAGGTTCAGAGGTTTTCCCTCCCAGCCCCCAGGGCTAATAATGTAATGTGTAAAAAGCGACCCGCTGAGATTCTGTGGCCCTGGGTGGGTTTTCTCCAGGGAATACACAGGGCATGGATTGGGAGGCAAATCCACCGGCCTGATTCCCCACTCACACCAGGAGGGAGTCCAGTGGCGTTACCTGTGTAGAAAAGAGGAGAACAAGGCCCTCGATGTTTTACTTCTGCTTGGGTCTGATCAGCTGGTGGAGAGAGAATCCAGATGGTGAGCGCAAGGCTGAGTCCGACAGCAGCCCAGCCATGTGTCAGCTGTCGCTAATACTAGCTCCCCTCCATACAGCCCTCACCCCATCTCCCAGTCTGCCGGCTGGTGACTCTCCATTGACGGGAAGGCTTCAGTTTCCCAGGCTGGCAGGGAGCACTCTGAAAGGCAGCATATCCCCTCACCAGCGTTACCCTTTGGGTGTCGTCTATGCTGGGGCATTAGCAGGCCTGGGATCAGCCCCCTCAGCTCACCCCTGGCAAATGCTCCATCCCGGCCTTGGTCTCGCCACCCAGCCCTTGCTGGGCTGTATTCCAGCCCCAGGTGGGGGCTGGGCTGCTTCTCACAGTCTCTTCCTCCAATGCTGGGTCCAGCCCTGTGTTAAATGTCCCATCATCAAGGCCTCCCCTGTGGGAAACAGCCCCTCTGTTGATCAAATCCATCTCACCCTCAGGAAGTTTTCTGGACACGCCAACACTTAGGATTCCTGCTGAGAACGGCTGGCCAAGGGGGGAGGGAAGAGAGAGGCAAAGCAAATGCTCTTAAACCTCAGAAGAGTTTGGTGCTGGGCTTAGCGTTCGGGGCTCTGGTTCCAGGCAGTTCATCCTTCCCCCTGGCTGGAGGGGAGGAGAGGAACAAAAAGGAGGTCTAAACATCCCCAGGAACAGCAATCAGATCTGCATTCTCTGCCCCCCTCAGCTGACGGCCTGAACTGCCCTTCACCTTCGTGCAAAAATGCAAAAGACCATGTTTTCTGCAGTGATTTTTTTTGCAAGATTGATGTTGCAATTATCATTTTGGTACCAGTGGATGGTACAGTACATTACAGGTACAATTAAGGAACAGGAGGACGGGAAGCTCGTATGCCACCGGCTCAGAAGGTGGAAACTGCAATTAGACATAATGGAAGAGCTGAGCCAAAAATCCTCCTGATACATTCCCCCTATTATTGAGCCATCCTTGAGAGCCACAGCTTGCTCAGAGCTCAATTAGCTTTTAATAAATGAGTGAGGAAAAGCAACCTGAAATCGACGAGGGACTCAGGAGCTTTCTGAAAAAAACAAGCTAAAAGAAAACTAAAGCCTGGGGTCACGGAGCGATCTCTGCATCAGGTGATGTCTCAAGCATTGAACTTTGGAATCACTCCAGCTCCTGGGAGACGCGGATGCCCTTTGATGCACATCGCCCTTACCGTTAGCAAAAGGAACGGACCCAAACTTACAGCATTCTCCAGTAAGTAATCATTCTGTTCTGCACTGTGGGTGAAAATCCACCCTCCGGTATCATGGACCATTAATGGAGCATTTCTTTTTCAAGGGGAGGTTGTCAATAATCATAGCCAGATGCCCATCTCTGCACATCTTGGATTGTGATTTTTAGAAGGCCTCCTAAAAAAAAAAAAAAAAGTTCTTCCTTAAAGCCCACTCCTTCTGCTTAGTTCCCCAGTGCTGCTCATCTCTGGGATCCTGCCTGCTCTTGGCTCTGGTTGTCTGCGTAACTGTGTAACTATTAATTGCTACATGCATTGATGTGGTGCCCATCTGTATTTCTCCAGCTCCATTGTAAGCTCCTTGGGGCAGAGCCTTAGTTATGGGATGCACACCCCATCTGTAGCCAGCCCCAGCGCTGCGGTAATGCTGGTGGATCGGGCTGTTTTTCTGGCCAGTGCTGTTTGTTGTTTTGGCACCTGCCCTGGGCTCAGTTCCTGTGGGATCTGGCAGCCCACGCTGCACCATTCCAGGCAGCACTTCCTGAGCTCCAGGAGCTTGTGGGAGGAACAGATTTCTTCCCCTCCCCTCATCCCAGGAGACAGTCCCACCGCTGCAGGTTTATGTTCTGCATTGCCAGCAAGGACTGCGATTGCCTTGTTGTTTCCCTGTAAACAGAACTCTCCGTCCATGCCTGGGCTGAGCGGGCTCAGTTCAGAACCTAGCCAATCGCTGGGCCTGAAGGATGGAGACCGAGCTGCCCTGGGAACTTTGTACAGCAGGGCTGCTTTGTACTCAGACTGCCCCTTTCAGCCAAGGGTCTCAGAGCACTTCTCACATGTCTGTCACTCCAGCCTGCAGCTCCACATTGGGCCCAGCACCCTCTATCTCCATGCTGGGACACTGATGCAGCACTTGTAGATGCAATTCTTCAGTGACATCCTATAGCACATAGGTGCTCCTTGGAGGCCTCCCATCTAAGATGTGACCCAGCCCAAACTGGCTGCAAGGTAGGAGGGGTTCACAGGACCAGCAGGCAGTGGGCCTACTTGCCAGCGAGAAATCCTGCTTCCACAAATCCAGATGATTTTCACCCCTGGTAGTTGCAATGCCAATAAACAGGGTGCCCTGTCCTTTGCCTCTAGAATAGCAGTGTTACCAAATGCGTGGTGGGTTGCTTGGTCTGGTTTTCTGCTCTGCTGAGGATACAGCGTCAGGAGGACAGCCACTTTACGGGAGAAGGAGTGGAGCTGAAATGAATACAAAGGGAAGCTTTCTTCAGGACTCACTTTGTACGCTAAGGTCTGCGGGAGGCTTAGAATTCATTTGCACCCAGTGAAACTGTTATTTGGCTCTAAGCAGAATGGGCCAAGAAACCTTCTCCAGTCTACCAGTCTCATCCTTAGGCACATGTTGATGCCATCTCAGTGGGATCTGTGTCCTGGGCGTGGTTATAGTAATCTCAGCTGTTCCTGCTCAGGATTGTGGAAAGGGGCAAATGGGACATGTTAGAGCCGGCCTTTGTGTGGAAGGCCCAAATGGGGCCCCAGAGGGAATGGACTGTGGCCGGTCAACTTCAACTGAGTTGCACCCGCTTACTCCAGGGATGAAAGTGGCTCGGGTGCTTGATTGCATCAGCACACTGTGTTCAGAAGGGTATTGTCCTGGGAGCCAGGGATACATAGGAAGTTTCATGGTCATTATCAGGGCACTACAAAAATACTCCCCTGCAGGGAACCTGCTGGAAATTGGTCTGTTCATTGTGAAACCGATGCTGGCAAAAGAAACACCATGGCTCTGAAAGGCTAGCTCGGGCACTAGGTGCTGGCTGGAGAGGGTCCCACTTATTACCCTTTCTGGAGCGTATGCACAGATTCGATTTGCAAGACAGCTCTAGCACTGTGCAGGGAGTTCTAAAACTTGCCTAGGTTAGTGTTTCATCAGGCGCGCCTTTCAAACAATAAAAGTTCAAATCTATCCACCTACTCCCCGACCCACTCACCCTTCAGCCTGAGCTGTGCCGCTCTCAGAGCCAGCACGCTGGAATTTGTGAGCTTTTCCCATTTTTATTCTCAAACCTCTTTGAAATAATCATAGGGTTTTTGAGGGTGGAAAGAGGCGCTTATGTAAAATTAATATCTCCATTAATATCTGCACACAGCAAGATAATTGGAAAGCCTCTGTCATTATTGTAGGCCAAATTATTCCCAAGGAAAGTGCTAACAAAGTATTTTATACCCTGCTAGTGCATTAATGACAGGACGCCCATGTCCCAGCATGGTGGGAGGGGTTGCTGCACCGCCAGAGATGTAAAACCAAGGGCCTGACCATGTGCTGATTGCCCCAAGGCAGTTTTCATGGGAGCCAGGACGTTAGCCCTGCTGCCTCGGCCAGATTCCCGCTAGCGTAATTACAGTCTGCCGGCCTCAACTCCCCCTGCAGTTTCAACTGGATACAAAATTCTTCTTCACTTCCTATCCTAAACTGTTGGGTAGCATTCTTGCGTGCTGTTACAGCGGTCACTCTGCACAAGAGATGGCTGCATTTTAGCCGTGGCTGGAGAGATCCCTGAGCATAGTTCTGATAATCAGTTAGCAAGAGGTAAAACAGTGCTTTGAGATCTGACCACACAGAAAACCCTGGTGTCAAGAGGTTGGGTCATGGGTGTTCAGGCCTAGTGGGCAGAGCGAGGGTCAGAACCTGAGTCAGCGTCCAAATGCCAGAAGCAAGTGTTGAGGCAGAGTCCGAGCCAGGAGTCGGAGCCGAAGACTGGAACCAGAGTCTGGGCAGGCAGGAGCGAGGCTGGGACAGGGCTAGAGCGAGGCCAGGGGCAGGGTCTAGCCTGGAGCAAGACCAGGTGTGGGACAGGCTTAGCTCAAAAGCAAGGGGAGCAGCGGGAGATGTGGGTGTGGGCGTTGAGCATCCAGCAAGCCTCTGCTGCAGCTGGGTTTGAGAACAAGCTTCCTCAGCCAGTCAGGCAGGCGGTCCGTCAGGCCACGCAGCTGGTGCAGCCCAGTTGTGCTCACTAAGCTGGCTGGAGACAGAGCGGGCGCAGCTGCAGGACTTTATCCCTGACACCTGGTTGCTGGCTGGGATTAAGAGCAAAGAGATCTCTGGCTACCTGCCCCTCTCTCGCTGTCTGCCTAACCTGGCTGTTTTCTGTAGCACCTCTAGCCAGGGTATCTCAGTGTATTCAGTGGCATCAGGGATTCACTGGTGCTGTAGTTACTCATGCCTTCGTCACCTCTTGGCTGGCTCACTGCCCGGCAATGTACCAGGGCATGATGCTTCAGTGGCTAGGAAACTCCAGAATGCTGCAGCCCGGCTCCTCTGCGATGCTGGCTAGGGCGAACATGTCACACCTGCCGAGAACAGTGGGTCCAGTTCAAGGTCTTGGCCCATATCTTCAAGGCACTCCATGGCCTGGGCCCAGGATCCATGAAAGGTTGCCTGAACCGCAGGGATATGGACTGTGATTGATAACGTGGCTCCTCTGGCACAATTGAACTCTACAATAGGGTCACCAGACAGCAAGTGTGAAAAATTGGGACAGGGTAGGGCGTAATAGGTGCCTATATAAGACAAAGCCCCGAATATTGGGACTGTCCCTATCAAATCAGGACAGCTGATCACCCTACTCTATAATAAGGGTAAAGCTCATCTGATCAGGAGACTCAGCTTTCTCAGGGGGCTAATCCTACACTCTGGAATGAGCTCCCCCAGAAACTAAGAGCTATCACAAACCTCCCCATCTTCCGCTCAGAGTGCAAGGGTGTCTGCTTCAGCTGGCCTTCTCAGAGACTCAGAGTCTTTAAGGTCAGAAGGGATCATTATGATCGTCTAGTCTGACCTCCTGCACAATGCAGAATCTCACCCACCCACTCCTGTAACAAACCCCTAACCTATGTCTGAGCTACTGAAGTTCCTTCCTGTTTGCTCCCACTAGAGGATCTGAGCCAGATCTGAAGTGTGTTACAGGAGACAGTTCTCCCAGGTTGTGATACGGGTGACACGGAAGAGTTGCGATCGGTGCTCACTCTAAGAGGTTAATATAGTCATTTTGGAGTCCACCTTCTGTGCCACATTCATTGCACTGGAATAGGGACTTGCTGGAGGTGGCTGAATTCTAATGCCTCTCTCCAGCCTGATCTGCTACATACTGCAGCCGCCATGCAGGCTGAAGAGCCATGTGAGGAGTAGGTCTGATGTTGTCCTCCTGCAGTGCTATTTCATTGTATAATGTCACATCAGGCACACTCTAGACATCCCTACAGTAATACCGGCGTCATCGTCCCTGCCAGATCCCAGGGAGGGGCCTGATTTTGATGGGCAGTCTCTGCTGCTTTTGAGCTAGGGACTTGTAGGATGTTGGACAATCTCAAAAATGCCGTTGCAGGGAGCTGTGATGCAATTTGCATCCTGTGATGCATTTGCCCTGACGTCAGGATGCTATGTCCCATAAAGCAGAGATCCTGAATCCATGTGCTAGAGGATAGATGCCTGGGAGCCATCAGATGGAAAGCGTCCATTGGACTTGTCTTCTAGACATTTTGGCACAGGCCCAGAGGAGAGGACGATGCACTTTCTCCACAGCAATTAAAGGGAGGTTTCAGTTTTTGTTTGAGCTTTTTTTTTGGTCTTAATCCGTAACATGTGGTTCGTATGGTGTCTCCACACTAATAGGGTTAGGATTATTGGAATATGCACAAATCCAATGCCTGGCTGTCACGCTCCTCGGTGTGGTAAGGTGATTTCATTAGGATTTAGGTTTAGAGGGCAGAGTCTTTCTCTCTCACGCTCTCTCTTTTTGTAAATATTATTTTTATTCAATTACCTTAGCAATTCATGGAACTTCAAAGATGTTTCATCAGCACAAGCTAAATGCTGTAGGATTGCATTATTTAAAAAGGAAAAAGAAAAAAAAATCTAAGCTACTTCTTAATGGCATTACTGAAAGGGGCCTTTTAATTAAAAACAAAAAGTTAGGAACAAGTTCTATCCATAATTCAGTGCTTCTGTAGGTAATATCTGCTTGTGGTTCAATTTTAATATAGCTATGTATTATTAACGCTGTGATCTATATTATTCTAATCCAGTGAGGAGGGCTGAGCTGTCTCTACAGGTGGAGTGGTAAATATTTACATTCCATAATGCCTTTCAACTTGTCAGAGGGATCTGAGAGTGCTTTAAGTGTGACTCCAGGATTTATCATTAAAATTTTAAGTGTGAGTGTGATTAAAATTCAGAGGTGGTTGGGAGCGCGTGTGTCAAGAGGAGAGAGGGGACAAAGAGGTGCAACAAGGAGGAATTATGGCAGAATGGAAGGTGAAGGGAGAGGCAGAAAATATGGCAGGAAAAGCAACATGTAGCAGGAGAGAACTGCTGCCTTTCTCCGTTGTTCCCTGGGAGCAGCATGGCACTTGTTTTTAGACTCAAATGTACCTTTGTCCCGCAGACGGTAACTGGTGCCACTACGCTCCGGTCCAGATTGCGAAATTTCCAACCCAAGATTCCAGAAAGCTTTGTGCCTGCTGCAGAAAGGAGCTCTCTGGTGTTTGAAGAGCCCTGTGCTATTGTTTCTGGTAGTGTCCAGCGTTTTGGGTCATGCCTGGAAGACAAGCACCCTCATCACAAAAAATCACCATCCCTCCTGGTCCCAAGGGCCGGACCGGTTAGCAGCAAAAGCGGTGTCCAGATTTCAGGAAGATTTGCACGCTGGATACTCGTTGGGCACGAGACTTTTCTGACACCCTGGCCCTAACTGGCTCCCTTATTATCAGACTCATCAGAGAGGCCAGGATTGACCAAACCCAGCAAAGGGTGAGATGCATTGTGGGAAGCCTCTGTTAATACTGATGTTCTCCAGAGATGTCCATCCAGCCCATTCGGCTGCGCTAGGCAGCCTGGCTCACTGGCATCACCCGCTTGTGTTCGAAGATTGGGAGCTCCAGAGGCAGGAAAGGGGAGAGAAGGAGATGCACACAGTGAGCTAAGGCAGGGAAGGGGCTCAATGGGCATTGGGGATGCAGCATGAGCTGCACTGGACCAGCCGGATGGGAAGGAAGGCTCAGGTGAGAAGAAGAGGAATGGAGGTTTCCAATGAGGTCAGTGTGAAGCCGAGCGGTGGAGTAGTGCATCGGCGCCAACTTTGTGGGTGCTCCAGGGCTCAAGCACCCACTGAAAAAAATAGAGGTGCTCAGCACCCGCATGGCTGGATTAATCTTTTGTGGGCCCCAGCACCTGGACTGTGGCCCCGCCCCCACTCCACCTTCGCTCCGCCCCAAGGCCCCGCCCCTGCTTGGCCTCTTTCCCCCCGAGGCTCCGCCCCAAAGCCCAACCCCTTCTTGGCCTCTTTCCACCCCCCGCCCCTGTGGTCCTGTGTGCCGCTCACATGGGGAGAGGGGGTGGAGAGGAGCATCCACCGGCAAAACCAAAAGTCAGCACCTGTGGCGTAGCGTGTGGAAGAGGAAACAGAGGGACTTCCGTGGAGCCGGGGGGCTGGGGCTCTGGGGCCACTCAGCCACGTGGGAAGGGGTGATCCCTTCCGATGAGATGCCCAGACCCTGGCTGAGTGCATCCCGCAGAGTCGTTGCCGACTGGCCTTGCCAGCTTGCAGATCGGAAATACTGTTCTCCAGAGCCTGTGCGGCCTCCCCAGACGCCGAGGGGAGAAATCCTGACGTCTCTTCGCTCTTCCCAGCCCAGCTAGCCGACCCCCAGCTCAGCACCTCTGCACTGGGAGGCTCTTAGGGGAAACTGACCAGAAAGCTGGGTCATTATTTCCCCAAAGGGTCTAGTCAGATTTACCGTCAAACACAGGAGCCATGTGAGCCTCAGAGAGTACGTCTACACAGCCCGGCAGCAAGCTCCCACCCCAGAGACTAGGGCTGGAGCTTGGGTGCTGTAGCCCACCCCCCTCCCTAGGCTTCAGAGCCTGATCGCCCGAGTGAATCACAACATCAAAGCACTGTCTAGACACTGCTAGCATCAGCCCCGCTAGCCACCTCTATCGACCTGGGCTGGGAGGCTCGCTGATGTGGGCTGCATAGACTTATCACTAATGTCTCAGTGACTGCAGCCTCCCATTTGGGCCCCCACCCGCCCTAGATCACCCCCCGACCCCAAAGCCTCTTTGCTGAGACCGTCCCCTCTGGGCTGTGTGAGCAGAGGCCGGGGGTGGGGTGGGCTCTGCAAAAGGCAGACCCCTCTCTCCATCCCAGCCCTGGCCTGGGTCTGGGCTGGGGACTTGAATGTTCTCACTAGTGCAATAGTGGCTCATGCTGGCTGGCTGCCGGTGTGACCCGCACTGTGTTACCTCGCCCCGGTCTGAGCTACATTCAATGACCCGACACCGGCTCGCGCTCTGCTGCCCTGTCTACACGAGCGCCGCCTGCCATGGCTAGCTGCACCTGTGCTGGTGGAAAGAAGGGCAGGCGTTTCCCAGAAATGCAGCCCTGGTGGGGGTTCCTCCGGCTTGGCGGCTACTTGCACTGTGAGCTGGGAGGCTAGAGACAGGCTGAGCAGTCTGGCACCTTTCACCGGCACTAAATTCACACACACATTTTTAAAGGTTAATAGCTGGCCTGGAAGCATTTCCGCTTATTCCACTCTCCTTCTCTGGGGAGACAGGCAGCTGGGGGCTTTATTAGCTCCCCAGACTCAGGGGCTGATGCTGTTCCCTCTCTCTTTCCATAACACTGGTGTGGGTGAGATCAGACTGTGGCAGGGCCGACTCTAGATTTTTTGCCGCCCCAAGCAAATAAAATTTTGGCTGCCCCCCACCCCAGCCCTGGGCTCCCCCACTTCCTCCCTGCTGCCCCAGCCCTGGGCTCTCCCACCCCACCACCCGCACCCCCTGCTGCCCCAGCTCTGGGTCCCTCCCCGACTCTGCCCACTCCCTCCTTGCCTCCAGCCAGTCCGGTGCTGGCAGGGTTGGGGTAAGCAGCGGGGCTCCCGGGGTGCACCTCAGCCCGGGGTCCCTCCAGCCCGGGCTCCTGCCTCCAGGACCGGCCGGGAATCAGGAGGCCAGAGCTGGGGGGACCGCCCCAGCAGGGGGCTGAGGAGCCCGGGCAGGGCAGCCCCAGGGGGAGTGGCCGGCAGGGAGCGAAGCCCCGGAGAGCAGGACGCGAGCCCCGCACAGCAGTGCCCTGGGCACTGGTCCCCTCTATGGACCCGCTGCTGCTCCTGCTCCTAGCTGCCCTGCCACAGCCCCTGGGTGGCTCGGGCCACTTTGCCCAGCCCCGGCTGTGGCGCTGGGGGGTGGCCACCCTGCGGTACTTGCAGGCAGCTCCGTGCGCCCCACGGGGCGGCCCCCAGCCCGAGTGTCCCACGCTCCACGTGTCGGAGCCCGCCGGATGGCTCGGCCACGGCCGGCGGCGTGAACCCCAGCGGCCCCAGGGCACCCCCCTCGCTGCTGCTGCTGGACCCCAGTCCCGAGGCCAGCTTTGGCCACCCACTGGGGCTCTTCCACCTGGACTTTGGCATCAGCTTGGGGGCCGGGACAGCGTCTGCCTGGGTGAGCACCCGCACGGCCGGCCCCAAGCAAAAAAAAAAAAAAAAGGCCCGAATGCCGCCCCGGCAAATGTGCCTCCCCAAAGCACCTGCTTGCTTTGCTGGTGCCTAGAGCCGGCCCTGGGCTGTGGGGGGAAAACACTTCAGCGGTAGGGCAGCTGCCCCTGCGAGCTGCACGCAGAGCTCTCCGTGCAGGGTGAGACAGGGCCCTTCGCTCCAGCCGCAGCTCCCACCTCACAGAATTCCCAGCCCCCCGGGCTCCCTTTGCAGCATGGGTGAATGGATCCATGGCAGCTTCCCTGCAGCTCTGCTCTGGGGCGCGCAGGGCTTCAGCCCCCCCGGGAGCCGGAGCAATGGGGAAGGATGCGCTGTGTCAGCACAGGGCGGGGCTGTGTATGGAGTGGGATGTGCTCTCGGCGCGTGCTGGCTGCAGGGGAGCGGGCTGGCAGCGCTGCAGTAATAACTAATAAGCTGTTTCTCTTCTTAGCGCCTTTCGGCCAGAGTCCCGGCTGTGTAAGGCAGCAGAACTCCTCTGCAGTCATTGGCCGAGGCCCATTGGCACCAGCTGAGGCTCTGGCCATCCACCTCCGTCCACCAGCATCCCAACAAAATCGATGCGGCTTCGGGGGGTTGGCAAGGGAGTGGGGATGGTCTGTACCAAGGCCTGCTTTCATCACAGAACAGGCTGGCTCAGTGTCTGAGGTCTCCTCTGCAAGACACCCCTCACCCCCCCCCACACACACACAAAGTGCCTGGAGTGAGTGTTTCTCTCTCAGAAGGCCGAAGACGTGCAGAGCCTGCCTTGATGGGACTCTGTGTTCCCAGGACCCTGGGGGAAGGGGGTGTCAAAACCCTTGCAGCTATTAATCCAGACCTGTCAGGTCTGCAATTTGCTCAAGGTCAGCCTTTTGCACTTTACTGCTTTGCAGCATGATCTGATGGATAGAACAGGGACTGATGGGTTCTATTCTGAACTTTCTGAGTCACTGCCCCCTCCATGCCTCAGCTTCCCCATCTGTAAAATGGGGCTAATGATACCTCCCTTTGTAAAGCACTTGGAGGTCCTCCAGGGAATGGTGCAACATGAGGGCAATGTACTAATGGTTAGTTAGGCTTCAGTATACTAGAGCCATGTCCGTGTGGCATCCCTGCCTGGTGCTGGAAGAGCTTGGACCCACCATCATATCCAGCTGATGATAACCACAGTTCTGTGAGAGCATCTGAGCCAAGCCACTGCAAGGACAGTGTCTGGTAGAACAGCTAAGCTGGATCTTCCTGCAGGTCCCTCCCCATGGCGCCAAGCCCCAGATCCTATGATCTGGGCTGGGCGATGGGCTTTGCCTAAATACATGGACTGGTGGATCTGGGCGGGGCCAAGTGATGGAGGGGCTACAAGGCTAGGCTAAGCCACATCAGTCCCAGGCAAAATAATGGAATGGCTGATATGAGACTCGATTAATAAAGTCTTATCGGAGGGTAATAGAATTAATGCCAATCAACATGTGTTTATAGAAGATAGATCTTGTCAAACTAACTTGATATCATTTTCGATTACAAATGTGGTTGATCAAGGTCATAGTGTTGCTGTAATATACCCAGAGTTCTGTAAGGTGCTTGACTTCATACCTCCTGACATTTTGATTAAGAAACTAGAACAATTCAAAATTAACATGGCACACATTAATTGGATTAAAAACTGGCTAACTGATCAGTCACAATATGTAACTGCACATGTGGAATCATCGAATGGCAGTGTTTCTAGCGGCGTCCTGCAGGGATTGGATCTTGGCCATATGCCATTTCATACTTTTATCAGTGACCTGGAAGAAAACGTAAACTCAACACCGGTAACGTTTGCAGAGGACACAGATTGGGGGGAGTGAAAAATACTGAAGAGGACAGCTCAGTGATGCGGAGCGATCTAGATTGCTTGGTAAACTGAGCACAAGCAAACAAAATGCATTTTAATAGAGTCGATTGTAAAGACATTCATCTAGGAACAAAGGACTTGGCCCTACTGACAGGAGGGGGGAGGGTGGACTCTATCCTGGGAAGCAGTGACTCTGAAAAGGACTTGGAGATCATGCTGAACAAGAGCTCCCAGCACGTTTGTGGCCCAAAGGGCTCGTGTGAACTTTGGGTGTATAAGCAAGGGAATCTTGTGTGGGAGTAGCAAGGTCATATTACCTCTGAATTTGGCACTGGTGCGATGGCTGCTGGAACGCTGTGTCCAGTTCCTGCGTCCACAATTCAGGAAGATGGTTGATAAATTGGAGCGGGTTCAGAGAAGAGCCACAAGAACGATGAAAGGATTAGAAAACATGATTTATAGTGATAGTCTCAAGATGCTGACTGTTCACCTTCCCAAAGAGAAGTCTAAGGGGTAGCCATCCCAGTCTATAGTACCTACGTGTAGAACAGAAATTTGATAATAGAGGGTTCTTCAGTCCAGCACAGAAAGAACAAGATTCAGGGGCTGGATGTTGAAGCTGGATGAATTCAAACTAGAAAGAAGGTGTACATTTTAACGCAGAGGGAGGGGTTGGGGCTAATTAACCATTGGACCAACTTACCTGGGGGTGTGGTGGAGTCTCCAACATGGGCCATTTTTAAATCAAGTTGGGCTGTTTTTCTAAAAGACCTGCACTAGTTCAACCAGAAATTACTCCTGGGAAATCCCATGGCCTGGTTTAAATGGGAGGGGAGACTAGACGGTCAGGATGGTCCCTTCTAGCCAGGGCATCTCTGAAGCTGCCCCTTCCCAAGACTGCTGCGAGGCAGGATGTGCCAGTGGAAGGATCAGTGTTTGCAGCAGGCCTGCAGGATTGATCTGGACAGGAAGCTCTGCCTTCCCCAGGCCCACTGCGCTCATCCTGCTCTGCATCTTTATAGGGAGGTTTTTTACAAGGGACCTTTAAAGGCTGGTTTATGGGTCCTTTTACTACCTGTGTGTACAAGCCAGGGAGGGCAGGAGAAGTCTCCAGGGCCGGGTGTGCCAACAGCCCCAATAAACAGCCTTAAACCTCCCCTTGATCCTGTGCAGTTTGTAATTCAAACGAGCCCACTCAGAGCCACATGGTTTAGCTCTTCCCAAGGATGGTTTAGCTCTTCCCAGGGAGAGCTGCTGCCGCTGTGGCCCTGCGAGGCTGGCCAGAGCTGGATTGGGGTAGGTGCTTTGCTGGAGTCCCGCACCTGGCAGCACCTAGAGGGGGGAGTGGCAGGACAGGACCTGCCTCTCTTGTAATGAGGAGGCAGTGAGGGGCACAGGTAGAGAAGAAGGTAGAGAGGCAGGGAGAGAAAGTGACTTAGCCAAGGGCAGAGGGAGTTAGTATCATAGCAGGGATTAGAATGAGAAATTTCTGATTCTAAGGTTGCCAGTTTTGGCTGGATGTATTCCTGGCAGGTTTCATCACATGCCATAATCTTTAATTCCTGGAGACTCCAGGACAACCCTGGAGGTTTGGCAACCCTACTTGACTTCTAGTTTTTGGGTCAGGCCACTGGCCTATGCTTTGGCGAGCAGCCCGGGAGCTGTGGAATGAGGGTGGGTGGCAGGCTGGTTCTAATCCCTTCTGACTGGGTTGTTAGTACATGAACCATAGCAACTTTGGGTTCAGCCCCTTCCTTTCACACAGACTGCAGGGACAGACCTGGAAACCCCACTCCCCCTTTTATAATTTTCTTTGTTCATCTTTGTATCTTTGGTCTCATGGGAGTGCTGTGGAGAACACTGTTGTATTTAAAAGTAGTTTTCCTGTTCGTTTAAATCTGCAATGCATTGTGGGATTGGTCTTGGCTATATAATGGGGCTTTTGCACTCCACCCCTGGTTTGTGGGGCTGGTATGGGATGGTGAGGGAGGCTGATCCTGATCTGGGGGTTGCTTTGGTGAGGGAATGCACTTGAACAGAGCCTTGTGCCTGGCCCAGCCTGTTCTTGGGGTGCTTTTTGTCTTGTTTATACCCAGAGGAGCCGCTTGTAAAATCTGCCTCTCGCTGCCTTCCTAGGGGCTGGTTTCTGCAAGGAGGGTCCATGGCTCTGGGGCACTCTAGGGAGCTGGGCACTGCAGCTGGTGGGGGGAGATATGCTGGGCCTGAGGGGTGTCAGTGATGCAGAGGGGCGGTAGTGGGGCCTGGGCATTGGCAGAGTTGTGGAGGGGGAAGTTTACACAGCATCTAGTGACGTGCTTGGCCCTGGCAAGCCTCCCCGGACACACCCACTCCCCAGCTAGTGGCTCCAAACCCTCTCGGGGTCATGGCAGGCTGGGGCAGCCCTGTGATGTGCTGCTGGAGAGGAGGATCAGATACCTTGATGCAGACACCCTACAGCCTGCCCCTGCTGTGGATCTCCATAGCATGTGGCTCCAAACCCTCTCGGGGTCATGGCAGGCTGGGGCAGCCCTGTGATGTGCTGCTGGAGAGGAGGATCAGATACCTTGATGCAGACACCCTACAGCCTGCCCCTGCTGTGGATCTCCATAGCATGAGTCTCCCTGGCCTTTCCTACTTGGAGCACAGGGGAGTAGTGAGCAATGTATCCTCCGTGGCACTCATTTAAACCTGGGGGTTTGCCTTGCACTGCAGCATGGGTTATGGATCACCAGCTAGGATTGCCCAGGTATATCCCTGCTAATCAATTCCCTGCCCTTGCAGGGGCCTTGGGCATTGGTGACGCTTTGGTGTCTCCCATTCGCTGCCTGCGGCACACAGCAGCATAGTCTCCATAGTCTCCTGAAACGTTTTAAAGTATTTGGGCTCAAGAAAGGGGTAACTGGGGTGGGGAGAAGGAATTTTCTGGCCTGCGTTACACAGAAGGTCAGGCTAGGTGATCAGATGGTCCCTTCTGGCTTAGGAATTGATTAAAAGAACGGGACAGTTCCCGCCTCAGAGCTTTGGTTTCAGGCTCTCTTCCAACTCTGGCAAATGTCTTTGTGTCAGTTACACTTGCTTCACGGCTCTGCAAGCACAACAGCTAGAGATGGGCTTTCTCTGCTAAACTAAAGCGGAGAGCCTGGAGCCCTATTGAGGGGTACGTCTGTACCCCATGCCCCTTTGGGGGCACGTCCCATATACTGGGAAGTGCTGCGCTGCTCCAGGCACTCAATGCAGCCAGCCTCCTTTTTGGGGTTCTTTATTGCCTGCCTCCCTCAGCCCCCCTTCCCCTGATCACTCAGGGAAATGCCTAGAAATTCACACTAGCTCAATACATTGGCATCAACAAAGCAACGCCATTCCCACTGTGCCAGCCTGATGGTGGGCAAAGCCTCCCAGAGGCCATGCCAGCAGCCTGCCAGTGCATCAGCAATAGTCGGTGTGCATCGGGAGGGACGTGGCCCAGCCTGTGCCCCTCAGCCTGCCGCGGGAGCTGCCCTCCACTGTATCGGCTCCCAGGGTAGCCTGGTCTCCACGCTGCCAAGTTGCTCTTGCTTTCAAGGTTGCAAATATTTAGTGGTGGGACAGTTTAACCCCTTGTGTGATGGTTGGCAAGGTGCCACGTGCTTCCCGGGAAACCCTCGCTGGCCTGGCTGTGCGGTCAGGCAGGCCCGTGGCTGCAATGTGCAATGCTGGGGCCCAGAGCTGTGCAGACAGGAGCAGGGCTGGGTGCTGGGGATGGGCTGACAGAGCTCCCAGCAGATGCTGGACACTGTCCGGCCTTAGGTCTGGCTGCACCTCGGCGTATCGGTTTTGCGGGCTTCCTCTCAGCTGTCCCCAGCCCTCATGGGGATGTGGCTGTGCAGACGAGGCCCCCTCGGGGACTGCCCCTTCGCTCTCTAGGTCCAGCGCATGTGGAAGGGGAAGGCCATCGGGTGTGCTGTAGGGGACACGGGGGAGCCAAAGGCAGCCCCTGAGCTCGCTCCCCGAAACCCGCAGCTAGGACACTCAACTTGCTGTTCAACGAAGCACCCAGGCGGGGCTGTAATTCGTTAATTAGCAGCTAGCACCTTTTTGAATGATTTCACGCAGTTCCAGTCCCTGTTTTGATGTTTTATTCTTCATTAGCCTTTATTAACAAGCTGTGACCTGAGCCCACCGCAGTCTGTTAGCTCTCACCCTCCTGGCGCTTGCTCCACAGAACCTGCTTGGCCCTGTGCAGTGGCCCCTGCCCCCGGGACGGAGCCGCTGGGCCTGGGGACGAAGCTGCAGAGAGACACGGGGCCTGTTTTCATTAGCTGCCCTCCGGATCGGAGGGAGATGACGGAGACAGCCGCGGCGGGGACTGTGCAGCTCCTGCTGCTGGCGGTCAGGCCGTCGCCAGGCCTGTCCTACATGCAGGGGTCTTGGAGCACCGGTGTGTACTTAGCAAAATGCGCCTTTCACAGGATACCGCTCGCACGCACGGCTGCTGCACTTGGGCCTCCTTCCAGCGTGGAACACGCTAAGGCTCCAAAGGCTGCGGCTGGCTCCACGTGCGCCCTGGAAATGCAGCACCCGGAGAACCCTGGCTCTGAAGGGGATGATTGGAACTTCCTGACCCCAGGCCAGGAAACAGGCATGAGAAGGGGCTGCAGGGCAGCCTGGCTGGGTTCTGCAGCATTTGCTGTCTTTCCATACTAACGACAGTGTGCTGGGTGGGTCAGGGCAGCCACCAAATGTGCTCAGCTGGTGCAAGGGGATGTTGTCCTCCGGGCCCTGTCATTTCTCCCCCAGCCTCAATCCCTGATTTACTGACCCCTCCCTGCCTCCCACGCTCTTCCCCTGCAAGCCCACCACTGCCATCATAACAGCTAACCGGGGCTGGACGAGCTCCCTGTAGGGCTCCTCCTCAATTGCCCAGTGGGGTCAGCACTGAGGTACTGGGTGATAGGAGCTGCCAACTGGGGCTGCTTTTGCAGGGTTTCCTTGAAGTGAACTGGTGCCTGCGTGGCTCCCAATCTCCCTCAGACAAACATTAAAACCAGTTGAGATTGACCCCCCCCCTTAACCCAGCCATCCTTGCTGCTCGGCGACGCCCGCTAACAAAAACAAATTAACTTGTATAAGCATTAATTTCCCAGCATACATACATCCCGGCTTCATAATGATGGAGCTCCCCGGGGCCAGGGGCTTTGGCACATTGTAATGAGGCGCACACATGCCGTAGTAAAAGTACTTCTAATAGGATTTATTTACTGTAATTGTGATTCGAGGCACAGTGCCATGAGCGGGAGAGCTGCCGGCCGCTGGCGGGCCCGGCAAGGAAGGGGCACGTTAAGTAGAGGGTGACGAGCTTAGAGAACTACGGCAACCAAAATGGAGAGCGTCTCCAAAGCCAGGATTCTGCTGGAGTGGGAAATTGAGAGGGCTCCCGTCAGGGTCAATGGAGGAAGGGAGTGAGTGGGGGGCTTCTCCTGGGGGAGCTGCTGGGCCTGGCTTGCTGGGAGTCTCACCTCAGAAAGGCAATGGGGCTCTGGCCAGGAGCCAGGTTCTGCCCCCGTTACTGCCTCTCGGGCCGACTCTAGGTTTTTTGCCGCCCCAAGCTGAGGTGGGGCTGGGGCTCGCTGGCAGCGGAGAGAGTGATGTCCCCTTCTCCCAGCGCCTGCAGGGGCTTTCCCCGCTCCCCCGCCCGGCCGCGCAGAGAAGCCCCGAGATAAGGGGTGGCCCAAGGCAGCGCAGCAGCCGGTGCGCAGACGAGGTGGTGCAGCCCCGGCTCCCCGGCAGGACTCGCCCTCAGGAGCTCAGCATCCCGGGGCCGGGGCTTCCCCTTCCTGCTGCAGCCAGGGGCGCGGCGCCCTCGCCCTGTCTACGTGGCGCAGCTCCGAGAGCGCAACTGCCCCCCCAAAAGGGACGGCCGGAACGCCGCCCCTGGAAATGTGCCACCCCAAGCACGTGCTTGCTTTGCTGGCGCCTAGAGCCGGTCCGGGCTGCCGCTGGGTAGCACCTGACCCTGCGAGCTGGGAGGAGGGGTCTGGCCCGTGGGACTCTGCCTGGCTGTCTGCTGTCGTTCGGGTCAGTGCCCTGAGGCCGTGTGCCCCTTACGGACCCCCGAGGACTTCATCGCGATTGCACACGGCTCAGCGCTGGGGTGCCCGCGGCTGGCTCCGCGGCGCCGGGACAGGCTCTCTGCGCTGACTGTGCCAGGGAAGTAGAGGCACAAGCCTGGCCCAGCGAGCTGCCTCCTGGGCTGGTGGCCCCGGACACATGAGTGAGCTGCTGCTGGGGCTGTGTTCCCGCTGCCACGTTAGGGCAGGGAGGGAAGGTGGGTTGCAAAGAGCTGCCCGGTGCTAGCAGCTCCTGTGCGGTGGAGAGGGCGAGGGGGATCCAGAGCCATGCAGCTCCTCCCCCTGCTCTTTAGTCTCCCAACCAGCCTAAGCTTTCCTCCCCCCGGCTGGGAGAGGCTCGTGCTGCATCCAAGCCTCTCCGCTCTGGATCCCCTACCTGGACCGACTCTCGTGCTGCTGCCAGTCTGTTCTGGGCTGGGCTGGAGCCCAGTCTAGGGCCTTTTGGCCCTTCCACGTCTGGGACAAATCACAGGCGGTCCCAGCCCTCCAGACGCTCCATGCTGGGGCCCAGGGCGGAGCCAGGTCGGCACAGAGCCGTGGTGCTGGCTGGAAGGGCAGCTCATTGCCTTAGTGCTCACAGGTGCCAGGTCTGGAAGCAGAGTGTTTGCTGCCTTATTCCCCCCGCCCCCAGTTATGGAGCCTGGCCCCGCCACTGGCTGGGGAAGGGGAGCTCACGGTCTTCCTCCTGCTTGACCTGCCAGGGGAACAGAGGCCAGGTGCTCCCAACATTTAACAGAGGCCAGGCTGCAAGTGGTGTCAGCCACTCGGCACCATGGAGACGGCCCAGGTGCACGAAAGGAAGAACCCGACCCAACCCCCGGTTTGTTTTTTCTTTAAAACCCCAGCTGGGTGTCTCCACCGCCAGTGAAATGGGAAAGGAGAGCTGGGGAGAAAATGAAATGCCTTCTTTATTTAACTGGTTCTCACTCCATTTGCTCTACCCGGGCTTGGAGAAGCAGAGCTAACAAGGTGCTGATTGACTCTCTCTGGAACACTAAATATTACAGTGCGGCAGCCACTCCGATGAGCCCCATTAAGCCTCTTCAATGTGATGAAGGGGAATTTGCATAAAGACGGCATTGTTCCACCCCTCTAGGCACCAAATGAGTCTCTCTTCCAAGGAGAGGAGCCTCTCATTTCCTAGCGGAGGTGTCAAATTAATTCTGTCGGAGGTCTGCTCACCTGTGATTTCATTAAGGGAAAGGTGAAAGGGGAGAAATACAATTCAAATGAGATAATTAAAATCTCCGATTAGCAATTACACACAGAGCGGTGTCCTGAAAGCGGCTGCGTGCGGAGCGAACACGGGGCCTGGCCTTTATTAAAGCTCACACATGTAGACTGGGGCAGGGAGGGAGTGGGACAGGTCCTGGGCCTGTTTGCAAGTTAGTTGGCCTGAAACTTGTGTTGATTGTAACACGGTACAAACCCCGGTATCTCTCTGGGAGCGTATCCAAGAGCTCCCATAACAAGCCAGCCCTCAATGCCCTGATCGGCCTATTCTGTGCACTTTATAGCTCTCGGCTGGAGTCGGGTCTGTAAAGCCTTGTATGGGCAAGGGATCTAGAGTTCCTTTGGCTTTACAATGGGCCTAGGACTCCACCAGCTCCCTGGGGCAGACACCAGTTGCCGGCAGAGGGAAGTCCTTCAAACAAAAAGCGGAGCCAGATTTAGGTTCCTGGAGGGGGCAGAGGAGGTTCATGGTGATGGACATTCCCAGCGGGATGGGGCAGCACTGGGTGGAGCAGTGGTGGTTACTCTCTGTCTTGTCTAGGAGATGTGCCATGACCCACGCCTAGAATATTTGGTGAAACAAGCTGGTGGGAGACCTCTCTTGGCTGACAGTGCCCAAGGGTGGTTTGCCCACTGCTTTTTGCTTGTGAGACATCAGCCAGAGTTGGGAGTTGGGCCTCGGCAGGAGATCCCAGACCTGCTTGGATGCAGGAATGTTACCAAGGGCTGCTCTTGCCTAGCTCACTGGTTAAGTGTCCAGTTCAGTGCTCCATTAGTGCATCAGTGTCACACGAGCTTGTGTGAGGGGCTGCCCTTCATCCCGTGCAGTTCCAATGACCCTGTAGAAGCCGTTTGCAGCAGGATCCCAGGCTCTGTCAGTTCCAGGGACGTGCCATCCTGCATGATTTTCCATGTAATTTATTCAAGATGATGGTTTATGCAGGGTGTAATTCGCTGATTAAAAGGGTCCTTAACATCAGTTATAAAAGCAAATTATCCCATTGCTTGTGGCATCTGGAGTGAAGGATTTTGCACATTCCACATCCACTTCAGACGGAACGTTAATGGTCCGTTCAGAGCCCCGTTCTGCGGAGCGGAGTCAGGCACGCCTCCTCTTCAAGGTCACATTTGCACATTGTCTGGGGCTCTCTGGGCTCGAGACTCCGGCTTTGGATCCAGATCCAAATGGCTCCTGTGTCTGAGGCTCTTTGGCCCCAAGGTATCAGAGGAGAGAGCCAGCTGCAGAGTTGAGATCCAGACCCACTCCATGCGGATGACTTTCCGGAGCCCGGGGCCATTGCATACCCACCTCTGCTGGTATTGTTCCAGCATGAGTCCATTGCCCTGGGAATACACAGGGGCAGCATGTCTGATCCTTCTCCCCAAACACCCCAGCGGTTACGTAGCACCAGTGCAACGCTGTCTGGGGCCGTGCTGTGTCTCCTGCCGTAAGGAGGCGAGGCCGGGTCACTAACTGAGGGAGATGTCTAAGGGACACGAGGTGCTGCACCACTTGGGGAGTCCTTACTGAACCAATACCCAGGCATGACCTTAGGGCCACAACAGCATGGCCTCTTGTGGATAAGCCATAAAACCATGGTCCTGACCACTTGTGGTCATTAAAGACCCCCTGGGAGGTTTTGCAAGCGCGCAGGGCTATTGACCTGGATGCCCTAAGGAAATTGGATAATTGCATTCTCCTGAACTAACGACCCCCCCGCCCCCGGCAGTTTCAAATGCACAATGGGATTCTTCTTCACTCACTTCCTACGCCGCAGTGGAGCCTTGCAGTGCGCTCTGAAATGGCTGCGGTGATCCAGCCCAGCGGGGGGTGAGGCCCACGGTGTTTTGTTACCAGTTTAAATGTGCCAAGGATGAGCGGCTGTGGGAGAAATTCCAGAAAGGCAGGAAGTTCCTACCAGGGGTAATATGATCAGATGGTCTCCCAAAAGGCATTTGCTTCTGCGAGGCTGGCCAGGCTGTGGGCAGACGCCAAGTCGGTGGCACATTATTGGCATTTGCCCAGGCAGACAGAGGTGCTCACAAGTGCGATTATGTTGATGCTGAAAGTCGGGCCTATCAATGCAGTACACAGGGAAGTGGGGCTGGGAGAAACCTTGCCCAGCAATGCCAACATCATGGAATCGGCAGCACTGAAAGGCACAGCTGCTGTGGCCATCCAGGCCGGGTCCTGGGCAGGAGTCGCTCCATATTGGCCTTCAGCCTCAGGCAGGGCAATGGGTTTCCACACCATGATTCCTGAGCTGGTGGGGTTTCTCCTGTGGTTAAGGAATTTCTGTAACCCCAGACACACCAGTGGAAGGTCTCCTAAAATCCGCAGTCCACCCTGGTCCCGTCAGCTGGCTCAAAAGGTGGTGTCGCATCCCGCTGCTGCGGAGGGTGGAGACGTAACCCGTGCATCTCCGGCCTGGTTTGCATGGTGTGGCTGTGATTCACAAGCCCTGCATTTGCATGGAGTGCGGCAGAGCTCAGCCACAGGGTCCCCGGAGAAGAATGTTAGAAATTTGGGATGCAAATCTCTGAACAGGAAGGCCACTCAATATTCTCTGTATGCAGACGGGTGAGGGAGGGGCTGCTCCGCCTTTGCCGGCTGGGACGCAGGTGGCGGGTCTGTTCCAAGGCTCTCAGCTCGAGCTGGGCTTTGGAGCTGGGAATCCTTGGTTCTATTGCTGGGTCTCTGGGTCTCCCTCTCCTTCTCTTAGATAATGGAGATAATGGTTCCCTGCCTAGTTCTGGGAGGCTCCATTAATGTGTGCAAAGCATGGGGAGACTGGTGACTGGTGTGCCAAGAGAGCACAATGATTCTTATTACTCCCGGCTCCTCTTAGCCCCGGGACATTGGGGAAGTTGCAGGCCCTGGCAGCCTGCACGTTCTGTTCCTGGAATACTTATGTCCACGGGGTGAGAGTGAGTCAATTAAACCCACTGGCCCAGCCCCTCAGGCGGCATGTGTTGCCCCATTGAGAGCACTGAAAGAGGTCGGGGGAAGTTGTTGACTCAGTAGCACGACTCCCATCTACACCAGCTGAGGATCTGAGCCTTGAGCATCGGGACGCTTAGCTGGACTTCCCCTTCCATGGCTGAGCTGTTCCCTTGGAAGCCTGTGTTTGCTGGATTGGGCCCGTCTCACTGCTTGGGAAATGTTGGCAAATGGGTCGTGCTTTGCTCACTAAGCTGTTTGTTCTTTATAATTGTTCAAACAGTTTTCAGCAGGCGAGTTGGGCCCAGTAGCAGTGAGAGACTCTTGCTGGATCCTCAGACTGCATGGCTGGTCACCCAAGTCACGTTGCATGGCTTCTCCTTCCTAAATAGATGTTGCCTCCTTTATAAACAGGAAAACCACCTCCAGCAATCACTGGGGCATTAAATCTTCAAGGGAGAGGGAAGGTCGGGGCTGGGGTGCATGGGAGTGAGAGAGAGACCTGATACATTCAGGGATTTAAAATCTTTGCCTGTCCTTTTTTTGCACTGGAGAGAGCATTAGAGTTGGCTACATGTGTGGACCCCTTATTTAAAAATTTCTGGGTCCGTCCCTGATGGAGGGGCGGGGAGAGAAAGAGGAAAAGCCCATTACATTGCCTGGCTAGCAGATTTACTTGCACTGGCCCCTTGGCCCCTGCCCACAGGGTAGTTGTGGGTGTATGCAATACGCCAGGTGAGTGTTGCCCATGGGGCATGCCCATTTGCACATGAATACATTAAATGGTGCATGAAGACAAGATGCTTGCCACATACGTGCAAAAATGCTGCTTGCACAAGTGTTTGCAGAGCAGCACACCATAAAAAGTGTCCGAGTCCTGTCAGCTCGCCCTGCGCATCAGGGTAGCAGACGTCTTCCGGACACGTTTCCACGGCCCCCACCTCGGCTTTTGCAATTGTCCCATCGTGCACCGTAACCTGTTGCTCCAAAGTGCTGAATGGCAAGTGGGGCCAATGAACGCAGCTCCAAGCTAGGATGACTGCAAACCTGTCCCTGTGCCAGCAGCCTGGGCTGGACACTTTTCCATCTGCTTCCATTATTGGAACTGCCCCAACCCACTAAAAAGTCCCATGAGGAGGGAGCAGAGCTGGGAGAGTTTTCTCACTCTCACTTCATCGTTGTTGCTAGGGAAACCTTTTCCCTGGATCTTGTATTTAACATGTCTGTGTTCACAGGGCCGCACGTCTATCTCTCAGAAACTTCTTAAAAGCATGAGATGGGGAGCAGACAGAGGCTGGGAGGGAAGGGGGGAGGATGAAGCGTTGGGGAACTTTGTCAATTTGGAGTGTATGTTCCTTCGGTCCTTGTTATACAGGGCTGTTTGTTCTGTTGCTGCACGTTCTCTGTGAACAGAGGGTGGTTGGGTGTATGGCCAGAGGTGGGGGCTAGGTCTCTGTCCCCCTTTATCTCTCCCTTTCTGTTCCCTTTCACTCACTTTCTCATTGTCTCTGTAGTTTAAATCATTTGCCTGAGAGAAGCCTCTCTGTCTCTCTCTGCTTCGGTATTGCCTTCACCGTGTGTCATTATTTACATCAGCACAAGGTGGATGTCAAATGCTTCCCACTCAGAATTCTGCGCTCGCATAGCTGGGGCTGCTTCACACCCTCAGAGCAAAATGGGTCTGGTCCAAGTCCTGCCACTGGAAACAACTTCACATCTTTGTTGTGATTTAATTTTTTCCCCAACTGTAAGTATTCGATAGTCCTTTCCTTTCTTTCCTCACACTGCCAGCCCTAATCCACCTATCGTGAATCCCTCAGTGGGATTACACATCCCATTCAAGGTGCTTGTCCTCACCTCCAATGCCCTGCACAGAACCAATCAGGGGAGAGAATCATACCATGTGATGGACATCCAAACTAATCAAATGGCTCGGATTTAGAATATAGACTAGTTGCAGCAAACTGCTGAAGAACTAGCTACAGACTAAGAATTATCCGCAGAGATTGTTCAGGGAAGAATGTCGTGTAACCAGTGAAGTTGAGAAAATCGCTAATAGGCAATTGACAAACAGGAAAAAAAAGCAAAATGTCTCTTTCACTTTGAATTCTCCACCCAGCTCTAAGCCAACCCACCTAGTATAGTCCATAGATTCATAGATTTTAAGGTCCGAAGAGACTGATCTATTCTGATCTGCATACCACATACCATAGAATTTCACTCAGTAATTCCTGCATCAAGCGTCTGGCTGAGTTACAGTGTATCGTCTAGCAAGACACGCAATCTTGATTTAAAGCCTTTGATATCTGGAGAATCCACCATCTCCTTTTCTAGGGGTGGAAATACAGATCCTCAGACCTATATTTGTTTTTCAAAAGGCCCAAATTCTGCATGATGTGAAGTTTGGAACATCAGTATAGGAACCAAAAGAATTGTTAAACTGGTATTAGTCCATTACTAGATGGACATGGTACAATTATCAATAATAATGCAGAAAAGGCAGAAGTGTTCAATAAATATTTCTGTTCTGTTTAGGGGAAAAAAACAGATGACATAGTCTCATCAGATGGGATGATAACACTATTCCATTCCACTAGTATCCCTGGAGGATGTTGAACAGAAGTTACTGAAGTTAGATGTTTCTAAATCAGCAGGTCCAGATAACTTGCACCTAAGAGTTTTACAAGAGCTGGCTGAGAAGCTCACTGGACTGTTCATGTTGATTTTCAATAAATTTTGGAGTACTGGGGAAGTCCCAGAATACTGAAAAAAAGCTAATGTTGTGCCAATTTTTACAAAGGGTAAACAGGATGACCCGGGTAATTATAGGCCTGTCAGCCTGGCATCGATCTCACACAAGACAAAGGAGCAGCTGATACAGGACTTGATTATTAAAGAACTAAAGGAAGGCAATGTAATTAATGCACATCAACATGAGTTTATGGAAAATAGATCCTATCAAACTAACTTGATATCTTTTTTTTATGAGATTACAAGTTTGGTTAACAAAGGTAACAATGTTGACATAATATACTTAGACTTCTTTAAGGCATTTGACTTGGTCCCACACGACATTTTGATTAAAAAACTAGAACGATATAAAATGAATGTGGCACACATTACATGGATTAAAAACTGGCTAACTGATAAATCTCATATGTAATAGTAAAAAGGGAATCATCATCTAGCAGGCATGTTTCCAGTGGGGTCCCACAGGGTTTGGTTCTTGGTCCTACACTATTTAGCATTTTTATCAATGACCTGGAAGAAAACATGAAATCATCGCTGATCAAGTTTGCAGATGACACAAAAATTGGAGTGGTAAATAATGAAGAGGACAGGTCACTGATGAGTGATATTGATTGCTTTATAAACTGGGTGCAAGGAAACAATATGTGTTTGAGTACGGCTAAATGTAAATATATACATTTAGGAATAAATAATATTGGCCACACTTACAGGATGGGGGACTCTATCCTGGGAAGCAGTGACTCTGAAAAAGAGGTGTATAGTCGATAATCAGCTGAACATGAGCTCCCACTGCGATGTTATGGCCAAAAGAACTAATGCCATCCTGGGATTCAAAACCAGGGGAAGCTCAAATAGGAATAGAGAGGTTATTTTATCACTGTATTTGGCACTTGGGTGACCGCTGCTGGAATACTGTGTCCGGTTCTTGTGCCCACAATTCAAGCAGGATGTTGCTAAATTGGAGAGGGTTCAGAGAGGAGCCATGAGAATGATTAAAGGATTAGAAAACCTGCCTTATAATGATGGACTGAAGGAGCTCAATCTATTTAGCTTAAAAAAGAGAAGGTTAAGGGGTGACTTGATCACAGTCTACACAGGGAACATAAATTTAATAATGGATTCTTCAATCTAGAGAAAGGCATAACAAGATCCAGCGGCTGGAAGTTAAAGCTAGACAAATTCAGACTGGAACTAAGGCATAAATCTTTAATGGTGAGAATAATTAACCACTAGAACAAATTACCAAGGGTTGCGGTGGATTCTCCATCACCAACAATTTTTAAATTGAGATTGGATTTTTTTTCTAAAAGCTCTGCTCTGGGAATTATTTTGGGGCAGGTCTCTGGCCTGAGTTATGCAGGAGGTCAGACTGGATGATCGTAATAGTCCCTTCTGACCTTGGAATCTATGTTCTTTTTACCTGAACTGAAATTAATTTAGGCCCCAATTCTGCAGCCACATTTGCACTGGTACAGATTTGATTCCAAGACAAGGGCCATATATTGTAAGTTCTTTGAAGCACGGCCCCTCTCTCTGTCTGTGTTATGCTCAGAACACTGTCAGCACTCAATAATAACTGCTGCAAAAAATTAGTTCCCGTAATTAGAAAGCTGAATCTTCTGCATTGATTTGTGGCTGGCTTTTGATTCTGCAGGAATTTATTCCCTTGGCGAGAGCTCTTGCTATAGAAATCAAGGAATTATTGATGGGCTTGAACTCTCTGGTAACCCTCTTTGCTGAAGTGTTTCATTGGATCCATTTGTGTGATTCTTGTCAGCTGTGAGAGAAGAATGGGAGGGGAAGTTTGGACATTTCGACTGAATTCTGCTTTCCGTTACACTTGTGTCCATCCCAGTGACGTCTGTGGATTTACACCAGTATAACTGGGAGTCGGATTTTGGCCCTTTCGTCTGTAAAGAATTTAGATACTAATGGAAATCTGGTGACTTACGAAGGGGACGGATGCTCATGATGGTCTGGGACTCAGGAGACCTGGGTTTAATTCTCAGTTCTGCCACAGCCTCCCTGTGTGAGCCTGGGCCAGTCACTTCATCCCTCTGGGGCTCAGCTCCCCAGCTGGAACATTGGGATATTGCTTCTCTGGGTGTCTTTAGGTGAGCTCTGGGGTGGGGACAGTCTGTTCCTCTGCACCTGTGCAGGGCTGGGCTGGAGAAATGCTGCATGTGTTACACAGCAGAGGCTCTTGCTCAGCCCGTGTTTGCTTGGCAGATCATTTCTGGCACACTGCTCACCCCACCTTTTAGCCTGGCTCCTCCTCACCTCATTCCTACAACTGAGCCATACAGGTGCATGCTCCTGAACGATCCAGCACTCTCCACGGTGACCTGTGCTTCACCTGAAGTTTGCTATTTCCCTGACAAACTCCTTTTTGTTTTCGCGGAGCTAGACACATTCATTAACATCTCTGAGCCAGTTACACGGCCTGCTCTGGATCCCTTGATGCAAAATCCTCCTGGGTTGGGAATTGCATTGAATACCTGATGGGATTTACAGATGGAGGCTGATAGGAAACAACTGCTCTAGTCATACCTTGTGTATGGCTCACTGGCTATCTGATGACCATTGCTTGCCATACAATAGGTCTGAGTCATGGGATCATGCAGTGGAAATCAGAGAATCATAGGACTGGAGGGGCTCTCAAGAGGTCATCTAGTCCAGTCCCCTGCACTCATGACAGGACTAAGTATTATCTAGATTATCCCTGACAGGTGTTTGTCTAACCTGCTCTTAAAAATCTCCAGTGATGGAGATTCCACAATCTACCTGGGCATACCAAATGCCAGCCCCAATTTCCTTGCCAGGTTTCGCGTCTGGGAATTTTGTAAATGTTTCCTACAGATGTTGATAGCACAAGTGACTTACTCAATCTATTGAATGTTTCAGGCATCCAGCTGGGGAAACGCCATCATGAGAAGTAGGTGACCAACCGCAAGTGGTAGATGACGTATCATAAATAGTCAGCGCCCCAAAAAGGAGCTAATCAGAGGCCTCTTAGCTGAAATCTGTTTGCATAAGCAATTGTGTGATGTTTTTGAATAATAGGCCAATTGCAGAGGCTATTCCTGGAGAGCTGGTGAACAGAACAGGTGTTCATCGTGACTAGCTTGCCCTGCTCTAGTCCCAGGTTATTACAAGTACTCAGATTTGATACTGAGGTTCCTCAACATATTGATACACACACTGCAGGAGTATTCGCGTGGTAGCCATTAAACTTGCCCCAGCATTCATGGGGGCTGTATGTAAAACCTGGGATGGATTCTTTGGGGCCTGCTTTCTTCTCTGAAGAGACCGGCCCCAGAACATTACACTTCATAACCCATGTAAGAAAAAGGAGCCAACTTGCTGGTACATATTGTTCGCCATTCTCTCCCTAACCTCACTAATCTGCGGGCAATGCAAGGGCCTCTGGGACTGCAGAGATAATGAAGTTATCATTGCTGTCCTGTTTCAGTCCCAAACAAAGCCAGGGGCCCTGAAGCCTTTGCATTGTTCTGCAGGCAACAGGCTGCAATTTACTGGCTCCAGATGTGGTCGTTAGTGCTAATTTATGCTGGATTTGCACACTTTACAGATGTGCCAGGATCCTTTGTTCCCTTATCCAGATCATGCAGCAAATAAATCCATGACAACTCTGTGGCTGCTTTATTGTTCCGTAGCTTTTCTCCAGCGTTTCATCCTAGTAGCTCAACAGCTCAAGTTCTGGGTTTTTCTTCACCCTCTGTCCCTCCCGGTCTCTCCCATTCTCACTCTTCATTCCTCTAGCAACGGCCCAAGAGGTTACTTATCAGAGTCCACAGTGGCCAGGGATGGTGTGCGCTTATCAGGTGGCAGGGTCCTTGTAGAACGGGCCATCTCAATATACTGGGGGAAGGCTCCCACAAAACAGAGCCGGTCTTGCACTGGACCCCACTACAGATTTATACTGGGAAGAGGGTGGGCCAGTGTGGACACCAAAAACAGTAGGAAAAAATGGACAGCTTGTGATTTCACCCCGGCCAGGGATTGGAACCAAAGGGAATCTTCCCCCTGACTCCAGTGGGCTTTGAATCAGGCCCTGTGGGGCTGGGAGGGGCCATGCTGCCCCCATGAGCCCCAGGTGGAATGTAAAGTTCCCCGTGTACTTTCCGGTGCTTTGCAGTTTGACCTTTCCTTACGGACTGTCTCTATAAGGAAGCTCACTCTTAGGAATACATAAGCCAGGGCCCAAGTCCCATTTCCCTGCATTGGGTAATTCAGCTTCCACGAACGCCCTGAGCATTTTTGCTTGTGTTTGCTATTGGCTGATACTCTCCCAACCCCCTCCCTAGGTCACTGATAGGCTGGTCTCCCAACGACTCAACCTGCCCAAAGCTCCGATGGTGGGAGGCCAGCCTCAGCTCTGCTGCTCGCTGCCACGCTGGCTCCCGCTCCGCTTGGCAGAGGGTGATGCCTGTCCACCTGGGTTGCAAATGACTCTTCAGCAAATCTCGATCACCTGACACATGCTCAACCCCTCGCAGTTAAATGATGAACAAACAACCCTGCTGGAGCCAGGACAACCCAGTTCCCCAGTGTCCCTGTAGGTTCTTGGCCATGGCACCCCTGCTGGGCCATAGTCCCACGCTGGCCACATTCCCTGGGTAGACAGTTGAATCGCTAGAGACGCCTTGTAGCAGCAGTGCCAGCAGCATCCCCCTGTCTCTCTTGCTCAGATATTCTTGATTATTATTTATTTGTTAGTCGTGTTACCCCATTGCCTAGGATGCATTACCCTCGGTGCTGTAGAAACACAGAAAGGAAAGACAGCCCCTGCCCCAGAGAGCTGATGATCTAAGGATAAGACGAGATAACAGATGGGGACAGACAGCTGATGCGGAAGTTCAAAGAAACAAAGGGACAATGTTGCCTAGAGTTATAGGCCGTGGGCTCGGCACACCAGGGACCTCACTGTTGCTGAGTTTTTTATGGGGTTGGTGCCTGCAGAGCTGGTAAGGGGAGCACCCAGAGCTTCTGGTGCTAGCTCCTCTCTTCTGACTCTGCCTGTTTCTCCCGTTCTCCTGAAATTTTCCTTTTCCTGCTTTGTTTCTTGGCTACTCACTGAGCTTCGTCTCACGATCAAATGTTTCTTTCTTTCTCTTCACTCCCAGTCACTAATTAACGAACTAAGGAAAAAATAAGGACTTTCCCCGACCTGGCTTGGGAAGGGCGTGTGAGGGGAGACACTTCCGAAGAGGCTCTTCTATTCTCTGTCTCTGAAACTAAACAAATCCAGCCCCTTAAAGTGGACACCAGGGGCCAGGCTCATCCCTGATGTAACTGCAGAAGCCCCTGTGGTTATCCTGGAGCAATGAGCTGGTCTGTCTGGTGGGGCCCCACTATCTCCTCCTCCCCTTTCCCAGGGTCGTCCGTGCTTTTAACCTTCCCTTCAGATACTCCCAGAGGCAGCCGTGAGGGTTGGGGTGACATGTTCTCTTCTTTGCGGCACCCTTGGCTCATCCCTCCGGATCCGTTTGGGGGCTCTGGCCATGGTGCTGAATGAATCATTCATAACCCCGGGAGTCACTTGGGGCCTCGCTCTGAAGTCAATGGGAACCTCATGGCCAGGAGATGCTCTACCCCCCATGGAATTGAGCCCGGGATGGCAAAGGGCTGCCCCATGGTGCCAGCTGGTGAGATCACTGCTCCGGGTCAGGTGTTTCAGTCCAAGGCCTTACTCCGTGCCGGGGTACCCCTTTTCATCCAGCACAAGTGGATTCGGTCTCTAGTGATTGGGGCTGTTTTCTCTAGTGTCATCTGTCTTTACCATATTTAGTAGTTCATCTCCCAGACTGCCTTCTGCTTTCTCGTCTCTCATTCCCCAGCAGCTGTCCTTCCTTCCTGTTAATCGCTCTTGTTCCTCCTGATATCTGCCTAGGTGAACAGAGCCCCATTTCCCTGAGAGGTGTATCCTGATAACAGAACTCTCAGGCCCATGCAGACCTAGCAGGCTCCCATCTAGCCTATGGCAGTAGCTATCCTGACAGTGATGCAACCAACTAACAATGTACAGATGTAACAAACTGATAGACAATTTACACACTCGCATTGCCTCATGCACCCCTGAGATGCAGCCACTTTTGCGGAGACGTGTAAACTGTTTAACAAGCCACAGCAACACTGCACAACAGCTGAATATGGGAACTCTGTGCTCTAATGTATGATTTCTGTTCGGGGTCTGACCACTCTCAGCTGGACTAGCAGCTCTGTGAGACCTGTAATTGCCAATAACATGAGCAGCAATCAAGATGGCATTTTGTTGTCTGTGAGGGATTAAAGTCACCCCCCAAGAACATAAGCATTCCTTTAGTTTAGGAAATGAATCACTGCATGAAAATGACATGCAGTTTATTCATATTTGCCAGGATCATGTGGAAGTAACCCTATGCTACCATGCAAACATGCCTGGAAAATGACACTGTGTCCTTCAAAACCTTGAACCCTGGTACACTAAGGGGGTCTTTGTCTGTTTCCTTGCCAAGTTGCTATCTCTTTCTCTCCTTCTCTCTGTTTTCCCCCTGCATTCCTCATTAAAGAAGACTACAGATTTCCCAGCCTGTCTCCTGGTTTTATATTGAAAAGGCTAAATGATATGCTGACACCTTAATTATACCCTATTGTCACAATGTAGCATGGAAATGGTATGAGTGATATGAGAAGAATGGGTTGTAGCATGCATGTCAACTCCTTTGATTCACAATGGCAGATTGGAAATGACACAAATGGTGCCTTCCTCTAGTCGCACCCCATGTGCATGGCATCTGCATTCCAAATGGCCTGACAAAAAGGAGACAAGGCTGCCCTCTCAGCCCGAGGCCCGGCTGGCAGCCATCCTGCAAGAGGTTTGGATATCAGAGGTGCACAGATCCAGGGCTGGGCTGGAGTCGCAGAGTTGGCATGTCCTCACTGGAGTCCTTTCTGCATCAGAAACACAGAGCTCTCTTTCTCTTCAGCGAGAGTGAATCATAGCTCCCTTCATATTCATGAAGGGTGATTTATTAAAGATTATTTGTGGCAGAGTCTCATGCATTGACAGGCCTTTGTGTTGCACAGAACACCAGAAACAAGTGGTGGCTGTTACATTTTCCTGAAGAGGTCTCAGTCTGAACACCCTGCCGTAACCTCCTGTGACTGGCTGTTGCTAGCTGCACATTTGCTGATCTTAGTCATCAGTGACATACACATGGAATTGTCATTCTGGACTCCATCCTTTTGTAAACATCTCTCTGGTTCATTGAGCACCAGTTAACTGAGCCTCTCCTGGCATCATGGCAGGACAACAACTGGTTGAGTTGCAGGAGAGATTATTATTGATTGACTCGTTAGTGTCATATGCAAATCTCAAAAGTGCTTTACAACCTAAACACATATATAGTAAAATGCAGCACCTCTTCAGCGAGCCATGGCAGCCATTAGAACAGCACACAGCAACACTGGGCAACTGCTATGGGACCGGCGGTGACACAGCACAAAGGTCTAATCAAGGCACCGGTGAGTTTGGGGAGGCAGACTGTAATGAGAAACGAGTCCCCGATGCACAGCTCTGACTTCTCTGAAGTGCTGGATAAAATCTGAAGGCAACATCTCGCTTCCTCAACGTTCAGCGTCGGGATAGTTCCAGGGTGTCGGTTCAGGGCTGTTAGGATATAGATATTCAGGCCTGCCTGTAAAGGCCTAGTTTGTAAGAATTTAGGTGTGTTCTTATCACTTAGCTAGTTCTAGAGGTGTAAAAGAAAGAATCAAAATCACTGTCTGCCGGTGTAAGGGCCTTCTCTCACTGCGACAGTCTGAGGCCCTGTGCATAGGCTAAGGCCTTTGGCTAAGCAGCAGAGGCAGCCATAAGCTGGGAAGTGACCGGTCACCTCCTCACATTCCAAACCAGTCACATTGAAATCAGGTGCTATTGGGCTGTTAGGATACACTCCTGTCCTGATAACGCCGATCGCCTCCAGAGAAAGGGAAGTGCCTAGAAGATGTAAAAGGAAACTTATTTTGATAGCATCCTGTCTGGCAAGAACTCACTTACCAAGAGCTGGGATGTGAAATCCTCATTTCTGTGTTGTTCTATCATTGTAGTCCCCATTTCCCTATTGTTTGTCTGTATAATCTCTGTCTGGTTCTGTGATTGTTTCTGTCTGCTGTATAATTAATTTTGTGGGGTGTAAACTAATTAAGGTGGTGGGATATAATTGGTTAAATAATCACGTTACAATATGTTAGGATTGGTTCATTAAATTTCAGGAAAATAATAGGTTAAGGTATAGCTAAGCAGAACTCAAGTTTTACTATATAGTCTGCAGTCAATCAGGAAGTAAGGTGGGGAATGGGGGTGGGGAAATTGAAATAATGTTTTGCTAAGGTGGAATGGGAACAGGGAATGGGGGTGGGGAAATTGGAATAATGTTTTGCTAAGGGGGGGAATGGGAACAGGGACACAGGTAAGGCTCTGTGGTGTCAGAGCTGGGAAGGGGGACACTAAGGAAGGAAACTGGAATCATGCTTGCTGGAAGTTCACCCCAATAAATATCGAATTGTTTGCACCTTTAGACTTCGGATATTGTTGCTCTCTGTTCATGCGAGAAGGACCAGGGAAGTAAGCAGGTGAAGGAATAAGCCCCCTAACAAGGGCCACCTCTAAAAATTACTCCATTGGAATTAAGCCAGGATATAGGCTCTCACACCCATTCTCTTAAACCCCAAGGGATTTTTAATGGCCACAAATGGTCAGAACCTCAGTTTCATATTGTATCAAAAAGACAGCAAATCCTAGCATCATGCTGGCTGGGGTCCTGCCTATTTAATCTCCACTCTCCCTTTTTATCCAGCATGTCCCCATCTTTCATCACACTTCTCCGGATGCAAGGCAGGAAAATGCTCCTCTCTGGCTAATGACTTCATTTTAATTTTTGGTAATGAGAACTATTTAGTTTATTTGAGTAGAGTGGAACCCTCTTTGTTGGCACAGACCCCAGCAGAAGCAGAAATGTGCCAATTAAGCAATCATTCCTGATTAGCCGGGGCTTGTGGGAATACATTGTGCTGGGAGAGATTCACTTTTTATTTCATGTAATGTTTTTGAAATAAGCATTGTATGAAGCATTAAAACATTTAAAAAGAAAACTGTAGGAAAGTAAAGTTGACTCCCTGAGCAGCCATAATAGAGGCTGGAAGGAGGCTGAAATAAACATAATGATCAGACAACAAGTTTTTATGCCAGAAAATCCCAATTCACACCTGTTAACTCTTGCAAACAGGCTGGTAGACAGCACCAGGAGTGCCATGCAGTGCTAAAAATAATCCAAGCACTCTCCTCTTTTCTCTTGCAAATCAAAAGATATTTAAGGCAGCATTTTTGTCACGACTGTCATGAGGGTCCATGCCTTTCAGGCTTTTAAATAATTATCCTTGGCTTTTTGCATCTGGGTGTATTTGTGTGTGGGCGGATACGATGGTAACAGATTGAACCAGTCTTGCGGAGTACTGCTGCGCTGGCAGTTACGCCCTGGACTGGGGGAGAAGCTATGCGAGAGAGCGGGGGGCTCAGCAGTGCCACTGAGGGGACACGCAGGCTCAAGTGAGATTTCAGCAGGCATTCTCGGTCCTCTGGGACAACGGCCATGCAGTCACCTTGGGCAGATGCTGCAGCCAATCTGCTCTGCCACCACACTGTATGTTCTGAATTGTACATCAATCCAGCCCTGGAAACGCCATCTCGTTTGCTGGTCCAGGTGAATTTCGCTCTTCAGCTAGAACGGTCGCATGCTCAGCCAACTAGAGAACAGGAGCAAGACCATGTGACTGAACTGGCCCATCACACAGCCTGCATTTCAAATATTTGCAACTAATCCACAGAATAAAAAATATTAAAGCTGTTCAACAACTAAATGTATAGTGTGTGAAATCCCTCCCTGGGCCCGGAACCAGCAGCAGGCCTAGGTACTACGTAAGTCCTACTCAAGCCTTCAGGGTGTTACCTGGGTCTTGGGCATCCCCCCCTCTAAGGTATACTAAAAATAATAGTGATTGTTAGCTGATAACATCTCCCATTAATATAGGACATTTCATCCTGGAGGACTCCCACGGGCTTTACAACTATAGGAAACAATTTACTCACCAGTGAGAAGCAGTCACCTCTGGGCTGAAAGGTGGCAGCTGTTTAACAGCGCGAAACAACACTATGCAAGGTGTTTTAGAAAAGAAAATGCCCCCAAAAGGCCATATCCAGTTGGAACAGGAAAGGATAAATGGACTCACTGTGCCCTTTATCCAATGTTGAGAGCCACCGGTCTCTTTCCCCGGCACTTGTCCCAGTGAAACAGTTGTGCACGCCACAGACTTGCTGTGCCAGTAGCTTGGCATTTGTGCAGCTCTCGACAGCCCTTTGCAATGCCGTTTACAAATGGGCACAGTGTTCCCTGTCCCTGCCCAGGGCCAGACTCACAGGCAAGGCTCGGTGGGCATGGTACGGCTCTGAGCTGGCAACCCACCTGCCTCTGGGCCTGGAGGGAGGAAAGTAACCTGCAAAGGGGGTAAATCAGTGTTAGTTAAAGAAGACTTCCTCTGCAACTGCCTGATGTGTGAGTCACACCCAGCGGTCCTGCAGGCCGACAAACGCCCCCTTACTGATGGGTAAGGGAATTTCTCTCATGCCCCCTTTTCACTCATCTGGCTCGCTGCCTCTTGCAGACTCTCTCAAAGCTAATTCCTCTGCAAAGCTGGGAACAGGGTATCCATCTGCTGCTTCAAACCAGTAAGGCAATGGGGCAGGAGCAGAGTTCCTGCCCTTCTGAGCACTTATGGCCTCACATACACTGTCCGTGTGAGGTCACACCACATGGACGATACCATTTTATACCAAAATGCACTGGGGGAGGTCAAGCCATCGAGGGGCTGGCAGGGGTGGAGTACCTACACTTACCGATTAGTACTGCCCCCCTGCTTCAGCCTCCTGGGGCCTGATTCTCATCTCACCCTGGGTTTGATGTCAAGTGGAGGACTCCTGGCTCTTCCTGGGCCAGGGGAGCTTGGACTCAGGCCCCAGGGATGTAGGCTGTCCTCACCTGTTGGCATCTGTTCCAGCTCCCATATGCAGGCTCGCAACCTCACTCAGAGTAGCAGCCGTGTTAGTCTGTATTCGCAATAAATACAAAAAATGCAAAATACAAAGTAAAAATATTTTCCCTTGTTTATTCCCCTCCCCCACCCCCCCACCCCCATTCCTCAGACATTCTTGTTAACTCCTGGAAATGTGCTGGAAATGGCCCACCTTGATTATCACTTCAAAAGGTTTTCTCTCCCCCCACCCCACTCTCCTGCTGGTAATAGTTCATCTGAAGTGATCACTCTCCTTACAATATGTATGATAAACACCCATTTTTTCATGATCTGTGTGTATATAAATCTCCTCACTGTATTTTCCACTTTATGCATCCGATGAAGTGAGCTGTAGCTCACAAAAGCTTATGCTCAAATAAATTGGTTAGTCTCTAAGGTGCCACAAGTCCTCCTTTTCTTTTTGCGAACCTCACTCAGGACTTCTTCCGGGGGGTAATGACTGAGTAAAGACACCCAAGATCTGGCCTAGCTGTAGGGACGTAGCGGTCGTTACATAATTTTACAGAACGATCTCGCATGGAGAAAATCTCAGCTTCCAGGGGCATTACAGTGGTCACGCTCATTCCCCCTTTACTACCCTGACCATCCTGTTACAACTGGAACAAAGCTACTGCCACCCACTGGTGTGACCCATCTGTTCCTCCAGAAGACAGCACTGCCAGTCACTCTGCTCTAGCCCTGGAGAAGTGGCAAAGCAGTGACAAAACGGCAGACTCTTGGAGGAGCTGAGAGCCGACTGATTCTCTCTTAGAGCAAAGATCTATGGGGCGTTTTACCGGCTCTGGCTCCTTGACCAAGCCCAGCACAGGCTGCTTCTGGCTATTTATTTAGTTGGAGATGGGTTTGTTCAGATTGAGAAATGTCCAGCCCTTCCACACCCTCTGCGGCTCCCTCATTTTCCAGGGTCATGCTCACTGCTGAGTTTGTTTGCAGTGAATAAGGTAAATAAATAGCTCCGTCTCCAGCTGGAGGCTGTTGCACAGTAAATGCTCAGAAGCAAGGGTCTCCCTGAAACGTCAAACCCACGCTGATTTTAAAGAGACACGTCCCTTTTTTCCTGCTGCTCTTCTTTGAAAATTTATGCTCCAGTTCTCTGACTTACACACAGCCCCTGTTGACGTCCTGCCAGGGGAGAGGAAAATCAGTAAGTGCTAAAGGAAACCTGCGTTTGAAATTTCCCAGGGAAAGCAGCAACTGGATTCTTTCCTGGAGAACCGGCGAGCTGAACGGCGCTAGCTCCAAGATGAAGACTAAACTGCAGACTAAGGTAGGAATGGAAGGAAAAGTTCCTTCCCCTCCTCACCTTGGGGCTGACAAACACAATTCCTGGCCATTAGGAGTTTCCACGGAGCTGGCAAACCCCTCGGTGTGAATTATAAAAAGGGTCATTTGTGTTCCACTGTCAATTCGTTCATGTCATCAAATATCAGGGTTGGCACCTGGCAACATTCGTATGGATGGGACAATTCAGCGTTCAGCCCAAGCAGCAGCCCCAGGCCCTCACTCCCGGTGTCCAGGGAGCAGGTGCGTCTCACACCTTTGACGCTCCTGCTTGTCCTCTCTGCTCCCTTCAGCGGCAACACTGGCATTTCCCACCTCTCCCCCGGGCGGCTGGCTGCGTGCACAGTAACCAGATGGGCAGGGAGGCCGTGTCCCTTGGCTGTTAACACGTCACCCTGGGAGAGAGAGAGAAGGAGCTGCACAGAGCTCAGCGCTGACCTTGATTTTTGCAGCTGAATTTCTTATTTGCATGATGAAAAAAATCTCAGCTTTTCAGAGGCAAACCAACTTTTCAGAGGGGGGAGGGATAGCTCAGTGGTTTGAGCTTTGGCCTGCTAAACCCAGGGTTGTGAGTTCAATCCCTGAGGGGGCCATTTAGGGATATGGGGCAAAAATTGGGGATTGGTCCTGCTTTGAGCAAGGGGTTGGACTAGATGACCTCCTGAGGTCCCTTCCAACCCTGATATTCTATGATTCTACGAACTCCAGGGCTGGTGGGTGGTGGTCCGGGCTGGGTCTGAGGTCCAGGCTGCCACCAGCCCTGCTTTGCATCAGAACACCACTAGGGAAGGGGTGACCTGGCTCCAGGTCCTCAGACACCTGGTGCCACCATGTCAGCTATTTCTGCTCAGTTCAAGGTGGTGAATGATAGGAGGGGCCCTGTTCTAAATGGCTTCTCCATGGGGCTGTGGCTTGTGGCTCAGCTCCTCCCAGAGGGCACCGGAGCTCAGCAGGGCTGTGGTGAGGAATTGTCTGCCACAAAAACTGGGGCCTTTTAACCCACATGACCAGGCTGTTGCCAGTTCATGCAGGGCATGAATGGAGTAACAGGCTTGGCCCACCGCCCTCCTCCAGCATGTCTGGACCATGTGGGTCTGCTCGGCTGTTTGTGTGCTTCACGCTCAGTTCTGTACGTCACCCTGCTGAGACCTGCCATAGACGTGACACCTGTGGAAGGCCGGTGGATGCAGACAACCTCCTGTACCCGCCCCAGTGATTGCATTTTAGGGTTGCAGTCTCTTTCCCTCTTCAAGAGCTTCAGCAGGGGCATTGTTAACAAGGAAGCGCTGGGGAGGTTCTGCGTTTCTGGGGGTTATCGTGGGGGGGGGGGAGGAGTGCACACGTTTTCCACCTCTGAGGCTCCCGTCCAGCAACAAGGCCAGTGTGAATGGACCTAGACTGGGAATCTGAACTGCTGGGGTTCCACAGCATTCCCCAATGTTGGAAAATGCACATCTGGGAAAAATGAGCAGAAGTATAAACCCACCACTGAGCACAGACTTTCTGCTGGATCCTAAGCTCTGTCACCTTGGAGCCCAGAACACTGCGCTAAATATTAACAAAGAACAAGAACATTTTCTTTCCTTACGGAGGGCAAGTCTAATGGCAAAGGAGGTTAATTCTACACAAATGGAAATCCACTAAAAGACTTAATAACGCTGACATGGTACGTGGGCCTAAGTGAGTCAGCCAATTTACAGGAAAAGGGAAAATTTCAATGAAAGTAGCAAAACAGGAAAGGGTCCAGAAATCTGGAATGGCATATAGCTAAAGAAATGATTTCCTTTGATCAAAACAATAGTTCACTAATAGTCTTTCTGTGTGGATTGCAGACACAGGAGGTGGGCCCAGATGGTGTAAACATGTAATTCCACTGCAGTCACTGGGGCCAGATCCCCAGCTGGTGTAAATTGGCCATAGCTCCAATGGAGCTAGACTAGTTTACACTTTCTGAGGACCTAGCCCCGTTGGCTACCAAACAAATATTTGTCTGTCTGACTGACAGCTCGTCTCCTATAAGCATTTATATAGGCCCTGATTCAGGACAGCTCCCCTGTTCGCCACAGCACACAGCATGTGCTTCAATACCATGACGTCAATGGGATTTAAGCAAGTGCTTAAATGCCTTCCTGAATTGGGGCCTTAACACTGATCCCTGCAGTAGCTGAGTTCTGGTTGGGAGATACGTGAGTGAGTTGAAAGCCATGCTAACTGGAAAGATCTCTCGTGTCCCTGGAGTGGGCTTCTTTCTCTTTTAGGCTGGTCTTTCCAACTGGCAGCAAGTCGAGGTGCTGCTCAAAACTTTGGAGAGAGTCAGATGAGATCAAACCCAGATGGCTCCACACCTTCCCTTCCCTTCCCTTCCCTTCCCTGAAGTCCTAGCAAGTGGCTCTTTTGCTAAGTGTGATTAGCAGAAGAAACCAAAATAGTCAAATACGAAAAAAAAATAGAAAGGGGGTTGGGGTGGGGAGAGAAAGCCAAGAAGTGGTTTCCATTAACAAAATGTTACCTTTTAAAATGACATGATGTGAAAATGACACATCAAACTCAGCCAGATTGATTGCCCAAATGAGAGGCACTTTTTCATATGCATTCAGCAAATGCATTTGTTTTTAAAAATGAAGTCTCGTGGGAGCGCGGGCTTGGAGAGGGGGACTTGTTCAAACAATTGTAAAATGGTTTTATACAATAAACAGAAAAGGAGGCATTTCATATCTGGCTCTCCTCATTTTGACAGGATAGGATTTCAGCGACAACTCGCTACATACAACAGCTGCATGCTATACCCTGCCGGCTGCCTGAAGACATCTGGGGAGCTAGAGAACGTAACACAGAAACAACATCATAATGATGGGTTGTTACCAGCCATTCTGAGTGCACTGCCTCATCTTCTGTTGGCAGCCCAGAGATGGTTCAGTAGCTAACAGTCCATCCTGTCTCTGGGTTTCACCAGCGACCTGCATCCCCATGGGTATGAAGACCTCGAGCCTGCCGTGTTTTTTTGCTTCTCATAGGAGAAGTTTCTGTGATTTGATCATTTATTTATTTATTTCCCAGTAATGCCAGAGCGAAGAGTGGGTGCCACTCCCAATTCTGTGTTCGCTCTCTGCTTGTGTGGCGGTTTCTTGCATTCTCGGCACTGCCAGGGCATGTCATGGTGGGCGCTTTTGCTAGTCAGGGTCTCGTGTGGCTAGTCAAATGGAGGATTGTAACTTCAGGTGGGGAATAAGCCAGAGCAGCGACAGATGAACCCTTAAGGAACCAAGATCCAATTTACATGCAAATGGCCTTATTAATCAAGGACAAGAGGAGGAATATGCAGAAAACAAAGATACAAGGGCAAAATGTTTTCTACACAGGACGTTTTTCAAAGTTGCCAATAAAGCATCAGCAGCTCTTGCAATATCCACTTTATTTGCTATTTTAATCCTGCTAAGATCAATTTCTCTCTCTATGATGGGCATGGTTAGTGAGGTTCGAAGCAAGGTTATACCATATACCAGGAGGGGGATGTTCCCAAGACAAAAATCAACCAACACTCAGACCACAATGGTATGGGCCAGACACTCAGCTGATGTAAATTGGTGTAGCTCCCTTGATTTCAAAGCCACTCTGATTTACACCATCTGAGAATCTAAAACCTTTCATCAGACTGTTCTTCTCAATCCAGAAGCCTCGTTATAATATTACAGCTGAACGCTGGTAGCTGCTCAGATAGGAATATAAAACCAATGGTTGAAATGAAAACTATAAACCATCTTGTCACGCTGGTGCCAGGCTCACCCTGCAGTATTGTTCTGTTACAGCGTGTTAAAATACAGTCCCTTTCATAATGCTCGTGCCCTTTACTACAACTTTACTATCGATCAGCCAAGTTCAGATTTGTCCTGGATAGGTTTTCTCTGCCTTACGGAGAAGAATCTTCGTCCGGTGTCATTTTGTCCCTAGCCTCCTTTTTGCGTGATGGTGCTTGTCAGCCTGGGTAGGGAGTGAAACACTATCACAACTCAGCGTCTTGCAGAAGGGGAGAGAGACAGCAGTTCCTAGGTGTGTGACCACCTGGCAGGATTTTCATGCTGCTTCCTACTGATGGGGAACCAGTTGTCACCTGTTGCAGTGACAGGCAGCTGTGATGTTGCTCTCCGGCCAGCGGTCCCCCTCCCCCAGCCCCCTGTTGCGTGTGAAACTTCCTGTCCTTCACCTCTCCCTGTCTTAATGTATCAAAGAGCAGCAGGGGGCAGATTCCATAACCCTGCTGGGGCCTTTGTAGATGTGGAGTGCCCTGCCTCCTCGAGGAGCCCAGCCGAGCAAATTAGTAGGGAATAATCTATTCCACCGATTTGGCCTCTCTTTCCGTTTGTGAATTGTCCACGAGCAGCTTCAGCTGGATTTGGGATCTGAACTTATAGGCTGAATGATTTTGAGAGGTAACTTGTGTCCTGTTTGTTCCCCAGCGGTTTGTTGTGTCAAATTTCTGAAATTGGAGCTCCATTGATTAGCTTTGATTCGATACTTACGTCACAATGGCCTCATTTCTGTTCTCTAACTGGATGGAGGGCAAAGGTTTTCCGGGGGGAATACTCAGGTTTATGAGTTCAGATGTTGCTTTCCCCGAATAGTCTCTAATATCTGCATCAGAGTCATCGCTTCCACGATCCGGCTCACATGGAGATTCACAGGATCAAGCACAACACCCGAAGCATAGTGAAAGCAAAGTCAGGAGCCATGAGACTGGCTATTTCACAGAGCACTTGTTTCCAGCATCTGCCCAGCCCCGCGGATGCACTCTGAAGAGCTCTGTGCTCCAGCCGGTGGTGCTGGTGCTGGGCTGGAGTGAAGAAGGATAAGAGACTAGCAGGGCCTGTCGCTTTTCTGTTACATCGAGGCCTCTTCAGGCCAGAATGGAGTGATCTCTAATGCCTTCCTACTGCAAACCACATGTCCAGGAAGAACCCATTTCCCCAGGTCCCCTTTACCTTCCTAAATCTCCTGTGTAAGTAACTGCAGTGCTGGGGACAGGTGGCAGATTGGTAGCCCTGGAGATGAAATTCCTGGGTGGATCCCCAGAGTAACAACAGCCCGGGCAGCACCAGTACAAGCTCCCGGGCACTGCCCAGCCAGCATGCCTCGACCATCTCTGGGGTGAGAGGGGAGCTCAGTTATTGTCCATTCACCTCTTGGACTCTTTCCTGAGACTGCCATCAAGGAGGTCAATTTTGGGGCGATTGGTGACCTGGACATCTTCCCATTGGGAACCAGAATTCACTCTCCCATCTCATTTCACAGAGCTGGCAGAACAGTCCGCAGATGGCAGTCCCTTTCAGTCAGTGGAGTTACTTCATTGACACGGCGTAATAGGGATCAGAATCTGGGCAGGCAAGTACAGAAGCACCAAACAACTAATTTATCTCCAGTGGAAAGACAGAGATCGAATCAAGCCTGCAGCAGCAACTGACCCTCAGAACATTTATTTAAATAAAATCCACTAACTAGACTCTTCAGCTGCTGGGAATCTCCTTGCTCTCAATCTGTTTCCTCTTGTTCTGTTAAGAGAACTCGGAAAACATTTTAAAAGTCAGTCATTTTCAGAGCAGGACTAAGGGACCTTCCAAGCCAGGGCAGGCAGAAAATAATCAAGACAGCTTTGCAACATGTGACCCTCCCCTTTGAATCGTTTGTGCATTAGGTCTCCTGCTAATCAAAACCATTTCATCTCCCTCTATTGCCTGGCTGGTAGAGCAAGGTTCCTCCTGTCCTTATTGCCTAAATAAAAGAAACACTTAAGCAAATTGGGGAAAGTTTTAACTGCAACCTGCTGTAAAGATTTTTGGGAGCAGTATCTAAGTTAAACAGGCACATATAGAAATTTTAGATGATGTCATTAACGCTTAATGCATCATCATAACCAGCAGCTTTGCAGAATAATAGAAATGATTATTTCTCTCCCTTCTTTCTCCTCCCTTCCCCCGTTTTTTTCGTAATGAGTCTGTTTCCCTCTATGGAAAGTTGAGGGACTGACAATTCCTGACTGATTACTTTACCCAGCTCCCCAAAACACGGATCCTGTTGGCCCCATGCACTTGTTTTTATCCCCTCCTTTGCGGGATCCCACGTGTGCTGCCATTTTAAACAGATATTGAATTCCCTGTCCTCTGGAGGTAGCAGGGTGAAGGATCATCAGTTCTGGGTGTGCCCACCTGCTGGATGTCCACAGAGTACAGTGAAGCAGCCAGTGTCATACTGGTTTGTAGGAGGGAATGGATGGCTTCAGGGCTTTGGTAGCAGGGGCACCTTTATCGCTGGTTCCCATGCGGCCTTGAGTGGGGACGCCCAGAGGGTATTGCCAACTAATGGCTGTTGAGTCACTGACATGACATGAGTTGCTAGTCTCTGTGCAGGTCCACCCCTGCAATTAGCACTGATGGTAAGAGAGGCCAAACAGGAATGGGCCTGGAGTCGAAGGCCAAGATTTTCAAGAGTGACAAGTGATTTTGGGTGCCTAGCTTGTGAGGCCTGATTTTCAGGAGGTGAGTGCTCAGCATTCCCTGAAAATCAAGGGAGGCCCCTTTAAGGTGTTCCAGGTTGGGCATCCAGAGACTGTTTAGTATCTTCTGAAAATCTTGGTCTAAGCTCCTTCCTCATCCCTACTGCTGGCTCCTCTGTGCCAGTGAGGGACACTGCTGCAGGCCTGCCCACCCAAAGCCCATTCTGTGAGTCAGAGCAGGGCTCTGCTCTGTGGGGAACCTTCCACCTGCCCTAAGAATTCACCCCAAATACACATTTTAGGAACCTTTCCCAGAGGTTGGGATAGCAGGACGCCATCAGCGAAGGAAACGCCAAACGGGGAAGGGGGTCGTTGTTTTAAAAGTGAAATTTTCAAATAATTAATCAATTAGCGTGTGAGGGAATGTATACCGCCAAGGAAGTGTGACTGCCACAGATCTAAAATGCTCAAAGGGAGCGTTTCTAAATGGCAGATCTGAGGAGAGACGCTTCAGACAGCTTCAAAGCGGATCAAGCTACGGTGCTGACTTTCTCTCATCAAGAAAAGCAACTGGGGAAGAGGGACTTTGCCGTGTCCCCTGGTCACACGAGCTACCCACAGAGCGATATCAGGGGCCCAGCACAGGCAGGGCACAGCCTCCTTTGCTCACTAGTTTCCTAAATGCTTTTCTCAGCAATCCCCACCGTGCTGCTTGTACTGTCCATATCCATCAGCCTAGATTTACAGGTCTGAAAGTCCAGGTGCCTGGAAGCTAGGCTGGAAACGTCCCTGGAACTAAGATTTTCAGCACTTCTTGGTTTGAACTGGGGCTAAAAATAGGCTTTTCTCATGCTTCCAGCCACAATCCAGGACATGTGGAGGTGTGAGAATGTTAAAAAGAGACTAACAAAAAAAATTCACTAAGCTCTTTGAGTGCCTTTCCCTGAGAGGGTCTGCCAAAGCTTTGGGCCACTCCTCAGTATCATCCTGACTGGTTTGCCCGCTCCATAGTTCTTATGGACTAAATGGCCTACTTGACCTTTTCCACTTCTGTTATCCATGGAATCCTGCATCCCAGTAACACGGCATGGGATTGTCAAATGGGACATGTGTTCTTAAATCACTTAGGTCCTTTGAAAATCCCACCTGTGGCTTAGGTCACTTAGGTCCTACGAAAATCTCCTTTCAGCCTTTTCCTGTGGGTAGCGAAACATCTCTTCTTAATAAACTGTGGTCCAGTAAATACAGTCAGGTCCTCGCTGTCCTTCTGCAGTTGTGTGCATCTCATTTGCCTGGTCCCATTTCCTGCTTCCTCTGTGTCTTTCTGTAGACTACAGTTTGATGCCTCTGCTCAAAAGCAAGAGCCGACAAGGCCGACGCAAAAGAATTTGCCTTGCTGTAATCACTTGGAATTCTTTCAAGGTTCCTTTATCATCTTCTCCTGGCAGGAGGTAAAAGAAACCATCCAGAAATAGCTTAGCCACTGAGAAAGACGATGTCTTCATTCTTCATATTCCTTGTCCCTTCCACCCAAGCAAGATCCAAGATCAAATGCAACTGGCTGCTTTTCTTCTCTTTCATCTGAGATACACCCTCAGCTATTGAATTCAGATTTGTGAAGGGGATCTTGAAAGCGGCCGTGTTGAGAGGATGTGCTCAGGGAGCATGGTACAGAGAGGCCAGCCAGGTGCTCCTGGTTACCCAGTCCTGCAGTGCAGGAACAAGGGGACATTCGAGGACATTAAAGAGGCAGTCCACATTAAATCAATACCAGGAAGTTCTTTGTCATGCAAGTTACAGTTAACCTGTGCAACTTGCTTTTGCAAGTTGGTTAGTGGAATTTAAAAAAGAATTGCAGTTATATAAATCAGAGTCGCACCTGCAGTTATACTAGCGAGGATCAAATGTACAAGGGCAATTCCATCTTCAGGCTCGAGGACATGAGCTGACCACTAGCACTGGTCAGGAAGGAAGAGTACAGCAAATTAGGGCAGCAGTGTTCTAGTTTTGCTTTCCTACAAAGCACTGGTCACTGCCAGACAGGATACCCATCCAGAGGAACGGGTGGACTGTGCTGGAAATGGGACTAACAGCTGGCTGGGAGCTGAGGAAGCAGCGGTTGCTGTTGCTGTCTGTGGAGTTGTTTCCCATCACAACTGAATGGTTGTGCTGTCCCATGGTGGGGTGTTAATGAGGACACCAACCTGCCCTTCCAAGCTGGCCTGAGTCGCCCAGCTCACTGCGCATTATCCACAGAGCAGCCTTGAAGCAGCAGCTTTATGCCGCAGATGGACCACTTGCTAAGCAGTGCACAGGGATCAGGAGACCTGGGCTTGATTTCCCGCGCCAGCACACATCCCCTATGTCAGTGGTTATCAAAGCCGGTCCACCGCTTGTTCAGGGAAAGCCCCTGGTGGGCTGGACCAGTTTGTTTACCTGCTGTGTCTGCAGGTTCAGCCGATCGCGGCTCCCACTAGCCACGGTTCGCTGCTCCAGGCCAATGGGGGCTGCGGGAAGGGCGGCCAGTACGTCACTTGGCCTGCGCTGCTTCCCGCAGCCTCCATTGGCCTGGAGCGGTGAACCGCGGCCAGTGGGAGCCACAATCGGCCGAACCTGCAGACGTGGCAGGTAAACAAACCGATCTGGCCTGCCAGGGGCCTTCCCTGAACGAGTGGTGGACCGGTTTTGAGAACCACTGCCCTATGTGACCTTGGGCCAGTCACTTAACTGCTCAAGGCCTCAGTTCCCCATCTCCAACCTGGGGCAAGTAGCACTCCTGTCCATCTGCCTTTTGTCTGATTTGTCTCTCTACATTGTCATCCCTTTGCAGCAGGGATGGTCTCTCACTCCCTGTGTGTAAAGTGCGGTCCTGATCTCAACGGGGGCCTCTTGGCATTACTGTAATGCAAACAATAGAGACAGCAATAATAATAGCGGGCTGATGTCCTGTTTGAGCCAGAGACCAAGGGGGGATAGACTCCCTATCCCTATCCTATCCCTATCCCGTCCCAGAGCACCTGAACCATCCAGCTTCCCAGGCCTGCTTTGCTTGTCAGATCCAATCAAACCCAGCCATCTTGTTGTGCCACATCTCCAAAGGGCACGTCCACTAATGCAAAGCCACTCACAAACCATGGCAGGCTTTGGCGTCGGTTGATAAAAAGCCGTTTTCGTCCCTTAAACAAAACAGACCGTCACGTCAGCCTCTCTGCCCGTAAGGCCAGGGAATTCCACAGATCGCGGGGAACGAATGAATACCTTGCAGAGCATTTTCATAAAGAGCTGGGTAACAAAACTGCCAGCCCCCATGAGCTAACACAGGTGTTCTGGGTTTTCCACCTGCCAAAACATTCTGAGGTGATTTGATCCTGGTCTGTCTCGGGTTTTGTAATAACATTGTTGTACTTGACAAAATGCAGATGAATGGGGAGGATACTGAACTGAGTAAACCAGACACCAGAGTGGGACCTGGTCTGCAGTTAGAACCCCAGGCCTGCAGTTAGAATCCAGAGCACCTTGGACCATGCGAATGTGACATAACATGGTGCATTTCACTCCAGCTCCCAGTCGACAAGTGTCTGCATAAAATATAAACCAAAAAGCTCCAGCTCCTAATTGGCAGCCTCATTAGAGAGGCCACTGATTGAACGGGGATGGAGGCTGAATTTCTTTCTCTCTACACACACACTAAAGCAGCGAGCCCCCAGTACTGGCCTTGTCCCAGAGAGGAAGATGACCTGCCTGCTTCTGTCATTTTGTCCTGAGCACCTCGGCTATCCCCAGGAACAAGGCAGAGTGCTGACTTTTGTTGCCGAATGTGTCTGAAGATCAATAATGTCTGACTTGCTAAATAATTTAGCCGGAGTGTTATCACAGGAAGAAAAGCTTTTGCCAACTTTCGTTAATGTGTCAAAGGCTGCAGTGAGCAGGGATTGCCCTGGAGACAAGAGGGCTGCTTGATGGTGCCTCAGAAATTGCTGCCCACTTAGAATCACAGAATATCAGGGTTGGAAGGGACCTACCTAGTCCAACCCCCTGCTCAAAGCAGGACCAATCCCCAATTTTTGCCCCTGATCCCTAGATGGCCCCCTCAAGGATTGAACTCACAACCCTGGGTTTAGCAGGCCAATGCTCAAACCCCTGAGCTATCAGTCCCCCTCAAACCCCTGAGCTATCAGTCCCCCAGACCCCTACCAGAGGTGCAGCAACAAGGTAGCAAATGAAACGGGAAGGATTTAGTCTATCTTAGTCAGGCAGCTGCAAAATACAGAGGTGAGGGAAATTGCTGGCAAACATACAGTAGTTTACCAGGCTGAGATTTAAATTAGTCTAGTGATGAACAACCCAAAAAGGACTTTAGAGCCACCTGCTTTTTTGAGTTGTCCGGACAAGTCTCTACTTAAGCAGAAACTTCCTGTGTCAATGACCAACTCCAGGGATGCAGGTGCCCTTTGCTTAATGATATATTTAGATGCAAGTGATATTGTCCCCATTTTCCTTTCACTCCCAAATGCCTCATGTTTATCCCCACATTGCGGATAATGTATCCCTTATGGGGCGGCGGGATCAGTTTTGGATCATATAGGAATCAACTCCAGCAGTTGGTGAAAACTCAGTCACACCCAAATGTAGCCATTATTCCTTACACCTTCTGGCCAAAACATAAAACCGAGCTCCTAGTTGTTCATGCTCATTAAATTTGGCATGGTGCTTTGTGCAAAGGGAAACGGGTGATCCTGGGGTCGTGGTTAAATACCAATTTGGGTAGTTGCATTGTGCCTCCTTAAATTCCCCTTACAGTTTAAGCCTTCTTAGCACAGTTGGCAGTGCATCAGTCTCATAATCTGAAGGTCCTGATTCAAGCCTCAGAGAGGGCAGTTATCTGGGGGGAAGGGATAGCTCAGTGGTTTGCGCATTGGCCGGCTAAACCCAAGGTTGTGAGCTCAGTCCTTGAGGGGGCCATTTAGGGATCTGGGGCAAAAATTGGGGATTGGTCCTGCTTTGAGCAGGGGGTTGGGCTAGATGACCTCCTGAGGTCCCTTCCAACCCTGAGATTCTATGAGTCTATGAACTTTTCCTCACCTCTTACCTCAGGGCAAGTGCTGTTGGGCACTGTTAGCTTCTGGAGTCTACTCCAGAAGAAGCTGCATTTCAGTAGTGGGTAAGGAGAGCTCTGTCCCGTATGACCCTGAGCTGCCTGACAGGGTGCTGTGACACTTGATTCCTAAGCCACTCTGAGCTCCTCAGATGAAAATGGCTTTAAGGTACCTGCTACTATTTATTCATTCATTCACATTTTGGTGTGCGGGCACATCTGCATTTTCTGTTTCCGGCTGTAGAAATAGTAAAATCATAGAATCGTAGAACGTTAGGGTTGGAAGAGACCTCAGGAGGTCATCTAGTCCAACCCCCTGCTCAAAGCAGGACCAACCCCAACTAAATCATGCCAGCCAGGGCTTTGTCAAGCCAGGCCTTAAAAATCTCTAAGTTTGGAGATTCCACCACCTCCCTAGGTAAACCATTCCAGGGCTTCACCACCCTCCTAGTGAAACTAGTGAAATAGTTTTTCCTAATACCCAAGCTAGATCTCCCCCACTGCAACTTGAGACCATTACTCCTTGTTCTGTGTGTCATCTGCCTCCCCATAAGTCATGTGCCCCAGCCCCCTAAACATTTTCATTGCCCTCTGCTGGACTTTCTCCAATTTGTAAAATATCCCATAGAAGACAGTTTTTCGAGCCACATAGAATGGGGAGTTTCATGACAGTGTCTGTTCTCCTGATCTTTGCAGATCAAAGAGGCTTGGACTAGGTATCTAAACTTTGGGATTGTTGTTAAAATCTAACCTTGTGGGAATCCCACTCTGCCATACAAGACCTACTGACTGCTTAAACCAAGATGACAGGACTGGAGTATTGATATGAGTCCCCTGTAGTTCCTACAATTGGTGCAAATACTATGTAAAAAAAGTTTTGTCTGAATCCATGGGGTGGGTCTGGCACTGCAGGGACTTTGGCACTGAGGCTGCATCTGAAGTAGGGTGTTGTCGTTCAAATGCAGATGCCTGGGAGCAGCCAGTGGTTCTGTGGGGCTCTTGTCATTCTACCCAGTACTGAGTAACTGGGCTGCCATAGCACGGGGAGTTCTGTTTGCTACACTTGTTTAGGAGAAAGCCAGGGGCACGGCTTGGTTTCATCCGGAGAACGGTTTGAAAAATTCCCCTCCCAAAGCTGTTTGTGAAGATGCATTTTTTGGCTATGAATTACTCCCGGTGAGTCACAAGCCTGTTTGTTGTTGGAACAAGAGAGAGGGCATGAGGGGGAGAGTTTATCCATTTATAATGCTTCAAGGTACTACATTGAATTCTGCCCAAAGCATGGACTGGAGATTTTGACAAAATGCTCTTGGTTAATCCCTGCAATCAACTCCCTTGACACAATCTGGGCTCTCAGCTCGGGGAACAGCCCAGCACACGCCTGACTATCTATGTCCCCTTTGCCCTGGGGTTTGAGCCTGGCGGCCCTGAGATTCGCCCTGATTGGGCACATGGCACATTTACATGGCACACAGTGTTATTTACCACTGTGCCATCCAATATGCCCTTCTCCCCAGCCGCCACCCCACAGCACTACGCCGCCTCATATCCCCCTCCTGCTGCCTTCACTCCTGGGCTGGGTGCTTGTCCAGTCTGATCTTCAGGCCTCCTTCAGGCCTGCTTCCCAGGCGCGCAGACTCCCCCCAGCTCCGTGTGCCCAACAGCCACTCTTGCCTCATTCTGCTCTCCCTTGGGACGCACTTAGGAACACAGGAACAGCCATGTGGGTCTCCAGCTCTGCGCCCTGTCTCCGGCAGCAGCCAGTCAGGGCACACGGTGCAGCGTGCACCATAACCATTGTGTACTAACCCGCCCCTGGGGCAAGATTCTCCCCCCGCCCTCCGCGCAGCTAGTGGCCGGCTCCCTTCTCAGCCTTTCCACCACAGCCCGCCAACAGGTGAAGCACGGTTGGCCCCTTTGGAGACCCATATGGACTGCGCTGTCAGCCTGAGCTGGAACAGAAGGTCCCTGGGCCACGGTCTGCATCCTCCTCCGTGCTCTGTCTAGGCCTGAGTGCCAGCAGGAGCCCAGGCCATGGCAGCGACGGGACCAGCTCCCAAGGCCCTTACCGAGATCTCACTCCCACCGCAGTATTTGCCTGAGGAAATCGGAGTAGAAACTGAGTGAGGAGCTCAAGCCTTGTCCCCCTGGAGGCTTCCCCATTAGGGCCGCACTGTAGGGGCCCTTTGGCCTGCAGCTGCCGTCACATCCTAGGCCTTGCGAAGCAGTAGCTCCAGCTGCGGGAGCCCCGACGGGGGCCCAGATTCTCAGTGCTTCTGTCTATAGCCTGTGTGAGGAGCCCAAGCTCACTAGCCAAGGTGCTTTCCAAGTCCAGCGAGGCTCTGAGGTGCTGCCTAGAGTAGCTGGGAGGCTGGCGGCCCCTCCCTCCCTGGCCTTGGAAGAGCTCTGGGCTTTGATGTGAAAGTGATGTTGTTCCTCTGACAGGGCGGCTAATTAAGCCGGGAGTATCTGTAGCAATTACCAGCTCCTGGGATAGCACTTCACACCGGCTCTAATTTGTGCTATTCTCAGCAGGCCCACATCCTGCTGTTCAGGCCCGTGATGGACAGGCTGCAGCCCCTGATTTTCCACAACAAATTTACTCTGACGCGTTGCCTCTCCCTCCGCACTGAGGTTTGGCAGCACACGCAGGTGGCTTCGCTCTCCTGAAACCCAGCTCCACGCCTCCCCTGCTCCTCCCAAGCCAGGGACAGAAGCGCTTCCCAGAGGCTTGGACCCCAGCTAACCATAGCTCAGGCAATCGCACGCAGAATAGGCCTTGCGTTAGCTCAGAATGGCTGCCATTGCTGTTACAGACCCAGGAGGGCTTTTGATTTTGGAAAAGGGGTGAGGGAGCTGGTTTGGGTATCACAAACCCCTCCTGAACTCTCCTCCAGCGTTAGAACCAGACTAGAATCGCAAGTGCCAGAACCCGCAGTGAGGAGCTGGGCCTGGAACGGGAGGAGCTGGGGCCACCTCCCCAGCAGACTGTTCTCTTCAGAGCTCCCAGCTCACTTGGGGAGGTGTAAGAAGTACCCAAGGCAGAGACCAAGCTCCCAGCGCTGGGATGCGTGTCCAGACCAGGCCCCAGCCCCAGCCCTAAAGCCTTTGAGATGCAGCCAGGCCTAATTCTTAGGTCAGTTTCCTTTTCATTTGACAAATGAGCTTCCGTGAGTGTGACCCAGGTGCCCCAGGGTGGCAGCAGACAGGGGTACAACCTTCCGAGTCTATTCACAGGGACTTGCCTGGATGTGCCCAGATGGGCACATTGCCCCTGTGGTCACCCTCTTCACGACACTCCACCAAAGGGGACCGTGTGCGGGCTCTGCTGAGAGCGAAGAACTGGTTGCTTGTCATGGTTATTGCGGCATGTCTGTAGGGAAATATTCGAGGCGTTAGGGAACGCGTAGAACACCGTGCTCCAAAGCTGCTGGAGGTGAAACTGGCCAGCGGGGGCAGACTCTGTCCAGAGGCAGATCAGTTGGCATCTTTCTACCCTACCCAGCCAAGTGCTGCCGGTCTAGCCCGGGTGCAGGCCTGGGCCTTTACAAAGCACAAAAGAGCCAAAGAAAAGGACCCTGCCTAGGGGCACCCTCAGGGGCCAGCTGCAGCTAACGAAACGCCCTGGTGAGGAAAAGAGCCAAAAGGTCTGGAATGATATAAAAGGTGAAAGGAGGGCATGAGATGGGCTCGTTACGGAGGCAGCGCTCTGCCAGCGGGAGAGTCTCGTGAAAAGTGGATCCCAGGTCTCTTGATTGGACCAGAGCTGCCCGGACTGACCTGGGTGAGAAATACCTTATTAGACAGGAAAGGAACCTGTTACTAAGTAGAGGCTCTAGATTGTGTCTTGCTGTGGTTTTCTTCTCCCGGTTATCAGGTTTCCAATCCTCATACTTGCCTCCAATTGAACCTTGACCTTAAGTGTTGTCAGATAAATTTCTATTTGGTTTTACTATCGACACGCCTAAGCTAAGGGGAGTGTTGAACTGAGCAGAGGCTAGTGAACTGGGGAATGACTCTTCCACAAAGGCAGTGAATCTGTGTGCATTGTGGATGTCCAGAGGTCGAGGGGCTGGACACTTGAGTGTAACAAAGTGAGGTGTACAGACAGGTTGGAGGGACCTGTGTCCCGGGGTCAGAGCAGAGCGCTGAGGGCTAAGTATCTCCATGGATTTAGCCAGAGGGTCTCTCCGCTCTGTCCCAAGGACTCTGTTAGGGAGGTAAGGGCTAGGGTATGCAAAGTAGTAGCCTACCGGAGGAAGAGTGGGGCTCACAGAGCCTGGAGTGACATGGGGCACGTGTATTGCCAGCAGCTGGTAGTTTTCCCCGGTGAGCACAGACAAGACTCCCTCATGCTATAAGCAAGGGCTGGCGATTCACCCTGTGCCCCTTGGGCAGCCCTGCAGGTGTCCCAGTGAGGAAGGATTGTCTTTGAGTAAAGCACTGGACTGGAACCCGGGAAATTGGGGTTCAGTTTCTGGCTCTGTGACCGACTCCCTGTGGGTAGGTCAACACGGCCCTTTGGAGCAAGCGGCCCAGCCCGGGCCAAGAGACTTGTTAAAAGGAGCTGTGTAGACACTGCTTGGAAGTTGTGCCTTGGGCTGGAGATCAGGGTCTGTAGCCAGAACTTCCAAGCGCTGTCTACACAGCTGTGTTTAGAGCACTAGTGCGAGCCCCCTCGCACGAACCTGTCAACGCAGGCTGGGTGGCTTGCTCCAAAGTGCCATGCAGACATACCCTGCGTGAACCTGGGCGAGCCACGTAGTCTCTCCGTGCCTCAGTTCTGTAGCAAGGGGGTCCCTAATCGTTCCTTTCTCTTTGTCTTGTCTGTGAACTCTCGGGCATGGCCAGCCTCCGATTGTGTCTGTGCAGCAGCTAGCCCAGTGGGCATCTCAGCTGGGGCCTCCAAGTTCTGCTACCCTGTAAGGAACATCAACAGCACCAAGTCAGTGCGACCCCTGCCCTGCTGCGCCTCCTAGCCAAAACTCCCACTACAATGCTGCTGCAGCCAACTCACATCAATGGGAATCGTGCCTGTGCAAAGGCTGCAGGGTGCTGGTTTAATCGGCTTGATTCTCATTGCTCTAAACCAGAACGAGAGGGCATGACCTTTGTCTCGCTCACACGGGCAAATCTGGAGCCAGTTTTCCGCAATCGATGGAATCAAACCGGTTTAAGTGAGACCGGAATTCAGGCCGTTTACTTCAAATCGCTATGTCTCCTCAAAGGCCCCATTTCATCTTTAGAATTGCAGCATCCATTCTGCTACATTTTCCAATCCAGTGCCTGTTTCTGCCTCCCCCTCCAGTTCAGAAAAGGGCTGGGACAGAGCGAAGCCCAAACATCTCAGCTGGATGTGTGTCGTAACTCATTAGGGTTAATTGGAATCAGAGAGGAGGGAGGGAGAGGTGATGGTGGTGGATACAAAATGTAGTCAGATGTAATCGGACTTTCTGTGCCAGCTGCCATGCCCAAGTAGCAGGCAGGTGACTCCACAGAGGAAGCGCACATCCTCACTGAGACACTCCTCGTGATAAACGGGAGATCAGACACCTCCGAACTGCACAGAGCTGACAGTTACATAATCCACAAAATAAGCAGAAAGAAAAGGAGTATTTGTGGCACCTTAGAGACTAACAAATTTATCTAAGGTGTCACAAGTCCTCCTTTTCTTTTTGCGGATACAGACTAACACAGCTGCTACTCTGAAACCTGTCAAAATAAGCATAGAAGATGCTGGAGAGAGAGATTTGAAAGACAAATGCCTGTCCCATGTGTGATTATCTATAGATGTATCTAGCCGTCCATTCCATGCTTATTGGCCATTTCCTTAATATCCACCCATGATGCACCTTTAAAGGTGACCTGTGCAAGAGGAGCAAGAGGGAAGAGGAACAAAGGCTGTAGCTGACTGCTGTTAGCCCAGATAATAACAATCTCCCTAGACAATTTTGAGATAAATTAGCTCCTTGAGACAGAGTTTTCTTGGTTTCCCTGCCAGAGCAAAAGAGTCTGTCAGTTATTCAGAGCAAACAATTCCTTCACCAGCAGCTCCTGTTGCTGTTTGTGAATTATCTGTCATTGTTATGAACATGGTTATCATCTGAAAAGATACAATGGATGGTTTAATGGAATGTGTCTCAGCCAATGGGTGCTTTTGCCATTGTTGGTTAGAATAGTTGTAATCCAGTAGTCACACTGAATGATTAGTCACCTCAGTGTTATGGTATTCAAGATGGCCACTGAATGCTTGTGGTGTGACTTTCTTGGAATAGGGTCACGCTACCATTGGCCACGCTTCTGTAAACAAACACGTGCTCCCACAAAAATTCACAGCTGCAACTGCGGACAAGACTGCCTTAGAGTTTGTGTTTTGTTTTGAAGGACTTTGTACTGACCACTGGGAGAGGGACCCTGAACTGGGCTTGGGGCCTGGAGAGCCAGTGCGCACCAGGGGGCTCAATACATGGGATCCTTTCTGGGGATTGGCTGAAGTTTTCTGTGAACTCTGATGGCTTGAAAAGAGGGGATGGCCACAGAGGCAGGGTGCCGTAGGGCAGTGGCTGTCAGCCTTCCAGATTACTGTACCCCTTTCAGGAGTCTGGTTTGTCTTGCATAACCCCAACTTTCACATCACTTAAAAATGACTTGCTCACAAAATCAGACATAAAAATCAAAAAGTGTCACAGCAAACTATCACTGAAAAATGGCTGACTTTCTCATTTTTACCATATAATTATAAACAAAATCAATGGGAATATACATATTGTACTTACATTTCAGTGTATAGCATATTGTCTGTATGAAGTTTTAGTTTCTACTGACTTGGCTAGTGCTTTTTATGTAGTCTGTTGTAAAACTAGGCAAATATCTAAATGAGTTGATGTACCCCCTGGAAGACCTCTGCGTACCCCCAGGGGTACATGTACCCCGATGGAGAACCACTGCCATAGGACAACCTCTCTTCACAAGGGGGCGTTTGAGAGGCAATAAGTGGCCACACGACTACAGACTGAAATGTCTCTCCTTAGTCCCAGTTATATGATCTAAGTTCATGTCTTTGGTACTGCCCAATTGTCAAATATTTAGCGCGTTTCAATCTGTAGTGCTGGTTTTGTTCTTTTTAGGTGAAATATTGGGAGCTGGTCCTGCATCCCCTACAGATAGCATCAAGATTCCCCTTACCTTTGTCTCTGCTGAGACACTGTCTCCCTAAGAACGCGTCAGGGTGTAATGACCTGCAGCCTCTCGAGGTGTCAGGCAACCACCACCCTGCTTCACTTGGTTCCATTGGATGGTCCTTGGGGGAACGCCCCTTGGCTGAAGTCCTGGGCAGGCATCACTTAAGTCCCAGAGTAGGGCTTAAGAGGGACTTCATTGGAGTCTCAGCCTTGCTGAACCAAGACGGTCCCATTGTCCTGCTATCAGCCTGCCCCACGCCCCCGCCCCCTACCCCCATGGCCTAGGCTGTCACGCAGGAGCTGACTTCTGGTGAGCTAGTTCTATCCACCGGCAACTGGGAGGAGGCGGCCGGAGCTTGCGTCAAGGTGACCTTTCCAATTGCTTCTGCAGTTTTGGCTGTTGTGGAAGGTGCATGTGAACCTGGAGAGGACACAATAGCTGTGTCACACAGAGCAGCAGCGAGAGGCCAGGCCGAGCAGCACTTCCCTTTGCAGCCCTCTCCAGAGGATTTGCCAAAGCCTGAAATGAAAAAGAAATGGGAGATTGGGTTGTTTGTCAAACTGATTTGGTGGCACAACCTGATGTATGTTTAGGCTCCGTGGTCCTGAGACAAATCGCCCTGTGAACTGAAGCGCACGCACCGGTATCTTTCATCTCTCTCCCAAGGGGCTCTGGGGTCAGCCTCAGCGGGTCACCAGCATGGGAGCTGCAAGCAGCTAGGTTTTCTAGTTTCACTTTTTGCGCAGAGCCGGGGTGAGGGACAGAGCACATGATGTCCTGGCTCTAAATCCGTATGTTTTACCCAGAGCAGGGATAACAATGGGATGGGCAGGAGATTAGCTTCATCTCCTCACCCTGCTGTCACACGCTGTGCTCATGTGGTCAGGAAGCACCGCGAAGGTAGTCCAAAGGAATGATGCATTCTTAAACCTCTGGATGCAGTTATATACACCCACCTTGTCTCTTTAACATCCTTAAACAGTCCTGCTCCTCCCCTCCTATTGGCCAGAATGGCAACAATGCAGGTCAGGAAGTGTAAGGGGCTGTGACTTACACGCTAAGAGGGTAATGGGACACGGTTTGTTGGAAGAAAAACAGCCAGCAGAGCGTGTAAGAAATGGCAGGACGAAGCTGTGGAGTGGAGTGAGAAAGGCCTGGTACCAGTCCTGGGCTGCCTACCAAAGGATTGAGGTCTAAGTCTACAAGGTGGTGAGAACCACCTTGAGAGAGGCTGGGTGCCTTCCTCGCCCATGGACTTCAACGGGATCACGCACAGCAGAGCTGCTTGGAATTTCTGAATGAAAAGCCTCAAGTGGCCTTTTTATTTTTAAAATAATGGAAAAAGGTGACTTTAAAAAAAAAGTTTTAAAAACAAGTTTCGGACCCTTTCCATTGCAATTTTAATGGAAAGCCCAGCTGGAAAGTGTCATGCAACAAGTTCAAATCGGGACTGTGAAAAATCTCCCCCAAATGGGTCAGTTTCCAACCCTGCAAACTGGGAACAACATCGACATTTCATGCAAAAACATTAAAGCATTTTCCCACCAGCTCTGCCCAGCCCTGGCCCCTCCTGACTGGCGACTCAGAAGACATGGCCTTGCCATGGTTTCCCCAGCTACCCTTGCAAAGTTGCTTTCCCCAGTGCTGTTTGCACTCAGCACGGTGCTCAGGAAAGTACCTCCCTGCTCATTTCCATTCCGGGACCTGTCATATGAGCAGCCTCTAATGGGTTGTCATGTCCTTGTCATATCCCAGTGGACTAATGTGTTCCTACCAGACTCCATGTGGCCTGACATGTGCTATCTAATTAACCCCTTGGTGCTGGTGGCGGGTCCAGAGCTCCTGCTGTTAGTGCTAATGCATTTTGCATTAGAGTGTCAGGTCGGGAATTCCTGCTCCCGGACACCGAGGGGTTCACTTGGGCCACTGGATGACCTGTGATGTGCCCTGGCTCCCTCCAAGACGTCAGAACGATGCAACCCTGGACCAGCCAGGCAGGCAGCCTGCATTCAGCAGGCGGCTGGGGCTGGGGCTGTGGGCACTCATGAGACACCGGCGCCTTTCTCGGTGCTAAATCGCTTGTGAACAGAGCCGTTGGAATCCACCTTCACCAGCCGAGGAAGAAAAGGTCCATAAATACTAGCTTCCCTGGAAAAAAATTATTACCACGTGCTGTCCAGGGAGGCCTCTGCCAGCACCTCCTAAGGAGAGCGCTAGAATGTCCTGGGAGCACGTGATTTTCAAGGAAGAAAGAAAAATAATGGAGCCTGCCGGCTTGTCCCGTTAGTTCACGGATCACAAGGACTGTGGTCATATCGTCCATATTTGGATGAGAGTCATGGGAGAGCATTGTGTGTGTGTTCATAAAGTTTAAGGGCAGATCTGACCTCCTGCATATTGCAGCCCTGTAAATCCCACCCAGTTACCCCTATACTGAACCCAGTTACTTGTGTTTGACTGAAGCTTCTTCCAGAAAGAGGCCCAGTTTGGATTTGGAGCTCTGTGTGTGTGCGCATGTGTGGGAAGGATTGGGAGAGTTGTAAAAAGTGAAACACGTCTTCACCTGGCCTTGTATTCTTCACCAAATGGCAGGGGAACTTCAGCAGTCAGCAACCGGAGAGCATGGCCCATGAATGCTTGGGAAGTGACCATCGGTCTGTACGTGAACATCGGGAGCACACACAGCCCCACCCCCACCTCCACCATTACCACTCCCTTAATGTGGCCCTGCCTTAATGAGGACACTCTGAATGTATGCTGGTTTCAGCTGTGACATGTGCCCAGTGCAGAAGGTTGCTCTCCAATGCCATTTTGCTGGTAAGTCTTTATCAGGACCGCAGCCTAAAGTGTTCATATCGCATCACAGCGTTTCATCCACCATTCCTGGTGTGGAACTCTTCGGCTGGGGCAAGCGCAGTCCATTGCCCTGACAAATCGATGGCATGTGCCAAACAGGTTTTGAAAAGCCAAGCTCCGGCGAGACACACACCAGCTCCCGGCCGATTCACACAGCCTGCGCCGGACTCTAGTTTGGACTTTTGCCTTCTCAGGGTTTGCCCGTGTCTCGTTGACTGCTCAGAATGAATGTCACCATGGCAGAGATGGGCTCCTTGATATCTGGAGCTGGTCAGCAGCTGGGGCAGGCCTGTCCCTTTTCCTTACAGAGGAGGTGGATTGTGCCCTGCGTGGTCTAGGCCCTGGTGTAACACGCACAGCGCAACCTGTCCTTCTGGGATTTCCTGTGGGCTTTTTCCGACCCCAGAGGCTTGGCTACCATTTGGCTAAGCATCGCCTGAGCTTTTGACTCCTCAGCCAGGCTGATATTTCTCAGGTTTGTCCTGCTTCTGGATCTGTGCTCCAGGCGGGGTCCAGGCTGCAAACCCTCTCCCAGGGCTGATGAGGTTAACGTGTTGACAGGGTTGGGTTTGTCCCTTGGGGTCCCGTGGGTTCAGGTGCTGGAGGGTGCTCACAAACCCAGCCCGTGATAAAAGGTCCCTGTTTTACTGGCTTAAGCATTAGCACTGGCTTGCTTGTTTAAACATTTCACCCTTTGGCACAGATGTGGGGGCTTCAATTAACTCACACCATGAAGTTCCCCTCAGTGCAGAAGGGAGCCAAATAAACACCTGGCTAGATAGCCGCCATCTTTGACTACAGACCCAGCTTGGGTAGTTGTAGCTAGCCTCATTCTCAGGCACTCTCGACTCAGTCACAGATCTATTGAATGATGATGATAAACCTTAAATAAGCAACGCCGTCTCTTCCCAAACCACGCCAGGCCACGCTTTCAATGCACGAGTGAATCTGTGCCAGGGTTTTGAGCTCTGGCATTTTAAAGCCCAAAAGACAGGACCACTTCTTGCAGTGTCAGGACCCTATGAACCTGGCTGGGTTCCTCACCAAACCCTAGAGACTAAATCACAAAGTGCACAGACAGGAATTAAAAAAAAAACCCTACAGAAAACAAGTCAAAATAAAATAGACTTGTTACAATGAAACCAACCTTAACAAACAAACACTGCAATGATTCAATTAATGAAGCAGTTAAGCATATAATATTGTTAAGCAAAGCAAAACAGCCTTTTGATGTGTTAATCATACTTGTGCCATGCTAAAATAATTCAGATAAAAGGAACAAAATAAATCTTATTCCCCCAGATTCTGAAGAAAGCCAACTGCACAAAGATGTCATTATTATTATTATTTATTTCTATTATCCATTCTTATGTCAACTTTAACTAGTGTCTCACATTTGCTATCACCAACACATATCCCACCAGGCTTCGAAGATTTCCAGACCTGGGATTAGTATCGACATTCTGCTGTGTCTTGCTGGCGTAAAGCTGGAGCAGCTTCCACTGAAGCCTGTTTGGGAAAAGGTCTCCACGCCTGGCTCTGGCTGAGTTGCATTTGGTGCAGCATCTAGAAGAGGATGATGTGAGAATTAAATGGTGCCTCTGCATATGGAGGAATTTCACCTGCTGAGGCTAAGCGATGAAGAGCACCTGGGAATGCCGTGCATTCTGTCAGCGCTGACACTAGGGGAGGCAAGTGACCCCGAGAGACTTTGTCTGGTGGCTTTTATCTTGACACTCTCTCTTTAAGTTAAACACACAAAACTCCTTTGCTCTTTTGTACTGTTCCCAACCCGGTCCCATAACCGGCAGCTATTAATAAGGCATTTGATTTGTTCCATGAAAGCCGAAAGCAACTTAACTGTGGGAGCCCAAAGCAGAGAGTGGGTCCATCACTCTCAGGGTCTCGGCTTTGCATGTCAAACACATCTCTGACTTTATTTCAATTTCATTTAACCAAAGCAATTTCTAAGTAGCCCAAGGTCTCCAGTTGACAGTACTGAGTAAGGCCTTTTCTCTTTCATTTTATACAGAATGTTCTCCCAGTGGGAAAGAACTAATATTGCAGATCTCAGGCGGAAACCGCCCCTGGCTTTGGCCAAAAATAAATAAATTAAAACATGAGGCTTTGTGCCATAGCGACAAAGAAAAGAAACCAGCGAGCTCCCCAAAGAACGGCTTTTATGAGTGATGCTCAGCAGCTCCCACGAAGCCATAGCCTGCCCTCCCACGTCCCTGCCTTCGTTTTAAGGGCATCAGGAGCTGTTAGTATCTCAGCACCCAGCACTGTAATCTCGGCAGGATTTGCATTTTGAGCACTCTTCCATTAAGCCACCGAATCATTAGGGTGCATAATGTGTGCATTTTAAAAGGATGATATGCTTCACTTTAAATGAGTTAATCAGCGGCTGTATATTTGTTTTGCGTCAGCTACTTTGAGGGACCTCGTTCTTTGGCAGACCACATTAGCCTACATCATGTTCAAAACTCTCACACTCTTCACTTATTGTCAAATCTGTCTCACTGGGGCCAGCAGCTCAGGCCAGGGGCGGGTTTGGGGGTTATTTGAAATGGAGCGACTCTCAGCAGTAGGGGAAGAGGCGCTCCATTGACTGAAACTCCATTAGCCACGGGTCCGATCCTGCAGCAACACCTGTTACCCCACTCTGTACCAGCCACTGTGCTTCAGGGCAAGAGGGTGTTTCTGGTTCCATAAGACTGCCAGCTAGTGCCTGCTGGGGGGGCTTTTCCTGTGAAATGGACACTTGTCCACCGGGCAGTGGATTTAAGACCACCAAATAGCCATCAGCCGGCAGTGGCTTTGGGCTCTGTTCATCAGCACTGTACCTGAACTGCAATTGGGCAGGAAGCACCCAGCCTCTCTGACCATCCCACTTGATTGGCGTGACCACACTGATTGGTACTTATTTTATTTCCCCCCAAGAGTAAGTGTGAATCCCCACTCTGGCTCAGATCAATGGTCTAGCCAGCTCAGGCCCATGTCTCCGCCAGCGGCTGGAATGCGGTGCAATGTCTCCATAGAGATAAGGGCTGGGAAGGAGGCTGCTGTGAGCTGTTTTCTGATGACATCCTTCAGTTCTGAGCATGTGTTGGAGAAAAGCAGTCTAGATAAAGGGTTTCTTTCCCAACCTGCCCAGCCACCAGTCCTCTGTCTAATCCACCACTCTTCTTCTGGTCTCTCCTGAGTCCCATGTAGCGGCCAATACGGGGAGTAGGTATGAGGTTGGGAATTCTATTTTGTAGACGGGAACATCCACTGCTCCGTGTCCAATTAGCGATCATTGCAGAGAGACAAGGTTCGCAGTCTCGCCAGCACTTACTAGTTCGTTGCCTAACTGCCAACAATACGGGCCTAAATAACCAGAAGGGAAAAGGTGCGTTTCCCCAGCGGTGTACCTCATCCCTTCTCCACCCTCACACCGTGACCCCACAGCTAACCCACTAGCTGGCAGGTTTGCTGTCGGGACCACAACGCTGCCTTACACCCCTGCGGCAGATTGTCTTTACATTAATGCAGGGCCCAACGATCTCCGGTGCGACAGACTGTTCCCATTGTGTATTCTCCAGAGGGCAGGCTTGCAGTCGGGTCAGCGCCGGGTGGGGTGTTTGTTTGGCTGAACCCATGTGTGTAGTGGCAACGCTTGCTTGTCCACAGAGTGCGGGAGCGGCCTTCCACAGATAGTGTCATAAATCACAGTGACACCTTCTCTTTGCAGGACTGGGGGCTGATGACAGGGGCTATTTATCTGAGTGTCACTGGCAGTAAACTAGTCAGGAAAGAATGGACACACATGAAAGAGAGGGAGGGAGAAGGGGGGGGGGCGCATCTGGAGAGAGACACCCAGCATTTACGCAGGCAACTGTGCTGGGATCCTGCCCCAGTTCTTCAAAGAAGCATTGAACTCTCCGGGCCTCAACTGCTTTGGATTTTGAAGGCATTTGTGTCGCCTTTTTGTTGACTCGTCACCTTGCAGGCCAGGAGCAGCTGCCAGGATACAGGGAGCCTTGAAGGTGCCTTATCCAGCCCCAAGAATCTCTGCAGCTCCAAGGGACTGTGACAAACAGAGCGAGCAAAGACGCTCAGCCAAGTAAAAAAAAGCTTTGAAAGCCAGGCCGTCTTTAATGTCCATGTGCTGCATTGTCTGTTGTCCTGTCTGCATCCTCAGCAGGCAGCGCTCGGGTTCGGAGGCCTGGGCTTTTCCAGTCATAACCTCTCCAATTGTGTCCTGACTTTCTCAGGCATTCCTACGGTTTGATGTGTTGTTAGCAGTGAGGAGAGGGGACAGGGCATCAAGAGAACTGCTGGGTTCTATTCCTGGCTCTGCTGGAGATGAAGTAACGCTTTCCATTGCTCCTCCAGATGCTCCTTGTAAGGGCAAAAGAAAAACGCCCTTCCTCTCCTCCCCTGTTGGCTCCCACGGGTGCTGGCACTGTATCCAGAGACAGGGAGAACTCACTTCTGCGCAGGATTGCATGAGACACAGTCCACAGGCAGGCACCTCGCTGAGTTACATTGACTGCTGGTTGTTCCCGCATCGTAACGATGGCCATGGGCATTGGCCACGTTGGATACATCACTGGCTGGATGACCCCAGGAAAGTCAAGGGCCTCTCCTACGCTGCAGCGTGCCTGTGTGTCTAACCAGGCTGATAAACCTGACGTCTATCAGGGCATGCCGTGAGGATTGCTGAATGCATGCTTTGTAAAGTGTCACGAGCTCTTTGGATGGAAGGCGCTGGACCTACCCAACAGCTGCATGACAAGAACTCATCACAGGGAGGTGATCAGTCCTGGCTTTGGAGCCTGGCTCCATGCTGCTGACTTAGTGGATAGGAATCACGTGCCCTGACCTGAGCGCGTCTGCTTCCTTTGTCATTGTAGAGTAGCCAGCGGTGCTGGTCCTGCCTCGCCTGACTGACTTACCTGCTGCCGTAATAGCACTTAAATGAGGTGCTGGGGACGTGGAAACAGCACTGCTTGGATTAGCCACTGCCCTTTAAAGGGATAGTGTCTTCGTAATACTCATTGGTCAAATTCACTTGCTCCTGCTTACACCAGGGCTAAATTTGGCCCCATCTACTTCTAATACATCAACCAGCCCTGAAATGTAAGGGCAACATGGTGGAAATATAAAGAGCCTGGGGCAGAAGAAAAATGCTTGTACCAGGCTGACTTCCAATTGATTCTTCATTAGGGAAATGGTGGGCTGGCAGAGAGCCCTCCCTCTGCTCTTTGTCCTGCCCTTCATCAGTCTGGGAATGGCGAAGCTAGTAGCCAGGTTGCCTCAGTTCACCAATTTGCTAAAGGTAACACCAGCTGGCTGCATGACAATGGTTAGCCTAACCCACAATGGCACTGCATTTGTTCTGGCCAGTGCAGAGCACGTGAGTCCTATGAGGAAGTAGCTCAACGAACCCCAGGTGGAGAGGGGGTGGGTTATGAGATGTATATGGACCACAATTTCTAACCAAAAGCCTGTAAAATTCCATCTGCACTTTTGCATGGGCAAAACTCTACCTCTGGGCGTGCAAATCAAATGGTTGGATGTGGTCTACCTACTCAGATACCTGCAATGATGCAGAGGCCAGTTCTGAAGCCAGGTTAAGATTCCTCTGACATTGTGTCCTAGAGTGGATAAGAGCTGCAGCCAGGCATACAAACCAGCTAGAAAGGGTTTCTGTCAGAGGAAAATTTCCCATTAAACTTGAATTTATTCTGAAACAAATGGAAAACCCCAGCAACCAGAACCTCCCTTTCCCCCATGTCTGTGCTCCACCTTTAGAGAGAAGAGCTACAAACAAAGGGGAATCTGTTATCCTCTCTGATTCATGCGGTGGATTGCAACTCCTTCCCTCCTGCTGGGAGATCCACAGAGCAAAAGCTCAGCATCTGGATCTGCCACCGGGATTGGAGGAAAGACTTTTATCCCCATTCACTTGCCGCTCCGTTTTTAGAATAGTGAGACACAAACCACATCCAGCCGCAATGACATATCGCCACTGAAGTAAACAGAAAGTTTATTCAAATAATTTCCACTACAGATTGTCTCCTGAAATGAAATTGAAAGTGTTTTTGAATCATTTCATTGGTTTTATCAGAAGCTAAAAGTACAGGTTAATGGAACTCAAATGGATCCCATATGAATTTTAAATCCTTTCCGAAAGGGCTAGATCATTACTTCTCTGCCTTTGTGAAGCCTGACTTCACTTTTGGAGCAGCAGAAATTGAATAATTGATGTAATTTGAATAACACTAGGATTTGTAATGATATTGAAATATAAAGATAAAAAGGACCGTAATCAAAAGCTGATAGCAAACAGTTGTTAATATGCACTTTTGGGCAGACTTATTGAAAAAAATATGCCATTTGAAGTATGTGCTGAAAATGCATTTAATGAGTGGGGAAAGACATACATTGAATGACTACAGGAAACCATATTAATAAATAAGATGCAAAATTTTCACCAGACTCAGCAGAGCTAACAGTTAGAGAGTGGATAATTATTTAAATGTAAAACCATTACAATTCCAAATCGTATCTAAAGCAATTGATTGCTTTGCTTTACCATTTGATGTTAAAGTGAACCGAGAGAGAGGGAGAGAGAGACAAACTTGCATTTAGGTCACTCACTCCTGATTATAAAATATATTCCTAAAAATATTGCTCTGCACTAATAATCTATTTTCTTTTTCCCCTTCGGAGCGTTTACATAGAGCGTGCGTGGCTACACGCCGCGCGCTAGGGATTTATGTGCATGATTCTTCACTTGACCACAGAGGACTATACACCTAAGTGTGCTTAGAGCATCTCTTTCCATGCAGCCCAGGGACACCATGGCTTTGGAAGGGAACTGGAATCCAGGATGGCTGGGTTCTGTTCCTGCCTTGCTGGACAGAAGTTCACTCCTGTGCAGCGAAGCCCCCATTTGAGTCTTGTTTAAATCCTATAGGAAGTCACTGGAGCTGTGCTCATTTACACCAGTTCAGGATCTGGCCCAAAGTGTTTGGTCTGGATGTTTTCCCCCTTTGGTCTGTTAGCTTGGGTGTATGATTTCTGGGGGATAGGGTGGATGCTGAGTCCTTTTGGAAGAGGTCCTTCCGTGCAGCTTTCACACCAGTGCTTCACAAAGCAGGGAGGACATGCTCTGCATCGTGAATGAAGTGGTCGGGCTGCTGCTCTGTCCCGGAGGCAGGTTGCACATGCCGGGTTGCATGCAACAGTGTTATCTGCCCCAGGCTGGAGGGGAGCGGAGCCTGCCAAGAAACCTCCCGCTGCTCCCACACTGTAGAGCTCGTCCTTTATCTTGCTGTTTATAGGACTCACTGTCTGGCCTCAGTACCCTAAACATAGTCAAACCCCTTTTTGCTGCCAACCTCTTCTTTTCTTTCAGCAAAACATAGTACCCGCCCCTCAGCATGGGAGCTGGGATTGAGGCTCCAAGTCAGCTTCCACTTCAATGCCCACGGTCATGGTCAGACCTACCCGAACCCTGACAGAAACCACAAGCAGTTACCCATACACTGCGCTCCTGGAGTGTAGAACCTGTGGCCTGGTCTTCATTACTCAGGGAGCTCGACATAAGCTGCCTTGCCTCCACCTTGCCATGGAAATGTCTTCCCTTAAATTTGGCTCCCGCTGACGTAAGTACTTCTCTCCACCAACTTAATAACCCCCCCGCTCCGAGCGGCGCAGAGTCACGGCCAACGTCGTTAGGTTTTCGCAGCGTCAGTGTAGACCCTGTGTTGCTGACATCGACTGTTACCGGCGAGCAGAAGCCGTCCCGCTGTGCCCCACGCTGACAGTCCGACTGATACAAGTGCTCCTGGTGAGGATGCGCACTGCTGAGACAAGGAGCCGAGCATGCACGGACACTGGCGAGTTAATGGCGGCGGCGGCGGCTGTATGCCGACGTGAGTTAGGTCGACATAATTGTGTAGTGTAGACGTGGCCTAAGTCTCTTTGCGCTCCTGGTTTCTGGAAGTACCCCATGGAGAGGCAGAGCTCCCGGGATTTCCAGCTAAGTTCTCAACGCTCAGGAGGTCTGCAGAGTTCAGACAAACTTCGGATACTCAGTTAATGTCTGCGGGATCTTGCCCATTGCAACCCTGGCCTCTGTTCCCTGTGGCGTTGCCCCCTCTTTCTCTGCTTTGCGTTTCCCCAGCTATTATGGACACTGCAGGGTACATTTGCAGAAGGGCTGAAGCCCGGCCTCCCTTGTGTGCCCACGGTTGAATAGCAGGTGTAAGGACACGGGTTTGCAGTCACAATCCTCCAAGGTTCTCCATGGTTACTGGAGACATGCACTTGAGCTGACTCGCTTGCTGCCCGCCCTGTCTACCTTCCCCTCTCACTTGGGAACCCTGGGCCATCTGCAGGAGAACCAGGTGCTCTGGACATTCTGCTGCTGTCCCTGCTGCTCAGCTGGTGGCGTCCAACTCTGGCTCGTGCCAAATTGCTTGAAAACTGTCACAGGCAAACTGCCTCTGTCAGAAGTCAGACGGCTTGGCTGCCAGAGGAGTGCTCTTTGAGTCGCATTAGGGAGCAGTAATGATGACATAAAGTGGCTGGCTGGGCTAATGACACGAGTGTATCCCTCGGGGACCCCTCTCCAATGGCGTTTTCTGGCTGGCATTAACGGACACCCAGACAGGAGCGCTGCACTCAGAGCAGACAGCTGCAAAAAGTGCCGAGGTGAGGCAGGATTCTTCTGTGCTAGCCTAGCAACCTCGCAGAACTGCTGGTCTTCCCAGGCAACGATGGGGCTATAGAGCCAAAGAGACTGCCGCTTTGCAGGGGCTCAGTCCTGCGTGGTTTGGGCACTCAGCACATCACAGGATTGGACCGCACACAGGCAGACCACGCACTGGAAGGCTCTGCCATCAGCCACGTCTGCAGAATCCACTGGTTCAAAGCTTTCCTCCCCGGGGGGCAGGCACAGGGGACACGTTTGCTCAAAACAGCACAACACCCACTGGAGAGCCAGTGATGGGCCTGGCAGGCAGGGGAGATTGGCGTGGTGAGGTTTGTTGGCGCTACGGATACGTAGCTGTGGAATCAGACACTGGTGCTGCACAGAACCTGTGCTAGTCCCGGAGGGCGTGTGGCAGGGCGCCCTGGGAAGTGAGTCTGACCCACCCATCAGAGACCCCTCCTGGCTAATCCTGCACTTTGCCAGAGTGCTGCGTATCTGCCAGCCCTTTGCAAGCATCGATGAGATGAGCTCCCTGTCCCAGAGCGCGGAGGAGATAAATGAGCACAGGCCAATGCCTCTGAGGAGGGAGGGTGTGGAAAAGGGTGAAGGGGCGCCCGGAGAGGGGGTTTGGACAAAGGAAAGAGCCCTCTGGGAATTAGGACAGCAAGGGACAATGTAAGAGAAGGCACAACCTGGAGACCCAGCTCTGCTGGTCTCCTCTCCCCAGGAGTTGTATGTGTTTGTTGAGAGAGAAAGAATAGACCCCAGGGTTTGTTGTAAAGCACAGAGCTCCAGGCAGCCTAGGGCCTTATCTGGCATATGGACTGGAGCCCCCAGGCATGGCCGCCATAGATGTTCCACCTTGATTCTCAATGGCCTTTCTTTTCCTGGGTTTACATCATGCCTTTCAATGAGACCTCCGGGCTCCAGGATGGCTCAGTTGGTTGGTGATGGGTAGAGGGCGACTTCTGTCTCTACAGTAACTCACCAGTTCAGATCCAGCCAGGTCATTAGCAGTCCAGAGCTCATCCCATCTGATAATTGCTCACTGGCCTGTGTGAAGCAAGTTGGCCGTTCTCAATCTGGTGCGCAGAGCAAAAACCTCTGCTGACTTTGGAGCTAGCTGGTGATTTGGTCAGCAGCCTCAGCAGAGAGGCCACGGACTGAATGGGCCATGGTCTGATGGTCCAGTAGGCCTGATGGTCCCAGCAGGTTAGGGTTGATGCCTGCTGGGCTAAATCCTTCCCCTGAGTAACTCAATGGGGCGGCATGGGGCTTGGGATAACTGGGAGCAGCTTGCTCAGCCCCTGCCTGGGCTGTACCTGCTCTGCAGTTAACCCCAGGACTTTGGGGTGGGGTTCCCAGAGATATTTAGACCCTAACTCCCATCCCACTCTTAGTGGCCTGAGTTTGGCACTAAATTCACACCAAAAAGAAAAGGACTTATTCAAATGGTCCTGTATATTTCGTTCTTAATAGTCATGAATAATCCATGAGTTCCTCTAGGTCTCCAGGAAATTTGGGAAGGTTTCAAAGCGCAGGTTTACAGAGCACTTACCAGGCAGTGTGCTCTCAGCCTCAGTGTGAAGCAGCAACAGGCTGTGTTTTATCATCATTTCCGGTACTTCACCATTATTAATGCCCTGAAACATTCCTCAGTGCCAGCAGAAAGTCATCAAGAGACACCAAAGTGCTGAAGTGATGCTTTAACCTGCCACAATTGAATGTCAACCAAGTTCTTCTCACGCTCTTTAGCAGAGAGATGCACCTGCCATAAAGAACAGAGCCACCTGCAGCTGCCCTCAATATCTGCCTGGAAATGAGCTGTAGAAAATTCCAGCCCGACTCTGATTTTGGGATAAGGAAGAGAAACAAGGAGGAGGAAAGTGTCATCATGGCATGAGCACCCAAAACTTCAGGGTCAGATTCATGCGCCCTGTCCACAGTCAGAACTTCATGGCAAGAACAGGGTCCGGAGACAGGTCCTTCTCCATAAGCACAGGCCCATAGCACTTGTTAGAGGAGAATCCCCATTAGCTGTTGGCAGAGTAGGGCCTATGCCACACAGTCAAGCAGTTCCAGTTCCATCCTGAAGATGGCAGTGGTTCACATACACCCTAACTAGTCCATGCAGGAGGCTGGGGAAGGCAAGTAATGGGTGAGGGAAACCAGGGACAGATTCCCCTGTCCCACCATCCAAAAGTTCATTCAGGAGGAGACTAGGTGAAACATCCCTCTGTGTCATTGTCCAGGCAAGGAGATGCCATGGGTTCGAGTGCCAGTGACACTGAGCTGTCCATCTGCTTCTCCCCCTGCTGACCCAGGGCCTGCAAGAGAGAGACACTCACAGTTACTAAAATTCATTTCAGGGACTAATGGGGTGCAAAGGCACAAGGAGGGAGAAGCACCTCCAGTGGCCCCATCTGTCATGAGCATCTACCCTTCTACAATATGGGCCACCTGGCCCTGCTAATTCCCTGCACACCCCAGTACTCGCTAGCCACTAAATACCCACGTTCTCCTTAATACGGCGGAGGAATCCATCCCACGAGGGGTTACAAACATCCCGGGGTGCGAGGCGGGCGGATCGGCTGTTTCTGGGACGCCTTGCAGCCCGAGTGTGGAGTGTCGTTACAGTGCGGGGCAGTGAGCACTGCGGGTCACGCTGTCGTGTGGAAACGAATGGGAATGCCAGCCAACGCCACTGTCCTCCCAGGGGGCAGACAGGAGACTGGTCAGGCTGCAGCGTTAGCTGGCTACGGAGGTGGGGCAGGCCCAGATCCATTCGCTGCTTGCAAGCCCAAACCCAGTGTATTCATTAACTACCCTCTCCTAGGGAAAGAAGAAGGGGTGATGCTGAGGGGTCAAGGCTGTGCTGCTGGAGCTGGAGAAGTGCCTGGTGCTGGTTGGGAGATGTGGATAGCTCCATTAGACAAACCAGTCCTTGGCGGGTGTGTGGCCTCACGGTTAGAGCAAGGGGTGGGAGTCAGGACTCCTGGGTTCTGTCTCCAGCTCTGACTCGCTGTCTGGCCTGGGCTGAGTCACTGGACTCCTCTGGGCCTCACCCTACACATTCAAACAATAGGGCTAAACCATCCCCAGCTGCCAGGGGTCTAGAGCAAAGTGATCAACACTCTGGACATGCCAGCATCCCCTGGCCAAGGGGCAGCGCTGAGCAGCGGGTCAGGGCTCAGGGTATTGGTGGGGCTCAGTGGAAGGAAGTTCTGCACTCACCCTCCCTGGGCTGTACCGGGGCTATGCTGAGGGTTTCAGTCTCCAGGTCTGGCAGGGCAGGACCTCTCACCAGTTCCCCATTCGCTCCAAATGAGAAGTGAAGGGAAGCTGCAAAATAACAGGCCCTGAGACAATGAATGCGGAGACCGTGGTTTTGCTCCCTGGGCTCCTTCTGTGACTCGTACAGCTCAGATGTTCGGCTGCATGTGCTTTATTTCCAGAGGGATGACATTTTATTCTAGCGACGGAGAGACAAATGCAGCCTTGGCACAGCTGGGCGGAATTCCCATGCCCTTGGTGGCCTTAAGCTCTCTCATTTCTCGGGCTGTATTTGGACTGGTGTAGTTGGAAAGGGACCCCAGCACCAGGGCTGCTGAGAGGAGAAGGAGTCCTTGTCATGCTGTTGCAAAGGCCAGGCAACAACAGAAGAGACACCCTTTAATTTTGTTTCAATAAGGGGTGCAGGAAAAAGCTGCTTTGCAAATAATGGGGTAACTCTTCCTGCCACTTCCAATTTGACACTGTAACTTTCTTCCTGCACTTCACAGGAAAGCACCAGAGGCAAAGAAACAAGATCAAAGGCCTGCTGTTCATTTATTATTGTAGGGTTTCCCCAGACAGGGGTTTTCCCTGTGCCTCCAAGCAATGTCATGCAGATAATGGAGAATTAAAATACAAAGTTAACATCAAAACTCTGCTGGTGTTTTCCCGTGAATTGCACTGCTCAGTAATGGCTGTTTACATCATCGTGATGATCAGCGAATGACCCCAGGCAGTGCACCTTGGAAAGAGGAGAAATAACACACTGAACAGCAAAATGAAAAGGAGGACTTGTGGCACCTTAGAGACTAACCAATTTATTTGAGCATGAGCTTTCGTGAGCTACAGGTCACTGCATCAGATGCATACCGTGGAAACTGCAGTAGTTTGTGTGTGTAAGGGGGTGGGGGGGTGAGAAAACCTGGATCTATGCTGGAAATGGCCCACCTTGATTATCATGCACATTGTAGGGAGAGTGGTCACTTTGGATAAGCTATTACCAGCAGCAGACTGAGTTTGTGTGTGTGGTTTTTGGATGGGGGGGAGGGGGTGAGAGAACCTGGATTTGTGCAGGAAATGGCCCACCTTGATTATCATACACATTGTGAAGAGAGTGGTCACTTTGTATGGGCTATTACCAGCAGGGGGCGGGGGGGGGGGGGGGACGGAGGGTGAGAAAATCTGGATTTGTGGTGGAAATGGCCCAACTTAATGATCACTTTAGATAAGCTATTACCAGCAGGAGAGTGAGTTTGTATGGGGGTGGGGGGGTGAGAAAACCTGGATTTGTGCTGGAAATGGCCCACCTTGATTATCATGCACATTGTAGGGAGAGTGGTCACTTTTTATAAGCTAATACCAGCAGGAGAGTGAGTTTGTGTGCGTGGTTTTTTGGAGGGGGGTGAGGGAGTGAGAGAACCTGGATTTGTGCTGGAAATGACCCACCTTGATTATCATACACATTGTGAAGAGAGTGGTCACTTTGGATGGGCTATTACCAGCAGGAGAGTAAGTTTGTGTGTGGGGGCGGGGCGGAGGGTGAGAAAACCTGGATTTGTGCGGGAAATGGCCCAACTTGATGATCACTTTAGATAAGCTATTACCAGCAGGACAGTGGGGTGGGAGGGGGTATTGTTTCATGGTCTCTGTATGTATATAATGTCTACTGCAGTTTCCACAGTATGCATCCGATGAAGTGAGCTGTAGCTCACGAAAGCTCATGCTCAAATAAATTGGTTAGTCTCTAAGGTGCCACAAGTACTCCTTTTCTTTTTGCAAAGACAGACTAACACGGCTGTTACTCTGAAACACTGAACAGCAAAACTAATGTTGAATTTGGAGAGTCAGACCCCACTGGAGGGCTGGCAGCGGGTTGGGATTGAAGGGAAAGACAGAGAGAGGAGATATCTGGGCTACTTCAGCAGATTGCTGTTTTGGGAAACCGATGCTACCCCGTTAACCTCACGCAGTTCTGCAGCTATCAGAGCCTCTGCTAGTTTCCAAGAGGGCGTCATGCGTCTTAAGTCAAAAACAGCTTTAAACTAAAACCAACAGCCCTCCAACACTGCACCAGTTCTGTCAATCAGCCCCTGTCAAAATCAGTCTGCTCATTCACTCGTCGGAGATGGGTTTTTTTGTCTTGTTTTGTTTTTTTGAAAGTGAAATTTGATAAAAATCAGAAGTGTACCTAGCTAATACAATAGAGGAAGGAAAGCTCTGGCGTCCCATCAATCAAAATGCCACCTAATATCATTCAAGCTGGAGACGGGCCAAACAGAGTGAGCAGGGCACTTTGGGGACAATACAGCACCCATCTTGGGATAAGGCACTCGCCTAGCTATGGCTAGTGCAGCTGTGTTCCTTTGCATGCAATGGCACCGACTGAGTGATGCAAAGCAGTGCCTCGGTCACCGGGGATAGCTGGCTAAAAACTTCAGCTCATTGCGCAGCAGCAGTCAAAAGACTAAGAGACTGGTAGGAACCATTAGGAAAGGGATTGAAATTAAGACAGAAAATATCATAATGCCACTTCATAAATCACAGCGAGAATACTGTGTCCACTTCTGGTCACCCCCTCACAAAAAGGATAGCATGGAACTGGAAAAGGTTCAGAGAAGGGTAACAACTATGATCAGTTGTATGGAGCCGCTTCCACATGAGGAGAGCCTAAAAATATTAGGGCTGTTCAGGTTAGACAAGAGATGACGAAGGAGGGTAGGACAGAGGTCTAGCAAATCATGAGTGGGGGGGAGAAAGTGACGAGAGAAGTGTTATTTGTGCTTTCCCACAATACAAAAACCAGGTGAAATTAATAGACAGCAGCTTTAATACAACCAAGAGGAAGTACTTTTTCACACAATGCAGAATTAACCTGTGGAACTCATTGCTGAGGGATGTTGTGACGGCCCAAAGTATAACTGGGTTGAAAAAAGAACTAGATACATTCATAGAGGATAGGTCCATCCATGGCTATTAGCCAGGATGGTCAGTGATGCAACCCCATGCTAGAAGCCAGGTGAGGAAGACAGGGGTGAGTCTCTTCAGCTGCCCTGTTTTGTTTGTTCCCTCTCAAGCTCTGGTATGGGCCACTGTTGGAAGACAAGATACTGGGCAAGACTGACCATTGGACTGACCCCTTGTGGCCGTTCTTATGGTCCAATTCACAATGTCTGTTAGAATCCACCACGTGCACGTCCATCACTGGCAGGAAGGCCCCTGGTTGAGCAGTTTGTGAACTGCCCACAGATGGATGCTTGTTTGTGGGAACTCCCCTGCCGAATACCTGCAATGAGTCTGAGCTACAACTTCAACCAGCCCCCAAATGCACCCTGTACCCTCATAGACAGACAGGTGGATCCAGAGAACTGAACCAAAGGGCCGGAGGGTGGGGGGTCTTCTCCCCTCTGTTTTTCTGTCTGGATTTTGCTTCCCCTTTTATGGCATGTTCCACATTAGCACCAGCGACGATGAACTCTAATAATATAATCTCCTCTGCACTCCTCTGGCACTTCCCCTCCGAGGGCCTCACAGCATGTGCCAGGTGCCATGGAGAGAACCCTGATCTCCAGCCTGGGAGAGCTTGTGACTCCCCCAAGGACACTCAGCAGGTCGGTAGCAGAGCTAGGAACATAAGCCACAAATCTTAGGAGTCCAAGTCCTGTGCTTTAAGAACTCCCGTGCCTTCTCCAGCTGTCACCTTTATGAGATATGTCTGGGTATCAGATCTCTGATTCCCCACATGCTTTGGGGTGCCAAACAGGTGGCATTGTTCTGTGCAGAACATATGCACATTTAAGGGTCAAGGATGTCACTTTCTTCACTGCCTGCTTCATCTTCCCCCCTCAGTGGGCTCTTGCTCTGCTCAGCCTGTCTCACCACTGCTTCTGGCCCTGACATGGTTCACACATGGGTGGCTTCTCCGGTATAACCCTGCTTCCTAGATCTGTGCCTGGCAATAGCCTTGCCCCCCGCCACTCCCCCGCCAGCCCTGGAGAAACCCTCGCAATTCAGAAATGCCTGGGGATTGCGGGGCAGGGATTCATCCTGATTTTTAATGACCCAAGAACCCTGAGCAGCAACTCAGCCAAAAATAAACGGCTCCCAACCCCAGTCGGGACGAATCCTACTAGTCCAATGCTGCCGAGTGAAGCACGGGAAAGACAGAGCCAAGCCTTGCGTTACAGGCCCTGCTCTCCCTTGCCTTCCTCCCAGCCCAGCTGGCACGCGCTGCTGCCTGCCCTCAGGTCTGAGGCAGCAAACCTTGCAGTTTATTATCCCAGGGTCTCCCCAGACACTGTTTGCCATGCAGCCTTCAGGCACTGTTTGCAAATATAGGTTATTAAATTGATTCCCCCCCTTTCCATGCTCAATGAACATTAAAATTAAAGTTCTGCTTAGTTCCTTTGTAGGGCAAGCGGGGGTGGGGGGAGGGTTGTGCGCGCTCAGAAGTGGCACAATAAAAAGACAAGTTGCAAACTTCCATTCCCCAGTGCTGGAGAAGGCTGGCGCCAGCCCTGGGACACCTCTTGGGTCTGGGATCTCAGGGAAGCACATCCCAGGGGAATGAACTGATCTCAGCTCCCCAAGGAAAAATATCTTCTGGGGCAGATGTGGCTAACCATGAGATAACCTCCCCAGAGACACACTGGACATGTCAAATAAACTGCAGAGCACTGGAGATTATTTATAAACTGTAGGCCCTAAGTCAAAGCCAAAAGTTGGTAGAAACACTCTGGTTGATTTCCATGGATTTTGGATCAAACGTCCATTGAAGTCAATGGAAAGTCTCCTGTTGACTTCAGAGAGCACTGGACAGAACTAGAGAAAGCAACCTACGCTGGCTTCTGGGATAGATCAAATAAGATCTAGTAGCTCCTTTCAATTTCTAGTTTCTATGATTTTTTGGACAAACGAACAGGATTCTATTCTATCCATCCCCGTTGTCTCTGAGCTCCAACCATGTTTTGCTCAAGAACATTTTGAATAATTTACTCAGTAAATTACATTACATTTTAAAAGTCAACTCTTCACTAGATGTCTGTGTAGCTGACTTGCCCAGCTAGAGATCTGGGCTAATCGGTCATGGAGTATATTTTCAAGTAATGTATTCAAAGTATTTTGTGATATGGTTTGAATATATTTTCTGTAGTTATTTGTCTAGTTCTGGCTTTGAAGCTCTGTTCCTGAGCATTTGTGTCTCTTGCTATTATCTGTTGCCATCTTACCCCTATATCAGTGAAAACATGAGGTGTATTTAGTTACCCTTGGCTTGTGTCTTGTTTATCATTGTGTCTTTGCATAGTTTTCAACTCCTATAACTTTGATGAATTAAAAAAAAAGACTGCTTGCTTGATGCATTACTGTGTTGGTCCAGAACGCCAAGGAATCAAGTGTCTTCTGTTTTTCTTATGTTGATGAAGCAGCCAGCCCTCCTTTTATATTTTTTAAATTTATTGGTGGCATTTTGAGACAATCATGGGGAAATTGTTGGTTGCACAGGAATTCATGTAGGTGGGAGGACCCAGAAATTTCATTTGGGGGTGTGGCTGTCTGGCAATCCAGGTAATTTTCCACTCTTGATTGACATTAACTTACGCCTTTGATTTAACAGGAGTAATGGGACTGTCTTTGCAACCCGGTTAACCCTTACAATGCTGACATTTCCCAGATTTAGCGATCTGCAATCCCCAAAGGGTTAACCCACAGTCATATGATTACTGCTGGGCTATGCAGTCTCAGAATGCTTTGTTGGTGTTTGTGACTACTATTCCATTTGTAAGTAGGTGTCACTGGCTAGAATCTAAAGAGTTAGCTCCCCCTTTATATTCCATTTTTAAAATACATTGAAAATTTGGGAATTATTTTTATAAATGGCACCTGGCCAGAATTCCCAGCAAATGGGGCAAGAATGTAAAAAGAAATCGAGCTGATGCTCAACGAATAGCGTGAGCAAGTGCAATAAATACCTGGGAACACTAGAGGGTGCTTCAGGCAGGGACTCCAGAGAGGAGGAAAGCAAGATGGTGGAGATGTGACCAATAGACAATCCAATTAGATTTTATTGACTGCTTCCTTGCATGTCATGCCCGGAGCTGGGCCATACGGAAGTATTCATGCAGACTCCTAGGACAGGTATTCTCTTTATGAAGCAGTTGCAGTATGATCTTTGCCTTGGTTACATGTCAGAGGCCACTACCCTCTACTGAATCCGTTTGCTTGTCTCTCTGTTTGGTCCAGCTGCATTTTGTTCCGATGAGGCCCTAGGAAAGTTCATGCTCAGAGTGTTCCCCATCACTCCCAGCTCCTCTGTTAATGGCATGCAGTGCATAATGTAAGTGCATCTCTCTCCGCAGCAATGACAATGGGGCCGCTTTTGCTGTGAGTTACGACTATATTTAATACCCCTGTAATAAATAATAACACAAAAGACTTTCTGCAGTTCTAAAAGCCATGTTTGCCAAGCAGCCTCCAGGCAGTGTTTGTGAAGAGAGGTTATTAAATTGATTTTTCCCCCCCTTTACATGCTCAATGAACATTAAAATTAAAGTTCTGCTTAGTCTCCCAGTGGGGTGAGGAGGGGCACTAGGGGTGCGTGTGTATGTGTGCTGAGAATGGCACAAGGAAATAGAAATGGATCCTTTGGTGCACAGTGGCTCAGCCCTGAAAGCCTGCACCCAGCATCTCAGACTGAATCTGTACCGTGGCTGCAGAGAGGATTATTCCTGCGACTCCAAGCTGCTGCTTCTTGGACTGTGGAGGACATGGGGGTTGGGAACAGGGCTATTGTACCAGCACCTAGATGCTGTGGTAATGGAAGCATCAGAAGTGCTTAAATGTAGGGTTTAGATCAATCTCTGACTACGTAGTAAGGGCCAGGAAGGGTCTTTAATGGGGCAGATCATCCCACATCTGCCTCTTGTGGGGTTCTTATACCTTCCTCTGAAGCATCTGGCACTGGCCACTGCCAGACTAGATGGGCCCTGGGTCGGATCCAGTCTGGCCACTCCTATGTTCCTATTAAATGAGATTAGGTGAATTCCAGGGTTTGAAAACCGAAACGCAGCTGCTGCTGGGTGGTGAATACTTTTCTTTCCTAATCTTCCAAGATGAACTCCTCTTCTGGAAGTCCAGCTCACGGGGTGGGATCCTCTAATCCACAAAACGATGGCTGGAGAAACCAGTTTGGTAAAAAAAATTAATCACGCTGATAGAAACCATGTCCCCTTCTTTTAGATATTCTGACATGTTCAGCTAATGTCTCGCAGTCCTTTTGCAATTCCAGATGCCAATCGAATGGAAGTGAAGGAGTCAGAGCATCGCTAGTAAGGCTCTCTCTCTGCATTGTACTCACAGCTAGTATCCGTGGGAAGTGCCAGAAATCTGGTAATAAAGACTAATATTGTGAGCACTCCTATCAGACACTGCAGTCCTATGAGGTTCTAATAAATCTTCAGACTTTTGATTAGAGCTGGTTGGAAAATGAGTGGTTTTTTTTTTCCCAGGTAGCGTTTTGCCTTTTGGTGAAAAATTGGAAACTGAAAATTTCAATGTGGAAATGTCACCATGGCAAGGGAGAGCAAATCCCTTTCCTTGCACACATCTCCCACATCTTACTATTAGTGAGAGGCGTAAAGTTTGGGGTTCTCACCCAAAGTTTGTCCAGGCTCATGAGATTTCCAAGGCCTCCTCCAGCTGGACACAGGAAAACCAAGAAATAAATGGTCAATATTTTTTAAAAAGCCCTGAAGTTAGTGTAACTGACCTTTTCTGAACCTCAAATGGTGGTTGGATTCCGCCTCCCAGGGGCACAGAAGGCAGCCACGTTGTGCTCAGATGCAGCCAACTGTAGAGGAGGCGTACCCACTGTGCTCCCTCAGGGAAACTTGACTTTTGTTTTTTCTTCCCTAATCCAAAATGGAAGCAGTTAGAGTCATAGAATCATAGAACTGGAAGGGACCTCGAGAGGTCATCGAGTCCAGTCACATGCACTCGTGATAGGACTAATTATCGAGACCATCCCTGGCAGGTGTTTGTCCAACCTGCTCTTAAAAATCTCCAATGATGGAGATTCCACAACCTCCCTAGGCAATTTATTCCAGTGCTTAACCACCCTGACAGTCAGGAAGTTTTTCCTAACGTCCAACCTCAACCTCCCTTGCTGCAATTTAAGACCATTGCTTAAATTAGGGCTGAAAGCTTATGGTAACACTGGGATGACACCAGCCAGTCCTGCTTTGACGCCACTCAGTAAGCTGTTCATAGAATCATAGAATCATAGAATATCAGGGTTGGAAGGGACCTCAGGGGGTCATCTAGTCCAACCCCCTGCTCGAAGCAGGACCAATTCCCAGTTAAATCATCCCAGCCAGGGCTTTGTCAAGCCTGACCTTAAAAACTTCCAAGGAAGGAGATTCCACCACCTCCCTAGGCAACGCATTCCAGTGTTTCACCACCCTCCTAGTGAAAAAGTTTTTCCTAATATCCAATCTAAACCTCCCCCACTGCAACTTGAGGCCATTACTCCTCGTTCTGTCATCTGCTACCATTGAGAACAGTCTAGAGCCATCCTCTTTGGAACCCCCTTTCAGGTAGTTGAAAGCAGCTATCAAATCCCCCCTCATTCTTCTCTTCTGCAGACTAAACAATCCCAGCTCCCTCAGCCTCTCCTCATAAGTCATGTGTTCTAGACCCCTAATCATTTTTGTTGCCCTTCGCTGGACTATCTCCAATTTATCCACATTGTGTACACTGTTGTGTAAACACTCTTCAGTAGTAGTCTGGAAGTTTTCCCCCAGCCTCTGTTCAGCACCCCAGATCACATGACACAAGGTGTTGCTTCTCAGCCAGCAGGACACCTTTCCTTCTCCTTTTGGCATAGGTCTCTACCATGCTAGTTATGGTAGACAGGTGATATCTCCTGCTCTGCTATAGGAAATCTCTCACACACACAGACACACACACACACACACATACATTCTGGAGCTGATTCAGCCCATCTCTGCCATACTGTAACTCCTGCTAGATGACGTCACCTGGCACGCTGATTGACTCTGTGAAAGCGGCTGGGGTGTGAGGGGGGAGAGGAGCTGCTGACTTATCAAAGGTTGCCACACAATTAATCATTGAATCAGAGAAACGTGGGGCTGGAGGGGCCGCCTTGAGGTCATCACATCCAGCCCCCTGTGCTGAAGCAGGACCAAGGAAACCTAGGCCCAGCCCTGATGGGTTTGTCCAGCCTGTTCTTAAATCCTCCAATGACTGGGATCCCATCTGAAGCCTGTTCCAGAGCTTAACTATCCTGAGTGCGAGAAAGTTTTTCCTACTATTTAACCTAAATCTCTCTTGCTGCCGATTAAGCTGGTTACTTCTTGTCTTATCTTCAGTGAACATGGAGAACAATTGGTCACTGTCCTCTTTATAACAGCTCTGAACATATTTGAAGACATATCAGGTCCCCCCTCAGTTGTCTTTTCTCAAGACTAACCGGGCCCAGTTTGTTTAACCTTCCCTCACAGGTCAGGGTTTCTAAACCTTTGATCATTTTTGTTGTTCTCCTCTGGACTCTCTCCACTTTGTCCAGATCTTTACTAGAGTTAGAATTAGATGCAGGACTCCAGCTGAGGCCTCACCAGTGCCGAGCAGAGTGGCACAACTACCTCCCTTGTCATTAAGACGGGCAGGGAAAGTCAGCTGGAAATGAAGGCCCCAGCTTCTTCCTGGGTCATGCTGCACTGTGCAATGCCAAGCCAGGTCCTTCCCAAATGCCACCAGAGGAGATGAAGTGCCAGACCCCAGTGATAGCTCGGCATTGGGATAGGGTACTGGGGAGGGATTTTCTAAGGTGTGAAAGAGGAAATTGGGGCATCCCTCCAGACCACTTGGGTCCAAACCTGGACAGCTGCAGGACAGGGCAGCTGAAAGCATCCAGGTGGCTCTTAGCAGCGAGTGCTGCTGTAGACAGTAACAGAGCCATGTTCCCATGGCGGGTGGAGGTCAGGAATCTATCTGGGAAGCAGGAGGGGGAAAAAGAAAATAGAGGGGTTAAAAATCTTCAAAGCACTTGACTAGTAGCCTAAATCAGCCCATCTCGGAAGTCTGCTGTCATCCTGCACATTTACATATTGCTGTGACGTTCCCTAAGGCCAGCCCTCTTCCAAACATCAAAAACCATCAGTTAGCAGTCAGAATGAATCAGGCGTACGAGAAAACATCTTTAGCTAAGAGCCAGCTCTGTCTCTGATAGCATTAAAGTGACTATTGACTGAAGACGCAAGTGAAAGTCAGTAGCAATTTAATTAGGATGACTGATTCCTGACTGTCTGACATCTCTATGGCTAGAGGAGGCATACTGATTTGTAGATGCCATCTGAACAGAAGCTTCAGCACAGATTCTGGGCTGGAGAGTTTGGATTCTCCAGGATCTGGGATACCACTGCTGTTTTACACCTTTGGTTTGTGTTGTCACTCCATTCAAATCAGCCCAAAAGAACCTGGTGGTTTCCCCTTTCCAAACAGTCTTTCAAACAGTCACTATTCATTTTGATGAGCTTTTACCATCTGCCATGCATCCCCAGGCTGATCCTGAGGGGGAATGAGTAGAAAATGCAGATTAATCAGAACCAAAACCATTTGCAACCCAGGTTTGACTCATATTAGGGCGACCCAATCACAGGCTCTAGGGTGTTACAGCTGATCACTTTGGGGGTCAGGAAGGAACGTACTGCCCCCAATCCCAGGGTATTGTACGGCTGTCTAGGATCATGCTGGGAGGGGATAGGGATAGTCAGCTTTCTCTGAAGCCTCAGGTATTGGATATAGCTACAGGGAGGACACCGGGCCAGATGAACCAGTGTCAGAATGAGAGGCCACTGCTATGAATCCATTCTGGCTTCTTTAGAGCGGAAATCCTGCAGCTTTCGCACGTTTTCAGAGTTCACGTCTCACGTCTCTGTTTCTTGTTGAAACTGGAAGCCAGTGGCCAATGGGCTACTTACTCTTTAAAGTCCCTGTGTTTTCAGCTCAGCCAATGAGAGTTGTTATGTTTCTCTCTTGTGTTTTCATTGGCTCCCATCCTATGGCTCGCTCTCCTGCCAGAGACGCTGGACAGGCCGAGTTTTCGAAGTGAGCCTGGACGCCCCTGCTCATGTAGTTGAATTTGTTCCCCTTCCAAAACCCAAGGTTCCATCTCTAGTTTTCCCTCTCCACTCTCAAACACGTGGGAGACATTCTGCTTGGAATTACACCTCGTGCAGTTCTCCCAGGGCTGTGGGACTGCACAGAGTGCAAACCAGCCTGACCCCCGACACAACAGCACCAGCCCTAGACTACTCATGGTGGAAAAACACATCTTTGGCTGCTCCGCCACCTCCACCCCCACAATGCACCAGGCCTGGAAGGATAAGGAACGGCTCAGCCCCAGCCCCGTCACTTTCCCTCCTGCTCCTTGCACCAGGGCTAAAATCATCACCTAATTTAGAAAAATGACGGCGTGACAGTTTTCCACTGACACAGTCACTGCTGAAAATGTACTTCAAGTCTCATTGTTGGCAATGTCAAAAGTGATAAAAACCAATAAAAAGAACCAGCGCGGCATGAACGTCTCAGTGACAGCAGCGCCGAGGAGACAGGAGAGAAGCGACACAGGGGCTCCTCGCTGCAGCCCAAGCCTTTTCAGATAAAAGGTAATTGAAATGTTAGTTCCATTAATATTTCAGCCTGCCCCACATCTGACAGCCATGCTCCTTAAACAGCGTTAGGCATGTCTCTTTAACTTCTCAGGGTGTTCTCGCAGACTGCTGCCAGAGGGAGCGCTCTCCTTTTGTTGGTGAGGCCGGCGTGGATGTCGGGGCGGAGGACACGTGGGGTGCCTGTGAAGCCACAGTAAGGCAGCAACAGCTTTGCCTGCTGACCTGCCTGCTAGAAATCCCCTGCTTTTTACAGCTCTGTCCATTGCGGCCACATGTCAAAGAGGGAGACGGTCCGAGATTTGCAAAGGGTGGCAGGGAGGTGTGCTAGGTGCTCAGGTGGCCAGGTGCCTGTGCAGCTGGGGGAATCCACATGGGGTTTGGAGTTAGAAATGGGATGAAATTTAATAGCGCAAAGCATAAGATCATGCACATAGGGACTAACAACAAGATATCAGCTGGGGACATATCAGAAGCAACAGAGGAGGAGAAAGACCTGGGCGTATTGGTCGATCACAGGATGACTATGAGTTGCCACTGTGATGCGGCTCTGAAAAAGGCTAATGCAGTCCAAGGATGCATCAGGCGAGGTATTTCCAGTAGAGACCGGGAAGTGTTAGTACCATTACACAAGACCTTATCTGGATTACTGTGAGCAATTCTGGCCTTCCATGTTTAAGACAGATTAATTCAAAATGGAACAGGTGCAGAGAAGGGCTCCTAGGATGATCAGAGAATGGAGAACCTGCCTCTTGAGAGGAGACTTAAGGAGCTTGGCTTGATTAGCCTAACCAAAGGCTGAGGGGAGATCTGATTGCTCTCTGTACATCAGAGGGATAAACACCAGGGAGGCAGAGCAGTTATTTAAGTTAAGGGCTAATCCTAGCACTAGAACAATTGCTTATAAACTGGCCAGTAATAAGTTTAGACTTGAAATTAGAAATGAAGGTTTCTAACCATCAGAGGAGTGAAGGTCTGGAACAGCCTTCCAAGGGGAGCAGTGGGAGCAAAAAACGTTACTGGTTTTAAGACTGAGCTTGATAAATGTATGGACGGGATGGTCTGGTGAGTCCTACAAGGACATACGACGCAACCGCAGCTGCTAGCAGCAAATATCTCCAATGGCTGGAGAGGAGACACTAGAGGGGGAGGGCTCTGAGCTGCTACGGAGAATTCTCTTCCAGGTGTCCAGCTGGTGGGTCTTGCCCACGTGCTCAGGGTCTAACTGATCGCCATGTTGGGGTCGGGAAGGAATTTTCCCACAGGCCAGATGGGTAGAGATCGTGGGGGGTTTTCACCTTCCTCTGCAGTGTGGGCCACGGATCACTTGCTGGTTTAGAGAAAATGGTGGATTCTCTGTAACTTGAAGTCTTTAAACCATGATTTGAGGATGTCGGGAACTCAGCCAGAGGTTAGGGGTCTATTACAGGAGTGGGCGGGTGAGGTTCTGTAGCGATGTGCAGATCAGCCTAGATGATCATGACGGTCCCTTCTGGCCTTAAAGCCTATGAGTCGATGTGTCTGTTATGTCTGGGTTCTTAATGACACCTAAGGAAACCCAAATCCCCCTGCTAGCTCCATGGAAAATGCCTCCTCTCCCCCTCTCCCGAGGCCCCTGGCTGCAGCACTCCATACCTGTGCAAAGCACTGTGGTTGTGATTCCTTCTGGCAGTTCCCCGGAGAATGGACTGCAGGCTCCCAGCAAGGTGGCCCCATGGGACCTTGCCTTTGCTCATAGCTCTGGTTCTACAGCGTCATGTTGGCCGCGCAGGCCAGGTGCCATGCAGATGGCTAGGCTCAGCCCTGACTGCAATCCCACAGCCCTGAAGTGAGGTGTGGGGCAGAGAGTCAGTCACATACCCTAGGGAGACCCAGCGGGTACATTGCAAACCGGCTTATCTACACTCAAAGACTGCGTCAGGCCTACAGCTCTCCTGGCCGCTGCCCTCCCCCCCGAGGGAGGCCAGGAAGGAAATGTTCTTCTGCCAACAGCTTTCAGTCCTGCTGCGGGTCAAGCCGCCCCAGGCATTGGCCGAGTGGGTGGGGCAGGTCTGAGCCGAAGTCACTCCTGGCAGGTCTTGCACCCATACGACTCTGGTCGCTGGCTCCTATCGCCCTGTGGCCCTTGGCAGGTACGGTGTTCCCATGGAGGGGAGGGGGGAAGCCCCTCTCCGGGAGATTTATTATTTGGTTGGATTCACGTGCAGACCAAGATCACTGTGTGAAAACAAGGCAAAGGTCAATAAAGATTGTGGCCTGACGCGTCTCCTCCAGGGAGACTGGGTGAGAGCAGCTCCAGGGGCTTCAGCCTTGACATTAACATGGCTGAGCACGGAGGTGAGCACGAAGGGATAAAGGCCCTAGAACTGCGAGGTTCCCATTGATCTGCCAAGCGCTGATCTGAGCACTGTGGATGGGAAGGAGCGGGACTCCCCAGCACCCAGTCACACACACTGATGCACACGGTGTGCCTAATAACACACACACACCAACCACACTGACCTTGACACATCACACACAACATGTATAACACACAGCACACACCCCATGCTGACGCAGAGCACTCAACCACATCCAGATAGGCATGCGCACACAAAACACAACACGTGTATTGACACACAACACACCCTCACTCACCTCTCCCCATAAGACACACTTGGACACAGCTGCCCCACTACTCAGACACAACACACACACATATCCCTGTAGCCCTTGCCCGCTGTCTCTTTCTCTCTGTTCTGAGCATGGCTAGCCACATTCCCTTCTGCATCAAAGCAGGAGGCAAATTAAATCTTTTGCAAAAAGCATCGTCTGTGTGACTGTTTCATTCTTACTTTGGAAAACAGCACAGTTCTGAAACTCTCCCACTGTGCCATTTGGTTGAGTTTTCCCCTGTAATTCCCTTTCAAAGTTGCAACGCTGGCCCCTTGAGTTGCGTGTCTGCCTTTCTCGCCTTCCCTGCAATCAATCTAAGTGCTTCCATGATGCTGCCTACCGTGAACATCAAAGCATGTGTCTGATCCTCACATCCACCAGAATAAACAGCTGACAGGGAACATAACTAGGTCTTCGCTCAGGTAGTGTATGGGAAAAGGGTTTTGTTAGTTTCACGTGATCTCCCTTCATTTTGAAGCCCTGGTACAGGAGGCAGGTGTCTTTGACAGAGAGGAAGTAAAGAATGTATCTGCCATGCTTCGCTAGAGAGATGGCACATGGCTAGGCTGGCACTGTTCACGCTGAAGGGACAAGCCATGTTTTCACTAGTGATTGTCAGCCATTTGGGACAGCATAGCAATGGAGCCTCGCTTTCACCCAGCGTTTGACTCAAACAGAACGGAATGACTTTATTTGAAGTTCAATAACATCCGCTTGGCATTGCCTGTTGCCTCCGTTAGTTTTCAGCTTTTGTGCACTTCTGAATGACCCAGTGATTGGAATCACTCTTTTTTCCAAGTACTGGAAACCTTGCAAGGTCCCGAGAAGGACCTAGTGTGTGTCTCAGCCTGTTGGGATTTGCTGTTGACTATAAGAGGCAGCCCTAAAGTGGAATTACGCATCAATAGCATACTGCACTTTGGGGGAAATTGGAGTCACGGCTGAGTCCAGATTGATCCAAAAGCTATGGCTCAGACCCATCTCCAGGCAAAAGCAGACTCAGCAGAGAGGCCCAATAAGGAGCTGTGAGTGCCTGGGCTGTGTCATGCCCATTGCACAAGCTGCTTTCAGAATCCAGCCTTAATCTTCCATGAGCCAGGAGAATCTGATGGGTGTGTGACGCTAAGGCCAGCTGCCCGTGTTGGCTGAGGGGTCGTCTCTGCTGGTGAAACCCCACTGGAGGTAGTGGGCCAATGCCGCATGAATCTGGCCAGGGACTGTTACTCTATGTCTCAACTTGACATGAGAACTCCTCCTTGGTTTGAATCCCCTCATCCTCCCTCCCCCATGCTCCATCTCTCTCTTGGCTACACACTTCGCTCCAGGCCATGCTGAGTGACACCAGGAACAGGTGTTTCGGTCAGCTCCCAATACCTCTGTGCAGCCCCTTCCCAGCAGAGCAGCCCACGGGAGCAGAAACACGGCAGAGCCACCAGCAGACCCCTGCAGGCTCCCGCAAGGTGCTGAAGCAGGGGGCCGTGTTTGGGGCAGGAAGAGAGAAAGTGTCGGGTCTCAGGCTACCTCGGAGATGGCAGCAGAAAGAACTGACACTAGCTGTGTGGGGAGAGCTGGCTCATTAGCCAGAATCTCATCTTTCCCCCTCTCCTTGTGGGGAGTGGGTGGTAGCAAAGCAAACTATTCGCAGGGCAGGACATTCCAGAATATCTCCCGGCATCCCTGTCCCAGAGACCAAGACAGTTGTCACCTCCTTCTTCCCTCTCCTTGGCCTCCCTGGGCAGCTGCATGCCACACGCGGGCCTTACCAAAACACAGCCTCGCGCCCCCCAACAAATTGCTTCCCATAAATCTTCGGACTGCTTCCCTGCCCCTGGCTCCCGCAAAAGTGTTTTTTCTCCCCAGTTGACTGGCTGCGGTTGAAAACTGCAACGTCCTAGAAATCCAAGCACTCGGAGCTGTTCTCCATCACCTTTAATTCCAAGTTCCTGCCTCCCTGATGCACGTGTTTGTCATAATCTATTGAAGCTGAGGCATCAGAAATATTGAAAGAACAGACGTAAAATCAATAAAGGGAATTTGAGTTGCAGGGCTCAGGGGCCCACTGTTCCAGGACCTTTTATTGAATTTGAGATCTTCTTCATTGTTCCTGGGCTTCTTTTTTCATTTTTTTATGGCACAGAATTTGATTTGACTTTTTTTTTAATTGCACTGAAGTCAGCTGGCGTGAAAGCTCCCAGGATGCTGCATGACCCTGACCCCTTCCAATCCCCACCCTCTTCCTGCCAGTACTCCTGTCCCCGTCTGCGTTTCTTCTCGCCTTGGCATTTGCAGCTCTCTCCTCAGTGGCTGCCCCAGCTCCCTGCGCTCTAGCTGCCTCCAAGGGGATCACTTCCCCTCGTCCGATAACTGTGCCGGCTTCCCTTGCATCTTGGCATCTGGCTCAGTGCTGCTCCTCTTGACTTTCTGACCTCTCTGGACCTGCTCCAGCCAAGCCCAAGGGCCTTGACAGCCCGACACCAGGGGGCCTAGTCTACCTTCGAGCAAAGCCAAAGTGGTTGGGGGCTTTTCCAAACCTTCAAAGCCCTAAGCGGTGTGGGCCCTGGCTGTGTGAGAAACACCTTTCTCCTAATGAGACATTGTGATCAGCTTCAGTATGCAAGCTGACAAGGCCCTTGATGTCTACAGCAGGGGCCGGGCTGCCAGCCTCCATCACTGAGAGGACTTTGGTCTGTCTCTAGCCCCTTTGGCTGCTGGAGTCACGATTTGTTTACCCCGAGGGTAAGGCGCAAGGCCTGTCTGATGCCCAGGCCTTCCCTGGCGGGGTTCTGCGAGCTGGGTGTGGTCAGGAGTGGGCCGGGAGATGCTTGTTTGTATGGATACTGATGCAGGAGGTAGCTGGCGACTGTATGTTTTATAGGGCCCCCAGGGCCTAGGTCTGCACTCAGCTGGGCCTGACCTAAATGCTGAGCCCAGTGAGGGCGTGTGGGAGTTGCTGGAGGCAGAACTTGGCCTCTCACGTCTTTTTATGATTTGATAGAAATAAATGCTGGCTCTGGCTTGCCTGGCTGGGAGAGGCTGGGCCAGTCACTTCCCCCGTTGTGCCTCAGTAAGGGAAATGATTATACTGGCCTGTCTTCTGAAGGTGGGGGTGGGGGGGAATTGTGAGTCTTAGTGAATAACTGAAATGCATTGAGTGCCTCAGATAATGGCACTGCGGTGTAGGAGAGCAGGTTAGTCTGTGGGTTTCGCGGGCTGGGAACCCATCACTGCTCCTTTAGGAGCTGTGGGTGAGTGACTGCACAATCTCTCAGCTATAGAGACACGCCAGATTCATGGCAGCCTTCCCGGGGCCCCTCTCCCTTGGGATCGGGGCTCTTCCCCCACGCTTCATTCTGACCCTTAATACTCTCCCCACACTGCCCCTCGTTAACTCGTGGCCTTCTCTATGCACAGGGCTGCTACACAGCTCGAGCAGCAGGACCCAAACTCGCCGGGAACCAGCCCTGGAGGAAGCAGGGGAATGGCAGAGGGAGTCTCTCCATCTCTCTCTCTCTCCTACATTCTCCGTGAGATTCACCAAACGGAGGGGGCAGTTATGGGTGGGGGCCAGCACCTTGTGCAATGTATTCTAGTATTCACACATCTCTCCCTCCCGCCAGGCTCTCCAGAGACCTCACTGAATCGAGCAGGCTTTGGAGAAGAGACAGACGGTCGAGTGTGGGGTGTCTCTTGCAGCCCTTTTCAGAGGAAATTAACTGACTAGCAAACAACATCAAAACCATGGAGTTTTTCCAGCCAGCCAAGGATAGAGACCCCTTAGCTGAGAACAGGTCCTGGCTGGGATGATCTAGCTATCTATCCATCCATCCCCATACACGCCATCATCTATCTATCTATCTATCTATCTATCTATCTATCTATCTATCTATCTATCTATCTAATCAGCCCGGTAACGTAAGAGCAGCCTGGAGTCTGGGCTCAGGGTCTATCTTGGGGATTGCAGAATTTAGCCAGGGTGAGACCTAGGTTGTATCCCCCCACCCCCACCCCCCGCCTGCCAGTAACTAAATTGCACTCACGCGCCTTGTCTGTGGTTCATTCCATAGCGTGGCACGTGCTGCAGCAGGCGTCCTCCCAGGTGGGGGGCGGGGGGTCAGGCAGATTATTTGTGTTAGGAAATAAGCAGATTAAAAGCAGTGAGCGCTGCGTTGCTGCTGAATTGCTAACATGCCCAGAGCAGTGAGATCGGCTGCAGTTGTCTTGGTCCTGAGCCGTGGTAATTGTATTCTATGAAATATTTATTCGTTTTCATTTCAATTTTCATTTTCAGCATGTATTTCCTCTAAAATTATGTGGAAAAAAATCCCCTTGGTGCATTTCTCATCATTGCTGCCTCATAGAATATCAGGGTTGGAAGGGACCTCAGGAGGTCATCGAGTCCAACCCCCTGCTCAAGGCAGGACCAATCCCCAATTTTTTCCCCAGATCCCTAAATGGCCCCCTCAAGGATTGAACTCACAACCCTGGGTTTAGCAGGCCAATGCTCAGCACGCTGCAAAGTGGCGCTGGTGAATGGAGACCACACAAGAGTTGGGGATTTTGTTTTTTTAACTTTCAGAACAGTTTCTTCTCCTGCTGTGAACCTGGTAGAATTCCAGAGGTCCAGGGACTTAACAGAGCCCACTCTGCCATCCCCCATTCCAGGAAATAAAGGATAGTGACCCAAGACTGATATGAAAAAACCCCCATCCAAATCCATCGCCCAGATCATCAACCCCCCGAAACCTTTGCCCCAGAACCAACCTGGGGCCGCTGAGCCTTCCCCGGATGCCAACTGCCAATTTCCACTGAATTGTCATTTTGATTTTTAAAGTTTGAAAAAGTTCTACCCTTTAAAAAAATGTACACGTCCCTGTGGCTGCAGGCCAGGCTGGAAGCGGGAACGCCATGGAAACAGCGAATCTCTGCATCGTGGTACCAGCTGAAAGGGGGCAGCCTGTTGCTGTGAGATTTCTGGGCCAAGCAGGTTCCTGTATGTATCACAAGCATCTGAATTCTTGGGCCCTGAACCAACTGTTTTGACACTGATCCATGGTGGATATTGGCAGTTGGAAGCTCAACAATGTAACTGTTGGGTGTGGGGTAGGTGAGCCAGAACACAGACATATCGTTTTTCTTCGAGTGGCTTTGGAGCTCAGAGCAGGGGGGAACCAACAGCCACACTGCCAGTTGTACAACCAAGCAACACGTTCCCTGGGAGAAGCCAAAAGTTTCTTGCACTTGTAGGACACGGCGTGTACCGGTTGTAGCCATAATGCTCATGACAGTAGAGGGAATAGCGCTGAACCTTACTAATTCTAATACACAAAAGGGTTTTTAAGCATGTGCCCTGTGTGTGTCCATATATGTGTGTGTATGTCCGTGTGTGTGTGTCCATCCTGTGTGTGTCTGTCTGTGTGGCCTGCTTATCAAGTCAATAGATATTGGTGCGAGTGTAGATTCAGTCTGTGACTCAGCTACACTGGAAGGGCAGCTGGCCGTCCACCACTCTGGGCACTTTTGCAACATGCCCAGCTAAGGCAGTGGACCTGTCAGTCACCCTGATCAACTCCAATAACCCAGCGTCTGCATCAAGAGAATGAGAATGAATCGCAGTCCTGGCCAGAGTCCCACGCTGCCCTGACCAGCCCGACCCCAAACCCATCTCCTCGGGGGAAAGGTGGCTCTACCGTACCCCCCGAAGGCTGCAAACGCCAGCTGTTGCACACCCTGCGAGCCACCTGCTTTCTCCCAGACCCATGGCATTTCGGCTCAGGCTCTTCCGCTGACCACTGGCAGAGCATCATGTGGGGAGAGACAGGCTGTGAGCTAGCCGGACCCCAGGCCCTACGATAGAAATACTGTGTGTGTGCAGATAGATAGCTGTGTACATGGTATTGGGCTTGCGTACACACAGCCTGCCCATCTCGCTATCTACAGTGTCTCTGTAGCTAGATGGGGTGTGCCGGCTGCATGGCAGCTTGTCCAGGGAGAGACAACTCTGTGAGCAGGGGCTGGCCGTTCCTTCGGAAGCACGTGCTGAGCAAGGGCACCATACCCGTGTCCACCACAGCCCCTTCTCCTCTAGCAGTGAACTGATTGTTGGGTTCATCCACAGGTTACAGGTGTTACAGCTCGTTTGGGACATACGGTCCCAGGGCGGTGCTCTTGACTGGGCTTGTTTGCTGGTCCCCATGGCTCTTTAAAACGATTCCAGTCCATCCTCCTCAGACTGAGACCTGACGTAGACTCCCCACTGCGAAACCGTCCCTCTGTTGGGACAGCCCACTGCGCCCGCCCTTGGTGGAGACATCCCGTCTCCCTGGGGTGCTCTAAGCATGGAGCTGGGCTGCAAGTGCCTGGGCAGATGTCAAGCCCCTGTTTTCTGCAACCTAGGGGCAGGCAGAGCTGGGAAGGCTGCAGGGAGGAGTGGGGGACAGAGCAGGTTTTTTGCTCAGGAAAACACAATGTGGGATTATCTATAAAGCCCGGGTTCTGATTCTGCACCTTCCCCAAAGCAGGTGTGCTGGGGGCTCGGCTGGGCCCAGGATAGACCCAGGATCATAAGCCTTACTCTGAGCTGGGGGTGCCTGGAACTCAGGGTTTGGTTTGGGCCCCCCTCTCCGGTACTGTGTTGTCATCATGAAGAACAACAGGAGGGACGTTCTCCTCAGCTCCCGCTCCTCATGCTTCTCCTTCCCCAGCTAGGGTCAGAGCCCTCTGCTTGTGATTTCACCCCTCCCCACAGGCTGCATGTCATGGGCAGCAGGGGCTGAGAGGCAGCAATCACAGATGCATGTGAGCAGACAGGATAATAGCGAGCGAGGGAATTAACAAAAGCCCCAGAAAACCTCTGCCTTCTCTCTGGAGTGATGGCTTCTCCGACATTCCTGGCAGGCTCCCCTGGCTGCTTGGGGTCCCAGACAGGTTTGCCCCCAGCCCAGTCCTGGATAGCATATCAAGGCAAGTGTATTTCACACTGCTCCTTATTAATCCACCAGCAGGTGTGATTTTTGCAAGGCCTTTTTTCATCTGAGAGGTGTTTGTCACGGGGACCTTTTTATGCCTGGTTAGTAGAACTGCTGCTGGTTTTTCCTCTGCTCCCTACAAGTGATTGCTGCAGCCCAGCTGGCTGGGGAGGGACCAGGCAGGGGAACCCCTGCCTAGGGATGGGGGATGGAATCAGCACTCTCATTACAAACTCTGCTAAGGGTTGGCAAGGCAGGAACTCCCGCAGCAAGCAGACGCTGAGCACAGAGCACACAAGGTCGCAGGGGCGTGGGCCAGAGGAGAGCTTTGGGGTGGGACTCTGAGAGGAGAACCCAGACTTGGGGATTCTAGGACTGGGACTCAAGGCCATTCACTTCAAAAATGGCGGGTGGCTTTCGGGGTCTCCACACGTATGGGTGCCCCACTGGCGCAGCCATGGGCCTGCTTTTCACAGGAGCTGAGGTGGCGTCTGAGGCAGTGACCCGGCTGTGACTCTGGCTCTAACCTGCCCTGTGGGTCTGTTCCCATCCGTCTGCACAACGGGGGGAGCAGCAGCTCCCGTCACAGGCTGAGTTCATCGGAGTCTGTAAAGCGCTTGGAGGGCCTTCGGGGGGCGGGGGGGGGGGGCGGGGGGGTTAGTATTTATTATAGCTCCAGTTTTGCCCTGAATCAGCGGTTTCCATGTTCACCTGCAGAACATCCTGCCAGCACCTGGTACATCTCGCTGCCATGGCTCACCCCAGAAGCAGGCTAAGAGAGGCCCATCCAGGTGGCTGCTGTCACTTGTGCGGGAAGGAATCCTGGCTCAGCGCTGTATGGTTCTGAGCTGAGAGCTGGGGTGGGGGATGCCGGCATGTTGCAGGATCAGACCTTAACTGCAAGTGCCCTTTTCCAGTAGACACCTTGAGGTAGGTTCAGAGACAACTTCTCTCCTTCCTGGTTCACCTTTCAGCTGAGAACAGCTCAGCCTGGGGCTACAGGCCGTGCTTGTACTCTGCATATGACCACCAGAGATGTCTTCAGGACTGTAAATTCAAGATGATGACCATATAATCTCACTGAAAATATATGTGCAACTGTTACCCTGGGTTATTATTTTCAGCCTGATCGTATATGCCATCTGATAAACAGTTGATTACTTCTCCTCCCAACCCTGCGTCCGATTTGCATACAATAAATATCACCATAGGAAGCATACATGAAACACGGCTCATGCTTTATTTATGAGAAATAAACACCAGATCAGGTTTGCATAATCAACACATATTTAATTTGTGAGCTCTTCCACTCGGGTCTTTGGCTGTAATCAGACTGGTGTCTGTGAGAGAGAGACAATCAGTTTTAAATATCTTCATTAAGTGGCTGTCAGATTTCAGATCTGAGTTTAAATTTCAGATATTAAAATATGCCAGACACAACAAGGCTGTAACCCCTGAATTTCTACAGTAGCGAGTGGAAGAATTTTCTTGGGGCTCCTGCCCCACTTTAACATCAGATTAGGGGGACTAAGTCTTTCACACACTGCTTTGGACGTGTTCTTTTTAGTGGCTTTAAAATGGCTTTTTACTTTACTCAAATTTGTCGATCTTTGCTTTTTTCCCCCTATGCTAATATATGCAAAAAAATCACTGGGTCTCCTATTAAAATGCCATGCAAATCTAATGAAATTAATGTTGGCAACAAATATTACCTAATGGGAGATCCTCCAGGAGAAAAAAAAGAGTGCAAATATATATCTACACATATTTAAAGGACTGTGTCAAGTAGTTTAGCTTCCCAGTTTAGGTTTTATTAAAAAGGAGGGGGAGGGGAGAGCACTTACGAAACCCAATAGAACGGTTTTCATGAATTATTTTTTTAATTTCAGCAAAAACCGTTGCTCAATCTAATTGGAACCTCCTCCCACAGTGCTATAAACTTAGCCTCAAGAGCATGGTGCAAGGACAGGCGAACCAGAAAGTGACACTGAGTAGGATGGCCCCATCTAGTGTCCATGCAAGGTGCAATTGAGCATTGTCGTCCCATTTTGCAGATTAGACTATTAACATGGCCATAGGTCCTGCCCTTCTGTGTGAATTTTAGCACTCGTAAAAGGTACCAGATGTGTCAGTCCCTGGTTAATGCTGGCCTCTGTTAATCCAGAGCATCTATCTATCTATCAAGCTATCTATCCCCAAGAAACCTTTCCAACAAAAGCTTTGTTGAAACTGATGTGCCTCTGTGAAAAATTTTGGTTTTGAGAAATTGTCATTTTCTGATGAAAAAACGTGTTGTCGAAAAGTCCCCGACCGGCTCTACTTGTGGCCAGATGCTGATGGTGCCACATTTTCTCAGCATATCAAGGCCAAACTGAGCTCCTCCTTCACTGACTCTTTCTCTAGTTTATTTTTAAAGTTATCTGGGGAGATGACATGATCTCTGGCTGGAAGCACAGCTGATAAAATCTCCTAGCCCAGATTTTGACTTCCATAGCTAACCAATCTCAGAACAAAGGATTTAATCAAAAATCTCACCCATATTTGCCCTCTGCTAATCTGAAAAGGCATCATCTTTGTGTTCTGACCGGTGTGCACACATCTCAACAATGTACCTTACTTTTAACCTTAATGGCAGCTAAGTGGAAAGGCTGAGCCGGCTCTGTGCTGATTTAGGCAGTGGAGCTGTGAACGTTTTGCACGTGTGCCTTTTAACATCGTCTTAGCCAGCACATTAAACCGGAGCCTGCTGAACTTCTCCATAATGGCCTACATGGCACACTTAATTAACACACTCAATATGGAGAGGCAATGCTGGAGCCCAGCTTCCTGGCTTCGCCGCTCACATTAGCCCTTTTCCTGTATTAACCAGCTTTGCTAACACAAGCCACCAGATGCTTTGTTAGGCATGACCCTGGGAGCCAAAGCAGCACTCTCCTTCCAGCAGGCGTCTGGTACCAGCAAAGCTACGCTTCTTTAGACTCTCTTTATTAGCTGAGTTTGGACCAAGGAAGAAAAACGAAACCAATGAACGACGATTACCACCAGGGCGGCAGGCGCAAGTGGGGGCGTGCTGGAACTCAGAACCCATTGGGCTGTTCGCTGGGGAATCAGACCTCTGAGTCCGGGGCTGCAGAGTGCCAGTAAGGGCCTTGTACTGGGAGCTGCATGCTCAACCGAGGGCAGGCTGTGGCTCGAAGTCAGCTCACAAGCCCAGCGGGTGCTCTGGGTGAGCTACCAGGCTGCTGCCCGCCCAGCGGGAGCGGGGTGGTTGGCAGACCAGTACTTTTGCTCGGCCTGGATCGATCTGGCACATTCGGCAGCTCAGCGGATGAGTCTGAGCTGGGAGTTCCCCAAAGCTCCAGCAGCAGAACAGGAATATTCCCCCGATGGACGAGAGCATCCATCGCCCCCGAGGGGCTAACACACGAACCCTCGCAGCCTATGGTGGAGCTGGTGGATTTCCTGTCTGGTAGCACTGATTGACTGGAGGGGCCTGAAGAGTAACTCCTGTGGCCCAGGTGCTTACAGAGCTCTGGGTTATTAGTGCACCGGGGCTAGTCCGTCGGGATCCCCAATCCCGTTTCCAGAGCAATTATTGATTAATAATCCCCCCCCATGGCGGCTGATGGGTTAGTGCAGTTTGCCTGAACGGCTACTCTGCATTCATAGCAATTCCCGCTGCCCAAATAGAGACGTGCCCGGCCCGCGGGTCCTCTCGTGGGATGCGTCCCTGGACAAGCCAGACCAATGGCAGAGGGCTCTGCCCCTCGCAGATCCAGTGGTAGGTTTCAGCCGTGCCAAACTGATCATTCCCTGCAGCAACCTGTCAGGGTGGGGGAAGGGCTGAGTTTTCTGAACCTTTGCTCTCTCTCAGCTCTCAAAGGTGTTTCATTTGAAGAGTCTTTTTTACATAAGAACATAAGAGCGGCCAGACGGGGTCAGGCCAAAGGTCCATCCAGCCCAGTATCTGATCTGCCAACAGTGGCCAGGGCCAGGTGCCCCAGAGGGAATGAACAGAACAGGGAACCATCCAGGGATCCATCCCGTCGCCCATTCCCAGTCTCTGGCAAAAAGAGGCTAGGGACACCATCCCTGCCCATTCTAGCTAATAGAGATCGATGGACCTATCCTCCATGAACTTATCTAGTTCTTTTTTGAACCCTGTTATAGTCTTGGCCTTCACAACATCCTCTGGCAAGAAGTTCCACAGATTAACTGTGTGTTGTGTGAAGAAATACTTTTATTTGACTTCAATGTAAATATATGGCACAAATAAAGCTACATAAGGTAGGTCCATTAGCATTACAGAAAGAGACAGTTCCTGCCCCAAATACTTTACAGTGTAAATAGGCAAAGGCTGGAGTCTGGGTGGGGTTATTTAATGGTTGGGGAAGCGTGGCCTGGAGAGATCAGGGGATGTGCCCAAGGACAGACAGGGACTCTGTGACAGAGGAGAACAGGTACTGTGGGTCTCTCCCTGCAGCATGCAGGCCTCCTGCCTTCCCTTCAGTATTCAGTCCCCAAATAGCCATGGGCTGGGGGAAACCTGCCCGCTGTGGGAGCTGATGCTTGAAATCTGGCTAACCCTGTGGGCCAGAAAACAGAGAGCAGCCAGGAGGAACCCAGCCAATGGACCCAGACCAGGGGATGTGGGGGAGAGTCACACAGGCCCTTGGCCCAGCAAGAGAAGGACACACACCCAGCTGTCATCTGGCCTGGGGCTGAGCCATGCACACAGGTGGGTTTTGAACACCCCACTGTTCAGAGCTGTTTGCATCTGGGTTCTGGTTCAGCCCATTGAAATGACACATGCATCTACAAGATTCAGATCCATACCCTGGTTTGGATTTGGAGCTCTGGGTGTTCAGATCTGGGGCTTTGGTTTGAGCCCATCACAGCCCAGAAATCTACCCCCTGCTTCCCCCAGGTCCATTCCTACCCGTCTCGGTGCATTGTGGAGCAAAGGACATGCTTTGCATTTCCCTGGCCCTGCAGCCCCCCAGAACTCCCCAGGCAGTGTTGCTTCTGCAGGAAATTAAACGAATGCCAGACAGTTATTTTGTGACAGTCCCATTATAGCTGTTCCAGGGTCTGCTATTATCAAGTTGGACACACTGCAAAAATCAGTGTCTCTGCCTTGTGTTTCTGGGCACCGAAGAGCTTTATGTAACAGTCGCTCTAAATTAGCATCCCGTTGTCCAAGGCTCTGTGCAGAAGTGCGAGGCCATTCGCGGTGGCAGCATATTTGTTGGGGAGCCGCAGTCCTGGCACAATCCCAGGTGCACAAGCCATGGGAGTTCAAACAGCAGGTGAGCGAGCCCAAGCTGCACAGACGGGAGCGCAAACTGCAGGGCCCTTGTTCAAAGTCATCAAGGAAAGGTCTGCGGGCGATTGACACTGATTCGGCTCATTGTGTGAGGAGTAGGGCCACAGTGGCTTCCGCTGCTTCTCCCTAGAGTACCCGCAGTGGCCTTTTCTGTGTGTCTGGCTCTGCCAGGCGGAGACACCTTTCTGGGGGGAATCCTGGGATCTGAGGCTAATTCCACGGACAGGGGCCTGCAATTCCCTGCTGCCAACGCCTCTCCTCCCCCACTGCGCTTTCCCTCCCCTCTCTCACACCCCACCCACTAGGAATTCCCAGTGCCTCTCCCCTGGGACCGGACCTGCAGGGATTGCAGGCGGGGGAATGTGAACACCTGGACATTTGCTGGGCCCGTCCGGCTTTGATAACCGTAGCTTCCGAGAGGAACCTACTCTCTAGCCATTAGCTTCCTCATCCCAACATCCTTGTTTGTTATCTTCAGGGGGCTTGTGTGTGGGGAGGCGGGTGACCGGGGAAGCTGGCAGGCACGATCCATTTCCCAGCTGCGCTAATAAAGATGGTCTAGAAAACACAAGTGTGAGAAGAGAGTTGAGAAGCCCCGGGCCTAGCACCTTTCACCCTTCAGGCCATCAGAGAGGATGGCCGCGTTCTCCTCTCGACAGCTGCCCGTAACACCAGCACAAAGGGCTCAGTCAGGGCAATGAAAAGGGAAGATATTTTTTAAATGAGTCGAGGCATGTACCTTTACCCCAGGGAATAACCACGCTGCAGAATGTGCCGCAGCAGGGATGGCCTTGAAGCCAGTATTTTAGGAAGCTTCCGAATGGGATCTGGCTGTTCTCTGAATCAGGAGAGCGTCTATAAAGGAAGTCATACGGAGTAGGTACAAGAACGAATCCACCCTGAGCTCCAGTGAGGGGGGAAGACGCTCACGTGGAAGGGGACTGTACAGCTTGGTGCGTCGGAGGGTTTTTAAACCTTCCGCTCAAGCAGTCGGCACTAGCCAGTTCTGGAGGAAGGCTAGAGATCATCAGTCGGTTCTGGGGTGGCAATTCCTATTAAGGGTGAGAGACGGATATTCCACATCAATAATTCAGACCTCTCTATCTCGTAGCAGAGGGGTTATATTTAAATGGGGGAATCCTCAGTCGTCTTAAATAAGACCAGCGTGATCTGCTGCTCTTGATGTTAATCGACTTAAGGACCTGGACTGCTGTAAACCCGCCAGGAAAGGCCCATGTTATCCTCCCTGTGAAATAGTAATAATAATGAATAGCCTGTTGCCTTTCCCTGTAACCTCCCCGCCGACTGCTCCGAGTGCTTTCCATGCAGCCTGTTGTTAAAGTTCACATCACCCCGGGAGGGAGACCAGTCCCATCATCTTTGTTCTACAGGTGGGGATACTGAGGCACAGAGCGGCAAGGGGCTTGTTGACGTTCCCATGGAGAGCCAGGGGTAGATCTAGATCTCCCAGTGCCCTGCTGTAACATGTGCCCTCCTTGCTATCGCGTGCTTCTCCTGAGAGGCCTATGCAGCTTTTACAGACGCTCCCCGCGCCGGGCCAACTGTGAGCAATGGACCCAGTGGGCTAGAGCTGGATGAATAACTGATTTTTTGACTCAGTGGCCAAACCAAAACATTGTGGGGGAAATCACTTTGGGTCGACCTGAAACACAAAAAATGGGAATTTTTCAGCAAAGCAAAAAAGTAAAATAAATAAATAAATAAATAATTATTTCCAATTGAATTAAATGTTGAGTTTTGTGGGGTTTAATCCTTTAAAAAATGAAATAAAGAGTAATTTCTACCCAAAAAGGCATTTAGCATTGAAAAATTGAAATGGTTAATTTTGACTTTTTCAGCATTTCTTTTCCTTTTTTTTCACCTGAAACAGTTCAGTGAATTTGACGTGAATTTGTGAAATGGTTCAGTCAACCCGAAACTGTATTTCTCAGTGAAAAATCTTCTTAAAAGTTCCGCCCGGCTCTCCAGGGGCTCCCCGCAGCTCTGCTGTAGGTACGCGTCGCCCCATCTGGCAAGGGGAGCCGGATTGGACTCGTTTAGCGAAGGGCAGGTCTTTACAACCACTTGCTGGGTGATCATGAAACAAGCGACAAAGATTCTGATCTGGGGCTGGATTTCCAAGATCCTTATAGTTGGAGTGTTTAGATTCAAGGTTCTGGTTCGGCCCATTAGAAAAGATTTGCAAGATTCAAATCCAGATCCAGCTTACTAAGGTTCTGGGGTGACCAGACCCAGGGTTTGAGTTGATCCAGTCTCCGTAACCCAGACTGCAAGCAGCTTGCTTACACGTGCTCCCCAACCTTTGACCCACCCTCTCGCTTATATTCACGTGGATCAGCAGACCAGACACTCTGGGATTTCCATACTAAGTCTGAGTTTGAACAACAGAGCAGCTCTGCGGGGCCCTGAGCAATTTCACAGCCCTAAATATTTTATCTTTCATCCCTGATTTTTAATGCAATATTTTTTAGTAAAAACATCAGTTGTTCTACTGCCTTCCCCTCGATGGCTTTAAATATATAATCAGCTCACAACAAGGAGGAGGAGTGGGTGGGCATAAAATATGGATTGGCAGAGTTTATATAATACAATTTTTGACAACACTCAGCAAACAAAGCGGGAGAAGTTGGTGATTTATTGAAGGGTGACTTTTGTCATCAAGAGACTTAGCTATGGCAGCTGGGTTATCGAGAGACGAGTGGCAGAGAAGGGGATTGTGGATGGGTAGGAGTGCAGGCTGGCTTGTTCCTCCTTCGCGCTTTGGCCGGTAACAAGGAGACAGGTGATTAAACTGGACAGAGGCTAACTCAGAGGCAATCAGTGAAAACACTCTATTGAAGCAGCATGAGCCAGATTTGGTCACGCCCCCAGCAAAGTCAGCGGAGTTTTGTCTAAGGAAGGAGCTCCGGTTTTGGTCCCACATGGCTGGCCTGTGGAAATCAAGGTCATCAGGTCAAGTAGTGCTGCTGGATGCAGAAGGGGCTCAGCAAACGCGATAATTATTAACATGTCAACTCAAAGAAGGGCTCCCCTCTCTCATGCTTCAGGGTGTGAACTGATCACCACAGGAGTCAGGCAGGAATCAGCAGTGCCCCTTGTTCAGCAGGCCCCATGGCATGACTAGCTTGGAGAATGGGGGCGTTCTAAGTGGCAGGTTGGCATCCTCTCATCTGCGAGAGATGGTGGGAATTGCAGCCTAGGATGTAGATGGTTTGCAGCGTCTCATGCGACCGAATAGCCCAATCTGGGATTTGCATGATCTTTGGCAGTTATTGCAAATGTCTGTATCTTGGTTGGGAACTGCTTGTTTCCTCTGGGCTCTTTTCTCTTCAAGCTTTGTGGGGGCCAGCTTCTGTCATGGACTTTGATACCCTGATGGAGATGATGGCACCACTTGTTACGATCACTTGCCAAGATTTCCCATTGGTCAGGATCAATTCCAAATTCCTTCGTATCTCGCTTGCATGTGTCTTTATAGCGAAGCTGGGGATGTCCTGTTGTTCTTGTTCCCTCCGATAGCTCCCCATATAGCATGTCCTTGGGCCTGCATCCGTCTTCCAACCTACTCAGATGGTCCAGCCAGCGCCGTCATCTTCGCTTGAGCAGGGCTGTTACACTTGGTAAACTTGCCCTTTGTAGAACCTCTGCATTGGTGACTTTATCCTGCCATTTGGTGTTGAGTATGCGGCGTAACCAACGTAGGTGGAAACTGTTCAAGCTTTTCTCCTGATGAGCATAAGTTGTCCATGTTTCCCCACCATACTTGAGAGTACTGAGGACGCAAGTTTGGCACACTAGCATTTTGGTCTTGATGGTCAGCTTTGAGTTGTTCCAGGCTCTTTTAGTTAGTCTGCTAAAGGTGGTGGCCACCTTTCCAATGCGAACGTTTAGTGAGAGGTGGGTGGTCATCATAGAATCTAAGTAGCTGAACTTTTGGACGACTTCTAGCTGGTTTGCATTTAAGGTGACTGAAGGATCTTATGGACCCCCTGTCCTGATACAACTGTTTTCTTGATGCTGATGGTGAGAGCAAATGCCTGACAGGCATTGAAAGGCGGTCCATGAGTTCTTGTAGTAGATCTTCATTGTGGGCTATGAGGGCCGCAGCAGCAGCGAATAGAAGTTCCCTGATTGGCACCTTTTTGACTTTAGTCTGTGACTTAAGTAGTGACAGGTTGAAGCATTTCCCATCCGCTCTTGTGTGGAGAGACACTCCATCTTTCATGTCCTTAAACGCACAGTTCAGGAGTACTGAGAAGAAAATTCCTAAGAGTGGCAAGGCCTTTGTGAATGACCCTTCACCCTGGTTTGTGCACCCTGCACACAAACCCGAATCCGGGTATCTTTCCTGAGTGGCGCAGCGGTAGGCAGAGGTCACATTAGCCCTTGCCTCTCACTGCTGGAGATGGGTGTTATGGCCCATTGATCTGATTGATTGACAAGGACCCCAGCGGCAGATTGGCGACCAGACGGTGGGCACGGTGGAGGGGACGTCAGAGACATCAAAGCTGCATCTCTGGGGTGGGAACAGAGCTCGGCACTCCCTCAGGAAAAATCTCTACCCTGGCCCTCTGCCCTGCTGGCCGCTGGGGCAGGATGCTTCTCTATGGGGAGGGAGGCTTCCTGGGAAGGGCCCAGGCCCCCAGCCTGTGGCTGTGAGAGCAGAGGGCACCCAGCGACTGATGGTTATGCCGTTACTGTATGTAACATGCCCAAATATTAATGGGGAGCACCTCAGACCGGGCGTTAGCACCCACATTTCTGCAGACTCCAGGCAAGAGCTCTCATTGCTAAGGGCTGGGGAAGCACCTGGTTTGCAGGAGTCACGGCTGGATTTCGACCCCCCCCCCCCCAATCTAAATGTTGCCCTCTAATTAATGGATTGCAATTGCATGTGAGGCCACTCGCCCCGGCTTGGGGTGCCCCCCAGAGAGCCAGAGCAGTTGCCTCCATCTTTGGAGAAGGCTTGCAGCAGCATCGACTCACCCGCAGAGTTTTGCGGAGCAGCCTCTGGGCGCGAACCTTCATGGAGCACCTGTACCGCTTGCAACGTGGCGGCTGAAATTTGCAGCATCAGGTTGCGCTTTAGGGACCAGATCCCCAGTAGGTGTAAATCAGCATTGGTCTGCTGAGGTCAATGGGGCCAGATCCCCAGTGTTGTAAATCGGCATTGCTCCACTGACTTCAGAGGACATATGCCACTTTACAACTGTTGAGCTCTGACCCCTGTTACCCACGAAAGGTAAAAGTAAACTCCATTCGAGACATTTATGAGCATTGCCAGCAGAAGAGCAATAAGCCTCTGAACACTAACCCCTTGCTATGCGGGAAGCAAACCTTGCCACCTGACTCAGAGGGGCTAGGCATGAACTCCTGCCCCCCATGACTGCTCGAAGAGCACCCCTTCCTCTTATCTTCCCAAACACTGGCTTCTCCTGTAAAGAACCCAGGACAGCAATAAAAGATCAAGGAATCCCATATGCAAATGGGGCAACTGGCATCCAAACATACAGGCCTGCCTCACTGAAGTATGAATTTCACTGCTCACTGCAGGGCTGGGCCCTGGTCTGAACCTGTCTGCCCAAAGCCTATCAGCTTTCACTGCCCCTTTCACCCTCGGCTTGGCAGTTGAAATGCCTCCTCGTGTTCTGTACCTGGACAGAGAGTCTGCTTTGTCACCTCAACGAGCTGAATTTAGTGTCTTTCCAAATGCTGAGCTTCCAGAGGTGTTCCTGTGATTTCAGAATGATAGAAAACCAGCATGAACGCTTTCAGATTGCACACGTGTGTATTGCGGGTGCATGGACGTATGCATACGTGTGTATATTGCGTGTTTGTGTGCATTGTTGTGAATATTAGTTCAATGCAGGTAAAGCCAGCCTCGGCCTCAGGGCCCACTTGTGATGGGTTTCACCCGAAGGGGCTCAATAGAGCTGAAGTGGGAGAGTGGGGCATTTCCTGTCACAAGGGTCCAAACCCCTCCCCACTGAGCAATACCAGCCCACTGGAGATATATAGCGGTAGTTGTTTACTGTGAAACTTCTGAACTGCCCCTTCACCAGGTCCCGGGGGCTCACAAATAGAGAAAACGATGGTAGGTGACTACGGCGCTTTAGTTAAAGAAGGCAGGCTCGCGACAATCAACACGAGAACAAAGATTCTTTGTCACTACCAGCTGGGGCTGGATTCGGCCCCGTGCCCTGGAGGTGAAAGGCTTCGGATCCTGTTCCCACTCCCAGTCCTCAGGAGCCATCCCGTCTAGTTCGAGCTCAGCTCCTTTGGCAGAAAACCCCAGCCAGGGCAGGTTCATAGGCTGGAGCTGTCCCATCCCCAGAACTCCTCCTTCCGGCAGAGCCTGCCAGGAGCTCTTCATCACACTGCTCATTGAGAAAGAACCCGGAAAAGGGAAAGGCCTCTTACACCTCCCATCAGACGCTGAAACCCTGCCCCTCTTTGGTTCCAGCTCTCAGCACCAGCAGACCACTCTGCACGGATCCAGGGAGCAAAGTCCCACAGAGCACTGTGAAGGGCTCTCTCTAGGGATGCTCCTCAGTGCTCCCTTGCCAGCCTGTTGTCATGTCTGAGCCCCTAGGCTCCCCTTCGCTACCCTCTGTGCTGGGCTCCATTGCTCCTCTCCCTTCCCAGAGCGTGAGCTCAAACCCGCCACGGCATCAGGGCCGCTCCAACCCCCGGCCTTGCAACTTGGAGACCAGTTCAAGAACTGTGGCTGCTACCGCTGGGCTCTCCTCTGGTCAATAGTTGAACCGTCAGCAGCCTGGATGGCTGCAGTATTGTATGGAGCTTGTAGGAGAGCAGCAGGCTTGTGATGCTGTGGCAGTGTGTTTCCAGTCCTTTGGGGGGGCTGTAATTAGTCACTTTTAATTGGTTCTGGGGGAAATCTTGGCACGCGAGCTCTCAGTCTCTGGGAGAAAGTGTTTAACTAAACAAGAGTCGGCCAGAGCAGCTGGGCTCTTTCTTCCTTCCTTTCTTTCTTTCTTTCTTTCACTTTTCATTTGTTAAAATGCTTTGGCTATGTGACCATCCCTTCCCTAATGCTTAGTGTTTGCCTCACGGTAGCTGCCCATTGCCTTTGTCTCCTTTGCTGAAATGCTCTAGCATATTATTGTATTAGATCAGTGAAAACCTCCTCCTTACGCAGGGTCTGGTTCTGCCAGGTGCTGAGCTCTTGAGGTGGCTGGGTGTTGACTGAGCTTGGCACCACTCAGGATTCCCCACCTTACACTGGTGTTGGTGACTAGGCATGGGGTGGGGCAGAGGAGAAGCAGGCCTGTCATAAATATAAAGGGAAGGGTAAACCCCTTTAAAATCCCTCCTGGCCAGAGGAAAAATCCTCTCACCTGTAAAGGGTTAAGAAGCTAAAGGTAACCTTGCTGGCACCTGACCAAAATGACCAATGAGGAAACAAGATACTTTCAAAAGCTGGGTGGAGGGATAAAAACAAAGGGTTTGGGTCTGTCTGTATGCTGCTTTTGCCGGGGATAGAACAGGAATGGAGTTTTAGAACTTTTAGTAAGTAATCTAGCTAGGTATGTGTTAGATTCTGATTTCTTTAAATGGCTGAGAAAAGAACTGTGCTGAATAGAATGACTATCCCTGTCTGTGTGTCTTTTTTGTTACTTAAGGTTTTGCTTGGAGGGATTCTCTGTTTTGAATCTAATTACCCTGTAAGGTATCTACCATCCTGATTTTACAGAGGTGATTCCTTTACTTCTATTAAAAGTCTTCTTGTAAAAAAAACTGAATGCTTTTTCATTGTTCTAAGATCCAAGGGTTTGGGTCTGTGGTCACCTATGCAAATTGGTGAGGATTTTTACTAAACCTTCCCAGGAAGTGGGGTGCAAGGGTTGGGAGGATTTTGGGGGGGAAAGACGTGTCCAAATTATGTTTCCCAGTAAACCCAGTTAAAGTTTGGTGGTGGCCGTGGAAATTCCAAGGGCAAAGGGTAAAATTAATTTGTACCTTGGGGAAGTTTTAACCTAAGCTGGTAAAGATAAGCTTAGGAGGTTTTCATGCAGGTCCCCACATCTGTACCCTAGAGTTCAGAGTGTGGAAGGAACCTTGACAAGGCCTGAAAGAGCTAAAGGGAGGGCTCCCTCAGAGAGCAGAGTGGGGATGTCTCTGCTGCAGCGGGATCCACTTGAGCACAACATGGCAGCCACCCCTGGCAATAGGTGGGAGGAAAGCACAGGCCACTGCCCACAAGTTATATCCAGCACATACTCTGTGCCACCTCACAATGAGAGAGAAGAGGCAATTTCTCCTGCCGGTCTCTCACTCTGCATCTATCAGTAATTAAATGCAGTCGACAATTACTATAATGTTTGCCTAGCGACCAGACTGTTACGAAACCTTGCTATAAACAGCTGCCTTACAAATTGCATCTCGTTTGCTACAGGATACCACCGTGATTCTTCAAGGGAAAAAAGAGGTTTCCTTGGAGAGGGGACACCCAGTTATGCGTGTTTATTAACTTACGTATTAATGCCCTGAAGCCATGCTGCAATGATAGTTTATTATAAGCTTATCTCCAATAGAAGGTGTCATAAATATAAAGGTTTCAGAGTAACAGCCGTGTTAGTCTGTATTCGCAAAAAGAAAAGGAGTACTTGTGGCACCTTAGAGACTAACCAATTTATTTGAGCATGAGCTTTCGTGAGCTACAGCTCACTTCATCTAAGGTGCCACAAGTACTCCTTTTCTTTTTATAAATATAAAGGGAAGGGTAAACCCCTTTGAAATCCCTCCTGGCCAGGGGAAAGCTCCTCTCACCTGTAAAGGGTTAAGAAGCTAAAGGTAACCTCGCTGGCACCTGACCAAAATGACCAATGAGGGGACAAGATACTTTCAAAAGCTGGGAGGAGGGAGAGAAACAAAGGGTCTGTGTCGGTCTGTATGCTGTGCTTGGCCAGGGATAGACCAGGAATGGAGTCTTAGAACTTTTAGTAAGTAATCTAGCTAGGTATGTGTTAGATTATGATTTCTTTAAATGGCTGAGAAAAGAATTGTGCTGAATAGAATAACTATTTCTGTCTGTGTATCTTTTTTGTAACTTAAGGTTTTGCCTAGAGGGGTTCTCTATGTTTTTGAATCTAATTACCCTGTAAGATATCTACCATCCTGATTTTACAGGGGGGATTTCTTCATTTCTATTTACTTCTATTTTCTATTAAAAGTCTTCTTGTAAAAAACTGAATGTTTTTTCATTGTTCTCAGATCCAAGGGTTTGGGTCTGTGGTCACCTATGCAAATTGGTGAGGCTTTTTATCCAACATTTCCCAGGAAAGGGGGGGGTGCAAGTGTTGGGAGGATTGTTCATTGTTCTTAAGATCCAAGGGTCTGGGTCTGTAGTCACCTAGGCAAATTGGTGAGGCTTTTTACCAAACCTTGTCCAGGAAGTGGGGTGCAGGGTTTTGGGAAGTATTTTGGGGGGAAAGACGCGTCCAAACAGCTCTTCCCCAGTAACCAGTATTAGTTTGGTGGTGGTAGCGGCCATTCCAAGGACCACGGGTGGAATACTTTGTACCTTGGGGAAGTTTTGACCTAAGCTGGTAAAGATAAGCTTAGGAGGTTTTTCATGCAGGTCCCCACATCTGTACCCTAGAGTTCAGAGTGGGGGAGGAACCTTGACAGAAGGCTACTCCTTTTGGTTTGCATTTACAATGGCTACTATTCATTCCTCTTTAAAGGGAGCCCTGTCAAAGAAAATCTGCCCCCAATTTCAAATTTGCAAAAGCTTCAGTCCAAAGATTTCCATGAATTATGATTTGTTTACATTTTCTATTGGTAATAGATGGTTTTACATGTAGATTCCTTTATAAATTTTATATTATTTTACAATGAGATTGTCTGAAATCAAAGTGCCTTCTCCCTGCTCTCACAAACCTAACTCTGCAGCATCCTGCTGGTGTACCCCAGCCAGAAAGCGAAAGTGACCAGGACCAAACATGAAACTAACTAGCTCATCCTTATTGTCCAAAGGGGAGGATGAATACATGTGGGGCAGAGTGACATGTTAACTGGGGTAGCTTTAAAAACAATGCGTTTGTAATAACGGAAGGTGTGATTTGCCACACACACAGGACATTTCGGGTTTTTTGAGAAAGATGTTTAAGATGACTCGGGTACCAACTCGGTAACCTGGTAGAACTCACACCGTGTTGGCTGGGGAACCCGCTTCTGTCCCGGTTGTTGGGAATAGCCAAACTCCCATTGGCTGAAATGGGGCCAGGGTCTGAATGATGGGCCATAATCTCACTGTTCTCTAGACCTGAATTGTCAGACACAGTGATCAAAGGCCCGGGGCTGTGAGCTCTCAATTCCACTGAAGTCAGTTCACGCCTCCCAGGAAGAGTTTTGCATGTTACAGGGTTGGGCCCCAAAAGAGAAGGTGCTCAAATCAAAGCACTTCGGAGTGCGTGAAGTATGGTCTCCAGAACAAAGCGACAAGGCTGAAGGTGTGAGCCCATCCTGCAACCTTGGCTTTCGCAGGTCGCCTTAGAATGAATCTAGCTGCGAGAAGCAAGGGCTGGTGCCGTGAGTGAAGGCAGTAGGATCAGGCCCAGGAGGGTGATCTGGAGAGGGCATTTATGGCAAGATAGAAACATTCCAGCCATTTGTCTTGCACAAGTTCCAGCCACTTCTGATTGCAGATTCCGCTTGTGTTGCTGCCCGCACTCTGCCATTGCCACTCGCAGCTCTTCTGTGAAGCCGTGGAACTCGGCCATATTGTCTCCAGTGTGTACAAATACATCATCCTTGTGCCACTTGTCTTTAGGAAGAGCTGTCAGGAATCTCACCTCTTACAACAATGGCCAGCCACGAGCTCAATTTGAACCAAGGCTGGACATTGCACTGGCAAATATTCTGCAGGGGACAATCCAGCAAAGGCAGGAGGGGAACTCGATGATCCTGTATGGCCTTCACATGGCTCATGTCTGTGCTTCTGTTACCAAACCCCGTGTCCTTGTATGGCAATATGGCCTGGTGGAGAACATCCTGATTTATCATCTCACACTACAATATTGTATTGATTCCACCGTGAAATGTGCAATCTCGGATTCAGTTATTGGCTTTCCAGAAGCGAACAAAGCACCCCACACTTCCTCTGACTCTCACCATCTGCACTACTGGGCTAATTTGCCAACCTGTCCCTGCTACATACAGGTAGTTGGTAACAGAAACTGCTTTACATTTTAATTTGCTCACCAGATCATTCATTCTAATCAGAGTTCAACCTACAGACAGCACAGCGTGCCTCAGTGGATGGCTTTGCCTTCTGTGTTTGACTGCAATACCATTTCTGCAGAACCTCACATACTGAAAGCTCTTTAGAGGCTTGAACTAACCCTCCCAGCACCCTCCTGAAGATGGGGAAATTGAGTCACAGCGTGAGGTGAAGGGACTTTCCCAAGGCTACATACTGAGGCGGTGTCAGAGCTGGGATTCCAACTTGCCAGCCTGCCCCCACTCTTCTCATCCCCCCTTGCCTCTGCAAGGCATGGCATTTCTTTCTGGACCGTGCAGGCTGTCTGTGAGGCAGGATGAATCAGAAAAAGCGGGGAATGCTCTCCTACGTGTGCCGAACCGGTAGCACAGAAACTCCTGCCAACAATAAATACAGCTGGTGGCAGCTACACCACAGGAGATAACAGAGAGGGCTGCTTCACAGGGTGGCACAATTCATTTTTATATCGAAGCCGCATCCACAGGATCACAGAACCTTTTACAGGGAGAGTCAATCATTCACTAGAGAGAAAAGGTAAGGTTTCAAGAGGGGATGTTTTATGGATGTATAGGTGTGTGTGTGAGCTGCAATCTTCTTATCTCATAGGAAACTATCCTGTCCATATCTATTATAGTTGTCTTGTAAATTATATGGCTGGTAACAGAGAGTCCGGCTGATGGATGGAATTTTTTTTTTAAACTTCACTCACCCATTCTCAGCAAACCAGCGTTTGACATGAAAGGAATCCGCATATATGATATTATGATAACAGAGTACAGGGGATTTTAACAGCATAAAGATGATCATACAGGCGCACGATCCCGCACTCTTTGTACACCTGAAACAGGGAATGAAGAACCTGACCCACTGCCAGTCCAATATAAGCCAACACGACAAAGAAAACGAGGCACTAAGCTCTGTAGACCCATGATTGGCAACCTATAGACAAAGCATGAATGAGTCTTTTGGCTGTATCCGAAATCAACCGCTGCTGGTAACACAAATCTCACCTCTGCTACCAGGTGCAGGCCCATGGCAGAGACACACTGATTCCTAACTACATTTTGCAATCGTGGCATGCCCCAAAGGACTTATTTTTATGACCAAGTGGGTGTCTCAGTCTTCAGAAACTAACGGCGGCTACACTCCCAGTTTTAAAATTGTAATAAATGTAAATGATCTGATTCTGGTGTCATTTGCTCTGGCGTGCAACACTCGGTGGAGTCAACTCCTGATTTATAGTGGTGTGCTCAGAATCAGATCACAAATGTTGTTCTCCAAGCCAGAGTCTCCAACTATGACCAGATTAGTATATAGACCCTTTCTAACTAGCAATTAAAAGGATGCTCAAAAGTAAATTAGTGTAATAATGATATGAATAATTGATAATAATAGTAACAGAAGAGTAAAACAATATCTATAAAATGAGAATAAAGTCCATTTCTACAGATAAAGAACCTTAAGCCTTCCAAATACACCTGTTTCATCTGTATATTTTTATTTAGTAACAGCCAAGTGAAGCCATTCACTAGCTGTTCAAAAAGGGGAATTCCCCTGGTATTTCCGCGCCCCGCAATTCATACAAAGCTTCCAAATGTACAGTATAAGGCATTATAATCTGAACTACAGGACCCCCAGGAGCTCAACCCCATGCCTGGGGCACTGGCTCAGTTCTTGCTCAGACAGACAAACATCATCAAACCTCTTTGTCCAACGCTTAGATTATCCTTGGAGGTCTCCCAGCCAAGTACCTACCTGAGTCCGTCTTGACGGGGGAGAGGAGATGCAATCACCGCACAAAGTGCCCTGGCTGCTGAGGTCCAGGCATTAGCTCGTCCTGCCTGCCCCCTTCCTTTAGGTCTTCAGCGCTAGAAAGCTCCCCCATTGTCTGTCCTCCCGAGCTGTAGTGCCCATCGAATGTAACGATGGTCAAACCACGGTGCCGGCTCCAGATACAGACACAGCTCAGTCACCTCAGCAAACCTGCCCCCATGAGCAAAGCCATGTTCTATTCACACCTCCCCTGCCGAATAGCTCACCTAGAGGCCAAGCAGAGTGCCAACCTGAAGAGGACTCATTCCCCTACAGTAGCAGTTCTCAAACTGCGGGTCGGGACCCCAAAGTGGCTTGTGACCTTGTTTTAATGGGGTCTCCAGAGCTGCAGTTAGACAGGCTGGGGCCCGGGGCCAAAGCTGAAGCCTGAGTCCCACCGCCCTGGGCGTTGGGGCTCAGGCTTCGGCTTCAGCCCGGGGTGGCAGGAGTCAGGTTACAAGCCCCCTGCCCGGAGCTGAAGCCCTTAGGCTTTGGCTTTAGCCCTCCCCCTCCTGGGGCAGCGGGGTTTGGGCAGACTCAGGCTTTGGTCCCCCTCCTGGAGACGTGTAGTAATTTTTGTTGTCAGAAAGGGGTTGCGGGGCAATGAAGTTTGGGAACCCCTGCCCTACAGCTTCCTCCACGTGATCCCCCAGGCCCACACTCCCTGATCCTGCTACACGTTGTTGGTTTAGTGACGAGAGCAAATGATGATAATAGAATTTATCACCCCTAAAAGCCATTTTAATGCTTTACAAGCTTGCATCTGTGGTGTAATGGCATTAAAATGCTACTGGCTGGGAGCCATTTTGTCTGCCAAGGCAAGGGCTGGTTTGCTTGCTATATTTCCCTGCCATGTTGCTATTTTCCCCTGGTAAACAGACTAACACACGAAAAGGAAAGTCAGCTCCTTCTGGCTTCCCAAGCCCCGTCTCCCCTAAGCAAATGGGAGGAAGCTTGCACTGTCTGAGCCCCTGTTCAGCATCACAGATAAGCGTGCGGGATGCCCACCTGCCATGTACTCCAGTGAGCAAAATCACTCTCCAGACAGGATGGAAATATATCAGATGACATGCATGATCATTGCTGGTTGCCAATGGTGATGCACAAGGAAGATTTCTCTTGTCTCCGTGTGCAGGTGCAATCAGCAATTCTGCCGGCTTCCCGCAGGACCCGCACACCAGATGAAACAGCCCCTGCGCGGACATGGACTAGCCCTGGCTTAGGAAAGAGATTGGGGACCAGGACAGGCAAAGCAAATATGTTGCTTCCTGCCAGGACATAAAAGAAGCATAGAAGCTGAAAGGGGAAAGAGAGGGGGCTGGGTTAGCAGCAAAGGAGTGAGGGGTCTGGTAACGCCATATGCTGCTGCCTTGAAATGAACACAGCACAGAAAGGGAGCATGTCTCTTTAAAACTGAGGGAGAGCTTTTAGTGTCTCTCCCGGCTTTTGCCAGAAGCGGAGCTGGCTGAGTCTGAGCTCCGGCTGCGTGTGGTTATTCTGGAGCAGGGCCCTGAAGAGGAAGAGGGCGATTCTCTGGCCTCCTGCGTTCTAGAGAGGGACTCACGCTGCAGAATTTGCATCTAGATTCCAGCCACCCCAGAAGCCAGGCCTGTTCAGATCCTGAGTTATGGGTCAGGCCATTTTAACATCAGGAACCATCTGCAAAACTAGGCTCCAGATCTGAATGCAAATTTTGAACAATTCCTCCCAACCCGGGTTTGTAGCTGTTCTGATCTGGGGCTTTGTTCAGGCCCAGCCCGGCCAGGTTCTGTTCCTGACTCTGCCACTGACTTTCTGAAGCAGCCTGGGTAAATCCCTTAGCCTCTCTTCGGTTCTATTTGCCTGTTTATAAATGATTCCCATACCTACCTGCCATGCCCTGGCAAATAAGGAATGGATGAGCTCCTCAGCTGCAAGATGCTGCATATGTGCAATGTAGCATTGAAAAGGCACAGCAGTTGGCTGCACTGACCTGAAACGATGCAAGTGCAGAGCGTGTCTGATGAAGAGACATGATCCTGGGGGGTTTGAGGGGGGGGAGACAGCACCCTGGTGCTATAAGTCAAAGCTGTGCCTGTATGGCCCATTCACACCATTCCCCTCGATAAGACCTGGGGAGTAGCCGCTGAAGCTGTCCCCTGCAGCTGCTTTATTCTAACAGCAGAAGTGTAATTTGTAGTTCTCTCCTTCTTTCTCTCTGCACAGAGGTTAGGCTGACCTGTGCATGAGGACTAGACAACTCCATACAGTGATTACTGCCGCTGGGGACCCAGGTAGACAGGAGGTCACTCTGTGCCCAGTTCACAGACATTAGCATAAATTATAGCTGTCCGAAAATTGACAGAAGTTTGGAGGCGTTATTAGTTATTTTTGAAGACTCCAGCTTGGTGGTGGGGTATAGGCTTGGGCTCGTCTCTTGGGTGGAGCTGGCTGGATCCAAAAGCGACAGGGGATGGGTGAGCACATATAAGACGCTAAGCTGATGGCCTTTGTGGGATCCATCCAGCCAGTCAAGAAGCCAAACGTAACCGCTGAGATCTAGAATTCATGAAAGCGAAGCCTCTTCCCCCCCGCCCCCCCGAATGCCTGTGTGGGAAACAAACTCCCACCAGCTGTGGGGGATCGAGGCCCTGCAGAAGCACGACAATCCAGGAGATCAGCAAGGTGAACGTAATATGTGCACATGTGAAACTCGATGCGCTGCCCATCTAGTGGTCACCGGCCTGGTGCGGAAGAAGCTGCACACCCGTGCCCATGAGGCTATGGATGGGCAAATGGGTGCAAATAAAATAAGACCTGGCTCAAATCTTGATTCTGAAGTCAAACCAGTCCCACGCCTCCAGCTCTGACGCACTCCAGACCCAAACCTGATCTCATGCTGGTTACAGGGGGAAGTGGAATTGCACACAGCTCAGTCTCACTGAGGAGGGTCTTTGGATGATATTTCTGTCCTGGAGGTGGGAATGACAGAAACCCCACAGGATTTACAGTCCATGTGACCTGCCCAAGAGGCTGGGAATCAGAAGCTGAACGTCTGGGAGCTGATCCAAATCGACTCTCCTCCTGTTTTTGGTGGCTCAGCTGTGAACTCCCAGCACTCTCTCTGTGTAGCTAACTCCATAGGCTGACGATGGCAGAGAGGGGGCCGCGGGAAGGAGATTACCGGCTGGAGGAAGCATGCTATGAACAAGGATGTCATTCACCCAAAATTAGATTCACTGGCAGAAATTCAATCACAAGAGTCTGATAAATCCGGTTTACGGGGTCCAAAAAATTACATTTTTGATGCAATTTTGAATTCATCTAGCTCGTGCTCCTGCTCATTTCTTTTCAGCTGCCACAAAGGACCCTAAATCCACAGGACAAATTGAAGATATGCAGATAGGGCCCAATCCTGTGAGATGAAGCCACTGTGAGTGGAGGTGCTCAGTTATGAGCAAAATCAGACCCCGAGACCAGACATTTACTCCCCTCTAAGGTCACACGTCTATTCTTGTTGTCGGGCAACTTATTTCCTGTACAATCAATATCGGGTGTACTTTTACAGTCAGTTACTGTGCCGATGGCTGGCAACTCTGATGCTATATAAACTCTCTTGTCATTCGGACCAAACACTTCTCATTGCTGCTTTTGAGCCCTGAAAGTTGGTTATTTTTTTTAATTTCTTGGTATCAGGTGTCTCCCCCTTCAATAAATTCAGTCGTTGATCTTTCCTCCCACCCCCCACCCCCGACCCCATCCTTGACTAGTGTCTCTTTAATCTCCCTAATCTCCATTAGTTTTATCATAATAGAATTTCTGGCTTGTTCTTAATGGCTGCCAGGGTTCCATAATCCCCTTTAATTATGAGCAAGCCGTAGGAAAAGTACAGTCCCTGCAGTAGCCCTCTGGTTTGGGTCTCTGTGGTTTATACAGCAGAAAGGGCAATAAATAATGGATTTCAGGCTGAGGATTAACATACGCGTTCCATAGTTTCGCTCAGCCAGTGATGTTCTCTGCTTTGCACGGAGCAAAGCTGAATTATCAAAGCAGACTTCAGCCAGTCAGGGGGTGCCAGGGTATTTTTAGGGAACACTCTTGAGTACAGCGATTTTCAAAGATACTGACCCCTGTAATTTCAATGAGATTTGGAATCGGGGGGGTGGTGCACTCACGCATATATACATATGTTTTACTGTTAACAGTTCCAGCCAATATTAAATAAATCAGCAATTGATCATGGACTTTGAACATGTTGGAAGGTATCCTTCCTGACAGTGTTTACTGTACGATCAAAGCCATGTGTTCTGCAGAGTTGTTCCTTGAACATGCCAAAGGCTGACAATGCACTTCACTGAGGACTATTCGTGGCTGTTGCAAAATAGAGATAATCTCGGTACCTTCAGGCTTTTTCCAAGTCTGCTCCACCCCCCTGTTCTATATTTGACTCCAGTTTCTCTAGTTAATTCCCCAGCATTTCCCCTCTGCCCATGGCCTTCACATTAGGTGTTTCAGGAAGGTCAGCCAAAACCCAGGGTTTCCTGTTTCCTTTGGGAGAACAGCGAAAGCACTTTTTGGGGATGGTTTAGGGGATAAAAATCAAATTTATCAAATTGGATTTACGCTCCTAGCTTTCTCTTCTTTCAGGGCATTGAATAAGTCACATGTGCACCATTAAGCCTGAGACGTAAAGGCCATCTGGCAACCCCAAAAGTACCTCATTTGTCTGTGCAGAGTGCTGCTTTATAGCACACACATACCCTTCAGCGCGCTGTATCTAAGGCGACAGTAAAGAAGAGGCACGTTTAGGGATGCTGCCTTCAAAAGGCAGTTCACGGGATCCATTATGACTGAGCATCCCCGTGCCACTTAAAACGTTGATATTCAAGGCATCAGTTTGTATTAGAGTGAGACTAGCACTGGTCAGATGGAATGACTGACTATTTGCTTATCATAAAATTAGGTTCTCCTGCAGGACAGGCCCGTGATTCTAGTTTCCAGCTGGCTAAAGACTCCGATGGCATGGAATTGACATATTCAGGCTTGGGGAAGGGAGCTGCTGCCTTTCTGATGGGGAATGACTCACCTGCTCCTCCTCCTGGAGTAACAGTGCTGATCTAGGATCCTGGGGGTCCCCCCGCCTGAATTTCTTGACCCCCGCCTTCCCAGAAACGGTGGTGGTATGGAAGATAGTTAAAGATGACATTCAGAAGGCCAGCATAACGCCTATGCACTACTTCCACCCTATTTGGGCTTGTCCGGGCCCTCTACCCTGGCTGAATAGCCAAGTGCAGACAATTCCCACTCTACCAATGGATCCCTAGGCATATTTTGAGCCAAATTCTCTTTTGGTGTAAATTTGTGCTGTTAGAGAATTTGGCCCTTTGAGTTTGGCTTCAAGTAAGAGCAGCCGTTCCAACAACCAACCAACTGGGTGTGACTAAAGAACTGTAGGGAGATCTGGGAGTGCTGCCCCGTTGAGCTGGTAGGCTCCTCCCAAGCCCAAAACAGAACATGCCTCCTGCACTCAGCTTCTCCAGCAAGAGCCGTTCGATATTTCTGTGATAACCGCGGGACATCTGATGTTAGTGAGCACATTAAACAGAGGCATAAATTTGTAATGAGAGTCTCGAAATGAATGGTACTTATCATTTATGGATGGAATAATTAAAGATACTGTACTTGGAGGTTTTACACAGTATTGTAAATTGTGATCAGTGGTAATAAGCGAGTAAGTAGAATTCAAACAGTTTCAAATTGGCCCACTCAAACAGCTCCTGTTTTGCCCCATTTAAAGAACCCCTTTTGCCCAGCATTACTGACCTGGTGTCAGGTATTCTAGGCCTGATGTTACTCTGGCAAAGCCGTGAGATGCTGCCTATTTCTTCTCTGAGAGGAGGCCGTGTGGAAGGTCATATTTTCATGAATATTCACAGGTCTCAGGCTTTTCATGAGCTGGCCCTGGAATATCTCAGAGCTCATGCCTGCTGAGCTCCACTGACACACTGGAGCTGTCTAGCCCCAGGGAAATCTTGTCTCTAAAAGGCACTCAGCTACCTCCGTGACGGGTGAGGCAGAAGGCCCAGACCCTCCAAGGTATGTAGGCACCTAACTCGGATTGATTTCAAGGGGGAGTTAGGCACCTACATGCCTTTGAAGATCTGGGGTTAAGAACCTATGGAGAATAGACTAGAATAGATTTCGTGCTGAGTTAACTCCCCCCTTCCTCGCAACAATCTCAGTGTTGTGCAATGAAGACGGTGAAATTTCACTATATGGCAGGAAAATGGGGAATTTGGAAATTCACACGCTTTTTTTTTTTTGACACCCTCCTGCCTTTCACATCCGTGTGCGCAAGCATTTGAGATTTTTCCTCCTGCCTTTTCTCACCTGTATCCCGGGCAGCGAAGATGCTTCCACACACTGCAAACTATTTCAAGTTTCTAAAACAGACGCTCAGTGCTACATTAAGTGGCATAAATTATTCTCACGTCACTCCCTGCGAAGGGTGTTGCATCTGCTTCCAAAATCCAGCTGCCGGAAAAGATCAAAAGCAGAGAAAGCTCGTCGGAGGTTTGGTTGTTAAACAGTCGTTTGGTTTTATTCAGCAGGATAAGAGTATTTTTTCCAACTGCAGTTATGTTTAGTGGCCACCTGTCTTTCTTTAAAGACCTTGAAAAGAGTTCCAATTGTCCATGATAATGGGCATTCATTGGTCCCCTTGTTGGCAGGCTCAGTAGAGTGAATTTAATGGGCCTGAAAACTGAACTCTCGCCCACCCTGAGTCTACACGGAGAATTTTAGAGAGTATTCCCAGTGTTAATCCAGTTCCAGGGCAGCTCCTTTTCTGCTAGCAATGCTGCACCCCAGGTACTAGGATTTTTACCACTGGGTGTAGAAGATACAGAGAGAACTTTCCCCTGTCCTTACCTCCTGGTTTGCTGTAGCTAGACCTTGTGCTTTACTTGCTAGCTCTAAAGTGCTGGGCAGTTTACAGGGGGGCTGCCCCAAAGCCCACGTTCTGCAGCGTGCCATTCAGCTGCCTTCATCTGTCCCATATTGGGCTGCTCCGTGGAGAGGGTGACCGGTCCCAGCATGCATTGCTACATCATTTTGATCTGAGGGGCTGGGCCACAATGCATGCTGGGAACTGTCATCTCCACGGGCTGCCCCCTTCATAGTCGAGGCTGAGGGCAGCTGCAGTCTACTCGGTTTGCAAATTAGAAGCCCCGGGCAATTAGCCAGTAATGCGAGGCCACGCCCTTCCCCGAAGGGTCTGGAGAATGGCACTGCCGAGTCATCCCCAGAGAGTTCCAACTTCCGGCCCAACTTGGTAGAAGCTCGTTTCCCGAAACTCTGAGGACTCCATCCTCTTCTAACTCCCATCATTTAAAATACTGTCACCATGACAACCGCTGCAGGTGAGTCTCATTACAGTTAATCCTCTAATTACTAACTACCTCTTCAATCGGTTGTAATTACTTTGGGGACACCGTTAACCTCTCATTAGAAACGCATGGCCACTTTGTACCAAAAGCACAAACAGTGACATGCCTAGTAATTTGCACCAGTGCACTCAAGGCCACTCTTTGTCTTTTACCGAGGCACAAGCTCATCCCTGTCATTAACCGAGAATGGTTGTCATGACAATTAATCATTCCATCCCTCATCAGCAACTTTTGCCAAATGTCACCCTGCTCTTGATCAAATGAGAAGAGAAAATTAAATGAATCAATTGGGTATCCGGGCATCTTTTTTTCCCTAATAACTTGGAAATTGCCCTGCAAATGCACTTCCCCCAGGTTTGCCAGGGAGCTCTGCTTAATGTACTGTGGGGTGATATGCTTTGAGCCTGAAGTGCTAAACTTCTACAGCCGAGCTTTGATGGGAAACGACTAATGCCCACAAGAATACTTAGCTGGTGCAAATTATACAGTGCCTGGCTCAGTGGGGTCCTGCTCCATGACTAGGATTCCTTGGCACGACGGTAATACAAATAATTAATAATAATAATCAAAAGAAAGGAGATTGTCACCATTCAACAACCTGGAATTGATCGGGTGGCTTGATTAGCTACTGTGCATGTGACATACTCTCACTTGCTGGGCAGTTTGAGATGGGCCAGTGTTATCAGTTCAATGGTTTTCCTGTGATAAGGAGATAAATGGCCAGATTCTGATCTCGCTTTCTCCACTGTAAAGCCAGAACTCTGTGGAGTTACTCTGCAGGCATAGCAGAGTTCCTGAGCTCACAACCTGGTCCAAAGCCCGTGTGTCCTCCACACCGTAGGACAAAGGAGGACTCATGAGTTGCTCAGTTGGTCAGCGATTGCATAACACACAGACACACGCCTTCCATGGGGTGACCTCCTTCCTCACCCTTAAAGGGACTTGCTGATTTCCTTTCCTGACGACCCTGCCCTTGCAAGTTCTGGTCCTTTAAGAGTCCTGAGGATGTGGGAAGCCATCTCCTGTCCCCTTTTCTGGTTGGATTTGGGTCATCAATCCCAGATGGTTTGATTTTTGGAACACCGTGGCTTAATGTACCCACTTCCCCAGAAGGGCCAGCAGTATAAGCAAGCACCAGTCTGTGTCTTGTGGGCTGCTCAGAAGACCCTCCAGGATGCAAAGCATAAATCTAGCCCAGGTGGCCTATTTGGCTCGAAGGTGGCTGCTATTACATCCACATTAATGCTAATGCTACTCGGGCTGTGTGCAAGGCTCGGGAATCCATGGGTTAAAGTAGACAACTTCCAGAGCTGAATGCAATGTTCCTCTTTAGTGCCCTAATTTTGAAAACAATCCTATCTGAAATCATTTTCCTTTTAAACCTGTAATTAGTTAGAGTCATTTGCTGCATGCAAATTCCAATTCTTAATTGCCAGCGCTAACCTTGAGAAGCGCTTGTGCACAAGCCAGCTTTCCTCCAAGCACGGGCCCGGGGCACTGCTGCCCAGCTGCACGCACCTCAGCCAGCAGCCGAGGACCATCCTCACGGAGCAGTTTGGACGCAGCGACCTGTGCTCACCCCTTCGAATGTCCTCCTGCCGGCTGAGCCGCTCTGATAACATGCGCCCTGACGGGAAAACAGATCCTCTGTCCCTGACCTGAAGCTTTTCAAGGGGACGTGAGGCATGAGGACACGAGGGAGGAGAAATAAAGATCAGTGGGTGTGGCAGGGTGACACCTGATTAGACTGTTGAGCCCCCTAGTTCCAGAGAATGAGGCAAAAGATAGAATATCACAGGGCACCCTGCAGAAATGAAAACTACCAATGAGCTGCTACTTGCGTCATTAGAGAGGAAAGATGCCATTTAAGCATTAATTAGTAACTGTTGTTACTATGATTTGTACAGTGTAACCCCCAAGGGACGGGTGCCTGTGGACCCAGGGACAAGGCTCCACCATGCAGAAATCCTCTGGGAAAGCTTCTGGCTGCCCCAAGGAGATGCTGTGTGTGATGGGCCAGCTGGGACTGGAGGGTGAGTGAACGGTACCCCACACTCTGCGGGATTCTCCCCGCTGAGTGAGGGCCATGGATGGCAGGGAATGGTTTGTTCCAGACCAGTCCTTGCACCGTTGTTGCCTCAGTGCATTCTGGGGCACCGGAAGCACCTCGTTTACAGTGCCTGTTGCTGCTGCCGGGAGCAGGAGATAATCAGCAATTTCCCCATGCCAGGCCATGATGGTAGGGGCCACTTGTGCAATGCAGCTGCAATGTTTGTGCCGGACCGTCCAGACTGGGATGAAGCCATTGCGGATGGCACCAGGTCAGTGGGACCTGAGCAAAATTCCCCTTGTTTGCAACCAAGACGCACCCAGGCAGCTCTTGCATTTGCTCGCGAACTGCTGCACAAACGTTGCAACCAAGACGTTCCAACCGACGGCCGTGTGCAACATCTCCTCACCTAAGTGCAGACGGGGCCTGAGAATGCTTCTCCTCTGGCGTGTGGCAGGGCCAACCAAGTACAAAGAGCCCCCGGCCGCCCATTCTCCCTTCCTCCACCCCAGTCTTCCCAGCTCAGGAGCTTGATTTATTGTTCCGTAGCTGGAGTCAGAACAGAGGCAGAGTGATGGGATTCTGCTAAATGAATAAGCAAATTCCTTGTGGATCAGGTGATATTTTAACCGGCACTGCCAAAGCCTCCTTTACTTACGCCCTGTTCAGGAACATGTGCTTCATGAGAGTGAAATTAGAGATCGTTTAGCCCACACACCTGTGGAGCAGGGAGGGAAGCTTAGGCTAGAAGGGATTTTTTTCTTCCCCCTTTTGGTTTTAGGGACTATTTTTTTCTCTGGCCTGGCAGTTCAAAACCTTCACCAAATTTGCATCAGAGCCTCAGGTTACCCTCTGGCTGGTTTGTTAATGGATTTGCCAGTTGCCAGAAAAATAATTTCATCTCCTGGGTTTTTTTCACGTGGGTGGAAACATTTGCAGGATTAGCCCAATGCAGAGGGGGAGTGAACATTAAAAGTTTCTGTGTCCAGCTAACGATGCTGCAGTGTTCCCACTTCTGCAGTTTAAGTAAGAAAATGATGTTATCAATCTTATCTCTATGTTTTATCGCTCTAGCTACTGTACATGGCTGTTGAAGGGAGCAGGGGTTGCAAAGTTTCCTTGTGGTTGGGGGCTGGGGTTGTAGCAGACTTGCCTTGTGTGTGGTGCTGCCAGGTTTTTTTGCATTTCAAAGGTAGTACATAAGAACATAAGAACGGCCATACTGGGTCAGACCAAAGGTCCATCTAGCTCAGTGACCTGTCTTCTGACAGTGGCCAATGCCAGGTGCCCCAGAGGGAATGAACAGAACAGGTCATCATCAAGTGATCCATCCCGTCACCCATTCCCAGCTTCTGGCAAACAGAGGCTAGGGACACCATCACTGCCCATCCTGGCTAATAGCCATTGATGGACCTATCCTCCATGAATTTATCTAGTTCTTTTTGAACGCTGTTATAGTTTTGGCCTTCACAACATCCTCTGACAAGGAGTTCCACAGGTTGACTGTGTGTTGTGTGAAAAAATACTGCCTTTTGTTTATTTTAAACCTGCTGCCTATTAATTTCATTTAACAGGTAACTATCTGAGCCCCATTGGGATCGTTGTAAAATATCCCCTGCTTCAGTGAGACATGCTCATGGTAGGTTCTGAAGTGAATTTAGTGCTGGAGAAAGGCCTCTGGGTGTCAGCCCAGCAGACTGAAATCTGCTTTGATCCACTGACCAAGGGCAGTCTGGATCGGGGCCAACACTGGATGGGGGGAAAGGGATCAGTGCTTGGTCCCTCTGCTGAGACTGGTAACAAGAGCTGGGGGAAGAGCGCTCACACTAGAGTGACTCCTGGATCACAGCTGATTCAGCCACAGCCTTTTGGGCTGGATTTGCTCCACCCTTTGGGCATGCACAACTCAGTCTGGAAAGGGAAGTTCAGCTCTGCGACAGAGACGTGTGAGCAAGACAGTAACGGAACCGGCTGTGGTGGAGGGGGCTGTGCAAAGTGGATAGGAGCTGGCCTGAGATGCCCTGGAGTCATAAACGAGGGGGCTGGGTATGCCCAGTGCTAGGCGATGGCCACTTTTGGGCCAGGGAGGGAGGCCATCTCTAAGGCAAGGAGGGGATCAAGAACTGGGTCATGACACTGACCTCCCCCACCACCCCAAGGCGGCGTTCCGTGCGTGATCGCTGAAGCCAGCTCCATTATGGGGGTAGCCTCCTTTCCAAACTTTCCAGCCTCAAAGAGACACACAGGACACCTCAGGTTAACCCCAGGGGTGCCTTCTTTCCTGCTCTGGCTGGTTAATCCACGTGGTCTGCCTTTGCTCTCTGCAGGCTGCTTTCGCCCTGCTCTGGGGCATCATGTCCTGTGACAATGGCCAAAGTCTGTGCTCCCAGCCCCAGGGCAAGTGAGCTCAGTGAGGCCAGGTCCCTGTGCTCTGGCTGATGTTACCACAGCCCCAATCCTTCCCTCCACACCGGGTGCATGGGAGGAAGGAGGATGCTCAGTTTCACTCTTGAAGGTTTCCAGGACAAGGGAGGCCCAGGGGCCAGCCAATGAAACCTGCCCATTCAGTGCAAGGCAGTTTAATATCCTTCCGCTGCCACAGAGTTTGCACACGTACTGGGAGAGGGAAGCAGTGGTTTGCTGAGCATTCATCCCAGGTGGCTGCAGAGAGCAGGCGGGTGCTTCAAGAAACCGACTGCTCCTCTGGGTCCAGCCGTCTCTCAGGGCACCCAGAATCGCCGCGGCACTTTCCCCGTGAAAGTGACAAGTGACCTGGCGTCAAAATGTGGAATGTCACCAAGGGCACAAGTCGTCTTGTTGGGAGCATGCAGGCTCCCTGGCTGGACTTACAAACTAGCCAGTTTGGCATCACCTGCTCTGTATCCCAGAGCCACCCCCTAGCTTGGGCGCGTCGTTGGTTTCAGAGATCGTTCCCCCCTCTCCTAGGAGAGTTCCGTGACCCTTTGGGAGAAAGCCTGCCCATGAGCTGAACTCCTTCCACCTAATTACCAGGGACGGGGGGGAAGTTTCACAGCAACTCAATTATAGGAAATTGTAAAATTGCTTTAGGAGAGGCGGCATTTAAAGCCTGATGCATGTGGACGCTTTGTCTCTTTCTGACTCAGGGAAATTGATTATCCATCAGATGGGCGCGCAGGTCAGGTCTCTAGCTGTTCTTTATCCCACACTTCCTGGGGGCGAGAGAGGGCTGCGTGCTGCAGCTGCATCCCCCCGGCAAGACAGGTTGGGTTAGGGGGTGCTGGCATGGCCAAAGGTGCTCTCCACCCCTTGGGGATGGCCGGAGCCCTGCATGCCTGTTACCAGCTGAGGACTGGCATTGAAGGGCGCACATGCTGCAGCCTTTGGAAGGCAGTACTAGCTGCTGCTTCTGACACCTCCCATGCCACCCCACTGCAACCGCCTCTTGGCTCAAGCCCTCCACAGGCCAAATCCCTCTGCCCCTGGCACCCTTCCACCCCCAGCCTGCATGACTGACCCTGGGTCTCCTACCCAGAGCCTGCAGTGGGTGGGTATCCCCATGCGAAGACACTGGCCCTAGCCTAGCAGCACTGCTCAGGAACTCTCAGACCAGACTCCAGCATCTAGCAAGTGTGGGGAGAAGCAGAGAGCTACAAAGCAGGTGAACGCAGAGATACCCAGCCTGGAAGCCCTGATTGACTCGTCCAGGGGTTGGGGGCCTCCTCCCTGCACACACTGCTCGCCACAGCATGCAGAGAGGAGGCCATCCCCCCAAGGCCCCGGATTCGCCATCTACCCCCATGACCGGAGCTAAGAGGACTGGCTACCTCGGTTTGGAAGCTGAAGGAGTCAGTGGTGTTCCCAAGGCTGAGCTCAATAGCCAGGGATGTGTCTCTCTGTCTTGCCCTTACAGATGGCTCCGAGCCTGACTCTTCCCCACCCCCACCCAGGATAGAATAACACCACTCAGCACTTTGGATTTGTTCAAATAGCCTTGATTGCAAATTCCTGTCCTGTCTTTTCACACGTCTGTGATTTTCTCATGTGGTTTCCCTACCCAGGAATTTTTATCTGCAGCCAGCAGAAAAACCTTCCTCTTGTTCTCCTCCGTCTTTTTTTCTTTCTTTCATGCCTTTAAATCCAAAAGGCAGGTCTGTGCTTCGAGATGAAGAAAGCGTCTTCCTTTGACTAGAGGGGAGGCCGGTGTCAAAGGCACAATGCAACCTTGTCACACGGTGCTTCTTGAAGGAGATCACCTAATGGGTAAAGCATCACCTTCACATTCTCCTTTCCTGTTCACAGCCCACCTCACAACCTCGAGATGCACTGCACTGAGCCTGGAGGGGTGGGGAGCTGGCCAGCCAATCCCCCAGCACAGGACTGGCTAATCCAGTGGAGAGTTTGTTAACCTTGCGGGGCTGGAGAGAGCCATGCTCTCCGAGAAGAGGGAGAGCAGCTTTAATACCATCAGCAATTCCCTATGGCCTTTAAAAATGGGGCTGGACCTAAACTGATGGCTAATGGAAATGTCACGGCACTGTAGGGTATTAGGCCAGCTTAGTCCTTGGCATGATAGCAGCCTGGGAGAGCAGCGGAGGCCTGGGAGCCAGGAGGAAATGATGGAGGCAGGGGCTGCAATTCAAAAACTATGGAGCTTAATTTCAAATCTCGTAGCTCTGTGTCTCAGCACCTGCACCCCTCTAGCCAGCTAGCTTGCAAGCTGGTTGGGCCGGGACCATCTTTTGTTCTGTGTCTGCACAGTGCCTCGTGCAGTGGCCCGTGTCCTTGACTGGTGCTACCATACTAGAAATCAATAGATTCGATACTATTGCTGTCTAGCTCTGTCTCGGTCACCTTAGGCACCCCTCTATCTATCACCACATGTACTCAGCTGTCTATCCAGCCATCTGGCCTCATCACTGCAGTACCCAAAGTTTGCCAGTTCACCCCAGCACAGCAACCGCTACGATGCAGCTTTAGCTCCAGGGGTGCCTCCCCGTCAGCTCGACCCACCCCTGCCTGCGGGACCCAGCTCCAGTGGAGACGGACTTCACACTCCAATGATCTCCAGTCTGATTCCTGTCTCAGTGGAGGCTTCCAGCCCAGTGGGGCATTGAGGCCGTGGTGAGGGAAGATCCTGGGACAAGGACCCAGGTCTGCTCACTCTCGTCAGATCATGTGGCACCCGAGTCCCTCCCCAGCACAGGGCTAGATTTTGCCCAGTGTCAGCACGTTCTGCTCCATGTTCCTCTTTTTACCTTCCAGATGCAAAGGGGGGATGGGCGCTCATGTGGTTCAAGGCTCTGGGCTGGGATTCAGGAGAGCTGGTTGGGCAGCCTCGGTCAGGCCCCGAGGCTGGGCAGGAAGCCCCCAGATCGCACTGAATTCTTAATACCTTTGTGCTTCAGCCTCCCGGGCTGTCCAAGAGGGAGCATGTCACTGGGTAACCCTCTGGGGCCGATGCAGCACAATCCAATTGGGCGAGTCCCATTAAAGGGCTGGTACAGACTAAGAACACACATGTAACATACCAGAGTTAGGTGCAAGGGACGATGCCAGGGATGGGGCCCCTCTGCAAGCACAAGAGTTTGGCTGGGGATCCAGCCCCCAGCCACATTTTGCATCCATCCTGCTTCCCGCCCTGGCAGGCCCACCAAGCACTTGATTAATTCCCAGAAATCTGCAGCACGAAAATGAATAATAATACCAGCTAATGCTAATTGGTAAGCTGCGTTCTGACAAATTGATTTGCCGGCACGACTCAGACAGAGCCGGCTCTGTGTTAACATCTCACGGCCTACAGACCCCGGAAACTCCCAGTCAGAGGGAATTAACACTTGATGGGAGTCCAGCAGCAGAGTGCAAATGAGGGGAGCAGAGCGGGGCTGGACTTGTGGCCACGGTGGGGCCAAGGGCAGAACCTCCTGACTCGGTGTAATTTCAGCCATGTCGCTTGCTCAGAGGTGCCATTGGAGACTGATTTATTGAGAATTGTCATGAGCAGCTGAAGTTGGTGGGGAACGGCCGGCTCCGTTCTAGCTGGCTGCTTGTCTGGGACACGTGGGAAAAACCCCTCTCTTAGAACCGGGAGCCATCTCTCGTAGGCTAATTTGCACTGTGGAATTTGGGGGGCAAAGCTGAAATTATCCACAGACATCCCCATGAATTTTGCCAAATAAGAAAAGTGCAAAAGAGCTCTGGAGCACTGGGCAGAACAGCGAGGAGCCTGATTTCCAGATGGTGAGCACCCCCGGCTCTGCCAGCTCCCAGGAGGGTGGGGGGGAGGTTTAGCAACTCTGGAGCCAGGCTCAGTGATAACAGTGCCGGCTATAGCACCCTCCATGGCGGGGCGCAATGTACACTATGAGCATGAAGGCATTATGGCCCGGGAAGCAGCTAAGTGTTGTTAAGTTGCACACTTTAGAGGTGGATGAGCTGAGGGGTGCAGAGATGTTAAAGTGACTTAGGAACTGTCACAAAGGGAAGCAGTGGAAAAGTGGGAAAAGAACCCAAATGAAGGATTTTGTGCCCTTTCCCTCCCTCCTGGTGCAGTTGGAGTGCATTTCACTGCGGAGGGATTCGCTGTGCTCCAACTGCCAGCACTTCGAACACCTGGAAGATGATTCCAGATTATTCATGCAGAGCCCCTGGAATTTCTGAAGAGGCCTCTGCCGTCTCTAGGGCTGGAGTTGGTTCATTCCGAGCAACCTGCAAGGCAGCAGCGATGGCCTGGTTTTTGCACGGCTTGCACGCCCTCCTCACTGCAGCCGCCTTGCAAGCAACAGCTGGGCTTGCCCACGAAATGTGACGCTTTCCCCTCGCCTTGTCTGACCAGGAGGCGAATATGGACAGGGTCAGCCAGGCCAGTGTAGGGGGTTCTGACCATGGGCGTCGCTGCCTGTGGCCCCAGAGGGTGGGCATCCATATCGCTCCACCCCACCTGCTGCTCTAGGTCGGCCACAGGCGGCGGAGGGGCAGCGCGCCAACTGTTGGGGGCTTGGGGCGAAGGAGACCCCTGGGAGCGGCTGCAGAGCCAGGTGAGTGGGATCAGCTCTGGGAAAAGGAAGGGGTGCAGTAGAGGGGAAGCTTGGCAGCCTGGCAGTCTGCAGTTAAGAATTCAGAGGGAGGGGAGGATTCAGAGTTAGGTGCCTATGGGTGCTCATGAGGATAACCCACTCCCCACCCTCCAGCCAGTTTCTCCTGCCTGCTCTCAACTCCCCATGACCTTCCTCCTCAGACGGCTGCAAGCAAGGATAGCGGGATTGTGATTGGAGAGATGTCACCTTCCCCACCTGCTCATGCCCCCGTCACCGTGCGCAGGGCGCTGCACAAACGGACACGATGCACAGCCTGAGGATGAGACTCACCTTCTGACGCACTGTCAAGAAACGAGAGCGCCTGCTAAAAAGCCAGCGGAGTTGGCCAAAAGATCCCTTAGCCAAACGGAAGGAATTATCACCACCCTGGGGCCTGGTGAAGGGTGGACGGTATCTGCTCACTGTGGCATAGCCAGGGCCCAGGGAATGGGTGGGACAGACAGCGGGCACAGCAGGGAGCGGGCAAGGTATGCACTGTGCACAAGAGGGCATGAAGAATGCACATGAGGGCATCTGCAGGGCATTCCCCTTGCACATCTGGGTACAGACAGGGCATGACCAGGGTCCCATGACAGATACGCAGCACGCTGAGGCGCCCAAAAAAGGGGGAAAGCGGAAGACAGGAAGCACTCAGGTTAAATAAGTTATGGGGAGAAGGAAGTGCACACACCCTGTTTCTATTGTGACAGAACCCCCCAGTCCCAAACACGGAGCCACACCCCATTAGATGTAGTGAATAACAGCCATACGACCCAGGCTTCGTACATACAGTCGCTAGCCTCATGGCCAGACCCACCAGGCAGTCCTGGCCGGTTTCCTTGTCTCCCTGGCAGCTGGACCCTGGGTGCACATCCCCTTTCTCTGCCGCATTCACTCATTGCGTGCCCACGCTGCTTAGCAAGCTGTACCCTGTGCTTTCCCCTTCCCGTTTCACCCGCACTTTCTCCTCTGAAGTGTAGAGAAATTGTTTGCTTGATTTCAGATGCCAGGACAATTTGTTCAATTGAGCTTGCAGTCAGGCAGCAACTGTCCTTGCCCAGCCACTGTTTTTAGATCGGGAAATGGCTGCGCAGGCAGAGGCAACGCGACAGCCCGTCTCTTGCAACTGACTGGAATCCGGTCGGCGCGGAGCGGCATGTTAGCTCGCCCGGCAGCAGCTTGCACAAGCCCCAGGCCAGCCTCAGCAGCCTCAACTCACCCTCCAGCATGACCCTCAAACACAGTGGGGCCAAGGGAGCTTTTATTGCTTGTGAATAAGGCCCTGGGAATCCCACAGCAGGGTTTACTGACGCCCACGGAGAAACAGGACACGTTCGGCTTCCACGCTTGGCATGCACGAGCTAGTCTCCACCCACAGTCTGTGCCACGGCTCCTGCAAGCTGGTTCTCCAGGCGGATTTAGCGCTGCTGAAAGGTGCCAGGTATGCCATGTTGATGGGAAAGCCAATGGGTGACGCTGTGGGGTGGATTCTGCTCTCAGTCAGACCAGCTCAAGCCTCCGGACCTGCCACGTGGAGCCACGATGAGGAAGAATCGGAGGGAGCAGAATTTGTCCCTACACATTGCCAAGACGCTGGGGCCCCATCGCGGTCAGCCGTGTCCGGACCATCCGCCCCGTGGAACCAAGACGCTCCTCAGAAAACCGCAGCCAGGCTCTCGGACGGAGACGTCCATACGGAGCTGGGCTAAATGCCTGACCCTGGATTTAACACGCTGGTGACTGAAACCCTCCAAAGACAGTGCAGGGGCCAGCTGGGCACGTCTGCCAATGTCCTAGGCCCAGCCTCTGCTAACAAGGGAGCCAACTGGCATCAAAGGGCTTGAATGGGACTTAAGTGATACATGGACCTGGAGCCAGATTTTTCAGGGTGCATAAAGATGCAGATGGGCTCCTGTCTGCTTCTTTACACTCCTGAATATGTATGAAATTAATAAGCAGCAGGTTTAAAACAAGCAACAGGAGGTACTCCAGCGTGCAGCCAACCTGTGGAACTCCTTGTTGTGCAGGCCAAAAGTAGAACTGGGTTCAAAAAAGAATTAGATACGTTCATGGAGGAAAGGTCCATGAATGGCTGTTAGCCAACATGATCAGAGATGCAGCCCCCTGCTCTGAGTGTCCCTAAGCCTCTGACTGCCAGAAGCTGGGACTGGAGACAGGGGATGGATCGCTAACTAATTGCCCTGTTCTACTCGTTCCCTCTGAAGCCTCTGGCACCAGCCACTGTCAGACGACAGGACACCAGGCTAGATGGACCTTTGGTCTAACCCCGTGTGGCTGTTCTTATGGTCTTATGTTCTTAAATACCTTTAAAAATCTGGCCCGCATTGTTGGCCCTCTGCACAAGGGCAAATTTCAGTCAGCCCTACAAGACGCAGCAGCTAGCCCCAAAATGCCCAGGGGCAGGCAAGGAAAATAAGCAACAGCAACCCGCGAATCCAGCAGTGGGTCGAAGTTCATGACACCCCCTGCTGCCGATGTCCCGGAGGGCTATGCTTTCAGGGGCCACCGAGGACTTGTTGACGCTGAGCTTTTCATGCAAGATCTTGGCTGGAACCCTGGACTCTCTCTCCCTCTCTTCAATTCTTTATAGCACTGCATCTTTAATAGCTTTACAGAGCCCATTTAATATGCTCAGAGACATAAAGTGTTGCCTAATCAACACATTTAGGAGAATTGCCCACATCCTGGTCTCTCTGCCATAAAACAGTGCCCACAGAAGCATCTGTAATTAATGCTTTTTTTCCCCTTCTCCCAGTGAATCAATTTATAAAGCACGGACTTCCTCTGTGCTGGAGCTTTTAGCCTGTTTTACTCCAGCAGCCGAGGTGACTAGGCAGCACTCGTCAATTAAGCAGCTGTGTATAATGGATGCTTCAGAGTGAAAAACACAGGCTGATTCCCAGAAATGATCAATGCATATTTTTCTTGCAAAAACATGCACACATACCCAGAGCTCATTTTCCCCTTAGAGGTTTCAAAGGGGACACTAAAAAGGAAAAAAATTTGCTTCCTCCTTCTGTTGCTTGTGAAAGATAAAAGTGGATGAAAATTAGGGACAGAGCTAATTACTATAATCAGCCTAATCGCAGGCTGAAAGGAAGGAGTGCTGGGAACCTGCTCTCCTTTTCACCTGTAGCAAGCTGTGCAGTCTTTTCATCTAAATATTTTACCCTTTCCCTGACACCCCCTTTCCCAGAAGCCTCACGTCAGTGTGAAGACAGGAACTGTTTCAAGGGATCAGAGAGGATTCAGAGTCAAGATGGCGGGTGGGTGTGAGGCCCCGGCCTGAATTCTCTTGCCCTGCTTACCCCTGGGGCCAGCCGTCCTCACTCCGTCTTTCTCCAAGTGCACGCTCATTTTGTATCCCTCTCTGCTGAGTGCTTGCATTTCATGGGGTTCCCTTCTGCTGAAAAGAGCTGGGTGAATCCATGAATATTCCCTTGTATATCTCTCCAACACCTCATTTGCTTGGGCTTGGTTGCTTTCTGGGGATGACTGCATGACTGCCTCGGGAGCAGATATGTGCCAGATATATCGTGAATACTGGTGCAAAGAGATGCTTGAGCAAACATTTGCACCACCCGTGAATTGTTCAAGACCCCCCTCTTGTTTCTGCTAGCCAATCAACAGGTAGAAACAACATCATATGATTTGAGTGACCAATCACACAACCAGCAAACTCCGGGCGCTAGTCACAGCATATGATTTGTGAGAGGCATATAGGGCAGAAGCTCTTGGTATAAACCATGTCCCGAGTGAGTGAGTGGATTGGTGCAGCCTGGAGCTGGTTCAGGAACACCTGACAACAGAAAAGGGGCGCGAGTGCCTTGAATAACCTGTTCTCTGCAAGTAGCTCCCCAGTTCTAATTTGGGGGCATTTCACACGGGTCGTTTCGAAAGGCGCCAGCGAGGCTGTAGTCTTGGCATTTGAAGCTCCTCTGTTACCTTTCTTGACCCTTGGCATTAGCAAGGCAACGAGACACATTCTGTAGCTTCTATTGAAATGCTGTAAAGTGTTCTCGGGGCTCGTCCCCTGCCCAGAGCTGGGTGACACGCGATGGGATTCCTATGGCCCCGAATGTGCCAGGCTTTTAACCACCACCACCAAACGGCTCCTCCTGGCGATGGGTAACAAGCAAACACCCTGGCCCCCACAAAGCAGCAGGAAGCCATGTCCCCAGTGAACTCAATCAGAAGGAACACCCCTTCTACCTAAAACCACTTAGAAATGGAAACCCCCTCCCAGCTGTCACACACAGGTCTGCTCTACCTGCCTACCTCCCCCTCCACAGACATGCAGCCCTACCGATGCAGTGGGGCACATTGCTTTGAAATAGTGATGCTTTTGTTTTCTGCATGCCACACTTTTAAACTTCTAACAGCTCTGCAGAGACAGCAGCCGTTTTGTCCTCTGAGTTGCTAGAGTCTATTCCAGTGAGACACACACACTGTGCTCTCTCTTGGAAACTTGGGGGTTCTGTCTTTCTCATTTTTTGTTTTGTTGAGTTCCTGACTAGAAAATGAGTCCTACTGACAGTCGGTGGTTGTTCCTGAGGAAACATAATCCCCATCCCCCGCCTCTCACCCATGTTCCACCCCCACAACTCCACACACACACACAGTCGCCTCGCCCGCACATCGGCACCTAACAGTATACCCCTACACAGACACACGCCCCAAGGGTACAGAAATCTCTAGGGAGTTCCTGTGTGTCAGGAAGCAATGCTGAGAGCTGGATAGAAATTGCCAGGGGCTTCCTTTCCTGTTGATTCTTCCCTTTTGCGTGTCTCCATGAGTGAGTTTCCAGTCCCCCATCAACTATAAACCCCTCACTAGGAATGAAATCCATCCGCAATGGAGCTGCTTTAGGGTTCACATCTAAATAGCTCTCTGGTCACTATAAATATTAAACACATCTCCCCATCACCACCCCAGGAATGACAGCAGCTGCACCGTAACCCACATTAGGGTCAGACTGATGTGTCACATGGCCAGTTGGAAGGTAGAGTCCATTCAGGACTAATGCCTCCCTCTCCTGGTGTCTGGCTCTTCATTTCATTCTTGGTTTCCTCTATGTCCTGCAGCTCAATCCCCACAATCTCCTCCACTTGTGACCTCGCCAAGGCTTGCGGTGCAGACGATGGCGATGTCCCAAACAGACAGAGGCGACACAGGACATCACAGGTGGTTCTAGGCTGTGTATCGAGGGGGAAGGGCCAGCTGGAGAGCAAGATCTAGCAGGCTGCAGAGTCTTCTCCCAAGGGAAGGGGCGGGTGCCCCCTCGGGTGGGACTTTTCAAATCAGACTGGCCAAAAGCATTTGAAAAATGTCCTGCGTTGACAGGGAGCTGGGCTGGGTGGTATTTTCCATCTCTAACAAGGTGGCAATGCTACATACAAGTGATACAGGAGACATGGAACATCCAGCTGACCCTGCTCTACCTGCCTACCTCCCCCTCCACAGACATGCAGCCCTACCGATGCAGTGGGGCGAGACTAACTATTTCCCCAGGGTGTGGCTTTAGGCAGCTCTCTGAGACAGAAGACACTGGCCGAGCTGAATGTCAAGAGTGTTACCAATCGTCATTCTACACAGCAGAGCACTGCCCCTGATTCTGCAGCACCCTGGGCTGGCTGGGAAAGATACTTGGGGGTGGGGGGAGGAAAGGGATGGATTCTGAGCTAATTCTGTCATAGCTCCTCCATGACAGGTGCAAAATCATGTCAAGGACCAACAGTGACTGCGGCTGGGCAAGGGTTCAGCCTAGGGCATTCGGAGTGGATACACCTGCTGGTTCCTTGTTCGTGTCCCTACAGTCTGGGCCATCTGCTTGGGAGCCGTGGTGCCAGATGCCATGGTGCTCTCTGCCAGTTTCAATAGGGCAGATGTGTTAGCTCAGGACGGGCGTGGCGAGGCCGCCCAGTGCACAGAGTACATTGCCAGCAGCGGATCCCGTCCACAAAGGGTTTCCATGCCAAACCACACGTGTCCCGACAGAGGGGAAACGTTTGTGGGAGCACCAGGCAGCTGAGGAGACCTCTCTGCCGGACCTCGTCTTTCACTGCCACCTTCACTGAAGCAGGCAGCACCAGGGATGGGCAAGTGGGAGAGACGGTGGCTTGCAAACAACCCCCTGATCAGTGCTGCAACCGACTGCCGGGAAAGACAGCTCCTGGAGGGGCATCAGAGTGTATATCATTGACTTCACTGCAGCTGGGCTTCGTGCAGCCTCGTCATCGAGATGGGCCGATTAGCAGCCGCCCCTCACCCGTGAGGGCCCATGTTCAGTGGTCTATCTAGAATGAGTTGGGGACCCTCAGTCTACAGACAAGCAAGCCCTTTACCACCACTGGCACCGATTGGCCCTTGGCTGGCATTCGCAGCGGAGGGATCTAGGACCCAATGGGTCACAGAGGCTGATTCTTCTCTGGGCCATCAGAGAGACAGGTTGGTTGCGCTGCAGTGGTGGGGGGTTAGGGGGAAGCTTGCAGTGCTTGCTCCAATGGATAAAGAGAGGACACTGGACACCAGCCCATTCACTACCATTCACCAGCATGAAAACCCAGCATGAATAAAGGAATCCATCCCACAAACAACTTGCCAGGCCACTATATATAACACACAAATCTGTAAAAATTGCTCTAAGCTTCTGGACTGTTTACCAGCCAGCTAAGAGAATAAACCCGTCAGATAAATTGTTCTCCCAGCCCTGCTCACGGCATGAATCTCTCCTGCGCTGTGGGGGTGGCTGATTGCTACAGGGGTCAAGAAAGCACCTAGATACAACAATGGTAGCTACAGAATAAATCCCATAGGTGGACAAGGGAGAGCAAGTGGCCACGTGCATTATGGGAGGGCATTCACTTTCCTCCGGAGAATCAGGCACTTGGCCATTACAGGCACCAGACTAGGCAGACCGGTGGTTTGATCCATTACAGCCACGGGTGATGTTGTCATGCCCTCATTGTCCGGTGTCAGCTGTCCAACGCGTGAAAGCCTATGGAAAGACCTGCTCTGGGAGAGAGCTCAGAAACTAGCTCCTGGTGCGGGGGGTCTCAGGTACGGTGGTTATAGGGTGCCAGTCACTGCAATAGCTAGGTGACTTGGTGGTGAAGTGATCATTGATCGTCTGTATTTAAACTGGAATAAGGAATTAGTGTAAATGCTACCTTCTCATGTTGGTTACAATTGGATGCAGGAATTCCACCAAATGAGAGCTATCTCTGAGAGAGAGAGAGAGAGAGAGAGAGACACTTCAACCTCAGGAGGAAACTAGGAGCTCTGCTGGAAGCAGGAGCTTTGGCAGGTATGCAAACATGGATCCAGTGCAATCAATCACCTGACAAGCATTTGATTATAGACAGCACTCTACTGTCCAAGACAATATAGGTGGCAATTCTCCGGCCTGTGCTTAGCAAGTATCTCTGCAACTCCAGCCACATGCAGTGCTGCAAGATGCTGCCTGGCCCAGCAATCCATACACTTGTTACAGCCCCGCCTCTAGCATCTCCTGCAAATCCCAGCTAGATGCGAATATCTCATGGCTTCCCTCTCTGCTGGTGAAAACACAACACGGCAACAGGCAGGAAGCTCTTCCGAGCTGGAGAGAAGCTTCGTAACCACAGATCGAACAAGGGAATGCAAGCAAAAAGAGTAACCAGCAGCAGCTTCCCCTGCCTTGGGGGTCAGGCCAGCTCTCAGGAGATGGAGAGTGGGCGACCCTGCCTTCTCAAAGCCATTGTCTCTGGCAGCTTTCCCCAGGGACTAGTCAGGATCCCCAGAGTGCTGGGAAGGCAAACGTGACACCCTGAGTTAGGCTGGTGCACAGCAATGGTCTTTAGACCACAACGTCTGAGTCCGTGCCGTGGCAGTGTGGCAAGGAGGCTAGAGAGAGTGGATGTGAAAAGCAGCAGCCGAGGGGTGGGAGGCCCTCTGCAGAGCTGCGTGAAGAATGAATTTTTCAGTGCACTGACAATTCCAAAAGATCGGGGGAGCGCTCATCACCGGTCAAACCGGACACAACGGTTTTCAAAACTTTTCAGTGAATTGAAAAGCAAAAAAAAAAAAAAATCATTTCGGGTCGAAGGAAACATTTTGTTTCAATTCTGCACTTTTAAAAAATGTTTTAAATTTTAAAAAACAAATACAACTGCAGTCAATTTCCAAACAAAATTCGTTTTCAAATGAAAAATCCAACAGGTTTGACTTTTTCAGAGTTGGGTTTTTTGGTTTGTCTATTTCGCTCTTTCCTGATGTGACCAATGCGGCAGAACCGACATAAATTCACAAAATGTTTTGGTGTCACCAAATCTTCATTTGTTTTTGCCAAAAAAAAAGGGTTGTCAGAAAATGTTTGCCCCATTCTAGCCCTAGACTCGACTTGAGGGTGTTTCTTTATCTGTCTGAAGCACGATAATTTTTGAACGCTGGGTCATGACCTGCCCTTTCCTAGACACACACTTTGTTCCACATCAGCGTCTCTGAGTCTTCGTACAGCTCTTTCCCCCTCTCAGGACACTGGCCTGGGAATCTCAGGTGATCCTGGCGGCTTTTGCTAACGCTATTTCAAGAGTCCTCACACGTCTTCAAACCCTACCGACTGACGACGCCTCCAAATACTGGTTTGAAAACCACTAAACTTTAATTTAACCCGATTGTACATAATATAATGGTAAAAATAGTATACCGCAAGCCTTCTAGTTCTTCCTCCCGGGGGAAAGGCTAATCTGAGCAGATCACAGGAGTGTTTTCCTTCCGTAAATTTTGACAATTTTTGATGGAAATATTTTTTGTCAGGTTGTGTGTCTACAGTGAAATCGACTGATAAATCCAAGCCTAAGACAATCTTTTTTTAAAAAAAGCTCATGATGTTTTTGGGTCTGACCTGTGATTTTTGTTCCTTTGGGGTTGGCAGTACTGCTGGTGTGTCTTTAAAAAATCCATTTCATCTAATAATCTGGGATACCAAACAGTACTGTGCATGGATCACGCCCACCGAGTTATTGCCTGGAGTCACACAGGGCAGAACTAAGGGTGTCTGGCTGCCTTAGCTGACCATTACCATTATGTGCACTGGGAGGTCCCAGCTGGGATCAACTTTGCCAGTTTTCGATTTTCACCCAAATCAGTAGGGTTCTGACCAGGTGGGGAGGTGTGTGCGAGGGTCTGGCTGGCTGGGGGCCACAGGCCTGAGTTGGAGGGGCAAGGGGGCCCAGATGAGGAGCCCACTCACTCTAACGCCATTGCCCCCGTGTCCTGAGTGACCAGACTGGATTGGATGTGGCTTTCAAAGTGATCGCAGTATGGCCAGACAAACAGAAATGCCATTGAGTTGCGTGCCAGGCCGTGCTTCGCTTGGCCAATTATTGCATTTGTCCAGCACAGTCAATGCACATAGCGCTAGCCCGGAGCGAAGCAGCCCAACATGTAGCTGCGGATTTGATTGTTAACCTTCTTGAAATGACGTCAGCACCTATGGAAGGCATCGAACTGGCAGTTCTGTAGAGCAAAGGCCTCTGAGACGGACAAGGAGCAGGTACGGCACAGGCAGCTCCAGGGCAAGCTCCCCTCACCCCGTGCTGCGACGTGCCCCCGCCCCAACCTGGCCCGCTCACTCCTGGACATCTCTTCTGAGACCATGGAAGTTGGGTGGCTCGTGACGCTGGTGGTCGGTTCTGTGACACAGGCGGCAGCGGTGGCTCTAGCTATGCTGTGAAGAGTCACCGCGGGGATCTGGACACACGCAACGTGCCAGGGACAACTTCCCCTTGCCGAGACTGTTCAGACACTGCCTCGCCTGGAGGCCTGCAGACTCATCAGCCTGTGCCCCTGGAGAACACAGTCTAATGTCATTGAACCTGGAGGACATTAACCAGTCTTGACTGACTGATTCCTTAAAGTTCAAAGTTTGCATATTTAAAAGCTAGGGGGATACATTCCTGTATGAGTTTGTGGACGATGAGTAACAGCTCTGAACTATGTCCAGAAATCTGCCAGGCCTTTGTCCTGCTTCAGCTCCAGCTGACTGGCTGTTTCCGTCACAAACAAACATGGGACAAACCGGGACTTTAGACAGGAATTCTGTGGATTTCAAGAAGGGGAAGGTTGCATCTGAATACCTTGATCTGAACCTGCCCCCACAGTTCTGGATCTAAGTCAGATCCCAAGCCCAAAGAGGCCTGTTTCCATCTCTAGTTTGGTTATCATCAAAATTGCCCAAGAACAGCTGGATCTGGGCAGTTTTTATACCTTTTGGGATCTGAGAAAAGTGTGCAGGATCTTTAGACCAGACTAGAAACTGGTTCAGACAAGCCAAGCTGGGCCAAACTCCATGGATTCTCTTTGCAGGACTTTGTGCTAGCATCTCCTTTGGTTCCGATCCAGATGGAATTCACACGCCCCAGCTTTGCTTTGTGTTTCAGCTTAAAGCCAAGTTAAAATCTCAAAGCAAATCTCAGTCCAAACCACCTGGATCCATACTGTGACCATTGAGAAATTGTGAATTTCATGTTTCCATAAACCAGCCCCAGATTTGCTCCAGACGGGACCATAATTCTCTTGAAAGGCTCAGGAAGCCTTCGAAGAACCTGAGCTGAGACTCAAGGCAAGTTTCAGGTCTCTGTGGGGTTTGCTGCACACATTGATTATGGCTGTCGCACTTTGACTGAAAGAAGCAAATTATTACTGGGGTAAAACTGACTTCTTCAACCAACTCACAAATCCATCACCCGGCTCCCTTGTCCCTCTCCTTGTCTCACTCCCCCTAGTGTTCTCATGTCTGTGTTGCATTTGCTCCCTCTTGCCCTGTTCTGGCAGCCTGAGATTCATGGAGTAGTTTTGAGCATAAAAGCAAAACATTTCCGAGCCATAGTTCTGGTATTTCACTCACACAAGTGATTGCTGCTTAAAATCCCCCAGAGGCTTATTGCAAACTGTGAGTTTTGAAAATGTAAGAAAGAAAATACCCTTTCTGTATCCTTCCCAGTTAATTACCGCTGCTGCTCCCTGTCCCCCCCCCCCCGCCCCCTTACGTTGCATCTCGGAGCGTTAGAACAAAGCGAGACAGATGTTCTGAACATGTGGCTACTACCAATGAGACCCGTCTCCCAAGCATAGGAAACCAAGTAGCTAAAAGTTCTTCCCAACTTTGTTTGTGGCTTTGAAGTTGGCTATCGGTGGTGGTAGGATGGGGGAAGGGCTTAGTTTTATGCCCTACAGAAGAGGGTTTGTATCAGTTTAATTCATCAGCTGTTTGGTAGCCTTTGTTGTGAGTCTCAGGTTAGTTCTATGTCGTGTATTTTAACATATTGGTATTGAAAAATGTACTAAATCCCTTCTTTGGTATCTTAAATAGACAGACCCAATAAAATGGACCATATCCGAGCTACTTAGTTCAGTAACTCAACGCCAAGAGAAAAGAACGCTCTTTGACAGTATCACCTAAAGAGCCCTGGCTCCCAAATCCATCAGAGCTCAGTGTAATTATTCACCTTCTCCCTGAAAATATTCAGTCTGAGCATCAATCCCAGAGCTGCGCGAATCCCGCAAACAAATCCACAAGACGATCCCCTGGAAGAATGAACTCGCTTCAACTGCGGTCCTACCCCTGCTCCTTTCGCTGCCCATGAACACCAGAGCTACAGATTTGGACCTGGCCAATCAGCTTGCTGAACACGAATTTGAAAGCCCCATGCCCAGATATTTGTAGAAACTGAATTTAAAATTTCCATGGGCAAGTCTTTGTACTTAAGTACTGGGTTGGTCAGTCCTATCAGGGAGCAGTGGCAAGAGCATGCCACTTGCCTGACCCCTTGCAAGGAAGCAACCCAGCCCAACTCTTGGAACATAGGCAGCCAGCTCACAGAGCAAAGCCTTCGATGGAATGAATCCTAATAGCAAATCCATTTGGGGACGTCACCAGCAGCTCTCCGCTATTCCATGGGGAGGACGAGAGGCTCAGTTTGTCAGATGAATTATTCACTGTGAATTATTCACCCAGAAATGCAGGGAACATGGGGAGGGACGTCCACACACCCCTGTGGGATACCAGGGGGAGTCCCTGGGCAGCACACACTCTCACCCCAGACTGGCACCTTGGTAATCCCAGTGTTCGGCAGCTCTCTGGCACTGGTATCCACAGGCCTCAGCGTGCCTTCTAAAAGCATCTTTGTCCCCACTTTACGGATGGGGCTGCTGAAGCCCAGGGAGGCTACGTGTCTTGCTCCAGGTCTCAGAGCGGATCAGTGGCAGAACCAGGAACAAAGCCCGGGTCCTGATTCCCAGCCCCATGCTAACTCCACAGCTGTCCCTGTATTTTAGCTAACAGGGCTTGGACCTACGTGGCACAGGTGCAGAGGGGGGCACAGAGAAGTGCCAGGTGAAAGAGGCCCCGATCTGGCATTAAGGAGGCCGCTGCTGCACAGCCGTCGGCATATCCTGCCTTGTGGCACAAATGAGATCAAAGAGCCTCGTCTGTCTTACACCCATGTCTCCTCAGAGCTGTTCCCGTGTTCTCCTGTCCGCTTGAGAGCGAGGCAGCAGATGCTCCAAGGCCCTGAGACCCCAGCTCAGCAGCAAGGGCTGTGCCCAGCACGTACCCGTCCTTACAGCCATGCACATCCTCCGCTCCCCATTACCAGCGTTCTGCACCTGTGCCCGCCTGGCTGTGCCTCGGGCATGGGCTTGCAGGATCCAGGCCGTAGCGTCCAGCTGCTATGGATGGCGCTGAAGGGATGGAGGAAGCTTGTTTCTCATCGATCTGTGACCTTGTTTTATTCCATTAGTGGCAGTGTCCATACACCTGAGAGAACCGTGCCCAGAACCCTTTGCCAGGGGGAATGCTCAGGTGGGGCAGGCTCCCTCCGGAAGATCAAAGACAGGAGAGGAAATAACAGGGACAAAAGGCAAAGGGTGAGGAGGTGGCACCTCCGAGCAGGCTGTGGATTCCACACCCAGCCCCTTGACTGAAAGGACCTTCCGTCTGTCTCCCAGGCCCAGGTCCTCCCCTGCTTAGTCTAGCCCGGAGCTTCCCGAGTTAGCCACCAAGCTGGATCTGGCTGGGGACGCTGATGAATTTCATTATGGAAGTTTGAGCCAGTTCCTAATTGGGCACCTGCCAATCGAAAACGGGGGAGAAAATGTCCGAATGGAAGAGAGATAAACACGTTCTCTCTTTGTGCCTCACATCTGTGCTGAAGAGACTTCAAAGCCTCTTCTACTCCCCCCTCCCTCCCCCTGCATTTAATGGCATACTGTGTTTGCTGTTTTCTCAGAGCATCATCACAGAAATAACACCTATCAAAGCGCAGGGCCTTGTAAAGTTAAATGAGAAGTCACCTGAAGTGGTATTTTCCCTACTCCCCTGTGAGAGAAGGGAAATACTTGGGACAGCTGAGAGCAGCCAGTGCCCCTGGGAGCAGGGTTAATGCAGTGTAGACCCCCCACAACACACAGGGTCCTATTATGAAAGGCCATTAATGATGGCGATCAGAAGAGCTGTAGATATAGATCTAAAACACTAAGTGAGACTGCTGAGTTTTCATTGCTTTACCTAGTGCTGAATAACACCTTGTGTCACACGAAGAGGCCTTTGCAGGAAGGATGGGTGAGGGGTAAGATGTCCCTCAAAAATACCTCTCTTAATTCTTCCCCACAAGGGTGCTGGGTGAAGGTCAGCAATGGAAGCATCCTCTTATCAGGCCATGTTCCATGGGCTATGGGGGCATGGCAGACGCTGTGAGTCAAATGGACCAACCATCCGTATTGCTAGCCTGTGAACTCTGATTCTTCAGCCCAGCTGTAGTTCCAGGTCCTTACTGTAATCTACCACCTTGGAAAAGCAGCAAGCCATAATCCCCCCACCATGCCTCTGCCCTGGGCTCTGGAGCCAGCTCACATGTAGGGAGTGCTGCGCCTTAGGCCATATAGTTTCCCTGTGCGATCGGATGCAGTTTGGAGCCAAACCTGAAACACTGCAGAAGCCGACACATTAGCTGGCCAGGCTAGACCCGAAAAGAGACCCAAGTTTCTGAGCACATCCAAGCAAGGGCCAGGACGCTCATGGAACATGGCGGGTGGCATTATATGAAGCACAGCTCCTGTCTGAGGCATAATAGGTTCTCGCTGGAGTGAAGGCGTCAGGAACTCTGGGTTCTACTGCCCGCTCTGTGGTTCATTTGCTGGGCAGACATGGGCAGGTTCCTTCCCTTCTCTCTGCCTCAGCTTTGCATCTCTGACATGCTCCTCTGACTCACAGGGGGGTTGGTCAATGACTGTAAAGCACATGAAATTGTTGGCTGGGAAGTGGAGCAGAGAGAAGGTCTCAATATGAGAGACGGTTGAGAGAGGAGCAGGTGCCTATAACACAGCGCTCTCTAGAAACCTCCAGGTCACACTCCCGGCTGATTACTGGCACACTAGAGGAGGTGACTGACCAAGAGAATGACAGTCTAGGCTCATATCCCTCCTCTCTCTCTTTGGGCCGATCACTTTAGTATATGATCACCCATCATGTAGCATCACCCGCACTTTCTTCCCTCTGAACCTCCCACCCACAACGCCACCTGAAGAGAAGAGTCTAAGAAGAGGACGTCACCCTGCCATGCAGAGGCAGACTAAGAGCCCCCAGGAAAGAACAGGTATTTCCAGAAGAGCTGGGTTTCCATGTAGAAATGTGGGTACTTTGGAGTCATCTCTAATTACAGCATTTAGTGTCTTACCACCCGTGATCTGTCATTAACAAGAAAGCAAATTAGCAGCCAAGTGCCTCCTACATTTCCATAACTGTATATTAGCTTATTCACTGCTCCCTGATTCGTGTTCCATAATTGCCTGATGATGCAAGAACCCGCCTAGTGGCTGCGATCCTGGGGTGTTGATCCGGGGAGTGGCGTGTTCCATTCCAGAATGCAGAAATGAATAGGAAGATGAGCTGATGCACTAACAGTGGGGAAAAGTGAATTTTGGCTTTCCATTGCACCCTATAGCCGAACTCCCCCCCATCTAGTAAAAGAGAAGTTTAATTCTTGCCATGCTTGTCTTGGGACATGTCCAATTCTATGCATTTTAAATACACTGGGCCAAATTCATCCCACAGGTAATTCCATTGACATCAGGGATAACCCTATAGATGGGTAACACTGTGCACTCAACGCCCACACAGATCCATGCAGATGCCCCTTTGTCAGAGGTGTCATTCAGTACCTCCACCCTGAGAATCATTGCACCCAACTGACTAATTAACGAGTTCAGCCTGAAAGCAAACAGTCTCTGGGTAATAAATACTGATGATAACTTCAGCCTAAATGGAAAAGTTATAATGGTGTTGAAATTGTTTTTAAGGCAATGCCTAATTGGGATCATACACTAGGGCATAGGGCTAGTTTCAATGTGATAATTGATCAGCCTTGTAGAACTCAGGAAATCATGTGTCCTGAGTGCAAATACCCAACCTGGATGATGAATTCCTCCACCAGCTTTCCCAGAAATCCTGCATGTCGAAAACAGTGCAAAGGTTTTGCAGTCCCTGTTGGACGTGGTGCTAATTCTGCCAATATCAGAGCCTTGGCAGCCTCCTCTTCCTGGAAACCCTGCTATGCTCTTGTCTCTTGAAATCTTTCCATCAAATTTATCTCCAAACCCAAGTCCTTTGCCAAGGAATGAATGTCTATTTTACAGGACAGATTTGGGTTCCTGGCGGCAAGTAGAGGGACGCTGTCAACTGAAAACTGGCCCAAAGTTGAAAACAAACTTTTACAAAAATGAAGGCCACGGGGAACGGTTCCAGGATTTAAAACAAAACAAAACAAATGTTCCAATGGAAACAGTTGCTCTTAAACAAATGACCCTTTGCCTGCAGCGTTTGAAACTGGACCAGGCAATCTGGAAGTGAAACTGACTATAAACAAAAAGGAAACTGACTGCGCTGATTTGCATAGTCTAAGCTGCAACACAAAAGAAAAACGTTATAACCAGTGACAAACAAACTGAATCGTTACAGAGGTTGCCCTTTGTCTATGTTCCTGCCAATTCCGTTGCCCCATTCAGTGATTTGCGTGGCTTTGGCAGTGTTAATAGCTAACTCAGCTGTGCAGGGGTGTGGCCACGGACAGGGAGAAATAGCCCCTTTGGGGTTGGTTGCAGCCAACACAATTCAAAGCAGCTTTCAAGCTGCTCAAAGTTGCTCCTTGAGACTAATCCGGCACTTGGCAGCCTGAGGGCCTGGGAGCCCCTTTCTTGAGGTGCACTGGTCTTGAGGCTCTGTCCCATGGTTTTTAAATTGACAGTCTCAGCAATACAACTGAGTTCCATACAGCTGAATATCTGAGGGAGCCCTGGGTGTGATCTTAGAAACCAAGGCCCTGTCTGCTCCGTGTGAGCATTAGCAATCCCATGGCACTTTACACAAGAGGAAGCATTTGCACCGGTGTTCTGGCCTCCCCTTCTGTGATGCAGTGGGCTGCTGCTCTCCACCCTAGAGAGGGCGGCATTTCATCAACCCTGCATGGAGGTGTTTAGGGATGGGTGTGGGGAGGGGGCAGCGTTTGGGGCCCTCAGGTATTTTAATAATATTACTTTGTCCTTGTCCTCATAGAATATGTTTTGTCTGAGGCCTTCAAATCACTTTATGAAGGTGAGCCAGTGCCCTAAGGGGAGATTAAGCCTTGGACTTGACCAAGGCTTCACAGTCAGTCAGTGGCAGAGTCAGGAACAGAATCATAGAATCTCAGGGTTGGAAGGGACCTCAGGAGGTCATCTAGTCCAACCCCCTGCTCAAAGCAGGACCAATCCCCAATTTTTGCCCCAGATCCATAAATGGCCCCCTCAAGGATTGAGCTTACAACCTTGGGTTTAGCAGGCCAATGCTCAAACCACTGAGCTATCCCTCCCCTCTCTGTTCACTCTCACACCCTTTCTCGAACCTCCCCATACCAGCTATAACCCAGATGGCCCCTGTAGATGCTCAGAATAGGATCTCTTATTGTCTGCTTCCATTGAGGATTGCAGTTGAAACCTTGCCAGGAGGATTCCTGGGTCGAATGGAAGGGGTGAGCCTAGGTTTTACTCACCAGTCCTGTGTCTCCTACTCCCCTCTTCCCCCATCACTTGATTGTTGCTGTCAATGAATAAAAAGCTGCCAGGGAGAAAATGGTTAAAAAACCACAAAACTCTCAGTTTAAATCAATGATCATCCTCACAGACTTGGAAATGTAACATCAACAGTAGTGGCTAGTTTCAGTGCCCGGTAATAAACAAAGCGAATGAAGTATGGTACCGGGCTCAGCCCGAGCCGGTGTGCACAGCCACAGAGGGGACGGAGCACTATATTCTTCAGCAGCGGTGTCAGCTGAAACATTTCCTTTGCTTTCTTTTTTCCGAATGTTCCAGCAGACGATCGTGATGAGGCTTTTTATTTTTTGCCAGCAAAAATATTGATTTCCATCAATTCACCTGTGCCGCTCTCCAGATGATCCAGAGATTTCGTCGAGTCTCTCTGCTCAGTTCTGGAAGCCAGTCTCCAGTTGGCCCGGGGGGACAGGCAATAACGCTGCCAAGCGTGTGCGGGCAGTCAGGAAAGTTTCTTGGAGGGCAAGGCCAAGGTTTAATGATTCAGCAACTCAGTTTGCACTGGCTCTATTTCCCTCAGAGGCAAGCTGAGTGCAGCTCATCCTAACCCCTGATCCTGCAGCCATCACTTACACCAGTGGAAAGGTGGGTGTCAAATGCTACCAAAGCCAAGTGTAGCATTCCAGACACACCTTGCACTCGTGTAAACGCCTGCCCAAGACGCAGGGTAACAGTGAACGTTGCAGGGTGGGGAGGGCATGAACTGCTCTTCCCTTGGGAATCCATCAGGGCACCATGCTGCCACGCGGGAGAACTTAGTTCCAGACCCCTTGGGGGACTCCTAGCCCTGCATCCTGGAGATGCTGCAGGATGTTTCTCTCTCAGGAGCAGAGCAGAGAGAGTGCAGAGGGGTGGCAGAACTAGGGGGTGGAGACAAGATGAGAATGGTGGCGATATTGTAGCCATGGGGCAGAGGAAGCTCTGGATATGAGGAGGACACTCTCTATCCAAGGGCCCCCATCAGAGAGGATTGGAGACCAGCTGGCATGGAACCAGTGGGGCAAAGGAATGGCTGAACAACATCAGAGGAGCAATCACCACACGTAGAGTTGCTGGAGCCTGGTGTTACAAAGGGCCACCCGCTCTCAGATCCCCCCAGGACAGCACTTAACAGCCGGCATAATAAAGAGAAGGCTCCTCCCTGATGGCCAAAGCCACAAATTATCTCAGGCCCATTTGGCACATTGCTGTTGAGTCCCTGACTCTGTCCCTAGTCTGAGCCCCATGGCCTATAAAAACAGAGGGCTACATTCAGATCTAGGGGAGTGGAGTTACCCTGGATTACACTGGCGTAACTGGGAGCAGGATATGGACTACAGGGAGTCACAGCTGCTCCAGACCCAGGTGCTCCAAGGAAAAACCTGCTTTATATTATTGGCTTCCTGGGTAATGTGACCTCAGCAAAGGAACCAAGACTGAAATGGCAGCAGGGTTTTGAATGATCCCAAACATACCAGAGGCAAGGGGCCTGGGCTGCATCTATAAGTGCCAGAGAATGACCCAAGTGACTCCAAGTAACGGACTGTAGGGCGGTGTGCTTTAATCAGCCATGGGCCTGGAAGGGTTAATGAGACTCCGGGTATGGGGAGAGCAAGCAGCTGCATCAGGTTGAAATGGATCCATGATCTCCTGTTACTTGAGAGTTAAAGAACGTTGAGGAATACCCCGACTTCTCTTACCACGGAACTTGTGCTGTGACCCTGCTGGGGGAAGCAGAACTAAGGAACGCTTCCTATCAGAGAGAGTCCTACTTTACTGGCGAGATGCTCCGCTTCTAAAAAGAACTGCACCACAACTAACAACAAGCATTTCTCCAAGCTCTAACTGCCTGCACAGTCAGTTGTAAACAGACTGTAATACTGCTATAGAAATGAAGGCAGAATTGTTTAAGCGTGAGGACTTCTATATCTTCTTCGCTCCCCGTCCCCAAGGCCCCCCATCAGTTATGCATCCCTGTTGCTGCTGGTCCCAAAATCCTTCTGATGGTGTGGCCTCGTGGATGCTCACCTGGGGTCAGGCTGTGATGGGAGTCAATCTACTATGCTCTTTTGCCTCCATCCCAGGCTTTTAACTCTAATATTTAAAGAAAGGAGCTGGCCGTGTTATTGGCTATTTGGGGAGATGGCCTACATCCCACCTGCAGTGTGGTAGTACCCGGGGGAGTGAGGGGGACAGCACGGGTACATGGGCTGGGACACTTGAGGCACCTGGGGTAGGCGCTGTCATGACACGAGGGAACGTTCAGAGACTGGGGTTTCTACTCATGTGCAGAGAGCCAGCAGGTCCTAGTGACCAGTTCCAGGTACTTGATCACTGACACCATCTGGGCTTCTGTGTAGGGAACACTGACAAAATACACAGTGATCAATAAGTGGTGTCTGCGTGTTTTCCGAATGTGCCACGGGGCTTCCGGTGCCGCGCCCTGACCAGCAAGGAGGAGGCGGGGAGGGGGCAGGGAAGAAGGGCAGCAAAGCACCTGGCTCATCCCGATCCCCAGCGAGGCTGCGATGGGGGATTCTGGAGCAGAAGCATGTGCCTCCCCGAAGAGAATTCCAGCTGGGAGGAGAGCACTGGGCAAGGATGCATTTCTGGCCGCACCAAGGATAGAAAGGAGGGGCCCATGGTGCCTTACAGGCACTTAGGGGAGATTCAAACCTCACCTAGTGTGAGTGACTGCGTTACATCTGCAGAGCTGGGGGTGTCTGCATGGTCCCATCTACTATCTCAGCACCACTCTCTGCTTACTGCTTCTCTCCTGTCCTGCAAAATCATAGGAGCATCCCTGCTCCCCATCTTCTCCATGCTCTGCTCCCCTGCCCTCCCCCACTGCACTGGACTCCCCTTCCCCGCCCTGCAGCACCACTGGACGCCCCCAGCCAGCGTCACTCAGCCCCGGCCCATACGAGTGTGGCTGGGCCCAGCAGCTGTGAGGATTTCCAAAGCCTGCCTTATTGCATGATTATTATTCTGTTCCCAGGTATTTATAACTTCAAATGCATTTTACAGGGGGCGGGGGGGCAGCAGACGGTAATTGCAGGCCTTTCATCTCCACCACGCTTTTAATGACCAAATTGAGACAGCGCATACTTAAAGCTGTCAAACACGGGCTGAGCCCTCGTCTTGCTGCCAGCCGCGCGGGCCTCAGTGGGCAGCACGCCTCGGCCCTGGAAATGTCAACACTGCTCACCGGCTGTAGGGGAGCAGCCTGGCAGGTTGGGTGGTTTCCACGCGGCATGTTAATGGAGTCCCATTGTCAGGCAGCGAGCCGCCCGAATTCCAGCTCTCCACTCGCCGGCCTGGTTTTAGCTGGTCTGCTCTGCCAGGAGCAGGAGCCCAGCTCCCCGCTGCCTGGAGAGGATGCTGAGGAATGTCTGCTCTGGACCGTCTGACCTAGCTGTCCTGGACTGTCCGTGGGTGCCGGCTGGATGACCCTGTTTGGACTGAACCACCTTGGAAATGGTCCAGGAGCATCTCTTCCAAGGCACCTGCCCCACCTCAGCCACTTCGGAGGCTGCTCCCGAGCACGGCCTTCCCTGCTCCAAGGGAAATGCCAACTTCCCAGGAGGCCAATGTCCATCGCAGTCCACTCCTTGCAGCACATCACCGAGTTCTCTGCAGGCCACTCCAAGTCCTGAGGGCTGGGGCAGGTACCAAATCTTCTTCATACTGAATTCACGTGCTCCCGGGCAAGGGGTATAGTGCACAGTATAGCCCGCCAGCACCCTTCGATGGCATCAGGCAACGCTGTGCAGCACAGCTGGGTCACCCGAAGAAAATAATAGATTCCCTCCAGTACCTCATCCATTAAAGGCTCTGTCTAAAATATTACAAACTAAAGAGGTTTTTCATTCCTTTCACTTTGTTTCCCAATTTACTGTAATTCTTCTCAGGCCTGAAACCCGTAATAAACATTATTCGAAAAATTCACAGAGCCCAATTGTCCATGAATCAAATCAAATCCATCTTCATGGCTACTGCAGCCTGCATACCCCACTGACCTTTCCTGCATTAGGGAAGCCAGCGTCCCTGTCTCTCTCAGTCCTTCACTGTCCAGCTGCACGTCCATAACTGGATTTATGGCTGAAGGCTGGAATATATCATGCAGGGACACAGCCATTCATATACTTGATACATCTTCATTCATCGTCCCGGTCGGTTCCGGGTCAGCAGGAACCATTTCTTGGAAACGGACCCCCACACTTGTGATAAGAGAAGGAAGCTGTACCCATTCATTTCCATTATGAAACGAACACTCGCCATGTTGGTCTAAAGATCTGTGATATGCCAACGATTTGGGCCGCGAGTTCCTGACTGCACAAATGCTGATGTTTTCCCAAGCGTTTTCACAGTATGGTGAAATTCTGCCCTCTCCCACCCAGGGATGCAGCTTCTTCAAAACAGCCAAATTCCCCTGGGGAGATGCTCACACCTTGGTGATGTTTTCATGGGGGAAATGGCAAATTCCCTGCCAGGGAAATGAATCTGGGGGAAACAAGGGGTTCCTCTGTCTAGCAGCCAGATATACTGAGAAATATGGGTTCCTTCTCTCACCTAGTGCCTGGTACCAGGTAGGTCGATGTAACCTCTGCCATCTTGGGGCATTTGTTTCGGAGAGGAATCCCAACTGAAAGAGAAAATGCTCAAGTAAAAACCCCCGGTGGCGGGGTATACCTCCCATGCACTGGCTGGAAGGAGTTAACCCCTAACTGTGGACTGAGGAGGCCACGACGCCCTCCCCTGCTGGGCGTGCTCCAACTGGAACCACAGTATAAAAGGGAGCAGCTCAACTCAGTCTTCCCTGACTGGGGAGGAGAGAGGACGTGCATTGCAGGCTCCCGCCTGGGAGCTCTTGGAGCCCCAGACCACAGAGGCCAGGCATGCTGAGACCCAGGTGAATACCCGGCTGTCCGCGGAAGCCCACGAGGGGAAGGAGTCGTCAGGATCTTTGCCGGCTGACTACCCCAGAGGACCTGCGGACTACGGAGCACGATGACAGGGTAGGAAGTAGCTCCGGGGAACCAGACATTGATCCAGTTGTGGTACAGGGGACAGAGTCAGTATGTTTCAGAGGGACCCCCGCTGATGGATGCACTCGCTGCTGACAGGGCCCTGGGCTGGGACCCAGTAGAGTAGGATCCCCCTACCCCGGCTGCCACCTCTGGGTGGTGGTCCACCTCCTGTCTGGCCACTAGGCCATACTGCCCGGCGCAGAGGGGCGGTTTTACTGACTCTGGCCATTAGACCACACTGCCCTGAATCTAAGGACAGCTCCTCTGACCATTAGGTCATACCTCCCTGAGGAGAAGAGCAATTATTTGGACTGGGTCACAGGGCCATAATTCACCAAAGGGGGGGGGGGTATACCTGCCCTGAGACACACCCCCAAAACAATCTGTGTACTAACAGTTACTGAAAAATCCCAGGAACCCAGGGTCTCAGTTTGACCTGGAGGCTGATATATTTTAAGTGCTTGGCTGGTCCAATCTGTCTGCCGTGAACTGTTTTATCTGTCTGAGAACTCTGAGCCGTGGGACCTGGGGGCTTCCGTTAGAACTGCAAAGGCACCCAGTGACCATTCAGCACGCGCCCGCCAGCAAACCGGGAGCTAGAAAAGCAGGTGAGGTAAAAGTGCAGCTTGGTGCTGCGTGGAGGCCAGGGACTGATGGCTCTGAACAGGGAGTCCTCAGTGCACAGCATGGGCACAGTACAGATGGCAGCAGTGCCAGCTGTCCACACTGTCCCTCCAATGGGCTTTAACCCCACCTTGCAGGGACCACTTCTGCCAAGGAGAGCGTCACGTCTCCCCGGCTTGTTTAATCTTCGGCCTCTCGGACGAGGCTGCCGATGGAGGGTGCTATTATTGACGTGACGCTTTGGGGGGCTTGGACCCCTGCTGCACTGGAATGTGGACTGAGGCCCATCGGACTCATTTGGCATGCGGAGACCTCCAGGAAGCTTGTCCCTACCTCCAGCAGAGTGGTTGCAAGGTGACTGTCTATGCAGCGCATTTACCGCCAGGCTGGGCCAGGACAGGCTTCCTAGGTCTCTGCACTCCTGGGCTGTCCGCTCCTGCATCGGCCAGACAGGCGGAGAACGGCGGGACCTATCAGCACAGCTTAATAAGGGGAACATTGCACTTGTCTGGGGTTTTATGCAAAGTATAAATGGAACATACTAAGCTGCTGGAGAACGTCGGTCAGGGCTCCCAGCCCATTCCCACGTGTAATGGGGGCCGTACCCCGGTACAGCCATGCGCGTCTCTCAGCTCGCTGATCACATGCTCCATCTGATGACATTGCAGTTTCATTGGAAGCAGCAGTTATCGTGCGTGTTCAGGGAGGGGGAAGGGAGAAGGGCTCCTGTCAGGAAGGGAGGGCACCGGTGTCGGAGGGAATCACCGCAGCTTGTCTGCACATCGCAGTCACACAAGTTGTCATCCCTTGAAAGAGTTGGGCATCCAGGCCATGGTGAGGGGCATCACGACGCGCAGGTGTCTCTGCCTCCAGCCTCTGCAGCTCTTGGCCTGTCGCGCCAACCAGGGGCCGTGATGAAGTCTTCATTGTGCCCTGCTAAGCGGCTCCGTCAGCCCCGCCAAGGTCCGGAGCTGAGTCACTGGTGAGCACCCCGTCCGGCAAGGAGCAGGTGCTTTGGAGGAGAGGCTGGGGATGAAGCCCGTGTCAGCCAGTCCCAGGAGGAGACACACCAAGGGTATTGGCTTTGGGCTGGTTTGTTTATTTTTAAATGCATGCTTTTATTAGCTGCCATGCGAGGCAGAATTTGAACGCCGTCTTCCCGGAGGTCGTGGATCAGATGTAATGACTCTTGAAGTCTGAATTTGTTTGCCTCAGGCATTATGCCGAAAATTAATATGCGCAGTGGGGGGATCGTGTTATCCAAGGAGGCTGTCATTTCAGGAGCAGTTTGAGTGAGGGGTACATAAACCAAAGCTGAGCGTATCTGACACGGAAGCGGCGCGGGAGACAATGCTCTTATCAGAGAAGAGACACCAACAACCGGGCTTTATACATTTTTAATAAATCATATTAAATCCGTTACTGTCAGGAGAATGACATCAGGTGCCTCCCCCCGGGAGACAGGCGTGTTCGCGCGTCCCGGGAACAAAACGTTCCACGTCTGCCGCTTGGGACCAGGCCTCGCAGCGAGAGGTTGGGCCGGAGGGCCTGGTCTAGTTGGGTGTTTGGCCAGGGACTCTGAGCTGGGTCAGGGCATGAGGCCTGCAGGGGAGAGGAAGGAACAAAAACAGAGGCCTGTTTGGGAGGCAGGGTTTTGTCTGCAACCTTGTGGAAGCTTTACAGCCACATAGACTTGTATCGTGTAACCTGATGACCGTTTACATCATTGTGTTTGAGCCGACGGTCCAGTGGCAAACTGGTGGCTGTTTGTCAGTCATGCTGTGGGACCCATCGGCTAAGTCATGTGGTATGTTTCTGCCTCTGATTGGATATCGAAACAGGAATCTCCTTTCCCTGATGGCGAATTATCCATGACCATCCAGAACAGAGAGAGTGAGAGAACAAGCATGGCCAGCGCTGACTCCCTTGTGCAGAGCTGTGACAGGCTGTTCCACCAGCCTTTGGCGGCTTGCAACCATTGCAATAAAATCCCACTGCTCCGATATTCTCCAATGAGCCTCTGATCCAGCAAAGCACCTGCTTGGCTAAGAGAGGAAAGATGTCCCAGTGTTTGGACACTGGCCTGGCACTTGGGAGATCTGTGTCTGGTTCCCTGATCTGTGTCTGCTTCCCTGATCTGTTGCAGACTCCCTGTATGGCCCTAGGCATGTCACTTAGGCTGTCAGGTAATAACCCGGCCCTTCCTGACAGGGGTGTGGTGTGATGAAATACCTTCAAAGTGGGCAGGTGCTCAGACTCCATCATGATGGGGGGCCTTACATAGCTGGATCCAGTTAAACGCACTTAAGCTTGTGCTTAAGTGGCTGTGCTGAATTAGGGTGTAAGGGCCAGGACCAAAGCCCACTCAGGTCAGTGGAAAGCTGGGTAAGGCCGCCGGTGAATCAGAGGAGTGGCTGAGTCTGACTAGGTGAAGCCGTTATGCTTTATTCCCCAGGATATTCACAAAGACCTTTTAAAAATGATCATCTATATTACCTTCTCTCCTTGCGGGAGGTTTAGGTTGGATATTAGGAAAAACTTTTTCACTAGGAGGGCGGTGAAACACTGGAATGCGTTACCTAGGGAGGTAGTGGAATCTCCTTCCTTAGAAGTTTTTAAGGTCAGGCTTGAAAAAAGCCCTGGCTGGGATGATTTAGTTGGTGTTGGTCCTGCTTTGAGCAGGGGGTTGGACTAGATGACCTCCTGAGGTCCCTTCCAACCCTGATAGTCTAGGATTCTATGATATGCCTGGCAGGCCGCGGCTGGGCTGCTCAGCACCTGGGACCGGGCTAGCTTTAGGAGGTTAAGAAGACAGAAAAAGAAAAGCTCTTCATACGTTCGGTATTAGTGATGCCCTTGCACCAAAAACATCGTAAAGCCTGGAAATAGAGGTCGTATTTCCTACGTTTATTTTCCAGAGGAGAATACGTGGCTGTTAGGGTCTGTAATGACCTGTTGGCTCAGGAAATAGATCACATTGATTTGGTGCAGCTGCTTTGCTGTTTATTTTATTCTTTTTTTTTGTATATAGTGGACAATGGCCAATTTCAGAAGTGTGGCTGAAACTTTGAGGACCATCCTGGGCCCAGGAGGGTGCTATGCAGCCCACCCAGCACATGCAAAGGGCCTTCTTTCTCCTCACTCCTTTAATCACACCGACACTTTGTCCTTCTCCAGAGCCTCCCATCTGTAAGCTCAGCCCCACAGACCCCTGAGAGATGGGTATGTCTGGTTAGTCTTGTTCTACCGAGAAGAGAGATTTGCCCGAGGTCACACAGAAAGGCTATGGCAGAGCAGCAAACAGGACCCAGGTGTCCTGCCCCCTGGTCTGTGGCTTAGCCACAGAACCATCCTTTCACCCCTTCTTGGTCCAAACTCTTTATTAATTTTTTAAATTAAAAACACTGAGCAGAAAATGAAGCTCCTCACAGAAGAGGATGACAACCCAGGGATCTGGTCCGGTCTTCTCCAACTCCCATTGAGCTGAGTGCCTGGGGAGGTTAAGACATTGGTCTGGGACTCAGGGAATCTGGGTTCAATTTCCTGCTCTGCCACAGACTTGCATTGTGACCTTAGGCCAGTCACTTAGTCTCTCTGTGCCTCAGTTTCCCATCTGTAACATGGAGATAATAATCCTCCCTGGGTGGTGTCTGTTTAGAGTGTAAACTCTTTGGGGTGGGAAGTGCCTTATACTATGTGTCTGTGCGGCTCCCGGTGCACTGGGATCCCCGTCTCTGCTGCGGCCTGGAGGTACTGCTGAAATACAAATCAGTAATAATGGCTGGCTTGAAAAGGGGATGGAAATGTATTACAGCCTAAAGGCAAAATACGAATCACAGTCTAGAATGACCCAGTCCATCCTCATGGCCTGGACCATTCTCCACTCTTGGGGCCCATGTGGGATTGTTCCCGAAGGCCTGCTCTCTACTGCCTTGGCCAAAGCAGTTTTAATGGTTTCCAACCATTCCCCTTGGAAGGCTAGTCCATCGAACTCCAGTGGGAGCTAGGCACCTAAATTCCTTTGAGGATCTGGGCCAGAGAGACTAAGTGACTTGCTCAAGCTCATCTAGGAAGTCTGTGGCAAAACAGAGAATTGAACTCAGGTCTCAAAAGGCCCGAGCTAGAGCCCTGACCATTAGCTTCCCGAAGCCCAAAGAAGCATGTCCTGACTGTGCGGCCGTCTGTATGGGAGGCAACGAGAACCACGGCTCTGAAATGTTCTGATTTCTGGTGGTTTCCTCCGGCACCTTCTGTTGAGCTTTTGCAGACTGAATATTGCTGGGTTTCACCACACGGTCAAAATCCGCCGGAAGTGCCGCGCTGGGAGGAAAGAGTGGATGTGGGAGCTGCGCTGTCCCATCTCCAGGGGGTCTGTGGATTGTGTGTTCCACAGGTCTCTTGCTTTCAGCTCTCTAAAACCAGAGCCCTCTGCCACCTCGGTGGCTGCACGCATCCTGGGAGCTTGTAATTAATGCTCGGGGCCGTGCACAGCCTTTAAAGAGGCAGCACATGCAGAAAAAGTGGGTCTGAAACTTGCTGAAACAAGCAAATTACAACTATTTCCCTTTTCCAAATGTCAGCAGGTTTGGAGGGAAAAAAGCAAATAAGTTAAAGGTGAAAATCCCGTGGGACACACTCTCTCTCTTTCTCTCTCTCTCTCTCTCTCTCTCGCTCACACACCAATTCCGGGCCCAGATGCACAGAGCAACTCCCCAGTCAGGTTCCTCTCTGCACAGAGAGACCACCCACTAACCTACACTGCCAGCACATGCTAGCCCTGCTCTAGACAGACAGTTAAATTCAGTGTTGCCAAGTTTCGGGGGGGGACTTAACTTCCTATCAACTGGAGGGGAAATTTAAAAAAAAATCCATGCAATGGACATTAGGAACCTTTTGCACCCGTTTCTAACCCTGCAAACAGCGCCAGTCATCAATAAATTCTGCTGCCCAGAGATGTGTAGCTAGCTCAAATCCTGCCTGAACAAACACTCGCCTAGATCTAGCTCTAAGCCTAACCTAGTGGACATTGTAGTGAACTGCAGACCCAGAATGTTTAGATCTGGAGATGGGTGAACGTTGCAAGTTTTTTTTCACTTTTAACCCAGATCCCGTTTGTTCACAGCCCTTTTCGTGTTGGTTTCCGGAAGCGATTGGGTTGGTGGGTTTGATTAGCACAAGCACTTAGAAAGGGGATGTTCAGCTTGCATGCCCCAATATTTGCAGCAGGTGAATTTTAAATTTGCTTCCCCTGAGCATTTTCACCAGCATTTCACTGATTACTGCCAGGGAGTAGGAGACACATACCCAATCGCAGCGATGTAACAAGCCACTGAGCAAAGGAAAGTCAAGCACTACTTCACAGATAGATTTGGAGTTCTGAACCTGAGAAAAATCTCAGCCTGTTTGCATGCACTCTGCGACAAGAACACGGAGGTGAAATTCACCAGAGAAAGGACACATGATCCACTGTCGGGTTGTATTTGGAAGCATTTGACTGTCAGGTGTGTTCTGCTCAAAGCTGAATGTATGGTTGGGAATGGCCACAAGTTGTTGCCATCTTGTTGGCATGGGACGCTGGAGCTTCTGGCAAAAATGCACAGTCCCAAACAGTGGGGGTTAAAATCAGCTCTAATTTATTAGCGATCAAAAGAAACAGAATGGGAAAAACCCCAACAAAAATCAAATGACAATCCATTGGCAGCATATTTAGTCTCCCAGCCAGGCCCTAGGTCCTTTCACTTCTTATAGGTCCTTCCGCTAGACTGAACTCCTGAAAGGCTGGCTTTCCCAGCATGCTCCACTCTTAAAGAGCACTCACTTCTGTGCCTAATGGGCATCCTAGTGAGAACAGGAAAATAATAGTTAATAAGAGGTTCTTCTGGCTAGCATTTCTGAAAGACAAGCAAAGGAGGAGTGTTTAAATACGTAACGATCCAGGGGGGTAATAAGGCTAGATCTAACTCTCCACCGTCCTGTCCCTGATGAAGATTTTCACCCTAAGTCAGGAGGGAAAGATGTGCATTTCTAGTTCGCCGTATCACCACCCTGATGGCTGGCTGGTGACGTCCGCAAAATGAGTTTGGTGGATCTCAGTCCGTTTGCCACATCAGAAAGTGCCCATGCCACAAAAACTGCCATCTGCCTCAGTCTTAGATTTCCCCCTTGTTAGCAGTCTGAACAGAGGGGCAGAACCAGACTGGTCCTTGCAGACTGCCCTCTCCTCTCTAGCCTAGCTTGGGCTGGAGTATTTCTGGCGGGGGGCTCTGGGCGGGAGGGGACAGCGTGGCTGGAACTTGCGCGGCTACTACCCATGCCATGCCTATTCTTGGGCTAAAATAGAGGACTTCAGTCCTCAGGCCACGTTCCCAAGAACTGCACTTTGGTTGTATGCAAAAAAAGGACGAAATGTTGCAATCAGTGCCTGTCTCACCCAGGGACTAACCTCTCCTGGCTGCCAACCTGGGGCTGCTACTCGTCTCCATCCCCCAAGCCCCGTGGAGCTTTGTGTGCATTATTGGCCTCTTTGTGGTACCACTGGCGGCATGGGAGGCTGCAAGCCCAGTCTTTGCATCCTCAGTTCCTTGCACCCATTGTGTTTCCTTCCAGTGGAACAGAATATTGCTCTCAGCACTCCTGGTACAGAGAGACCATATAATGGGCCTGTACAGGATATGAAATGTAGCCAAGTGAGATAAGACCAAATCATCTGTCATTCATCCTCCTATCTCCAGTGGCATCAGAGGCTCCGATGAACAGGCTTAGCAAATATATTACAGGGTTGTTTGTCTGTCCCCCCCGCCATGCTCTCCTCTCCTCTCGCAAGGATTTTGATCTAAGCTTTTTACAAATTAAAAAAGACGACACGGAAAGCTATGCAATTCAGCTTCTGCATGGGCAAAGAATGGGGAAACAGCAGCAAGGAAGGGTGCACAAAATACCCCCCCAGCTGGCTGCATAAAGATCAGATCTGAACAATGGGCCAGACCCACCCCTGGTGTAACTTCATTAGAGTCGATGAGAATTTGTCATAATAGAAGTAAGGGCCCAAATCTGTCCTTATGGATGTGCAACAAGGGTCTGACAAGCACCGAGAGAAGTGGGAGGCCTTAGGCTGAGAGAGACCTCTTCCCATGCATGGAGCATGGCAGGCTGCCGGTGAGAGGCGACCATCGTCTGCACCCTCTTCTCTGAAGCAAGGTGGACAGGGCTGCTGGAAGTGCAGGCCCGACTGATGACACAGAGAGAGGAGAGGATGAGTGCTGGTGATTCCCTGAGACAGCGAAAACCAGGCCAGACAACGCTCTGCAGTATATTCTGCAGGGAGCAGCTGAGAGCTGTAGGGAAAGGGAACTAGATGACCAAGAGGTCGTGTCTGTCTTTAACTTCCATGACTCTCGGGGGAAATGTTACAGAATCAATGCTCAGCTGCAGCCTCTTCTGCACTGTAGCAATAGTTAAACTCAGCAGGATGGATGCGTGCAGCCGGGAGAGTGAAGTTTGCAGCATCGCTGTCATCTACACACATACACCCCTGATGAACGAGCTGCCTCAGGCTTGGACGAGCAGCCAGATATTCAGGTTCTTCTCCAATCTCTTTGGAGCTGCCAGGGGCTGAGACTCTCGGTGCTGCTTGGATTCAGTGCGGCTGGAGATGGCCTGAAGAGAAACACCTCTCTGGGGGCTTTTCAATAATTCCGAGATGGTTGCAGTCACAGATGAAAGCAGGAAGTTCCCAGGGCACGGAAGTCAATGATAAATAAAAACATAGTAACAGAACTTTTTCATACGCCTAAAATGTTCTGATGCAGTGTAAATCTCGGGGGGCTATTACAGGAGTGGGTGGGTGAGGTTCTGTGGCCTGCAGAGAGAAGGAGGCAGACCGTATGATCACGATGGTTCTTTCTGGCCTTAAACTCTGTGCGTCTACAGAAGTGCAGGTCAGTTCTTATTTCATCCAGACTGGTTCACCCATTTCTAACATGGACATGACATGCACATGCTCGATCTCACACACAAAACACTGACTTCCCCTAATCGCCATGCGCATGCTCACACACACACGCCATCTGTGAGCTGCTACGATATGCAAATAACGCAACGGACTTGTGTGAAAAGCCTGACTCATGCATCTCATTTGGCTGGCATAATATTTACTAGAAAACAACCGTGCAGCACTTGCTGCTGATTAAATTGGTGAGATCTGGGCTTTTCAGCTGTGTTTAGCCTGAAGTATCTTTGAATTTGCAGCCTGGATTGTCTTGGTAGCACCGTCCATATGCACAGAGCAGGAGTGAGGGGTTCAGAAAGATCCAAAGGTGCAAATGGCCCACACAGAATTTTTCCCTGGTTCTGTCTGATGTTTCGAAATGCGTGATTCCTCTGAAGGACAAAATAAAAGAGAAGAGACAATCTCTACCTGTCCAGCTGGGAGGCTTCTTGTTCCACCAAGTGTTGGTGACCTGGTCTGTGCTATTTTCAGCAGAGAACAAAGGTGGACTCAAGTCATAGAATCATAGAATATCAGGGTTGGAAGGGACCTCAGGAGGTCATCTAGTCCAACCCCCTGCTCAAAGCAGGACCAATCCTCAACTAAATCATCCCAGCCAGGGCTTTGTCAAGCCTGACCTTAAAAATATCTAAGGAAGGAGATTCCACCACCTCCCTAGGTAACGCATTCCAGTGTTTCACCGCCCTCCTAGTGAAAAAGTTTTTCCTAATATCCAACCTAAACCTCCTCCACTGCAACTTGAGACCATTACTCCTCATTCTGTTATCTGCTACTACTGAGAACAGTCTAGAGCCATCCTCTTTGGAACCCCCTTTCAGGTAGTTGAAAGCAGCGATCAAATCCCCCCTCATTCTTCTCTTCCGCAGACTAAACAATCCCAGTTCCCTCAGCCTCTCCTCATAAGTCATGTGTTCCAGTCCCCTCATCATTTTTGTTGCCCTCCGCTGGACTCTTTCCAATTTTTCCTCATCCTTCTTATAGCGTGGGGCCCAAAACTGGACACAGTACTCCAGATGAGGCCTCACCAGTGTCAAATAGAGGGGAACGATCACGTCCCTCGATCTGCTGGCAATGCCCCTACTTATACATCCCAAAATGCCATTGGCCTTCTTGGCAACAAGGGCACGCTTTTGACTCATATCCAGCTTCTTGTCCACTGTAACACCTAGGTCCTTTTCTGCAGAACTGCTGCTGAGCCATTCGGTCCCTAGTCTGTAGCGGTGCATGGGATTCTTCCGTCCTAAGTGCAGGACTCTGGCACATCTTGTATTGCATTGAATTGCTAAGGGGAGGAAGTGTGGGCTGGCAGTTAAGAACGCAGGACTGGCTGCCAGGAGACATGGGCTTTTGTTTTCTGGGCTTGGCCACTGACTTGCTGTGTGACTATAGGCAAGTCACTAAACCCCTCTGTCCCTTGGGTCTGCCTCTGCTGTTGGTGGCTTTCCCCACTCCATCATACTCACTGTGCACATCCGCTGAATGCCAAATTCCACTCCTTGACCACGAACAACCACTTCCTGGGGAGCTCACTGCCAGCGTGTGACTTCCATGACCATTGACGTCAGGCCAGAATGGGTCCCCTTGTGCCAGACAAAGGCCTTTCTTATAAAGCCCTGGACTTCTGGAAAGGGAAAGCTGGGATTATTTATGCTGGGCTTCAACCGTACCCAGAGATAATATGCCTCTCTAATGTACGCCTGTAATGTGGGCTGCCTTTGCCCCAGGACTTGACTGAAACAGAAATTTGTTTCAGCTGAATAACTCTTCAGAATCTATAAATAAACGGGGGGAAACATACAGAGCAGAGTCCTGCCCTCTTGAATGACTGAAGGGAATTGACCCCCAATTCTGTCCTTAGACTGGCTGTTGGTCTCACAGCCTCCAAAGTCCTCCTCTCCTGTGTGGAGGGACAGCAGACGTCGCTGCGCTATGGCAGCGAATAGCACACTGGGGAACGCGCCAGTCAACAGCAGGGACGGGAAAGCCACCGTGTGTAAAACGCAGCATGGGCCGCCATGCTGACCTCGAAATCCTGGCCCCATTGCCACCAGCTGGAGATTAACAAGAGTGGAGAAGCCCTTTGCCTTTGACGCAGGCATGTATGTAGGCGTTTACCCACATCCATCCGTCAGCGCCCCCAGGCCTTGCTCTAGGCTCCACTTGCCAGGGCTCTGGGCGTCTGGGCCTCAGCCAGGACCAGGAGCAGAGTGACTGAAATGTCACACAGAGGAGCTGTTCTCATGCACCTCTGCCCCTTCCAAAGCCGGGGTGGGAACCCTCGCGGGAACGCCAGGAGCTCAGGTCGTCTGGGGCGGCCTGTGCCTCCTGCCCACCCAAACAAAGGTTTCTGCAGACTCACGAGCGCAGGGTCACCTGGGTGTGCCGTCTTCCTGCTGCTGTATTATTGGCACAGCAGCACTTAGCCGGAAACCTGGGGAAAGGCACAGGGGAGAGGGGCAAGGGGAAGCCCCACAGCTACCTTGTCACGCAACTGCAAAGTGCTATGAGCATCCACCAATAACTACAGAGCTGCCGGTGCTGTTACAGAAGATTCACAGCGCCCAGAGGCCCCCGTCAGCATCGGATCCGGAATGGCTTGGGGCTTGTCCTCCTGAGATAATGCAGTTGTGTCAGCGATCAGTGTAGACAGGGAGTATCAGGGTTAACACTGTGTCAGCTGACCAAGGGTAAGCCCTCTTGGCATCCTGGGCCATGCCCGGCTCATAGGGTTAAGTTCAGCATGACTTGTCCCTGTCTATACGGACTGCAAAGTCATGTTTAACAGCTTGTTACTTAGCACGACTCCTCCAAGTCGTGTTCTAACACAACCCAATTTTCTAGTGAACACACAGCCTGTGAGGTAGAAGCAGACCCCGCCCCAAGAGCTTACCATCCACTCCATGGATCAGTAGTAACTTGGAGCCAGTGCTGGTGGCTAATATGGGAGGAAATACTTTTCTTTCAGTGATTGTAGCTGATACCTGGGGGTCAGGAGGTCCAGGTTCTGCCACCGACTCACTCTGTGGCCATAAATGAGTTACCTCCCTGCACCATGCCTCAGTTTCCCCCATGGGGTAACAGTACTGGCCTCCAACACAGGGTGTGATGGGCTTGGCTAACTAATCTGCAGCACGCTCTGAGATGAAGGGCAGAGGAGGAGCAGTATCTCTGCAGGGCCCTCAAGCTGGGGACTTCTGAGGCTTTCAAGAGAAGAATGGACCAAGCCTGACTCCTTGTTCCAATTACGCAGATCTGCAATGACCCCAGAGGGGTTACCCAGGGTTTCCTGTGGGGCAGGCAAGAGCTGATAAGAACTTAGCAACAGCAGCTTGTCTCTGGGTCAGTGTCTCTGTGATGCTGCAGCAGCAGCCACAGAAGGGTCCCTGCTTCTCCTCCTCTCTTCACGCTCGGTCGCTATGGTCATCTTGTTTCCTCGCCTAGCTCTCCGTTTGCTTTCGCAACAGATGTTGGTGTTTCCCCTCTAATGAGCATTTTAACACGGGAATCTCTCTCGCCCCCTCGACTGGCAAGCAAAAAGCTTGACATATACCATCAGCATCAAAGTCACATGCCAAAAAACCCCGAACCCCTTTGCCTTCTGTCAGCCGGCTGCTGCTGCTGGAGATCTGCTCCTCGTGGGTCTGGTAGTATCGGTGTTCTCTGGGGAGATGGGTGTTCTTGGAGTACTCAGGTTGCGCTGACTGGACGGACGTGAAGGCATTTGACTTTTGGGTGCAGTGTCCCCTGGAATATGCTTATTTTCACCTTGTGCCCGTTCTCCTGACAACTCTGAGGACTCAGGAGATCTGACACCGGACAGGAGCGCTCCCTCCACTACCAGGAGATTGTTTTAACCAATGAAGACGAAGGCCTCTCGGTTGTATCTTCACCTAAGCCCACCGCCAAAGACCATCCATCTCCAGCATGTCTCCTGCAGAAGCTGCCTTTGCAAGGGACTGGAAAGCTCTTTGCATGGAGATGTTTTACCCAGCTGATGGGTTGGAGAAGGAGTTCCATTCTAGGCGCAACAGGTCAGTGACAGAACCCTCCCGCTCATGGGTGAGCACTTGCACACCAAAGGGACCTCTCGCACGAGTCCCTGCTTGTAGCTCAGACAGGTTCCCCGGTCCAGCCCAGCACAGAGCTGCAGCATCACAATAAACATGGCTTCCCCCCTTCAGATGAAAGGTCCCACAGGGGGCAAGGGGACAGCTGAGAAAGGCAGCCTTCACATGCATATAAAAAGACATAAGTCAGGGCAGAGAAAGGGCCTCAAGATCTGGCCTGTTAATAATAAGGAGAAGGGAGACTGGATGGCTCAACGGGCTGGGAATAGGATACACAGCCTTCCATTTTTGGGTCAACAGGGTCAGTCAAGCCTGGACCATCCCAGGGGTTTTTGGTGTCTCTGTGATGAGATGCTGGGCCTCAGCCCCAGTGCCCAGGGGGGCCAAGCGCCCACCACAATCAGCCCTTAGATTGGCAGAGAGGCCAAGGCCTGGATGGGCCATGGAAACTGGATTCCCCTGTCCCTGCTCCAGTGGGGTCCCTACGCGTCAGGACAGAGCTCTGCAGGGAAGCTTGCCCAGCAGCCATCCCTGTCACTACTGTGCAGAGCATAACGAGAGGGCGTCACGCTCCAGGGCTATTCAAAGGGCACCCGCTGACAAGCACTACACACAGGAAGATGACAGATTTGCAATGGGACAGTGAGAGACTCCAGGCCCGATCCTGTGAGGAGCTGAGCACCCGCAAGGCCCATTGACTCCAAACCTTGCCGCCTGGGGCCTTCCAGCCTGTCCTGGTTTCCCCCGGGCTGGAAATGTCACAAGAGGAGCCATTCTCATGGTAGGTCACTAAAGCAAAGAGAGAAACTTTTTTAAGACCATTGATTGAACTTTCCCAGCCCTCTAGGATGGGCTGAGGGCATGGCACGGTCTTATGTTCTCAGAACACTTTGCCCTTCACTATGGCACACACAGGTGTGTGCAAAATGGCTGTTTTCTGGGAAACCCCACAGGAAGTGAGAGCGATCTCAAAAGGCTTTCCCCAGGGCCAGGGGTACAACAAGGCAGGAGGGGGGCCAGGCACCCCCCTTGGCCCCTGCCCAGAAGATGGAGGAGCAGCCGGGGCAAATTTAAGTGAGTGCCATTGCCACCTGTCTCCCGGGGTCACAAGGCCACTCAAATACAGGGCAGCTGGGCAGGTACCCTGGGCCCCTCCTTAGCAAACTTCTGGGTGCACCCCTGCCTGGAGCTAGTGAAGCCTGCATTCCAGGAAATACCATAGCACATCACACATGGCTGTTACAAATCAATCACTAATGCTACTCCTGCAGTTATCTCGAGGCCTCAACTGAGATCAGATCCCTGGGTGCTGGGCACTGCATAGACGCATAGTGAGCGACAGTCCCTGCACCCTTCCATAGAAGAACCAACAAGCTAACTAGACAAGACAGATAAGGTGGGGAAAGAAGGATTACTATCGCTGCGAGGAACTGAGACCTGAAGAGATGCAGTGACTCACCCAAGGACTCTGTGGCAGAGCTGGAATTGACCCTGGATCTGTAGCCTCGTCTGGTGTTTTAGCCAAAGACTATCAATCCAACGTCTCTTGGGCCCCGCCAGTGAGGTGCTGAGCCCTCCGCTCCCATTGACTTCTGTGGGAGCATAAAGTGCTCAGCACCTGGCAGGAGAAAACCCAGCCTTAGATCCCACAGCAGTGTAACGGGGTATTTACCAGCTTCACACGCAGCGCCTGTGAGGTTGACTTAGTGCCTGGAGGCACTTTGAGGCCCTCCAGCACGCAAAGCTGTAGCAGCACAAGGCATTATCGATAATAAATCGTCAGAGTAGAAGGTCTCTCTCCATTTCTTTAATGAAAGGATCAGTTTCTCACTGTGCCTGGCCTGCAGGAATCAGCAGCCCGGCTGGTAGCTCCTCATCTGTGACTACCGAAGACAATATTAATTAAAGAGAAGGAGATGGCTGATTGTGACGTGAAGGCACATTCTCTCCCAGCGGGTCCTTCAAGCTTTGTTTGGTGTCTATATTGCCAGTATGTGAGGATTTTGTACAGGGCAAGAAGCAGTGATCCCAAATATCGATGGTGGGACAAATCAATGCTATCTCCTTTTTCCATGCCTATGCGCTCATTGATTTTTGTTGTTGTTGTTACCTCTCTGTTTATGTAATGTCTGAACTTTGCACAACTGAACCATTTAATGTGCAGAAAAGAGCCCTGTTGCCATGAAAACGGACCTCCAAATGACAGCATGAATGCTGAGATATCCCTGTTTTATTGGACCGTACTGAATGTATTTTAACCTTGATAAGTCAATAACTTTTCATACAAAAGGAGCCAAAGCAGATAGGCTTTCAGAGGCTTGAATGCATTTAAACTGGAGAGTAATGGCCTGGTTTTAATCCCCTGGAAATCTCTCTCATTCCAGGGCCAGTCATTTTCAGAGCTGACTGACATTTTGGTCAAAGAATTACAGCACACATTTGTCACAATGAGCGATGAAAATGCTCAGCAGTTTGGATTTCCTGTGCCAGTCAAAAATAATTATATTAAATTTAAGGGATGTTGTCATCTTACATATTGCTGACCAGATTTTGCTCTCAGTTAAATCTAGAGTAACTCCCCTTCCCCAGTGGAATCAAGATCAGAATCTGACCACATGTGTTTAAAACCTTTGGGCTAGATTCCCAACTGGTATAAGGGGGTTTACGCCAGCTGGGGATCTGGCCCATACATTATTTGTGCTAAAGCTGAAGGACTTTTAAAAATCTTTATCTTTCACCATTGATGGAAGCTTTTTGCTTGTTTTTGCAATTTACTTAGCTTGAACATTGAAATTAAACTGGTCAGTTTCATTTAACATTTATAGTCAATTTCACTTTGTGGGTCTCATTCATTCCCAGGATAATGTGTGTGGGTTCCCAACATTGTTGGGAAATATTTATGTAAAAAAATAGTTCATTCATTTTTCTTTTTTAATCATGGAAACATTTCTATCCTGTAAAAACATTTGTATTGCATAGCTACATTTTAGGTTGAAACTGCCTGACAGACTAATACAGAGTTAAAATGTTCACCTGATTCAAAAGAGACTTTTTCCCCAGCAAACACACTGCAACGCTTCCAAGCGCCAATGAGTGACTCCAGGTAGTTAAGACATTTCTGTGGAAAAATGAGGTTTCCTTTTTTTGTACTGAATATAAAAAGCTCTTTCTATCTGACTTATTAATAGCCTTGATTAAATTATCTTTGAACAATCTATTTCCTATTCACAAACGTATAATAGTTTTTTTCTAATCTCTAGCCTAGACTACAACATAGAAAGGAGATAAACAAGCAATTGCAGATTTATAAAGTTGCACAAGAACCCAGTGAATATGCTAGCAAAAAGAAAGAAAGAAAGAAATGAAACAAATGAATAGTATGAATAGCCCTGCTCAAAGATAATGTATTCAGTATAATGTATTTTCATAGGGAGGATAATATGTGTTATAATTACACAGAGAAATCACTCTCCTGAAAGCATATCTAGCTATTATTTTATTATAATTTCTCAACCTTAACGTTCCCTGGATGGGAACTAGTAAGAGGGAATCTCCAGGGGTTTGGAGATTTGGTTCCTTATAAAAATATGCCCAAAATTTCAGTACCTAAACTATCCTAACTCCCTGAAGTCTGCAAAGATGAATAGGGCTTCATTGAGAAAAAGGAGCTAGAAAGACTGAGAGGACAAGCCAAGGTATTTTGAAACTTCTGCTTCCTGTTCTGACCTATAACAGAAAACTCAGAGTTTCCGTGAAAACAAAAAATAATAGAAAAACTGAGAAAGTCACCTGAACTATTTAACATCTCCATCAAGGTGCTGCATGAGTTTGGGTAACTGTCTGGGAGTGGGAAGATCTTACTGTATCTGGGTTTGTCTGCACCTGCTTAGAATGCCTTGAACTTATAAGGGATGTGCTAAATCCTCTGTCACTTATTGAAATCAATGACAGCTTGTCCACTGGCTTCAATGAGCCTTAGGATCAGGGCCTAAATCAAGACTGGATGTTTTTCTAAACGATACGCTCTAGTTAGGCTGGATGCAGGAATTATTGGCAGAAATTCTTTCACACATGTTATGCATGATGATAAGAGTCCCTTTTGGTCTTAGGGTCTATTCAGTCTATGAAAACGCTGGCCACTTGAGGTGATTGTGCAGCTTCTCCGTGAAAATGTTGCTGGCAAACATCACGGAGCAATGAGTTGGCCCATTGTGAAATGATTAGCCCCATCAAGGCAGACAGCTGTCATTCATTTACTCCAGGCTCTTTGTGCCAGGTCTTTCTTGCTTCTAATATCTAGATTGTCTGTAAGATGAGAGCAGAAGATTTACAGCCTTAGTTCAGACCTTATGTGTTTTACCAGCAAGACGTCAGTGGCATGAAGTTGCATGGGAAAAAGTGTCAAGGGGAGACCCATTCAGATGAGACTATAACATCCTTCTGGGAAAATGGTTGGCTCTGGGGATTGGGAATGGGTTCTAGGGCCTTTTATCTCTATGTAATCAGTCTTACTTCACTGTGAAGAACTTTTTGAAACAATAATTACAGAGAAGAATTATAAAGCATCTAACTGGTCATGCTGTGATGGGGAAAACCAGCATGACATCTGTACAGGAAAATCATGCCTCTCCAATCTACTAGAGTTCTTTGGAATGTTAGCAAACTAGTGGATAATGGAGAGTCAATAGATATAATTTATGCAGGCTGTCAAAAGCCTGTGAAGAAGTCCCTCACAAGAGTCTATTAAGGAAACTACGTCTCACCCCCTGACTATGTATTGTCATGGATTAGAAACTGGCTAAAGCACAGAAAACAGAGAGTAGGAATAACTGGACAATGGGAGACTAAAGCTGATGGATGCTGGTTGGATGTGCTGCAGCCATCCCTGTGTTCCAGTAACAAAACCATCTGCTAGAATAGTATAGCAGCTGGCTTGCAACCCATTGAGCCTAAAGGATGTCCGGAATGGGACCCCCAAGATTCCTGGAGGAGCCCCACAAGTGATGCCTCAGCATCCCCTAAACGCCTTGCCCAGGAGCACCCCTCCCATAAATCCCCTTCCAGGTGATCCCCAGCGGGTCCCCCCTCAAGATCCCATGTGCCTCAGTGTCTCTCCCAGGAGCGTACCAACAGGGCCGTCCCACGGGACGCCCTGCCCAGCAGCCCCCATCCCAGAGTGCTGTCAATACAATGGGCCCGGCCTGAAGGCAGGGGTTGCAGCCCCCCTGCGGACTACGACTCCCAGATTGCCCCGCGGCCCCCAGGCAGAGCCCGGGAGGGGGCTAATGGCGCGGTGCATGCCGGGGCCTGTAGTCCTGAAGGGGGCGGCCCGCGGCCTGGCTACCTTTGAATTTTGCCGCGAAAAGAACGCGTGGCAGCAGCCCCGCCCCCGCAGGACGCTACAGGGCGTCACCCTGGTAACGGGCCGGGGAGGGGGCGGGGCTCAGCCGCGTGCGGGTGCCGGGCCCCGGCTCCGTCGCTCAGTGTCGCCGGAGCCGCGCGCCGGGCAGGAGGGGGAGCCGCGAGCGGGGCCGCCGGGCCGGGGAGGGGGCGCAGCCGGGCCCGGAGCCGCCGCTGCAGCCCGTGCGTGCGGGGCCCGCCCCGGTGCAGGCAGGAGCCGCCGCCGCCGGAGCAGGCTGGGCGAGCGGGGCCGGAGCTGGTGCATCCCCGCCGCCGCCCTCCTCCCTGCAGCCCGGGCAGGAGGCGCCGCAGCCGGGGCGTCCCCGGGAAGGGCTGAGCGAGCCGGGGCTGCTTCCTCCTCGGCGCCCGAGCGGGGCTGGAGCTGCCGCGACCCCTCCGGAGCGGGGGCGCGGGCCGGCGGCGCGTCCTCTCCGGCCTCGGCCGCCTGGCGATGAAGGGCTGACGGGGCGCGGAGGCGCCGGAGCTGCCGCTGCCTCCTGGCCGGCCGGTTTGCACCGAGGGCTGAAGGCACCGGGCGGAGCAGGCTGCGCAGGGGCGGGAGCCGCGCCGGATCCTCGGGCTCTCCCGGGCGGCACACAAAGAAACCCCCCTCCCTGCAGAGAGCGCGGGGACCCCCCCAGGACCAGCCGCCCCGCTGCTGCGGGCCCCCCAGGATGTAACCCCCCCCCGCCCCGCCCGCCCGCCGCCCTTCTTCTCTGCTCTGGAGGCTGCAGGCGAGGGGGGGACCCCGCTACACAACGCCCGTGCACCCGCCGGAGCCACTCGCCTCCGGCTCCCCCCCGCTCCAGCGCAGCCCGCGGTCCGCTGCCCCCGGAATAGCGACCTCCGCCCCGCCGCTGCCCCGGGATGGGCCTTTCGTACCCGGCGTGACGCCCAGAGCCCGCCCGGGCCCCGGGCCAGGATTTGCCCTTTCCCCGGGCAGGATTTGGTCGCTGTTGTCAGGGATTTACCCCCCGCCCCCGCCGCCGGTTCATGGCCGCGGGGCTCGCTCCGGCCTGCAGCGTCCTGGAGAGGCGGCGCCCGGCGCAGCGCGGATGGTGAGTAGCGGGCTGGGCGGCGGGGGAAGGCGGCTCCCGCCGGGTTATCTGCCCGCGGGCCGGGCGGGGATCCGCGCCCCTGCCCCGGTCTCCTCCGCCCGGCATCTCGCTCCTCTCGCCGTGCCCTGCCCCGGGCGCCAGGCGGAGCCGGGCTGGGCTGGCTCGGCGTCGGGGGCAGCCGTGTGGCCGCGGTCGGGCCGGCCGGCGCGGAGCTGGCCCCGGCTCCCCGGGGTGTGGGGCCAGCGGGCGGGGAAGGGGGGCCAGCCCCTCCCGGGCAAGGGCGCCCCCGACCCCGCTGCCGGCCGCTGCTCGGGACCGGGCTTCGGACAAGTGGGACCCCTGGCTGTGCCGAGCCTGGGCCGGGGGGGCACGCACGACTCCTCTCCATCGCGTGTAGCCTCGGGGCGCCAGCAGCTAGGGTGACCCGATGTCCCGATTTTATAGGGCCGGTCCCTATATTGGGAGCTTTTTCTTATATAGGCTCCTATTTCCTCCCCGTCCTCTGTTCCGATTTTTCACGCTTGCTGTCTGGTCACCCTGCCCCCACCCAAAGTCCCCCAACGCCGCCACCTGCCCCAGCGCTGCTCCGGCGTCTTCCTCCCTGCGGGGTCCTCCCCCGGGGCCCAGGCCGCGGCCCGGTCAGTGAGTGCTAACTTGGCGAATAACTCCCCCTGCTCCCGAGTTGAGGCACTGCCGGCCTCTTCGCACCCTGTGCTCCCAGGGCCATGCAGCTGGCACCTGCCACGGCTTCTTCTCACCCAGCTGTGAACTGCCCCAGGGTGTCACCCAGCCCAGGAGCCCTGACTGGGTGCAGTGCCTGGAATGGAAGCCTGGAAACCCAACTAGGTGTTGACTCTTGGGGGGGGGTTGAGAGAGAGAGAGATGGCTTCTCCTAAATACCTGCCACTGGCTCAAAGCATGGGACCGGCTTGGATCTGTGGTGGAAGACTCTCCCCGCCCCACACACACACACACAAGGGGCACATGTGAACCCAGCAATGTCCTCTTCCTGCTACATTCTTTTGTGTGGTTGAGCCGAGCTGCTCTGACTCTGTTAACACAGGCTGGGCCCCTCCTGTTGGGACCTGGGGGATGACCTTCTGGTATTTTTAGCTCTGAAAGGGGCTTCTCAGCTTAATGAGGAGCAGTTGAAAGGTTATGTCCAGTGCTAATAAACCCCAATGACATATTAGGCGACACAAACTGGGACAGCTCAGGCAGACCTGGCAGATTTACCTGCTTAGATTGTTTCAAGGAGAGCTCTGGCGTATTCAGGATTGCTTTCTTTCTCAACAAGCAGCGATTATGTATTTCTTTCCTCTTAATTTCATCTGTCAATTCAGTGATGAAACCAGAATGTTGTTTTTTTTTCTCCTTTTTCTGTTGGCTGAACTACTGGATATGTATTTGATGCAAACAACTCTCTCCTTAAAGGACCATGTCTCTTTAAGTTTTTCCCCATGAGACAGAGATGGATAGTTTATTTCCATATATATTTTATATATATTTCTAGTTTCATCACTGACCTTGATGGTGTGGAACTGGATTCTTACAGGAAAAATAACCCACCTGTTCTTCCTGCTGTTTTTCTGCCTAACATCCGGATCCCTTGGTAGCTGTGGAAACACTTAGGTTGTTGCAAACAGAATTCATGAGAAGGGAAAAAACGTGAAATATTTAATGCCAGCCCCTGTGTTTATATGAATATCACGAGTAACAAAGAAGGAGAACAAAACATTTGAGAAATCTTCCTCTTTAGAAGCCGTTCTCACACTTCTAGCTCTCTCCACTTGGTTATCGACAGACCTGTCTTCAAACCCAACAAATTTCCTGAAATGCATTCAAACTAGCTCTTGGGTAGAGAGAGAATCCCCCATAATATCTCCTATAACTTCAGTGTAGGGAAATTTGAACGGCCAGAAGCAAAGCAGAACAGCCTGCAAGAGTTAAATGGATAACACTGCTGGGCATTTTGTGGCTTCCCGCTGTTTAAGCTGAGGTCAGTTCCTTTCACATGACCAAGGATGATCAGAATATCTTTCCTATCTGGCTGAGCAGAGAACAGAAAGTTAGAGGTGTTCCGAGTGCCAGGTACAAAGAACCTGTAAGAGCATCTAAATCTAGCTTTGAGGAGAGCTGCCAAATAAAGACAATTAAAATGCTAAATATGCAATGTTTTAATATTGAGCAGTCCAAGTCAAAGGTCCGATGTCTGATGGCACTTGCTTATCGGGGAATGTTTAGGATGTCCAAAGCAAAATACCCAGGGTTTGCTTCATCACTGTAAATTTAGTTCCAGGGAAGAACAGGAGTGTAATTTTAAAATGGTATCTTGTGTTTGTACTGTGCCAAATGCCTGTAGGGGAGATGATCTGACTGGATCAAATACTCAGGACATTACTGGCTCTTGATGCTTCAAGATACCGACAGTATTTGGTCTCTTACAGCACTGTGCATGCCTCATTCCCTTTGTGTGGCTTCTCTGACACTTAACCTGTGTGCCAGTTACCTCTCGTTGCTTGGTTGTCACGACGGCATATTCCTAAGGGCAGAGCACGCACAGCTATAACATACTTTTGCCCAAGGTGGTGGCAGTGAATGTTTAAAATTCCAAGGTTTGGTTCTGTTCTCTTTCAGCTCGGTAAGTGTCCCCGGTTACTGCAGTGGGACGAATGTTGAGCTTAGAGGAAGAATCTAGTGTTCATGGCTTTCCTTGGCTCTAGTGTAGACTTTTTAACTATAGGGCTTGTGTTTTCATTTATTGATAAAGATGTGTGTGTGCTCGCTCTGATTCTGACCAAATTAATCTTGTCACATTTTGAATGAAACCCAGTGAAAGGCATATGTTAGAAAATGTATTTGTAAGTCACATGTCTTAGGCACCTCTCAGGTTCCCATTCTGAGCTTGCACTACTTCAGGTAGCCGTGTAGTGCATTCCTTAGTAAATGGCATGCATAAGTGATACACACAACAAAATTGCAAGTGACTGGTTTAATAGAGGGGAGTGTCTTTCTGTCCGCGCAGTGTCAACTCATAATATACATCTGACGTTTTTAAGTGAACTTCTTAAAAGTACATTGCTTGCTAGAAGAAAATGTAACCTGCCAATAGCTTTCACATAACAGGTATGACTGCAAGGGAGAGAAGAGGAACTTGTAATGTTCCTAACAGACATGGCCAATTACTGGAGGAAAACAGGAAATGCAGCAGAAGTGTAACCCATTTATGCACAAGAGGACTTGTCAGATGTACTCGTTAAGGGGAAAGATTGGCTGGGGCATTTGAGTTTGATAAACAGCTTTCCAGTGTGTGGGTTCCCTCACTTAGCTTCTCAATTTAAGAAACTGCAAACATATAAAATAGAACTGATGTGTTAGGGAACGTTTGAATCTAGTCTGGGAAATCATTTGTTGACTCTTTTTGGAAGATTCTTATGTGCTGGGGGTGTGTGTGTGTGTGTGTCTGAATTAGGTAAGGGTGCTTTGATCCAATTAGCAGGAAAAGCCTTTCTTTTGTCTTTCTGAGTCCCTACTGGTTAAAAGGGGAGGAAGCCAATCGTGGTCTTTAGGAACTTGGCATTCCTTCCTGTCCTTGCATACAGCTTCCTTGCCAGTTTAACAGTTGAGTAAATACAGTGCAAGTTCTTTTCTCCGTTCAAGCTGCAAGATATGTTCAGTAGAAATAAGACCAATCATTAAACATTTAAACATCTACGTCTCTGAATATTTATCCCAAGGCCAGACAGAGTAAAGAAACCTATGGAATGATGTGATTGGTCAGTTATTCTGAATAGAAACTAGAGTGGTTTTTAATGGCTCACTTTCTTAGCTAGGCGCTGATTTCTTTCCCCCATCGACCTGCGGAGAACAAAAGGTCCCTGTTAGGAAGCCGTGGAACCCAATTTGTAGCTGCGCTGTGTACTTCGCTTTCTGTGATAGTCTTCAGATATGCTAAAAGAAAAGGAGGACTTGTGGCACCTTAGAGACTAACAATTATTTGAGCATAAGCTTTCGTGAGCTACCATCGAATGCATCAGATTTGCTGTGGTTCTTTAGAGCTTTCGGAGGGAATCTCTGATTTGGGTGCTCTCTCGTCATGGCTTTCTATGGGTGGGTAAATATCACAATTTGCCGTCCGTTCTGAGACGGGGGTAGGAGTGAGCTATCCCAGGTGTTTGAGGGTGATCCCGAACACCAGGTCTTTGCATCACCCAGTCCTATGCCCAGGGGTGCTGGAACAGTTTATGTCGTGGGGGTGCTTAGAGCCACTGAACCAAACTGTAAACCCTGGATATGACGGAAACCACTTCGAGCCAGGGGCTGCGGCAGCCCCCCCCCCCCCCAGTTCCCGCACCTCTGTCTGTGCCTCATGAATTAAGAACTTCTGCTTGCCCATGATGCTGCTCTTGTGGTATCCTTGAGTAAACGTAGCGCGTAGCCCTTGTGGGAGGTGCTGGCGCCTGGGGTTCCCCAGTGATCTTCAGCACAGGTGTGGCGTGGTCAGCAGCAGTGCTGGCTTCTCCCTGCACAGCCCGTCAACTTCAAGCCTGACCTGGAGCGGGTGTCCCTAGAGGGAGTTTACTGCTTGCCTTCTCTGCTGGAGAGATGATGTCCCCGGGCGCTGACTGAGCCCCCAAATGCTTCTCTCACAAGCCACCAAACAGCCTGCCGGCAGCAATGGCACCTGATCTGAGATGGCCCTGAACCTGTGGCTGATGGGTGCGCAGTGGCCGTCTCTGCAGTCACCCTGTACTCTTCTGTTCCAAGCAGGGCCAATGTAGGGCGCTTTCTTCCCGGGCCTGATGCTCTGGGCCTTTCTGTTGCAGCAGCGGCTGGACTTTTACAGTTGGCTCGTCTTGGTGCAGCAAGCTGTGGCTGAACTCCTTTGTTAGCGGTGGGTGCCGTGCCAGGCCACCTCACCCTCGCACACCCTGATGCTCGCACGCCCTCTGCTAGTGAGTCCTAGCCAGAGGCACGGCAAACTTGGGTGATCTGACGGTCTGGATAAATGTCCAGTAGGAACCAGCACACACTTCCCCCATTCATTCTTTTCCCCCACCTGCTTGAACAGGTGTCTCGAGGGGTGGTTTGAGAGGGTCCCTAGAGCAAGGTGCACTGTCTGACTCACAGATCCCCGAGTAGGAGGCCGAAACACTGGAGCACCTCGGACGCAGAGGTAGCTGTATCTCACACAGCTGTAAGTAAAACGCTGGCCTCTTCTAAAATCCTGTAACTAAACTCCGTGGCCAGATCTCCAAGATAATTCATCATAATACCCGGCTCTTACACCGCACCCTGTGGGAGCTGTGACTGAGCTGTAGTTGTAGGTTGGTGGGGGAGTGGGGGATTCGATTTTTATAAAGCCCAGTCTGAGGGAAAATGCAAGTCCCTGCATATTCCATTTCCTTGTTTCCCCAGTAATGTCAGATATTGCAGTTTGTTTGGCCAGTGCTTCCGTTAGTGGGTTTTCCCCTCCCTCATCTTAGTTAGAATTGGGTTTCTAAAAGCTTTGCCGGGCGGGCAAGAGTTGTTTACGGAGTACCAGTCTCACCAGCACTTTACGGTGAGTAGAATGCATGTGCACTAGTAAAATACACATGCATTGCAAGCATGAGAGATGTGTATCTACAGGGTTGATCTGCAGCTGGGCTGGGATCAGGCTGGCCTTTTTGCTTGTGCCACCCAACTGCCTGGTGGTGGGTATTTGGATTTGCAGCCGCAGAAACACATCTTTCCGAGCAGAGACCATGCTCCCAAAGAGGGAGCCCGTCCTCCTGCAAGTGATTGTGGAAATTGATGTACTTCTGCAGCACGCATGCATGAGAAAATAAGACATTTCTCCTTTCTCTTGTGCCTGCACATTCCTCAAAACCCTAATATTCATGAAAGGTAATTCAATCAAACCGTGATTCCTATCAGCTAATGCAGCAAAGCTGGCACAGGGTGAGAATGGAAGCCAGGAACACAAAAGCCCTGTTTTATTACCTCCTGCTTGCCTCAGAATTGCTTTTCTCCCTCGAGTGAGCTGGCTAAAGCTGGCTTTATTATGTTAACCTATTTGCGTGTCAAGAGCTATTGTGCCTCTTTTTATCTGTGTTTGTATTTGCTCGGTGCAGGGAAGAAAAGGAGGAGGCGAAAATGGCTGGCTGGTCAGTGCTTTGCACTCTGGGGGCACTGATTGGTTGCTAAGTGATTTGCATCCCCGGTAATCACTTTTATCTCAGAAGGATGTCGTGGATAATTATAAGCCTACTGACATCTTTTGAAATCTGCCTAATGGGTGTTTTAATTTACATGGGGAGAAGGGGCTATTTGCGTTGCTCTGACTACAGGTTGCGTGGGTATATAGTTAAAAAAATTATTTTCCATGTAAAGTGGAAATGGCTCCCTGGGAATTTAGGACTGGCAAAGCCCCACCCTGCAGAGAAACAGAATGAACCCAAAAGCTGTGGCCCTCTGGGCACATTGTGACTTCCATTTATAGTGAACCTCTGCCTGGAGTGAAAGCGTGGTTGATTCTGTTTCCCACTCAGGGTTGTCTAGTACTGTATGTCCCAGTAACAGCTGACTGGCTTGGCGTGGCCTTGAATCCCCTATCTGATGATCATCGCTTTCCATGGATTTTTTCCACTAGGGCTGGGGGAGTGCTTCTCCTTTCAAAAAAAGAACAGGAGGACTTGTGGCACCTTAGAGGCTAACCAATTTATTTGAGCATGAGCTTTCGTGAGCTACAGCTCACTGCATCGGATGCATGTTCACAAATTGAAGCTTTTTGTGTTAGGACCACTCCACTCCATGAATTTCTCTTAATAAATATACAGAGGCAGCAGGCTTGTAGCAGCGCCATTCTGAGAGATTGCTCGTCCTGAGCTGTGTGGATGCTACACTCCTTTTCTAACACCCCCCCCCCGGGTATAGCTGCACTGGTGGGAAAGCGAGCGTAGATTGTTAGCCTGCTGAGCTGTTCCCTGTGCAGGGAACTTGGGTTTGGCTGGCCGGTGCTAAAACATGGAATGCAGCAAACCCATCGACATGAGGCAAACTCACATGGCTAATTGGTCACACATACAGCCTGGCTCCAGCCACCACTGGGTTAGCCAGATACTTCCTTGGAACGCAGACTAATGGATGAACTGTTGCCTTGTGTAATATCCGCGGCGTGTTGGTTTAGGTAATACGTTCCTTGCATCTTACTCTTCCCCCTAGGCTCTCGCTCTCCCATGGCTGCAAGTGTTTGTGGTGATAATGTGTAGCTGCATTTTAGGGGTTCCCAGAGGGAAGCTGGAGACTTTGGAAGCTGAGTTGGAGACACTAGGGGCTTTTGGTACCCGGTGAGGTGCCTTGGGATTGTGGGATGAAAACACTTTGAGTGTAGCTCTAAAACAAGCCGGCTATGAAATAGTTAACAATGTTGACATTTACTTTCTCATTTTTAGGTTTCAGAGTCCATCTCCAATGAGATAAACGGGGCAGTCTGCAGCTCTCGGTGGTTGTTCCAGGCTGTCTGTAGGTTGGGGCAGAGATAGCTGCATCTCTTTACAGTTGGGCCACATTTAAGGGGCTTTCTTTACTGCCCTAAAGGCTGGAACCATCTTTTGGAGGAGGGGCGGTATCTGCTTCTGTCATGCAAAATACATGGGCCCTGGATAGCGACCTGAGATTTGTATGGCATGGCCTGCAGACCATGTACACATCGGTGTTCTGCAATTCAGCCTTGGCCACCTTCTCCCTTAATATGGACATATGGCCTGTAGAGAGTATAAGTCCGAGCATGCACAGGGAGCTGGCCGCTTGGCATTGAACTCCAGTCCTTCATATTACAGACTAGGTGAGTGCAGTCAGGTTACTTTATGAAGATCATGTGTGGACCCAGCGTTCTGGGCCAGTTGTTAATGCAGTCTTCATTTGGAGAAAGTCTGGACACATCCCCTACTCAGCACATTGGAGAATGGAGGTCTTCACAGCCCACGTCTGCGCACGACAACCCTGCCATCTGGAAAGGCTGTCTGTCTGCCTGGCCAGGCTTTCATCCTGAGTGCTTGGGTAGAAACGCAGGAATCCTGAAACCCAGAGATTCAGGAAAGCAGCCGCATGCTGCCCTTGGCAAAGGCTCTCCTGCCGATGCTGTTTGCAGTGAGACCCTTGTTGCATTCTTAGGAGCCCCACGCATTCCTGATGGTGGTCACATGTCTGGTGCCTTTTGGGCTCTGTGTATGTGTGGGGGCGAAGCCACAATTCCATGAACTGCATCAACTAAGCCCAACGCAACGTCTCAATAAACGTGGGAGCTTTAGCCCTAACTTGACCACGGTTCTGAGAACCATCCCCCGCGGCCTGTTGTTTATGAGCTGACCCTGTGGCCCTGCAGGCCTGACGTGGGTTCATGAAGGATGGCCCACAAAGACCGTTGTAATACCACTGGCTTGGCCAGCAGGGTGGGGGAGGAGGGAGTAGTGAACTTTCCTGAGGGTAGTTCTTGAATTTGGCATTTGAAGAATGTGGCTGGCGCAGAGACCCGTGACCCAGTGCCTAGCCTGCTTCTGCCAACTCTATCTTGACACGTAGAGGTGGAAACAAAAATCCATGGAAAATGTGATGCACCTGTTTAATTTGGGTCCCTCAGAGCTAAGCAAGGGTAGATTGAGCTGAGGGGAGTAAGAAGCCAGTAGCGTCCCTGTAGGACAAGCTGGGGGACCGTGCACCAGCTCTCTCTCCCTGATCACGCTTCTAAATTGTTGTGCAAGATGAGTAGGATATTAGTAATGTGGATTTCTTTCCGTCCCAGCCCCCCTTCCCACATAGCCGTTTTCAGGGTCGGGGTGGGGTGGGGTTTTTGGTGTGTGTTTTTTGCTAGTGAGCAGTATCTGTTTATGGCTCACTGTAAACAAACTCCCAATGAAAGAAAGTTAATGACCTGAAACTGACAAGAGCCTGCTGGGAATTTTTATAGTCCCTGGGATTCCTTTTGCTAAAGAGAGAGTTGATCAGCATTTGTAACCCAAAATGGCAAGCCGCACACGCCCAAACCCCTCAGAACAAGCCGCTCCCGAGCAGGAGCTGAGAAGGCACGAGGGCTTAGCGAAGAGCAGCTGCAGCAGGTGAAGCAGCAAAAAGGGGGATTTTAACCGGTTATTGATAGTCTGAATTGAGCTCTAGGCCCACTGATAGATGGAGTGTGGGTGCATGCATGCGTTTCCATGGGGTCCCCCCCACTCCTGGAATCAAGGAATCTTCTATGCTTTTACATCTGCCTGTTGTAGGTCATTTTTGTCATGCTTCAGGCTAGAACTAAAGCTGGCTTATCATCAGTGGTAACCAAACACTAATAAAGCCTTAATACTCTGCAGTGAAGAGATTTAGCTGTCAGAGATAAATATTCATATTGCTTTCTAATTCAGCTTCAGCTCCGCAACAAGGGAGCGGTGGGGAGGAAAGATGCAAATACTGCCGGGTGTTTTTTAATGTTGGTGATGCTGCTAGCCACTGTAGGTCACTGTTTCTATAGGGCGAGGTCCTGCTCGGGTGTTTGGCCGTCAGTTTTAGACTGCACTGTTGCTAATTGCATGATGTAAATATTCCCGTTAATGCTATTGAATTACAAGACTGTTCGCATGATGCAGATTGTTCCGTGCATGTGCGCTTGTACTGTTGTTGATACAGCCGGAAGCAGGGCCACTGAGTTGGGTAATGTTTACTGACTTAGTCTCTTGCTCTGATATCCCCTCACGACCCCCATACACACTGCCTGGATATACGTGCTTGGTTTGATTTCCTGGGTAGAGCTGGCAGTTAAAGCTGACAAATTGAAAGAGGCTTTAAGTGATTCAGGTTAATTATTAGTAGTCAGGGGAATATCAGTTTTTAAAGGGATGCTCTTGGCTAGTTTGGAGCATCAAAGCTTCGGTTTTTTCCTCAAGAGGTTTACAAAGCCTGATATAGACCAGGACAGTTTTCCCTTTTAAGAAGACGCTGGCTAAGTTTTAGATTCAGTGCATTGCTCTGCAGTTCAGAAGTGCAGCATCGTATTAGTGCTCGAGAATCCCAAAACAAATATAAACAAAGCGAACTGAAACAGAGCTGCCTATTCCTCTGTCCAAGGTGAGTGAAATAAAATTAAGGAATGGCACGTCAGAAATCCTTCTGGCTTGTAAGGCCATCGTCCAAGTGCTGTGGGGTCAGTTCCAAAAATGAGTTGCCAACAACTTGAGGTTCAGGACCTTCCTGTGAGTCACCCGGAGAACATTCATGCTTTCGCCGTTGCATATTCCTAGCTTTTTAAAAAATGTTTCTCTTGGGAAACCCAAAGAGAAGGGAAACTGATCGTAGAGGGGCAGTCGCAGGTTTGACTTGACGCAAGGTACTGTCAGATGCCCAAAGTAGACTCAGATAGAGGGGCATTATTTTCTGCAGTCTTCGTGATCTTGGGGTTACTTGTAACAATAGAAGTGGGGGAGGAAATTAGAGAAGTGGGGTTTTTTTTATTTTATTTTTTTTAACAATCCTGAATTGTTAAGACCAGGTCAAGGAATCATTTAAGTTGCTGACTTCCATGTAATATGGCATTTGAGTCTGTTTATGTATATTCTTCATTGGCTACCTTTTCTGTCTTTTGTTCTTGATGGTTCACTGCCTCCAGGGTTCTGCAGCCCCATTCTGGCTTCCGAAGTACTGAATCGGAGTGTGCGTGTAATAGAAATACTCCATTAATATCTGTTGTAGTTTTACAATCTTGGAGGGCTTATCTTTTCTTGTGTAATTCCCATTAATGTCAATGGGAATTAAACAGACCAGAATAGATGCATAATATCTAGACAGTCGGCAATGAGTTTCTGAGAGAATAAATCACTGGGGATAGAATGAATAAAGTATACTGGAAAAACACCCTAACCACCTCCCTGTATGTAGATCTGCAGCAATCCAGTAATAGCGTCTGGTCCCAGCCCTGGAAAGACATGTCTATATGTTAATGCTGTCTAATGAGCTGGGTATAAAAGCAACTGCTGAAGTTAATAAAGGAAAATGCTTGTTGAAAAAGTGACAGATCCCCAGCAGAACGCTGCTCTGGGGTCAGGATGTTTTCTTTCTGCCCCTGTTGAGGAGCTATTCTTCACCATAGTTTTGAAAAGGGGCTAAAACTCTGGTTTGGGGTGAATATGGGACTTTCCATATTGATCCTAGGTCTTTTCGAGTGCCCCGTGGACGGTGGTGTACAAACCCAGCCCTTATGGATCTCAGCACGGCTCTTGGGCTGCTGTGTGCCAGGGGGAGCCCCGGGGAGAGAAGGTTCTCACGGATTTTGTGTCAGCAGCTCTGTGGGGGCGCGGGGAGCTCCAACCTTCCTGGGCACTCTGGAAAAGAGTGAAAGGCTCAGTCAGGTTTTTCTGGATAACAGCACAGCCAAGGTCAGTTGCCTCTGACCCCCGCGGCCTGGCACTCCAAGCACTGGCTGGGTCATGACGGCAGGGGTCGCTCCCCTGATCCAGACCTCCTGTTGGACAGCCTTTTGCCCTGTGTGGCATTCAGAGAGCAGGGACTGAACCAGTAGCAATGTAACCCTTAGCGCAGCCTCTTCCCTGTGGATGCCCTACAGCAAAGGGGCCCTGCTCTGGGCTGGAAAGAGAACAGTGCCAAGGATGGCCTGAACGCTAGGTGAGAAGAGAGCCGGCGATCTGGCATCGTGGCTGGGACCGTGTGTGCACTGCCTGCTCCATTCTTGACTCTCAGCCCCTGGGCACTTGGTAACGTCAGTCACCCCAGCTCCGGCCTGCCCTGCCGCATGACAAGGGTTCTTCCCGTGTCCCTCCCTGCACCTTGGTTGTACACGTGCAGGCTGAAGCCCTGTTGTTACCTAAAGGGCGGGTACAATGTGCCATGACGATGCAAGCTTTCCTGTACCCCAGTGCCTTAGCTCTGAGCTGTAGACTTCCCTCCGCCTACCCCTGAAGGTGAGAGGTAGATCAGTGTCGGTGCTCCCCACGGCTGTGTCTACACTGCCACTTTCAGAGCGAGAACTTTAGTCGTTCAGGGGTGTGAAAAAACACCCCCCCTGAGCAACACAAGTTTGAGTGCTGAAACATGCCACTATGGACAGCGCTTCATCGCCAGGAGCTTCCAGCAATAAAGCAACCACCCCTCATTCGGGGTGGGTTTTTTTTAATCGCTGGGAGAGCTCGCCCTGGCGATAAAGCGTGACCTCACTGCCCACGTCACAGGGGTGTAGACAAACCCTAATGGAGCCTGCACATTGCAATGGGCCCTGGGTCAGAGCTATAAGAGTTCCTGGTGGACAGGAGTTTTCAGCTAAGCTGGCGTGCCCCTCCTTCCTGGCAGCTGCCGTGTAGCAATGGAGGATGCCGCCGGCTGAATGCAAACAGGCAAAAGGCTTCTGCTCCCATTGCTAGTCACCTGGGCCAGTCTGCTCCTGCTTCCTCCGGGGCACAGCCAGGGCTGGAGACCTGCCGCCCCGAGACCTGTGCCCCTCCCAGCCATGGACTCTGTCTTTCTCAGCGTCTGCCAGGAACACAGATGGACGCAGTAGGTTTTCAACAGCCCTAATGCTGGGGGATATGAAAGATTAAGTTTGGTGACCATTTTTTAACTCAATAAAGGGAAAGACAAGCTGGAGTCTGCAGTCCAGAGATATAATTAGTTCGCAGCAGTGACGCTTTCTTGATTTAGCTTCAGAGAGCAGAACAAGACAAGGATGTTATACCCAATTAGCAATAACATACAGTCGGAGCTTGAATAGGTGAGATAACAAGCTATTTTTACGACTTTTCTTTACAGACTTTACAAAACAAGGGGGTATCAAGTCTTTATTTCTTTTCCCCGGGGAACAGTTATTAGTGATCTAGGAATTTCCAAAGCCAAATGATACATTTGTTAACAAAAACACTAAAAAGCCTAATGGTTAAAATACAGCCGTTGGCAGCCTGGGGATGGAGCGGCGGGTGGCTCCTGCTAACACAGGCCTTCCAGTTCCCGTCACAGGTGTCGCTCGGGGCTGCTCTCCACACTGGCTTTTCCCCACAGGACACGTGAGCTCTGACCTGCTTGTTGGCTGGCTGCATATGGCCCTGTGTAGCTGGCAGCACTCTGCCATAGGAAGAGCCCTGGTTTCCTATTAGAATTGTCTGCCCCAGGGTTGTTCTCCACAGGCCCAGGGCGTTAGGCTGTCGGCTGAACACCTGCAGGGAATAACGCGTAACCTCAGACAGTGCAGCGCTAGGCGCTAACTGGGGTATTAGTGCAATAGGAGAATTGTTGCTTTCTTCTTTGATCTTGAGTTCTGGCTCCCGCAGGAAGTGTTGGGCGTCCCACTGCTCGGTGTTAAGGTTGCAAACTCTGATGGGCCCTTGGGAAAGAATACAGGTGAACGGCACCGGAGTGTCTCTTGGTAACTAGATGCGCTTACTAGGTGGAGAGAAGCCATCCCAACTCGGCATTGTACAGCCACCATGGCAAGTAAGGTCAAACAGGTGTTCTTCAGATGGGGTCTTGCTAAGGCTAAGTAATAATGGTCCAGCATTTGTGGGAAAGGTGCCCCGGGATGTTTGAGATACTGGAACTTGATCAGAGGTTCCCTACTACCCCCAGAGCTCGGGATTGGTGGAACGGGCCAACTGCACTGCGACAGCTGGGCTTAGTAAGCTGGTAAGCAACTCATGAAAAAATGGAGATGTTAAACGAGCCTTTGTCTTGATGGCCACCAGAGGAAGGATAGCAATTGAGGCTGTGGCTGGAAGGGAGATGGGACTCTCAGAGCATGTATTCATTACCCAGTGACTAAAATAACTCCATGGGGCACCGTAACAGAGCAGTGGGTTAAGAAACTGGTATGGCATGTGCAAAAAGTACACAAGATGGTAGTGGGAAACCTGTGAAGGGCCTAGTCCTGGAGATGTGTGTAGCATGTCCCAGTGAGCTCCTCACAGGTAAGTCACCAAATCACTTCATGTGTTGCCTCACTAATAAAAATGTTACTCCAAGCGGCTGAGTAGTAAATCTCTGTCCAACAGGTGAGTCATGTGAGGCTGGGCTGGAGGGTAGGCTGTAGGAAAGGGCTCTAGGTCGAAAAGCCATGGCCAATGCGCCTGATGACGCATGTGCATGATCCTCTCCGTTCTATTGCGTTTTCCTGTTGGCTTCCATAACCAGAACAACGCTGTCCCCGCTGGCCTTTGGTGCCACCACAGAGCAGCCAATGCTCAGGGAATGACTCGCCCTATGCAGAGCTAGTGTTGGTCAAGGATTTCAGCGGTGCTCCATCAATGCAGGTCTTTGGAAACAACCACCTGGCTTTCCCAGCACGGACAGGGGCAGATCCTGTCTGGGGGTTGTTCCGTTTCAGCTGATGCTGAGTAGATGCTCCCGGTGAGGCTGCTGCATATGAAGAGGGGGGAGGGGAGGGAAGGTAGGTGCTCTATGCTCTCAACTGCAGCAGACAGCCAGCCCTGTTCCTGAGCTTCTGCCTTTGCCTCAAGTTCCTGGTCAGTGACTTCTGTTGGGGTTCATCCAGGCCTTGACACTGGCTCTGCTTGTTCCCTTATCTGCGCCTTCACTGCTTCCTGTTGCCACCGCTGCCCTTCCATGCAGCGTGGCTTCCTTGCTTGCCCAATTGCACAGGGTCCTCAATGCACAGGTGGGGCGATCTCGAGGGGAAGGGGCATCTCTGCTGTCTTTCCCATCCACCCTTACATCCCTGCATGGACTTGCATACATCTGACTCCATGGCTCATGCCTATTCAGTCCCTCCCATCTTGGCAGGCGCTGTTCCGTCCCTATGCCTTGCACAGCAGGAATCTCTCACTCGTCTTCCTCTGGACTGCAGAGTCGCACGTTGTAAGCCCTCCCATTGGCGTATGCTTGGCTTTCTGAAGCCCTTGTGCAATGCATGCTCTGAAGAGAGCTTGAAGACTTATGGCCCGCGCAGGTCCAGCAGCTGCACGGGGGTGTCTCTCAATAGAATAGCGGAGTTGCCTAGCTCTTCTGCAGGGCTTTTCATCAGCAGAGCTCACAGCACTTTACAGAGGAGATAAGCGTCATTATCCCTGTTTTACAGATGAAGAAATTGAGGCACAGAGAAGGGAGGTGACTAGCACAAGGCCAGTGGCCAAGCCGGGAATAGAACCTAGGCCTTGAAGACAAAGTCCAGTGCTTTATCCACTAGGAAACGCTGCCTCCCTATGTTTGATTGTTTTAAATTATGGCCAGACTCTTGATACCTTACTGTGCTCTCCTGCTACTCAGTACCTTAAATAACATAGTGAACATCTGGCTTCAGTTGGGGCGGGGCGGTGGTCACTGTCCTCTGCTAGGCAGCCATGTTAGACTGGGCAAGGATGGATTTGTATAGGGAATTATAAGAGTTAGTAGGAGTGTAGCCTATGCAGATCCTCTTTTAGCTCCAGGGGAGCAGGCCACGTCCTGGTCCACGGAACCAAAGGCCCAGTGGCTGTTTCCACGTGCTGGCTCGGTGCTCTAGCTGGCAACCATGGCCTGTTTGTTACAAAATGAGTTTTCCCCTCTCCAAAATGGTTATTCCTTTTTCAAAGCCATGCCTTGGGCTTCTGGGTGTAAAATGGGATCTTCTCCCCCTCCGGGCTGTATTGGTAACCGGGACTCGGTCTCCCTCTGGATGTGGATGGAATCTGCCTTTGCTTTTTCGTCTTCCCTTGTCAGCAGCACAGGAACAGGACAATCTAATGTCAGATAACTGACAAATCAAGTCATGCAAAGTGGGAGTTTAATTGCAAACAGTTTTTATGGATTGTGCTCACATCTGTGCTGCCATATGCAAAAAAAACAAAACAAAATCACCCCTGATCTTTTCTCACCCTAACAAATCCACTTGGAAAGAAACACAGTTGGAGGCTTCAAATCAGGAGCTAGTGAGATCTCTTTTTACATATTTTTATCTGTCTTTGTAAACCACATCTCAGCTCTGGGCTGCAGATGCTCAGGGAGCAGGGGGTACGGAGCGGGCTCTGGCTCCATGGCCATGTCTGGCATCCCATGCAGCTCCGTGCATCGTTTGGGCTGATAGTGAAACGATTTGGTGGAAGGCAGCTTGTTGAGGCTTCATCTCCTGGTGTGTGTGTGTGTGTGTTTTTTTGTTGCAGTGCTATTAATGTTACATTAAAAACCGATTCTAGTTAGTCGTGTGGGCAATAAGTTTTATGAGATTGGCGGCCAATAAAACGAGGGATGTGTGTGTGTGCAGTGAATATTTCTTATCTGCTAGGATAAGGATTTATGTCCCATTAACTGGCAAATTGCCCTGTGTCCTCAGCCGGAGGGTTCCCCGGTTCCGCTCTCTGCTGAATGTACTGCCTTGAGTTGCTCTAGGGACATGAGGGGTTTTTGACTCCTAAGCAAGCCCCCTTCCCCATTTGCATCCGAATCTAGGGAGCGGCTTTTGAGGCCTCATCTCTGACTGCCTGGCATGGAGGGCAGGATTCTGGAGTGCCTGTTTCAGGCTAGAGGCGTTAACGGTGCTGCTCTGATTCCAAGGCGTGGCTCCTGTCTGTCTCCTCCCTAGGCCGAGGAGTTTGAGTGGGGTTGGTTGTGTTGGCAGAAGGAAAGCTCCAGGCCTCTGTGAGAGCAGCAGCATGTTGCTGGTACAGGGAAATCCGAACCCCGTGCAGAGCTGGGCTCGGAGGGAGGTCTGTGTCTGCCCACTCTTTTCCTTGCTTCCTGGAGAGGCAGCTCCTTTGCCTGTGAAGGGAGGCCCCCAGGGCCAGCGCTCTGTCCCAGGGATGGCAGGACACAGCTTTACATTCTACGGTATGCCAGCACCAGGAGCAAAATGCCATGGTGCCCTCATCCTTTCCGAGGGGCACAAGGCTGGGTTCCACCAGTAGCCCCCATGACTTAATTGTAAGACCTGCTGCTTTTCTCCCTGACTCTTCCCTCTCTGGCTCTCTTGGGCTAGCGGTCTGCCTCTGAGAAGCAGCTTCCGCATCCAGGCAAGAGGCCCAGCTCGTGTTGGGGCTGGCGCTGGCGGCTCCCCTGCCCTTGTTCTCTGGGGCACTGAGCAGTGCTCTGTTAGTCACTCACCCAGGAGGCAGCTCCTGACCAGCAGCTGCAGGAGGTGCCCTTTGGCTAAGGGGAGCAGTGCAGATGGATTTTGGTGCCCTCTCATCGCTGGGTATCAGGACACCAGTGGCCCCCGTGTTTGAAAATAGCCCTTGCCCTGTGGTGCCTTTCGAGTGCTGCTTGAAGCTGAAACGTGACCTTTCCCAGCCAGGCTTCCCAGGCTGGGTGTGAGCACTGGGACTGCGTGTGGCATGGGCCGAGCGGCCCGGTACCATTCTGGGCCCAAGTTACCTTTCTTGAGCTTGCCATAAGGAGCACTTCTAGGGGCATGGCTTCCACTCGTGGCACCCGTGGGCCCACGCTTCGTACCTGCTGCCCCTGTACGGAGCCGTGGTGACCGCGAAAGCCCTCCGTGCTGGGGGCACGCAGGGCGTCGTGAGGAGCTGGTGCCGCGCAGGGGGCCGCAGGGTGGCCCTTGCTGCGCTCTTTGGGCAGCGGGGGGCCCCGTTCAGCAGCGTGGTGCTCAGTAGCTGAGTGTGGGTTGAACGGGCGGCTGAGTTCCAGGGCTGTTCGCTTCTGTCCTGGGCTGTCACAGACATGGCATCCGTCACGGGAGCGCGTGAGCCTGGGGGTCGTTGGAACCAGCCAGGCTGTTTGTTTTGGTTGGCTGGCACGTGGCCGTCACTAATCTAAGCCGCTTTTTCCTTTTAAGGGAAAGGCAAATGGGTGTTCTGTAGCTTCTGTGAGACGCTGCTACTCTGTGACCTACAGTCTTGTCCCCTGCACAGTATCGGCTAGATAACCAGATGTCTGCCATCTCATAGCGCTGTGTTCCCGCTTGATATTGCTGATCGATGGCAATTGATTTGCCTCCTGTGTAACCCTGAAGCGGTCAGGACGGCTGAGGGCTTTTTCCGGGCACCGAGAGAGCTTGAGCTCTTCTCTCCTTTCGTTTTTCTTCTGAGGCCTGGTTTCTAGGTCCTCAGGCCCCTGTGCTTCTGCCTCTGCTTAGACTCTGTCCCCAAATGCAGGCTTCACGCGCAACATTTGGGACTGTCCTAAAAACTGGGGCTTTCACAGGTTACCCACAATACAAACTGCCTAGTAAAACCTCGGTGCTGAAAGCTTGGGTTTGAGGTAATTCAGCTGTGCTTTTAATAACTGACACCAATCCACCGGCTCGTGATGGGACACTAGATAGTCACGGCTCCGAGTTACTCCAGAGAATTCTTGCTCAGATGGCTGGCTGGTGGGCCTTGCCCACAGGCGCAGGGTCTAACTGATGGCCACATTTGGGTCTGGAAGGAATTTTCCCCCATGTCAGATTGGCAGAGAGTTCGCCTTCCTCTGCAGCATAGGGCACGGGTCGCTGGCAGGTTTGAACTAGTACAAATGGTGGATTCTCTGTAACTTGAAGTCTTTAAACCATGATTTGAGGATGTCAGTAGCTCAGCCAGAGGTCCGGGGTCTGTTACAGGAGTGGATGGGTGGGGTTCAGCGCGCTGCGATGTGCCGGAGCTCAGACCAGATGATCGCGATGGTCCCTTCTGGCCTTGCAGTCTGAGTCTGTGTTCGTGTGGGGTATTTTCTTGTTGCTTTTCACTCCTCTTGCTTAACAAAATCGGAGGGGCTCGTCTGGGCGTCTCCCCACAGTGTGCCAGCAGGGAGTTGTATGCGTTTCCAGTTCAGCGCAGCGGGAGGGCTGAATCCACGCAGGCCCTGCTCCCCTTGAAATCCAGAGTGGCCCGTTTCTATTCCTGTCAGGCCTGGTCCAGTTTGGGGCCAGTGTTGTGCTGCTGGGGCTCTTGAAAGGAACTCCGAAATGCAGCTCCTTGGGCGTGACCAGGAATGGGCTGGGCTGGGGTAGAGGCGTTGAGCCTGAAGCTGGTGTTAGCTCGGAGAAGCGAAGGGGGGCTGATCCCTTGGAATGTTCCTGCTCGTCCGTTGCAGAAGAAACGAGCTGCTCACCCCCTAGCCCCGGACAACTGGCACTAATTGTCGCCCTGTGGGCAGAGGAGGCACTGAGTGACTGAGCCATGGGGGCCGTTCCCTGCACCCCCAAGGCTGAGCGTGTTGGCAGGGCTGCTGCTGCCAGTGAGGAATGGGGGATGGTGGAGGCCAGCGTAGTCGGTTCCCCTCAGCCGGGGCAGCGTGGCTCCCTTCGCTGCGTTCTTCACCCGTCGCCCTTGCGCTCGGGGGAGAAGGAAGCTGCTGAGTCGACGGCCGGCCGTGTCCTTCTGTGCCTGCAATGACCGTAGCTGTGCGAGCTGCGGGTACCCGAACGCGGCACCCCTCCTGCACGCCTCGCGGGCAGCGCTGCCCCGGCAAGCACAATCCCCTGCTGCTAGCCATCGCTCTAAACCCGCCCGAGCGGAGTTCAGTTGTTCGTTGGGGTCTGTAGCTTGGGCGGGGGGTAGCCATCTGTGGGAATGGGAACGATCGCTCCCTTGTCTGTCCCGTCCAGTGGGATCCGGTCAGGGCACGCCGTCCTAGAGCAGCACTCCCAAGGATTGGGGGGCCACCCAGCGCCTGGCCCGGAGAGCTCTAGGAGGGCTCCCGAGCACACGGCGTGGGATGCTGCTGATCTGTTGTACAGAGGAGCATGTGTGTCGGGGTGTTCTGAACTATGGGCTCTTGGCAAAGAGCTTCCACAGATGTCACTACCCGGTGGGGGCGCTAGCGTAGATCAGTGGCCGTCATGCCAGTCATGGCGCCCAGAGCACGGTGATGCGGTGGCTGGAATACCAGCGCCGGTCTCCACGTAGCGCTCCGGCTGGAGCTGCCAGCAGCGGGTAACCCTGCGGCAGGAAAACACCATCAGAGGACGAGGACCAGACCGCTGAGCGGCATTGCCTCGCTCCCTGCCCTCCCTGTCTAGGCCTTGTGCTGCGCCCATCTCCATGGTGTCTGGGCTGACGTTAAGCTCGCTTGTCTGCTCGTGCAGAGTCCGCCAGGGAAGGCCCTCAAGCTCGCTTCCTGCCTGTCCTGAGCGTGGTGGCTGAGGCATTCGGGATGGAATATGCACCCGCAGCTGCAGGTCTCGTGCGGCCAAGGGCTCCAGTCACAAAGGGGCGGGGGGTGGGGGAGAACACCTGTTCCTGAACCCAGAGGTGCTGGCCTGAATCGACACCCACACCTTCTTCCCTTCTCTGCACCTCCATCTTTGCAGGAAACAAAAATCCCGTGTTCCTCTCCCAGCCACAAGTGGGGGGACCCTGCTGTGTCTCCATCCTTGGAGCTCTGCCTGCTGGGTCACAAGGGGCTGCTCCGCCGGAAAGGAGACCGGTGGGTGGGGCTGTGGGTTAGTGGAGCTGACTCCCCAGCGAAGGAAAACGGCAGCACAGCCGTGCTATTAACGCACCACAATGATCATCAGCTCGCATTGTAATCATTAAGACTATTAGAAGGAAATGTTCGCTTGAAGCTAATGTCAGACTTTGTGTTCTGCTTTGCAAACGCTCACAATTAATGCCAATCAGATTCAGGAATAAGCCAACTTGAAATCATGTCTGTTTCATCTCATTTGTCAGCTGTTGCCATTCTGTGTTGTACATTTTCATACAATTGCTATAAACATAAAAGGGAAACTCCACATTCTTCAGAGGGCTCTTGTATTGTTCTGTGTTCGTTTTAATTACTTTGCATTCAGAGGCTCATCTGGCCTCGCCAAATAGCAAGAGAAAGTAGGTCTTTGTAAAACAAATATATAAATCTTGATAGATACCTTATTTTCACATTCAGCAGTTATGTTGGATTATCTACAGCTAAATAAGAAAAGCCTGTTAATTTTCCTTTTGCAGGGAGCTTTTTGTCTCTCTGCTCAGAACTTGTGCTGTTTTCTGCGTGTGTGTTTCCTCTCGAAGGAAATCTCAAAGGGGAGAGAGCGCAGGGTGGGGAAAGCTGGAATTTGACCGGATGGTGGTATAATCCCCGGTACAAAAGTACACATCAATTATAAGAATTCCTACTGTAATCTTAAAAATCTATCTTTTCTGCTGAACCAGCTCATTAAAGAATACCATTCATTTCCATCTCCCTGGGTGAGAAGGGTTTAAATCTCCTGAGCTTTGTGCTACAAAATAGACTTAGGGTGATGGACTCTTTTTAAATATTAAAAGAGAGAGTTTATTTTTTTTATTTTTTTTGCAGACTTGCAGCACAGACGAAGCATAACCTAATTAGGCGAGGATGGTGGGGACGGGAGCCGCTGCAGCTTTAGGAGATCACCGCCTTGAATAGCTTCCCCATCTGTCGACTGGTAAATGTATCGCTTTCCTCAATGCACGTCTTTGATTACATACCGGGGCCCTGTCACCTCCCCTCGTGCTGTGAAAAGAGCCATCTCCCAGAGAGAATGAGGTTTCCTCGGGCCATCCTGGCAAGCCCAAGAGGAGTGAGCCGATGTGAGATAGGCCTTTTGTGTTTGTTCATTGGTCCCAGGGCAAAGGGGAAGGGGGTGGGCGGGAAGAGGGACATGGGGGAGTCGTGCTGCCCGTAAACTTACAGAGCGGGGTGAAAAATGGGCTTTCCGTTCGCCGAGAGCTCTATTGTATCCAGCAGCGTGGTAAGAAGAGGGCAAAGGGTGGGCGCCGACCTAGGGCTGTGGCGAACTCTCCTGTGGAACCGAAAAGACTAGAGAGTTTAGAGCAAAGAGGTGACGTGGAGGCAAGGGTCTGATGTCAGCCGCAGGCTCTGTGTAGGCTGGAGGAGGGTGCTCCCCAGCACAGGCTAGTTCTGATGAAGACGGTGCCAGCCGCTTACAGACGGAAGCGTGTAGGGCAAGGCAAGAGCAGTGAGTGCTCTGCCCGGAACGAGTAACCTAAGCGTGCTGTCTGCGTTGCTACCGCGGTGTCGTGGTTCTGTGCAGGTGTGCGGGCCGGCTGGGGCACTTGCCAGGCTGGAGCGCGGGGGTGAATTTGTGGTCTGCTTTAACAAGGTCGGACGTGTGTAGGTTGTGCTGTGTGTGTGTGTGGCCCGCAAAGGCTCTATGCAAACATGTTAATTTGTTTTCTTTCTTCCCTTGCCTTTCAGGATAATTGGTTGCATTTGAAGTCTTTGTGAAAGCCTTTGATTATAGTAATTTCAGCAGTGTGATCTACCCTGGATTCCTTCCTTAGATTCTTTCACCGTTCAAGCCCTTGGGCCTGTAATTACATGAGCCAGTGCAGCTCTGCCTTGGTTTGCAGCGTAGCTGGGAAAGAGCTGGGCTAGTTGCCCTCTGGCTGCTGCCGCCCTGGGTCTGCGCAGGTGAGCGGCGTGTTCCTGGTGTGACGCTTCAGGAGCTCGTGAGATGTGTGGCGTGAGCAGCTCTTGGGCCAAATGCAGGGAGTGTAGATGTAGCAAAGCCAGTCCCGTCTAGGCCTCCCTGTAGAGACCCAGTGGATTAGCAGAGCAGCAGTTTGGCTGCCCTGCTCAAACGGCAGTCCGTGCCACCTCTGCGTTCCAGGAGCTTGTCTGAGCTCTGCCGAGCCCCCCTCACTCTTGGAGCCACCTTTGATGGTGGGAGCAGAGGGGCTAAGGGTATTCGTGCTACTGAAATGAAACTCAGCACGAAGTCCTGTGCAGAAGAGCCATGTAGGCTGAAATGCATGCAGGACAGCTGGGAATGGGGATTACTGCACACACCGTGGAAAGGGAGGTAGTGTGCTCTGTGTGTGTGTGTTTGTGTAACTGGGTTAGCGTCTCGCTCAGGGTGGGGGCATTCAGGACTGGAAGCCTGGCTGGAGCAGTTAGCATTTCCTATGGCTGTCTGAACAGCCGGGTTTTGTGTCTCCTGATGGCTGTGGCCTGAACCTGAGCGGCCAGTGCAGGCTGGCACTTGGAATCCCCAGTGCTGTGACCCTTCCCTGCTGCTTGGCAAAATGCCTCTGTGTTTGCCGGCTCCCCGCCCTGAGCCTTCGTCCCAGTGTGGCCGTGTCAGGGTCCCAGTGCAGCGGGGAAAACCCACCTCCCCAGGGGAGAGCAGGAGCAGCAGCAGTGCAGGGGCAGGCAGGTCCTTGGGGAAGCGGTTGAGATTTCAGGCTGCCTGGCTGGTCCTCGAGAAGCGAAGCCCCCAGGGGCACGGTGCCACCTTGAAAACTCTTCCCCTTGATCTCCTATGAACGTGCGGCAGCCAGAGCCGCGCGCGGGATTGAAGCACAGCGTAATTGTGTCCGACAAGCGTGATTTCTTTTCAAAGTGATGGCGGTGCAGCTCTTTGAAAGGCGGCATTCCTCCCGCGCGCCCTGATCCTACGCAACTTAGCGAGTGTAAAAGCGAGGGGAAATCTGTCGATTTTAAACACTGCCCGCCCTGCATGGTCGGAGCCTGCGCCGTCAGGAGCCTCTGTTGCCGACGCGCGCTGGCCCTGTGCGTCCGTTGGCTCCTTCCTGTTCCTGCCCCAAAATGAAACCACCCAAGTCGGCGCTTGACCTTTTGCTAGCGTGTCTGCTGCCTTGGCTGGGGTCTGACATTTTGTTTCTGGTCCCACCTAATGACCTTCTGCTCGGAGATGTGTACGCATGCTCCACTTCCAATTACAGACACCCCAGTCAGCTTCTTTCAGCTGCTTTTCACCTAGCTCCGTCTCGCGGCGAGCTGCACCCTCCTCCTCCTCCCTCGAGGATGACTTTGTAAATCGAAGCAGACAGCATCCAGGCAGTGTTTGTGTCTCTTTATGAGCTGGCAAGAGATAAGCCCTCCTAATCTAGCCCCCGGCAGCACGTGGCTGCTCTCGGTGTCACCTTGGGCCTCACGTTAATTTTAAGTGGAGAGCCACTAACGAACTGCCCCCAGACCTGTCCACGCCAGGCAGCCGCTTCCGAATCGGGCACTGAAGAGGCAGCTAGGCTGGCCAGGAGTTGGTGCTGCAATGACTCGTCCTGCCGGGGGAGGGTTACATGGCAGCTCTGCTGCATGTTAGCTCTTCCCTCCTGGTGATCACTGGGCAAGGAGAGCCGCATCTGGGGGCTGTGGTGCCAGGAGCTGGATTGAAGCAGGCACCCAACTCCTGAGGCCTCCTGCTCACGTTGGGAATGGAAATCACACAATCCTTGGATTTATGTCAAGATCGGTTGGGGGTAAGGGGAAGCAAACCCATGAAGTGTAGGGGCCTGCATGAAATGGTTTGCTCAGGGTTTTATGCTGTGCCCATCCCCGTATCTGAGCCCTGATAGCTATTCTAAGGTAGGCATGGCTGTACTGGATCAGACCAGGGCCCACCTACTCCAGTATCTGGTCTCTGACAGTGGCCAGTGCAGGCTGATGGCGTCATGGGCTCAGCTCCCCCATTTAAAATGTCAAGATTCTCTGGAGCCACCAGTTCCAATCAAGGCAGGTGTGACATGTTCCTTCCTGCTTCCAACCACTCTGTCATGCCGCTCTGCCTTTGGGCTCAGACCTTCTCACATTAAACACAATTCGCCCACTCTGCTTTACTCCAGCTCCACCCCAACAATGGCAGAAAGTCCCATCTACACCGCATGCCCTTTAAAGAGCCCTTATCCCTGTTTGGTGAGTGAATGTTGGCCCCAGCGTCCTTTCTCCTCTGTCTCCTGTGTGCTGATTGGCTGTTGCTTTTCTCCCCAGAGGTGGCTGCATTTCACTGGTGCTGTTTGTGATGCACTTTGTGGATCCTTCAGCCTGGGTTGTCCTATATAAATGCAAGATGGTGATTGTTAGATACATTTAGCTTGTGTTAAACAAGACGCCTCTCTCAACAAATGTTTCCCTGATCAATAGGCTGCGGAGGGGCTTAATTTATAATTCCACTTGTAATTTTTCCTTCAGATGTTTGTCTCTCTCTTGTGAGAAGTCAGCGTGTCATTGCACAGTTATACCAATGGGCTCTATTCCATCAGAATGGCAGCACGTTTCCCTCTGCTAGGTATTTATAGAGGGTCATTCAACAGAGCGTCTAGGGTGTGTGCCCCATACCCAGTTGCTAATTCGGGTCTGTGAATCTGCCTTGATTGTTTTCCTGGTGATCTTGCTTTATATCAGTTTGGGTGTTTGAGGCTGGGGGATGGGAGTGACATTCCAGGAATCTGAGGTTACTGTAGGAGCAAAAATCTTCTACCTGCCTACCTGAAATCAACGTCTCATGTTCAGAATATCTCCTCTTGTAATTTCCAGGCTGGGGGGGAGGGGCTGCCAAGGGGAGTAGAGCTGTGCCCTTCCTCTATGAGTGACGTGGGACTAAAGAAATATGGGCATGCTATTTCCTGCCCATTCTACTGGACATCGGTGGTGCATTTTTGCCTGTAATGAAGTAGTAATTGTAGCTCATCAGTACAGCGAGGCCTGGAGGCATTGTTATTGGATTCAGTGCAGTGCGCTGATTTCTCAAGTCTCAGAAGTAATGTTACCTCTATTTTTCATGTTGCACTTTTCTCTGATAAATGCCTGGCCATTCCACCTGGGGGTTGCATCTGCATACCCTGCTCTGGCTGCCAAAGTGAAGGCGGTGACCCCGTTCCATGAGCTTACAGCAAATCCGCCAAAGCAATGGAAATGGCCCTGTAAAATGGCTCTGAAGTAAAGGACGACGTGTAGTCACTTTTAAAAAGGGGTTTTACCAACTCCAGGAATTGCTAGATCTGTGTTCTTGCAGTGGCTTTAAAACAAAAAAGTATCTTCCTTGAGCATTTTGCAATAAAAAGAAACCAAAATGTGGCTCTTGGATTTAAAGATTCCACTAGTGTTGTAAACGCACCGTACATGAGTGCGTGGCTTTTTTGTTTAGCTAATACCCCTTTCCAAAGCAACATAAATTAAACCCGAAAGCCACTCTTATTCCAGGAGAAAAGTCAACCTAGGGAGTTATATACCAGTCTAACTATAGCGATAGGATTCACACTTCCGCTTACACCAATATAACTTGCCGGTGTGACAAGCCCTCAGGGAAGTACAAAAATCCAGGTTTTTCAGTGATGAAAAGTTTGGCTCCAAACCCCAGTGCCCAGCGTGGGCCTGCGGTGACTCAAATCGGACTCAACAGCCGGTTTTCTGTGGAGCCCTGAGAGCGCTACGCTCCTGTGCCTCATCGTACATTGCAGAACTGGGGTCTTCGATGGACAAGATCCTCCTCCTAGTCAAAGGTGTCGCTAGTAACCGAGCTAAGGAATTTTCTTCCAGATTTTCTTTTAGTCTCTCTCTCGACCTGGTTATTCAGCTCTGGTTCTTTTGCCGTCCAAGTCGGCAGCCATTACAAAGGCATCCAAGGCATGTTGGTTTCGAGGATCATTATTAACCTGTTAGAGCGCTCTTCTTGCTCACAGCTAAAATAGATCTTTAATCTCTGTCCAAAATAGCTCATTTGATGGGAGGCCTCCTTAAAGCTGACACACAAATTTCACCAGGCTGCCCCAGCCCCCACCTCGGTGCCTGCAAACGCTCAGTAGCACTTGGGTTGTTTTTTTTAATTCTGTTATGTACACATCAGATACCTTATTTCTTCCATCAGATCATTTGTAACAGTCACTAGGCAATTTACTCCCATTCTCTGATTCAATTTACTCTTTGTGCTGTCACAGCCATTTTTCTATGCAGGGCGAATTTTTAAAGTCCTCGTCCCTTCTTTTGTGGCCTCATTGAGAAGCAAAAGAGTTTGGGTTTGTTTTTAAAACAGGCACTTTTCGAAGCAGAGTTGGAAGGGAAAACATTTGGTCGGAAGCCGAGGATCAGGACAGAATCAGTGGTGTGGTGATTGCTGAGCAGTGCCTTAAAGGGATGCTCTTGGGAGATTTAAAAAAGAAATGGCTCAAATCCTGGAAGATTTTCTGTAGAAATTCCCACGGGTGTCAGTTTGTTTTAGCAAAGCCCTTATCGTTTGTGGGTGAGTGGGAAACCCGAGCCTGGTACTAACAGCCCTGCAGCTTTCTTGGAATTGAAAGAATATCTAACGTTGACTCCATCCCTTTTATTGCTGATGCTGCTTGTTTTACTTCCTTTGTCCCCCTCAGGTTGGACTGCGAAATTAGACTGGTGAGTTTCACTTCCTAGACTTCACTCCCCCTCTTGATCCTCTTGCCTTTATTTGTAGCTGATGAGTGGGGAATGGTGAAGAAATAGCAAACCTGGGCTTTGATGGCTTCCCTGCCAGGTGGTTTGGTTCTGATGGGGATGTGCAAAGTTCAGCAGCCTCTTTAACTATCTGCTGACAGTTGTTAGAAGAACTTCAAAACCTGGCCCCCAAACGAGGCGAGTAGGGTCTGTGCAGCCAGCACGACTAGGCACTGGCTCAGCACTTCAGCTTTTGCTGTAAACTGTGGCTTGTTTGTGTCTGGTATTGGCCCAAGCCAGGGGGTGCCATATGGCAGGCTGCGTTTCAGAACAAGGTTGTTAAATGGCGTTTGAGTGTAAGACCCCCCGAGGCAGGAAATAGGTAATAACCAGGCTTTGAAGATCACAGGGGCTGAAGCTGTTGCATTGGCCTTTTCAGCCGGTGTATTGTGGTGCTAAAGCTAGTCTGGCTTTTCTCTCGCGGGGCTGTCCGGGAGGCGGCTGTTCTTAGGTGGGGAGTGCTGGTGAGAGCTAACAAGCTGATACGGCGCATGTATTCCCACCACTCCTCTCCCCAGCTGCCAAGCTCCATGCACTGCAGGTTGCCAAAGGCCTTTCTGTGGGCTGAGTACAGGCAACAGGCATTCCTGGGGCTAGGCCCTTTGGGGTCTTGTTCTGGGAATCCCAGTCGGACTTGCGGTATCCTCCACATTCTGGGGCGCAGGCTCTGGCGCCGACACTGAGCCCTTGCAGCTCCGACACCACCCGACTTGGCACGATGCAGCGTAGCGGGCTCTCTTCTGGAACAGGCCTGGGCCAAAATAGCAGTTTGGGCTTGAGGTGCTTTGAGAGGGGCATGGGGAGCTCGCTGGGTGCGACAGGCCCGGGTCGGGGTCCATTGGCAGAAGCACGGGCCAAGCCTGAGGTGCCACGACAGGTGTGTGGGGAGCCAAGGTCAGGACAACTGGCCCAGGGTCGGGGGAAAGTGGGGGGCGTGAGCGCCCACCCTGGTCACTAGCGATTCTCTTTGTGCCCCTATCTGTGAGCTGTTCTCCTAATCTGTCGTTCTTCAAGGGCCCATGCTCCTGGAAGGCTGAACGCATGTGATACGGCTGCATCATCCTGGGCGAGGTACCAGCCCAGGGTGACATCTCCTTGGGTTCTGCTCCTCCTCTTCCACGCACGGGGCAGACGACCTGCAGGTGCTGGCATCCTGGGTGGTATCTCGTTTGCCTGGGCATGGGTCTGGGGAATGAGGCTGCGCTGAGAAACCTGCAAGGCCCAGCACTGGGGGAGGCGGGCAGGAGAGTGTAGCTTTTGCAATTACCCTGGACTCTTCTGCCTTTTAAGTTGAGTTGACTTATGAATAGTTTCAAAGTCAGCCCAAGGCCGTGTTAAGGAGGTCATGGCGGAGCCGAACTTCCACTTTATTGCTATCTTAATTAAAAGAACCATTCCAGAAGGACAAAGGATAAGCCACCAAGCTGTGCTCATTGCTTTGCTGCTCTTTTAATTGAAGAATCGGTCCAGCAGGGACCTGCTTTGGGATTTTGTCAGGTTTTTTTTAGACGGGTGTTTTGCATAAAATAACATCCCCCAGCTCCCTGGGTTTTAGAGCTGTGAAACTCCTGGCTTGTGTGGCAAACTTGGGCAGTTTGTCTTATTGCCATGGTGTTAAAAGGCAATGGAAAGAGGAGTGGGGAGATGGCAGCCAAATGTTACCTCGCTATATAAAGGCCCGCTGGGAACGCCATAAGAGGGAGTGGGTTTGATGCCCACTGGGGGCCTGCCTTGCAGGAGGTGACGTTCCCCCTGCGAGAGGGAGAAGGACCCAGCGCTTATAGCACGCCCATACGTACACTTCTTCCTGAGCACCAAGGCAGAGCTTGGTGACCACCGGTTCCTTCTACTGCAGCCAAACCTCAGCCAGCTGGGTGAATGAACACAGTGTTAGCTCCCTGTCCCCACCTGCAGCAGGGAGGAGGGAAGAGCCCCAGGCTGGCTGTCCCCGGAGATGACGTGAGTGCTGACCCATGGGAGAACTAGTGATGGAAGTATCAGGCTTCCATGCCAAGCATTGCTTTGCATTCGGTCTCTGCTAGGAAACGGGCCCGTCGCCCTGCACCGTGGTAGCAGTAGAGACTAGTGCAGATGGGCCCTTGCGTCTTGCTGTCTGTACTGCGGCTCCCCACGCTGCTCTCACTGGCTTCTCCGTTCCTGGGGTTGCCTCGCCAAGGCCCCCCAGCCGGAGTGGGGACTGCCGGCACGCTGGCCACAGGGACCGCTCCCCGCAGAACAGATGTGCCATTGCGGCCCGGGCGGGGCGTGGGGTTAGGCAGCACCATCTTGGTGCAGTGGTTGCACCCTGCTGGCATTGCCTTGAGCTGTCGAGATTGTGGGACCAGGGCCTTAGGTACGAACAGGTGTGCATTAAAGGGCTGTCCTGTGTTCGCCTCTCCCCCCAGGAGTCACCGGTGTCTCTTCATAGACTAGTTTCCGGTTGGCTGGGGGCAGGGCTGTTTGCTCCCCCGTCTTTCCCGGGGTATTTGGTATTGAACACTGTCTGCCCGCTGAGCAATTCCCTGGCAGTATGCGGGGCAGGTCAGTCACCTGCTCTATGGGGCGGATGTTTTTTTCCTCTGGCCAGTGGGTCTGCAGTGGTGGTGGGTGGGGCAGTGGGGAGGATCAGCTGGTTCCCTTGTAAGGAACAACGCTTTGGTTTCCATCCAAACCTACCCAGCTGTAATAAAAGGAGGAGCAGTACGGGCCAGGGATTGAGCTGGGGTCCTTCAGGAGAGGCAGCCCAAGCTGGTCTTATTTTTAGCTGGCATGAACCTGGGAAAATGACTGTCCTTGCAATGCACTTGCTGCCTTTTCCTGGGGACCTTTAACCAGGTTATCCGGGCCGCTGGGCCTCCAGTTGACTAGTTGAGCCTGCTTCTGTTATGCAAATCGTCCTTTAAAGACCAAGCAAGAGAGGAGCTGGGGCAGAATCTGGCAGTATGCAAATCCATCTAGCCATTACCAGGCGCTTTCATTTCTTATTCCTGTCTCTGTCATGGTGCGGGGGACGGGGTGGGGGGGCTGGGGGGCTGGGAGCTGGGTGAAGGGCAGGAGAACTCCTCACCAGCTGGCCCAAAAATGTAAAGAAACCAGCTAAATAATAAGCAGGAAAATAATCACTTTTAGCATCATTCTCCATTACAACCTCCAGTTTTAATCAGAGGCGTCTGTGTTGCTTTAAGAGCTATGGGTTTTAAAGATCACAAGAGGGGTTAGAGAAAATTACCCTTGACTCTTACATGCTAATGTAATCTCTAACCAGATCTTCAGTACTGCAGCTAAAATTGCTTTTTAGATTAACATTTAATTATTAACAGGGCTCTCTGGAAGGCCTGGGGCTTGTGTGTGCGAGAGGGGGGAGAGCAGGGAGCTGGCGGCTCTGAATGTATTAGACAGGCCTGATGGAGACATTTGCAAGCCGAGAGGGGAAGGTCGCCGCATGGCCGATGGTAACGCGCCGTGCTTTATTGCAGCCCTCGGCAAGGTGTCGTCAAACTTTCTTTTTGATTTTATCTTATATTTCCCATAATTTACCGAGGGGTGACCTTTCCCATGTTAACTCGTTCCGGGACCAAACTGTCAGCTTTGCTAATTGACTAGCCTGCCCTTCTTTCGCTCCCCTCCCTCCCCTTCCCTGCCGAGGTTGAGCATAAATTACCTGGTAACTTCCAGCGCAGAATATTTCTGAGAGAGGCTGCTCGGGAAGCCAGGCTTTCTCCACCGCCATTCCCAGCACTGCCAGCGTGTCTGTTCGTAGAGCGGGGCTCCTCTGAGTTAGAGACAAGAGAGGGGTCTGCGTGCAGGCCTGGGAGCCGGGACACGCAGTGACTCTTGAAGAGGGCTTTCAGTCACTCGCTCAACCGCTCTGTGACTCGGTTTTCCCTTCTGTAGAATGGCGATGATGCGTTACTTTGTATCGCAGTAAAGCCCAGAGACCCCATTGTGCGAGGTGCAGCACAAAAGCAATTTGCCCGTGCCGCCTAGGGAGGGGATTTGGAGGCGGTTAGAAGGAGCTCTGTTCCGACGTGGTGTATCTGGGGAATGCCACCTTTCAGTTCCTCTCAAAGCGGTTCTTCTACCTGATAGAACTGAGCTCTCTGGGCCCAAACCCCTGGCGTCCCCTCTCTGATCCGTTGTCTGGAGCATGGCTACCTCCGTAATATCCTTGCCTTTCAGCAGTGCCTTTCATTGCCCCAGGGCTGCTTGGGGCAAGGTGGAGCGTTGCTCTGGAGCCTGCCGTCCCCGGCTGTAGGCCGCCCTGTGTGCGCACAGAGAGGGTGCAGACTGCAGGGTCTGGGCTCAGATGTCGTGCCCCAGGGTCCCCTGCTGGCTTCTGGGCCACCGGGATGAGATCCGGCCACCGGACTCTGCCGCTGCTTTGGTACAGAGGCAGGCAGCGTAATGCCCGCGGGGCGCGCTCAGCTTGGGGAGCGGGTGGTGGGCAGGAAGCGCTGGTGTGGCGACGGAGGTGGCTGTACGCGCCAGAACGTTGGTTTTCCCCGCTGGGCTCGTTACGGGGACGACAAATGGAGTTTGGCCGGCTCCGCCTTCGCTAGGGGAGCGCAGCTCTGCCTGCCAGCCAGCCGCAATTGCTGCCCTGACGCTTGGCCGCAGGAGGAGCCTCTGCAAGCCAAAAGCGCGGCTCTGGCCTCCCCCGGCTGCCTTTCTCCTGCTGGGGACGCCCCATCCACCAGCTGGCAGAGTGGCCGGAGACCAGTTGTGGGTCTCTCCCACCTTCCCCCTTCTCGGATCATTGTAACAGTGCGGTAAGGGTCATGCTGGCCCCTCTCCGTGGGACTGGGCTAGGCGGCCGCCTCCCGCGAAGCACAGACGTGGCCTCCTGGAGCGTCTGAGCCTGCTGCTGGGAACGTGGCTCTTGGGGCCGAGCTTTGGAGCCAGGCAGGCTCTGCCCTGGCGTACAGCCAGCGGCTTGGCACTGAGATCCTGCCAGCGGGCAGGCTTCCTGCCTTCCATTGGGCAGGGGGGGGATGGCTGGGAGGAAGGCCAGGGCAAGCGACGGCTGGCTGGGTAGAACGTCCCCGCTCTCTGTGGCTGCAACCGCTGGTTTCTGCCACCGGGGCCACAGCTACCGGCCTGATTAAAGTGCTCGAAGATGTACATTAATTATGGAAAAGCAATTAGAGGAACGAACACGGCTTTGAGGAGGTGGCTTGGGCGTGGCACCTTTCCTGATGCTGGCCCACGTGTGAAGGGGGCGGCACCAAAAGGGCAAGCCATGAGGCAATGTCACTGCTGCTGGCCGCTTCAGCGCCATCGCCACGGTGGGGTAAGCTGGACCGTCCCCAGGCTGCCGTGGGCACTGCCCACTGGAGCTCGAGTGGCCGCTGGGACTGGCAAACTGACTGCACATTTCCCTCCCCTGTTCGAAACCCAGACCTTGGAACTCTGGTTATTCTCCGTATTGCCCTCGCCCCGAAAGGTCTCCGTTGAGAGCCAGGCCCCACTGTGCCAGGCACTGCACCCGGAAGAGCCCACAGTCTAACGGCCCTGGCGGAGGTTGGCAAGGGAAACCGAGCCCCAGAGAGTGCTGCCCCGAGCCACCCATCGGGTGTACAGGTGAACCGGACGGTAAGTAGCAGTGAATCGGAGGGCTCGGATTTCGTTATCCAAGCTGGGACCAACGCAGGAAAGAAACCACTAAAACTCCCCCCCGTGGCGAAAAGTGACCTGAGGTACGGCCGTTCTTGCCGCTCTGCCAACCTAGGGAAGGAGTCACGCTTGCGTAAAACACAGTCTCTGAACTGACCGTGTCTCTTGAACGTTCTGGGCCTGGCTTGAATCAGCCAGAGCCGGCTGGTCGATGGGGGAGGCTTTGGTGCAGCGCCTCGCTGTTGGCATAGTCTAGGCCTGTCTGTATCTTTACGAGCACCCTCCTGCGGTTTCACAGGTTGCTGCCAAGAGCTCTCGGGTTTCATTTCCTCACCTTGCTAGGACTTGGTTTCACTTTCGCATTCTTGCAGGTGAGCCCGATACTGTTGTGCTTACGGGTTCGTAATAATGCAGGGCCAAGCTTGGGAGTTATTTAAAACAGATATTTTTCCATCCATTCCTGGAAATATTTCCTTTCCTCTCGGTTTTGTAACCGCTCCTTTGGTCTCTCCCAGTTCCAAGAATTCCCTTCTTTTCTGGTTCTTATCCCACCCCATCCCAGTGTTACTGGAACCCCTTCGCTGATCTCGGCCACAATGCCTTCCACTCACCAACACTGTACTAGACCCCTGCCAGCCCCACGCCCCCGTTAGACACCGGTGGTCTGGATGGCGTGCCAGGCGAACTCCAGCTGGGGCTGCCCCAGGGGTGAGGCTGCTCATGTGGCAGGAGGGGACAGTGCCATTGGTAGGTCCTTTCTGTACTGCAAAGCCGAGTCAGCCGAGTGCTGTTCCACGCCCGTCACTGTGCTGGGCAGCAGCTGGAGCGTTCGCTGAAATCGGGGAGGGGGGCGAGGTTGGGGGCACATGCTTGTTCTCACCTGTAGCCTCCTCCAGAATGGGCCACCTTGGAACGATCCATGCTTCCCTCCCCTCCCCCCCAGCTTTATTAGCGTCTCAGCACGGATGGCACAAATGACAAATGGGAGCCGGCCTTGCTGCAAAGATCCCCCATTCTCTGTGGAACAAGAGGCCTGCTTCTAAAATCCCGTTTAGTCATTGTGCTCCGAGGCGAGCGGCACAAACTCAATTCAGCCTTAGACTTTGAAAGTTCCTATTTTCTCCCCCTTGTCACATTTTCTTTTATCTAAATCCTTGCCTATGAAAGCCTCTATCGACAGCTGCGCTGGCCTTATCTCGCAGAAGGGACCTTCGCTGAGGCTCTTGGAGGAGATAAGAAGGTCTTATCAGCCTCTGATGTCAGAGAAGGTGCCAAAGCGTTCTGTCATTGGAGCTTTAGACATAGGGTATTTTTTTATTAAAGTCACAAAGACCTTGGGCTTATAAATAGTCTGATTTAGAGATAGGGCTTCAAAATTAGCAGGCCCTGGAAAAAGTCTGTGGAATGGAGTTAATAAAGGAGGGGAGTGCCCCAGCCAAACATCCAGGGCAGCTTTCCAGAGCAGTCAATATAGAACAGAGACCCTGCTTTTAGCTGAGGATGCTGTGTTTGCCTCTGGCAGCCTGGGCTCAGGAGGAAGATCCATTCTCTCCTGGGTTCGGGAGGAGGACGTTAAAGACCCAGCTTGCCATTTGCTTTCTGCTGCACCCGTCCTGAACGGAATCCGCCGGCAGCTCAGATCCACTCTCGCCGTTTCTTCCTGGTGCGACTCCTGGAGAGTGATGTGGAGAGAAACGTGAATTGTCTCGATTCCTTGGCCAGTTCTGGCGCTGGAGCAGCCTTGCTGCATCGCGGAGATACACTGTGAAATGCCCAGGTCAGGAGGGCGCTGTTGCCTGCTGCCTAGCCAGGAGGGGCCCTTTAGGAGCTCCTCGGTCACAAGATGTGTTACAGCTGGGAAGAGCCAGGCTACTGTTAGGGGAATCCAGACTGAGCTGTGCCGTGCTTTCGTCCCCACCCTCATCTCATCAGTCTCTTCTTCCTTCCTTCTTTCCTCACATGTTCTCCCTCATTTACTCCAAAGCAGGCTGGTCCTGGGTGGGAAGTGATCAAACCTCATGCTCCAGGGTTTTGGCTAATTGCTGCAGGGGTCAGGAAGGGACACGTGCACACAGGTAGCCAGGCGGAGGGCCTCTGCTTTCTGCTGAAGTGTTGGGTATTGTCCTCCATCAGAGGCAGGATAGCAGTAGCGATTGATCCCTGTTCCCAAGGGGAATGGCTGTGCCTGTGCTCTTTAAGCTTTATCCGTGATGGGCAAGGATCATTCAAGGCCCTGGCCTAAATGAAGCCCAGCAGGAGTGGTTCGAGTCAAACGGGGGAAAGGGCCCACTTCTTTGGTTCTCCCAGAGCAGCCACCTGCAGTAGCAGGAAGCCAGACGGTCTCCAAGACAGCTTATCCCCCCAGAAACCCTGCAGCTCCCAACATCTGTGAGCCTGTGCTGAGTGCTGCATGCTGATTTTCCCCCCCCTCCTCCTCCCCGGTCATCCGCACGGGGCCCCTTAGGCCTTGTCTCTACAAGGGATTTGCCCCTGTTACCACCAGCTGCAGCTCCATCCATGCAAACCCCTCTTGTGCACAGGGCTCTTTGCACCTGCTTGCAAGCAGCCCCAGCGCAGATCCCAGCATGCGGGAGCCATGTTGGTGTGCACGAAGGGCTGAAAGCAGTAGTGTAGACCAGGCCTTTGTCTTGCATTGGTCCTTCCCCACCAGCCTGTCCCCTCCCCAGAACTAGGGGATGGTTGGGCTCCCAGTGCGGAGAGGGTTAAAATCTCCAGGTCCCCCGCCCCTGCCAGCCTCCCCCTGGGTAGGGATGGGGAAGGAGCCCTTTTGTCAGTAATGAAGAGTGACGTGACCTTTCCCAGTGCAACTTGTCAGAGTGATTCCCGGTACGGGGGCGGGGATCTGCACTGACAGCACCTGCTAATGCAGCCTGTGCTCTTCATGCTCTTCTTTGCCGGGGAAACCCCCTTCCTCCGGATGGGTGGGGCTTGTGACTCCAAACAGGATGAGAAGAGCAGCCTTGTGGGCCCTGCTGTGGGAAGGAGACGGTCTTCCCCCCCGGAGAGTGCAGTAGAGGAGAATGGCAGTCCCCTCCCAGGGAACGGTAGGGTGCCTCACTCAGCCCAGAGCGGGATGCTGCTCAGACGCTCCGTGGGCTTTCATTCCTGCCCTGCGGAACATCTAGGCAAGAGCAGACACCTGCTATCGGGAGGGCTATGCCTGCCTCTCCGGCTGTAAGGTTAATACAAAAGACCAGGGAAGGTCCCTCTGTGAGGTCTAGGAGCAGCTATGCGAGAACCTCCCTCCGCAGCTGCTCAGAGCTTTCTGAAGCGGCAGCAGGGTAATCCTGCCAGATTGCTCAGCTTTGAATACTGGGGTGGAGATGACCGGCGTCTGGCCAGTTTCACGCTGCTGCTGGCTAAACCTGTGAGTTCTGGAGCAGACCGTGTGCAGGCTAGGGGACCGGCACTGAAAGGAGTCCCACTGGAAAGTTGTCTTGGCAGTGGTAAGGACTAGATCATTTAGTGATAGCTTAAATGAAGGGGTTTGATCCCATCCCTCACCAGGGAAAGGTTCCCCTCTGTCAGTGGCCGGTAGCCAAGTGGCTGTTTCAAGCACTGAGAACACATTTCTGTGCATCCATGCCTCCCAGTTTGCAGCACGCACGAAACCCCTACCCATTGCGCAGGCTGTGGAAGGGGATCTAAACCTGCAGATCTCCCACTCACACCCCAGCTCCTCGGAGCGTGTTCAACAGAGGCCTTCCAAATTCGGGGCAGGTTAGCAAAAGTGCGGAGTGTCATCTTTCTTGTGGCGAAAGAGCCAGAACAGCTTGAACTAAATCGGATCCTGCTGACTGGAATTAGTTCAAATGCAGATGGAGCTAACTAAGCTAGTGGTAAGCATTGGAACAGCCCAGTGTCCAATTCCTGTCAGCTGATGCAAAGGCTTTTCTGAAAAGCATTAACGAAATGCCACCGAGTGGACAGATGCCTATTGTGCGGTGGGGCCATCTCCGCCCTCTCACATACAGGGTGCATTATCTGGGCCTGGCTCCCAGCACAATTATTATGCAGGGCTCTACAAATCTGCAGGATCCGTGTCCTGCCGGGTGAGGCCATGGCAGCCCTTTCAGCCCGCAGGGCACGAGCTGTGGGGGAAGGGAGAAGGTCCAGCCCTCCGACCTTGCTGCACGTTTGAACCAATGGCCAAGCGGTGCACGAGTCTCTATTACCCAGTATTGACGCCCGAGCCGCCAGCCCTCCGCTCCTCTGTGCCCAGGTCATGGCCAGGCCTTACCCCAGTGAGGGTTGCTCCGAGCATAGGTGCTGATTCTGGGTGCTCTACACCCACCGGAAGCTTCCCTCCCCAGCTCACCTCCACTCCTCCTCTGAGCGGGCCACGTCCCCACTTCTCCCACTAGCTCCCAGCGCTTGCTGCTGTGAAACAGCTGTTTTGTGGCGGCAAGCACTGGGAGGGAGTGGGGAGGAGGGCGACCACGGCACGCTCCGGGAAGAGGCAGGGATTTGGGGAAGGAGTCCAATGGGGCAGGAGGGGGCAGAGTTGGGGCGAGGACTTTGGAATGGGGGTGGGGTGAAGGCGTGGGCTGGCCGACACTTGCTAGTGCCCCCCGCCCCATCCTGGCGCAGCCCCGCTGCCTTCAGAGCCATTCTGCCGCATCCTCAGGCAGCTCGCCAGGGTGCAGAGCGCCCACGGTGACGGTGTCGTGTTTGGTCTCCATCCCAGCAGCCTCCCGGGGCCATGCTGCCCTGCTCCGCGGGCCCCGCGCTGGCTGACGCATTGCTGTGGTGATGGCCTTTACCTGGGCGGCGGCCCTGGGGCATGAGTTCTCGCGGGGCACTGCACTGATGCAGGTCTGGAGAGCAGCAGGGCCAGCTGGTTCCTGGTCGCTATAACCTGCTGCGGGGCTGAGTTCTCCCAGCCGACAGGCTGCATGGGAGAGGCCTGAGGCTGGGCTGAGGCCGGTGCTGTCTGGACCGTGTGTCCAGTCCTAATAAAGCCCAGGCTCTGCCCTAGGCCTGGGCTGAAACTGACCTTTGAAGTCACTGGAGTGCTTCGTTTCTTGAGCTTCCTGTAGGTCACCTGTTGCAATGCAGCCCCTGTCGCTGGTGTGACACATGGGGGTAGAGACACTGTTTTCCCTCTGTTAGACTCTGGGCTGGTGAGTAGAGGCGTGGGGTGATGAGGTCTCGTGTGTGCAGTAGCAGAGTTGTCCGGCCTCTGGACAGTTCTGTTCTTCTGGGCTCTAAGAACTGGCCCCTTCCATTCAGTGGGAATCCAGAGAAGCTGCCCGTGGCATAAAGCCCTCGAAACAGAGATTTAGGTGGGAGGAAACGGGAGGAGTTCAGCCCTCAGTGGAAAGGCTCAAATGCCAATCCTGGGATCAGACCTCTTGAGGGTTGAGTCCTGAGGTCTGTGTGCATTTGCTTGTCCACAGTGTGTGTCCAAGACCAAGAACTGCATGCTCAAGAAAGTGTCTGGGCCTCTGGCTTCACTTCCTGAAGAATCAGCAGCTTGGCCTCTAGATTTTAGTCCTGCTTCAGGATGCACTGCGAGGGGCGAGGTCCCCAGGGGGTGGGGGGAGGCGTCTCTCTCCTTGGTAAGCAAATCCCCTAGTCAAACACTGGGGCAACTTGGGGTTCCACGAAGTTCCAAATGTGCCGCTTATAGGGACGCGAAGGCGCCTGATCTCCGCTGCCAGAGTCTTCAGTCCTCCTCCAGCAGGTTCACCCCCCACTCCTGTGCTAGATACCCCAGGCCTGCTGTGAGCGGGGGGGAGGTGGCGGGGCTGGCTCCCCCAGCTGCGTTAGTATGCGCAGGGAACTGTAGCAGAAAATCTAATTTGATAATTAGCGTAGCTGCCGGGACTGCTTTATGTCAAAAGCCGCAGCTTTTTTGCCTTAAAAAAGAGAGCGCGAGAGATAAATCCCTTTCATTTCAGCAGATGCAGTTAACTTGCCCCCTTAAGGCTGATTGCAGCAGTGCTCATCAATACTGCATTAAAGGGGATGGCACTGATTGATGGCCCGTCACAAACTGTGTGAGGCTTTGCCCAAGCCAGGGCACCGGATGGGAGAGGCCTCACCCCAGGGGCCAGGGTACGTTCACCAGGTCGTAGGTTAAATTGCAGCACGGGCAGGGTGTGATCCGCAGGAAGGATGGCCAAGCCACTGGTCTGGGACCCAGGTGACCGGGGTGTGATTCCACACGCTCTGTGAGACCTTGAGCGTGTCACTGAATCTCTCTCTCCTGTGGGGTAGTGACAGCTCACAGTGAGGGGAGAGGTTAGCTCTTTGTGAGGGGCTGTGGTACTGGGGCCCAAACCCGGGATCACAGACGCCCTAGGGGAGAGGGAACAAGGAGATGGAAGGAGACAAGGTGACATTGGGCTGGTGGCCAAGACGTTGTCCTTAGCAGTGAGATCTATTGGCCTGGCACAGCTCCTGGAGAAGGGGGAGATGTCCCATCCCTTGGGGCACTCGCCATTCAGCTGACCTGGAGAGTAGACGGCAGGGGTCTGATCTCGATGTGCCTTTCCAGGGAGCTGGTCTGGGGAACGTGGCCAGCACCGCCGGACTGGTGGAGGCCAGTGCAGCTTTGAGAAGCCCTCGGGGAATAATCTGGAATGCGGGTGGGGGTTTCCCTTCGCCGATTTGCCTCCCTGTTGGAAGTGTGAGGTCCTGTGCAAGAGCAGCCACGTCCCAGCAGGAGGCCCCAATGGGACTTCTTTCCAAATAAACAGCGGGAAACTGGTCTGGCCAAGGAGGTGCAGGGTGGCAGCCGGTGCTGCCCGGGGAGGAGAGCTGTCAAGGAGATGCATGAGCCCCAAGTGCTGCTGGGCTGGGAAGGGTTAAAGGGTGACAAGACAAAGACACTTAAGGACAGGCTGATGGAATCATTAGCACTTGGGGATGAGCATCTCAAGCTGGGAGCCTCAGACGTTATTAGATGTGCCCATTAATATGGGGCGAAGCTTAGCTTAGCTGTCTAAAAATTGTCTCTGCTAAGAGCTGTGTGACACTGGGTGACTGGGGCAAAATTGTGATCTGAATTAATCGGTGGCTTTATTTAGTCTGGCATGTGGCTTCTTCGTCTCTCCAGGCCCTGCCACGCTGCTGCTCCGGCTGTGCCAGGGCTGCCATTGTTGCTGTACAGTCAGGTTGCTTTGGCCCTTTGAGGTCTAGGGTGGGCATGTCACTGGCTGAGAAGGGAATGGCCGCGCTCGCAGGCAGGTAGCATGCAGCGGAGTTCAGATTGCTGCAGGCCCAGCCTGAAGAGATTTAGGGGGAGACCTTGCAAGTTTCCAGGGGAGAGGCTGCTATTGCATCCTGGCTTGGAAAATGCCTTAATCATTTGTTATGGTGCCTTTGAGTAGGACCAAGGGCTGCCCCTTCTGAGGTTTGCTCTCAGCCCTTGTGTGAGCAACAATCAGGCCATGCTGGTCACCTGGACTGGGAGCCTGCAGGGAGAATGCTGCTTGCTTGCAGCTAATTACAGAAGTAGCAATTAGCTGCTTCCTGTAGGTCCCAGGGAAGGACAGCAAGTGTCTCGTCTCAGCCCCATGTGCTACAGCAAAATAGGTGGTCAGCATTATCACACGTGGGCCAGGACCCGGTGGAGAGCAGGGATGCAATTCAAATGTCCCGGCTTTGTCGGCAGCCTTTCCGGGAAAATCCCTGGGTGCTACTCCAGCCAGTCCTGGTAGCTCCATGTTGCATGGTGGTCCCTCTGGATGTGACGCCCTAACAGCGACTGTGCGGCCACTCAGATGAGACCTAAAACCCAGGCTCTGACCCACTCAGTCATTTATGATCATGTGTCTGCTTCACCAGAGGCAGGGTATCAGTCCAGGTGTCCAGCCCAAATCTCCATCATTACATTTTTGCCTCCCTAAATTCCCACCTGGCAGTTGCACTTGGAGACAGGATTCTTCCTCACTTCCTGATTTCAACTGTGTGTTGTGCTGCTGTGAAACAGCTGCTTTGTTCCACTCCAGAGGTGGCTGCATTCCACGGATGGGTGAAATTATTTCTGCTTGTAAAGTGCTTTGGGATGCAAGGGCCAATATGAATGTAAAGCATCGTTATTGCTTACAAACTTTAGGGCTGCTTCACTTGTCCTTTTTTTACTTACAGTAGCTCCTGCTCATGTTAACATGATCTGGTAGTGACGATCCACTGCTTCCCATATGCCAGTGTCACCCTGAGGTGTGCACATCCCCTTCAGGCCGCCCCCTTGACCCATTCTCCTAAAGGGGCAGCGTCCAACAAGAACATTCTGCTCTGCCCAGGCCCTCATCACTGCAGCATCCAGTCATGCATTAAATGATGTGACCAGCATCCATCGCGTGTGGTTCGTCCTTTCTCCTTCCCTCTCCCCAAGGAGAAGTGGAGTGGGAGTTGCCCTGTGATTTCATGTTGGATATGCGTTGGGCTCGGTGTCTGCATTAGCCAAGCCAGGCAGAAGACATGCCCCTTGCACTTGGAGTAGAAGGTGGGGAGGCTTGTGCTGATGCTTAGATCTGGGGGCATTTGGTTCAGTCTTGGGCCAGCTCTGGAGAAAGCTCTCGCTCCTGCCCAGACAAGCTGTACCCTTGCGGTGGGTGGCTGCATTCGGCCTGAGGAGCAGAGCTTTCCTTCTCGCTCTTGGCCAGAAGCTTTAGGTACCTTTTTAGGTGTCCTGAGCCCAACCTCTTGAGCGCCTCGAAGATCCAAGTCAAAGCCTTGAGCTTCCCATTGTATTCCATGGGGTCAAACTTTGTTACTCAGAGCATGGCAGACGGCTAGCATGGGAAGATGGCTTCCCCTCTGCTTTTGTTTCCTTTGTGCATCTGACAGCATTTTTTGCTCTTTCTCCTGCGTTGCATCGGGCCTGGCGCCAGCCGGCTCCCCTCTGCCGACTTCTCCCCTCAACCCTGGGGCATCAAGAGCCTGCCGCTAAGACATGGTCCCTGATCAGCAGGGAGTCTCCAAGGACAGCTGTGCTCGGGTCGCCTTTGCAAAGGTGCAAGCGCAGGGTACGTGGGGAGGAAGGGAGCCAGCTCCCCCACCCCCACTGGCTCCCTTGGGTGAATTGTGGGGGAAGGACAAGGAGAGAATTACAATAGGTGATGCCAGGCCAGCAGAGGTGTGGGGATTAGCGCAGCGCCATGGGGGAGAGAGGGCCCTTTGTGTGGGGGAGGAGGTGATATGCTTTTGCTAATCAGCCAGATGGTGGCTTCTTTGCGGCAGCCCTGAAGGCTCAGTGGAGACCTGGATAGATGGGGTTTGCAGTTAGGGTTAGCTGTCAGTCAGCGTGGGCCAGACCCAGGTAAGCTGGATACCTACACTAAACCAGGCAGGGTCCATGCCTTCCTCTTACCGCTGGCTCGGTGCGTCCGTCCCTGCAGGGGCAGTCGCTTCACTCTGCCCATCTCTGCAGCAGACCCCACGCTCCCCCAGCCGAGTCACCGCCTGCCCTGTATTGCTCAGCGTCTGATGGGCTCCTGCAGGCCGGGAATGCGCGTGGCACTTGGGCTGGGCCTGTGGTGCGTGCGCTCACGCTGGAGGCGCCGTGAACATTTCAAGGATGGGGAGATGGGCAGGTCTCCAGGAGGGAGGGGTGCTGAGCGTGGCCTGCCATGACCTCGGGCTAGGGTCCTTGCACAGTGACACAGTGAGCGTTGCAGCTCAGACACCTCTGCCGGCACAGAGGTCTTCTGCTGGATGGCTGGGGCTGTTCTAATCTGCTTAAAGCTCTCCCTTTGGTACCTGTCTGTCCTACCTGCCCAAGGCTCATAGTCCTCCCCTTAACCTCTGCACACTCAACACTTAACGGTGGCGGTTTATCACGCTGCCCTTCTGGTTCCCACTGAAGAGGCTCGGCCTGTTGCCATTGTCAGGCGCTTTCCTTTACCAACAAAGCAGGATCCTTCCTGGGGGGAACACCCCGGTGCTGTGGTTTACTGGGATGCCCAGGGCAGTTAGCCGGGAGCTATTGCTACAGCTCCTGCTTTGATCGATCGTCCTCCCGGCTTTTACCAAACTTCAGAGGGTGGTGGGGCAGTTTGCGCGGGAGCGAGCGAGCGATCTGAAACCTTGCTCCTAGCAGGGCTGTGTAATGAACCCCCAGTCCCGGCGGAGATATGCGAACTAGCGAACAGTCAAGTGCATTCAGTCTGAATACGAAGCACTTCATTCTCTTTTCAAACTGTATAATTTCTGCCTGATTGTAATGGCATATTTTAAAATTACCAGAAATCAAAGCCAGAAAATGGATACTGCTGCTTTTACTGTGAGCTGCATTAACAAGGGATACGTAATGTATGAAATAAAAACACTCCCTTTTTTTTTTTTTTTTAAGACAGTAATAGGAGAAAATTGGTTTTGAAACTGAATAAAAGTCCCTTTCAGAGGAAATCATTTCTTTTAGGGTACCTTTGCTGAAAGGAAAATAGTGAATAATGAAAGGTGGTTACATGATTGTCTTTCATTTAAAGAGCGGCTAGGACAGATGGAATCTCAGCAAAATACAAGATTGGAATAATTGCGTGGTAACAAGGCGCTTGTTGTGAAATTAGTATCTTAAGAAAGTCGTGAAAAGGCTTTTACTCATGAATACTTCATTATTAGTAGAAAACAGCCCAATTTGGGTTCTCCAGACACCTGTTCAGCATGAAATAACTTCTTCCCGTTCCCCCACCCCACCTGTCTCTGAAAAGAGTATCGTGTGTGCTGAACTTTTCAGCCCAACCAGTTCTGGGGGAGGGAGACTGGGAAGCTGAAATTGGCTCTAGAGTCTTGGAGGGCTGTTCTCAAAGGCAGATCAATGCCATCTCTGAAATACTGGCTCGCTCTAACCAACCTGCTGGGCTTTCTGAAGCGCCTGCGGGATTGACTTTCCCTCCAGGCACCGGGTTGAGCCTGGAGGCTCCTAATGACAAGCACTGGATTATGCATAAATAGCAACAGAGGGAAGTTGCTGCTGCTGAGCTCCTCATCCATCATCGCTGGACGGTGCCTCCCCGCGGGTCGCCTTTCACCGTAGGCAGAGATCCCGTTTATTGCCGCCTCCTTTGTGCAGACTTCTGGGACTGCACATCATGAGGGCAGTTAAGTGCAAGGAGGGCCCCAGACTGACTCCCCGGGGAAGCGTGGGGAGCCAGCACAGGGGAGCGTCCCCCCAAGGCGATGTTACCCAATGCTGATGGAAGCCTGACAGGGGACCTTCAGATTGTCCCACGGCTGGCTATGGTGCCGTGCTAGGAGCCCTTCCCAAGCCAGTATTAGGGAGGCCGGGGAGCACATGGGAGGTGTTATGCCTGTTGTATGCAGCAGCGTGGGGAGGTCTGGGGGGCTCCGGAGGATCACGCAGTAAATGGAAGCACCCTCTGCTGCTAGTCCTGGCTCCAACTGCAACGTGTTTAGAGCAGGGAATGGGGCTCTGTCCCGTGAGCTGCATTTGGGCTGGCAACCTGGATGGGGTTAGAGTGTGATCTGTGATCTCTGTTAGGGTCAATAGCAATCCCCCCCTGCTCCAATCTGCCTCCATCCTGCTGCTGCTGGAGAGGAGGGCAGTGGGTTTTCCCATCTGGGGAGGTAGCGGGTTGAAAGAAGGCTGGGCACGTGGGATTTTGGCAGCTGGTTTCCTTGCCTGCCAGTTTTGCATCTTTAGCTCTCCGTCATCTCTGGCGCTTCCAGGGGGCACCAAGCTTGGTTGTGATGAGCTGTTTGGGCTTAGAATCATAGAATCACAGAGTTCGAAGGGACCTCTGGAGGCCATCTAGTCCAACCCCCTGCCCAGAGCAGGACCAATCCCAACTAAATCAAGGCTTCAGCGTAAGGCGCCCAGTTCAGCCTTGCTAAGGACGGGCTGACCAAGCAGCTGGCAAAACAGTGCTGTCCTCTGTGCACAAGTGGGAACCTGGGGCAGCAGTGCTGAGCATCCCTTCCCAGCCTGCGGGACTAGCCAACCAGCCCCTTGGCCTGGGCAGTCTGTGACTGTCCCTGAGGGGAGCTGGAGCTGGCTGGATTAGCTGGCCGTAGGCCAGAGCATGGCTGCACTTGAAGGTTTTGCTTCAGTGATGCAACAGGTGGTGTTTTCCCTTCTCCATGTCGTTGCCTGGCTCCGGAGGTGGGGCCGGTTCTGAAGGACGAATCTGAGGGCGCATATCCCCGAGAACCAGCTCCCACCTTATCAGCCCCGTCTGCACCTGCCCTCTGCTGGGAGTTACACAGGGTACTCTGCAGCCTGCCTTCCCACAGGGGGAGAGACCGCTCCTGGGAGGAGGAGGGGGAGACAGGGAGCGAGCAATCCCCGTGTGTTCAAGATCATTTGTCAGTTCAGAGACGAAAGCAAGCGGTTTCCAAGACCGTCTGTCCAGTGTGCTCAGGAAAAAGCTATTTCTATAATTGCTCAGACACAACCGTTAGCCAGTGCACTGCAGTCAAAGCAGAGTGAGCGGCTATTCCAACTTTAGCCGCCGCGAGGGGGAAAGTGTCTACATGGGGGGTGGGGAGTGGGAGGAGGGAAATCCTTGGTGCAGTGGGAACTGCATGGACAGAGGGTGCAGGTCTGGTCCCAGCAGAGGAAGGTCTGCCCTTTGTATCCCAGCTGGATGGGTGCTTCCCTCGATAGGTTGGTTGGGGCTTGCCTCGCTGGCCTGGGAGCCCCCTCAGCGCAGGCAGCTCCAGGAGTGACCTGGGAGACATCAATGTACAATAGCAGGTATTTAGGAGCCATTTCCTGGGTCAGCAAACTCCCTGTTCAGCCAGGGCGCGCTCCATGTTGTCTGTGCTGGGTCCTTGGGTATCTTTGTGAGCAGACGCCCCAGGAATAAAATGGACAGGTTGGAAAAGCCCTGAGGGCAGTTCAGGGGTGGTGTTAGTTATTACTCAGGAGTGAGTTCGGTGAGTGCAGCCTGCTCTGTGGATCCTTCGAGCATCTCCAGGCAAGCGTCCCCACACGCTGCCTTTCCGGATAAGTCTCAGCTCCAGCCCCTCTGGGGGAATGGGGAGTTGAGTATCTCTGGGCCATTCATTCCTGGCCATCTCCACTGTTGCCACTAGCCAAGGGGGGCCAGCTGTGGTGATGGTCCAAGGCACGTCCATAGCTGTCTGCTGGGAAATGTGAAATGAGCTGCAGGGTCCGTCGGCCTTCAAGCAGCCATCAAAGGGCGATGCATTTCTGGCACTGCTAGTCCGGGCTGCCCTAGGAGCAGCGACCCACCATTTAAAGGCTCCAATCCCCTGAGCCTCGTGCTGTGTCCTCGCGAGAAGTGCATTCGCATAAGCAGGTGCGTCGTCGCTAGCATGTCCGGCCTGCAGGCCAGTCGTGTCTGGTGTGACGTGCGTGCAGCCAGGTCACAGCACCAGGGTCATGGCCTGAGGTTGTGTTGTCACGACAAGACACTGGCCTGACTCTTCTGTGGTGTGGCAGGGCACAGGGGCAGGCCTGCTAAATTGGACAGCCTGTAATTCTGCAGACTATGTGTATGGACAACTGTGGATAGCAGGGCATGTGCAATACAAATAACATGTACGTGGCATGTTTGTAACTCCCGTGCGTTCAGTCTATTTGTTCCTCACGCTGCAGCAGAATCCAAGAGCCGAAGACGAAATAATAGGAACAAATGCTGTGAAAATGAGAGCAACTTGCCGATCTGCCCTAATTTGCTCCTGCCTGTTCTGTTGGGTAGGGGAGATCTGCCAGGTTGTCAGGCATTTCTTTCCCCTTGCTCTCAGGCAACTCAGTGGGTCAGGCTGTGCCTGGAATATTTTACTGAGCTTCGCTCTGACTGCTGCTAACTTCATTCCCAGCAGCTGAATACAATCCTGGATCCAGGCCGCGAAGAGAAATCCGCTCTTTGGCTGCTCCATCCTGAGTTGGGGGAGAGTTGAGAAGCTTGTGACAGCGTTGCATCTGAATGCATGGTGCCCTCTGTTTCACGTCAAACCCCAGCCCGGATGACTCTGCCGCCTTAACCAAAAGGCATTTTTGCAGCTGAGAAAAGTCACAGTGTGACTCTGCTGGGTGTCTCCATTTTTGGGGGCCCAGCCTCAGAAACGTGGGCCCTGATTTTCCATAGGTGCTAATGAGACCTGGGAATCCAGGACCTGAGCTTGGAACCTGGCCAGATGTCTGTGGCTTGCATTGGAAGGAACCAACACCCCAGATGTTCAGAAATTGCAGATCATGTCCGCTAATAGGATCTGGGTGATGGAGCAGATTTCCCCTAGGGGCACCGGTGGAGCCCTCCATCTGCAGGTCCCATGTATATGCTGTGCTTGGGAGCAGCATGGGTTTGGGCTCCCTGCTTGAGCAGCTGGCAGGTCTCCCTGAGTGGCGCTCGGGTCTGAGCACTGGACGGGTAGAAGGTTCTGGGCAGGATCTGTCCTGGAGTCCTTTGTGTGCTCTGAGCCGTACAGAAAAGGAGCACAGAGGAACTTGCCATAAAATTAACCTGGGCCAAGCTTCGAGAACGCAGTGAAGAGACCAATTTGTACTAGTCAGGTGTGGGGGCGGGGGGAGCGGGAGGGATGAGACCGCAATTCCCTCTCTGATATTGGTCATTAACAAATTTGTAGCGCTCAGTCCCTTGGAAAAGGAACTCTACTGGACGGACAGACGTGATGTGGGCAGAGGGTTAACTTTATTGCAGACCGCTGGGGGATTTGGGGGGAGTTTATTTATGTGGGTGTCTATCTCAGATCTTTCTCGGGTGCCTGCCCCTGGGGTCTGAGCCCTGCGCTCAAATGGCAGGGAGCAGCCGAGGTCTGTGGTTCGGGGTTCGCTCGCTTGCTAAGTGCACATTGCAGGAGGCCCAGGCTAGGATTTGTGGACACCTCTCGCCTTGTCTCAGACACCCTCCTACTTGGCTGCCGTCTGTTCTGGAGGCCCGTAGGGAGGTAGCGGGAAGTCACGGACAGCAGCAGTGTTCTTACCCGTTCTGATCTCGCTAATGGCGTGTCATTCTCCTTCATCTCAGCTCGGCTCGCACATCCTGCTGGCATGTGAGGAAGTGGCCAAGCCCTGATGAGCCTTCCCCTCCCCGTTTGTGATTATTGGCTGCTTTGGAAATAATGAAAAGGGGACTTGTTCTTCCGTGTCCATCCCTGGGGTTCCCCAGCATTAGAACTATGTAGAGTGAGTTACAGGCCATTTTGTGTCTGTCGGCAAAGCCGGCCGGGGGGCAGAGTCGTGAGCTCTCCCCCCCGGCCTCCTCCCCCCCCCCCCCCGCAAGGTGGCGAGTGGGGGCCGTGTGTGCAGGAGTTTCCGGTGCCGCGTCCCGTTGTTAACACTGTCGACCTGGCTGGTCAGACTGAGCATCTGCTTCCCACTCAAAGACACCATGGGATCCCTCTGGGGACACATGTTCTGAGCCTGCAGCGAGGGTCTCTGGCAGCAGCCCTGGCATTAAACACCATTGCTCAGGTGAGCATCGGGGCCTGGGCCATGGAAACCCACCACAGACTGGTCCGTGAGCGGTTTCCCCTGGCATGCGCAGACCAAGGATCTCTGTGGCTCGGGGACAGAATTCTCTAGTAGCTTCATCAGGAGACAGCGATTTGGGGTCTCCTGGGTTCTGGTCCCAACACAGACTTGCTGTATGTCCACTTCCCCCTCTCTGCACCCCACATTCCTTATCTGTAAATTGCACCCTATTGCACTCTCCTTCCCCCTGGGGCCCTTGGTCGGGTGGCCAACTTTGCAGAAAACTGAACACCCTTGCCCTGCCCCTTCTCTGAGACCCTGCCCCCACTCACTCCATCCCCCCCCACCTTCGCTCATTTGCTCATTTTCACCATGCTGGGGCAGGGGATTGGGGTGCAAGAGGGGGTGAGGGCTCTGGCTGGGTGTGCAGGTTCCAGGGTAGGGCTAGAAATAAGGGATTCAGGGTATGGGAGAGGGCTCCAGGCTTGGGCAAGGGGTAAGGGCTGCGGCTGGGGGTGCAGGGTCTGGAGTGGGAGTGGGGATGTGGGGTTTGGGGTGCAGGTGGGGGCTCAGGGTTGGGGCAGGGGGTTGGGGCACAGGAGGTGGTGCGGGCTCCAGGCGGCACTTATCTCAGGAGGCTCCCGGAAGTGGCTGGCGTGTCCGGGACCTGTGCGAAGCCAGGGCACGCAGGGAGCCTGACTTAGCCCCACTGCACCACTGACCGGACCTTTAACAGCTCAGTCAGTGGTGCTGACCGGAGCTGCCAGGGTCCCTTTTCGACCAGGCATTCTGGTCAAAAACCGGACCCCTGGCAAACCCTAGCACTGTGACTTGTGTGGATGGGAGGGACTAGAGACCAGCAGAGTGGGGCGGGGATTGTTAATCATTTTTATTTTATTACAAGTTACCTCGTAAGCACATCAGGGTGTAGATGGTATTTGTCTGTACAGCAGCTGCATGCTTTGGATGCTGTCTGAATGAGTCTTTGGAGCAGTGGGCTGGAATAGCTTGCACTGACCAGTTGGTGTTCTGTGCTGACCTGCAGGGAGAGCTGGTTTAGGTCCTGGTTCTGGATCCTTGCTCTGTGTAAACAGGAAATGCCATGAACAGGATTCATACTTAGAAGAGGGAGAGTGAAACTGGGAAAACAGAAAGCATGCACTCCATGACCCTCTTGAAGAAGACATTGCATATGGGGGTAGGGGATTTGGTGCACACCGCTCCCACCTGTTGGAGGGGAAAGTAGTGATCTGCTCTGGGGGTATCTGTACGTGCACAATATACAAAATAACCCAATGCATGTAAAGCCGGTTGAATCTTTCTCCCTGTAGCCTGGCCTGCCTCTTTCCTGGCCAGTGGCGCTCCCTGCCTGTCTTGGGGCGGGTAAGAACTGTCCCCTCTCTGCCTGGAACTTAGCTGAGATAGGGCAGACTTTCTGTGACAAAGCGTTGGGCCATATGATGTCTCGGCTGTGACATCCAGCCATCCGTCAGTTTCAGGCAGCGAGAGCAATGGATCAGAACTTGTGGCTCTGAAGGTCAGAGACTGCAGCCTGCTTTTCTTATGCTTCAAGTCAACCTCTACTTACCCCGTCTGTGAAGGAAAGCTCAGACCAGGAGTCGCTCGAGGCAGTGAGAGTACATCAGGAGGAATTAGTTCTAATTTATGCCTTCCATCTAGGCTCCTGAAGGATATACAATTAGCTCCAAATGTGCAAATTGTTGTTGGGGATGACTTTGGCCTGACCTCTCTGACTCTAGTCAACTAGCTTTTGAGGCCAGCCTGAGCTCTGGTGGCAGACGCCAGGACTCGAGTGGCTCTTAAGAGGGGCTTTTCCCAATATCCCCTGGAAATGGAGGGTTTGATCTCGGTTGGGATCTTAATGGCCAGCTGGCAGGGGAAGTAATCGAATGCTTTATGATTTGCTGCGAGGAGATGGTGTCCATCAATCCAGTGAACAATCAAGCGGCCTGTCTCCCGCTGTCTGACATTGGCATCGGCACGTTGCAGTGGGCTGTTCTGGGTATGTAGGCTGCATCCTCTGAGGCAGAATTGGAACAAACTGAAACCCTTTTCTCTTTGGGGTCCCTCCTTGGGACCCACTTCGGCCAGGCCACCTGGGAGGAACTGGCTCGCTAATCATGGTTAGATGGAGGGGCAGGTGGGAGCGGCTCATTGATTTATACTTAAGAATCTCTGTATGTATCGCTCCCCTCCCTTCGCCCTTTATCTGGGATAGCAAGTTCTTTGGGAGAGGAGCTCTCGCTGCCTTTCTGGGTGGAGAGCATGGTCATAATAGCTAGATGCTGATAACTGAACTGCACTGCCCTGCGTGACCCTGGCTCCTGGAGGCAGCCGTGCCGAATCAGCTCAGGAGGCTGGATAATGAATGGGCAGGACGGGTTAGAGGTGTTAGTGAGTGGTCTGGGGCGCGCACACGTTGCCCTTCGCCCCCTCTGTGTGATGTCAGCATGTCTCTCAGCAGACTGGGGGCTCCCTCGCTGATGGGGTTTGGTCTGTTCACCCGGAGTCTGTCCTAAGGCTGCTAAAGGAACTCCGAACACACAGCCCTGCCTCAGCCAGCCTCGGGTGTTGCTGCAAAGGAGACGTGTGCTAACATCAAGGTAGTTTGCTCAGAATAACCACCAGGCTGTAAAGACCTAGCGCAGGCAAGGCGCAGGTAGCTTTCTACCTCCATGTAGCTAGCCAAGTCAACACTATGTCCCCCCCAACTCACCTAGCTACATCAAGATAAAAACTGCAGAGCTTTGTCTCCACTAGGGCTTTGCATGTAGCTAGTTACCTCGCGCTAGATATAATCACACCTGGTTTGCAGTGAAGACAGCCCAGGACTGTTGTAACCTGCAGAGCCTTCTGGAGCTGCCCTTGCAAATGCCCCGCTTTACACTGGTCTTAAACTCTACAAGCGTGAAAGTCACATAGCTGTGTCTTGTGCTGCCCTGCTGTGGGGGTGTCACCTGTGGAGCTGGAGTGGAAACAGTTGGAAAGAAGCCAACATTTTTGGGGGTAGAGAGGATTTTGGGGCAACAGAGGGTATGAAAAACAAATTTTTTCAGTCTTAAACTACAAATTTTTTGGGTTTTGATTTTCTGTTGGAGAAAACTTAGACTGGGATAAATTTCCGCGGTGTGTAAGAAAGGTCGTCTCCCATCCCGCGTTAACAGGAAATGTTTAAACCAGCCATAGCCACTGGGCTCATGACAAACATTGCTTCTAATGCACGTAGACCCAGCATTGCCCACCCATCACGCTCTCTCTAACTCACAGGCTGGCTTTCCTGGCCACATGCAGCGTTCACGGGGGGGCCGCGAGACATTCAGCTGCCAGGGCCGATCCCGTTTGCTTATTGACGCCTTCCCTTTCTGTCCGTTTGCAGCGTGAGGGTCTCCAGGCGTGACTCCAGCAGCGCCCTCCAACGCTTGGACCATGTTGGCCTGTCTCCAGAGAACCCAGAACCCGCCAGCCCAGCACCTCGCGTGTCCAAACAAGACCCTGGAGCCGCGGAAGTGTAAGTGCCTGTCGGGAGTTTGCGAGGGAGACAGCGTACGCTGTGCACTGAGAGGGAGCTTCCTGTACTGATCTCCCCAGTTCATTTCCTGACATCAGGTTATTCATTGACCTTCAAACCTCCCTTGGCTCTGTCGGGCTTCATGCTTGGAAAGCAAGAACCGGTTGTCCCTTGAGCTGTCTTTTCCAAGCGCCCTGTCGCGGGTTAGCCCTGAGCTCTGCCTTGCGCCTCTCCTGTTATGGGAGACTGAAGACAGCCCGTGTCCAGTTCCCTTCCTCCCTGATAGAAAGCATTTGCCTTCTTGCTGCTTTGATGCTTCTTGTCTCATTGAAAAAGACATTTCTTTAATGGATAATTAACAAGAACAGGAAAAGCCAGAGAGGAGAGAGGGGAAAGGAAGGAGACATGATCAGCGAATTAAATTGGGTTGCTTTGGCTGATCAAACTTCAGAAAATTTTGCAGCCCCATCTCCAAAGCGCCATGGCAAACACCTGCTCTGAAGCCTCCTTAAAATATCTCTAACCCTCCCTTCCCCCTCCCTCTCCTATAATGACTTTTCCCAGGTTTGCTGTAGCTCGACTGTTCCTGATGAGCTGGCCTTTCAGATACGCTGTAAACTAGTTACATTAAAATGGGTTCCAAAAGGTCACTCCGGTAAAGCACCTGTCTCGAGCAGCCTTTGTCTCTCAATCCAAACCATGATTAAATGTATATTTAATGAGCCTGCTTTAGGCAGGCAGGTTTGACCTCTCCGGCTGGGAAAGACACATTAAGATTCTCAAGTGATGAATGTGTGTTTTAAAGAGGGGAGTGGATGTTTTTCTACTGGTCTCGGTTGGATTTTTAAGCGTTCCGGGCTGAAGACAAATCAACTACTAAAGCTCCACTTTTTACCATGTGACAGCCCCAAGGTATTTGGTTAATGATCTGTATTTACCTGGAGACGTATTTTCCCCTACCTGTGCACCCCAGCACAATCAAACCAGTCTGCTGAGTTTTTCTTTTTAAGTAGAGGAGGACAGGGTCTGAAGTGATCAGATGTTATTTCTAAAAGATACAGTCAAGTTCAACAACCGCTATTGGACTTGAAGCAGGAATTAGTTCAGGGAAACGCCTATGTTAAGGCTAGATGATACACTGGGCCCACGTGGCCTTCAAAATCTACAAACTTGTTTGTGTTTTCTGAAGGCACCTTTCCTTTCAGTTCATGTTGGTCTCTGAGTTCTCTTGTGCCCCAGGGGAAGAACCCGCCCAGTGTTTCCATTAGAGTCCAGTGGAGAAAGACGCAAGGGACTCTCACCATTGAGCATTCAGCTGCTCCCTCTGCCAAAACGGGAAGGTTGCCACCCCTGAAACATGGGAGCCTCTCCTCTCTCGCAGGGCTTTGTCTTGCAGTCCACTGTTGATCAGTGTGCGGAGCGAACTGAGCGTGTGGTTGTGTGTGTAGACGCTTGCTCAGAGCTTATAGTGTTGCTCAGGTCTTTTTCTTACTAGACTCTGGAAAGAAATTGAGTGTTGCTGTTGTAAAATTATTCCTCTTTGCCTGGATAACGAGCTACCTTTCTTGTGGGCCAGCCGAGCCCTGAGCCAGGCTCAGGGAAATGTGCGCGCAGGGCTTCAGGGAAGGGAACCTCTGACTGCCGTGGGAATCAGCGCTGGGGGCGGGCCCAGGGAGCTGAGGATGGCTTGTCATTCTCCAATATTAATTGGCAACAGGTGCGCTGCAAGCTGTCTTGTTTGTGAGGGATTCTGAACCATAGAGGCTGATCCTGGGAAACACACCAGCCCTGCCAAGTGCTGCACTCAGTAAAAGGAGGAGGAAAGTTTGGAAAGACCATCACCTTCCTCCTCCTCCCATTCAGGACAGAGTGGGCGCGAGGAATCCCGAGCCTCTTCAATGGATCAATTAGTGCACAATCTACTTCGGGTGCTGGCAGGTTCACGAGCAAGGGGTGGGTTCTTACTGTGTTCTGCCTTGTGGATGCTCAGCCTGCGGGAGGAGTCCTTGTCTGAAATGTGTCTAAATTACCAAGGAGCTTTGGAAGTCGGGGAGTTAATAGGCCTTTGTGCACCCAGTCCTGTGTGAGATGTTACCATTGTTGTGGAATGAGTGAAGTCCTGTAGTGTCTGAAACCAGCTGCCCTGCTGTTAGTGCGCTGAGTGGCAAGGGTTTTCCATGTAGCCAGTGGAATAACAGAGCGAGCTAAGTGTTCGTGTCCGAGAGAGCGGGACCAGGTGAATTGGTGCAGTGGCTGGCTGCCCAACTTCCGATCCATGCCACGGCTGAATGGGACCTTCCCTGGCTCCCAGGGTTGTGATTGGGCCTGATGCTCTGTGAGCCTAAGCCTCCCTTGAGCATCTGCAGCGCCAGTGTGAGCGCTGTGAGGGAGACCCTGGAGCGATGGCTCCAAGGGTCCTGCCCTCCTGTAGAACAGGTGCAGGCATCCCCAGTGTGCGGACGGGAGAGACCCTCGGCAGGACAGAGTGGCGTGCAGCCTCCGTGCACATCCAGTCCTTGGCCCCTCTGCCGAGACTGCCCTTGGGGGCCAGTAGCTCCGGCACCTGAGAAGTCTATACAGCAACCAATTGCCATGCGGCCGATCCTGGCCAATTGGCTCCAAGGCAACCAACAGGATTTTGCAAATTCAATGGGAGAGGGACCGTTCTGTGTGTCTTTTGACAGCCGTGGTTTCGTTTGAATTATTTAAGGCATTTCTTACCGGGCTGGCTTGTCGGTGTGATGCCCAGTGTGAGCAGAGGAGCAGCAGCAGGGTACACTGCCGTTCCCAGATGCGAGTATCCCAGCACTCTCTGGACGCTAGGGCTAGCTTGGGCTGCTGAGCCGCCGGGCCCTGTGCGGGTTCAGCTCTGGCCTCTCCGGGGGAAATCTGGGAGGGGTTGCTTGCCACCTGCACCAGCCCAGGCAGAGGGTGCCGCATGCTCTGCTGGCCGACGCCACGGAGCAAGGCCCCTGCGTGGTGGCTGGTGCCCCAGGGTGCTAGGAGGGAGAGTCAGTGCAGGGACAGCGTTTGTGCCTGATAACGGCATGGTGGGAGGCTCTTGGCAGCCTCTGCTCTGCTGGGGCAGCCATGCCCGGCGCACCCGTTTGTCTCTTGGTTTGTAGCATTTTTTTGTGGGAGAGGCCCCTTTCTCTCACTGCCGCTATCTTTATTCAGCCGGGTTCTCCTCCTCCTGCCCCCTAGTGCCCCCCCCCCCCCCCAAGTCCGAGGGGTGGGTAAGAAGAGATCCATGGGCCACTCATTCACTTTATGCCACTTTGGAGCGACTTTGTCCTCTCTCGGCAACAGTCTCCTGCTAGCCCCTACCCCACAGTGCATTTGCTGCCTCCGCCCACCTGCCAACCAGGTCACCGTAATCAAAGTGTAGCTGACCATATGTTTCTGCTCATTATGGGAAAATGCTGCATGCCTCTCTTTCTCTCAGCCGCCTGTTCATTCCGATTAAATTGTAGGTGACATCCGGGGCCAGGCATCTGGTTTTGAGTATAATTTTCCCCTCCTTAGTTATCACACCTGTGGCAAGCGGGGAGGGGAAGCCGCCATACGCCCTGCGATGCAGAATGAAAGGCGAGCCCGGACCCTGTGCAGTGTGGGGCAGATGAGCCTCCTGCTAAACGCCTGCTTAGGTAATCGAAAAAGATAGCATTCTCTTCCAACAAGCCACAATTTAGAAGTGCCTCTGATTGCTTAATTTGCTCCTGAGTATCCCAGTAATTATCTTTATGGGTCTTATTTCTGTCCTCTGGCACTGTTTCTGTCGATATTAAATGAGTCTGGCGCTCGGCATGGTGGCCGCCTGGCCTGGCACCACTGTGAAATCCTATTCTCCTGCCTGCGCCTCTGATTAATGTTTGTATTAATTTCATGTAAAAGGTGAGCTGCCTAATTTCCCCGCCTGCGCCGGGAGCTGCATGAGTCGCTGCCGTTTCTGGACCCGGTGCCCTGGCCTCCCAGGTGTGGCCCCGCCCTAGGGTTTCCCTTCCTCTCTCTCGCTAGTTAATTTCTTTTCCTCCCTTTACACCTTTTCCCCATGGCGTCTGGAAAGCGACCTTTGCACCCGCGCTCTGTGAGTTGCTTAGTTGGTATGGGAGGGCGTTGGGGGGCCGCAGTGGGGTCCCCACTGCTGGGGCTGCTCTGAAAAGCTATACCGCAGCAGCGCTGTCGTGTGCGGAGGTGAGCCCGTCGGGGGGGGTGGGATTGGGGTGGAAGGGAGAACCACATTCCCCCAAAGTGCTCTTTAGGTCTCTCTACCTCTTCCCTCTCGTGGGATGGCAGTGCCAGAGGGACTGTGCTGGGCACCCTCGGCCGCAGGGCAGCCCACCCTGACCCAGCTGGCGTCCGTCTGGGGCAGCTGCTCCGCTGTGCTGGTGTGGAGGTTCTTTGGTTCAGCCGTCTGCCTGCTTGTCCCCAGTGTGCCTCGGAGCTGAGGGCCCTTGAAGAGAAGCTCCGTGGCCTGCTTCCCAAAGCGTCCTCGGGGGGATAGCATGGTTGGGTTGGGGGCTGGGGACTCTCTACCCCGGTGTGAATGTCTGAAAAGAAGAGAATTGCTGTGGGGGGAAATCCACTTCCGGTTTCCCCAGGACCAGAATAAGCCGGAAGTGTCTGCTTGGAAGGGTTCTGCTTCCCAGTGCCTTAAGGGCAGCGGGCGAAGGGATCGTGGGGCCTCGCGGGGCTCCCTGGAGCTGGACTGGAGCATCTCGTGTGAGGCTTTCTGGCCTTTTGTTTCACCCACTGGGTGGCCTGTGTGGGTGCCATCTCAGGGCCCCATACTTCCCCAGGGAGGGGTGCTGTTTAGTTTGGCCAAGCCAGCCTGCTGCTGGTGACGTTGGGTGTAAATCTGCCCAGACCGCATGCAGGGTCTTACTGGAGCGGGTGGCTCTGAGTGTTGAGGTACGGTTGGGCTGAGGTGAAGCCGGAGAGACTGGGGCTGGGGAACCGAGCAGGGCTTCTCCAGCCAGAGGGGTCCTTTCCTACAGAGGAGAGAAGAGTGTCTTCTCCAGACCCACGCCACATCCACTGCGAGATCCTTCATGGAACTTTTTGGGCCTTTGGCCTGATTCTCATCTGAATCTCCAAGACCCAGCAATGCCTGCTCTTGCACCCCTCCGGGAGAGAGCTGGAGCTGGATGAGGGGCCCCAGCCCGTGCCAGGAGCAGGGCAGGGCCCGTAGCGGGGAAGGCTGCTGGCTAGTTGAAGGCATCTGTGCTCTATTTTGCCGTCCCAAGTCCGGACTGGACAGTTTCAGACTCTCCACTGCACCAAGGCTGCTACCAGGAGGCCAAACCATTTTTCTCAATCTTGGAAAAGCCACCCAGAGATTCTGGAAAAACAAACAATCCAGCAAGTTCTGAAACCTCTTGTATCACCACTACCCAGACATGTTGGAGGTTACCAGGGCACCTGAGCCACATTTGCCTAGACAGCCTTTGTTCCCTCATTCAAGGTAGCCAGAGCATCATGAAGCTAAAGTTACCTGGGAATCTGCTTCATGGAAGCCTTCAAAATGCCCACCTGCTATTTCTGTTGCAGTAGCACCTACTGGCCCTGACCGATATCTGGGCCACATTGGGCTAGGTGCTGTACAAACACATGGTGAGAGGCAGTCCCTGCTCCCAAGAGCCAGCAGTCCGCAGAAAGAGGGCACGCTAAACAAAGGTCACCCAAGTCTCTTGAGTCCTAGGCCAGAGTCCTATCCACTAGGCCATGCTGCCTCTTGTTACATATCTCTGTCGTCTGCTCCTTAGAATCCCCCAGCCTAGAGGCTTCAAGTCCTGATGCCACAAGTTTAAAGTCTTTGTTCCACCAGTAATCACAAACTTCACTGAGCTGTAAATAAGGATCTTGTCTGTGGCTGGAGTTCCTCCCTTTCTGAAGATAAGAGCATTCCACTCAACCACATTCGTTTAGTTGTCCCTCCAGGACGCTATCGAATTTGTTGGCAAACAGCTCCAGTGTGCCTCCCCCCGCAGAGACCTATCCCTGGCGGGTCGTTCTAGGCCTTGTGTCTGCTGTGTGTGTCTGTGTTCCCGAGGCAAGAAGATGTTGCTGTTTGCAGTTTAACTCTGACAGATATCCCCTGCCCTCCATGTGCTATCCCAGTGCTGGCTTGGAGAATTGAATGGACCCTCACTACAGTCAGCTCCTGTAAGGAGTGCCTTGTCTGTATGGACCGGACCCACGTTCCAGCCCTGTGCTCCTGGAAGCGTTTGATCTCCTCCTTACCAATGGGCACTTGGTTCCCAGAGAGGGGAAGGCAAGGTACCCTTGTGGGGACAGCACAGGCCATCTCTGCTGTGTGAAGAGATGCGTTTCATTACAGCTTCTTCATTGCTAGGGCTCCCCAGCAAGGCTGTCGTGCATGCCCCAGAGCACTGCGGGACGTCCTGCAGCCTTGTGGGATGTCGGCTCTGATGCAGCTGCCACAGGCATCATACTCCAGCTAGGCTTTAAACCAGTAATAGCTCTTAAAGCCAGCGTGTTAGGCTGTCGCCCGCCCATCCCTGCCTCCCTTTGTACCCACTTATTGCCATCTCTAAGTGTTTCCTGTCCGATTTATTGAGCTGCTCGGCTAGGCCCTTGGTGTTGTGGTTTCAAGCTCCGCTCCCTGGGTGAGCGAGGAGGAGGAGGTTGTTTGCTTTCGGCTGAGGAAAATTCCTGCATGGACACCCAGCTTTTGGGCAGATGGTCAAGAGGGAAGGGAGGGGTCCAGCACAGTGAGCCAATGCCTTGGCCGTCCATACCTTCCCCCTCTCCCTTTCCGGGCCTTCTCGCAGAGGAGTAGGGATGCGCTGCAAAAGGCGGCATCCTCGGGAAAATATCACATCCAATTAACTTCAGCACGCTGGGCCCCTTTGATTTTACTCTCCTTGCGTTACAGGAACTCTGAGCTTTATTTGAATTATAAATCAAATAATACCCCTCTCAGCTTGGCCAAGCCCTGCGCTTCTCTTGCTCTCTGCACTGATGTAGCAATGGCTTATATTTAATTAAATGTCACTTGATATGTGCCTTCCGTTAGACACCGGTGCATCTGCTGCTAGGCCGGGGCTGTTAGTGCATCTGCGGTGGTGTGAGCAGGAAGCGCACATCTGTAATTGGTTGGGATCGATATTTAGCTCAGCGTTATGGAGCGCTTCCTGAGCCAGGCGCTCGCTTTCTATTTAAAAAAAATAATTAAAAACCGATTCCCAGGGGCGCCTGAACTGTAGCAAGTGGTGGGGCTGGACAGCTCAGGAGGCTGGTATATAGTACCAGAGTCTCCGATTTCTAGGTTGCCGGTTCAGTTCCGGCCCGGGTCAATAAGGATTGCCTGTTGTTCGTATCGGACGGCTGTCTCTTGGGCTGTGGGAAATGAGCTTGTGGTCTCAGTCCATTACTTAGTAAACAGATCACAAAAGCCAGCAAGAAGTGAGAGGCTCCCACATCCTATTGAGGCTGCCTGAGTAATTTTAGGTTTCAGAGTAGCAGCCGTGTTAGTCTGTATCCGCAAAAAGAAAAGGAGGACTTGTGATGCATCCAATGAAGTGAGCTGTAGCTCGCGAAAGCTTACGCTTAGATAAATTTGTTAGTCTCTAAGGTGCCACAAGTACTCTTTTTCTTTTTGAGTAATTTTAGAAGCGGCTGAATGCAGTTTCCAAACTGGAGCTGGGCCGGGATGTTGGGGCCAACAGCTCTGCTCCTGGACAGCGCGCCAGGTCAGAAAGACAGTAACGCTATCAACAGGGAGCCTCTTCCCAGCGCGGCTGGGGCCCTCATCCAGCACTAATGCAACGGGCAGAGCCCCCAACGCAGCTCCCTGCAGCAGGGGACTCCGAGGAGAGGCCTCTGCCTGCCATCAACATTTTAGGGAGCACAGGTCATCCTCTGCCGCGGCATCCCCGCCCGCCCCCTTTGGAAGCCACTCTTGGTCGGTTGCTCGGATTGACTATTGCATTTGTGGTTTTTCTGAGGGTATGCAGCCTGTGGCCATAGCCCGGACACTAGCTTCCATCGGGAGTGGGTGACTGTGAAAGTAATTAGTCAAGCAACAGGTTTGACAAGGGGGAATTTACAGTTGTCGCTCTCCAAATGCTGTGGCCGGAGGAGAGTGGCCAACCTGAAGAAGGAGGAACTGAGGCTATATGATAGATAACCTGGCCTTTGGTAGCTTAGACCATTTATCAAATGTCTTTAGGTGCCTAAAGATGCAGAACGGCACTAGGGGCCTATGATGCTTTTGAAAATGCCACTAGGTACTTATCTGCATCGTTTGGCACCTGAAGATCTTTGCAAACCTGGCTCCAGAGACCATTTAGGGCTTTATAGGCCACGTGTGTAGCTGCAGTATGTATTGCAGTGCAGAGAGCGTCTGGGCACTGGGCTAGTTTCTTCCCCACCACTGGTTCCTGTGCAGACTGGGGGTGTGCACTGATGGTGTGTTACTCCCTCCGACCGCCCTGGGCACCGGTGGGCTTGATCACACAAGGGGCTGGCTGGGGAGAATTGGCATCTCCGTGCTGAGAGGAGACGAATCACAGCCCTGCTAAAATACATTACTTGGAATAAACCTAAATGAGGGGCCCAACTGCCTCCTTGCTCTGGGCTCCGCATGCAGCTGGCTTGCTGGGGCAAGCGTCATGCTCTCGGATCTCTGCGCCCATTGCCTCCCTGGATTTGTGTCTTGAGCGGAGCAAGCCCTTGGCTCTGAACGGGCCATACGGGAAATCTCAACAGTGGACACCGCTGAGGAGTCCTGCGCGGGCTGCTCCGGATCCGAGGAGTGCTCCAGGCAACTCCTGTCCAACCGGAGCCTCAAATCTCCCTGCCCTCACCCAGGGGGTGCTGTTCACGTAATACATCACAGCAGCCCCGGGTGGAGCTGATCACAGAGCAGCTCTGGCGGCCCAGGAAAGGAGCCTTCCTCTTTGCCTGTGCAGTCCAACTCCGTTTCGGATTCCAGCTGCCTGCGTCAGACTGGGCTTCACCTTGTAGCTGGGGCACTTACCTCGCTTTCAAGGTGACTTTAACCTTTGCACAGAGGAAGAGCAAAGAAGAGTTTCCACCTGCTTGGCCACTGGCCTCCATTCTGGCTCACTAGGTGCAGTTGCTGCTCCAGGGCCTCACAGAGGTTTCCGTTTGTCTCCCCGTTGTCTCGGCGCGGGCGTCTGGGCCCCGCTCTGTGTGCACAGCAGCAGGTAGAGCTGCGGCAGGCATTTGGCTTTGAGAGATCGTTTGGCCGCTCCATGAAGCCACATCTTTCACAGCCAACGTTTTCTCAACAGAGCAAGTTTCATTCCCGCCCCCACACCCCGCCCGCCCTGTCGTGGTCTCGTCTCTCTCTTTCTTTTGATGGCTGCTTCATGCCAGGGCTCGGTGCAGGCTGGGGCTGCCGGCGGAGCACTCTGTGCTGACAAAGGTGCTGTACCCGGAGAGAGAGTGCCGGCATCGATAAGGCTGTTCAGACATTTCAGTGCATGCCTGTTTCTGACACTACTTCCTTTGTATAGCTACTCAAGCATTTTGGTTGCTTATCAGACCCAGGTTTTCAGTCTGCCTTCTGAAGTCCTTAGCTCGGCTTTTGATGCCACTTCTGAAGTCTTTGTTGTTCCTGCCCATGGTATGAAGCCAAGAACCCCTGGCGTTTGGAGCGCTTGCTGTCCTGGCATCAGCCCAAAGAGCAGAACCGCCAGCCCCGAAGGCAGGCAGGCGAAGGACATGTGTTCAAAGTGGACATGGGGATCTTCGGGTGGGTGTTTTAGGGAACGCTGACTTAAAAGAGAAGTTGAGTGAAGGAATTAAAGAACCTGTTTCTGCCAGGATTTGTTCCACTAGCGCTTTTCTCGATCAGCTTATTTGCGGGGGCTGTGACAGCTGCTGAAGCCTTAGCTAGTAATTCCCACTTGCACTATTACTGCAGGGGAGGTGAAGGTCTGGGTGACATTGGTCAGAAAGGTCATTTTCATCAGTGGCAGCAGATTGTGCACTCCAGATTAGGTACATATTGGAAGGGCTGGGGGGAGGGTCCATTCTGTTGGCTGGGTTTTTTTTGGTTTTTTTGTTTTTTGGTTCTGTGCTGCATGTTTCATGCGTAAAATACAGCCTTGACCAGTCCCATGTGGAGAGAGACTCCTCAGATTGCCAGAGATTTAGTGCCACTCTGGGGGGAGTAATTACTGTGCCTATTTGAATTGCTCCTTTTATTGGCTGATAAATATTTTTTAATTTACACACTGCTGTCTAAAATTAAAGCTGCACCATGGAAAATATTGATTATGGATTAACCAGATGGGCCCCTTTGCCAGGTCACTTTTTGCTGCCGAGCATATTAGCTGTATTCAAACCTGAGGGCTTTCAGTTTGGGAAGATGCTGACTGCTAAAAGAAGTGGCATAGGCTGCTAATTTGGAGAGAGAGAACCAACCTGGAGAACCTGCTGTATTGTTACCCATAGGTAATATTGCGCCCACATGCACCTCCAAGGACAGAATGGGGCCCACAGCTCCCCTGACATTGAGAATGTTAATGCTAAATAGGCTTTTTCAAGGTGTGAGCACTTACAGTGGTTCCCAGCTTTGCTTTTTTTTATTTTAATTAAATGAAAACTCTTTCTTTGCTTGCTTGCTTGCCAGCCCAGTAGAACCTCTGATCATGTCCTATTTTTAATCACACGGCCTCTCCGCAGTGATTGAACTGCAGCTGGTTTGACCGCTGAACTTGGGAGCCAGGAGATCTAATAGGGGAAGACCCTTTGGGCAGCTCATTTAACTCTCGGCCTCTGTTTCCCCCAGTCTGTAAAATGAGGATATAAAATGCTCCCCTCCCAGAGGTGCTATGTGGGTTAATGAGTTAATGGTGTGCAAAGTGTTCTGAAGATGTAAAGCACTAGATAAGTGCGAAGTCTTGTCAGGTTCGTGGCTAGCAGGTTCCCCTGCTTGTGCTGCTGGGTGGAAGGGGTGGAGGAAGAGTGAGCTAGGCAGAAACTAAAACAAATGAGTAGCTCCAAGCATTGGCGGCAGAGAAGTCTTCAGAGTGTGATGCTCCGTGTCCTTGCTTTGAACAAACTGCATCAAAGGTTTGTGGAATAAACCCACCTGTTCCCAGCACATCAAGTGCTTTGCTGAGCTGTGTTTTATTTTTTTCACAGGTGCTTGTTAGGAAGATGAGATAACAAGTGCTGTTTGTTTACCAAAGCCTGCCAAGGAACAAAGGGGTTTGGCTGCTAACATAAAACGCCGCCTTTTACAGTAAACACTGTTTTAGCATGATTGGATTTCACGCCTGGCCCATTAGATCCTGCTCACCTCTTCTAGCAGGCTGGGGGCCTGTGTATCATTACTCCCCTGGGGCGAGCCGGGGGGGGGGGGGGGGAATCTTGCATTTCGTTACCTTCTGAAGGATGCTGTGCGTTAGTTTGCTGTGGAGGGCGCAAGAGCTGGGTTTTAAAAGGTTACACCACCCTGTACAGAGCTCTGAATGCAGCTCTGAGTGTGTTATTAAAACGCTAAGGAGAGCCATCATCTTGGGCTCTGTTAAAGGATCCTGGCAGTTTACGCTTATTTTAATTTGCAGAATTAGCATTTTGGAGGGGAAGGGGACTACATGTGAAACCCCCAAAACAGTAACACAATGAGGCAGAGGATCATACTGGTCGGCCGATGTGTGTTTTAAAATGAAGACAGAAGGTGCTTTGCCCCTGCGTGCATGTCTGTCTCCCACCAGAGCTACACTCCGCTTTACTCAGTAGGGGAATGTGTCCTAGTGGAGAGAGCATGCAGAGCTTTCAGTTTAAGGTGTGCATAGGCTCTTACACAGGGTGGGTTTCAACCTGCAGATTTGCAGCTTCCCTGTCAAACTTTCTACCAAGTGCAGTACAAGATAAGGACCTTGAAAGTGAGTGCATTGCAGGTTAAAGGATGGCGGGTTGGAGGGGGTGGTGCGGATTGAACCAGGAGGATACAGCTGCTGCTTTACTTCCTGTCCCAAGCTATTGCAGTATTGGCATCCCCAAGCAGTCAAAAACCCTGATTCAGAGCCCAAAAAACATGAGACTTAATACAAACCCCACTTATTTTATTTGCTTTTTGGTTTTTGAGCCTTTGGGGCCATGTTCCCAGCTTTCAGAGCCAGTTTTACAAAGCTGAAAACAATTCCGAGCCAAATCACCTAGAAGAAAGAATTTAATCCGGAAAATGTGGATGCTAATTAGGAACTTTGTAGGAGCATTTTGCTGGATGCCCACAAAGCCACACCTGAGAGAAAGGACTGCACTGGTTTAAAAAACAAATAAGCCTGGGTTAGAGAGGCGGTGAAAGCAGCTATAATTTTTTAAAAATAAATAAATTAGAAATGGAAAAAAGGAAGCTGATCGTGATAAATATAAAATTAAAAGCTAGAAATTGTAGAAATTGATACGGGAAGCAAAAGAACACAAGGAGAACTCTATGGCAGAGTTGAGGGCAATAAGAAGGGATTCTATCAGTAACTCAGCCAGAGGTTAGGGGTCTATTACAGGAGTGGGTGGGTGAGGTTCTGTGGCTTGCAATGTGCAACAGGTCAGACCCGATGATCATGATGGTCCCTTCTGGCCTTAAAATTTATGAGTAAATTCTAACGATGGTATTAGTCCATTATTAAATGGAAATGGTAGAATTGTCAATAATAATGCAGAAGCGTTAGAGTACTAGAGGGTCAATAAATATTTCTGTTCTGTGTTTGTGGGAAAGCCAGGATCGTATGATGATGAAGAAATACTTACTATTCCTAAAGTAACTAAGGAGGATGTTAAACAGCAGCTCCTAAACTTGTACAGCTTTAAATCAGCAGGTCCAGAAAACTTGCATCTAGGAGTTTTAAAAGAGCTGGCCAAGTAGTTCCTTGACCATTAATGTTGATTTTTAACAAGTATTGGAACACTGAAGAAGTTCCAGAGGCCTGGAAGAAAGCTATTGTTCCAGTATTTTAAAAAGGGTAAATGGAATGACCCTGATGATTATAGGCCTGTCAGCCTGCCATCAAACTCAGGCCAAATAATGGAATGGCTGAGAAGGGACTCAATTAACAAAGAATTAAAAGTTAGTTAATGCCAATCAGCATGCGTTTATGGAAAATATATATCTAACTAGATATCATTTTTGGACGAGATTAGAAGTTTGGTTGATAAAGGTAATAGTGTCCAGGTAATAGACTTCTGTAAGGCATGTATTTTGGCACTGCACATTTTGATTAAGAAAGAAGAACAATAAAAAATCACATTAAAAACTGGCTGACTGAAAGGTCTCAAAATGTAACTGTAAACAAGAAATCGTCTTCAAGCAGCTGCGTTTCTCTGGGGGTCCAGCAGGGATCGGTTCCTGGCCCTATGCTGTTTAACATTTTTGTCAATGCCCTGGAAGAAAACCTAGTCATCCCTGCTGACATTTATGGATGATACAAAGATTGGGAGAGTGGTGAATAATGCAGGGGACAGGTCACAGATACAGAGCGATTTGGATTGCTTGGAAAGCTGGGCGCGAGCTAACAGTATGCATTTTAATACAGCCAAATGTAAATATATACATCTAGGAATAAAGAATGCTGGCCATGCTTACAGGATGCGGGACTCTATCCTGGGAAGCAGTGACTCTGAAAAAGACTTGGGGGTTGTGGTGGATAACCAGCTGAATGTGAGCTCCGAGTACGAGTTGGTGACCAAAAAGGCTAGTGCGAACCTTGGATGTATAAACAGGGGAATCTGAAGTAGGAGTAGGAAGGTTATCTGGTGTGACTGCAACTGGAAGTCTATGTCCAGTTCTGGGGTCTACAATTCAAGAAGCATGCTGAAAACTTGGAGAGGGTTCAGTAAAGAACGATTGATGGAGAAGAACGATTGATGGAGATCAGTCTATTTAGTTAACAAAGAGAAGGTGAATGGGTGACTTAATTACCGGCTGTATTTACCTGTATGGGGAACAGAAAATTGATGTGACAGAGCTCTTTAATCTATTGGACTGAGGTCTGGCAAGATCCAAAGATTGGAAGTTAAAGCTGGACAAATGCAGACGAGAAATATGGTGCAAATTTTTAACGGTTGGAGCAATTTGCCTAGGACTCTGGTGGATTTTCCATTACTGAACATTTTAAAATCAGGATGGACGTTTTTCTAAAAGATATGCCCTAGTTCAAATCACAGCTATTGGGCATGAAGCAGGAATTAACTTAGAGAAGTCTTATGGCCTGTGCTATACAGGAAGGCAAACTAGATGATCACAGTGGTTCCTGCTGATCTTAAAATCTCTGAATTTTTTTTTCTCCACAGCTAGGAGGGTTAAAGTGACTTTCTTAAAAACAAAAGCTGAAATTCTCAAATAATCATGACTCCAGGAGCTGGTGCCTTAAGAAAAACCATTAAATAAAACCATGAGCAATGATAACTGCGGCTGTGTAGCATTGTTGTGGGTGTGGGGTGTTAAGTACTTGCAGCTGGAGCAATGGTGGTTTCTAGTTCAGAGAGAACTTTGGGATCCTTGCTAGAGAAAAGGCTCTGTGTAAAGGAGAGAAAAGGAGGAGAGCACTTGTATTACTAGTTATCCTGTCTTCTAGCTTCAGTTTCCTAATTCACCATTTGTGATGCCAGTAACTTCTGGTAAGAGCAGAGAGCTCTGTGAGCATGAGACGGAGGAAGTCTAGAAGTCAGCAGGAAGAGGATAGCCTAGGGCTTCATACAGGAGTAATTAAAGCATGAAAATTCTGTAGAACCTAGAAATTTAGACTGTGTTCTCTTCTCATCCCCTGGATGCTGCAGTGTTTGCTCTGACACTCACCAGTGGAAACTCTCCTACGAGTGATAAAACTGTTTAATTGCATATGGGATAAAAACACATTTAATGGCTTCTCATTACACACTTCTACTTATTCCAAGGGCATTTTCATTAAAGGAGCTGCAGCAAAGCTCCGCTTTTGTATACCCAAATAAAATATCATTTTAATTTCATGAAGGGTTACACAAGAGTGAAATAAGATTAATTCTTTCATTTTCGGCTTCTGCAAGGGATCAGTTAGTGCTACCTCTATATATTTATATACGTGCCGTAAAGAGGAGTCAATTAACTGCCTTGCCCAAAATGTGCTGTTGACATGCTCGCTCTTTGCCAGGAAATGCTGCAAAAACACTATTTGATTGGTCACGTGTGCCTGTGTGAGATGAATGGATAAGGAACACCAGCACAGCACATCGAGCTAGGCCCTACGGTGCATGAGGCCGATTCGGCTGGTGGGGATGGACCCTCAGAGTCCACTTAGCTCAAACCGTCCAAGTTGGGTGAAGTTTGTTTCTGGATCCAAACTTTGCAGCTCAGGTCCTTGCTTGATATGTCCCTGATGTAGGGCCCAGGCATCGGGCCTTGCTTACTCCCCTGCCTGGAGATTTAGGCAGAAAGGGCCGAGGCCGGTGCTGCCAGGGCCTGGGCTTCCCTCTATGCAGGTCCCGCAGCCCTGACAGTCGCTCGAGGGGCAAAGGCAGATGTGTCTGAGTCCCTCGAGTGAGCATCCGGGCCATGCACAGAGGGAAACACAGGTATGGGGCCAGCCGGCTGCCCAACACAGTAGGTTCTGCTTTTGAAGCATGGGCCTGGCCGGCCATGGAAGTAGAGGAGAGGGGGTTTTATGGCGTTCTCACCCCCCATTGGCAGCCTGCCCTGGTTCTGTGTCAGCGTCTGTCTGTCTCTGGATATCTGGAGCTGCCCTGTATTTGCGGGAGGGGAAGCCGCTGGAGCCCCAGCATGGTCGTTGGGCGTTGAAGGCCAACCTCGCTGCTCCGCTGGGGCTTTTCACAGCAGTTACGCTCCCCGGGGGGTTGTGGGAGCTGGTGGGTCGGGCTGCACAGTGTGCAGGTCGTGGGCAGCCAGCCCCCGGGCCAGCGGGAGCAGGCCAATAAAATCTCCTTTTATGTGGCTGCTGAACAAGGTGCCTGACCCCATTTGCCTCCCCGGTTACATGCCTGTGGTCTGTGTAAAGCAGCCCTTTATCCCTGCCCCTCTCTGCCTTGCTTTCTAATTACCTCGAGCAGCCCGCTCCAGACACCGCTCTGGTGCGCTTTGCTGGACGGACAGAGAGCGGCGGCCGGCAGCCACTGTTCTACAGGGGGCTGGGTGCTGAGGCCAGAGCGGGCGCTTGGAGCAGGGAGCTGAGGGATATTTGGGGGAAATCCAGGCCCTGGTGCCAACAGTGGCAAAACTGCCATGGACCTCAATGGAGCCAGGATTCCACCCTTTGCATTTAACGCCCAACCCAGCTAGAGGCTTGGCCCCGCGGGGTGGGGCTCACCACACTGACCTTTCCTTCTTGGTTGTCTGTCTTGGGGAGAGAGCTTTTTGGCTGGCCCTGTGACCTCTCCCTAGGGAGGGGCCCTTGCTAACGGCAACGCTCACCCGGCTGCGGGGGAGGACGTCCTGCCAGATGGGATCTGGGAACCTGAGCGGATGGCTGCCCTGAGCGAGCGCCAGGCTCTTCCCCGCCCAGTGCAAGTGCCACTGTCCCTGGGCAGGGCCCGGGGAGAGGCGCCTCCCCTCCCCCCCACCCACCTCAGCAGCTCCAGGGCCCGGGGAGAGGGGCCTCCCCCCACCGCAGCCCTGGGTAGCCCTTGATAGGCGGCTGCGCGGCTTAGAGGGAACTTAGGGCCCCCCGAGTTGGGGTGCAGACAGCAGCCCTCTCTACCGAGGCCGGCAGCTTCCTCTATCCAACAGGAGAGACCTGAAGGGACCCTCGGCAGGAGTTGGTGCGGGGGGGTTAGTTCTCCAGGTGTGACCGGTCTTTGGCCAACACGAAGGCCAGTCCGTGCTGGCGGATGTGGATGCCTGTCAGCTAGACAGTGACCTGCGGCCCATAGTACCCTGGACGATCTCACCTCCCCACCCAGTGCCCTGGCTTCGCAGCGCCCAGGCCCATCGGCGAAGGGGCTCAGAGTTGAAACTGCTACGGTTCAACCCCCAGTTTTTGCTCCTTACGGAACGGGGGCGGCTGTTACTCTGGGGCCAGCCCAGAGGCTCCCGGGAGCGCTGCAGAGGGAGGTGAAGCCGGGGGGGCAAGGGTCAGAGTCCACGGGCCTGCTGGTCTCTCACCGACGCTGGGGGAAATCAGACCCCCCATGGAAGGGGATGCAGACTGGTCTGAAATGGGTGTGAGTGCGGAAGTGGGGCCTGGTCTAGTGCTGCCCCCCTCTCTTTGAGGGGAAAGGCCCTGAGACTCCATGCAGCCTGTGTACCAGCCCTGGCCTCCCCCCACGCCCTGGGACTCGAGCGGGCTGCGGGGAGTAGGGGGCCGGTATCCCATCTGGCAGCCTGCTCCTCTGCCTGGAGCTCCCGTCGCTCTTGTTGATCTTAACACTCCAGACGCGCTGTGAAGTTAATTTGTGTAAATCTCCGAGCGAGCGAAATCCCCCTCGTGGCGCTGGGCACTTTGTTCTCCGCCCAGGCATCCTAATGAGTTTTGACAACGTTTGCTGGTGTGCCAGTCGTGTTTCCCGTTTGTGCTGAGCCCGGGCCTTGGGGGAGGTGTGTGTGTGTGGGGGGGGGTGTATACTGGGTGCTGCTCTGCTCCCTCTGGCCTGGCCACTGCTCCCTGCACCGGGGCGTCTCTTCTGGCCCCAGCTCTGCCTGTGCTTGTGCCCTGCCCTGGGACAGCTGAGGGGCTATTCCTCTCCTCTCCCTCCCTCTTTCCCCCCCCCCATTTCTTTTCTGCTCCTCTTGCTTTGAAATAGACCTGGGGGTGACCCAGCCCTAACGAGAGGGAGCAGAGCAGGCAAGGGGAGGGAGCCCTGCAGACATGAGGGAGTGTGAGCATCTCTTAGCACAGATTAAATATTTAAAACCAGGAGCAGATTGGCGAGCCGGGTGTGGTGCTGAAGCCTGAATGCTCACAGTGATCTGATGTCTCCCTCATCTCAGCACAGCAGGGGTGTCCGCCCTGCCACGCTCCTCTCCTGTGGACTTCTTGGAGGACTAAGGAGACAAATTTGTCAGGCCAGGCCGGCTGGCCCCAGAGTTTGGGTGGAAGGGCTCTCAGGGTGATGGTCTGCTCATCTCCTAAACTCCCTCCGCACGAGGGACAGCAAACCAATTCTCTGAAATCCTGGTGTGCGTAACTAAAAAATACATGGAAAATCTTTAATGCTGTAAATTTCCAGTCTTTGCACTGCACCCTGCTGAACTGTGCATTTGTCTTCTGTGTGTCCAGGTAGTTGTACGGTGTATGATTATTTAGATAGCATTGTAACTGCGTGTGAGGATTGCTATTGTGCAGAACGGGCTGCAAAGGAGACACAATCCGTGCCCTTAAGATCATAAAATCTAAAGGTGTGACAGGGAATTCTACAACCCTGGATAGGCGTGTTTGCTTGTTCAGTGCCCTAAATGTGCATCTGGTCATTGTAAGCATGGGATTTTGTCCCAGCTCGGAGAGGTCCCATTAGTTTATTCTTCTTTATACTATGGCAGCACCTAGAGGCCCCAGTTGAATTTAGGGCCCCCTCCAGAGAGTTCGAGAGGCACAGTCAATGATGCTGTGCTGACTTTCCACCAGCATAGAATCTGGCCCCAGATTTCTATTTGAACTGAGTGAATGCCACATAAAACTTGGGGCAAGTAATCATGCCAGTTTAAAACTCTGCTCCACCCCCCGGGACAGTGCCTGGTGGAAGGGTGTGGTCCAGAAGGACAGGGTTTGAATATTTCTGCACTTCCCGAAATGTGATTACCTATTCCCTCTCTTTGAGAGATTCAAACCCTTAGGAGCGGGGCTTGAAGAAGCTCCTGATCTGTATGAATTCTGCTCATGCAGTCAGGGGTCGTGAGGCATTGTGACAAATCACAACTAGCCAGGACAGCTTGAATTGTGAACAGCAAGTACTGAATATGCACAGTGATTAAAAAACAAAACAAAATCATGTCAGTGCGACTAGGGAGTATGTTGCGGAGAGATGGCGAACAGCTGTCTGTGTGCAGGATTGAACCCAGAAACATTACATGCACTTTATAATGGAGTAATAGCATCAGTGCACAATAGCTAAAGTGTAAATATACCAAGAACAAAGAGCAAAGGCTGCATATTCCAGGCATCATTACATGGATACAGTATTGTTTAGTATTTAGAGCAGGAAACTGTCAGTCTGGATCCTGGGATCTGTTCCTAACTGTGCCATTGACTTGCTGTGTGAACTTCATTTGGAAAGTCCTACCCCCTTTTGTAATCAATGGGAGATTGGCCATTGATTTTGGCGGGGCCAGGATTTCATCCTAAAACTCGCAACCTCCATCACGCACATCCGTTGTCCTTATTTAGCAGCAAACGCTCGCTCCTGTATATTAACAAAAAGCTTGGTCTCTTTTGAGTGCTGCTCTCAAAATTGCTCTCCGAGTTCAGAAGCCTCTTCCTGGTTTTCTCACCAAACCTCCCTTGCTACGGATTCCAAACACTGATGAGCCTGCCCCATTCCTTTCTTTCCTCCTCTCTCCAGTGCTGAACTCAGGGAGCCAGGAGGCTCAACAAATGTGCACAAAACCCTTTGAGATCCTCCGAGGCTCCTTTCTATTATTACGATTTAGCACACACCAAACCCCCTGCATTCAATGAACATTATTTCAGTTGCAAAGTCAAACCCTCAAGTCAGAAAATGCAGAAAGTTTCCCTGTGTAACCTTGATTCAGCCCCTTGTGCCTGTACCTTACAGTAGACTATTTAATTGAACCACACGAGTCGACAGCAGGGTGGGACCTTTAGATCTACAGCCCAGACATTGTATTACTTGAGCTAATGGAGTAACTACAGCAGTAGTAGGCTGTTATCCTCTTTTGCGAGCCAGCCGCTAAAGCGGGCTGAGACGTGCACTTTGGGTTCTATGGCATTTGCTGACAGCAGAGGAATGCTGGGACTCAGGAATGCTGGGTTCACTTCCAGGTTCGGAAGGGGAGTGTTTTCTAGCGGTTACAGATCGGGCCCTACCAAATTCTCGGCCATGAAAAACGGGTCGTGGACCGTGAAATCTGGGCTTTTGGGGGCTTTTACCTTATGCTATACAGACTTCACAGGGGAGACCAGCGTTTCTCAGACAGGGGGTTCTGACCCGAAAGGGCGCTGCAGGAGAGTTGCAAGGTTTTTTAGGGGGGTTGCCGTAGTGCCACCCTTACTTCTGCGCTGCCTTCAGAGCTGGGCGGCCGGAGAGCGGCGGCTGCTGGCCAGGCGCCCAGCTGCGAAGGCGGCACCCCGCCTGCAACAGCACAGACGTAAGGGTAGCAGTACCACAACCCCCCCCCCCCGCCCCCGCCACAAAAACTGGTGACCCACCCCCACCCCCGCTTAATTACAACGCGGTGAAATTTCAGATTTAAGTAGCTGAAATAATGAAATTTAGGATTTTTAAAAGTGACCAAAATGGACCATGAATTTGGTAGGGCCCTAGTTATAGACCCTTGTGCCACCGGTTCCCGTCTTTGCCTGTCTACCCTGCTTTTTTCCCCTCTTGCTAACTGCCCACTCTACCTGAACCTGTCCCTGATTCCCCTTCCCCTGTCCTGTACCCCTTGCCCCCCTGCATTCCAGCCAGGTGGCTGCCTCCTTATCCACCTCTAAAACACAGGCAGCGAGGAGGGAAGGTGTTGTGAGTACATGTGACAGTCTCCCTGTTCTCCACTCTGGTGCCTTGAACCCCCAGCAGCCTGCCCCTGCAGCAGGGAGGAGCAGTTTCAGGGAAAGGCCTGTTCAGTGCACTCTGTGCGGGTTGAGCATGCTCCGTGCAAACGGGATCTTCGGATAATTTAGGTGCCAGCATCTCACAAGTCTTTACTAAGCATGTGCAAACAACAATGTTCAGAAGCCTATATAATTCAGCCAAATTTGTGTAGCTTTTCGCGGGGAGAGCAAAAGGCACATTCGTGATGTCAGGGGAGCTCCCCTGGCAAATTTGAAGTCCCTGTTCCAAAAGCGTGGAAGCGATAGAGCTTCTCAGTGAAACAGTTGTAGGAAGTTTTTGACATGGACAAATCAATATAGGTTTCCTTAATCTTGATCTTGGAAATGGCTGAACCATTTTTCCTTAAACTTTCCAGAAAAATTGAGCTGGAGGCAGGCTCCTGGCATGGAAGATTTCAGCCCAAACAGTTAAAGTTTAGCAAAGTCACAGGCGCCAACTTCTGGTGCTCAGCACCCCCTGGCGGCCCCAACAATCAGCTCCTCCTGCTTCCTCCCAGGGCCTTCTGCCCGCCACGGATCAGCTGTTCAACGGTTTGCAGGAGGCACTAGTGGGGAGGAGAGGAGTGAGGGCAGGGTGCACTCGGGGACAGGAAGAGGCGGAGTGGGGGTGGGAAGAGATGGGGTGGGGGTGTGGCCTTGGAGGAAGGGGTGGGGGTGTGGCCTGGGGCAGAGCAAGATTGAGCAGACCCCAGGGAAATTAGAAAGTCGATGCCTGAGGGCCAAGTTATAAGCAACTGAAAACAGGGTCTTGTAAAGGGAAGTGTCAGGCAACCTTAACTATTGATGTCACTGCCAGCCTGTGATTATTTTGATTGTACAGTAATATTAAGAGGCCAACTTTTTAAAGTCAGGTGCATTCTTTGGAAGGTGTAAGTATTTTTAGAGTCGCGTACCTTGGAGAACATATTGCATAAACCAGCTAGAATTTCCCGGGGTGCCTGGAATATGGCTGGCTGTGGTTGGTCTCTCTGGAGCCAAACCCAGCCCCAGCAGCAGAGGAGATGGCTGTGCTGTGTTTCTTTGAGGATAAATAGTTTTCTGCTTGCAAGGCCGTGAAGGGAAAGTGCCTCCCCCATGCTCCTCTCCCAGCCTCACCCCCCCCCCCATCCTGCAGTGTTTATTTTTCATTTACTCTCTGTAAGTGGCGCTGTGCGCAGAGCTCAGTGCTAATACCTCCGAGAGGAGACAAATAGAAAGTGACACTTGTGTGTGTGTAGAATGGTATTTGTGGTGACGCTTTGACTGCAGATAATAAAGTGCTCGCCCTGGGGTGATCCAATCCAGCAAACGCCTCAGAAAAGCCTCTCGCTTCTTCAGTGCAGAGAATAAAGGGGAGAAAAAGGCCCGTCTGAAATGACATGTCAGCCTAAAAAGAGAACGTGTTAATGGATGAGTATGTTGGGATGGTAAACCCTCTGCTCTTCTCTTTGTGCTTTGTCATGAAGGTTGTTGTCTTTGCACATTAAGGATGCTGGGTTTTCACTGTCCGAGGCTTTCCACCTGGGTTTGTTCTGATGGATTTCTCCGGCTGTTGTGGTTGGTTGAATTCAAGACCTTGAAGTGAATGTGCATTTTTCCCTGACTCCTCGAGCCGACCTGCACTGAGAGATGCTTTTGTTCTAGTTGGCTTCATCATTTTTTGTGGCCTGGGGGATGGTGTTTAATTTCCTTGCTGATCTGAAAGTTGGGGACCACCAATAATCCGTTGCAGTAACGTGTGGTACTTGTAGTAAGTCAGCTAAGTAGCTTTCCTCTTTGCTGCAGACACTCCTCAGAGCTGGTCATTTTGAACCCGCTCTGAGGGAGTCACAACCATGCGTGGTCAGTTCGTTGTTTCAAGGCCATTTTGCTGAGCTCCACCACAGAGGGGTCCGGGAAAGGGCCCAACATTACGGGATTTCAGCTAGATTTTGTGACTGCGGCAGCAACAATTCAAAAACCACTTTTCAGTGTCACGGTTTTCTAAAATATTGTGTTGTAAATCGGCTGTAGACCCCCCTCCCCCCACCACCCCCGAGATACAACAAATCCCAGCAATCCTTGATAAAAACTGAATATGAAATGTTACGAACTAGAGTGGGTTGTGCGTATCTATATTATATATAGCAACCTGCCGGTGATAGTGTGGTACGACTCCCGCTCTGTGCCAATCCACAGATGATCCCAGTTGTTACATCCCTGAGCTACACAGACTTTGAGCTCACGCTTTAGGTCTGGAGGTCCCTGGTTCAATCCCTGGTGTGTCATCCAAGATGGCAGCCATCACAGAGGCACATACAGACGCACTGCGTCTGTTTGCGTGATACCCAGGGCATAAAGCGCTGCAGTTATTGAAGCAGCGTATTCATTGCAACCCATTTTATGAAGTGACTTTCACAGTGCTTGTGACCTATGCGCCACTCATCCCAGTGATGCCGCTTCCTTAGTAACACAGGTACTTCAAAGGGGCTGGAAAGAAGAGTGAACCCGGCAGAAAACGAGTGTAGGTGGCATACAACAACAACCTGTCTATCGAGGAAGTGGTGAGGTAGTGAGTGCCCGAGGGCTGGCAGCCAGGGCTCTTGGGTTCTGTTCCTGGCTCTTCCACTGGTTTGCTGCGTGACATTGAGCAAGTCACTTCCCATCTCCCAGCCAGTTTCCTCATCTGTAAAATGGGCTTACTGGCATTTACTCACCATTGTAAAGCGCTTGGAGGCCCTTGCGTGGAAGGAACTGTACAAGTGCAATGCATTCACTGAATACTCTTTGCTCCTTTTGGGAAGGGGGGGAGGGGGCTTCGTGTGCCGCATCGCTCCTATGCCATTAATGTGACCATCCGAAGCTCATGACCATGAACGCTTCTATAGCAATGCAGCAGGGAGCTGGTGTATCTCCGGGTGAAAGTACTGCTGCATCCTAATCCCCTCCTGACCCACCCACCTTTCCTCCCCCGGCATTCGCATGTTGTCTGCCTGGATTCAGTGTCCCTCTGCGCTTGGAGTAGGGCTGAGATTTTCAAAGCCTCCTGCACAAATGGGGAACCCAGTTCCCATTAATTGTAGTGGGACTTGGGCATACCGATCTCTCAGGCAGCTTTCGAACTCTCAGCCCATATATGTTCTGTGCTGTTCCTAGCTCTCGCTGGGCGCGGTACTGAAAGGGGAATAATAGAAGAGAATGCCATAGGTCAATTTTTCCCATCTCTCTTTATGGGCCCAATACAGTTTGCTATTACTTTAATAGGAGCTATTGGTTGCTCATCACTTTTCAAAAATTAAGCCACTTACTGGTCTATGCTAGAAAAGCTACAGCAGTCTAACTATGCTGGTCAGGGCATCATTTTTTACCAATATAGTTATATCAGTATAAACTTTAACGTTGACTCAGATATACGGACATTAGCTTATTTTGTTTCCTGAACCAGATTAAGCTATACCAGTATAAGCACTTTTATCCCAGTATAATTGTTCCCTCACGGTTGGTTGGATTGCTGGGGGTATTTTTGTTTTGTTTTGGCCACTATCATAAAGCCACTATAGTTAAAGGCAAAGCTTTCTAATATAGACAAGCCCTTAGGTGCCTATATATGGAATTTGGAACCTAACTTCAGGGACCCTTTTAAAAAAAAAAAAAAGGGGGGTGGGGGGAGGGGAGGTTTTGCCCATCTTTATTTATTTATTTTAAAGGTTTCTGCAAGCTAAGTATTCCAAATCTGTTCCTTATATGTAGGGCACAGAAATGGGGATTGTTGATTGGATTGTTCTAATAGATTGACAATGAAAATCCACTCCTTACTGGTGAATACAGAACTTTCTCTGGCCAGGGAAGGGGCTGGATCCATCCGTTTTTGCAAGATTTAAAATTTCAATTTAAAAAAAAAAAAACATTTCTAGTTATGATAGGAAGGAAGGAAACCTTCCCAGTATCCCTCTGTGCGGGACTAGCTGCCTGAGTCTGCAGACAAACACCTCAAGCACCTTCCCTACTGTCCAGGGCTCTCCCATAGTGATGTTAACTGGACTCTGGTCCATTTCATGACCTAACCTATGCAGGGTTGTGCACTGCCCATCACTAGAGGACCTGTGGGCCTCTTTCTGGCCGCTGCTATTCCAAGCCTGTGGGCATCAGCGAAACAGCTACCCATCTGGTCAGTTTCTCAGTTCTGCCCCTTGGGAGGCAGCCAGCAATAGCAGAGGCAGGCAGTGGAGTGAGATAAGAGGGTGACCCAGAAAACAATACCAGCAAATTGTTTCCTCTCTGTATCAGGAAGCTCTGGGATGGGGGGCAGAGAAAGGGCCTTCTCCTTTCATGCAGACTGGGGCATCCTGTTTATCAAGCCCTCGTCAGCCAGAGGCTGATGCTGACGACAGGGTCCCCAAGGAAGATTCAGGGACATCACCCTGGCAGGAAGTAGCACCGTGCCCCTCCTTGGAAGATGGGAATTAGGTCTGCTCCTTGCAGTTGCTCCCTGACCCTCACTAGGGTCTCCCCTTCCCCTCTCTTAACAGACCGGCCTCAGGCTTGTAAGTGTCTGATTCAAAGGTCCCAAGTCATGCAGCTAGCGTTAACACTAGAGCCCGGACAGGCCCGTGTTTGGCGCTGTACCTCGGGGCTGGTCCTCGGCCCCCCTGCCTGAGATGCCCTTAGCAACAGGATGATACGTGCTTGGAGACCGCCACAATGACTTTGGTCTGTGCTACAGATCAGAGAGATAGTAGCCAGGCAATGGGAGCCTGCTCGCTCTATCAGATCTGCTTTGGAGGAGTGAGCTGGTGGGGGGAGGGGAGAATGGGGGGAGGCAACTGGGTTGCTATTATCCCTTAATAACCACCATTGGCATACTGATCACTGCGGTATCGATCAGCTGCGGGTTCTCAATTCCTGCTGCTTTTAATATCTGCCTCCATCCTATATAAAGGCCTCTTATAAACCCTTCCCTCCTCCTCAAATTAAAATCCTCCTTAATTACTGCCCTCTTGCCCCTGCATCTTCCTGAGGCCTAGTGCATCCTGCGGGGGGATGGAGTGAAGCCCAGCGCTGGACACACGATAGCTTTATTGTAACATTTGCTGGATGGAAAGCAGAGGATAGTGGGCACCCTGGTCAGATGCCTTCCTCTGACGCTGGATGACTGGTGATTCCCCACTGCAGCTTTCATGCTCCTGCTCAGCCAGAGCAATAAAACGTGGGAGCAGGCAACATGCGCACGGTCTGCTGGAAGGGCCTGTTCCCCAAAGGGGGTTATTGACCATATTGGCTGCTTCTGAAGATCTGGATGCACAAGAGGAATCTGCTCAAACCACCTCCCCAAACGTACTTTTTTGAGATTTGGGGAAAAAAATATTTTTTGCATTTCATGTTTTTGCCTAGGTGCACTGAACCCCTGCACCAGCACGGGGCATGCTGGCCCACTGCTGACTGTCCCACTGTACCAGCACATCTCAGCTGGAAGCAGCTGTCCCTGCAGAATCTGAGCTTCTGTTTAAAATAAACACACAAATTAAACGTCTCTGTCCCTATGGCTGCGAATGAAGCTTTCTGAGTTGCAGCCAGGTGCAGAACGGTCTGCAGACAGCCTGAAACCAGGGCTTATTTCAGTAGGCTGTTGACTCTGAACCCTAGTGATGATCCCATTGTTAACTAATTCTCTGCTGACGGTTTCAGCAGAAAGAGGGATTGGTATGACCTGGGTCAGAGCAGCGTCTGGCTCATCAAGGGACTGCTCCAGGAACAGAGAGTAAAGCATGGAGGTTATGGCAGAGTTGAGTAGTACCATGCTCTGCGAGTGGTACCAGTGGAGTAAGGGTGATAGACCTGGGTGAGTGGCCTGATCCAGAGGGCAGGCTGTAGCAGCTGGGGGCACTTGGCCCCCCTCCGGACCGAGCTCATAGTTATTCCAGACAGTTTGTGCAGAGAGTGTGTGACGCTATCTTTGCAGCATCCCCCTGTTTCTTTCTGAGCTGGCTCCTCTCCTCTTAACCCCTTGCTCAAACTCCACTTAAAAAGGAAAGTGGGACAATTGGTAAGTGTGCTGGGCTTCAGAAAGCTGCCGGTGGCCTGTCTGTACAGAGAGAGGAGGGAAAGCATGCACTCGGCACCTGCCAGCCGCACAGGCTCGGGAAGCAGAGTGGGGGATGTTTGGAAAAAGGAACCTGCCCCCCTGACCCAGAAGAGACAGGAACCCACGACTGTGGGCTCCCCAGACGCTCCATCCTGCCGTCTCTCGGTGCTCTCGCTCATGCCCTGGGAGGTGGTTACCAGCAAGTTGACAGTGCACTACTTTGCACCACTCACGCCGAGCTCGAGCCGGGAGGCGAAGGGACGATATGCAGAGCGGAAACGAACAGTTTGTTGCTCCTGCCTGAGCAAAGAGGGTGGGTTAGATATCGCACAGTGTCGTCGGCAGGAAGAGATGCAGAGCAGAGGAGCTGAAAAATCTATCCTAGGAAAGATTGTCCTGGGGTTAGGGCAGTGGACTCGCACTCCAGAGTTCTGGGTTCCGTCCTTGGCTCTGCCATAGATTCCCTGTGTGACCTTGGCAAGCCCCTTAATCCGTCAGAGCTTCAGTTCCCCTTTGTCCAGCATCTTTCTTGAGAGTATAAACTCTCCAGAGCAGGGTCTGCCTCTGCCTGTGTGTTGTCTCAGCCCCCAGCACAGTGGGGCCTGGGCTGGGTTGGGACTTCTAGGAAACGACCATAATGCAACTGGCAACTGATAGGCGTGAATGGGCAGCATGTGTCGTACTGATCCCCTGCTGCTCCGCCACCCGGCACGAGGATCAGTTGCGTTTAGGGTTTTAGACTGCAGCCTGTCACCATGGTATCGGAGCTCCTTCCATGCAGAATCAATAGCAACAATGTAGTCTCCAGTGGGCTTCCCGGAGGGTGACTCTCCCTATCTCAGAGTCAGAACTCTGGTTTTGTGCTTGTTTGGGCTGGTTTCAGTGAACGAGGGTGCTGGGAGGGCCTGGGAAAACCAATGGGGTTTCGCCAAGGCGGGTGTTTAGGTAGACGAGGGTGTTCATATTGGGGGAGGGGGTTGTTCTTGCAATAGTGGAAAAGCTTTTCCAAAGAGGCTAAAGACCAACAGACGCTGGGTCTGCCCAGTCTCCTCTGGGCGTTTGTTTTGTAGCTGGATCCCTTTGATACAAATTACCTTGGCCTCAGCCCTCATACACTTCGTTGTGTGCTTGGTGAGCTGGTCACGTTGGTTACTTCTTTTCTTTCTAAAATAAATAAATTAAATAGAGCCGCGTTTATAGATGCAGGAAGCTGGGACTGATTCAGGGCCCAGGTAGCGTATAACTATCTCCAGCTTTGCCTTCTGGAGTATTATCAAGATTCACCCCAAAGATTATGATTTCATTTGTCGCAAAATATTTTCACCTGTTAGATGTATGAAAATAAGATTTGTCCCATTTTATCTGCAGAGGAGTGAAGAAATCGGGGGAGGGACACGTCTTTTCATAGGCCGGGAGCTAATCTCGCCGTCCCCCAGCAGGCAGCGCGCCCAGGGTTGACTGGTTTGAATGCTGGAGGTTCCAGGTGTGTCCCGGTAGAACACATCTGTTGTGCTGCTGGTCCCTTTGGGTCTGCCTAGAGCACATCTGCTGTGCTGCTGAAAGTTGGGTCCCCCCAGGCAGAGAGTACCTGTTGGATGTGCCCCGAATATTCGGCAGCCTGCTAGACGAGTGCTGGAACGCTTACCTGAATGTTCAGGTGTGTTCTTCTGATGATCCACTGAAATCCGTGCCCCCCCATCCCTGGTGATGGGGAAAGGGGGCTCTGGGAGGGATGTTCCTGGGGAGCCCATGAGTATCACCACTCTGGGCTATGGAGTGCAGAGAGAATGATGAGACCTTTGATTTTCAGCTACACATATGCTCCCCATATGTACTCCGGTTGGATTCTGGTTGGCCAGTGCCGTTAGTTGTATGTATTCTCTGGACGCTTGTGCCCTGCAGAGCCATCCACCTGCTCTGGCCCTTGGCTCATTCTTGCCACAGTTGACTGGCACATCAGGCTAAGTGCTCTCTCTCCTGCATAGGTTCCCACTCAGGCCTAGGCCTGTCCCTGACTGGATTTCAACTCCGCAGCAACCCCCTGAAGCAGGAGCCTTTCCCGAGCTCCATGCTATCCCTGGAGAGCTGAGCCAAACAGCTGCAAATGGAAGTAACCGGAGACCAGACAAAAGCAACGTCTAGGACTTGGGGCCATTTTCTAGCCAAGCTGCTATTTAAATTTACTACCCCCATCCCTTAAAGTTCCAGCTCAAACGCTGACGTCTTCCCCTGAGCGCAGAAGCCCCTGATTCCTGGCATGCAGCGGCCAGGACCCTCCAGGTTACGATTTCCTCCCTTTGTTCTATAGGCGATGCTCCCAGGGCAACGCCGACACCCACATATGCCTGCCTGAGCTCCCCAGCAGCCCAACCTGGGGAGCGGAGGCGTGAACTAGCCCAGCCCCAGAGCGGCTGTGTTATCTCTTCCATCTCGCTCAGCCGAGGACAGGAACCAGCTCTCGGAGGCTTGTGGCTTGTCGTATCCTTTCTATGTATCCGTGCCAGTGAGCCCAGCGTCTACGGCATACAGCACCTGTGACTTCGTGGCCCACACTTAAAGCCATACGCTGGCTCTGTGCTCGCCCTCTCCCTCGCCTGGATGCTGGGGGGGTCCGAGGCCCTCGGGACGCGCTCCCCTTTTCTGGGAGGCAAACGGAGACGATCCCAGGCTGGGTCGGGGCGGCTGGAGCCTGCTGCCGTCTCACTTCATTACAAATGCTAGTTTGATCCTGCAGCTGTTTGAAATGAGCAGAGACTGATTGTCAGAGCCCAGATGCTGCTGTTCCTTTGCTGTCACTAAGCTCCTGGGTGTTGAATTGTTTGACTGACTGACAGCTGAGCAGCCTGGACAGGTCTGTTATTTCAATTGAGGCCTAGGCCCTGTGGGCCTGCAATTTAGGTCTCTGTTATTAACCCTGCCTTGTTCTCCACTTTGTAACTGCCTTCCTGCATTTCAAAGTGTACAGTGAAAATCAGGGTTAATTAGGGGCCTGGCAGCTGGGCTTTTCCAGGGTCTATTGTGTCTCTGAGCATAACCGGAACTGTGTTTGCAGTGCTGCCGGGTTTAATTGGTAACTGTTGTGAGTTTGGGCTGGCTGGCTCCTGCATTATACAAGCTCAGGTATTGTCCGCCTTCCAATTAGTGCTGGGTTCTTCTTCCCCCTCAATAAGGGTGTTTTTGTTTAGCACATCACGCTCCCCCCGCCCCCCATGCAATAGATTATTACAAACCTCTCTGCTTAGGGCTGGGAACCGTGGGGCTCAAATGCACCTCTCGTCCGGGAGCATGCGGCTCATCTGGGTTAGCGTCACAGCCAGAATTTGGTAATTCTGGCCGCAGAATGAGCGTGTTAATTATTCCCTTTGGTCATCCCTCAGATCTGAGGGTTTGCCCTCAGGGGAAGGTGGTGGTGTGTTTTGGGGAAGGGTGGTTGCCCCAATGCTCCTTATAGTTTCTTAATGAACTAAACCTCCCGCCCCCTGAGTGCCTACCCCTAAAGGGTGGTAATGCTTCACCCCTCATGTTTGTATTGCAGTGCCGGAGACCCCTGCTGTGCTAGGCACTGTTCGTACATACAGCGGAAGCCAGTCCCAGCCCCGAAGAGCTTACAGTCTAACTAGACAAGGTGCACAGAGGGCAGGAGGAAGGACTATAATCATGCGTTGCTATATTTGATGTTTTCTTTAAAGCCCTAGCTCCTGGAGTCATGTTGTTCCTTACGTGTGTAGCTCTCATGGCTGCGGAGAAAAGTTTGAAAACGTGACCCCCGAGGCTCAGAACCAAAAGACCCCACCTTGATTTTAAAATCTCCTGATTTTTAAGCCAGTATCATGCTTTTTTCTGGCTTGGCTTGTGATTTTTGAATGCTCGGGATTGGCAGCACTGCAGGGTGCAAGCGTAAGGTGGGGACCTGAGGCACAAAGCGTTAAAGTAATTTGCCCAGCGTTAACTTGTGTAATTTCTATTTAAAGGTTTGCACACGTACCAGCTCAGTGCACTTCCAGAATTCTGCCAATAAGAGAACCTGTCCCAGGGCAGGGCCTGGGGGAGAACACTGGGTGGTTACTGGTAACTTTAAACATTATTTAATCGTTTTGGGAGGCTTTCACAGCTTGCAAACCATCTGGGCTTTTTAAGGAAGCTTTTGCTGATTGCCGACTCAGATTAAAGAGCCAGGTCCTGTCTCCTGTCCCCTGGTCCGACTGTATGTTTGCAGCCTCTTTGTCGCCTCAGATCCGTGCCCTTTCTCTGTAGGGATCCAGCCTTCAGCAGGGGGCCAGAATAGCTCTGCGCTCTAGGGGATCTTGGCTGAAAAGCCCTCATTGCATTTCTGGGCTCGGTATCTGCCTGTGGCTACCAAATGTTACTTGCCGTCAGAGCCAGACATTTTGAAATGACTGCACTTCTCAGAACAGAATTAGGCTGAAGTGCCCCCAATCCATAAACTAAGATTTATTTTATATTGCAATATTCTTGGGTCGAGAGTTAAATCTGTATCTTGAACTGTTTGGTGGCCAATTTGCTAAAGTAAAAAGTTGTTTAGCTGGAGGCGTAATCTTATAAGCCTATGCTGCCCATTATAATGGCTTCTCATTTCTGCCTAGCTTTCCAATAATGCTTTGAGCAGAAGCTTGCAGTAATATAAAAAGCCATAGGATTATTACTGCGGGCAATGCATTTTCCATTTACAGTAATAAAATACTGAAGAAACAAAACAATTTAAAATTCCAATAAAATTCAAAACAAATCTTTGGCTGCTGAGCAGATTCAATTATTTAGCTGATATTGAGTGCGGCCTAGAAAAATAGAACAGGTCAGGGGAGGAGGGGAGAAATCCAAAGCTGATTCTTCAGCATTGTTATCCACTCAAAAACAAGCCGGGGGGGAGAGATTACCCACAGAGAGCCAGAGTTTTGTAAGGGGGAAGCCATTGTTGATGTGTGCTAAGGGAGGCCGGGAAGTGCGTTTTATAGAGTTGCCAACCCTCCGGGATTGGCTGGGAGTCTCCTGGAATCAGCCTTGATCTCTCAGAGGCTACTGAAACCAGTCTGGGATATTTCAGATGAAGATAGCGGATACTTGCGCAATGAACTGACCCCAGTTTAGGGGATAAAGGGGAAGAAAAAGAAGATTGGAGTCTGTTCTACCCCAGAAACTTTGATTTTTCTTTCTTCTTATGAACGCTGGTTTATTGTTGCAGAGTCGTTCATGAGCACTGGGACAGTCCCCAGAGTTTGTTCTGTACAGTCATTAAACTTAAGATTGTATTGTATTTGCAAACTATTCCAATGCCAAGGAAAGATAGGAAGAATAGATAGAGGCCAGTATGGCTCCATCAGGAGCTCTTTAATGACCTCAAAACCACAAAGGAATCTTACAGAGGTGGAAACGTGGACAGATTGCTGAAAGGAGCACAAAAGAACAACACAAGCATGTAGGGACAAAACCAGAAAGGCTAAGGCACAAAATGAGTTATGCCTAGCAAGGGACTTAAAAGGCAGTGAGAAGAGGTTCTTTAAATGCCAGAGAAAGACCAAGATAAATGTAGAACCTCTACTTACCAGGGAAGGAGACCTAATGAGTGATGACATCAAGGAAGCTGAGGTGTCTAATGCCTGTTTTGCTTCAGTCTTCATTTAAAAAGTTAAATGATGACCAGATACTCAACACAATTAATATTAACAACAAAGGGAAAGGAACACAAGCCAAAATAGGGAAAGAGCAGGTTAAAGAATATTTAGATACGTTAGGACTATTCAAGTCTCCAGGGCCTGATGAAATTCGTCTTAGGATGTTTAAGGACCAACTGAAGCTATCTCGGAACCTTTAGCAATTATTACTGAGAACTCCTGGAGGGTGGGTGAGGTCCCAGAGGACGGGAGAGGGACAAACATGTCTTTGAAAAGGGAATCAAAAAGGACCCAGGGAATGATAGACCGGTCAGCTTAACTTCCATACCTGCCACGATACTGAAACAAATTATTAAACAATCAATTTGTAAGCACCTAGAGGATAATGGGGTTATAAGGAATAGCCAGCAAGGATTTGTCAAGAACAAATCACACCAAACCTACCTAATTTCTTTCTTTGACAGGGTTACTGGCCTAGCGGATGGGGGGAATCAGTAGGCATGCTGTACCTTGATTTTAGTAAGGCTTTTGACATTCTCATAAGCAAACTAGGGAAATGTGCTCTAGGTGAAGTTACTATAAGGTGGGTGCACAACTGGCTGAAAGACCATACCCAAAGAGTAATTATCAGTGGTTCACTGTCAAAATGGGAAGGCATATCTAATGGGGTCCCGCAGGGGTCAGTCCTTGTTCCTGTACTAGTCAATAGTTTTGTTAATGACCTGGGTAATAGAATGCAGAATATGCTTATAAAATTTGCAGATGACACCAAGGTGGGAGGGGTTGCAAGCACTTTGGAGGACAGGGTGAAAACTCAAAATGACCTCAACAAATTGGAGAATTGGTCTGAATTTAACAAGATGAAATTCAGTAAATACAAGGGTAAAGTGCTTCATTTAGGAAGGAAAAACCAAGTGCACCATGGGGATTAACTAACTGGCTAGGTGGTAATACTGCTGAAAAAGATGTGGAGGTTATAGTGGATCACAAATTGAAAGAGTCAATGTGATGCAGTTGCAAAAAAGGCTAATATTCTGGGGAGTGTTAACAGGAGTGTCATATGTAAGCCCTGGGAGGTCATTGTCCCGCTCTCCTTGGCACTGGTGAGGCCTAGCTGGAGCACTGTGTCCAGTTCTGGGGACCGCACTTAAAAAAGATCTGGACAAAGTGGAGAGAGTCCAGAGGGGAGCAACAAAAATGATCAAAGGTTTAGAAACCCTGACCTGTGAGGGAAGGTTACGCAAACTGGGCCTGGTTAGTCTTGAGAAAAGAAGATGGGACGGGGACCTGAGAATAGTCTTCAAATATGTTCAGGGCTGTTATAAAGAGGTCTATGATCAGTTGTTTTCCATGTCCACTGAAGGGAGGACAAGACATAATGAGCTTAATCTGCAGCAAGGGAGATTGAGATTAGATGATAGGTAAAATTTTCTAACTATAAGGTTTGTTAACCTCTGGAATCCCCATTACTGGAGGTTTTTAAAAACATGTCCAGCAAACACCTGTCAGGCTTGCTTTAGGTTTTCTTGATCCTGCCTCAGCACAGGGAGCTGGACTTGATGACCTCTCAAGGTCCCTTCCAGCCCTACATTTCTATGATTAATGAGAACTGGGAGTGCATCCACTGGCTTGTTGTTGTAGGGTTGCTGTTGGGAGTTGGATTGCTGGCATTGTTTTGTTCGAGGAGAAAGAGCTTTAAGTGATTTGTTTTGCAGAGCAAGCCTTGCCCACAGATGCATTCACACACCCTCACACACACAGGTGCGTGTGCACGCACACATGGAATTACATGGGTTCGCTCACACACACAAACACAGCCAGAATTACATGGGTTCGCTCACACACACAAACACAGCCAGAATTACATGGGTTCTGCAGACTGATATAAGAAGGGAGGTCCGATTTGGGGCTTTTCCAGTGCTGATAGTGATCTGGGACAGAGACACTGCCATTTGATTGTGTATTTCAAGAAATTTGCAGTATCTTCTCTTCCCCCTACGAGTGCCGATGTCAGAATATGACATAAGACATGGACAGATACTGGGCCAAGCTTGTACCCAGGCTTGTTTGACTTTTCCTGCGCTAACTTTCTGTGTGTGTGTGAATTTAGTGCTGGTGAAAGCCAGGGGCTGCTGGGGCTGTCTGCAGGCAGGCCCAGGACACAGAGGTTGAGCTTTCATGACACTGCTGTAGCTCCAGGATGCCCTCCTTGCAGTCAGTGGAGTTACTCTGGATTGACAGCGTTTAGCTGACTGAGGATCTAGCCCTGCGGTGCATTGTTCCGTGACAGATTAACTTTTGAACAGAACAGATTCTCTGTCTTCCCTGCTGACCTGGCCCCATAAGGAAACCTAGTTTGCGGCATATTCTGTGAGCTGAGATGGGGGCTTACTGTAATGTCTTTGACAGTTCAAGTTTCAGAGGAGGGGAAGAAATGCCGGCGACCGGCTGAGTGTCAGGCAAGCTGTCTGTACGTGACGGGTGATGGCGGTGATTTGGGAGAGTTTGCATCTCACAGTAATTACAGCCCGTTAGAAAGCAGTAATTATTCCAGAGAGGGGGAGCCGCTTACCAGTGGAGCGCAAGAACACGCCAGGAACCTCTTGGAAATTGGTAGCTCTATAATTTTCCCAGTGGGGGTTTGGTGCGTCACCCTGATATGTGACAACACACTGAATTTGTGACTTGTCATAGCCAACCCAGCTGGTGTGTAGAAGGGCGACAAAGTAGGGCTCTTTCTTCTCTCCATAAATGAGCTTTTAGTGAAGCCTTTTTGTGCCTTCCAGGACACCATCCTTATGTGCCTTGAAAGCCTTTCCTTGTTCCCTCTGTATATTGTGTCGTCCTTATTCTTTTTACTTTTCTATGAAGTGCTTCCGGGGGGCAGCTGCAGGTGCCGGGGAGCAGAGAGAAGCCCATGCCATGCTGGTGCCAGGAGCCTGCTGTAATCTCTCCGCCCTGCGTGGGACCTGCAGCCCCTCCTCTCGGGACTCCTGGAGATGAGCGCACCAAGGATGTTCATGCCCGACGCCTCTTTGTGCTTCCTGGCACCGTGAGGAAGGCCCTGCCTTCGCATCCTTGTGAGCACTGTGCAGGGCTGATACCTGATGGGACGCCCTGGCCAAACCTCGCACAGAGAGCCTCCGGCAATGCTCACGTGCTCGTTTCCTCTGTATCCCTCGAGCCCAGGTGTGTCACTGAGCCCATGCAGAGCCGCACAGCGATGCCTGCAGCTGGGCTATACAGCATCCACATGCTGCATGACAGCTCCCCCGTCATCCTTTGCCCCTGAGAACTGCTGTTCCCTGGCTGCATGCTCTGCCGCCTTTGTGGGGAGAGACTTGGGGCTTGTCTGCGTGGGGAAATGCACCGGTATAATCGACCATAGGGGGTTCTGCTGGCAGAATGCCCACGTGGACGCTGTTGTCCAGAGAGCCACACAGGATTTGTGCCGCTATAACGAGAGCGGTATAGCTGCGCTGGTAAATTTGCCTGCTTTGACTCTGTGTGAGGCAGGGACAGCAGCAAACTTCAGCTGCCCCACCTGTCCAGGCTGAGATCCAAAGGGATCTTCCCCCACCGAGTCTGTCTGCTGCCTGGCAGCCCACCCAAGGAAGCGCTTCTCTCAGAGCCGATCCCTGCAGGGCGGCCCCTGTTCTGAGAGCTCCGCTGTGGACCTGTGCTGCAAACACTGTCGTGCTTTTGCTCCTGCCTGCTTTAAATTAGCAAATGCCCATTGGCTCAGGGGTCCGTCCACCGAGCGCCACGGCAGAGTCGTGCGGCCGGGGAAAACCCGCTCTCTCTTACAACTGGCCTCGCTGCCGGGTCGCCAGGAGCATGGAGTATGCCTGGGCCTGTGGCAAGCCTAGCCTCTGCTTAGCGCCGTCGGTGCATCACTCAGAGGCACTGTCTCCATCCTTCCTCCCGTGAGATGGATGGCGCTTTCTCCCTTGCTCCATGGAACGCTTTCATTAGGGATTCTGCAAGTGTCACCAGCTAATTAGTGGAATGTTAATTGAGTATTCACAATGCTGCCACCTCCAAGGACAGCGGTGCCGTCTTGAAGGGGAATGCAGATGTGTGTCTTTCATCCCGCCTGTCTGTCGGGAGGATTACAGCAGCTGCACGATGCACGGCTCAGATTGACGGTGGCTTGGCAGGGGATTTAGGCCACCCGAGAGACCCCTGCATTCAAGTTGGCCAGTTGGAAAGTTCTTCGCAATTGGCCTGGCCTGGACATTGGTCACTGGTGGGCCCAGCTCTGTGCTTGTTCCGAGGGCACTGCCCACCCATCCTGGCATGAGCTGAACTGCAATAATGGGCACTGCAGGGGTGCCTGCAGGCATACGCACACAGCGATTGGGCCCATGCACTGCCATGCCAGGCCTGTGATAGCCAGATATGGCATTGCCCATCTGCGCCAGTGGGAGCATGGATAGGCAAATTCAGTGCATCGTCCTTTGAAAGCGAGGCTCTTTGCGTCATGACCCCATGTTGGGAATCGAGCCCCAAGCAGCTGTTGAGTTAGTGCCCAGAATGTCATCTCTGCTCTTGGAAGAGGCACGTGGGTCTTGGCTCTGTTGTCTTCGTGCTCTGGTTGCCGTCCAAGGCTAGCAGCATGGCACAGCTGCCTACGCTCCGTGAGGAGAAGCTGGTGTGGGGAATATTGACTGAGCCAGACCCTCAAGCAAATCATGCAGGGCCCCCAGACTGCATGAAATGCATCCAGCGCTTCTCCCAGGCCAGGTGCAGTCTTTAGAACTGGATTAAAGTGCTTGGGGGTTTGTGGACTCCTCATCTGCAGCCGGGAGGCTGTATTCTCGGTCACATCCTCTCTTGAAATCAGCACTGATAACCAAGTGGCCCCTGGTGGGTTACCGACCTCGTCCCCAGGCACACATCCTTTCCTTATGTCTGTGAGATTGAGCTAAGGACCCAGTCCCCTGCCCTGGATGTGATGTGGGATGCTGCGTGACAGAGCTGCAAACAAGATGCTCTGAGCCACACCCCAGCCATCAGCCGCCTCTGCTGTAAAGCCTCCAGCCTGAGGGCAGTGGGGGCAGAGAGCTCCCCTCCCAGCCGCAGCCTAGAGCCGTGGCGCTGGATGGATGGCACGCTCGCATTCAGCATGCTCAAGCAGTGCCTGATCTCAGCTTCCAGCTTTATTTAATGGTGATTTCAAACGAAACACTCCCGAAAGCCCGGGGACCTGAGTCAGCGGCTGGGGGATTGTGCAAGTCTAGACCCTGCACACAGAACCAGCTCCTCCTGAGCCCTGGAACCATTCTATTCTTTAAACACAGTAATAATAATGAGTCCTCTTTCTAAAGTCTAGGTGTAAAGAACTGAGGCGGGGGGAGACTGATAAGTTTGGGGGGCGAGGGGGGCTCATTAGAACTGGCTCTAGTAAAAGCTCCTGCTCTTCCTGTCCTGGAGATTGCAGCCTGACAGCCTTGGCACCTTCTGTAAAGTGGAGATCCGGCTCCCTCTGGCCTGCACTGCTCTTCAGCTCCCCTGGCCCAGCAAAGCAGCTTCTTGCCAGAGCAGACTGGCCTCCCTGCAGCCCGCAGAGTGCTGGAGCTGGCTGGGTGCAGGAGCATTGGAATTCGCCAGTTTCTTGCTGGAGCGTGGCTGGAAAGGCCGATGGAGTGTGGCTTTTCTCAGGCAGTTCCAGAGCAGAGGCTGCCATGCATTGTCTGTGTCACATGGCTTTGAATCCATTACTGTGGCACTGGAGACAGCCCTTCCCTGGCTGGCACTGCCTTCTAAAATGGGATCGAAGCAGAGCGTATGTTCCTGTCGGGACGCGGAGGATGCGGAAATTTCACGTAGGGTTATTATTTGTTTGTTACAATAATCGCTTGAGACCAACTCAGAACAGGGTGCCATTATGGTGGGCGCTTTGCGTACAAAGTGCACACGGTCTAAATGGACTGGACAGGCCAGGGGGAGAGGAGCATGGTGGAACATGCAAACAGAGGGACCAGTGTGAGGGCAGCAGATGGCAGGTTGTAGCCACCAATTTTTACTTCTTGGGTGGGTTTTTTTTGTGATGGAGACACATGGGGGTTGCAGGGCAGGGAGAAAGGTTAGGTTTTAGGCCTTTGAATTTTCCGCGTGGTTTTACTTTGATTTCTCTTTGTACACTTTTAATAGGAAGTCTTCGGAATGGGAGCCCTGGCTAAAACATGTCCATGGCTGCCTGGGTTGTCACTATCAGCAGATAGCTTTAAACAAACATTGTCTATATACACAAAACTTGGGGTGGCAAGGTGGAAGTGTGTGTGTGTGTGTATATGTTAAGCATATATATAATATACATTTGTATGTAAATGTATTACATATTTCTCTGTGTGTATAATATATATAATATATACACACACACCAGATATATTGTTGTATATGCGTGTGTGTGTGCATATATATGTGATATACTTCTGTGTGTATAGGGGTGCATATACATATTATATATAATACTACATGCACAAAGAACTACGTTAAAAATGAAGGTTGCAAAGTGAAGCACTCAGAAGCTAAGGAATGCCATAGTTAAGGTTGCCTTTGTCCCCTTAATTTAGTCCTCTAGTGCATACGTGTTATGATACAGTCTTTAATTACATGATCACATACTATTTTTCCACATGACCCCGACTCATTCAGTGCACAGGATGGACAGTACACACTTAATTCATTATTTTCATTTCTCCTCATTGTTCTTATAATAGGAATTGCCAGGCTACCTTACTAGGCAGTACTACCAGCCCTGCTACAATAGAGAGAGAGAGTGTGTGTGTGTGTGTGTTTTCTCCTCTCCCGTGCTAGTACTGAAGGCCTTTTACTTTTCCTAGTACTGAAGGACATTTAAAAAATCACCCCTTTTGCTATACATTGTTTTCCTTTGCAATTCCTTTCCCTTAGCCACAGAGACCAGATTGGCCTCTCCCACAGGTGGCATGCTGTGTTGCATTCGTGGCACTGCAGGGATGTTTCAATGTAAAGGAAGAAACCCGCTCCCACCAACAATCTTACGCAGCCTTGTGAAAACTTCCCCATCCCTGTCCAGTGAAATTCACCCTTGGGCTGAAGACCAATGCGAGGCCTCTGGGGCAAGTAGAACTTAAGTGATGCCTCAGCCTCATGCCGATCCTCAGCACAGGGGTAAATTTCACCCATTCAGCTTTGTTAGAACCTTCTGTCTTGAGAGGGGACGTGCCGGCCTGGCTCCCTGGCTTGGTGTGTTCGGCAAGTAAAGCCCGCTGCAAGTGGTCATTTTCCCAAGCAAGGGCGCTGGCAGGAAGGCTAGATTCCTTCTTTCTCTTGAGCACTGAGCAGGGCTAGGATCGGGTGCATTGAATCTATAGGGGCAGGGGCAGAATGCATCCGTTCTTGTTGTCTGAATACGAACCACTGGTGTTTGGAGCTTACATCGCCGATGGAGAGATGTCAAACTGTCGGTAATATTCATCCCACATAGGAGCAGCAGGGAAGTGGACTGGGCAAGCCCTTGGTTCTCCCCAGCCCAATCCCGGTTTATCTAAGCTCCCTCACTCTCTTGATTTGGAACCGGGTTGCTGCACACGTTCTGCAGGAAGGCATCCACTGATCCGGAGTGTCTTTCTCAGATCTCCCAGCAGCTTCATTTAATCCTGCTCGAAGGGCCTGATTTTAATTGCCTTAATAGATTTGTTAATAACAATGTCTATTTAAGACACCTGTAAAAAGCCCATAACATTAACTTAATGGGAGAAATGTCCGGTGATCTCTTCCATTCTGCCTTTTGAATTACTAATACAGAGGCTTAATGGAAGAACAATGAACAGGCAAGGAAATCGGTGTGTGCGTGTGGGTCTGCACGCAGCTGGCTTTACACTAAGGGTCTAGGGATCTGAATGCCACAAATTCATCTTCAACACCAGCTCAGGTTGTCGTCTCTCACACGCAGCAGGAGCCAGAGGAGCTGAAGCTAAACCAAGAGGCCAGTTTCTGGCTCTTTGTAGGTGCTGGCTGAGATGGGCCCTTTTGGAAAAACTCATGCAGCTTTAAAAAACGAAAACTTCCCAGCCCTCATTACTGCTGCTGTAAGAGACAGAAAAACCCCATGTCACAATCTGCGAGGCAGCAGGGCATGTGCCCTCCACGTGTGACATAGACCGAGCGTCTAATGGTACCAAGAGCAGAGGACCCACTGCTGCCCTCCCTCTGCACATGGAACTTGCTTCCCCACGGAGGTGCCGAGGAAATTCCAGAACAGCATAGGGCCCAACCGCTCATCATATTGTTGACTTCAAGAGCAGGATTTGTCTTTTGCAAGCAAGCGATAAGCCAAGGGAGGCCAAACTGCAGCCTGTCCAATGTAGCAGACACCAGATAGTCAGCGGCACGTGGCCCCTTGACAGCACCTGCAATCCCAAGGGCTGCAGTGAGGTCGCACAGCATGGGAGATGGTGCAGAGTGCAGCCCAGGGTGCGTACATTGGAGCAAACGGCAGCTGCCTTCCTCTTACGCACAAAGGAGCATTTTGCGGACCATCTCAGCCTGCCATGCCATGCAGTCATCGGGCCTGAGCCGGACCCTGTTGATGTCAGTGGTAATAATCCAAGCAATTTGAATATGAATCCAAGCAATCTCAGTATTCTGGGACCTGTAGTCTCTGTAGGACCTATCACCTTCCGCTCCACCAGCTAAGATGGACTCTTTGCACGGGAATATTTTTCGCTACAAGGCAGCTAGAGCAGAAACCCCATGTCTTTGTAGGGGGACCCAGATGCTGATTAGGTGGCCACAGAGTTGTATGTGTTTCTCAGCAATGAGACGCCAGTTGCAGGATTTTAGCTGACTTGAAGGGTTCATTTAAGCAGGGGTCAGCCGGTGCGTGGAGTCCAGCATTCCTTCAACTCTCTCATGCCAGGGAGCTCTCCATTTCAGAGAGTCATCGGGTTAGAAGGGTCTGCAAAGGTCATCCAGTCTAAACCATCCCCGCTGCCAATATGCAGGATTTGTTGGGCCTAAACCATCCAAAACAGATGGCTCCAGCCTCCTTTTGAAAACTTCCAGTGAAGAAACTTCAGCCTCCCAAGGCAGGCTGTTCCATTGGCCTACTGTTCTGACCGTAGGAAGTTTTTCCTGAAATTTAATCTCAATTTGCTGTGCTGTCATTTGAAGACATTGGGGGCAATGGAGCAACTCCACCAGCTGAACAGTGTGTGAGATTCCACTGCTTGTTACCCACAGTCTCTTCCTAGCACCAGGCTCTCTGTGGGTTCTGATCAATATAAAAGGGGGTTTCGCCAGTCGCTGGAATACTAATTGTCTGTCATTTCCGCCTGGCAGAGGGATGGCTGACCACAGAATTTCAGATTGTCTAGATAGGCGCTAATTAGCTAAAATTAAAGGTGACGTTTACTACAATGGCGAATTCTGAACAGTTTACAATTAACTTGGGTTTTGCACAGTGAGCTTATTCGGTGGTAATTGTTCTCACGCAAGCAGGGAGCGGGTGGCTGGAGGGTTGGTTTAGATGCTGGGTGGTATTTATGTGGCGTGTGTAATTCATACTCACTCCCTGCAGCTTGCTCAGTGGCACATCGCTTGGTCCGATCTCTTGTTCCATCAGTTCTGCTGTACCAGCTCCATTTAGAGCTTCTCCTCCATCACTCACGGACTCTTGCACAAAGACTGAAGCCTTCCACGCACAGCTTAACAGCGTGCCCCCCCCAGGATATGGGGTACTCCTCTACGTGCCCTGGACTGGCTGGTGTTAACAAGATAAATCAGCTCTGTTTTATTTGGGGAGGCAGGGGGGCTGGGCGTCAGGCAGCCTTTGGGAACAAACTTGATCAATCCCAGGACCTGTGGCAGGAATCTAGGTATCCAGGCCTTGCCCTCTGACCTCAGCGATTGACCTTCCCCAAGGCAGCAATCTGTATATCACGACAGTAGCTCTCTGAGTCTAAGAGCCGTAGCGCTGCAGAGATGGGCTCACAAGCGGAGAGCTTAGACCGCTGTCCTAATTCTGCTCCCAATGCTGTCAGCCTCTCCGTTCCCCACCGTGTCCTTCGGCCACACAGCAGCAGGGGCCGCTCCTCTGTCCTGCGTTGCTGGGCATGCCTTGTGGCACAGGGAGAGTTCTTGCATGAAGGGCCTGTTTATGTCCCCACCTCCGTTATCCGCCTTGGGAGGTGAGGGTGCACCCGTCCCAGCCCCGAATGAAGGTTGGGACAGTCGTGTACTTCCCTGCCTTGTCCACTGGGTTAAAGGGAAAGGGGCCTTTCCTCTCGTTAGCCAGCTCACTTTTCCCATACCTGCCGGCGGGCCCCACTGATGCCGGAGCAGCCCTTCCATTTTGGGAACGGAGCTGCAAGGACACTTCCCAGTCATGTAGAACGATTTCTCCATCTTCATAAAGTATGAGTGAAATGCTTATACGCTGTCTTTTTCCATGCCATTGCTTCTACTGGAATTGAGTGTGTGCAATTGCATTTTGAGCCCAATGCATCCTCCGCTCTGCCTGCCCCACACAGCCAGAACCCCAGGGGCTGGACTATCTCCTGTGATTTGGATAGTCCAGGGGAGACATTACAGTGCTGCACAGGGACCGGTTTTCTAGTGCCTTCATTATATGGTGGTATGCGCATTCCAAAAAAGACTCCCCGTGGCTTTAAAAAAAAAAGGGTTTCTCAGCATGCTCGGAAAACAGATTTTGTGAAACCATGTCCTCCTGGCTAATGTCTCTATTACGTGGGATTGCTGTTCCACTTCCACCAAACTGCTCAGCCTCATTTTTAAGAGTATTTTAATAGTCCTTTACTCTGCGGTTTGTACAATTACCAGCGATAGTTAAAGGAAAACCATGTCCTGGAGCAGGTGACGTGGCCCAGTGCCCTGCGTGCCGGGACGGGATGAAATGTGGACAACGTGTGTGTTTGTCATTGAAAAGCAAGGTCCTGTCTTGGCCATGCTGTTAGTGACATCCGAGCAGTGAAGGCTGACCCGCTCAGAACCTCGGCACTGGCCGTGGACCCGCCTCTGCACCTCTTGCATCTGCAGAAGCGTGTTGGACATCTCACCAGAGCCATGTTTCCTGAGACATTTTGGCCCTTCCGGTTCTGAAGAGAAACTCAGAATTTTGGGGGAGAGTTTTGTGTTTTGAGGCTTTCAGAAAGGTCCACTTTGAGTTTGACTTCAAGGTTTCCTGGAGGGCTGGGTCCATGGCCCCTACTAACCCTGTGTCCAGCCTGCTTCCCACCAGACCCAGACCCTGGTCTGATCGCTGTGGAATGCTGGGACAGTTAGATGGGACATCTGCAACTCTTAGTCCAGGCTTTGAACTCAGTCTCTCATTTCTATTATTAACCCACCACTGCAGCAGGTGGGAAGCTGGCAATGAGTCCCCTGGGCTCCTGGGGTGTGTCACACCCTCCCCCAGCAACTGCAGCCACTTTGAAACGTCTAAATAACAACAGACGTGTTGTGTCTGCTACATCTCCTGGTTAATTCCTGGGGAGAAGAGGCCATGGGATCTTTCAGACTGCTGGTGAGCTGAGCCATGTGCATTAGGCGTGGGGTCCCTGTAAGGCTTGCATTGCCCATGTGACGTGTTGGAGATCTTGCGGCTCAGAGTTTAGCTCCGGTGTCTTCCTCTTTCACCCCCTGACGGTGCTGTCACTCCTCTGGCTGGCCTCTGCGCCCCACCTGGAGTCATTGGAACACGATAGTTAAGCTGCTGGTAATGGAGATTTGATTCTTCTGGCAACCCCCAGGGAACCTCCTGCTGGCTTGTAAATCTGCCTTTGCTTGTGGGAGACTGGTAGAAGGCTGCCCTGCTCTAGGCGGGCCCCAGAAGATTCTCCATGCAGCGAGAATCGAGTGGTCCTGCAGGGCAATGTGTTTTGCTTCTACCTGAATCTCATGGGAACCGCGGTGAGGCTGAGGGTCAAATTCAGGCTTGGTGCAAGCTAGTGCTGCTGAGGTGTGAATATGGTCCCTGGGTCTCCAGGATACGAGTATTGTGTATTTATATTAGAATAGCACCTCGGGGCCCCGTTGCACTGGGCTCTATATGGGCACACAGTAGGAGCCAGCCCTGCCCCCGAGAGCTTGCCAGCCTGAGTAGACAATACAGACGGGAGGGGAGGGAAAAGAGGCGCTTTGTCTGGCTTGCTCAAGGTCACCCGGCAGATCAGTGGCAGAGCCAGGTCTCCGTACTCCCGGCCCAGTACCCTCTCCTCTAGGCCACACTGCCTCTCCTAAAACGAACCCTGCTTTCCCTGTGGAATCGAAGAGCTCCACGTGTGGCTGAAACCGCCTTTGTGCCTCATGCCGGCACTGAAAGACCTAGTGTAAACGTGCTAATGGTGAAGGGGAGCAGGTGGACGTCCCTGCGGGGCCAGCCGCCTCGCGTATACCACCCAGCATACCGCCCCCTGCACTGAGGGTGACTACAAGGGAGTTCCGTCTCCAGGGCCCATTAGGTCCTTGACCCCTCTGCTGAAATAGACCAAAAACCTCTCCAATACCACAGTGGTTTGTGTGACATTGACACCGGTTCCTCTAGGGGCGGGTCTAACTGAGACCCCCTCCCCGTCGCCACCTGGCCATCGCATGGTAGTGAGTTGGGGTCTCATTCAGCCACTACCAACCTGGGTCAGCTTCAAGGGGAGTAGAGACCCGGCATGCCTCAGCATGTACCCTGTAGAGCATGGTGCGTCCTGTCAGGAGTCGGGTATCTGCTCCAGAGCCTGGTAATTCTCACCTGTCTCAGCCCAGTGCCCGAGAGGAAACTTCCCTTTCGCAATGTAACGATGGAAAAAGCTTGCCCCAAGGCCGGAGGTTGCTGTTTTGTGTAACTCACTCAGAGGTCAGAGCTGTGGTTGGATGACCCTTGTGTCTCACAGGAGAAGGCCGGCAGCTATCTAAGCCTGAAAGGGTTTAGTTTATGAATGACTCAGTAGCAACCATCATTTTCTGCCTTCTTGTGTGTGTGGAGATTTTAAACACCTAATTTATTCCATCTATTAGATAGATTTTGTAGATTTAATCATTTTCACAGTTGGTGGCTCATTGGATACTCAAGATAAACTCCAAATGAAAGTATAATGGGTACGACAAATGAGTTTTCACACCAGAATGGCAGAAACTTGCTTGGGAAAGAGTTTGAGAGGAACAAAAATATATACATATATAATTTTTTTTCCTGCAGTGGCTTTTGCTGACTATAGTAGGTTACCACAGTTAATTTCACCAGTTTTGTTCATCTGTAAAATTGCATAAAAGTGACATTTTTGTGCTCATTATAGGAAGTGCTGATTTATAGCTAGTAAATGGAATGCTTTTCCATTTTTGGTGAGATTCTCGTAGCAGCGCAAAGCACCCATGAAATTGCTTGTATAATGTAGTTTAAATCCAATCTCAGAGAAAGATCCCCCCGTTGGGTAAAGTGACATTTCCATTCTCCACACTGAGTTTATTTTAGGCCACTTAGAAGTGACTTTATAAGAGAAAGGGGGCAGGTTTGCGCTGTGACCTCATTTCTGCCAGGCTGAGGTACAAAGAGCACTCAACGGGGATTGCTTGCGAGAAGCTCCCTGAAGCCTGCTGCTGGGTGTTGGGTTTGTGCAAGTTGTTTCTAAAATTGACCCAGAAGAACTTTCAAGTGAGGAGCCTCAAACTGTCCAAGAAGAAGAGATGATTGACTGTGAAATGATCAGGCAGTAAGATGAGCAGAAGCGAGAGCAATGCGTTCCCGAAAAACTGAATAATACCTCACTAGTCAGGTGCAGTGGGGGACTGCCAGAGGGCAGGAGAGAGAGGCACAGGCATGAATATGTGCAGTTAACATGCAGGGGTGGAAACAGCTGCCTCCCAGGTCCTGTGGAACCTTGTTTATCTGCCTGTCATGGGCAGTTCTGCTACACCTCCCACGCTGGGCTCTAGATGCCAGATGCAACTGGGGCATGTTCCCCCAATACACTGTCATTTACTGCCCCCCTTATCCAACCTCCATGTTTCCTGGTTACGTCCCCATGGGCCACTTGTATTTCCTCTGGAGTCCACATTCTGCCCTGGTACAGGGGGCTGCAGCTCTACCCAAGCCAATTCAGGGCCATGAAGATGGCTGTAGGGAAGTACAGGGAAAAGCCCCCAGCTGCTGGGGTGGGAAATACAGGCTGTGCGTGTCTTCTCCCTTCGGAGGCAGGAGCCTTTGCTACTGGGGTGCTGCTATTGGCAGGAGCCATCAGACCCCCCCAGAACACAAGGCCCCGAATGTTGGTTGGTTGGGGAGGGGATCAGGCACCCTATTAATCTGAGATCTCTGTCCTTGGCAGCCTCATTGGGTCAGCCTTGTGAGATGTTGGGCAGCTCCTGGGTCTAGTGCGGCCCTGGGGGTCACAGTGCATTCTCCTTCCCATGCGGGGAGCAACAAGGGTCTCTGCTGTGGGCCCAAGGCCTGTTCATCGCCCCGCTCTCCGTTCAGATGCAGCTTGTCCCTGTGGAGTGCACCATCGTGTTTCCAGCTGCTGGTGGCTTGGAAGCTGCCAGACTGGCTGATGGCACACCTGCGGCTGGGTCACCCATGCCAAAGAGGTGCTCCTGGCTGAGGGCCACACGGGCAGCTTGCCAGCTGCCTGAACAAGGCCCCAGTGCAGTGGAAAGGCTGCGGGTAGCCATGGCCCCCAACCTGCAGCGCAGAGGAATGACCGCTCCCAGCAGTGCCCCATTTATATGCCTCAGTGCACTGAGGAATGCAGTGCCCCATTTATATCTGGTGGCTGCATGGCCTGTCACAAGATGATGGCATCTGATGGGCTGCGTTAGGCCACTCCAGGTAGGGTACGGCAAGAAGCCTAGTGAATGCAGCTGAGTCTGGGGCGAGGGGGCTTGTCATGGAGGCGCCCGCCTTTACTTCCCCTCTTGCTGACTAAGCAGCAGGCTCTGCCCTTCCAGCGCTTTCTGTTATCACCCCACTTCCTCACCTCCCCTTAGCCTCCTCCCAGCCCAGCCGCCCGAGAGGGACACGGCTTCCTTTGAGGTTTCACTCAATCAAGAGCCTGATGAGCCCCCAGCACGGTCTCCACTCCCAAAGCTCCTCGGAAATGCATTCGGCTCCAAGATTGAGAGAATTTCTTTTTGTTTCTCTCCAGAGCAGCTTCCCCTTACTGCTCGCGGGAACGGAGCCGGCCCCAGAGAGCCGGTTCAGAGGGGCCAGCAGTGCCCCGTCAGCCTAGAGCTGCTCACACGTCTTCAGCCTATTTGCCCCATGACTAGCTTAATGGCTGTAATCTTGTCTTCCCCAGCTGTGTGGCCCTAGCCCAAGTGGATGGCAGATAACAGATACCCGATCAAATTGCAGCTTTGCCTTGTTAACTTACTTTGAAAATGTCCATTTTTCCATTTGGATTCATCTCTTCCGTGCTGGGAAGGAGAATGGAGGAGCTGCTGGCTCTGGGGGCTGCATAGTGCCTGGCTGGGCTGATTCTGGGTCCCCAGGCCGTCCCTCTGCTGTGGGGGGGAGGGGATTTCTGCACACTCTCACGCTCTGCACTTGTAGCTCCTGCATTTCTGGGCTGGCAGGACCGAAGCCCAGCTCGGGATGGCTCCGTGACCAAGGCATCGCCCCTGGGCGGGAGCTGGGCACATGAATCTGCTCTCGCAGCTCCTGCCTGAGTGATCCATGCTGTAGAGATGCTGTTGGGGGAAGCTACTGGTGCAGGAGGGTGTCTGGGGTCTGTGGGTGGGGAGAAGGGGGGTGAGACACTGGGGGACATTTGGGGGGGCAGGTGAGTGTATATAAAGGGTGGGATTGTGGGGAATGACATGGGGCTGTTAAAGTATGAACGTGTGTGTCTGTGTGGCGAGGAGTCTGTGCGCTGTGTGCGAGGATTAGTGTGTGTGTGTGTGTGTCAGGAAGTGTAGGTGAGGCTGTTGCTGTGCACGCATGCAGAGGGGATGTGTGAGCACGCACGTTGCAGGGGGGTTGTGTGTGTTTGACAGTGTGCGCGCGTTGCGGGGGCAGTTTGCGTGCGCGCATCTGTGTGGCGGGAGTGCGCATTGCAGGGGGGCCATGGGTGTGCATGTGGAGGGGTGTCACGCACGTGGCGGGGGGGGGGGGAGTTGTGCGTGCCGATGTGGCCGGGTGTGTGTGCACACGTTGCGGGGGGGAGGTTGTGTGGGGGCGTGTATGTGATGCTGTGTGCATGCACGTGGCGGGGGGGGGTGTGCGTACCGGTGTGGCGGTGGGTGTGTGCGCACGTGTGGCGGGGGGGATTGTGTGTGTGTGCGCACCCGCGGGGGGGGGGTGCATGTGGTGAGGTGTGTGAGTGTGGCCGGGTGTGTGCGCACACATTGCAGGGAGGTTGTGTGTGTGTGTGTGTGTGCCCAGGTCAGGGGGGGGTGTGTGCCCAGGTCAGGGGGGGTGTGTGCCCAGGTCAGGGGGGGTGTCATGCACGTGGCGGGGGGGAGTTGTGCGTGCCGATGTGGCCGGGTGTGTGTGCACACGTTGCGGGGGGGAGGTTGTGTGTGTGTGTGTGTGTGTGTGTGTGCCCAGGTCGGGGGGGGGGGCGCCCAGGTCAGGGGGGGTGTCATGCACGTGGCGGGGGCGGGGGGGAGTTGTGCGTGCCGATGTGGCCGGGTGTGTGTGCACACGTTGCGGGGGAGAGGGTGTGTGTGTGTGTGTGTGCCCAGGTCAGGGGGGGCGGGCGCGCAGGTCAGGGGGGGTGGGCGCCCAGGTCAGGGGCGGTGTCATGCACGGGGCGGGGGCGGGGGGGAGTTGTGCGTGCCGATGTGGCCGGGTGTGTGTGCACACGTTGCGGGGGGGAGGTTTGTGTGTGTGTGTGCCCAGGTCAGGGGGGGCGGGCGCCCAGGTCAGGGGGGGTGTCATGCACGTGGCGGGGGGCGTGCGCGGAGAGGCGAGGGCTCTCTCTGAGGCGCCCTGGGCTCAGTGCTGATGCTCCCTCGAGCGGCTTGGACGGTTTGGGTGCCCCGGAAATTATTCTGCGCTCCCCATTCCTGACGGTGCAGAGTGAGCAGTTCCCATGGCAGCAGCGGCGCGGACGAACTCCAGTCCTGAGCATGAGCCTGGCTGGCTCCCGGTCCTGGTGCAGGGGCTGGGCCCGGTCTGGCAGCTCCTCCGGATTTCATTCGTAATGCCGTGCTCTGCAAAGGAGTAACAGCGCCGTACTTCTCATAACGTACTCTGCGGGGATCCGGCAGCAGCGCCAGGCCAGCCGCATTAAACGGGTGACGTGCCGCTCACCCGTGCACCAGGAGTGTGGTAAACGGGGTGGGTGGCTGCTCTCCAGCCCCGCTTGTTGGCGTGACGGGGAGAAACTGCAGGGGGCTGGATGGTCCAGCCGGTGCCAGCAGCCGACACTGACAAGGCGTGGGGAGGAGGCTAGCTGGCTGTTGGGGCAGGCTGCATTGCCAACAGTTGTGCCCGTAGGAGGCTGGCATGGCGTTTTGCCATGGGTACCGATGGCCCCGTCAGTGTCAGTATGTTAACCAGCAGGATGCCGAAATGAAGGATTCCCTTGTAAGTACTTCTGCATGCTCTCTAGCTCCCAAACCGTTTTCCAAACAGCAATTAACGAGGCACCTCGCAGCCCTTGTGAGACCTGGCGGCAGGTCCTCGTTTCACCGGGGGCTCGCTGATAGGAGGGGTGACTTGCCCAGGGAGCCAACATTAGGAGCAGGATGAGTCTGAGCGTCTGGTCCCTGGCTCTAACCACTAGTCGCGCCCTGTCCCTGAGCTGGGAATGGAACCCAGGAGTTGGAGCTGCCAGGGCCTTGTGCCAGCCATTGCTGCCGGGGCCTCTCGCCACATGCGTTTTAGTGCCGTTCCTGGCCGAGTCTAATGCTCTGCCCTCGTTTGTGTCTCGCAGGTGAAACGGCGGCCTCCATGCATTCCCCACGCTACCCCAGCCCAGCTGAACTGGACGCCTATGCACAGAAAGTCGCCAACAACCCCCTAACGATCAAGATCTTTCCCACCAACATCAGGGTCCCCCAGCACAAGCACCTTAACCGGACGGTCAATGGGTACGACACGACAGGGCAGCGCTATAGCCCCTACCCCGTGCATTCCAGCGGCTACCAGGGCCTCCTGGCCATCGTAAAGGCCTCCAGCAAAAGCATCGTGAAGAACTCGGAGGGCAAGCGGACTAAGATGTCTCCAGCGCAGGTGGCCATTGCCCCCTACCCAGTGTCAAGCACTTTAGCGCCAGGCCTCTCATGCGCCGGGCACTTGAATTATCACAGTACTCAGAAGCAGCTTGATGCTCCGGTCCCCCCAAACATGACCGTAGCTACGTCCGTCATCCCGCTCGCAGGCCGGAACCTGACCCTGCAGCAGTCCAACTTGCCCTCTATCCAGAGCATCATCTACCAGATCAATCAGCAGTGCCAGGCCCAGGGCTCCCAGCAGGCCTGCCAAGGGGTAGTGGTGACCAACCCCAGCCCCGCCAAGCACGGCGCGGCCAGTGGCTTCGCTAGCATGGCGACGGCGGGTGCTGCCGTGGCCTATGCCGGTGCCGTCCTGCCCGACTGCCGCAAAGGGGCAGAACTCGCCATAAGCTCCAACCCGGCCATGACCGTCGGCCCCAAGGCCGGCCTCTACCCGGATGGCATGGATTACCTTCTCTGGCAGCAGAAACAGCAGCAGCTCCGAATGTACAGCGGGGGCAGTGGAGGGGGGGGCGCCGTCAGCAAGTCCCCGGAGACATGTGCGGGGGTCTCACGCCCCTACACCCTGGCGGGCGCGGTGGAGAAGGTCAGCTCCTCCCCTTTGAACTGTGTGGGCATGCATGGCAACTTCTCGGTGGGCCAGTATTTTGCCCCCCCTTGGAACAGCATCTTGGTCACCCCCAACAGCGACTGTTACAACCCCCAGGAGCTCGCCAACGGGCACCGCGAGCTCGGAGTGCCCCCCTCCGATGGCCTGTCCAGCAAAACGCTCTGCAATACCTCCATCCTTAGCAGCAGCCTCCAGTCGCTGGAGTATCTCATCAACGACATCCACCCACCGTGCATCAAAGAGCAGATGCTGGGCAAGGGCTACGAGACAGTGTCTGTGCCAAGACTCCTGGACCATCAACACGCCCACATTCGCCTGCCCGTCTACAGATAAGAGCCTGACGCTGCTTTCCAAACAAAGGGCCACGGTGGGAACTTGACTGGTACCCGTTCTCCTCTCCGGTACCGCCAGGGTCTGTGGCAAAACAAAGCGAGGGCTGGGGAGGGAGGGGTTGGTTAACGAAAGGGGCTGGGGGCCCCAAAGACGCTGGAATTAATTGGGGTCGTTGAACTGGATACACCTGAAACCCGCTGGAAGCCACGGACGAAGGAATGCTTGTTTCTAGAGCTCTGAAATGGTCGTTTCATTTCCACCAATGTGAACAGGGAATCGCCACAAGTTGCTGCTATCCAGGGAGAGACGGTTTCGCTCTGCGCGCGTGTGCGAGTGCGTGTGTGCGAGTGTGTGTCTGTGTGCGTGCGCCAGGCGGAGCTGCATGTGGGAGACCCCCCAGTTCTGTCCTGCGCTGAGTCCCCAGGAAAGTCGGAAGTAAAAGAAGAGCTCCAATCCCCGAGAATTGTATGCCATTGCAGCTTGGTCATGACCAGAAGGAGCTAATGCCTAATTTCTAGTTTAAGTCCATAACTTGCACTGCTTTGAGTAAAGCTAATAACTGGGGACAGTCTGGAGGCTATTTAAGAAAAAGAAAAACACTTGAAAACTTGAACAGATTTTTTTTTTTTTTAGTTAAATATACTGTACATTTATGTGTTGGCTGCTACAGAGTCTCTTCCTCCGCTCCCTCCCCCGCCCGCCCCCATTGCTTGGGCCTAGTCTGTTACTTTCATTAAACCATACGTTTCTGATGCTTTCTCAGTGGAAAGGTTTTATTGCCCAGTTGCCCACGCGGTGGGGGGGAGAGCCGCATTAAGCTAAGGAGCCAGGGACCTGGGTGAGCAAAAAGGGCACGAAGTTAAGGATATTTTACCCTCCTCGTAGTTCTTGCGGTTTTCCAAGTGTTTCCCTCGCCCCCGTGGTAACAAGAGAGTCTGAGAGGGCAGAAGCAAAATGTGACTTACCTCGGACCGATCCGAGCCAGGGCCCCTGTTCTAATTTGTAAAAGAATCCACACCCGCTTAACAAACCCACCCTCTCCCCATCCCCAAATACAAGAGCTTGTGATCTCCCTCCATCGCTCTCAAACCAGCTAAGCAGTCACGAATCCGCCTGGGCACAAATGTAAAGCTAGCTGAGCACCCACAAGCAATTTCTTCTTTATTATCAGGAGATGAATGGGGAGCCATTATGGTGTCTTCAGGCTCTGGGCAGTCTGCTCAGAGGAATGGTCTGTCCCGTCCCCCCCCACCCCCACCCCCATCCTCACCCCACCCTCTGCCCAGGTCCCATCACAGGAACATTCTGAATTCTAAGATTTCCAAGGTTGTGGTTTTTTTGGTTTGGTTTTTTTTTTTTTTTTTTTTTTATACTGTCAATTATACCTTTGTTCTGTTGTAGAGGCAACTTGCAGGTGAAGAGAAGTAGAATCACATTTAATGCATCTAGCCATTGTACCAGGTTGTAATTTGCATACTTTATTTTCTTTTTTAAACAGTTCAAAAATGTTCATTATGGTCTGTTATTCAGTATGTGTAATTATGTGTTTAATAGATTTATTCATTTTTAAAAAAGCGGTTCTACATTACAGAAAATACAAAGTTTTTTGATGTTTAAAGGAAAAAAAAAAAACCCCACCCCAACGAAACCCAATGTGATTGTGCTCAGAAAAGAGGTACTGTATCCTTAAAAGGCCTGTTCAAGCACTAAGTGCATTTACAAATCTCTGAGAATGTTTTTTTATACTAAAATTGACCATTATATTCTACTGTGAGAAGTGCTGTCTGCACTATATTGTTTTAAAAATGAGAGAAAACGGAAAAAAAAACAAAACAAAACCCACAAGCTGTGTGTCCGAATGTTGTTTTCCCAAAGTAAAACCAGGATATCATCGGCTGTGTGCTCTGGATTTTGTTCGCTGGCTGCGGCTTCTCCTGGATCATGTCAGCCCATCTGCAGGGGTGGGGGCAGGAATGGCGAAGGCGGAGAGCGTCAACGAAGGTTCCCGGGCACCCACTCCACTGCGTGCTCAGGATTTTGGCACTTGCGGCAAGTAAGACAAGGAATTTCCTGACTCTTGGCGGGGGCGGGCATGAGAACAATCTGCAGCCAGCAGGGTGGGTCTTGGGCAGCATGAAACTAGCCTTTTACTGATTATTACCTGACCCTTCAGCCTTGACCGGACAGTTGCATTGGGTCCAGTTACTGCCCGGCTGTGTCCTAACCAGCTGATAACACTGTTTGGTTAGACCTGTGCTGACTGGCCTCATGCCGAAGGGAGTCATACTGAGTCTGGGTCTTTCCAAAGTTAGGACAACTGGCTGGAACTGTAGGGAAGTCAGCTCCCAGGTCCATTCGCATATTCCCTCTGGCGCGTTGTCTGTTTGGTGACCTGCTTCCCCTCCCAGTGCCAGTGAGTGTTTGGACTGTTATATCTTTAATTCACACCCCGCTCCATTCCCCTCTCACAGGGCAGCATGTGCGTTACTGACAGGACTTTACACAATGCAAGAACATAGAAAGACAGGCTCCTGGGCCACTATGCTTAGGGCCAATTCTCCTGTTGGGTCAGCAGAATCAATTCCTCCCTTTGTGCATGTCTGTGCCCCTAAAAGATGGAAGGTACCTGCTCCTGCCGTCCGCTCCCCCAGCTTTAAGCAGAGCAGGTGCTCACTCTCGATTTTCTGTATTGGAATTTTCAGGCCAAGATGTATCTTGCTCATAACCGCCGTCACCCTGCAGAATTCCAAATTGGATGCAGTACCACCTGGATAACTATCAATCATTTTGACTTGCCCTAGGAATTCCCCTGGAACCGAGACATAAAAACTGTCAAAGCCAGGATGGTGGTGCTGGGAACTGCGGCTTTTAGAAGAAAAGGCAAAGAGAAACAAAGAGAAGGGGCAAGGAGGTGCCAGGATATATAGTGCTACACCATGGCCTGTTGTCAGTCGCCTGCGTCTCAAGTGGTGGGTTGCAGGCTTAGCTGGAGGAGCTGAACAGGCTGGTGGCTGGGGGTTTTCAGCTATGGGACAGAGCCAGGTTAAGAGAGCTTGTCCTTGGTGCTGCCCAGGCACCAGGGTGGGAGAACAGTGCCCACTGCAGCTTGTCCTTGGGACATATTCGCTCTGGGCTGTCCCCACAAAGGGAAGCACTGCATTGTACCCTTTCGTGGGTGTGGAGGCGATGGTCCAAGAGGTCTTTTCTATGTAGGCCGCTCAGATTTTTAGGGTGCTTGGGCATCAAAGAAATGTCTGTAAATAAATGTCTAATGCTGGTGAGCCATTAATCCAGCCTCGGTTCCAGCATCTGTGTCTCACCCAAACCAGTGCATTAAACCAAACCGGGATACACCCCCCACGCCCACATACGTATATTGCACTTAATGTTTTTACCGCCGCTTGCTGCCAGACACCTGGCTCTCTTGCAAAGCACGTGCGCCTAGCAAGATGCTGAAACATGGCACTCTCTGAGCCCAGCTAACAGTGGCAGTGTGGAAGGGAGAGCTGTGCTGGACAGCTCAGACTACGGGGGAGGGAGGGAAGAAGGGAGCACAACCTGGACTATGGTTTATCAAAAACCAATCGCTCTCCCGGAGGCTTGGATTTCTTGCGCAAGTTCTGTGGCCAAAGCTGCCTTTGGCTTCCCCAGCAGCGTGCCTGGGTTGTTGGAGCTGATGGGGTGGGGACGGGTTTGGCAAAGGCGGGTTAGGGTGAACACAGCCTGAGCAGTGAGGTTTGCAGGCCCCTGTGCGGCTCCTGGCATGTGGTTAATGGGGGGAATGGCTGGGAGGGCGGGGACCAGCTGCCTGGGCTGGTCTGAAATGGAAATCTCCCTGGGGTTCTGTTCAAGGCCCCTGCATGGCATCTAGCTGCAGAGGCAGCCGGGCTAGGGCAATCCTCGCTTGCCCTGCAGACCTCAACTGGCTCCATGGGGGCCCTGGGCCCTGACAAGGCTCTGAAGGCTACAAACTGTCCTGCCCAGCGTGCCATGTGCTCTCCCCACCCTGCCCTGGAGCAGTAGTATATTCAAACTGCCCCAGCTGAGAAATCAGCTGCGTTTTTCCTCCCCTTTTCCAGGCAAAGCCCCCTGGTTTTCCCGTCTCAGGGGAATGTTCTCACCTCTTTAGGGGGCTGTGGGAGGCAAGGGGCTTTGTGTGAAAGGAAGGCAGGCTCCACTCTATTTGTGAATCCACTGTCTCTGCTAACTCCACTCAGTTCCACCTACGGTGACCCTCTCCACTCTGGCAGCGGCAGCAGATTCCTGGCCCAAACAATGAGCCGCTTGCATTAGGATAATAGTATTAAATTCCAAATAGATTTCAACTCCAGGCTGCTATCACTCGGCCCCTTGTCTCCCTCAGCTGTGGAGACAGTGCGACATATGGTGTTCCATTATCTGAGCCTACGGCCTAGCAAAAAGGCCTTAATGCTTAAACAAACAGGGAGGCGGCCTTCGAAGGCTCTGCGTGTTCACTTGAGGATAGCATTTGATCACAAATCTGAAAGGAATTTTGTTTTCACTTGCTCACCCCGCAGTGCTCAGCACCGCAGAAAGAGGTGGCTTTGTTCTTCCTGTCGCCCAATAACGGGAAAGAAACAGCCTAATAACAATGCTGATTGTGCCAAATGGTTGGATGTTTATGCATTGAGCCCGGCTCCCATTCAAGGGCAAAAATTCAGCACGGAGACCTAGGAAGGATTTGTTTGTAATTCTGCACAATACACAGAGGAAATCCTGGAAAAATATGGGTTGGTTCCATATTTCACATCTTGTTACTGCTATTTTGTTAACCAAATGAGATTTGGCCTAGCGGAGAGGGGGCTTAGCAAACAGGGCTGCTGTGTATTTGAGGATACAGTTCGGTCGGGGAGGGGGAGCTGTGTTTTCATCGCAGAGCATGAGATAATTTCCAGCGCCGTGAGCTCAGCCCTTGTGACTCCAGTGCTGCCTTCGCTTGATCTAGGGGAAAATGGTTCTTGCCTGAGCCCTACTTTGCATTTTGCCAAACTGCCTCCATTTGTTTCTCCCTGGCGCATGCGGCAGGGAGGAGGGAGCCTCAGGACACACGGTTTGATTCCCTCTGCTGGTGGAAAGCTGCTTCTAAAACCAACTAATAACAACCCCCCTGGCCTAGCAGGTTCCTCGAAAGCAGCTGGGTGTAACCTGGGAGGAGAGCAGCAGCAAGGAGCTGAGCAGGAGTTTAAATCACATCTGCCCAACCACAGATGCAATAACCAGTAACGGGTGGACTATTGCAGTGCTCAGCCTGGTCCTAGTGCTCTTGAGAGCATTGAATGCTGTCGCCCTTCAATAGCTGCGTGCATGGGGGGGTTCGGAAGCTTCCCCCAGATTCCAGGGCTGTTTGCAGTGAGGTTTGATGGCCCCAGCCAGCGGCCACCTGGGACAGACTGAGAGCAGGAGACCTGCCGAAGCCGCCTGGGGACGGTCAATGGAAATAAGACCCTGGCCTCAGGGAACCTCCAGCTTCCTCACATGGGCTGGGGGCAAGCTCCTGTCAACCCAGGAAGCACCTGAGAAGGCATCCAAGGCGTCCCTTGCTTAGCGAGGCCTCTGGCTGTTTGGAATAGCGCCCCCAGACCCCTATGGGTCCCTGCCCGCAGCACCAGCCAGCTGCTCTCCCAGGGCTGCCCATTCTTGTCTTGATATCAGCGTTTCAAGGGCATCCTGGAGAGCGGCTAATCCTTGAGGGGCGGAGGCAGCAGGCCGGATTCGTTCCTCTCTCCAGCACTGCTGGGGGGCATCAGGAGATCGGCTTCTTCCTATCGGCTTCCATCTGCTGATTTTGACTGGAAAAACGCTCCCATCCCGCTGCACCCAGGGGACGCTGTGATGCTGAGGAGCTCCCTGCCCGCCACATAAGTCAGTCACGCTGCAGTCCTTTGCCCTGTGGCTTTTGCTGATCTCCCTGGCCCCAGTTCTAGCCTGGCTGTACATAAGAACGGCCACACTGGGTCAGACCAAAGGTCAATCTAGCCCGGTATCCTGTCTTCCCACAGTGGCCAAGGCCAGGTGCCCCAGAAGGAATGAACAGAACAGGGAATCATTGAGTGATCCATCCCCTGTCGTCCATGCCCAGCATCTGGCAAACAGAGGTGAGGGACACTCAGCATGATGTTTCATCCCTGCCCAATCCTCTAGCAAAGGAAATCAGCAGGACTACTCACATGAGTAAAGTTACACAGGTATGTCAGCCTCGACAGGGTTTGCAGCCTCCCAGCATTCGAGAAAGTTGATCTAGCTTTTGCCTCTCAGGGTTACATGATCAGCGGCAAATGTGATCTATGTATGAAGCATGCATAGATGATGAATGCATTTCTGTAACACACTCATCAGAGCTGGATGGAAAGCAGAACAGCGGAGAGCAACGCGCTTGTGTTCCAGTCTGGTATTGATTTATTCAGAACACGTGGAGAGCGATATTGCACCACAGTTCTGCTTTGCTGGTTTGTCTCAAGGAAACCTCTCTGTGTTTGATTCCAGCCACTGACGAACTGGAATTCACACGCTCCTAAACCAGCAAACACCCACCCCCTCCCTCCTGAAACGCCCCAGCCGAGTTAGATCCGGGGTGGCTGGGTTCCTGGCGGCCAGTGAGTACAGCAGGTTGGGAAAAAGCTGATCAGTTTCAGTTCAGTCAAATGAAATTAAAAAATTGCACGAGCCTTTTAAGAATATGGCTCTTTCTGCCATGTCAAACGTTAATAGCCCGCGAGGCCAGTGTCACGTGCTCGCTTTCTCTTTGGGTAGCGCCAGGTAATTGAATTAGTCTAACAGGAGCTAGTGGGGGTAGCTGTGACGTGATCATAGCGGAAATACTGCTGCTGTGAGACCCAATCCTGTACCGGAATCAATTCAGCCTTCTCTGTGCTAGGGACTTTTTGCAAGAAGTCTCCCGCTGTTTCTAGCACCCGTTCACCTGCATTAGTGACCCCAGGAGTTGCAGCTTAGACAGGCTGCTCATGTGTCCTCTCACCCTCCTCTGAGCAGGTCTAATCAATCCAGTGCTTAAAACAGCAGCTGCAGCCTGCCCACACTGGGACCCATGACATCGCTTAGCCTGGTGGAGCTCAATAACTGTTGTAGAGGAGGCTCTGTGGAATGCATTGATAACTGAGCACGTTCAGTATTGTGCTGGATCCAGGTTCCAGTGATGAGCACAGCACAGGGATTTAGTGCTGAGATAAATCCACCCATTTGCATTAATTTCCCACCTTGAGTTTGTTTTTAAAAGCCTGTTTCCTGTCTTATTGCAGGGGTTGGGTTTGGTTGTTTTTAAGGAAGCTCCAAGAACTCCAGAGCCTGATTATTTTTTGTTTTCACTGAAATTGCTGCAGCCTTTGGACTAACTCTTCTCAAACCTTCCTACAATTCCTTCTTCCCATTTGACTGCTCTTATCTCGGAGTCTGAAATACGTGCATCTCTGCTGCTGCCGTTGTTGTAAACGGGTCTGAAGCAGAGCAGCCCTTTGCGTGTTGTCAGTCTCGATGTTGTGTAGCTCTTTAATTTAGCCTTCCATAATTGTTCGACTTGTAACAAATAACAATAATAAAGTGACCCCATCTCTCAGGCCACGTCTACGCTCACGAGCTTCCAGGGGCACTGCTGCGTCGATAGAACGCTCGAGGAGCCGCGCTGTGCCGACGGGAGACAGCTCTGCTGTCAACATAATAAAACAAGCTCACCGAGCGGTGGGAGAGCGTCTCCCAGCGACACAGCACTGTGCACGCTCGCTCTTATGCCGGCAAAGCTTTTGTCGCTCAGAAGTGTGGAAAAACCACCCTCCTGCGTGACATACGTTTTGCTGACATAAGTGCTAGTGTAGACAAGGCCTGAGTCTGCATCTTTGCATCTGTCTCCTTCCTTTCACCCAGACAAGAGGCTGTTCTGAGTTGTATCACCTGTGTCCCTTTGACACTCCCAGAGAACTTTCCATCAGAGCATCTCTAGACACTTCACTCGGAAGTTCCCCAGTTAAAACCCTCAAAGGGAAACCGTGAAATCAGAATCATACATAGAAAAATATTCTTTGCCTGTGTTGTTAACCCTTTGCACAATCGATGCTATTTGATTGCATTTCCCCTTCGACTGGTCAGTTTCGTTATAGAACCGTAGCATCTAGCCACCCCAGTCATGGATCAGGACCCCAGCTTGCTAGGCGCAGTGTGTAAACGTAGAACAATGGCCTGGCCTCAGGCACTAAGGCCAGGTTTCCAGCAGTGTGGGGAGATAGTCAAATGATGAAAGAGGTGCCTTGTCTGCCCCTTTTGCAGGTACTCTGATGTCTCCCGGTTGCCTGAAGGGATTGGAGAGCGTTCCTTCCAGAATGGTAAACCAGTGACATTTGTCTTATTTGTTCCCTTACCATAACTGCGAACATGTTTCTCCTGATATTTATTGCATGCTAGGAGGGGAGCTCTCTGTCACATGCAGTGTAACTAGCAGGACAGCCAATCAAGGGAACAAAGAGAAATTGGGACACAGAGGTTAATGCTACTTGGGGAAAGGGACCGAAATTGCCTGCCTGGCACGTTAAAATTAAACTGTCGGCAGGAAAACCTTTGCTTAGATCTTTGCTATTCAAAAATGCCGCGTTAAAAGAAATGTGACGATGCAGCACATTCGTGCCTTCGAAAGGGACTCTGGAAAGTTGTGCCTGTTCTCTTGAAGCGCGTGAGAGAGCACGAGCGTGAGCGTGCGAGCGTGTGAGAGAGAGCGAGCGAGCACTCTGGCTGCTGGAATAGGGTTGTTGGCTTGGAGCTGAACATCTCACACCCTGGTGACATGGGTTTCCACGGCAATGCCATTTGTGTGCCTGGCCGGATACCGTTAGCACAGTGGAGCAATCGTTCTCCTTTCAGGGCATATTGCTTTTATCCTGCTGCCTGATCCGCGTCACTAGAACGATGCTGAAAGGAACATGGCTCAGCCTTACGAGCGTGTCACTGCCTACGGAGAGGGAAATGGGAATCTCTCAGCCTGTGGACAGATTAAAACCTAAGGGTGTACAATACAGCCTGGGCCATGATTTACCACACACCAGAGTGAGCAAATCTCACCTTCCTTCTGCTAAAGGGACTGAGTGGTCCGCTCAGGGAAGTAAGGAGCACACGCTATAGTGAGAGAGATTTTGGTTTCATTTTGTATGCTTCATTTTCCTCTTGATGAATTATGTGAGATGTGCCGGGGACTGGGGAGAATGGTTTTCACACAATGCAGAGCACATAGGTGTCGTCACACCTCTTTTGGCCTCCTGGGCGAGTTACTTGCTGTTCAGTAGATACGACGCACTGTCATGAAACCAAATGTCCCCCGCTTCCCAGAGAGTGATTCAGATTTTAACAAAAAAAAAAAGAGAGATTTGTATTATGCAAGTAATGCAGCTGTGCATTGGAGAGCCAGACTTCTCTGGAACCAGCTCCCTGCCCCAACACACCACATGGTGGGTGGGTTGTGCTTGCAAAGCATGCAGTTAACATGGACCCATTTCACACTGTGTTATGTTCAAGTGCATTAGAGAATGTTTTGTACTTGCCAGGAGAGGCCATGTGAAGCAGTTAGTCCCCAACACACTGGTGCACGCTAGCATTTACACGCCTTTTATGCAAACAAAAGTGTCATGGAGAGAAGCCCCAGGTGAGCCTCAGACCCCAGAGTCCTGCTCCTAGTTCTTCCCTGCTCAAACCACTAGATTAGGTCCCCGTATTTTAAAAAAAGTAAACACACCATGTAGTGAGCGCCAGGAGAATCTCACTGTTTCAGATTAGTAATAGAGGTCACTCAACATGTGCCAAAAGGTTACAAATATTCTTATCAAAACTGAAATGAGCGATCAGGCTTTATCTCCTGCCCAGCAAGCTTTAGGCTGCCTGATCTCCCAAGCATGGCTGGAATGGACAGAAAACAATTTTCTACGAGTCCTCTGAAATATTATTGCCAGGTGACACCTGATTTACTGTTAATCTCGTAAGAACAGCATCTGACCCTGGTTGCCTCTTTCCTTTTCTTGGGTCTCATTTCTGAAGGACATAGCAGGGAGAGGTGGATGTGGAAGTAATGAATACAATTGAAAGAGGCAAATTGGTGATCCATGTATGATAAAGCTATCCACTGACCCCATAAATCAAGCCGGGCCCATATTTCATTCCTCAGAGACAGAACTGAGGGACTTAAGAAACCAGAGCCTTCCCAGCTTCTCTCAACCCTGATGACTCAGGAGAGTGCACCATGTCCCCAGAGAAATCGAAGACCAGTGCTGCAATCCAGCAGCTTCTGTGAGTTGGACCAAATGGGCGACGTTGCATCAAGTGCTTGATTATCGGTGATTCAAGGTGGCCGGGCAGCGCGCGCTGACCTCTGGGTAGGATCCAGCCTGGTGAGAGCTCAGTGAGACACATCAACTGAAGTTTAGACAAGTGAGCAGGGAGACAATCTTGGCCACTGATTGGGTGAGACCTGCCAGAGGTGAAAATCTACCTCCCACCAGTGCTAAAACCTGGAGTTAATTTCACTGGCAAAAATGCCCTTGGACTTGCCTGCAGGACAATATGAATGAGAGGGTCCAAGCTGCTGAATTTGAGACAATACTGTGAGTGTTCGGATAGCATGGCGATGGGCTCCAAGGACCCGGAGAGAGGAGTGAGTAGTGAACAGTGTCAGAGCAAAGAACACAGGAGCTAACCTCTGCTCCCATTACCAGTGGGCATTGCTTAGAGATTGCCCCACACCTGCGCATTGCCTCTCAAATACTCGGCTCCCCAGGAGCGGGGGAGAGGCTGCAGTCGGGGCTCATCTGCTCATTGGCAAAGCCAAGAGATGGACTTGGAAGAAACTCTGGAGAGGAGGCTGTTTCTCTGCTCTGGTTGGCCTCCTGCACCCTGGCAGAGGAGACGCGGAAGGAGGGAGGAATGGATGGCAGCAGCGCTGCTGTGACGGTTCTCACCGATGCAGGGGGAGCAGCTGTATTGCTGAGACTCTGTGATTCGGTGCCTCTCCACGTCCGACAGAAGGCCCTGAAGAAAGGTGGGGGTGCAGGCAGCTAGGGCAGAGTTGCTGCAGGAAGGTGAGGGTGCAGGTGTGTAAGGGGGGCTGGCATTTGATGGTGTAATGATGGCAGTGTAATGCTATGCACAGCTTGGGGAAGGCAGCTAGGCTGGATGGAGTCGAGCAGGGAGGGGGAAGCTAGACTGGGCTACTTCACCTGTGTTTATAGTCCCTGTTACTTGGTTCCCCCGGGCCAGCGCTGGGCTGGGCTGGGCTCTGGAACCACCAGCCCGGAGGGGTTAGATCACATGACTGGGGGGAGCCAGGCACTGGGTTTCCAGATCTTGGGACCAATGGCGCTTTCTTTGAAAGAGTGAAACCGTTTCAGCACCTCCCCCTGAGCCCTGGGGGCCAGCCCCAGGCCAAGCTCAGTGACCAGCCACGGGCTGAACTCAGGGCGAGATCGGAGGCTCCAAAGGCCTGAGCCGTGGCCTGGCGGAAAGGCCCCCATTTACTCAGCTGGCATGGGATCAGCCCCCAGGGCTTCATTATGCGGGCTTGGTTTGTAACGAGCCGTTTGAGAAGGGCTGCCACGACCCCTTCCCGAGACGCCATCTGCACGAGATGGGCAGCAGCTTCTGGAGACGCTAGCAGAGGAGAGGCCCAGTCAGGCGTGGGGAGCCATACCCGAGCGAAGTGTACCAGTGCCCGGCAGACACGGGCCCACTAGGAAAGCGCGTGCTGGGCCGCCCAGCCTGAATTCCCTCACTGCGCTCTATCCCCTCCAGATTTCCATGGGGCGACTCGGTGCTGGAACAGGGCCGGGAGCGAGCAGGGTTCCCTCGGCCACCAGCTCTGCCACAATTGATGCCGCTCTGAACAAAGGTCTCCCAGCCGGGCCCGTTCCTCACACCACCCTTCATTCCGGGATTAGCCTTCCACTGCCCTGCCTGTGACACTCCTGCGACGACCACTCAGCTAGAGAGACTCCTTTCCCTCCGCGGGGCAGCTGTGCTGCTTGAGCCCCCCCTCCCAGACCCCCAGGAGGCTCCAGGTGCATTCACCGGCTTCCTCAGCGGGCAAATCTCCACTGGCATGGACAGCTGGTAAAGCACCATGGGGCGCTGGCTCCTAAGGCCTGTCAGGGGAGCAGCTTGTGAGGCAGGAAAGCCAGGTGCTGCCAGCTTCCCATGCTGGCTGGAGGATGCGGTTGTCGTCCCCCAGTCTCCTGACCCCTTGTTTGCCTGCAGGATGAGAAGAAATGTCGGCCTGCTCGGACCTGGCCTTGGCAGCGCCCGACGCTTTGTTTCTTTTCTCCCTGGAGTTCTGCTCCTCTTCCACCACCCTGGCCGTTAATGAGCCGTATTAAACCACAGCGGCTGACGGGGAGCAGCCGGCCCAGCAAAATGGATAGCAGCCACTGCCCTTCATGGGGATTAGAGCAGCGAGCGTGCAGAGAGATCCAGCCTCCGTTCTGTTAAAGGGAAGTGGAGGAGCCAGGCACTGTGCCGGTGAAAGGAACCAAGGCTAGAACAGTGGAGTATTCAGCTGATCTGGGCAACTTCTCATTTGAAAATTCTCCTGGCAAAGCAAGCCAAACGGCGAACCCAGCTCTACATGCTGCTAGCAGGACTCAGGTTTGAGTCAAGTGGGAATCAGTAATGCGACCTGCCTATCTAGGTGACTGCTTTGAACCGGACTTGGGTCAGTCTCCAGGGTGCTCGGTCCAGCCCCTCACGTCAATAGTAAATTCACATCGAATGGGCTAGAGCCGCAACTGGTGTGAATCAGTGTTACCCCATTGACTCCAGTACAGTTACGCCTGATTGACACCAGCTGGGGATCTGGCCCTTTTGACTCCAACAGACTCTACGACCAGTTTGCACCACCTCAGGGTTTCCCTCATTGACACCAGGGGAGCTATGGATGATATACTCCTGCTGGGATCCCGTCTCCTAGACAGCCTGGGCAGGTGCAAGGACCAGGCTTTGCTGCAGAACTACGGCCTGATGGTCTCATTCCTCACCAACATCAAGCTGGAGCGCAGCTTCTCAGTGGTGCATGCAGGATTCGCATGAATGACAGGTCGTAGCGATCGCAATGCCATTTATTGGCATACATGGGCACTAAAGCCCTTTCTGGCTGCCCTGCGGAGAAATTTCCATTAGGCTTTCATTTGATCTCTAAGGCCAAACATGAAGAGAATGAAGCTTCCTCCCTCGGAGAATGGAAATCCCCTGTGCGTGGGAAGAAGACCTGGATTCCAGTGGCTCAGTTCAGATCGCGGGGGAACTCCACTGCATGGTGTCATCTTTGACTGGGGACGTGAGCCAGTTATCCCGTGTTGCAGTGTTACTCCAGCCCAGTCCAATTTTCCAGTCCCTGCTTTGTGTGTGCTGGCGTTAAATAGCTGCACGGTCTCAGCATGGTTCAGCTTTTAGACTAAAGGGTGTTGTTAGTAACACGGGGGAGGAGACAACTTAAGAATAGAGGAGTCTTCAAAACAATGTCCCTTGAGATGGTTCTTGGGCAGGCTCTCTCCCAGCAGGGCTCTGACAAGAGTGCATGTGTGCCACCCGCATATCCACACGCTCTGGGTCTCTAGCCCCAGCTTCGTGTGTCCCCCTTTCCACCCAATCCACAGAGGCTAGTATGGATCCATTACAAGCCCTAGCTACAGAGCCTGCTCTTCAGCTTAAGCTGTAGAGATTGTTTCCCGCTGTAGACGTTGCAATTGCAATCACTGATGGCAGCTGTACCCTTGTAGCCTGTGTTGTCATTTCCACCTGTGCAGATGCAAATGGCTACCCATGTCCACGGCAATGGAGAATCCGCCTGTCTCCCCAGAACACAAACTTTCCCTTCCTCAGCAGCTCGCTGTTGCCTGGCACCTGGTCACTGCCTGACAGACAGCTCCAGCTTCGTGACATTTCTAAATACTTCACATATTTCAAGTTGACAAGGCAGAAGGACAATGAAATCAAACTGCACTTGTGGCCACGGAGTGTCCGATCTTGTTTGCGGGTATGTAAATCTCTGGCTCTCTTCCCCTTGGTGCTAACGGCGGGTGCTGTTCTTAGTGGCTGGGCTGACGCGATGCCGTCCGGCTCAGAGATGCCTGCGTGGAAGGCTCTCAAAGAAACGCTTATGTTATTCTGTCCTGAACTAACCACACGGGCCTCTCGCAATCTGTCCAGCTGCCACGTGGGCAGGAAAAGGACCATGTGATTTCTGGAGCTCTCGTTGGAAGCCTGCGCACTAGAGGGAGAACACGAGGCCACAAAGCAGGTGAGAGCGAGAAGAAGACACGCATGAGAGTCTTTCGTTCAGCCGGCAGAGAGATGATATCCATGCATCTCCCCAGCCTGGCCGCTGCAGGGGGGCATATGGTTGCAGAAGAGCAAGGAAGCCCCATCCCACTTCGCGTCGGCACCGTGCTGTCTGAGCGTTAGAGAAAGAGCATGGGAGGATGGTGCGTACTAATCTCCTTTCACAGATGGGAAAACTGAAACCCAGGGAGGTTAAGCAACTTCACCAAGGCACAGTGGACAGTGTCAGAGCCAGGAGAAGAGCCCAGGAGTTCCTGGCTCCCAGCCCCCTGCTAAAACACTGTGCACGGAGGTGCATTCCCTGCCCATCCATAGTGATAGCATGCCCAGTGCAGAGTGGTGAGGAGAGGTTGGCAGCGCATGTTGCTGACCCTGGATCCCAGGAGGTGTCTACACCAGCCTTTTGTCCCTCACACCCCCTCCCACTGCTGGTGCAGCCCTACTGTGACAGCAGCGGGGAGAGCACTAGTGTAGACAGGGCACCAGCAAGCACCGTTTTCTGAAGACCTGCTCTGGGCGCGGGGTAGGGCACCAGTAGCTGCCTGGGTCCTGTCTGTGCTGTTGCTACCCCAGGTGGAGTTGCACCAAGGTTGGAGGATTTTAGAGGGCGAAGGCTAGCGCCAACCCAGGCTAGGAGTTTGAGCCCCAGGAGCCCTGGCACTTTGCGGACTGGGAAGGAATGAGGTTAGCCCCTGGAGCTGCTCTCTCACTCCCACTCACTGCCCACTCCAGGGGGCATTCTTCCCAGCTCTTCAATTTCCCATTTTCTCCAGCCCCTCCAGGAAATCTGCAACCCAGCCAGGGTTGACAGATCTCAGGCCTCCAGCTGCTCAGGATCCTGCCTGCCAGACTGGGGAGATGTGCTCACAGAATCTCTCTGCAGTGTGCTCCTGCCCCTCGTTGGAGCAGATCCTGGGGAAAGCAAATGTTGGCTTCCTTTATCACTTTTCTGGATAGCTCTGTCATTCTGAATGGCCGTGCAGGCCCCATCCCACTTTCCTGATCTCCGCCGCTCGGCAGCAGACAGAAAAGGCTGCATCTCTGTTTGGTCTCTCTCCGGCTGTGCTCTCCGAAGGGGTGTCAGTTACAGGAAGTGGGATCAGCGGCTGCTCTCAGAAACACGGCACCATACACCGATCTGGACACCAGCTGCTCCGCGTTCAGAGGGCAGCCTCAGCGCGGGAGGAGTGATACAGGCTGAGCTTTATCTGCTGTCGCTGCGAACTGGCTCTGAGGGCACCTTGGTTACCCTGCCCATTCCCAGATGTTACCAGCGTCCATGACCACAGTGACTGGTCCAGATCGGAGCACGCTAGGCGGGCACTCTCTAGAGCAGTTTTGTTTCCGGGATTATGGTTTTTTAATGCTGAGCGCTCTCTGATAAGCACTTGGGACAGAGAGAGCAGGGAAGGAGGGAAAAGCAGTGAAAGAAGAAGAGCCAGTAAATTATTTGAAGGGAACTTGCTGATCAAAAGCTGGCCTGATAATTAGCACATTTTCACGGTACTTATGAAGGGTTTTTTTTTTTTTTTTTTTAGTATTATGCAAAGCATTAATCAAAGATTGTACATTAATAACCAGCCTGTATACACACTGTATCTCATCTGCTTAATGATCCACATGGATCATATGCAAAGGGGCTGCCATGCTCCGTTTCCTCTCCACTACAAACGGACTGAGGTCAGGGCATTTTGTCGTGTGAACGAGCACACACGTATGGCACTGCCCACAACTTCTGCTAAGGAACCTGGCCTGGTTTCCACCCTGCCGTACGCCCGGGCCTTGCCTACTGACTTCCCGTGAGTCAGACCTGCTTTGGCCGGGGCTGACTTTGGACACCCAGTTCCAAACTGATTGCAGCTTGAAGTGTCCTGACCAGGACTTTGGAGAGACCAGGCCCCAGGGAATCCACCCCAGGATGTACAGAGCCCCATGTATCGGGGAGCAGGACTGGGGCGCTGTTGGCGTATGTGAATGCCCACGCAGCGCAGACCTGATCAATAGGGCTGGTGGCGAAGTGCCGCGTTATGGAGGTTCAGAGTGCCCCGCTGGACGGAGCTCCTTGGAACTGGGACCCAACGTGGCGGAGTGATGTGGGATGAAAGAGACTGGTTCCCCTGCCATGTTCCAAAGAGCGAGGGACACGCGCACTGCACCCTCGCACACAGGGACTGTCAACCACTCGTGTGATTTCCTGCTAGCCAGGAAGCACAGGGCAGCTACGACCCAGTCAGCACAGAAAGCCTTGCAAGCGCCAGCAGGGTGCGCTTCGTGTTCCTAAAGCGAGGTGCTGGGTGAGCTTTGTCCTGCGGCGTTGGGTCTGGTGACAGCAGAGCCAGCATGCAGGGAGCAAACCAGGAGCGAGCAGGAAAGCTACACCCTGTTTAGACTCCAGCAGGGAAAGGGATCAGAATGGGGCTCGACTTTGGCACTGTGCTGGCCTCAGCGGCAGCTTTGAGGGGCCTGCAGGACGTGGAGAGACCCTGGGGTTCTCCCTGCCTCGTTAGCTAACTGACGACATGTCTAGGTTCTCTTCCTGTCTCTGCCACTTGCTGGCTCTGTGCCCTTGAACAAGTCAGTTACCTTCTCTGTGCCTCAGTTTCCCCATCTCTGAAAAGGGGATCATTACACTTCCCCACCTTTGAGATAGAGGGGTGGCAATAACTGTGCTGGGGAAGCTGTTCTGCTTGGCTACCTACCTTCCACTGACCCTCCCTGCGTAAGGTCCCCGATGGAGCAGCTGGCTCCCCGTGCTGCAGGGTGCCGGGGCTGCTCTGTCTGATGCTGCCCTGCATAATCTCTGTGCACAGAGAGGATTGAAAGAAGACAAAAAAAAATTGACTTTCAGTCAAAAGAGAGATCTGAGCTCCTCCTGAGCCAGCCTGGACACTGCAGCAAGCACCACGGCGAGGCAGATCTATCTGTATGAACAGGCTGCGTTGACTGCAGACTTTCACCTCCACCAAAAGAGTCCCTAAATTCTACATCCCTGCGTCCTGGCGTTTCATTCCTTGAGTGGGGTCCTTCTCCCCGCTGGAGCAGACTTTGCAGCGAGCCACTCTCTGCAGAGAGGAATCCCTTTGGCCAGGATTGGAGGATGATTACAATTAATATTGCTAGCTTGCATCTGGCATCTGCATAGTGCCATTCATCCCAAAGGATTACAGGGTGCTTTCCATAGAGCAATCATGTCATCCACCACTGAAATGCAGCCATCTATGGAGTGGAGCATGGCAGCTCTCCTAGAGCTTAGGGGTAGGAAAGCTCCCATTCCCGTCTCCCAGCAGCTAGCACTGGATTTTCTCCAGTCTCCCCTCTAGGGCTTCATCCAGTTTCAGCAGAGAGAGGCGTGAACCAACCCCCTTCTGTCCCCCCAACTTCAGCTAAGTTTCTATCTAGATGCAGACCCATGTGGGTCTAGATGCTGTTGCAGCCAGCCATCCTCTAAAGCCTGGCTCTGACCCCAGACCTGAGCTCTGCAGCTTGGGCCTGTCGCGAGCTGTAAATCTCCCATGTGATGCAGCTGCTGCTCTTTCCTTTGGGAGGATGAGATTAACGCAGCTTTCGCTGGCAGGTGGTGACTGTGGTGTCCCCGTGGCCAGCCCCAGGGCTTGGTTTCTGGAAGGGGAGGAGGAGGTGATCTGGGTTGGGAGGGCAAAGTTGCGGCTTCAGAGGAAACAGCGGTGAAGGGAGAGAGGGTTGAAGAGAAATGCGAGTAGCTCTTGAAGATGTGTGGGGTGAAGACTTCAGGCTCCCCGTTCGAAAGTGGCTGTGATGGGGAAGGTCTCTGCCTGGTGTTGCCGTTGCTGCTGGCTCTAGGGGATGGAGGGATCGCTTGATGCTTTGCGCACCAACCCAGAGCTTTCTGCTTGTCCCCACTAAGAGTCTTTCAAGTCTCTGCTACCCTTTTGCAAATATTTCCTTCAGGGAACTGAGGGCTTGTGCCAAGTTCTGGGCGCTGGACTGCTCTGCTCAGCCACAGGATGGAGAGGAGCCATGTAAGCTCTGGAGGACGCCCCCTGAAGATACGAGTTCCTCCTTCTCCTACCCCATCCTCTCCTTGACCTTTCTGCTGCAGGGCCCGCCGGCAAGGGGCTGCGTTGGTGGCGCTGGGCCTTCCAGACACAGACACCTGTCTGCTTCCAACTCCTTTCACAGGGGATCGGCATGACTTTGGGTGGCTAGTGTCCCTGGCAGAATTAGTGGAGAGACAGAGCTGTCTGCTGTCCTCGTCTCCTCCCCAGGAAGCCACCAAGCACCTGGCTGCCATGGCACTGGGTGGGTTAGCGAGCGGAAAGATGTCCCTGTAAAAAGCTGCTCCCCAGCTGCCGTCACCGGACGCTGGTGCCCGAGATGCTACGATTTCCACCCCTCCTCGGAGGGGAAGCGAATGCGGCCTCTCAGCGCTAGAGTGTGGCCAGTGGCATCTCACGGGGGCCATTGTGTGGGGGAAGGTGGGTTATATACCTACAGGGATTGATTTGCTTTTATGGGGGCCTGGGCCTTCCCCCTGGAAGCCTCGGCTGCCCTAGTGACAGCATCACGGAGCGGCTGGGGCGTGGGGCTCGTGTGTGTTGCTTTCTCCGGTTCAGACTGAAACAGGCACTGCCTGGCTGGCGGGATTGAGGATCACGTGGCCTATGCATCCGCCACTGTCTCTGGCTCCCAGCCTTTGCCCGGGTGATTGATTTCCATGGAGCCGAGCGCTGCCTGGCCGTTCTCTAACCGCGCAACCTGCCCAGGAATGCCCGTGGCGGAGCTGGCTTGGAGCGGGATGGTGTGGCTGGCGCGGGCATGCGGTTATGGGGGGATCTGGTTAGCAGCACAGGAGTGGCCAGCCTGGGGCAGAGCCAAGGCCTGTCTAGGGGTCCCCCTGTGACATGCTTGCATGCTTTGCTCGGCATCAAGCGCAGGGAGCTGGTCCATAAGCCACAGGGCGCTCAACCCGCTGCTCGGCTTCCTTCCACACCCGGAAATCTGATTAGTGGCGTTCGAGGGGTTAGTAGCAGGAGGGCTAAAAACAGGCAGCCCGTCCTGACACCTGTGGACCCCAGCGCAGTCGCTGTCCTACATTACAGCCTGCGGGCGGCAAGGTGTCGGCCCCAGCTAACGCGCAGGGATTACCAGCTTCGCTTGAGCCCAGCAAAGCCGCTTACCTCCCCGAGGAGGTGGAGACAGAAGGGCAGGTGCCCTTCGCGCTGTAATACCCTGAAACCCAGCTCCAGCTGCAGAGAGAAACCGAAGCCTCTTGGCTTGTGCCAACCCTTGTGACTATTGGGAGGGCTGGGTGTTTATATTGACATCAGGGCAAAGCCGTTAGGCTCTGACTCCCCATGCCAAGTGACCAGGAGGAGTTTACTGAGCCTCAGAAAGGGCTTCCCCTGGCCCAGAAACCATTCCCACCGCCTCTCGTGCTCTGCCTGGGCCCCCCCAGGCTGCCACTTTGCTTTGCTTCAGATGAGAAGATGGGTCCAGCAACCAGAGGGGGGCGGGAAGCAGCTCCAAACTCTGTTCCATCTGGGCCATTATGGGGATTTGTGTATCTACTGTGTGGGTTTTAAATAGATCTGTAATGTGGGGGGGGGGGCGGGGGTGAGATAAAATGCAGGGGTGTGTGTATTTTCTATTAACCCCCCCCCGCTCTCAAATTGGCACACACCAAGGGTGAAGTAGCCTGGGGCCCCTTAACTCTGCCCCTTGCATCGCTATGACTCAGTGCACAGGGAACGTCTCAGTGCTGGGAGCCTTGACTCTCTAGGCAATACCTGTGATTACTCAGCATCTCTCAGCACCATGTGCAGGGAGCCCTGGAAAGGCTCTTGTCCGGCCAGGACCCAAGCAGCCAGTGCGGCACGGCAGACCACAATACGGAAAGGCGCCACCCACGTGGCCTGCGCAGGGGCTGAGATGCTCATCCGGCTGCCAGGGAATTGTACTCATGCCCCATGAGCCCCCAGGATGCCCTGATTTGTGCAATGCCCTGCGACTAGCTCTCGGTGGCTGGCGCAGGTATTTCGGCAGGCAGAGGCTGATGGCTCGGCCACACTGGTAGCAGGAGCCTGGAGAAAAGGAATCAGTGTTTGCCATTTGGGGAGTCATGTGGAGGTTTCTAAGAGGGTCTTGCAAACATGAGACAGAGCAGAGGCTCTGGGAGCTGACCAAGCCATCCCACTGGGGCACCCATGGGGCACCTTTTTGCCCCTTTCAGCCAGCTGAGCTTCCTCGGAAGGTCTCGGCGTCCCCTTTGGGTGCCAATCTTTGGAAACAAAGCTGTGTGTCCAGAATAGGAGGCCAGTTTTTCAGTCTCCATCTCGGCAGCGCCTGTCCTGCGGGGTCCTGAGCTCTGACGCGGCTCCTTCTGTGCAAACCGGCATCGGTTTCGACTCCTTGCACAACAATCTCTGGGGTCAAGTCCGAGAGGAGTCAAAGTAGAGCCAGAGATGTGGGCTGGGGCTGGGGTAGTAATTGGGATGGAATAGGTGGGCGAAAGGCATTAACAGAACCCTGTCACTGTCCATCGTTAAACAGTGTTACCCAAGGTCTACGGTGTGGCTTGCAGAGACCGCAGCCTGCTTTGTACCACGGCAAACACCCCATTAAAAGCCCTTTTAATCTTTTATTAAACACAGAAAAGAAGGGGGAATGGTGAAAGCATTTGAAATGTCAGGTATTAAATACACCTTTCATTCAAACAGCGTCAGTGGATCCCTGTCCCTTTAGCTGGAGGCAGTTTTTAGTAGGAAAAAGATCTCTCTGACAGGCTTTTCGATGGTATCAAAGCTGGCAACAACTGTCATCCCCGGTGGCGTCTGGGATTCAGATGGAGCTGGTAGGGTGGCGATGTCATCTGAGTCCCTCTCTCTGGCCCGTTCTGGTCAGGAGCCCTCTGAGGCCTGTGGTCCCAGGAGCCTCTTGGAGTGGCAGACGCTCACTCCAGTTGCCTGAGTCTGTTCTTTCTCTCTGTTCTTCTTTTGTTCCCCACAAAAATCTCTCAGACGTGAAGGCCAGAAGGGACCATCATGATCCTCTAGTCTGAGCTCCAGCACATCGCAGCCCGCCGAACCTTACCTGCCCGCTCCTGTAACAGACCCCGGACCTCTGGCTGAGCTGCTGACATCTCATTTCTAAGGGCCCAGAATGGCAGGACCGGGGGGAAATAGCCCATCCCCTCATTATTTTGTCCACCAATTCAGCCAAATATCCAACATGCCAATTTTGGCTCATTAACTTCTGGCTCCACATCTCCTGTTTTTAACCAGCCTGATTTCAACATAGCCCTGGAATTGTGTCTCGGGGCCTTTTTGTCTACGCTGACCGGGTTAGTCCGTCTCCCTTGGCTACCTGTCCCCATCAGCACTTGTCATTGTAGGTGACTGGAACGGCTTGGGAGCGTGGACATGCTTTCCCCAGCTGAGCTCACGAGTCGGGTGACTCCCTAGGCCCAGCGCTCACAACAGGCCTCGGGCCGGGTCTGGGCCTGAGCGAACAGTGCTCCCAAGCAGGGCTGCCTTGGCGCCCCTGCTTCATCCCTAGCCCCTGCCCAGATCTGCTCCCATTCGGTTTCACTGGGCATAGGACCAAGCCCCAGTTCTGCAGGCACTAGGTCAGTCATAAATGCCAGCGCCATGACACCTTTGTGGGCTTTTCTCTGCTTTGCTCGATGGATCCAACCTGCTGCTTGTTACCCGTCATGAGCAGCAGAAGCCGGCTTTCCCCTCATCCCAGGGGAACCGCCGCTGCCAGCTGCACGTGGGGCTCCTGCACTGCAGCCCCCAGAGAATCTGCTCCCAGTGACCCCGAGGGGGGACAGATGAGATGGGCGAGAGCATACGGAACAGGACACCCTGCTCCCCCAGTCATGCTCCTCGCCTTCGGCCTCCCCCGGGGATCTGCCCTGCTCTCCCTTCCTCTTCAGTGGCTCCATTACCCCCGGGAGAGGTGGTGAGATGCTGGCAGGGCAGCCCCTGGCAGCACACAGATGATGCCCAGCTGTACAGCTCCTTTGATGCAGACACACCGCGCACCCTTGCCAGGAGAGCAGTGTGTGGCTCAAGTGGAACGTGGGCATGCTCAATGGGGTGCTAGCCAGGAGGGGAAAGGTTTCAAAGGGCTCGGTGGGGCACTGACCTCCTCTCCCAGCAAAGGCATCTGCTCTGTGCCCAAATCCTGGCAAAGTGATGTGATGCATCAGGGGCTTGCTGGCCTGCTCATTAAGCCTGCATGTCCCAGGAGGGTCAGCATTTCCAGCCCCAACTAACAACACAACTTCTCTCCTGCCCCGGACTAACTCCCTCCTCCAGTGGGGCAGGACCCAGGTACGTCAGTGGCTGCACCCTTCCAGGCCAGTGAAACTCCCAGCCAGCTACTGGTGGACTGGCCCTCTGGGAGCAGGAGAGAGTCTCCCATGGGGAAAGGCCATAAAGGGTGACGAATGGATTCTTTGGCTTGTTTCTCACGGAGGACTGGGGCTGGGGCTCGCGGTGCCAGGATCAGCAGCGTGCCGTCTGCGTATGCAAGGCATACATTTCATGCTCCAGGACTGACTAGGCCCCCGGGACCATTCCATCCAGCCCCCAAATGCACACGGAGGGCGGCAGTTTTGTAGAACAAACTGGCATCCTCCACACAGTGTGACCTCACGCGCACAATACATACGAGGTCACGCCACATGGAGGGCACCACTTTGCATGAAGGTGTACAATTGCATGCCTGACTAAAATGTCCCAGCATGCTACTGGTCAGGATTCAGTGTAATAAAAGTCTCCATCCTGCAGGGACCCCGTGGGAAGGGTGGGCACAGCGGGAACTTTACTTTGGTATCAGTTTCCCTCGATAAAAGGAATTCAGTGAAGAGGCCTCTACCATATTTACCACCACATGATAAATCAGGGGCTAGCAGCTCTAAGGAGCAGTGTGATTCATCTTGCAGGTCTAAAAGTCATTACATTTCATTATGAGGTGCACTGGGTTTTTATTATTTAGCAGTTTAATTCTCCCCTCAGATATATCCATCTTGGCAGATTTCACTGTACATGGGAAGATTTCAAATGTATAATGCACAATGGCCGTGTTGCTCTTTAACAGGTGCCTGCCTCTATCAAGTATTCATTTAACACAAGCTCCGGCAGATATCTGAGAATCAGACTGCGCCAAATCAGGTAAGTAAGTCGACACTCACAATGAATACAGACATCTCAGCTAGGAAACAGCAGCTGGCAATGCAAAAAGAAACACTCTTCAGAGAGCCCAATGCAGGCATGTTCTGAGTACCAGGGCAGTGTGTCTGTGTGTGCCTGGAGTCCTTGTACGGACTCATAAATCCCAGTCATCACCAGATGGCACTTTTGTGGCCATCAGTAACTCATGGTATGTGTCTGAACTCTTATCAGAAGCAGTTGCTAGGAGGCTTCCTATGGGCTCATTTTAATCTCTTTGACCTGATCCTTCTTCCAGGAAGAGCTCAAAGCACTTTGTAAATGTCACATTACCCATCACTGAAAGGCAGCCACCACTGGCATGGGAGGCCGTAGCTTTCTGACAGCTCACATCCAAGGCTCTGTGACAGCTTAGAAGAAGAGGTGGCTAAGGATTTGATACCATATTGAAACTGGAGTATGGTAGATTCTGAGAGATGCAGACTCCGAGCGCTCCACGTGGAATGGCAGCGACAAAAGAACTAACCCACTCTTGGAGAAGGGAATGTCTGCCAGTGGTCAGAAAACCAAGTGTCACATCTCACCCAAAAGGGGGAACCGCCATGAGCGTAGCACCCCTTTACCCTACACAGAAAAGGGCTCCCTGCACTGCATTGCCACACGTGGGTTTTCTTTGGAGGTCTCCCCTCCTAGCAGGGCTGGGGAAGTTCAGTGCTTAGCAGGTGAGATCCCCACTCTCAGGGTACAGCCTGTTTCTGAGAATTAATCAGCTGCTGCAGTTAAGGAGCGATGCCATCCAGGGGCCTGCATCACGCTCTTCTAGCATGCGCTAGCAGGCTCTCTGCGAGGCTAGGACATGCACAATGAGCAGTTTAATAACGTGTCAATGGAAAAATAATGACATTTCTGGTCTGCAAATATCTTTCTATTAAAATAATAATAATAATAATTTTAAGGAAGGAGCCGATGAAGCTGATATTAAACTTTGAGTCTACGTGGACTCCTTGAGAGTGAGGAGACAGGCAATATAAATTGCACTGCTGCAAAAGGACTTTAAAAAAAACAACCCATCTCTCATTTTGATTGATATTAGCTTCACAAATTAAGCTTTAAATTTATCTAAAAATAAATTTGCTTCCGCACTCTGCATTCCTGATGACAAGTGCTTTTCTCTTCTCTTTGTTGCACTCTGGCAGGTTTGTCATCACGGTATCAGCTTCCTAGGAAGAGAAGCTCTTAAATGAGTTCTGAGGGCCGTGCGTGCGGTGGGGTGGGGGCCCGGTGAAATGCTCAAGGGCTGCATCAGATCTTCAAGGAGACGCCCTGGGCTGAGAGGTCTCATTAGGGGGGCTGCCTGGAGGCTTTTTCTCTCCCCCCTCAGAACTACAAACCCAGCTCCACACAGTGGGAATACGCTGTAGTCGGCGACTCCCTGGCACAGACTGGTCCTTATAGGCCTGTTGGTCTTTGGGTGTATAGCGTGAGCTCTCCACCATGCATATATCGACTGCTTTTTCAATCCTCGCTTTGTTTCAGTTAATGTGGACCTCAGAGGTCAATTTGCTTTGAAATTGACCTTAAAAGACATCAATCTGTGTTTATTACCCAGTCGGTGTTCCTGCAGCATCCGATTTGTGGCTAATGCAAGGTTCAGGAATAATTGACAAACTATTGAGTACAGGCTGAAATACATTTCATGGCCTGACCCCGTATCTGCATGCATCGTTACTGTGCTGCTACCTGGCCACGGCACAATCGGTTGTCCTGAGCGACAGAAACCAGCGCTAGTATTCCAGAGGAACTCCTCCTTTGCTGCCCAAGCTTGCAGTGACCTTTGGGCATACGGCTTGTCATCTCCGCAACTCTCCCCCTTGTCTCCAGCAAGCCAGGATCCCTCCCTAAAACAGCTGCACCCAGCCCCTGAGCCAACCCACTCCGCAGTCAGTCCAGTGCAGAGAGTTTGGGGAAATGGCGCCTGCAGAAAGAGTCCATGGGAGACCCCCAGCTTCTTCAGAATCTGGACCTGAGCCTCAGTATCAATGTGAAGAGCATGCAGGTGTGTTAGATACCTCAAGTGCAGTCAGTAGCCAGCCATGGACTTGGGCTGGCCCATAGCAGGGATCTGCCTGAGCCTTCTGTCCCCATGTTTATGGGTGGAGTCTGCGCTCCCCAAGGTGCCTGTCTCTCTAATGTAGCTAGCTCAGATGTGTGTTTGTTGCAGGGGCCTGGGGAGAAGGTAACATCTGCTCCTTATGCATCCCAAACCATTTTGAAAACTACGCACATCCGTTCCCTCAGCTTTGGGACATTTAAATCTTCATGGAGAAAAATAGGATTTTTCAGTTTAATTGAAAATAAACCAATCTCCTGAGCTTTAGCTCGAGGCACCCACTATGGTGACAGCGATGAGGCAAGGAGGAACTGCAGGATCAGTGCATCAGATTTGCTGTGGCAGGGGGTATTCTCAGCAAGGCCCTAAAAGGTCCCTTTGCATGTGCACAGCTCTAGGCCGGGGCCGCCTCTGCCTCATGCACAGGGTGCTAGCTGGCCAGGGGACTAGCAAGTGTCCTCCACAGTAGGGTGGGAACCTGACTCAAAAACAAAGTTGATCATTGTCAGATATTATCTTGCCTGAAATCTGCAGCCGGCACAGCTCCTCATTTGATTATGCAGCCTGAGCTCAGAGCTGAAACCATCAGCCTTTCCTAAGTAGTGATAATGAAACTTATTCATTCCCTTGCCCTGGGGACATAGTGACACCACACTATGAGAGCGCTGTGTAAATCACATTTAAACAGAGCCAGCACAGTTAATGCTAGGGGCTAGTAATCAAGTTTGAAGATGAAGTGTCCCCTTTTTTGCAATCTAATGTGCTTAGCAGCTTGGGTTTTCTCCTTCCCCAGCACTGGTGAATGGCGACCTTTGCTATCAGGCACCAACAGGGTCACAGTCAAGTCAGGGGACATCTTCACGCTGACAAGAGGTTCGGGTGCAAAAGGGCCTGTCTGAGAGCTGAGGTTTTGCAGGCGGTTCTGGTGGGAACCTAAGAAGAGGGAATGTGAGTCTAGGGAAACAGCAGGCCTGTGTAATGTGGACAAAGGGGTCTGGTTTCACTGGGGCTAGGAGCTTGTTGCTGTAAATGGAGCCAGCTCGCAGGCGCTCATGGTGATATTTTTTTTCCTGTGTAAGATGCGGGTATTTATTTCATCTGCAACGTGGGTCCAATCCAGGCGGGACAGGTCCTCAATGGGCCACGCTCCAAGATGGCCAATGAAGGGCTTCCCAATGAGGCCAGATGAGCGCAGCTCCTAACCCTCGGCCCACCCTGGTTCACTCTGCCACCGTTCTGTTGGCTCCCTGTACGTTATCCACGCCCCAAGCGCACACTTTAGTTAACCCCCGTGTCTCTCTCCATCCTGCATCGCTCTCTGGAGAACCGTGCTCTCCTTGCAGGACCAGCTCTGACTTTGGCTACGTCTACACTTGGAGCTGGGAGAACGATTCCCAGCTCGCACAGACGGACTCACGCTAGCTCTCGTCGAGTGAGCGCGCTAAAACGAGGAGCGTAGCCGCAGCAGCAAGCCGCCGCGCTGTGTGACCACCCCGTGGGCCCCGGGAGGGTTTGGATTTGGGGTGGCTGCCGCTCGCTGCTATCCCTGCTACTGCAGCTACACGAGTACGGTTAGCGGGCTGGCTTGCTGAGAGCTAGCGCAAGCATGTCTATGCGAGCAGGGAATCCCACCCCCAGCTCCAACGGTAGGAGCAGCCTCTGGGGGTGACCCTCAAAGGCCTTGGAAGTGCTGGGGTCACCTACGGCAGCAGTTCCTTCCTGCTTCCCAGTCCTGGGACCCTTGCACTTGCTGCCTGAGTGTTTACGACAGCAGGCGTGACCAGCAGCAGCACTGGACGCTCGTGGGGGCAGGCCTTGTAGCTGCCTGAGCGTTCAGCACCGAGGGGTGGGAGCTTCCAGGCTGGTTTAACCGCTGGAAAAGCCACGGATAGGGGCGAGCTTGCACTCTGCTGGGGGCCAGGCAACCCGGCCTTATTCCAGCTGGGCTCAGGAGGCCAGTAGGTAACAGCAGCAATGATCAGCTGGGCTGCCCCATTTCACCTGCCAGGAACCGTGCATCCCCTGCGGCCCCTCTGCGAGGCGGAAGCATGAAACAGGAGCATCAGCGAGAGGAGGGCGGGGGAATCTCTCCCACCCCCGAGACGAGCACGTTTGGTGGAACGGGCCCAGGAGCTCTCTCTGCTCTCCGACAGCCGTATTGGGGGCCCAGCATCTCCTGCAGTAGCTTGGCTACAACTTTTTGCCCCCAGGAAATGCACTGTGCAAAGGCCAGGGCTGGCCCTCTGCACGGACCCTGGCGGGTGTCTGGGACTCACAAGCTCTGCTCCACAGGCCGCCTCCCATCCCTGGCTCCCTGTGCTGCTTCCTTAGCTACCCCAACCCTTCCACCTCTGCTGGGTTTGTCTTCCTTCCTGTGGGCATGAGACCCAATGACACGGGCAGGCCAGCTCCCTCCAGGCCCTCGCTGGAGCACACCGCCCCCCGGCGCCCGCCCAACCCCAGCCAACCACACGCCCTTGTTTTTCAGGAATTACATTTGTAACAACAGCATTGCAAGTATTGCCTCTACTTCCACATCTCCCTTCCAGAACTGCCCCCCCCCCCCCAGCCACTTTCATCAGCCCCGCTGCATTGGGCCCTAAGCCCAGTCTGCCGGCCCTTTGCCCCAGTTCTGTGCAGCTGGCGCCCCTCTTTGTGGGCACCGCATCGCCGAGGCCCCACTGCCTCACTGGAGGGCTGCTTCAGTCTCCAAGGTCTCTCGCCAGGAGCAAGTTTTCCTTTAATCTAGGCGTGTCCTCCTTTCAGTTTAGGACCCCGGCTTCGCATACCATGTCTTTGGCCAGCCCTTAATCAGCCTCCCCTGCCTTTATGCTGTTTCCTCTCCAGTATTTTGCACAGCGCTCCTAGCCCACCCAACCCCCTTTCTTTAAACTGTGCCTTCCTTCACCTCTTCCGCCGGCCAGTCTTACCTGCCAGCCGTCTTAGCATCTTCGGTCTAGGCCTGGGCGCCAGTAAACACAGGGGCTTTATAAAGACTACGCCAAACTCTCCGGATAGTGGGGTAATTTCTGAGAGCAAAAAAATTACAAGCCAGAGATCACTCAGCCTGCTAAACCAAGAGCAACTGATATACGTGCAACTCAGTCGAGTTTAACATGCACAAAATGAGTTGGTTGGTGGGGGGAGGGGGAATCACATGTTATGAAGCCAGAAAACATTGTTTTAAGGGCTGGGGGGGGGGGGCAATTAGCAGTTTTGGGTTTGAAATGGCTTTTAATTAAAAAAAAATCTCCCACTATTCATCTTCAAACAATAACCACAGCTAATAATAAGGGGAGCGGCAGTAATGCACTGTTCATAGCCATAAGAGGTAATTGTTCAGTTAAGATTTTACTGAAGTCAAAAAACAAAAGCCAGCATATTAGAAGAGACAGCCCAGAAAGTCTCAGACTAATTCCTTCCACTTGTACTTCAGACTGAGGGCTGGGGGGTGGGACCTTTCCTGTCAGCCATGCCTTGGCGTTACAAAATGCAGGGGAAAGCTAAGGGGTGTCTTATGCCAACAGAAGCAGGTGGGCCAGCACCAGGGGTTGCAGAAACTGAACTGTGTCTTACGTGCTTCAGGGCCACGGCTTTGTGCCCCAAGGGAGTGGGGGACGCGGGCCTAGCTACCTGACTGTCCGTGTGCTCGCTCACCCTTCGCCTCAGCCACCGCGCACTCGGTACGCTCCCTTGTTGTGCCCTGCGTGGGAGAAGGGCCAAGTCTGTCACTCGTTTGTGCAGCACCCAGCCTGGGGGGCCAGTCCTTTCTTCAGGCATGGGACACGATAGGACTAGCTCGTTCAAGCTGCCCCGCTCTGCCCCCCTGCCTGTCTCAAGTGGATGTTGGGCAGCATGTTCACCACCCCGCCCCACACATGCTGCCGCCAGCAAGCTCCAGCGTGCCCCACTAGCCCCCTGCAGAGTGGGGTCCCAGTCGGAGAGCGCTGAGCTGTGTGCCTGGAAGGTTGCAGGCCAGCTGTGTGCTGAAGGAGCAGCCCTGAACGCAGATGGAGAAAGCGGGACCTGCAGAGCTTGGATAGCACAGGCACTGGCTTGGCCCCAGTCCCCTGTCATTGACCCCTGAGCTGCAGGGACCCCAGGAGGGCATCTCCCAGGCCTGTTAAAGCCTAGACTCTCTGTTGAGGCTGACTGCACAAGAGCCCATCAGTGCCAGCAGCATCTCCCGCCATCATGCTGGCATTGCGTGACATCAGACGCAGGCTGATGGGCACGAGGGGAGGGGCCTGGCACAGCGGGGGCACGGCCAGGCAGTAGCTGCAGACTTGCCAAGCATAGAGTTATAGACAGGTTGGCTGGAAGGACCCTCGAGGGGTCAGCAAATCCAGCTGCCCAGGACTGAGTCAACCTGGCCCAGCCCTGACGGGTTTGTCCAACCTGGTCTTAAAAACCTCCCATGGCAGGGATCCCACAACCTCCCTCGGAGGCCTGTAACCTTGAGAGTTAGACAGTTTTGCCTAATATCTGACCTAAATTGCCCTTGCTGCAGATTAAGCCCATCTCCTCTTGTCCCACCTTCAGTGGACAGGGAGAAGAATCCATCACTCTCCTCTGTATACCAGCCCTTGACATAGGTGAAGACTGTTCTCAGGTGTCTCCCGTCCCCTCTGCTTTTCTCAAGGCTAAACAGGCCCAGGATTCTTAACCTTTCCTCAGGCATCGGGTTTGTTTCGTTTTCTCACTGCTGCTGCTCTCCTCTGGACTCTCCGTATCTCACACCCTCCCACCGCTGGGGAGAATCCGCCCGGCTCTGAAAGGCTGAGGCCATTTTCCGCAGCGGCACTGCGGGTTTCATGGCAGCTTCAGCCCACCAGCTTGGCATTTGGAAAGTAAAGGGCTGGGCTGGCTGAAGGCAGCTGACAGCTCTGCTCTTTGTACTCCATTGCTGTCTGCTAGACAATGCCACCAGTGCCGGGCTTGAATGAACTGACTTTCGCATTTCTAGTACCGATGACTGACACCACCTCAGTACCAGCGTCTGCAGCCTCCCTGCTGGCGTCTCCTCGGAGTGTGAGTGTTTGACTTGCCATTCAGAGCCAGCAGCTCGGGTTTGCGGGCAGAGGGGAGGGAAATCAGACCTCTCCTGGGCCGTTTCCAGCCTGACGCGAGCTGGCCCTGCGGAGCCCTGGCTGTATGGCACGAGAAGTGAGATTCAGTCTCCGTTGTCTGGCTGTCATGCAGTGTGTCAGAGCACCAGTGCCAGCCAGAAGTGTCTTCTTGTGACAGGCCCCAGGTATTCAGGAGTCGCCACGGCCCGTTGCCTGGCTAGGATGTCCCTGTCCTGCGTGAGGGCACTTAGGGGCGTGACATGGGCACCGACACATGAGGGACCATGGCTGGAGCTGTACGAGGCTGGCGGTGTTGACCCTGTGCCAGTTTGAATGGCCCCGGAGCAGCCCGCAGCTGAAGGCGAGCTCCATTCCTGGCCCTGTTGGAGTGACGCCCTGTCACCGTTGTGGCCAGGAAGCTTTCTGGTGAGCTCAGTGGTGCAGCATGGCTCTTCAAACCCTGCCCCATGCCAGGCTTTGGCCCAGCCCAGAGACGCAGCTCTCCACCCACAAGGGAAAAGCAAGAGTCGAGCAGGGGTCAGAGACAGGGACCAACCAGCTCCCTGGCCCAGTGGGAGTCAGCGTGCCTGGGCCATGCAGCCAGACCCCCAGCTTTCCTACCAATGCGGTCTGGAACCAGTGCAGACTGCCTCTGTCTCACTGCTAAACCTCCCCTGTGCTATCCCCTCCGGCCCACCTGCCATCTCCCTGGGAATGCCTGAGGGAGGCAGCTTGACCTGGCACCATCCCCATGGGCTCGAGCTTTCCCTGGCCCTTAGAAGGGGGCTGGGTTGCCAGTCCGGGGCCCTCCCTGCTCTTGGGAATGCTGGCACGCTGGCAGGAGGTTCCCCGGCCACTCGGCCAGCCGTGGAGACGCTGGTAACGGGGACGGGGCAGGGGCGTTCAGCCTCCATGGCCCATTTTGTTCTTGGCCTCCTGGCTCAGCCTCGCCAGGAGGGGTGGGCGATTCCTGTCAGGAGGACATAGTCCCCTGGGAATTGATGGGGCTGACCCAGCAAGGCCACCCGCGTAGATTTCAGCGTAGGCCCCTCGCTCTCATTGCCAGCTCCTTTGCTGATCTCAAGAGCCCTAACGCCATCGTCTAGGTCCAGCGCACACGCAAGCATCCCAGGAGGCAGAGCCCCACAGGGGGAGGCCGGCATTAAAGGTAAGCTTAGAAAGCTATTGGAGGGAGACGGGAGAGGATGGAGCTGCCTTCCCCTGTGGCTTAGCGGCCTCCACAGTATAAACATGGGGCTTGAGAAGATAATTACACCTCAGAGAGCGGGGGTGACCTCCAGAGACTTTCATTAGCGCCAGCAGCCTATTGGATTTTCCTTCTCCGAGCGGTAAATCTTCCTGGCTTAAATGAGGATTTATAGACATCTTGTTTGCTTTAAATAAGAATTATATTTTTAAAGGCAGATAATTAACAGGTGAGGCTGTGACTTTATCATTCAAAATTCAAAAGCAATTAGGGTAAGTGGCACCTGCTCCTCTTGGATGGCGCAGGGCTCAATGAAACACCTGGGCAGGAGCCCAGCGGCTGGGGAGAGGCTGGGAAAGGCCAAACCTGGCTTGTGAAATGGCTCTGCGTTCAGGGAACGCTGCTTCAGGCCTCAGGCGTCAGTGCTAGAGCAGGGGCCCGGGGCTCAGGCCTCCTGCGTGGCAGCTCTGACCCCTGCCACTCACGCACTGTGTGCCCTCAGGCAAGTCACCTGAGTCCGTGAGTTTCAGAGGCGCTGAGCCCCCATGGCCCTGGCTGATGTCAGCCCCTCTGAAAATCACGCCCTTCGGCCTCTCTGCAGTTCAGCTGTAGAATGGGGACGCTACGCCCTGTCTCATCCTGGGAAGACAAACCCTGCATGGGCCCAGGCGAGGAGGTGGGTGAAGGTCTAGCCCTGGAGACAGGGCTTAAACCAGGCTTCCCTGCAACACCAGCCTGCAATATCAGGCCTGGAGGAAGGCCCCTGCGGCCAAGGACATAGGAGAGTGTGAGCAAGCTTTGGAGCAAGGCTGCCTGGGCTGAGGGATTGGGGGCTGAGGCAGAGAGGAGCCCATGGGTAGGCTGAGCAGCCAGAATGAGGAGCCCTAGGAGACACCAAGGCTGGACATCTTGTCTTCTTGTTCCTGTTACTTTAAGGTGGGGTGAGTTTTGACCCACATAGGGCATTTGTGGAGAGTAGCTTGGGGCTGGCGGGAGGGTCAGTGGCTCAAAGGGTGAGGGTGAGGCTTTGCCAGTGAGTGACCATCAGGCCTGTTACTCCTATGAGAAGTGTGCAGCTTTCCTCGGCGGCTTGTCATACCCTTTTGGCTGCCGTTGCCATTTTCCTGGATGCGGCTGTCGCAAAGACTGCCTGGGTGTTTCAAGGACATTAGCACACCTGTTAGATGGAACTGCTCCAGCTCCCGGGCTGGGTGGGAAGCAGCTATTCATCACACAGTCCTCCCCCACCCCTCTGGTTTAGAATCAAGCTCTGCCACGCAGGGTCTGGGGCTTTGAACACACAGCCGGGACGCCATGGCGCTCAGCTTGCTCCTGGTAGCTATATTTCAAACAGAGTCATTAAACAATGCCGGGCCAGTAAGCCGGGCGCCCCGCTACCCTCTGTCCATGCCTAGGAGTCACCCCGTGCTCATGCCACCAGCCTCCCCCTCCTGTTTGATACACTGCCATATTACAGCTGGTCACTAACGGGGATCTAAGCCCTTCTGGATGTTTTCCTGCCTAGCGTGGTGCCACAAGGTATCCCTGAGGCCAAGCTCTTAACAGGTTCAAAAAATACACCTGCCTACATGTCACAACAGTAGGCTCCACCGGTCCCTGCCCCTGGACCACACGCGGGGTGAAGCAACTAGCTTACGCTGTGTTTTAAGTGCCGCATCACAGAGCGTTGGTGAGATGAGATTTAACTAATAGAAGTCCTGTGCAGCCAAACAGTCCTTCCAAAACTGGAATTACAGCAGGGAGGGTAGCGCTGTAACCAACTCGCCCAGGATGGGAATAAAAACCAGGCAAATGAGGGAGCACATTGCAATAAAAACGCAATGAGCTTCTCTCGGTCTTGTAAAGTGAATTGTGCAATTTACGACCGAAATCCCTTATTCTAGAAACATTTATCAACCTCATCTTCTTTTTACTGCCCAAAGGCAGCGGTGTCATTCAGAAATATGATGTGGGGGGGGTGAGTGACCTTGGGAGTGCACGGAAGATCTGGAAGCAGAATCTTAAGAAGCGAAGTCAGGGCCTCTCTCAAAGAAAAGCTGCATCGGTGTCAAAAGCAGGTCGGCTTCGGGGCTGAGGACCCAGCAGGCATGACCCCATTTCTAATCCCCTGCTCAAACAAGTTGCGGGCTGGCTGAGTGGTAGAAGGAATCCACTTACAGTATTTACCCTTAAAGTTCACCTCACTTGGTTAGTTCATTTCCACTGTGCTCGTCTGACGTGCACAATTTATGCTGCATTCCATCACGACCCACGTGCCTGTCATGCTCAAGTATGACAAAATGATATTATGACCCCCCGCTGTAATTGAGTTTCCCTGGTGCCAGTAGGTGCAGCAGGCAGCCTTTGTTTAGACGTATTTATTGCCTCTGGATCACCCACTGGAAGCTGATTTCCCAGTGCAGAGTCATTACGGCCATGTGTTTGTTTTGCCTCTTTTTCCCTGCTGGCACATCTGTCACTGCCAAATCCCAAGCGCCCACAATGCCCACAAGGGAAGGGGGCTGCCTACAAAATGTGGCTCACAAGCACTGTCCCAGAACCCACCTTCCAGCCTCTACCTCTGCCAACCCATCACAAACCCAAGGCCGCCAAGATGTGAACATAAGAACGGCCATATTGGGTCAGACCAAAGGTCCATCTAGCCCAGTATCCTGTCTTCCGACAGCGACCAATGCCAGATGCCCCAGAGGGAATGAACAGAACAGGTAATCATCGAGTGATTCATCCCCTATTGCCCATTCCCAGCTTCTGGCAAACAGAGGCTAGGAACACCATCCCTGCCCATCTTGGCTAACAGCCATTGATGGACCTATCCTCCATGAATGTATCTCGTTCTTTTTTGAATCCTGTTATAGTCTTGGCCTTCACAACAGCCTCTGGCAAAGTGTTCCACAGGTTGCCTGTGCGTTGTGTGAAAAAATACTGCCTTTTGTTTGTTTTAAACCTGCTGCCTGTTAATTTCATTTGGTGGCCCCCTACTTCTTGTGTTATGTGAAGGAGTAAATAACACGTCTTTATTTACTTTCTCCACACCAGTCATGCTTTTATAGACCGCTATCATATCCCCCCTTAGTCATCTCTTTTCCAAGATGAAAAGTCCCAGTCTTATTAATCTCTCCTCTTACGGCTACCGTTCCATACCCCTAATCATTTTAGTTGCCCTTTTCGGAACCTTTTTCCAAGTCCAATACATCTTTTTTGAGATGGGCCGACCACATCTGCATGCAGTATTCAAGATGTGGGCATACCATGGATTTATATAGAGACAATATATTTTCTGTCTTATCATCTATCTGTGCCGTAGGGGGATCTTCCTTCAGCAAGGTGAGAGCTAACGAGAGCTGGGCTCCAATTGCAAGCCCTGATCTGGAACTAAACACACACGTGCGTTAGCCAAGAATCTTCAGCTCTGAACCTGCCTCGCTGGTTCTGGGGGGAAGCTGCAGCGAGAAGGGACCTAGTGCTTGGATGCAGCCCACAGGGGTAGAAACCTTGCAGAATAACCCATGTCACACATCCAAGATGGCGAAAATCTCACAAGATCTGACGGCCCACTGAGCTTGCCAACATTTTGGGATGAACTCTGATGAAAACAGGTCCCCAGATTCCAATGCCCCCCCCCAAAGCACTCATGAAGTATAATGAAACGGATTGCAAGCAAGGCGATTTTGGTGGGGATTCCACAAGCCCTGCCATCTTGGGTCATTGCTGAGCACGCCCTTTCCATCTCTTATGCCTCACTTCTACGCAGCAATGGCTCTGCCATGTCTGGCGAGCAGGGAGACCTGCTTGTGGCTGCACAGGTCAGCTGGAAATACTTGACTGTGAGGATGTGAATAAACTCTGCTCATCTCCTTGGCCAGAGTGGGAAATTAAATGTCTGCATCCATGTATGTCCTGCACTGACAGGGAGTACAGAGATGTCAAGGGCAAGCCCTAGCATCAGGGACTCCCTGCGTTCCGTCACCCTCCCAGGCAAAGAGAGCCTGGCCATGTACGTGTTGTAGCTCACAGCGTTAGTTCTTCATGCCCTGAACCCAGAGCTTTTGCATTCTGCTTGCAAGTTGTATAGGAGCCTTACAGTGGTCCTGGTGCTGAGGACCATGAATTAAGCTGACAGCATGAATGGGCAAGAAATGACTCTTTAGTTCCAGCCGTAAGTGGTACTTCGATGTGAGCAGGAAGGGTCATGCACAGAGCTCCCAGCTGCAAAGCCATCAATGGAAGGTCTGGTGGTGTAGGGTTTGCCTGGCCATGTCTCCAGGGAGGCAGGGATTGCTCCTTTGGACCATGCCTGGAAGTGCTATTGGTGTGGCTAGGTTATGATTGGTCTGCATGCGAGGCTGGGCTCTATATTACAAACTATTTGATTCCCTCATTTCTGTTGTATTAGGTTGTATTCCCAGCCAACCAGCCTACCCGCCGGAGGTCTGGGCCACATGACAACTTAACCTGATGCAAACAACTCTGGGCAGAAATCACCCTTGTAAACAGATCTCCCCTCCTCCACCCAATTCATCCCCAGCGTCTCCTTCGAGACCCGCTGCAAACCCCACTCAGAACAACCCCAGCCAGGCCTCTCTGGCCCAACCCAGAACAAGGATGTGATGGCACCAAACTGCAGTCCCACTTGTGTCAGATGGTGCAAATCCCAGGCCAGGCTCCCAAGCCATGAACGGACTTGCCGCCTGGAGGAATAGGCATTCTTAGCCCTCTGCACACATTACCTAATTAATCCTCCCTGCCCCTACCCAGGCTGGTCAGGTTGTCATTGACACCACGTGTCACCACCCCAGGTTCTTCTCCCCATCATACAGATGGGCAAACTAAAGCAGAGCCACTTGTCCCAGGCCAGGTCACAGCTGGGCTTAGACCCTGGCCAAGGGGCTGTGGTCACAGAGGCGAGCCACCCCCACTCCCCACTCACACAGCGTCATCTGGGCTCGGGGACACTCGTCATGCCCACAGCTGGTTTCAGCCATGGCGCCCAGCAGCTGGCAAGCCAGTACTGGCATGTCTCTGCTATGGGCTGCTGCAGAGAGAGGCGTCCAGAGGGGCCATCCAGCGTGGCTGAGCCGTGCTGTCGCCAAGCCATTTCTGTGGTGCAACCGTCGGGTCAGCAGGGAGGCAACCAAGCAGCTCCCGAAGCGGGTCAGCCCAGGGCTGGTACGGGACCAACACAGCAAACCCAGCTGTCTATCCCTACTCAGCGCTTCTCCCACCATGGCCCAGCGAGCTTGGGACAAGCCCATCACAGACCAGCTGAGGGTGCCGGGGGGGGGGCCAGGGTGACAGGGTTGAACGTCCCAGGAGGTGTCCGGCGAGCTGGCTCCATCATGGTGCGAAGGCAGCCCGTCAGAGGCAGCCAGCCTGGAGAGTCATTCCGTGGGGGGCCTTTGCTTTGCCCATGGGTTCATTACTGCAGTGGGGGGGGGTATCACTCCGAGCCCCCACAAACCATGATTGGCACTGGCATGACAATCTGGCCACTTGATCCGTAACAGGCATTGCTGCGCCCTGGCTCAAAAGAAGTAACAAGTCGCCATGCCAACAGATGAAGCAAGTGAGGCCCATGCGAGGGATGGGCCTTCCTTCGATGCCATGGTGCCCCTTGGGGAGCATGGGACAGGGGGAGCCCTGCTCACAGAGCCATAGGGCTGGTGAGCATGGAAGGTATCCGGATGGGACCCTCCCCGGTCACTTCCACGAGCATCTTTGGCCCCTGGCCTCAGACGGACTGAAGGGGTCTGTGGTTCCCTACATACTGCCCCCCCCCCCCACCTGCCTTCCCCTCTACAGACACCAACATCCGCTCAGCAGGGAAAGCCCCATGGCCGCCACGTCCTGGGCCCAGCTCAGGAGGCGGTTTGTGCAAATTGACCCTGGGTTTGGCCAGAGGGTGGGGGAGGGGGCACACACCACCGCGCCCCCCCCCCCCCACCGCCCCGTTCCCCTCCACCCCCCGGCCAGGCCTTCTTTGAACATTCTCGTTTGACCAAACCCAGAGCGCAGCTCACTGAGACCCACATTGTGCCACGCGACTCCCCGGTGCAATGTGACCCAGCCTGGCCACCCCAAAACAGAGACACCCCCCCACCCCATGTAACTCAGGTCACGTAACACAGCTGGACACCACCCCTCCCCTCCCCCCAATTCCCTGGGCGAGGACAGGGACGTGGCAGAGCATCCCGGAGAGCTGATGGGAGCCAAAGGCCTGAGCCGCACGCTGGGCCGGGGAAACGTGGCCAGACAGTGTTTGGCTGAGGGACCCCAGGGAGTGCAGGAACCCCACCCGTGGGCACAGAGACACATGGCAGGGCCAAGGAGCCCAACTCTTTTCCGCTCATTCCCGCAAACTGTGAACTGGGCCCAGCCTGCTGTTGTGTGGTGTGTGGTGCCCTCCAGTGGCATCAGGTGCCAAGCACCGCTCTGCCTTTCCCTGCTTCCAACGCTGCGGGCTGGGAGCTTTGTGGCTGTGTAGCTGAGCACCTCGTCGGAGCCGCAGCAAGGCTGGCGCCATGAGGGCCAGGCTGCTCACTCCAGTTTATTCCTGCGTTTCTGCAGCTGGCAGGGAACGCCCCAGCCTGGGACGTGCCCCGCCACCCCCAGTCCCATAAAGCCGGCTCTGCCCACCAAATCGCCTGCAGGAGACATGCTTTCTTGTGGGCTGTCGCCCCTTCCCTGGCTGCTGGGGGCGGTCAGGAGAGATTTGCACCCTTCTTCCAAGCTACACAAGCCCCTGGGTTTGTCACTTTTTACTGGAGGAAACCAGACATGTTCCCAAACCAGCAAGGTGACCGACACACACTTTTTCACACCAGCCCAAGGTGCTTGTCACGGGCCGGGACAAGCCAGAGAGGTTTGCCCCAGGTTTTCAATGAGCCAATGCCACACGCTGCTCCACTGACCCACTGTGTGTGCTATTCCAGCCCTCTGAGTGGGGCACCAGCCCAATCACTTGCTCCCTGCCCATCTGTCCCCTGCTCACGGGGATGGGCTTGCTGGGGCCAGCAGGGCAGCCTGGTGCTATGGGCCCAGCTACAGGCTGCAGTGCTTTGCGATCCACTCGCAGACAGCACCAAATCAGCACATAGAGTTTATTGTAACCTCCGCTGAGAAACAGCGAGTTCAGCCTGCGGGAAGGGGTTAATTTCCTCCCTGCACACAGCGCACTTTTAATTAAAGTATCCATCAACACCAGCACTCCTTGCTGCAGACTGTAACCCAGGGCGCCCTGCTGCAATCACCGTCTCCAGGACCCCAGCTTGAATTAAAGAGTCGAAACTTGCCCTGTCAATAAACTTGAATGAGATTGTGAACAAGTTTCACCCACGTAACACAATTTACAGCTGATGGGGAAGAAAAGCCCTGAGCGCTAGCTCAGCCAGGCAGCTGGCTATAGGGAAAGACTCACACACTGAGAGCCTTGAGAGGTCATTTCAACAGTGCAGTAGATTCAAAATCATCATGTTTATTGCTGATTATCTACTTATCCTCGGCTTGATGCTGCTGCCATTCCCACTGATGGGAAAATGCCCATTGCCTTAAATAGTGCAGGATTGAACCCAACGGGGTGGGGGGGGGTGTTACATTCCTTTTTTACACTCAATTCCCCTGATAACTTCCTCAAGCCCAATTTAAAAACCCTGAAGTTCTCATCCCAACTCAGGGAGCTGTCTGTTCTGAGGACAGGCAGCGCTAGGCCAGGCAGGAGGCGATCCCCACACGTCTCTGGTGCACCCAGCAAACCATGACCCCAATTTCCTGCTGCGCCATCAAAGCCGCCATCAGAATTCTACCCTGAGGATGGTAGATTTTCACCCTGTTCCCCACAACCCCTGAGGTAAGATAGGTCTTGGACTCACCGTGGATAGTGTTCTGAAAACACCCGCTCAACGTGCAGTGGCCGTCAAAAAAGCAAACAGAACATTAGGAACCATCAAGAAAGGGCTAGATAATAAGACAGAAAATATCATAATGCCTCTATATCAAACCATGGCACGCCCACGCCTGGAATAGTGCGTGCAGCGCCGGTCCCCCACCTCAGTAAAGATGGATTTGAATTGGGAAAGGTGCAGAGAAGGGGAACAAAGCTAATTATGGGGTGGAACAGCTGCCGTATGAGGGGCTGTTCATCTCCAACAAGCGACAAGGAAGGGGGTTGTGACACAGGGCGAGTGAAGCGGGAAGGGTTATTTACTCCTTCTCATAACACAAAAACATGGGACCCAATGAACTTAATGATTGGGTGGCTCAGCCTGTGACCGCCAGATGCTGGGACTAGATAATGGGATGGATCACTCAATAACTGCCCTGTTCTCTTTGTTCCCTCTGAACCACCTGGCACTGGCCGCTGTCGGAAGATGGGATCCTGGGCTAGATGGACCCTTGGACTGATCTAGTGTGGCCATTCTTAGGCTCTTAAGCAGTAGGTTTAAAACAAACAGAAGGAAGTATTTCTTCACCCAACGCAGTGTCAAGCTGTGGAACTCATTGCCAGGGGATGTTGTGAAGGCCAAAAGTAGAAGGGGGTTCAAAAGAGACTTGGTAAGTTCATGGAGGAAAGGTCCATCAATGGCTATTAGCTAAGGTAGTCAGGGACACAATCCCATGGTCTGGGTGTCCCTAAGCCTCTGACTGCCAGAAGCTGGGACTGGATGACAGGGGATGGATCACTCGATAATCACCCTGTTCTGTTCATTCCCTCTGAAGCACCTGGCACAGGCCACTGTCAGAAGACAGGATCCTAGGCTCGATGGACCATTGATCTGACCCAGTGTGGCCGTTCTTAAGGATGCGAGAAGCTACCTGACCAGAAGTGTTGGATTGCAAAAAGGCCACACGCACCACAGCACAGGCCTCCGTAGCAACCTCGCCTTGGGGCACCAATGCCCTGGGCCACACGATCTTCTCAGCCATGCCTGAAGAGCGACTTTCAGATGGCTCAGCTTACAGCAGGCGCCCATCCCCTTCGCCATTGCTTTTCACAATGCTAGTGGCTGCAGCTACCCACGTGCACACCATCGCTCCCTCCTCCTCCTGCTGCTGCAGCGGTGTGACATCACGGGCCCAGCAGATGGTGGGTATGTCATAGCTACAGAGATGCAGCATCAGGGCACAGGCAGGGAGCAGACAGGCTGTGAGGAAGGATGTTCATGCTGAAAACACTAAGGCCCAGTCTCTGGCAACTTTCTGTGCACAGAGGAGAGCAATGAGCTCCAGCCTGCGGGACTGGGCCCTACGGGCAGCCAACAGAGCCAGTGGGGGTGAGGAAGCGCCGGGCCAGGAACAGCCCCTTGTTTTGATCCCATGGAAAAGCGCCTCTAATGCCCAACTGGAAGAATTTTGCCTGCCAAGGCATGAGCTGGGCATTTCCCTGGCACCTAACAGTGTAAGTAAGGAACGCAGTGCTGTGCTCTGCCCTGGGGCCCATCAGCGGCACAGGGAACCACAGAGCCCTAAATGCAGACGTCTCAGCAGGTAATGCGAGCACCAATGATCCTGTCTGCAACTGTATTTGTTGGTTGTAAATCTGCCCCTTAGCATGAGCATGATTTGTGGATTGCTGGAGGCACGGTGCCACACAAGACGCAGGAGAAGAGACAGCCCCTAAGGAGCTTCTAATCTACAAAGAGAATGAGACAGACACCAAATGCCCTGGGTGCCCGTGGACGGATTTAACACAGGGCACTGCCTAGACGTTCTCTGGATGAGCTGCAATCTTATTTTGCCATTTCTAAACCACAAGCTCTCCAGTTCCCCTCTGTATGACACAGCCTGCAGGGTCTCTCCCGTGCACTCGTCAGAGGAGACCACAGCTACAACTGGTAGAAAATGAAGCCCTATTCGCGTGAAAAAAAAAGTCAAGGTTGGGTTCACTGTGACAAGGTCAAAACAGACCCATTTTCCCTCGGTTTCCAAACATTTTCACCATCCTCCCCGCCTGCCCCAATTTTTTTCTGAAAAAAAAAAAAAAAGGAAAATGTCGCCAATACTTAGTCCTGCCTGAGTGCCGGGGACTGGAGCAGATGACCTCTCGAGGGCGCCTCCAGTCCTATGATTCTGATTCTATGATTTTTTGATTTTCTCTTTTTTGGCCATTTTTCGAAACAAAAAGTTTTCATTTGCAAAATTTCAACCCGTTCTAGTCCCAGCCCTGTGCCGGGACAGGAAAACACCTCGTTCCAGAGGAGAAAAGCCTCACCGGGAGTGGGATCATCACGTCCTTTACCACCTCAAAGGAATATTGGATCATGGACACAGGGAACTGATGCACATAGCCGGACAAGCAGACCGTATAGAACATTATATCTGAGCCAGTAAAAGGCCCGTGAATACTGGAATAAGACTTCCCCTCACACCGTCCAACAGCACAAGCAGAACCCATTCCATGTGAGCGCCTGAAGAGATGGGTCTACAACAAGGAACCAATATCTGAAACCCTTAGAGCTGCAGAAGCTCCCAGTCTTTGCCCTCTGAGGGCCACATTGCCCAGAGCCTGAGACACAATCCTACTTCATCTTTAATATGACGGGGCGGCCCATGAGAACTACAGCCTCCCCGTATGCACTGCTCCAGGGTCAGGCTACCTGCAGCAAGATGGTGCATTGCAGGATGAAACCTGCTGCCTTCTGCTCTGTATTAAAGATGCGTGGCCAAGGGCCAACATCATAGAATCTGTGATGGCCACTCACAGATTAGAGCGTTCAGCTAACAGAAGGGATTCTTGGCCAGTAAACCAGCACCTCCCATTCACAGCTGATAGTCAAACAACAGGCTCACCTGGCCACAGAGAGGAACCTGAGCTGGCATCTCTTGGACACTGACCCTTGGGATTAGCCCTTCAGCAGATTTCTACATCTGCCACCAGGGAGCCTGGGACACACTCTCAGAGCTGGATCAGCAAATAAAACACGGAGGCAGAGGGCGTGGTTTGGTTTTTATTACTAAATAAATAGTTGTATAAATCTTGTGCAAAAATGTATATGGCGCAACCACTGGCCTGTTGGATGTAATGGATGTAATGGATAATGCTCTCATCTCTCCTGCTCCCTTTCGGACTAGCAAAATATTCCTCCCCACGGATGGTACAGTCGTCTCCCGATAGCTAGCGAGAGGGCAGTGCTTAGCAGCTACTTTATCACTCCCTGGTGAAACTACTCTCAGGTTAGGTGGGTCACTCTCCCGGTGTCACAGATACCAGCTGGAAAGTCAGTGCTGCAGAATACTGGCTCTTCCACTCTCCTACCTGAACCATCAAGACTAGTTCTCGTGGCTTCTTTAAAACTTGACTCCCATCTCTCTTGTTAAGGCTGGAAACTTGGCTAGAGCTGGCCTGGGGAGAGCTACCAGTCTGGAGACTAACGTCTCAAGGGGAGTCCATCACGAGACGGTTACAACGAGGCTGGACAAATCCCTGAGGCAGCAAGGAACAATCCTGCATTGGCAGTGGAAAGCAAAGGGAAAGGAACGGGGCTACCAAGCCTTCTCCATCACGAACGCCTGTGGTTTTTACCAGATGGGATTTGGAACTGAATGGAATGCCCCACCGTTCAGTAGAAAGGGGCCCAAACTCCAGTTGCCTGCGTCTCTAGTACAGTGGGGCAAAGGCTGGCAAATGGCAGTGACAAACATTCGTTTGAGTAAACATCAGGATTGTGCTTTGCCTCTCCACGGCCCCCCCGCTGTACTCCTCTTGAACATTCTCACAAGTGACATTTTGGTCCCAAGCACCTCCAAAGAGAAGAAATGGGACACAAGTACTTATGCACAGATGGCTTTGCACGCTGACTGCATGGCACGAATTTGCACAGGCATTCACCCCCTGAATATTCAAGGACCAACTTGGAAGATTTCCGTGGGCGTGGGAACCATCCGGTCAGGGAGCAGAAACAACGCCATGTGACTTAAGTGACCAGTCACAGAGGAGGAATTCCAAAGAGCACGTAGCGGACACAGTGGGCACAGGGCAGAGCCAGCGAGCAGCCTTAAGGCTGAGGAATGGTGGCCGGGGCCATGCCTCAGCTGATTGCAAACAAAGTTGTAAAACCTGTGTCTGTTGGCAGCTAATTCACTGGCTCTTCACCCAGCTTCGGTGGCCTTAGCTTCTGGACAGCTGGCATCACTGCCCCAGCACATACCTTCAGGCCCTTTGTCAGCACAGAACTCAGTGCCAGGGGAGACCGTGGACGGATGAGCCCCTTGGTGCTAACAGAGCCGATGCCCTGTGGGTAACAGCAGCGATTCCACCGCACGGAGCCCTGTCCCACCAAGGCAGGGAGGGAAACGGGGCAGCTCTAACTCCAGCTCTGTCAGGAAGGAGCACTGGAAATGATCACTGATTAACATACTTTGTGCAGGGAAACGGGCAGCCGTGCCATTAGCCTGCAAGGTACCTGTGGCACAGAGCAGGGTGAAGGAGGGAGCTGCCTGAGACAGAGAATCATAAAATCTCCAGATTGGAAGGGACCTCAGGAGGTCATCTAGTCCAACCCCCTGCTCAAAGCAGGACCAATCCCCAATTTTTTTGCCCCAGATCTCTAAATGGCCCCCTCAAGGACTGAACTCACAACCCTGGGTTTAGCAGGCCAATGCTCAAACCACTGAGCTATCCCTCCCTCATTCAGGAGGTGAATGACCCTCGGTCCAGGTCTGCTCTTCAGAGAGCCACGTTAAGGTGAAAGCAACCTCTGCAGGGAGAGAGAGGGAGCCCCGTTGCCCAGGGTATTGGAAACAGGCTGATCTACGGCCTGGAGAACACGCTGTAAGGAACATCCCTGCATTGAGCAGGTTGATTTCTAGGCTCTCCCGCAGCTTGTGCAGGGCAGGCTGGATCCCTGGCTGTGGTTCTTACCCATCTCTGTTCTCTAGCCACTCTCAAGAGGGCTGGCTAGGAAAGGGCTGGGGAATCTGCACTAGGCCCTGGGACCAGGGTGTGCCACTGGGCAGGGCGTGTGCTTTGGCTTTGCCGGGGCACCCTTGGGGTCGGGTTTGCCAGCACTGACATTTGCAGAAAGCAAAGGTCAGGCTTGAACGCCGGCTCCTGGGAGGAGGCAGCTCAGACAGATTTCCTGTCCGTCGGCTGGACAATGGTGTCCCCTTCCCCAGCCGATTGTTGGGGGAGCTCGTGCAAATGCCGGCGCCCCTGGAGATCCGCGCATGGCTGAGGCTGGGAGTGGGGTTCCTTGTGCACAACACGCTCACTGGTGACACTCACTAGGCACATGAGCTCGTTCCCCAGGGGACACTGGGCAGTTCCCCGTCCAGCTGGAATCCTGGTGCCAAGGGCATGGGTATGCACGGCGTTCCCACTGAGACGCTCTGCACGCCGACTGGCTGCTGCCCAGCCAGGGGAGTGCATACCAAGGGCAGCCCAGGCACGGTGCCCGGGAAGTGACATCTCAGCACCGGCCGGTCTCTCCACCAGGGCCCCCGCACACACACACCAGCATGTGCAGGATGAGAGCCGGGCATGGGCACACCGTAGGGCTTGGGGGTGGCAGAGTTAGATGCTGCCCCGTGAGCATCTCATGAACATTCCCTGCAAATCCCTCTTCTCTCTACAGCCCTGCTCTGCACGTCACGACGGTCAGGCTCAAAGGGTTTGGAGCCAGAGGCTTGGCGCTTGGAAATAACAATAGCAAAATGATTATTTCACCACTGCTGTGTCTGAGGCAGCCAGGGCCCTGCTGGACGAGCCCTTTCAGACCCAAGGGCTGCGCGCAGGGCTCCAGGAGAGAGCCGGGGGCTCCGGCGATGCGCTGCATGCCGCTGGCAGGAGGGAGGCTGTTTCAGAAGCTCCGTTGCTGGTTGGTTCCTGCCTGCGTTGTGCACGTCAGCCCCGCTGCCCCACGCCGGGGTCTGTGCATGGTGGGCAGCAGAGGACAGAGCCGGCGCTGGCTTCTCCCTTCATGCCTGAGCCCACTGTTAGATGTAGGAGTCCTCTTTCCGCCAGCCTGAGGGATGCCCTTGCTTCCACTCGTGCCCATCGGACATCCCCCTGTTCTCCAGCGGGACCACCACCTCCTCCGGCTGCGAGCTCTTATTCAGCTCCACCACCCGGGGCACCACGCTCGACCAGCGATCTGCTGGATGGGGATGGGGAGAGGCCATTTAGTGGGAGTTACCCTGGCCCGGTAACTCCAACTCCCTCCACCCCCCAGTCTGGATCCTGTGGGCTCGTCCCATCCCACCACACAGCCCTCATCTCTCCCCCTGCCTCTGCTCCTGCGCTGGCTTCCTCAGCCCTCTCGCTCACTGCTGGGATGCAGCTTTGCCTGCCGTGATCTCCGCGCCCGTTTCAGAAGCACGGCCAGCACTGCTGAGCCCAGCCAGCCCCCGGCCAGAGTCCTTCACGCCTGCTGGGACGCAGGGAGGCCTCTGCCCCAATGTCCCCATTTGCCAACACCCCCGCTTAGAGATCAGCCAAAGGAGGCTCCCCCAAGGGCACACAGCAGGTTACACTGGGGGAACATGCACATGGTACTCCTTAACTCCCATGAGATCCCAAAGGCGCCACCAAGGGGCAACTCCCCCCTCCACCCCCGGACCCCAGATCCCTCCCATAGAGCAGTGCCTTGGGTCCCCCTGTCCCACCGCTCACCTCTGCGCAGCCGGCCCACGGTGTGGGAGAACCCGTAATACTGATCGGTGTCGTTCTTGCCTGGATCCTCATTGATGATGCCCAGATTCTGGTTCCAGTGAGACCAGTTCACCTCATCGACCCTGTGGGAGAACGAAGGCACTCCTGGGGCAATGGCAATTAATTGAAGTGGGGCGACAAGCCCTGGAGCCCAGCCCCGCGCCCTGCAGCGGGAATTCCTCTGGGTTCTGTCCTGCCCTGGTCAGGCTCTTACGCGGGCCCATCGCCACGGTATCTAGGCAGCAGGATAAGAGTGGGTGCCCCTGGACAGTGGAGCTGCGGAAGGGTAGGTGCATGGTCCATGCAATGACCAGCAGGAGACTCAGTCATTGCGTTTCCCTCTCCCAGGCTGCTGGCATCTGCTGTGGGGGAGGCGGCAGGGACGAGAGCAGCCCCCTGGAGCAGCCCGCTGAGGCACAGGGCAGCCTATGCACTGGCAGACCCTTTAGCAAATGGCAGGGCTCAGCCTACGTCCAGCAAATGGGGCCTGGCACTGGGGGAGGGGCTGGGGTGTAACCAGAGCCAGGAATCTCTCGCACCAGGTGTCCCCACTCCCCAGTGATCTCGAGAGAGCCCATGAACACTGGGTGACATACCAATGCCAGCAAGCTGGCTGCATGAGAGTCCCCAGCCATGGCACAGGCCTGTCACAACTCATTTAGCACAGCCTTGCACCGCGGCTCTTCCCAATGCAGCCCCCTGCCCCAGGGTTCACCCAAAGCACCATGACCTGGAGCCTTCCCATGCAGCACGTCGGGGTGAGATAGGCTGGGGGCGCCCGTCCGGTTAAGCGGCACCAGGTAGCGCCTTTGGGAGACCAGCTCCCGAGCTCTGGACAAGTCGGGCCCTGGCTTTTGTCTTCCCTACAGGTCCCCCAGGACTCACTCTGCCCACTCGCTCCGCCAGAGGCACCCGTGTCATGGGACGGCCCCGATACTCGCAGCCGAGCCGCAGCGACACCGTATCGTCCATTGAAAGACAACCAGTGATTCAGCCCCACAGAGAATGGCAGAGGCCAGTCTGCCTGGCTCCTGGTTAGTACAAACTACTCGGCTCTAACGAGGCCTAATTATGAATCAATGGAGACAGTCCATGAAACACTGTCACACCTGGCAGTGAGAGTCCCTCCTTCATATTTACTTGGCTGCTTAAATACTGACTGGCCCCCGCTGGGAGCCGAGCCGGCCTCATGCCTTCATTGCTATGCAAAGGACCACACCCTTCATTAACAGTGCAGCCGCAGGAGCCCATCAGCTTGCAGCACGTTTGGAGCTGGGGCGGCCTCAGGATGGAGGTTAACTAGCCCGATGGTTCGGTTTGTTTATGGGTGTTGTGGGGATGGGCCCAAGGCTGGGGTGGGTCTGGGCTTCCCAGGGGGTTTGGGTCTGAGCCTAGGTCGAAGGCACTTGGCGAGGCACAAACCCAAAGGGCTTGTAGTCCTCTGAGCTACTGGCCAGCTGATTCCCTGCTGGCCCCCCAAGCTTACCTGAAACACCATCTCCGGTCCGGCGTGCCATCGGTGCCCTTCCCCACGGTGACCATCTCCCCCGAGCGGAAGGCTTTCCTCAGGAACACCGGGAAGGACCTCTCGATGTCCAGGATGGTGGTGGCCCACTGCACAGGGAGGAGTACACAGGCCCGTCAGCCAGAGTGGAACCAAACGGGGGGGCTGGGCATCTGACCCCTGGCTTCCAATGGGCGTTGGGCACCAAACTGCCCGGGGGGACTGTGGGAAATCCCACCCCAGTGGTCACACACTCCCTCGGATGTCCCTCAGGCTGGGATCTTGCTGGGGTTAAGGCCAGCTACGCACTGCAGGGAGGCATCACTCAACTCCACAGCTTCGCACCCATTTCACCTCTTCCTCAGGCACATGAGCTCCCCAAAAGGGCTCAGACAATTACGCCAAGCTCCCCACAGCCAGGGTCATCCTCAGTTCGTTCAGCATCTCCCTGGGTTAGCGGCACAGGCCAGTCCTGCCCCTAGGTACCTGTGTGTGACACCTGATGCAACCGATGGAAGGTGCGTGTGTATATGAGGGCAGGAGTGTCCCTCCTTCCCATGAGGCTCCATCAGGGGAGACACCCCAGTCTAGAGTGCAAAGGGCAGGAGAACAGGCCACTCTCCTGCTCTGGCCACGCAGGTGGTCATGGACCAGATGGGACCTGCCAGGTCATTTCCATGTCCAGTCCCTGAGCAGGGGAAGTGAACATGGCGATAAAAATGCCGAAGCCCTTTCTACACCACAATTTCCCCCTGTGTTACCCCCAGTAGGTGCCAGCTGGAAGAAGGGGCTGACACAGCCTAGCATAGGGGCTGACACCCTAGTGTCCAGGACTATGGACCTGGTGTCCTCAGCAGGACGTGCACGCTAATGGATGGGCCATCAGCAGCTTGGGCAGCATAGAGCAATGGATCTCAGCCTGGGGGTTGAAACCCCAGGGGCCACCAGCAGCTCGGAGGGCAGTAGGCCTCAGCTGCTCCTATTCCCCATCTCCAGGGCTCCACTGCACCACCTGCATCGGGTGCTCCGTAGACGCTAGAAGCATCTCATATATGGCCGTTCTCTCCTGGGGCGGGGCATGGAGTCAGCATGGAGGATTCTGGGGAGGAGGCCAGCCTGCGAGCAGCTTAACTTGGCCTCGGCGGGCCCCCTGCATTTGTCCTGACAGGGTGTCCCTGGCAGCCAAGGCCTGGCCAGACGTTACCTGTAGCTTCCATATGTGCTTGCTCTCCTTGGAGACCTGCCCCACCGTCTCCCCCATCAGAGCAATCAGCATGTTAAGAAGCAGCACGAAGGTAAGGATGATGTAGGTGACTAGCAGGATGATGAAGACGCCGGGGTACTTGGCGCTCTCGATCATCTCCAGGTCGCCCATGCCAATGGTCAGCTTGAAGAGATCCAGCAGGAAGTTGCTGAAGGTCTTGCTGTCCCGGCAGGATGGGTAGGCGGCCACCGTGCAGTTGGACTTGTCTTTGTTGCAGGCCTCGGCACTGGCACAAGGGTTCAGGAGCGAGACCAGAGCTGGTCCAGGGAGAGGAGGGAGGGATACGGGTGAGATCCAGAGAGGACTCAGCCAGGGGCTTAGCTGGGAGAACTGGCCAAGTCAAGGTCACCACCTCTCTGGATGACTCGTTAGGCTGTGTAGAGTTAGCCGAGCGCCGCCTTGCCGGGAGCCTGCACCTGTGGGGACCTGGGCCCCATGCTCTGCCCTCATCCCGGTCCAGCCCAGAGAGCTCCCCGCATCTCCCAGTGGAAGAGTGAAGGCTCCCAAAGCCCAGGGTCAGAGAGCGAGGGCGGCATTCCCTGGCCTCCCTGCATAACTCTCTCACTAGTGCCGCGGGGTGCAAAGGAAGGTAAATGAATGGCCAGCTGGGGCACTCAGCTCCTATACCACAGCCCGGGCCACACTGCGTTGACGCCTCTGTCCGCTGGCACACGAGCCATTTCCCCACCGCTCCCGTTCCAGGGGATCTGAACAATAAACCCTGGAGAGATTCCTCCCCCGCCCCGCCCTCAAAGCCAGCGGAACTCAACCCGTTGTCTATCTGCGTTCCCACGGGCCAGTGCCAACATGCCGTGTTTTCCCTTTAACTCGGGCTGAGGTTCTCCAACTCGGCTGAGCATTACGCCAGGGCCCATCCTGCTCCCTGCTGCTTTCCCCGCTCCACGCACCGAGCTAGGACCCTCCACAGCTCCCACGGACGTGCCGCCTACCTGAAGCATAGCCGATCATGAAGAGCACGTAGACCAGGAGGAACCGGAAAAGGTCTTTGAAGAGGATCTGAAAAAATCCCAGAGGCAGAGCTTAGCTGTGCTGGGATCAGAGCCAGCCCCTTACATTCCTGGAGAGCCCCGCAGCAGCCACTTCACTGAAACGCAGCCATCCCTGGATTATGCCTCCCCTGACAGGGTGATGTCCCACTCCTGTCTTCTGCTCTGTCTACACAAACTCAGAGACACCCCAGGGCAGTTCATTTACCTTTCCTCTTCCCACCCCCTTCCTGCCCATACACGACAATTATTTACAGCTTTAGTTTCTCCTCAGTTCTCTGCTGAGGAGAGGGAAGAGCTCTCTCTACCCACAGATCCGTTCTGGTAGCTGTGACGAAGCGGGACTGTTCTTAATGTTTCCTCTGAATAGTGTGCTGGTGCCTCAGTTTCCCCTGTGCAGTTCTTAAGTCTCTAGGGGGTGGGATGAGGGTGTACGATCATTGCAGAGCCCTAGAGGGCAGGTGTGTGCAGGGGTCTGGACACAGAGAATGGCCGACACCCTGTTTCCTGGCCACTGATGGCCTGGCCCTTCCCCCCTGCAAGGTGAGAGCTAAAGGGCTGGAGAACAAAGGAATCAGGTGACCTCCTGGCCCGGGAAAGGGACAAAGCCCAGAGGAGGAGGGGCTGGAGGGGGAGTCAGTTGGGGCTGGCTGGGGAAATGGAGTGAAGTGCAGACGTGGTTGTCTGGCTCACTGCCCCTCAAAATGGACCCCGCTGAGGGGTCCTGTTCTCTCCACCTACAAGCTCTGTGTTAGACCATGTTCCTGTCGTCTAATAAACCTCTGTTTTACTGGCTGGCTGAGAGTCACGTCTGACTGCGAAGTTGGGGGGCAGGACCCTCTGGCTTCCCCAGGAGCCCTGCCTGAGCAGACTCGCTGTGGGAAGTGAATGGAGGGGCAGAGGAAGGTGGAAGCTGTGTGAGCTTTGTGTCCTGAAGACAGTCTGCTCACAGAGAGGAGACTTCCCCAGAGTCCTGACTGGCTTCGTAGGGAGCTATTCCAGAGCGTCGCCCCGGGACTCCGTGACAGTAGCCTACCACTCTCTCCCCTGCACTTCCTTCCTCTGCCTTCTTATACCTTCTGTGTTAATGGGCCAGTCCGCTCATTTGTCCACTCCCAGCACATTCTAATCCACTAATTAGGCCCCATCAGGTCCACCCTGGGGGGAATTAATTGGTGTTTACGTGACCAGAGTGCTGGCTTCAGCACTCTGTCACACCTGTTTAACAGCACAAAGATATGCCATAGGAGCACAGAAATTACTAGGTTGGACTGGACCCAAGGTCCATCTAACCAAGTGTCCTGTCTCAGACAGGCCAGCACCAGATGCCTCAGAGGAAGGAAAAAGAACCCTGCATAGGTCGATTGGGTTAATCTGTCCCCAGGAAGGTCTCATCCTAATCCCTAATAGCTAGAGATTGGCTTAATCCCTGCAGCCTGAGGTTTAACATCCCTTCCACCAGGCTCTGTTTGCATGCAGCAGTTCAGGACAGGCCATGAAGACGACTCCTGTATCCAATTGCAACTGCTGGGGTAGCTGAGGGAGAAGAATGGGATTGGCTGGAATTTGGCCAGGACAGAGGTTAAAGCTCCATACACACCTGCAAAAGCACCAGGAGACCCTGGACCCAGGCACATCTGTTACCATGATTAGGTGCATTATCATACCACTGAGCTGGGGGCTGCATGGACACATAGTGAGAGACAGCCCCAGCCCTGACGAGCTCCCAGAGTAAACAGTATCACACACACACACCCCCATTCACACACAGGCCTGGTCTCTGCCTGACCTTCTGAATCATGATGCTGTAGGTCCCTGTAAGTTTCAGGCCTCTGGTGAAGTAAAGTGCGTTCATCCAGCCCAGGACCAGGGCAAAGACCATGACAGCCAGGTAAGCTTCGATCCCCGTCAGGTACAGCGCTGCTGTGATAATCACCAGCACCGAGTAGATGAAGCTGAGGAAGAGCAGGAGGATTCAAAGGCAAGATCAAAACATCCCCCTGGAATGAACCAGCCCAGGAGGGTCGAGCTCCTGCACTCTGCCAGTCCTGCCCCAGGGCACCGTAGGAGCAATGGGACTGGCTACCGTCCCATGGCAGGTACGCCTCTTTAGCAACTTCCAACGTGCCTTACGAGGACCCCCGGGGCCTGTGGAGCACAGCGGGCAGCGTGCTGCAGCAGTGTTTGTGTGGGGATCCGGAGCATATGCAGTGCCCTGGGAGCTTCAGTTCCCATCTGAGAAACCCACACAGAGCACAGGGCAGGGCAGGGCAGAAGGAGGAGATCCCTGCTGGGATGTGAACCCGCAGGTGCAGGGACGTCAGGCTGCAGAGCCGTCCCCTCTGACGTGGCACCCCTCGCAGGGGGCAGACCCAGCAAAAGCTGGGGAGAGTTCTGCAGCCGGGGAAGGAGATCGTGTCTGTATTTCTTCGCACACCCGTCTCCTCTCTCAAGGTGTCTATTGGGATCCCCGGCCAGAGAGCCAGAGACGGCATACCGGGAGCCTCTGCGCTTTTGTCCACTACCAAGGAGACTCCATCAGCGCCAGGCTGGGCTGACATCTCCCCGAGACAATACGGCTGATCCCAGCCCCCGGGCACCTGCAACCAGCACTTCCCTTCCAAATGCATGTCCAGGGCTGGGGGGTAGATGACGTCTCACGGGCGATGGGTGGGGTACACCATGGGCAAAGGGCATCGTGACTTACTAGAGCAGCTGGAAGGAGCCATCTATAAAGAACGAATTCACCCCTGGACACTTCTTCATAAACAGATCCTTTAGCTGAGGAAGAAAGAAAAGAAGGTGGAGCCGGAGCTTGGGGAGGGGCGCACACTGCGGCACCCGGGGGGACGCGGACGCATGGGTGGAGGCAGAGGCTGGGACCGGCTGGGGCGCACACAGTGGGCAGCACAAGAGGAGCTGGCATCCCCGCAGGGTCCTTACAGGGCTGGAGGCAGGACTGGCCCTGCTCCACCCAGAGGAGGGGAGGTGAAGGAGGCTCAATGCTAAGGCTCAGTGCTAAGGAAGAGCCTCTAACCTGACCCACCCCCGCAGGAATGGGGGCAGCTCTAGGTTTTATCCTAAATTTGTAAAGGCAAAGCCATCTCGTTCTGCATTTAACCCTTCCCCTGCTGTGCAGGGAAGCCAGACCTATGGGCGTGGGGACCAGGACCGGCACCACGAGAGATTCAGATAAGGGACAGACAGCAGGAAGGGGCCGCCTCCCAGGCTGGTGTGAGCGGATGTGGCCCCATGGCGTAGCACCGCCGGCGTCCATGGTTTACACCCGCTGGGATTGGGCCCTCAGGGTGCCAGCTCCCCACAGTGAACCAGAGGACGTTTTAAAAACCCTTTTGGGTGTGTTAAATACCTTGAATCAGAGCTCCCAGCCCCACGGACCACCCCACCCCACTCTGCCTCTGCCTTGCCCCAACTTGGTCCCCCAGGGAAGCTCTGGGGAGACTGGCAGGAGCAGTCTGAGGGCTGCAGCCCAAGGGGCAATTGCCAAGCGCAGTACAGATGTGGCCTGGCAGAACAGGCCCTCAAGGGAAGGGTGCTCAGAGATTCCTGGGAAGGGTGTGGGTGCCCGCTGAGCTCTCCCGGTGCCAGGCAGCTCGGTGTGGTCTGTTCTTGGGGAAGCGTGTGTTGCGGGGTTTGTGGGTCTCAGAGTCGGGCCCTGCCCCTTGCGTGTGTGTGAGACAAGACACCCGTGCACGTGCAGAGTGGCAGGATGGGGGACACTTGTGAGGGCTGAGGGGCATGGAGGCTCTCGTGCGAGACAGAGGGAGCACTTGTGCGAGGGGGTGAATGGTTTCCACTTACGTTGGTGAAAAAGAACAAGACTCCGGTGAAGAGGGTTATGATCTCCCCGGCCAGGCGCAGGTAGTCAATGGTCGTCGTGTAGGGATACGGCGGCTGCAGAGCGGGAAAGGGATGAGCCGGTGCTGAGAACGTTACCCCCAAATCCCAGCACTATGGCCTCCTACAGCGCCATGCTCCCTGCCTCCCAGTGCTGAGGCCAGCCTGCCCCAGGCAGAAACGAGAGCCCTCCCCTCTCCCAGGCGCCGTGAGCCAGACGCTGCCCAGGACACACCCGGCGGGGGCACCCGGACAGGCTCACCTTCCTCTACAGGGTCAGGCACTGGCCACTGCCACAGGCAGGGATCCCGGATGGCCCAGTGCTCTGAGGTGCAGCCGGAGGTGGGATCCAGGGCTGTCTCCCTGGCCTGGGCTGTAGCTCCCAGGGGGCAGGGGGACCCCCCGGGGGTTAAACAGGCTGAGCTCTGGGGGAACCACAAGGGACTGCCCGGAAAGCTCAGCTCTACGTGCAGTCCAACAGCGGGAACCTGCTGCTCCTGCATAGACCCACAGCAGCCGCCCCGAGCCCCAGGGACCCGGCGGGCCGGGCGGCGTGAGACTCACCGTGCCCTCCATGGGGCGGTGGTAGGCGACGAGGGTGAAGACGACCATGGCGCTGAGGTAGGAGATCACGCTGATGTAGAAGGAGACGGCCCCGAACTTCCGCCACTTGTCGCGCAGCAGCTCGTTGATGGGCTCCACGGCGAGCATCTCGTAGCGGTTCTGCAGCAACCCGGTGCGTGAGTTCAGGGCCACGCAGACGGGGCGGCCGTGCCCGCGGCCGGGGGGATGGAGACGGGGCGGCGCTGGCCGTGCCCACAGCCGGGGGGCATGGAGACGGGGCGGCGCTGGCCGTGCCCGCGGCCGGGGGGATGGAGACGGGGCGGCGCTGGCCGTGCCCACAGCCGGGGGGCATGGAGACGGGGCGGCGCTGGCCGTGCCCGCGGCCGGGGGGATGGAGACGGGGCGGCGCTGGCCGTGCCCACAGCCGGGGGGCATGGAGACGGGGCGGCGCTGGCCGTGCCTGAAAGGGCATGGAGACGGGGCGGCGCTGGCCATGCCCACAGCCGGGGGGCATGGAGACGGGGCGGCGCTGGCCGTGCCCGCGGCCGGGGGGCATGGAGACGGGGCGGCGCTGGCCGTGCCCGCGGACGGGGGGCATGGAGACGGGGCGGCGCTGGCCGTGCCCGCGGCCGGGGGGCATGGAGACGGGGCGGCGCTGGCTGTGCCTGGGGGGCATGGAGACGGGGCGGCGCTGGCCGTGCCCACAGCCGGGGGGCATGGAGACGGGGCGGCGCTGGCCGTGCCCGCGGACGGGGGGCATGGAGACGGGGCGGCGCTGGCCATGCCCACAGCCGGGGGGCATGGAGACGGGGCGGCGCTGGCCATGCCCACAGCCAGGGGGCATGGAGACGGGGCGGCGCTGGCCGTGCCCGCGGCCGGGGGGCATGGAGACGGGGCGGCGCTGGCCATGCCCGCGGCCGGGGGGCATGGAGACGGGGCGGCGCTGGCCATGCCCACAGCCGGGGGGCATGGAGACGGGGCGGCGCTGGCCGTGCCCACAGCCGGGGGGCATGGAGACGGGGCGGCGCTGGCCGTGCCCACAGCCGGGGGGCATGGAGACGGGGCGGCGCTGGCCGTGCCCACAGCCGGGGGGCATGGAGACGGGGCGGCGCTGGCCGTGCCCGCGGACGGGGGGCATGGAGACGGGGCGGCGCTGGCCATGCCCACAGCCGGGGGGCATGGAGACGGGGCGGCGCTGGCCGTGCCCGCGGCCGGGGGGCATGGAGACGGGGCGGCGCTGGCCGTGCCCGCGGCCGGGGAATGGAGACGGGGCGGCGCTGGCCGTGCCCGCGGCCGGGGAATGGAGATGGGGCGGCGCTGGCCGTGCCTGACCTTGGGTCGTCTCTGTGCATGAACCAGGCTGCATCCTCCCAAAATCTTCACAATGGCTGAGGCATTGGGGGCTGGGTCCTGCAAGGGGCCTGTCATGCCTATGGGCCCTCGTTCGGCAGCCCAGTCCCACACCAGGCTGTGTGCCCAACCATTTGTTGCCTCCCTCCCTGGTGCCATCTCAGCGCTCACCTCGATCTTACTGTTGTACACCAGGATCTCCAGGACAGACACCTCCTCCCCACAGGTGTCCAGTGAGGAGAGGTCGTAGAGCGAGGAGTAGACGGGCCCATAAGCCCAGTCCTTGAATTTTCGGGAGAGGTGGCGGGCGTCCTCATCCGTGATCTCCCTGCGGATGATGTGCTGGAACATCTGGAGGATGGGGGAGGATGGTCACCCACAGCACGATGTGTATAGAAAGTTACACTGCTCAGAGCCCCCCGCTCTCTGCTCAGAGCTCCCCGCTCTCCCTGCAGCCCTGAGCTGCCGGGCACCGGGATACGTTGCTCAGATGCCCCCGCTCTCTGCTCAGAGCCCCCTGCTCTCCCTGCAGCCCTGAACTGCCGAGCACCGGGACATGCTGCTCAGAGCCCCCTGCTCTCCCTGCAGCCCTGAGCTGCCAGGCACCGGGACACACTGCTCAGACCCCCCGCTCTCTGCTCAGAGCCTCCCACTCTCCCTGCAGCCCTGAGCTGCTGGGCATTGGGAGACGCTGCTCAGAGGCCCCCGCTCTCTGCTCAGAGCCCCCCGCTTTCCCTGCAGCCCTGAGCAACCAGGCACCGGGACATACTGCTCAGAGCCCCCCGCTCTCTGCTCAGAGCCCCCGGCTTTCCCTGCAGCCCTGAGTAACCAGGCACCGGGACACACTGCTCAGAGCCCCCCGCTCTCTGCTCAGAGCCCCCGGCTTTCCCTGCAGCCCTGAGTAACCAGGCACCGGGACACACTGCTCAGAGCCCCCCACTCTCTCTGTTGCACTGAGCAGCCGGGTGCAGGGGTTTCCAGTTGCTCTAAGTCCAGGCCACTATTTTCAGCAGCAGCTGCTGATTCTGGGCACCCAACTTTGGGCCAGGTTTTCAGAGGGGCCGAGCCTCTGACTATCTGACACGCCAACCCAGAGTGTCCCACACTGAGCACCGATAACTGAGGCAGCCAGCCAGAATCAGGGGCCAGCATGGAAAGATTTGGCTTTAATATTCCCACAGCAATTACTGTGTGATGGAGGCTCTTCCCCCGCTTCCTCTCTACCCCACACCTGTTTTACCGGCCTGGATAGCACCTCATTTCCTCAAGGCCCTGGGGTAACTTTTCTGCTTGACCATGATGGGCTGGGCCCCCCTATGATGCTGCCCCAGAGTGGCCGGGGTGGTGGTGCTGGGGAGTGCCGTGAGACCCCACGAGGCCTGCTCCCTGGGTGGAAAGGCGCAGCAGTGACCGGCACAGCTGTACCACTGTTTCCACAGCAGTAACGTCATACAGCGCCTGTTAATTCCCAATCCCCGTGTCGTTAACTGGAGACACACACACGCACCCCGCCACGGTCCCAGCTGCACGGTGCTGGGGGAGGGGGACGAGGTAGAAGAGAAGGGCAGTGCACACTCGAGACACCTGAGATTCATTAACCGAGCCTGTTAATGGGCTGCTACACTTATGCCCAAGATCAGGGCCCTCTTCACCAAAGAGCCGTTTGTCTTGCAAGGTTCCAGGGCAGCTTCTTAAACACCCACACCCCCGCTGGAGACCTGCGACCGGCCGCTAGGGGGAGGCAGTCACCAAATCACAAACCAGCCAGGCCCCAAGTCCCTCCCCAGCCCTCATAGCAGTGCACCCTGGGGCAATCAGGGGAACCAGCTCCTGCTGCGGGTGGGTGGGTGAGCACCCGTGGGTCCTGCACATGCCTGTCCCAACACGTGGTGTGTCATCCGGCGCGTCGAGCACCCCAACAACCATGCGGGTGAAACCAGACAATCCCTGCGCGCTCAGATGAACTCCTGCAGGACAATGCTAACAGAACAAAACCCCACAGCGCCCAGGGCAAACCTCACCCCACAGCTGCCCTGCCAGCCCTCCTCCTCAAAGGACACCTGCCTCCATTTGAAGTGGTTTCTCGCAATATGCGCTAACCCCTTATGCGTAACAATCTGTCCCACCCTGTATTTAGTGGGACCCTCTGGGAAGAAGAAGAGCTCAGAGCGGCTCGAAAGCTTGTCCCTCTCTCCAACAGAAGCTGGTCCAATAAAAGATATTACCTGACCCACCTTTTCTTGCTCATATGCTGGACCTACAGGGACTTGGGGGTCAGTCCCGGGCTTCCAGCCCCGTGAGCCGAGCGCTCGACTGATGTGCTGGGTTGTTATCGATGCACAAGGATACACACTCGCTGAGCGGAAGTCGTGTACACAGACTGCCCCCCAATACGGAGACTGCACAGTCACCCCAGAACGCAGTCACCCCTGCCTAGGAGCTGTATGCTGATCAGCATCTCCTGCCCTTCTGGGGGATGCCACTGCCATCTGAGGGAGCTGCAGGGGCAGTGGGGGAAGAGCGGCCCTCGCCCACAGGCTGGCAGAGCTGGTTGTGCCCTTTCCCTGCGGCAGCAGCTGGAGGGGGACAGGTATGACACGCCCTTACCCCGATCTTGCCGATCTTGGCCGCCATCATGAGGGGCGAGAGGCCGTCGTTGTTGAGCAGGGCCTCCAGGTTGGTGTTGGGGAAGAGCTTGGCGCACTTGATCAGCAGCAGGTCGTACACCTTGGTGACAAACTTGGTGTTCTCCCGGGTGTTGTCGGCGATGGCCACCAAGGCGTGCAGCACCGTGTTGCCCCGCGAATCCTGGCGCCGCAAGTCTGCTTTCTTGTGCGCGTTCTCCGTGAGGTAGTGGACGATGTGCGGCTGGTTGGTGCAGGCAGCGAGGGAGAGGGGCAGCTCGCCTGGCACAGGAGAGAGCACGACAGACGTCAGCCTTTCTCGGCCCCGCCACCCTCAGAACCGGGCTCTGGGCACTGGGCAGCCAGCTAGGGGGAGCCAGGCCAGAGGCCTGAGGAGAGGCAGCCGGTCTGCTCCCCCAGGCAGCGAGGGAACAGTGGTGAAGTAATCAGGAGCGTGAGTGTGTAACGGGATTGCACACGGGTGCGACGGCACGCACAACGTGACTGCGTGTGAGACTGTCCTTGTGACCCAACGGGGAGATCCTGCACAGACTGGTGTGGACCAGCGCAAGGTACTGAGAGCGTAAGGGATTGCACACGGGTGCGACGGCACGCACAACGTGACTGCGTGTGAGACTGTCCTTGTGACCCAGCAGGACGATCCCACACAGACCAGTGTGGACCAGCGCAAGGGTTGTGTCTCCACACAGGAGTGCCAACGCTTACCATGGCAACCATCCAACAAGCCGGGGGAGCCGCTCACCCCCCGCACGGGGCACCCTGGGGAGAGTCACATCATCCCCGGAGCCTGGCCAGTCCCACACGGTGCCAGGAGCAGTCATGCCCACGAGCCTCCTGTTCTCACCCCCTTGCACTTGGAGGCGTCAAAGGGTGCAGTGGGGCAGGGGCACCCAGCTGAGGTCGCGGTGTGGCCAGGCGCAGCATGCTGCTGCTCCCGTGGCTGAGCCGGGAGGGCCCCCTGTGAGTTGCCTTTGGGGTCCCCCCTTCCCACTGGGGCTGCCAGGGACATCCAGCCTCCCCCTCCCCGCCCAGCCAGCCGGCCTCAGCCCTGCGCCAGGGACCCACCACGGAAGGGCAGGTCATTCTCCAGCGACGTGTCAGTTCTAGGCCCCTGCCGACATGTGGGAGGGGTCCATTTTGGGGTGGTCTGTGGGACACAGAGCTGGTGAGACCCCAGAGCCCATCTCCCAGGCCAGCAGTCAGCAGGCAGACAGGAACGCTTCCTGGCGCCCACAGCCGGGAGCTGGGCCGAGGGGCGGGCAGGTCTGGCTCATTACCAAGCCCCCCATCGGGGCGTCCCCCTCACTGGAGGTGGCTTCTCTACCCGCTCTTCCAGCGGGGCCCCCATCAGCTGAGGACGTGGCCTTTCCCGTGCGCAGGGCCGGGCAGCGCCCCCCACTCACCGAAGTAGAAGTACCCGCCCTCGTCCTTGGGCTGGAAGAAGCGGCCGCGAGCCTGGGCGTGCACGTCCGCCCCCTTCTCCACCAGCAGCTCCACGTAGTGCTTGCAGCGACGCTCGATGGCGATGTGCAACGCCGTCTGACCTGGAACCACACGCAGGCCCGTCAGTGCCCCGAGCACCCAGCCCACGCCGAGCCGGCGTCACGCCCCCGACGCACCGCGGGGAGGGCAGGTGGGGGGGGTGAACGTGGCTCTGCCCCCGCCGCGGCTGAGCTCCCAGCAGCCCGCCCAGCGCTGGCCGTGGCCAGGAATCCCACCCCTGTCCCGGGTCACAGCTCAGCCCCCACCTCGGTAGTAGACGTCTCGGAAGGGCGAGTTGATGAACTCCCGCATGTTGCCCGTCTTCTCCGCCACGGCCAGGAGCAGGGGGATGGTGTCGTTCTTGCCCCCACTCAGATTGAGCAGCGCTTTGGGCAGGCAGGTCTTCCCCGTCGAGGGCTCTGCAGGGGAGCGGAGGGGCTGTGAGAGAGGGAGCGGGGTGGGCAGGAACAGCCTGACGCTCAGAGCAGGCATGTGCCCACCTCCAGGGGCTCCACCTTCACCTGCTGCTGTCCCAGCCACAAGCCCCCAGGAGTGCCTGGCCCAGGAACACCTGCGTTCAGAAGCGTTTCTTGTCCCAGGGAGGGTCGCATGGGGGCTCAAGCCTGCTTGTGTGGAAGAGACACTGGTTCCCCAGAAGGGCAGCCGGATCTTCAGGGGATCCCACCAGCCCCCATGCACTCACAGGGGCACGGGTAAAGGCCGCACAGCCAGGCTCAGGGATGCCAAGCTGGGCACGCACAATTGAGGGCGCACGCCCAACTTACCGTCACTACACGCTCCGCCGTGCTGACGGCACACGAAGCACCCAGCCCAATGGACGGGGGGCGGTCTAGATTCTGCACTAAGGGCACCGGGCCTGCATAGCACAGCCACTGGCTTCCCCTCTTCTCCCTTGTCCTGAGCTGGTATGTTCAGCTCCCCCGCCCCGGCAGGAAGCCCTAGAGCCAGGGCTCTGCCCGTTTCGCAGCTCACCTCGAAACTCCTCGTCGGTCAGGCGCTTCTTGTGGGTCAGCAGGAAGGGGAGGAGCCCGTCCAGGCCGGCAGTCGAACCCCGGGACACGATGTCGAAGAGGATGGGCCGGTTAAACACCTTGAGGACTGGAGGTGGGTTGGGGGCTGGGGCCTTCGGGCTGTGGGTCTGCTTCCTGGAAAAGGGGCATCGGTTCTACAAACAGGCTCTCAGAGCGCAGCTCCTCCTGCCACCAGCGCCGGCCTGACGCCTACAGGGCCAGGAGCCAGTGCGTGAGCCGGCCACTTACACTGACACTTCCTTTACTACAGCCTGCTCCAGGTGCTTGGGTGGGCCACCTGGTCTCCTGGCCCTGGACTTCTCCTCTGCCCCACAGCATTGCGGTTACCCAGGTGCACAAGAGGCAGCGTGATCCAGCGGACAGCATACTGGACTGGGAGTCAAGACAGGGGGACTGAGCTCTACCACTGACTCTCTTGGACAAGGTGCTTCCCTGCTCTGCGCCTCAGTTTCCCCATCTGTAAAATGCAGGCAGTAATACTTGGTCGCCCGTGTAAAGTATTTCACTTCCTATGGAAGGAACAGAACTCAAGCTCCCCCCATTACACCACTGATTCCGTCATAGCCGGATGTTTCTACTAAACTGATCAGCAGTGCAATAGTTAACGATGCTGACATGTTAGCTGGTGTCATTAGGCTTCAGAATTAACACACACCATTGAGAGGTAAGGGCCGATTCCCACCTCTCCTGGGGGTTGCTTCTGTTTCAGACAGGCAGCCCTGTGCCAGGTCACATTAGAAATTAGGCTAGACATTTACATTTAAAATATGAAGAAAAATTAAAGCTTAAGCTTTCCAGAACCTGACAGCAGCACCAAAGCAGGTCTAATACAGCTCAACCCGCCCCTCATGCCTGGCCCTGCAGGCCTGCCCCTCACTTCACAGGGCCCAAGATCATCAGCACTTGAATTTCCTAATGCCTCCCAGCTTTGGAGGCCACCTGCCCCTCAGGGGACCCTGCATGCTCTGAGAGAGGCCAGTCGACACCTGCTTGGCAAGGACTTTGCATCACAGAGGATCCAAAGAACAAGCCTGGGCGCTGGTGCATGCAATTATTTCCCAAGACACATATAATTTTAGCATCACTATACACGCAGCCCCTGTCCAGCTCCTCGCTGCTGCTGTCAGCAAATCCAAAATCCTCCCCTTCCATTCCAGGAGCTGCCCAAGAATCCCAGCCCCAAGAGGGGACTGCAAGGAAGACGTAACTCTAGCTGGCTTTGCACGCCGAACTGGCTGCCTTGAAATCCCACGCAGGCAGTGGGTCTCAGGAGATTAGAGAGACCAGGTGGGTGAGGTGATATCTTGCATCGGACCCAGACCCTGGGAGGAGAGCTTGTTGGTCCAATACAAGATAGCAACAAGGTGGGTGAGGAGCTATTTGAAATCCTCTGGCAAACAAGCGCTAGGTGAATGTGACCCCGAACGCTACCGTAACCCACTCCTGCTTAGAGGCTGCAGCCAACCGGGCTAAGCAAAGCAGCTGTCGCAGCAGCCTGCTGCCCCCGACCCCAGAGGGCACCAGAGAGACACAGTCCCAGGGTGGAGAAGTCACAGCTCACGCTGGGGAGGCAGCCCGGTAGCCAGGTGGTTCGTGCTCCATGCGGCCACGCAGGAGACAGGGCTCGGGTCCAGGGCCAGGTTTCTTGCCCCCTGTGCGAGTTACAGTGGCAGCAGGCGGATGGCCAGAGAGGGGAGGGCTGACTGATTAGGTCCTTCCCCAGAGCAAGGAAGCGTAATAAGACTGCAGCGCCCTCCTCTGGTTACACTAGGACCAGCACCAACGGGCCTCGGGATGCAGATCTGCCCCAGCACCGAGTGCCTTCTGCCCAAGGGGCTTTGCAAACCTTAATGCCTTTAGCCCAGGCAGACAGGTGAGCAACATTTCACAAAGGAGGAAACAGGCTCAGAGATGGGGTGGGGGTGACGTGGGCCAGCTCCCTTGCTGAAGGCTGGGGCATGGCTAAATGCCATTCTCCAGAGGATACAGGCCCTCAGGCCAGTTCTGTGGACACAAGCCGGGCTGGTTTGGGCACCTCTCTTGTCTCAGCTAATTACATCTAAACAAACCGGTTTCAGGTAAGCCCCAGGCCTAGCTGGAGGGGAAAGCGCAGCCTGACCTAGGCGTTCCCCCTCGAGTCAGCCACTTACAGAACAAGGCGTCATTAAAGGAATTTCTACCTCGCTTGGCGAGGAGCAAACCGGGACCTTTGTGCAATGGAACGAGCTTGCCCACTCTGCGGGGTCTGCATGGCTGGATCGGCCCAGCCAGTGCTGCCGGCACAAGAACCAAACAAACAGCGAACCTCACGGCCCCGGGCTGGCTGGGGTCTAGCCTCAGAAACCACGAGCAGCAGTTGCTTGCACTTCCTGGTAGGTTACAAGCAAACAACTCAGCTATTTGGGAGGGACCATTCGGGTGGCATGCGGGGCCAGAAATAAGAGTGACGGGGGGATATGTGGGAAGGGAAAGTGTGGCTAAATGCCAGGAAAACCTCCCTAGCAGGGAGATCACCAGATTGTTTGTATCAATGAGAACCTTGGCATGGCGCTTTATGAACAAATCCGCCATGCTCCCAGCCCCAAAGAGCTTCCCCCAGGGCCGCGCCCCAGGAACAAGGGGAAGCGTCTTCCTCTGCAAGGCTGCTCCAAGCTCTGGGGACAAATCCTAACCTGGCGGAAGGGGGCCCAGCACCCAGGTTGCAAAGCTCAGACCACCTTCAGGGGACAGTGGGGGAGTGGTGTCTGGGTTCATTTGGCAGCTAGCCTGGGTGCACAGACCCCACTCAGGCCAGGCCCTACCGGAGAACGTCCACAAGCTTTTGGTCCTGCCCCTATGGAAGTCAGAGGCCAAACTCCAGGGGGGGCAGGATGGGGCTTTAGACCTGCCGGTCCGATTTCAGTTGTAGCTAATATCCCTGCAGAGCGGGTGGGGGGCAGTTAGACCTCGGGGGGGGGGGGGGGGAAACAGTCAATACAGGCCGGGGGCTCCTCCCGTGGCTCAGTGGCATGGAGCCACACTGTGCCCGTGGGGGCGACATGAACGCACACTCCCCTCCGAGCGCTGGTCTCTGCCGTGGCACCCCAGCCCTTGGGAATGGAAGTGATCCCAGCAGGCGGGGGAGGGCGAGACCCCCAGCACCATTCAAGGCAGGTGACTGTGTCACAGGGTCGTCCAGACACACACCCCTGTCCTACAGCAACAGCCCCGATCGCTGCTCCGCACACACGTGGCTGCTGCGGGGGCTCAGGACCATGGCTGCTACAGGTGGTCCGGGATCCTGCCCCACCCCACACGTATAAAGGAACCAGCGTGGGGGAGAGAAGCCGGGGGCAATTCGTTCTCAGCATCTGGAAGAGTGGCGTCGGCCTCTGTGCTTCGTACAGCACCGTGCGCAATGACAGCTCTCCAGCCACCAACAGTGCCTACGAAACCTGCTGGAAGCGTCTCTTCCCCTCCGATCCCTGCCTTCCCCGCTTCCCGGATTCACCTGTTCTCTGGCCTGGGCAATGCCCCCCAACTCCTAGCCCCTTTTACCCTAGGATCTGACACACACACACACGCACGAGCGAGAGTGTTGTCATCCCTTTGCTACAGGCCATGTGGGGACAGTGAGAGCCAGAGGTGGGGGTTTGGCCCTAGGCCACCCAAGGGTGGCATTCTGACAGCCTGAGCATCAGGACACACTGCCTCCCAGAGCAGGGACCAGAACCCTGGGTCCTGCCCCCCAGCCCCTTTGCTCTAAGCAGTCCTGGGTCCCTGTCAGTCCTCAGCACCTGAGGTCTCCTGTGTGGTCATCACCCTGCGAAGGACAGTGGAGTGCAGGATCCCAGCAGGGCAGGAGCTGTGTCCTGTGCTGTCTGAACGACCCCAGGGGGAGCGGAGCCGGAGTCTCTCCAGCCTATGGCGTGGCCAGCCCCACAGCGCGGGGAGTTTCTCCAGGACAGACCGGTGCATTGTCCCCCACTGCCTGTTCTGGGGCGGGCCGGGCCTCCATGTCCCCTGGGATCATTTCCTGGCCCAGCCTGGCAGGGAGGGGGCAGGGAGCACTCCTGAAAAGCCCATTCATGCCGGAGCCCGGCTTGCCACTCCCAGCGAGGAAAGCCAGGCTGCACAAGGCAGAGGTGAGACAGCCCAGCACAGAGCCCTCTTTCAGGGGAGCGTGCGAGAGGGGAATTGGCAGCCAGCAGCCCTGGCAAGTGCCAGTACCTCCCAGGCCAGGCTGCCCGCCCTGCCCTCCAACGTAGCTCGCTCAGGGGACGGTTCCACACAGCCCTGCTCCCTGCTCCTGCTGACCACCCCTGTCCCGCTGCTCGCTCGCAGCCCCCAGATCTAGCTCTGCGTGACCTCCGCCGGCCTGCGCCGGGGTTCAAGGTCCGTTCCAGAACACGGCTCCAGCCCATTTTGGTCTCGGCGCTGGGGTTCCGCCCCCCGGTATCAGGGCTCATCTCTTCCTTACTTCAGGGACAAGTCAGGCAGGTGCGTCCTAACACCAGCCTGGAGCACCCGGAGCACCTCCCACCTGGGGAGGGAGCACCACGGGCTGGTAAAGGCAGTGCACTGACGGGCACCCAAGGGCATCCCAGCTACTCCTCCTGCCTGGGACACAGGGGAGGGGAAATCCCCCTGCCTCTGATCGTCCCTTGGGCTTCTGGAGCTTCCCAGTCCCGCTACAAGAGCCTTACCACCTTCTGAGCGGTCTGCCCAACTCACTGCTACCTTCTGCCCCTGGGGAGCCCCTTCGCTCTGCAGCCTGCCCCAGCTACATTTCCCTCCTGGGGCAGAGGTTTGCTTTGCGCCAGGTTGGAGGGGCCTGGCTATTGTCCAGCTCCCAGCAAGGCTCCTTTAGGAAGCTGGCATCCCTGTAACCCCAGTGCCCCTCTTCTTTGTAAGTGACGGTGGAAAACGTTCAACCAGACACAAGCAGGTGGCATTAAGCGAGCACATTCAACATAAGCACTGCAGAGCCTGCTACACACATGCAGCTGCCCGGTGCTATACATACTCATGATTGTTACTAGCTGACACCTGTGAGAAATTACCAGGTTGGCAGAAATGCCCTTGCTGAGCGCTGGGACTGTGATATCAAAGGTAGCAACCCCATCCTGCCTCTCCGTGTCCCACTCTCTTAGTGTGTTTGCTTCCTGCCGTCCTAGCAGCTCAGATAAATAGCTTTCACAGCAAACATCTCAAAGAAGGTTCAAATCCACGGCAAATATTTGCAACAAAAATGTGGATGTTTTGTAAAAAGTAGCATTAAAATAAAATAAACATGGCTCGGTAGGGCACCTGAGCACCAAAAATAATAGAAACAGGAGCCCAAAGCTCTCTCCAGCACTTCTTGAACAGCAACAAAACATCAGGAGCGAAAAGGCTCAAAAATTGGATTGGCACAGAGAGACGCTGGATTGTGAGGCTGAGAAAGGCAAATGCCCCAAGCTAGAGCCTGCTGATATTTTTCAAAACTTTGAGTAAATGTTGCATTTGGAGATTCTGAAATTTGAAAAATAAATGGAAAAATTTTGGACATTTGCTCACAAAATGCTCCCTTTTCCCAGCCACCTCTAGAGCAGGTAAAACCATTTAAAATTGAAACAGCAATTCACAGTTCCGCCCTCCTTCTCTCCTTTTCCCAGCCAGCTCTCCCCTGACCCTGGCTGGCATCTCGTGGCTGGGTGCCCCACAGAGCCCTTGGCACGGAGAGGTGCCAGCATAAGCAGACATGCTACCCGTAGGGGACGGGGTGCCATACTCACTCCCTGATCTTCTTCCGCCGGCGCTTGTTCTCGCTGGGGTGCTGGCGGTAGGTGCCGTAATCAAAAAGCGAGTCCATGGGGGCTTTCTTGGGCCCTGGGACGACAGAGGACTCGTAGATGGTGGACTCCAGCAGGTCTCTGGGGTTGGGCACGCCCTTTTTGAAGGCCCCGTGGAATTTCATACGCAGGTTTTGCTGCTTGCTGTCCCCCGATCCGGGGGGGAGCTGGGCCGCCTCAGTGGGGCAGGGGCTATCCTCGTTCTCAAACAGGTTGGCCAGAGATGAGAGGGGGAAAGCGTCATTCTGAGGGGAGCCCTCTTCGCCTTGGGCCTCGCCGGCCTCTCCGACGAGGAGCCGGGGGGGGTCGTCAGAGTCTGCCATGCCGCCCACTTTGGAAGGGCCCCGACCCCTCCCTGCGTGCCTGGAAGAGAAGGGGTGGGTGAGAGCGTGAGAAGTGACATGGGGTGGGAAGGGGAGTGTATGCAGATTGAGAGAGACGCCCTACGCAACAAACCCTCCCAGCCAGGCATCAGCACCAGAGATGCACCAAGCTAGGCCGGACCCTCCTCCGCCTCGCTCAGCTCCACCCGCTGCGGGGGCGGGAATCCCGGGCCCCCCAGCTGTGGGGCACAGCTTGGCCCGAAGCGCCAGAGCGCCCTGAAGAGCAGCAGCTCTGCGTCAGAGGGAAAGGAAGGGGCAAGGCCAGAGTGGGGACTGTCCATGTGCCCGGGCAGAAAGCCAAAGGGTGGATTAGGGATCCCACTACGCTGCAAGGGAAGAGGGGGATTGCCCTGCAGGTAGGAGCACCCCGGAACTAGCCAGCACAGATCACAACAGGAGCACAAAGATGGCGGCGTGGGCTAGCGGCTCCAGGACAAGCCGGCCACAGAACCCATGGGCTGCCTGCCTACGCTGAAGCCCTTGCCACCAGGTCTGCTCTGCTATTGTTACCAGTGCTAGCTAGAGTAATGCTAACACAGGTACGTTCACCCCCCTTTGCGGTGTAGACACCCCCTTACACGGCCCCGAAGAGGACCGAGAGCTCCCTGGGGACGGGGGTGGATCAAATCGATTCAACCCCTCTTAAAACAGCATAACCCGGCAGACAGGGTGAGCAGCACACATCAGATTGCAGGGCCCCTGCTCCCCTCACACCTTTGCCTGCTGGGATCTTGCAACAGCTTCCTGGGGCTCGCTGGCAGGAGGGATTGTTCCTAGCCAGCTCCCAGTCCCCACCCCACTGCTCCTAGTGGGAGGACTCCCTGCACCGGGGTTCAGTCCTTCCATGCTCGGGGAGATCACAGTCTGCCCGCGTCTCACTTCTCCCGCACATTCAGTAAACGTGCTTCCCCTGCACTCGGGGCCAGGGCCCCCGGGATGCAGGGCCAGCCGGGCGGGCAGCTAGCAAGCCTGCGCCAGCCGGGTCCCCTTATATCTGCAGATCTGCATGGGATCCAATCGGCTGCGGGCTTCGCGTTTCAAAGAGCTGCTGTAATGAGAGAGGGCGAGCCCTGCCGCAGGCCCTGCCTTGCCCAGATGTGGTTTTGCTGGGCACAGCCCAGCGCAGGGGAGAGAACAGGCTCTTCTTTCTCCAGCCCTATAAATACCGACCAGCCACCCCAACCCCCCTCCCCCACACAGCGGGCTCAGCAGAGGGCTGGCATGCGTGTGAATGCTAAGGGCCCGATTCCAGTCTCATGCTGGTTTCACACCCGGGCTGCTCCGCTGACTTCCCAGTTTTCCCAGGTGTAGGTAAGGGGAGGACCAGGCTTCCTGGGCCCAATTCACTGTCACTCTGCCCCTCGTGCGTGCAGTCAGTTACACCAGAGCAGAGCAGGGTGAGATGCTGCCCCCTAGTGTTTCACACTCGCACTGCACAGGTGGAAATGGTGACACAACTGAGGGGCAACAGGGCATCTGTTTCAATCAGACCCTGAGATGGAGGCTTGCAATGGGATGGGGGAGGAGATCCAAATGAGGGCTCCGTGGCAGGGGAGGGACCTGCGTGTTGATTGTCCTGCAGCTGGAATTCAAATCCACGTCCCTGATTTATTCTGGTGCACAGGAAAGTTTGCAAAAGAAATGACCAGCAGGCAGCAAGTTCTAAGCCACAGCCAGCTACGGGAGCCAAGGTGTTGGTGTCTGTGCTGTTGTTGACAGGCCCCGGCAGCTCTGGGAGGACAGAAAAAGCAGCCTGGAAACATGTCATTTTCTACTTGGTTGCAGCTTTGTATAACAAGCCCTAATGTGGGGCTTTGCTCTCCAGGCCTGGGACTGGAATGTCTGCTGGATAACATGCTTCTAATTATGTAGCATGTCATTACTAGAGAGCCAACAGGTTTCAATGGCACAGCAATCCTGGTGCCGTGTCATCGGAAATTCAGCGTCTCCCCACTCGGTATCAGGAATTATCCCAGCACTGAGCAACTGAGGCATCCCCGCTGCCTGCCGGGCTGGGGCAGCATGCCTGTCCCGCGTGGCCAGGGGAGGTGGGATGGGGAGGAAGGAAACAGCAAGGAGAAGAGAGCCAGAGAGTCACCAGCCTGGAGCACCATTTGTCCTGCCTTACCTAGCTTCATCCACTCGCTCAGAGTCTCCTCTTCACTCTGAAGGCTTTGCCCAGCTCCGTACCCACCCCCATCTCCTCCTGCTCCTCTCTCTGGGTCAGCCACCCCCTCTCCTCCTTCCACACCACCCAGTTCATCTCCTGCTCGAGGGAGGTCTTGACTCCAAGGAGCGACCCAGCCTCGGCATTTGGCTTTGTGGGGCTCGTCCATATTGTGCAGCTTCCCCTCCGTGCAGTTAGTCTGTCGCTACACTGGGATCTTGGGCTTTGCAGGCCCCCAGCCAGGTGTGAAGTGCTAAGCAGGCCTTGTGGAGCTGGAGAAACCTGGCTTGTAGAGAGGGGCTTTTCATTCCTATGGGAGCACTTTACAAAGGGGGGGGGGTGTCATTATCCCCTTTAAACAGGGGGGAAACTGAGGCCCAGAGAGGGGATGTGCCTGGTCCAAGGTCACCTAGGGAGCCAAGATTAGAACCCAGGTGTCCTGGCTTCCAGTCCAGTGTCCAACCTCTGTTCCCTGCATCCCACCCTCTCACCCAGAGACACCCTGGGCAGAACCACTCTGGATTCCCAAAGCAGGGGCAAACGAGCCAAGCCCGAAGTGTTGGGGAAGTCCCAAGTAGTTCGCTGCCCCACTCTTCCCCTTCCTGTGCTACCCCTGCTCTTCCTATGCTGGATGGGTGCGCGAGAGGTGTGCCAAACCCCATGGGAAAGGCTCAGGGTCCCCCAGCTGGCCGAGGAACATGGGGTCTCCAGCCCACCTCTGCAGAGCTGATCCCGAGCAGAAGGGCTGATCCCGAGCAGACTCAAAGCCCCAACCTCCGGAGGGTCTCTCAGCACTTCCGAACGCTAGCTAGAGCCACGAGGCATTTGGCGCTTTACACACGTGGATGAACAATGCATCCTCACACCGCAGCGCCCCCGGAGCCTGGTCACAACTATTCCAATGGGGAACCAATGCCCAAGGTCACCCGTCCCCACAGCTAGGGGACAGAGTCAGAGATAGAAGTCAGAGCTCCCAAGCCCCTGAGCTGGCCTCTAAATGACTGTCTCTGGCTGCCCTATGTCCCCCTCCCCGCTCACCCGTGTCTTTGTCCCATCTTCAGATTTGGTTTCCTTTCGCTGACATTTCCCCAGGTTTATCACCATGGTGACTCAGCCCTCCCAGTGATGGCACCAGGACCTTTACACCAGATTCTCCTCCGAGGCACATTTACACTAGCCTCTTTCGGGAGGTTTCCCACTGGCGCAGCTCCCGTGGTGGTTCCAAGCAGTAGGGGGCACTAGAGCAGCCAGGGCACAGGTGGTCACCCATGATTTAACCTGCAGGTCAGCTAGACCTGCTCTGAGCAGGGTCAAATACCACAGACGTGGATGTGCATTGGACATACCAATGTGTCCGCCCTAGTCCACACCACTGTGATGATGGGAGAGTCCAGTCTAGACACTGCCTAAGAGGACAGCTCTCCAGCTTCCACTGAAGAAGAAGAAGAGGAATATATAGCTCTTATCTAGTGCTTCTCATCCATAGATCTCAAAGAGCTTTACAAAGTGTGTTTAAATTAACGATCATTAGCCCTACTTTGCAGATTGAGAAACTAAGGCACAGAGAAGGACAGCAATTTACCCCAGCAGGCCAGTGGTAGAACTGGGACTAGAACCCAACTCTCCCAAGCCCCAGTCCACTGTGCTAGCCACTAGACCACACTGCTTCCCCAATACAAGACAGAGGCCAATGCACAATGCCTCCCTCCTGGCTCGAAAGGCAGCAGTCAGCACAGAGGGTCTAAAGCCCCAGGAGATAAAGAGTAAAGTTAGCTTTGGTCATCAAGCTAATCGCTCCCTGGTTCCCTTTGGTGTAAGGGCACCACACAAACTTCCTGCCTGACAAATTCCACACACATACGTCTGCTAACACAGCTCAGTCACAGCATTGACCCTTTGGTGAACGCAGGGCCCTCTGTAGACTCAGCGGTATTCAGGTTATTGACAATGGGGCAGATTTTCAAAGGAACCAGTGGGTGCTAGGCACCCAACTCTCCCTGACATTTACTGGAGATCATTTACTGGAGGTGCCTAACTTCCCTGGGCGCCTTTGAAAATCCCAGCCAGAGCATCTCTAGTGTCATACAAAAAGTACAAAAAAACCCAAAACCCCGCTGGGCAAAGCCCAAACAGCTGTCACCTCTTCAGACAAACCTCCAGCCCAGGGCAAAGCCAATAACCATGGGCCCTGCCAGCCACCAGTCAAAGGGACCTATTCTCCAGCCCAGCAACAACCATGGGCAACGGACGCAAGAAAGCAGCCCTAGGGGTCTAGGCAGAGCTGCCCCGCCCTGGCCAAGTGTAAACACAAGGCAGAGACATAGGGCAGAAAGCAGTAGCCCAAGTGCTCCGGGTCTAGAGGCCATGCCGGGCTTTCACTATGAATACCTACAGTCACAGGCTCCCACTGTGCTCAGCCGGCAGCAGTCCGGAAACTGCCACCACTCCAAGGGTTAATTTAAACACACAGTAAAATTCCATGGCAGATTTTACGGCTGCATGTTCCAGGCAGACTAATCTCCTGAGCATCCCTCCAGCAGGGGCCTGCGGGGTGGCACCCTGGCTGCTGCCTGGATCCTACCTGGTCCCCAGGCAGAGGGAGGATTCCATTCCCCAGGGCTGCCCAGCCCTTGTCAGCGTCAGCCCCAGGCCACTAGCTCCCTGCCCCACTCCTTAAAGGAGCCCAGGGCCAGGGGCTCCCTCCCTGGCAAGGCAGCTGTGCGGTTGTTCTCAGTGTCTTTCATCCAAACAGCTTGTTCAAAGGGGATCTAAGAACTGTGGGGAAGGGATCCAGAGAAGTGCTCTGGAGGGGAGGGCTGGCCCTGGGAAGCTGTTTGTCTTTATGGCCCACTCCTGCTGCTGGGGAACCAATGGGAGTTTCCCCGTGGATATACTTGGGAAAAGGCTCAAGCCCTCAGTGAACTGGGCAGGGTCTCTGCAGGCTGCCACATGCGGGCCATGTTCCCAGCTCTCTCCCAGCGAGCATGCCCACCACATTCACCTTCTCCTCCCCGGGGCTCCTGGAAGAGCCTTTCACACCTTTATGTGGGATGGATCCTAGTTTATAGCACTGGTGTCTTGATGGCTAAGTGTTAGCTGGGAACAAGCCCTCCCCACCATCCCAGGGCAGGATGGCATTTGGGGGGATGGGAGGACTCTATGTCCTTCTGCTCTTTTGCTCATTTTTGGCTCCTCGAAGTCTGGTCTGACTGGAAGAGGCGAGGCAGATCCCTGGCTCCAGACACCCAGCCATGACCCCTTGGTTTTATGAACCATGGCACCAGATATTTGCAAGCCAATGGCTCTTCAGTCTATCGGGAGCTTGTGAAAGTCTCGTGTGCTCCCGTGAACGGCGGCTGCCCCTCTGCTCACCCCTGTTTGAGTGCCAGGCCATGCAGCCCGAGGGATGCCACCCAACCCAACATCCCTGGGATCTTCCCAGTACTGTCAGGGCAATCCCAGACCCCAGGAGCCACATCGGTGGGACCCCAGCTACTAACAGACTCTAAGTGACACTTTGCAGCACGCCCCCCTAAGCAATTTCATCACAACATGGCCGACACCATGTCCTGATGCCGGACACAGCGGTGCCAGGCCTCTCCAGGACACCCCAACACAGCGATGCTCAGACGGGGGAGCGAGAGACGCACACGGTTCGTTGATGTGTCTCCTGTGGCTCTTTGCAGGAGTGATAAAACACTGGGTGATTTAATTATTAACCAACCTAAGCTATTAGCCAATCAGGATGCTTTTAAAAATTAACCAATTAAGTTATTAACTTATTTACTGTGAGAATATACAGATATAAACTAAATATTTGCCCGTCATGCTGTATAACTATGAATCTACAGCACTAGAGTAATGAATTCCCATGAGTGTGGCTCTTTTGGGTAATGCTGATCCCTTACTTGGCCCCTGAACACCCGAGGTCTGATTATCAGTGCCCCTGCGATGTGAACCTGCCGCAGCACCCGACCTGAGTGATTCAGTGGCTGCAGGTCTCAGCCCTTCCAAAATGCCCTGGGGCACAGGAAGGAGATAGTGATCTGGGCGCTGCATACCAGGGCCAGCAACCTAAGTGCTCACGGCTCAGTGTGAGATTTAACAAACCGGTTCCGCTGCACTGACCCCACATTGCCTTTCTCCGTTTCCTCTTTCTTCTCACACACAGTGGGAGGAGGGTCAGGGATGCCCAGGCAGCCTTTGCTTTACAGTCCTTTGTTATTTAATCATGCCATTTGTATCTTGCCCCCCATCGTACGCCCCATTAATATAGGGGCATCACAGCTTCACCCACCACAGGGGTGAATAGATCACATTGTGATGTACATCCCGGGGTCGGGTACACAGAGGCCTCTCCAGCACTGAAAGTCAGGAAACTTTCCACGAGGAAGCTGCTGCGATGGGAGAAGCAGGTGCAACAGGACAAGCTGGTGCAACGGGAAAAACCAAAAACCGGGGCAGTGGGATGCCACGGGGGCTAGGTCCTTCCATGGAAATGACCTTGCCAGAAGCAGCAGAGCAGAGGCAAACATGAGATTGAAGATTCCTCTGTGGCTGGGCTGTGCCTGGCCAGAGTCACACAGGAGCGGCAGGGTGGCACGATTCTAAACAAACCATCCACATCCGGCATGTCCCATCCTCGCACCAGTGTTGGCTTCCAGTGAGTGACGTCCCCTGGCCCGCTAGCCAGCAGCGCTGGCTGCGTGTGCCAGGCGCGGGGCACTCTGCTGGGCAAGACTCAGGGCAGCAAGTGCTATGACCAGTGAGAAGCACTTGGAGGGCCAGGCTCTTAATAAACACCATTGTGAAGAAAACCAGGGAGTGGGTGGGGTAATAGGACAGGGGCTCCACGCAGAGGGCCTGCCTGGGGCTCGGTTGGGAGTGCTGTTGTAGGAGGATGAGTGCTGCTGGCTTTGGAGTGAAATGCAGTGGAAGTGTCGGAGAGGGGATGGATCTGACAGCTGAAGGATCGGGAGAAGGAAGGGGGCCTGGAAGCAGGGAGAGGAGCAAGCAGCCAGGCTGGGGTGCATGAGGCAGGCAGAAGGCACCATGCTGGTAGAAGGGCAGGAGTTCATTACAAACCATCAGGAATTTCAAAGAGTGTCCAGAGTACAGCTTAGAGCTGGGTTAAAGTCACTCTAAGGGCCTAGCCCCTAACTGACACAGGCCGACAGCGAGCAAGCAAAGCTCTCTGCCAAAGAGAGAGTGAAGCCTGGCAGCCAAAAATCTGCCAGGGGAGTCTCACCCGGAGACCCATCTCCTTGCCCAAGACCAAGCAGAACATGGAATGGTGATTCCAGGCAGTCAAATGCACCGGGCGCACTGACCGCAGCCACTCAACCCCATCAGAATTGGCAGGAAGCTCAAGTCAGTTTGGCATGGACTGGCACGAGCATCTCAAACCAGTAATAGCTCAGGCAGACGTTTCTGTTCAGTACGAGAAAGCTTTTATTGTAGATTTTATTGACTGAAGTGAGTGAGGTCCAGAAAGCCTTGGGCAGGAGGCACCTTATAAATATTTATTACGATGACATCGGTTTCTCTCTCTTCTAAACATGAACCTCCTGACTTGGGAGGGGCCGATCCCACAGAGCCAAGTCCCGAGCAGGCTGGAGAGCTACTGATTCCGCACCGCCTTGAGGGAGCCAAGGCAGGCTGGAAACAGATCAGGAGTGCCCCTCTGTGCCGGGCGTGTGGAGGAGACCGCCGGGCACAGTTTGTTGCGTCTGATGTGGTCCCGCGTTGCTGTAAATGTGCAGCTCGCCCCACCCAAGCTGATGACAGAGCGGCAGGAGGACAGAAGCGAGAGCAGAATAACAGGCAGCTTCAATCTGGTCGTTTATGTCTCTGGCCCTTTTCTTGGCTTCTTTGTGTAGTAACATGGGAGGAGATTCAGTGACAAACAGGGTATTTAAAGGAACTGGGTGGATCTGCAGATTGTGACTATACGTTTACTTTGGTCATTCACAGCCCCCCCTTGCCAGCAATAGATCCCTTGGCTTTCCCCTGTCCCGCAAACTCAGGCATGTTCCCCTGGACTTGATGTTCTGGGTCATATAAGGAGGGGGGCCAGAGCTGAGTGCAGAGATCTTGGAACTGCAGCTGCACGTCTCTGCACTGCAGGGCTGGAGCAATGGTGGGGGTTACAGGCTCCCTGCCCAGTTCTGTTGTCACTTCACCTCCTGCAAGCCTGCTGCAGTCAGCACGGGCCCAGGAATTGAGTCCAGCTGCAGGGAGATTCCGGCAGATCAGACCCCGGTTTTTACTGCTCAGCCCTGGTGTCACACTCCTCATCTGAGGCTCGCTAAGCGCGGGAATGGTGGATGTCATTCCACCACCCCCACTTGACTAGGGTGACCAGATAGCAAGTGTGAAAAATTGGGACAAGGGGTGGGGAGTAATAGGCACCTACATAAGAAAAAGCCCCAAATATTGGGACTGTCCCTATCAAATCAGGACATCTGGTCACCCTACACTCGACAGATGGACACTCAGGGCACATCTACACTGCAACAACACACCCGTGGCTGGTCCGTATCGGCTGACTCGGGCTTGCAGCACTCTAAAGTTACAGTGTACATGTTGGGGCTTGGGCTGGAGCCTGGGTTCTTGGACGCCAGAGGCTGAGGGTCCCAGAGCCTGGGCTCCAGCCAGCTGGGATGTCTACACTGCAGATATCCCCATGAGCCTGAGTCAGCGGACATGGGCTGGCCACCAGTGAACACATACTCTCAGGGCCCAGAGGGATGAAGTGATTGGCCCAAGGTCACACAGTGAGTTAGAACCAGAGCCAAGAAGAGAAGCCAGCTCTGCAAAATCCCAGTCCTTTGCTTTAACCATTAGGCCATGCTTCCCCTTGCTATTTATTACTTTGTAGCTCCCATGTGGTGCTTCAGAGGATGCACGCAGTCTCAATTGACACCAGGCCCTCTATGATGCCCAGCACACTCGTCAAATCCCAGCTGGGATCATTCCACTCCACCAACCAAAATTCCCCCTGCAGACTCATTTGCGTTCAGGATTCCCCAAGAGGACCTCAGCAATTGGAATACCTGGTGGAACAGCACTCGAAATGTGGGCCGGTGTCACTTCAGAAACACGGCCCTCCATGGGCTGGGAGTTTGTTTTTTGCTTACTCTAATCTAATCTCCAAAAGGAGAAAAACAACTGAACAGCCTCACTAGGTAGGAATTTGGCTTTTCCCAGCCAAGCCCATTGTCACGTTGATTCTTGAAGGGTTCTGTGCCTCTCTGTTTGCTGCCAGGAAAACTGGGCTCTGACTCACTGTGTGGGGCAAACAAGCACAGCTGTGTTTAGGCTAGGCACAGTCACTGGGACTCAGGAGATCAGAGACAGGTGGGGCAGGCCCACAAGTCGGGGCAGGGGGGTGTTTAAAAAAAGTTCCACCAGCCCTTGTCTCAGTGCAAACTTTTTAGGAAACACCAGCCTTGATTTCAGTGGCAACCATTTTTTATTTGAATGTCAATATCCGCTCCCGCCGGGTTTGCACGCCAGTAATGCGGCCGATTCCTTGCAGAGGAGAACGAGAATGGGACGGAACGAAGGCGAAGCCGACAGGTCTGTTTTCATGGCTGGAGCGGAGCGAAGTGCAGAAGGTGAGTCAATGCCAGGCATGACGGAAAATGCAGGCAGCTTGGTAAGATCCGGGGGTGTTCTTAGGGACACCGGGAGGAAGTTTGCTTTGGAAACTGTGTGCTGATTATAACTGGCCCCATTGAGTGGAGAAGCCCCAACAATCCCAGCGGCGGACGGGCTGCCCGATGAGGTGATGGCCAGGGGATGAATTGGATTTCATTGAGCTTTTAGTTTATTTGTCTTTTTTCCAGATTTCCCCACCCTGCAGGTCATCCTGTTTTCTTAACCAAAGCCCACTTGGCACAGTCTTGTCGGCTCCAGGCCGGCTCCAGGCCTGAGCCCAGGGCAGGCAAGAGCCTGTGTTCTCTGGGCCGATGCCTCTGTGAGGTCAGAACTCCGCACAGAGCCGCACTGTGCTCCTTGGCCACCTGCCGCCCCATGGAGAGCGCTGCCTCCAGCCCGCGGCCAAAGCCCTTTCCAGCTAAAGGCCCCTATTCTGCTACCCTTCAGTAACGAGCTCCCGCCAGGCCACCTCAGCCAGCGATCTCATCAGCTCTCACAGCCTAAGCAAAGCCAGGCTTGGCCAGGGCTTTATGGGAGACCTCCCTGGAAAACCCAGGAAGTGTGTTAATGATTCAGCAGGTGGTACATGAGTCCTGACCCTTGCGGCTGTTAAGAATCCGCTGGCCCTTTTATTTCAAGAGCAGGGAGGGGCGTTAAGCCCAGCATCCTGGCAAAAGTCCACTTTGGGCGATGACATGCCAGCTGCCTGAGCTCCCCAGGAAGTTTCAAGTGTGTACAGGGTTCCCCTTCGCTTCCTGGCCAAGCCGTTGTGTAGTATGTTGCTGCATAGGTGCTGTGCTCCATCCCAGATGCAGCTGCCTTTTCAGCAGAGCTCCTGTATGTCAGATCCTGTTTGTAGCGGCCTTTGGGCTCTTCTGGGACAAAAGGCTACAGAAGTGTGAGATGTGGCCCCCATCGATATGAAGCACAGACAAGATCCCGCCATTGAGAACGCTCTGCTAGCAGCTAGGAGGGGCCAGCTTGTGTCCTGGCACATCCACTCCTGGTGCTTGAAGGGCTGGCCCAGGTCCTGGTGCTGTATCAACTCTACGAAGCCTCTAACGCCAGAGCATCTGGGTACCACTTTGTGCAGCCATTCAAACCTCCCTTCCACCCCACCTTCGCAGAACACCACTGTTACACATCGCTCCACGGGTCATAACAGGCATTGAGTGTAGGCGGTGTCCAGCCCACACCGGATGTATTCACCATCAGTCGTTCTCCATCTCCTCAGAGTCCTCCAAGTTCCTTGCTCTGACTTCCTGGTCCCCTTTCCGCTCCTTTGGTTATAGCTCCAGCTCCTTCCCAGCTGCTCTGTGAAGCAAGTTGATGGTCTTAGTCCAGTTCCTGGTGAGACACTTGTCCACGTCTGTCAAGCCACCAGCACAACTTGTGTTAAAGCTGGTAAAATATCTTTGGGATTGCCATGGTGTCAACGTGCCCAGGTATCACGCTGGAAAATAGACCACTGCTGCTGTTAGGAGACCAAATAGCAGAAATGGTTCTCTTTCATCAGCCTTTGGCTAGGAGACCCTGGACAGGGGCCTCCGCCTTCAACTGGGAGACGGCGACCCCTGCCCCCGGACGGCGGCCTCCGCCTTCGGCTGGGAGACCCGACCTCTCCCCCTGGACGGGGGCCTCCGCCTTGGAGACCGCGACCTCTGCCCCTGGACGGGGGCCTCTGCCTTCAGCTAGGAGACCGCGACCTCTCCCTCGGACAGGGCCTCCCTGCAGCGATGCAGGACCCTGCCACCTCTAAAGACGAATGCCACAATACCCTCTGCACAGGGGCACTTGGGAACCGCAGCTGCCCACTCGCTGGGCCGGGCACCTGTCACAGCTGTGCCCTGCAGTCTGCTCTGCATTCCAGTCCCTTCCCCGGTGCCCTGCAGGGGGGACGTTCTGACCTTTATAGCTCGGGTTGTGGACACACCTGAAATCCCCTCTCTGCCCCAGATGTCAGGACAGTGGGGAGCCCGATTTGAGAGTCCCTGCACTATCAGCTCGAGGCTGTCAGCTCTGCAGCTCAGTCCCCGGAGCTAGTTGACCTTTCGGTCACACTCAGAGGCCTGTTTATTTGCACAGGCTTTTGACAGAGGGGACACTGGGTGGGGTCAGAGGGTCTATTTCCCTTGGGGCAGGGGTGAGCAAACTTTGTGGCCTGAGGGAACAGAAATTGTATGGCGGGCCATGAATGCTCACAAAATTGGGGTGGGGGTGGGGGTGCGGGAGGGGATGCAGGTTCTGGCTGGGGTGCAGGCTCTGGGGTGGGGCTGAGAGGTTTGGGGTGCAGGAGGGTGCTCCGGGCTGGGATCAAGGGGTTTGGAGAGCGGGAGGGGGATCAGGGCTGGGGCAGGGGGTTGGGGCGTGGGGAGAGGCTCAGGGCCATAGTTTGCCCACTCCTGCCTTGGGGGCTGGGGCAAGCTGACTGCCCGTGGGGCTGCAATTTGCATGGAGCCAGGTGGTAACAGGGCTCCATTCTTGGCTTTAAATTTCCAAAGAGACTGGCTGACCCATGCATGCTCCAAATCCAAACAGGCCAGCAGATATCCAGCCATCTCCACGCTGCCTGCAGGTTTGTCCCTGAGATCAAGCTGGAAAGGTGGTGAGTGACCCAACTTGGGGGAGCTACAAGCCACACACCAGGCAGGCTCGAATTTTGGATCCAGAGTTACAATTTGTGGTCGGCACCCTAGGCTTGAAGGGCCCCACCCGCTGCATGAGAAGCACCAGGGCAGAATGAGACTGACCTGCCATTGATGCCACATGACTCAGCAGGAAGGGAGAGCCGTGCAGGCTAATCACCGTCATTTCCCCAGGCACACACAGATTAGTACTGTCCCAAAGTTTCTTTTGGAGAAAAAAAGGAACCCCTGCAGTCTGCCTTGTGAATTAGCAGCGTCTGGGTCGCTCCCGTCCTTGGCATTCAAACCACTGCTTCTCTTATGAGCCAACAGACGTGTTTCCTCTTTGGAAACACTTGACACAAAAGATTTAAACTTTCACTGTCTATGTATCCTCTCAAGAGGAGCGGGACAATCTCACTGCAGACTTCGAAGCACTGAGAGCCAACGCAAGCGGAGAGTCACTAATAATTATCAATGCCAATCACAAGAAATCACAAACGATTTCTGGCTCTGGACTCTGGGTCTGACCTGTTGTACCAGGCAGGGGCTGTGTTGCTGTGTTTTGTACAGCGCTAGACACACTCTCGGCTCTTAATAAATAGAGAATTATAATGCCAGCGAGCAGGACAGTTGGGCATGCAATGGCTATAGGCTTTCCTTTGGGCTCTGGAGAATTCTACTTCACGCATTTACAGTTCATAGCCATCAACTTGCAAACCAGCTCTTCTGGAAAATAAAAATGAAGGCTTTCGGCTGGCTCAGGGGCTTGAGACATTGGCTTTGGTACCTCTGGACGCTGGTTTGACTTCGACTTCAGTAGAGACAGAATGTTACCTCCTGCAGCGATTGCTTGTTGGCCTCTACGAAATTAGTTTTTGGTGTCAGACTAGTCTTTGGTCTCAGGCTAGCTCCTTTCAGAACTACCCCCATCACAAAACCCACCCTCCCACTCGGCACCCCCATCTGCAGCCTCAGCAGAGAGGCCAAGGGGTCCAGATACTGAGCTCCCCACTCTTCAGGGCCTGGTGAAGTGACTTTCTGCTCAAACCACAGCCTGCACTGCACCTGTCCCATGAGGACATAACGCCCTTCAGTCTCCAGGGCTGTTGGCTGTCAATAAGAAAGAGGTCTGACCCCACAACAGCATGGCCTGCCTCGGACTGGGAGTTGCTCCAATAAGACCCAGGGTGGACAAGCAAATGGGATCCCTTGAGATTTATGGGCATTGCCTACGAATGCCAAGAATTGGTTCAATAATGAATTCCTGTAGAAAACTAAGAAAACAGCTGATCAAATTGCTCCCAAACAAGCACGCTCCCTAATCTACCCTGGAGATTCACCCCCCCGCTAGCCATAGGGCATGCCGGCGGAGTGACATGAATGCTCTGGAAACCAGCCCAGCTGACTTTGTTATCATACAGACAATCTGGTGAGTCTGAATGGTTGCTGAGATATTAAAGTGAAAAGTAGGGTGGGTGGGTGCTTAGATGGATAGACAGACTCCCATTAGAGTGGAAGAAGGACACACTGATACCAGCATGCTGGGTGTATCAGAAACACCCAGATGAGTTGGACAGACAGATTAGACATAGATCCCTCTAGGTTTGCAATAAGGCCTCAGAGAGAGATTGCTGGAACTGGCTGGTGAATTTCTGGATTCTCAGCCATAAGGAAAGGGAAAGCAATCGTGCATGAAGTGGCGCCAGGCAGGTCAAGAGGAGCTCCCTCTGTCACCGGTCAGAGAGCTGCAGATTTAGCCTGCCGCGCATTTGTGGGTTTCAGTGTGCTTGCAGCCACTCCTCACCACATCCCAAATCCTGTCACAACACGCCTGGCTGCACCAGAAAGCAATTCCCCTCCGTTAATCCACCTTCTGGCCCAGTGACGGTGCCTGCATGACCACTGCGGCGTCTGCAGAGTCGGCTCCTCTGTTCCCGGCCACCACAGAGATGCCAGATAAAAAGCTTTTCCGACAGTCCCTCTGTGCTGAGCCCCAGTGACACAGAAGAGCATTGAAGAGGGGTTCTGGAGCCCAGTAACCGTGACATTGCCTTTAGCATATGGAGCGTTTGCTCCCATCAGCCCAATGACTGAATTGCAGGGAAACTCACTGCACGAGGCTATTTCACCGACAATCTGCAACAGAGATTTCAGCCAGGCAGAAACCATTGCACTGCTCACCACTGCCTCAGGTAGTGGGGTGAAACACACCTCCCCAGCCGTGCCACTCGCATGGTGCGGCCTCAAGGACGCAACCGCCTTCCAGCAGGACTTGCCATGAGTGAATGCTACTGTACTTCGTGCCAGGACTGCTGCTCCCTGGAGCCCTGGGCTGGGTCTCAGCTCCCTCTGTGCGGTTCTCTGTAGAGTCTCATAATCACCGCACTACCTGCTCTGTGCCAGCCGTGTGTTCCCTCTCTCCCCAGGGGAGGAGGGTTTGGAAGGGAGGGTTTGTTTGGGAACTACTTATTTATCTCTACCCAGGCTGCTGCATGTTTAGGAGGGGAGGGAAGGGCGAGGAAAGGTGCCTTGCGCTTTAAGGAGAAGGTGGCAGGATCCTGGAGCAAAGTTCCAGTCGCACACATGGACCAAGCCTGCTCCACAGCAACCGCCCTGGGCAATGAAACCGACCTGATCGTGTCACTCCGGACACCCCCCTCAGCCCCCTCCCCCGACACGCTCCAGCTCCCTCCCTCTGGACAGTGACCTGGGCGCGCACAGAGCCCCAGAGAGGCCAAAGCCCCAGTGGAGAAGAGAAATGCTGCCCTCGGCAACACAGGGTGTGCCCCCGGAGAGAGCGCCCCTAGGGAGCCGAGTCCTAGGGAGAGGGGGGTCCCCAGGTGCGTGCTAGGGAGCCAAGCCCCGGGGGGGGGGTCCCCAGGTGCGTGCTAGGGAACCGAGCCCGGGCAGGGATCCCCAGGTGCGTGCTAGGGAACCGAGCCTGGGGGGGGTCCCCAGGTGCGTCCTAGGGAGCCGAGCCCGGGGGGGGGGTCCCCAGGTGCGTGCTAGGGAGCCGAGCCCCGGGGGGGGGTTCCCAGGTGCGTCCTAGGGAGCCGAGCCCGGGGGGGGTCCCCAGGTGCGTGCTAGGGAGCCGAGCCTCGGGGGGGGGTCCCCAGGTGCGTGCCAGGGAGCCGAGCGCCAGGAGCTCGGGGCAGCCCGGCGGGGATGCTGGGGCAGCCCGGCGGGGACCGGGCTCGGCGGCCACCCCCCGCAGACGGCTCTGTTCTGTCTCCCGCGTCCCGCCCAGCCCAGCCCCACGCCGCGGGCAGACGGGACCCTCCCCGGTACCTTCCGTTCGCTTCCCCGGCGGAGGCGCAGCTAAAGCCGGCGGGGCCCGGCCCGTCTGCCCCGGAGCGCTGGGGTCTCTGGGGCGCGCCGCGCTGGCTGTGACCTGAGTCCCGCCGCCCCACCCCGCCTGGCGGGAGGGAGGGAGCCCGGGCCGCCCCCCGGCCCAGCGCCAGCCCCTGCGGCGTCTCCAGCCGGAGCAGCTCAGGTTCCCTCCGAGTGCACCGCCCCCTGCCCGGCCCGCCGCGCCCCGACCCTGCCCGGCCCCGGGGGACCTGATCCCTGCGCCCCGGCCCTGCCCGGGCCCGGGGGACCTGATCCCTGCGCCCCGGCCCTGCCCGGGCCCGGGGGACCTGATCCCTGCGCCCTGGATCCTGCTCTGCCCTGGCACAGGGGGACCCGATGCCTGTTCTCCAGACTCTTCTGTGCCTGGCCTGGGGGGACCAGGACCCACCTTGCTTCCATACTGCACCCCCGCTCCAGGGGAGCTCATTAATGTGAAGGGGACTGGAACAAAGACAGGAGGGCTAGTGCAATGGGAATGCGGGTCAGGAGATGCCAAGTAAGAGCCACCCAGCTCTGCCCATGCCCCTCCCTGAAACACCCGCCTTGGTCTCTCCTTTCCTCACCAGAGATCCAGGGATTTGCCTGGTGACAGAAGCTGGGACCTCACCCAGCTCTTCCCACCAGGCCACCCCAGTTGTGCGAGCCTGCCCCTTCTTACAACAGCCTGATCAAGAGACTCGCTTCGTTTGTATGGGGCTGGGTGTCACCGAGCCCGGTGCTGGAGGTGAGGCTGTGGGGAACTTGGGCTATGAGAGAGAGAGAGCGCAGCGAGCTGGGGTAATCCCCTACCTGACTCCTCTCCCCTTGCTCCAAGCCCAGCATTGTCAGCTCTGCTGTCTATGCCAGGGACCCCTGAGGCTCCGAGCTGTCGATCAGGGTCCCTTCTGGACAGGCACTGTGTGGGCAGCACCCAGGACATTGGGGGTGCTATTGCCAAAGGATAAAGCAGAACAAGCAATTTTCATTCCAAGCAAACTGAGGAACCTGTTTAACATGAGTGTAATAAGGCCCATTGCTGGGTAACTGTACTAGGCTGGTGGTGCTGTATAGGAAGCCACCATGCAGCATCTGGGAAGAAACCTATTGACCTCTAAAGATGACTTCTGTTCCAGACAGGCCACTCCCTGGACGCTGCTGTCATAAGCCTACCAGGAAAGAGCAATTGCTAGTTTACTGCCCTGTGCACATACCTGGATTGTGGTCTACTAAGTCGAGCTGAGGGCTGTGAGTCAGGACTCCTGAGTTCTTTTCCTGACTTGTTACCAACTTGCTGCGTAACCTTGGGCAACACAATTGTGCTTGTTACTTTAGGTGTAAATGCATATAATGCCTACTTCAGAGGCCTTCTTCATTTAGGTGAGTTGCGATGGCTGGGATTGCTGGATGGACAGCAGGGCAGGAGGGTCTATAACCGCTAGAGAACTCACCCCGCTTCCAACCTGGAACTGGCCCCAGCATTCCTGAATCTCAGCATTGCTTTGCTGTCTGCGAGACCTGTGAAACCGCCCCCAAAGTGTGTGCTTCCATCACCCCCTTACCACAGGTCCACAGCGGCTCATTAAGCAAGCACTGTCCTGGACGCTGAATGCGGCAGGCATGCTGTGCAAAGAATAATGTGATCATGTAATTAAAGACTGCTTCACAGTGCATATCCACAAGGGGGTCAAATTAAGCCTGTAACTCTGGTGTCATTGTTGAACATAGCACATTAACATGCATGGTACTTTCCAGACAAACGCAAGCCAACGTCCCCAGCCCACCGTCACTCACCGGTCTGAAGAGGGGATTCCTGGGGCACTGATGGTTATTGTAACTGGGGCAAAGTGGAAGCGTATCAAAGCTCTGTGCTCACACAGAGCAGAGCAGAGGCTGCCATAGCCAAGGCTGGAGCCACTGAGCCTACGGCATTGAATCCACAGACAAATGTATTTGCGATAATGGATAATCATTTTGTCTGACTGAGGCTGGTGCATAAAAGCAGGGGTGAAAGCTGAAGACAGAACTGTTATTGAATACTGGCACTGCCTTAGCTATAAATGTACTGGGCCAAAGTCTGATCCTGTTTACAGCAGCTTAAATCTGGACCAACTCTGTTTAAATCAGGGTGGATTTACCCTGGAGTAGGTGACAGCAGAATTGGATACATCACATGCACTAGCTAACTACAGCATAGACTGTTGCTAACCATGTGGCAGTTTACATATCTTACTGTTTGGGAGTTGGGCTTGGCTGACGGGGTTTTTTAAATTCTGGTCAATGAACAATGAGCTGCAGAAGCCAGACTGTAAAGTGAACAAGAGCAAGCATAGGAACACATGGGTTTATTTTTAGGTTACTTTAACCTAATAGAACAGCTGGGAACAAGCAGGACCCTGTGCAGTGGGATCAGCCAGATGCCCATGGACCACCAGCAAGTGCTGTGATGCAATCAGTGGTCCGTTGGCCCGTTTAAGAATTGCTCTGGAAACTGGGGCCGTTCCAAATGTTCCTGGAATGGTGTTTGTCACTGATGAGGGGCCTGACCTGCTTCTATTGAAGCCAGTGTCTGTGCTCCCACTGGTGAACAGGATAGGCCCAATCATTAGTGTGTCTAGCCACTGTACGCACTACGCTCTCCCAGTCCATCCCTTGCTTTCAAATAATCTGATGTCCCACCAAACTCCATTGAGAATCACTTTGAACACAGATGCCCCTTGCTTGTGTAGGTCACCCGTGCTTGTCACCTTCAGAGAGGGCTGACAAATTGTTGTTTGCTTTAGAAGCCCGTGTACAGATAAAGCAGAATTCCTACCACGATCTCGCAGCAGCATTCGCCTTTAGAGTGACGCAATACTGCTGCCTCCTTCCCCATAGTTTCTCTCCAGGGAGGTCCCCGTTAACGCTGATCTCAGGAGCGAGCAGGTTTGGTAGGGTGCTCAAAAAGGATCATCAGTATATTCACACCAAGGACCAAAAACATAATGGGGGTTTCGAAGTCAGCCACTTCGAAAGGCGAGCTCCATCCCTAACATAGGACTGGCCTGCAGGCAAGGATACTCCATCCAGGCTATTGGCCTGATTCAGTGTTGCAGGTTTTCTCCTTAGATTGCAAGTTCCTGTTTGTGCTTTTTGGCTGGACAGCATCAAACTCACGTACAGGCCTGTGTGCTGTAAGAATCATGCAAATGGCCTGTTGCCTGCAGGGTCCATGTTTTACCTGCCCAAAGCAACCTACAAACTCTGGGGGAAAGAATCTCCCCTCAGGATTTGCTGATTTCTCTAGAATCTGTTTCAATACACCTACACCCCTTTGCTCCTTCTGCTGGGCTAGGGCCCTTTGCTGTGGAAGTCAATGGGCTGCATCTTTGCACGTCAGACACGGAAAGACCAAAGATGGGCAAATGTCTCCCTTCAGCTCCACGAGGGGTTACATTCTGCACAGCCCGATGAATGCTAAAATCAGCCCCTGGTCAGCATCCCAGGCAGGAGACACAGGGCCAAACCCTTACTGCTCAGGGCCCAGGGCAAGCGTGGAGAGTGCTCCTCACACACGGGGCAGAGCTTTCCTGCAGCTTTACGAGGAGTTTGCCCCCTACCACACATGGGGGGGGGGGGAAGAGAAGAGAGGAGCACTGAGAACAGGATGGTCCTGCTGGTGCTCTTCATGTCAGGCAGGGCAGGGGGGTACCCAGGTGATATTAGCTTGTCCCCGGGTTGGGTGAGCATATGTAGGGGCTGGCTCCTCATCACTGCCCCTCTGCTGCGTGAGCCAAGGCAGAATCGACACCCTAGGACTCCAGCAATGCCACAGAGGTGATAAACGTGGCACTGCCTTGGGATGAGTGGGGGGGAGAAGAGACCCGCCTAGAGGGAGTGAAGCTTCACTCAGTGCAGTTGCTCTGTTTCAATATCAGGGAGGACTCACACCTCACCCTGAGCAGCCGGTGAGCCCCCCCTTCAGGGAGACTAGCCCCCCAGCCCCACTCCTTTTGCCTAAGCCACCCCCAGCCTTCTCCCCCACCCCCAGAGAAGACCCAGGCTGGCCAGCACCCTCCCAGCTGTGCTGCACCTCCCCCTCCTGAGACCCCCAAACTGCCCACCCCACCCCAGAAAGGCTCAGTTCTTCTGAAGAACCTGAGCTTTTGAGATGCCCCATGCAGGGTCTGGAGCCAAGAGGCAGTAGGTGTTACTCAGCTTCCTGAGTTCATCAGTAATCCCCCTGGACTCCAGAGAGATTACTGATGAACCCAGGAAGCTGAGTAGCATATATCCCTCCTCAGCCTCTCTGGACCCTGCATGGGGCATAAGCAAAAACTTCCCCTGCAAATCCCACAACCAGCTGCACTAGGGGAGGCTTAGCCTGCCCTGCCCTTCTATACCCACCACCTATGCACCTTGCTGTAAGATGGCTGCCTCTCGCACCGATCAGGCATTCCCCAAGCTCCATTCTTTATCTGATTGCCATGCTGACAGCAGCTCTCTGTCTGCAGGCTCAGAAATGGCAAGCCCTGAGTGTGGCTTGTGACTGAGCTCCTTTTCCTCCCTTCCATGGAATAGGGCTTCCTGCGTGCCCTGAGACCAGGAACATTTAGAGGGAAGCTTGGGTTGGTGCTGCCCTGTTCTGTAGCTCACAGAGGACAGTGCTGGCATGTTCCAGCAGCACTAAATTTGCTCTGAGATCAACAAAGTATTAAGCATGGGATCAGATGAGCACCTGGCCAGATTTTAACCAACCCTTTTTCTCCTAATGCTGAGCATGTGGATGGAAAAGCAGAGCCTAGTACCTGAAAGCGTAGCTAGATTCCATGGAAGTACTTTCAACAGTGTAGAACTCTGTGTCAAGTTAAGATAGCCAAAGTGTCCTGTAAAAAAAAAAAAAAAAACACACAGGCAGTAAAAAGCAGCAGGCAATTTGAGCCCCATTACTCTGCACCTCCACACTGGTAGAAGTGTGAGGAGCAGGATAGTCAAATAAAGTTTAAATAGCAAAACATAAGTCAGCTGAACTAAAGCTAGATCCTACTAAACAGCAAATAGCCCCATCTGCTGGGGAGATACAAGGACTCTGGAACTGAAATAGGTAATTTAGCTACTAGGATTATCTAACTCCACATCTAGGACTCCAGACGTTTGCGGAGTGAAGCGTCACATTATCAAACAGATGCTCCATGTAAAATTTAAGGGAACAGGTGGGTGAGGAGACATTTTTGTACCTATGGCACCAAAGGAGAAGGAACTTCTCTAGTCAGACGACATCAAAAGAAATTTTCAAAACAGATGTTTCATTTTCAGCATTTATTTTAAGTTCTTTCCCCCCACCTCCAAAGTCCTAAGGTAAGGCTCAGTTGTGCTGCAAACCACTATTAAGGCAACTTGCGTCTCTGGAGCAAAATTTTTAAAGAGACATATGGAAGTTACAGGTGGTTTAATTTGGAGTAACTGTCCCTGAAGCAATAGTTAGGCAAAAGAAACCATTCCCACACTGGAGAAAACTCAGAATCTTACAAGATTTCAATGCGACTCAGGGGGGAAATCACTGAAGGCTTATTCTCTTGCAAATTTCTGGCATTATTTTTGAGGCTTCTTAGTCACTCAGTGTAATCAAGCTGTTTAATTACATTAACCCCACTCTTTTCAGCGCACAGGACATCTTAGGTAACTGCTGCAATGAGAGTACAAACTCCTATGGTATCTAAATATACAGACAATCCAAATTATACACCAATATCTTCGTAAGATACACGCTTATTGAAAACTGAGGCGGAGGCAGAGCCAGACAATAGCAGCAGCTAAGCATTGTTGTCAGTTACACCTCATTCCCCCAGACACGTTTTAAAGAAATATGTTAAGAGTAGAAAGTTTCATTGCTCCCCAGTTGATAAACAGGTGTTTGAAGTTCCATGAAGATTTGAGATACAATCATGATTTTATTGCTCTGTTTCTATAGAAAACCAGGCTATTCCTTCCATATCCAGGCCAGGAATCAGTCACTTGATGAACGGGAGCAGCCCCAGTGCTCAATGATTTAGGGTTCCCACTTTAGGATTAAGGTAGTGTGTACTTTATACTTGGTGGTAGGCGTCCTGTGCAAATGTTAAGCTTTGTAGTTCAGTTCTGCATTCATTTTTGCGTACATGTCATAAATTGCATCCAGCATAGGAGTGGCTTTCGCTAGGAACTGGTGGATCTTCTCTAGAGTCTCCTCCTCGTTCACTTCTTTTCCTTTCTCAAGAGCCTTCAGTAAATCCGACTTGTATGGAAGAGCATAGACGGATCCCTAAGAGAGGGAGAAAGCACTTGTCATGAAACAGAGGTAGGCAGGACACCTGGTGCGCTTCAGAGTTCACACTGGTTTTTGTACGAACGGATGATAAAACGAGCCCCTATCTTGGGCTGTATGTGCCCTAGAAGCTGCATGGGCTCAGCACCTTTAAGCAACAGGCCCACAAGTCTTAAAGCTAAAGGCAGGTGCAAAACTTAGTTTCCTTCTAAATTGCCTAATTTACTTCCCCATGATAGAAGATTAAATCAGCACTATCTCCCTTGCCCCCCGCCAAGACACCCCCCCTGAGCTCACCGTAGTCCATTTTACTGATGAGCTGTCAGCCACCACAAACTTCCACTGCCTTGCCCAGGCTCCCATTAGCTCTATTAGGGCCCATCCCGCCCCGCCTGAGTGGAACACTCCCAGCTCTGCACCAAAGTGAGTTCTTACAAGCGTCGCCGAGACCAACAACCTGCCACACAGAAGTTGCTGTGACAAGCGTCTACAATGGCAAACTTGGATAGCAACCCCACTGGCTACTCAGAATTGAGCATCTCCTTGGGATCAGGGATACTAGCCCAGAGCCCACAGGTCCCCTGAGGGGGTCCCAGACATAGCACCCACTGGCCAGGATTTCCAGGAGTGACTCATGACAGAGGCCCAGGGGCTGGGTTTTCAGCAGGCAGGAGCTCTGCACTCTAAGTCAGGTTCCTTTATGGTGTGTCAGCAGACTCCCAAATCCTGAGACACTTTGGAAAATGGTGTCCCCTCCCGGCCAAGCCAAGGAGAAGCAGCGGATCAGCGCCTAATCCTGCACTCCTTGTGCAGGCGAGACTAACAGCATTTACAGAATGAGCATCTGGGCACCGATTCCCCGCAGCCTTCACCATGAAGCGCTGCGTCTGGAGCTAGGCCCGCCCTGTCAGTTGGGCGTCTCTCCCCCATTCCCTTTGGAGGCAAGCACTCACTGAAAAGACCTTCTGCAGCATCCAGCCATGATATTTTTTCAGGGCTATTTCATAGGCTTTCAGTGCATTGACTCGGATGAGGTTCGGGTTTTCCTCATCCCTCTCGCCATCCGAAAGGCTCTGCAGGAGAACTTGAATGAACTTCAGGCCCCTGAGTGATTGAGAAGAGCACAGAACAGGCGTGAGAGGTTTGCACTGGACACACAGCAGTTCATCAGGGCATTTCACAATTCAACTATCACCTGTCAGCCCAAGTTATGAGAGAAACAGCATCTGCCAGCTTGGCAACTCCCTGCAAGTGTCACCCATGGTACCAGTCTCAAAACGCCTCCCCGAGGGAGGTTAACAGGCTGGGACTGTAGCAGGCCCCGATCGCTGGCCGGCCAGTCCCAGGACTCTGGATTTCTTGCACCAGGGTTTTCACATGGCCCTCTCCAGAATTTACCATTCCAGCCATGTATGCATCAGGGAACACACATGGTCTAGGCCAAACTTTTTTCTTTCTGAGGCCCCCCCACCCTGACATACCATAAAAACTCCAGGGCCCTGGGGGGGTGAGGGGAGGGAACAGAGGAGACAGGGGCAAGTTCAGGGCTCCTGGCTTCAGCCATGGGGGTTCAGCCTCAGGGCTCCAGACACTGGGAGGGTTGCTTGGGACTCTGGGCTTCAGCCCCATGGCTCTGCTCATAGCTTTAGCCCCTGGGGGGAGAGGAGAGGAGAGGAGAGGGGGGAAGGACATGCACTGGGGCTTGGAGCTTCAGCCCTGTGGCTCCGCTCCTGGGTCCTGCCCCACTGGGGCACGGGGCTTTAGAGCCTGCAACGGGTGCCAGGGCTAGGGGCTTCAGCCCCATGGCTCTGCTGACTTTAGCCCTGCTGGAAACGCAGAGGCTCAGGGCTCCCTCTGGCTGTGCTCCCAGCTTCAGCCCTACAGGGGCTCAGGGCTCTAGACCCATGGGGGCACCAGGGCTTGGGGCTCTGTGCTTCCGCCCTGCAGTTCTGCTCCCAGCTTCAGCCCTGCAGAGGCGCTGGGGCACCAGGCTTCAGCCCACCGCGGGCGGCGAGGGGAAGGTGGGGGAGTTTGTACACGCCTCAGGGCTCCAGATTTCAAGCACTGGGTGGAGGGGTAGGGTGGTCCCAACTTCAGCCTCATGGCTTTGGCTTCACTCTTATGGGGAAGGTCAGCCTCGCTGGGGCTCTGAGCTTCAGCCGTGGGGCCCCGCAGCCCCCTGAAACCAGCTCACAGCCCCTAGGTGGGCTGTGGACCCCTAGTTAAGAACCACTGTGCTAAAACAGACTGTACATATGGAGGACAGCAGCATTGTTTTACCAGGTGACAGACATACTGGAGGGGGACAAATTAACAGCAACAGAGTTTTAACTAGGCCAGAACCAAGAAGAGCGACTCATTCTCTGTAGTGAAATGAGCATTTTGCACGTGAGTCTAGAGAGCCAGAGAGTTACATCCACAAGTGTGCAACAGCCACAGAATCCACATTTCACCTTTTTAGCCACATTAGTGCCAGCGTTGCACCTGTTTTCGGCCACGCTGGTCCATACATTTCCTTCTCCACTTCCAAAATGTTCTTTAGTGTTTTGAACTTGGTAGGATTTGATTCATAAACTGCTCGGATTTTCTGAAATTGACCAAAGGAAAGATTTCAGAGCTCTGCCTGAAAGCAGTCTACAGCCTTAAAAACGAGTGTATCGCAATTAAAATGCACAGTGCTGATCTCTGCGCTCCCATTAGAGGCAGCTTAGCAACGCACAGCGACATTGCAGGAGGAGGAGGGAAAACGGTCTAAGTATCTATCCAAATTCAGGGTGTTTAACATTGGTAGACAGCATCACAGCTGTATATACGGGGAAGTCAGGGATGAACTAGCCAAAAAGCATGTTTGCTGGAAACCCAAATCCACAGAACCGCAGGCTCTGTCCGGAAGAGGCTCCCATTTTATGACTGCAATGTAACGAAGAATACTCCCAAGGCCTACTGGACATTGGCTCGGTGCTCATGCCAACTCTGGTCCTGGTATTCGCTGCTCTAGGCACAGTGGGGATTTCAAGCAGAAGCAGCTAACTGAAGAGAGGCCAGCCAACGCAGAGCCAGATCCGGTGGAAAGAAACCAAAGAGCCAGTGTCCATCCTGAACTTATACAGAGGTCTTGGCAGGGGTACAAAGCAAGAAGCAACCCTGGACCAAATGCTCCTCTGCTTGAAACAGTGTTGAGAAACCCAGCGTCCCCCTCTTCTCCATCTCCAAGTCACAGCTTGCCATTCTGACAGCTTCACAATGGAGAAATTCGCCCTATTCAAGTCTCCCCAGCACAGCACAATTAGTGACTGTAGCCTTTAGTGTTGGAGTTTGGTGGCGTGGTGCAAGTACCACGAGAATACAGGTCTTGAAGAATCGGATCTCAGGGATACCCCTTCCTACCTTGATATTTCCAGCAAGATCTGCTTTGACTGGCGAATACACTATTGGTGTCCCAAGGCAATCTAGAAAAAAAGTAAAAAGTGAGGGCGTGTGTCAGGAAGGCCAACAGAAAGAGGCAGTTTGTGTCACAGAGCAGATGCCCGAATCAGGGCATCCAATCAGATACCTCTGAAATACAGTCCAAAGGCAACAGATCCAGAACATTTCACAGGTACAAACAAGCCAGGGTGAAACAAGCAGGAGGTATCTGCAAACAGCCGAGCTACAAAGGGGGTGTCCAGTGGATAAATAACCACACGCACTTGGGGCAAAAAAAATCACTGGCAGTTCTACTGCTTCTATCTTCACAGCACTTCGGGGACAAGCCAATTCAGCTTCAGCTCTTACTAGTCGGTACCACCAATTTACTGGGGCGGGAAGTGAGTCCTGCTTAAGATCAAAATGCTCAAGGCAGTCAGCTTGGTAATACTGTATTGCCACATCACTTTAGACTGCCCAGTTTCATCTTCACGCTGTCTCTCGTCAGCTGTTCAGCAAGCTTACACATGTCCCAGTTTGAATGCCTTCCTTTGCTGAGGAATCTGACTTCCCAGCCCCCACTCTTTCTGGCCTTGTCCTCACTACTCAAAAGGAGCAATGTTGGCATGAGCTGTCCGGAGGGAAGAACGCAGGGACAACAATGTACTTTAGTTTTACCACGAGGTCAACCCCAGGTGAGTGTCTAGCGCTAGCCACGCCCAGCTTACCTCACTATAAAACTGAAGTGGCATGTCTTCATTGCACTCTTCCCTTGGGACAGCTCACACACTAGTTACCATGAGGTTAGGCACACCAGGTTTTAGCAATCTATGGATTCGGATTACTTCCTCTCTTCTGTTGCTGTGAACCTTATTTTAATCAAGGCTGGTTAACTGAAGGGCAGCGCCACCGACTGTTAGTTATGTTTCAGTTACCGTGTAACATTTCTCTGACCCCTGAACAATCCTTCAGAGAAATCCTGGACCTTATTTGCATAGGACTGGCAAGGATATTTCGATCCAGCAGAGATGCTAAGGGATACAGACCCTTTACCGCTAGGTCACGGGCCTGAATTTAGATTGAGTTGAAACTGACCAGGAGTGGGGGGGGTCCCACTTGGACAAGCACGCAAGGCAGAAAACCCCAGCTCCGCGGTCAGCCCCTTCCCAGCAGTGTCGGAGGCACCAGAGGCTGAATGAGATCCCACTCACCCTTCCCAGCACTCCCACCAGGCCGGGGCAGAAGCACACTGACAATGGGAAAGAGGGAATGACGAGAGCAAGACAGAGCCAGGTCAGCATCATGGCTGCCCAGGACGCTCCTGCACTTCACTTTCATCAAATTCCCTTTATTGAAGCCTGAAGCTTTAATTCCTTGTGCTTCAGCCAGATCCCCAGAGTTACGCACAGAGATGGGGAAGGGCACTGGCACACTTGCACGGCTAGCTCTTGAGAACATCTCACCTAAAGCGAAAAGTTACTCCAGAGGACAGCCCAGCAGAGCACCAGGGGCCAGAGCCCTCATACAGTGAGGGCCATGTGGGCAAGTACCATAAGCATTTGGGAACCATTTTCACACCATCTCACTACTTTACCCAACTTGAAGGGTGTTTATGTTACTGTACTGTGACTTACGGAGTTCGAACAAAGGGTTTCCATAAAATCAGTGCATCTAATTAAAAGATACAGCAAGTCATTTATAGTGGCAGGCAATCAAGACAGCCATTATACTGCTTTATACTCTGCTTTAGTTGGGGGACTTTTGTAAAGCAATTCTCCCACAATAGCAGACATTGTCAGGAGCACGACCACTGAGGCAGCTCCTGGAACAGGACACTAGCTATTGTCTGATGGACATTTAACTTAGCCACAGATTCCACCCGTGCAATGAGAGATGGATGTGGCCTGAGAACTGCACATCCTGACATCAGGACATGGAAAGGCAGCAGAATCAGCACTCCGGGTTTGCCACTAAAGAGCATCAACCCAGGAAATGCAACTGGAGCAATGCACGCAATATGCCCGCCCCTCAGGGGCTGGGGCCGCCTGGTACAATGTAATCCCCACTGGCAGTGTGCCTTGGGCACCACACTCCCCACTGATTTTTCTGCATGGGGCTGGCCAGCTGCTTAGAAAAAAGTTGATGTACACATTTCATGACACCCCTGCCCCTCCCCCACCGATGGAAATACCTAACAGGCTACAGAAACCCTATGAGCCAGCAACCTGGGACCGCCAAGCCCATCCACGCTAGACAAGTGAACTGGTTAGTTGTTTCCATGGGACAAGCTCCTGAGGCACCCCACCCCCAATCCACAACACACTGATGGGAGAGGAGTCTGACCTAGGACATACATTACTGCAGCACCTAGAAGCCCCAGTCCATCATTGCAACAGCTGAAAAGGAGAGGACACGGGCACAGCTTTGTCATGCTATATTCAAGCTGAAAGCCAGACTTCCAAAGGAGATGGCAGCCGGGCGAGGTGCAGGGTCGGCTGGAGGGAGACGGGTCAGGAGCAGAGGCAGATCCTGAGCCTTCGGCATCAGGATAGTTGAGATCGTGCAAGTGAGCTCACCCAGAGAGTGTAGAGGGAGAAGATGGAGAGCAGAGCAGAATCCCCTCCAGGAACAGCCAGACAGGGAGGAGAACCAGGTAGTAGTCAGGAAAGCTGAGGGGGGACAGGATGCCAGAAGGAACCTGGGCCCGGCAGGACCAAAGCAGCAGTGACGTCCACGGCGGGATGGGCTGAGAACGAATACCCTCCATGCAGAGATAGTGGGTTAGGTGGGCAAAGTGCTGTTTGCAAAACCCCTTCTCTGGCTCCCCACAGCCCATTCTACTTTGGGGAAAGGGCCCAGGGCTGCCCAGAAGGGAGCCACCAGACAGCCGTGGTGAGATCCCAATCAACCAAAGCAGCAGCCATCCTGGGGGGGCATTGCTTTCCAACAGCCAGACATGCCCACAGGCGGTTTCTTTCTTCCCACCATTAACTTGTTATAAATTTCAATATACACATACAGCCCCCCCCCCCACATCCCTCCATAGGCAAGCTTCTCAACATATTAACCCGCTGCTACCTAATCTTTCAAGATTTGATTATACAGCATATGAATCAATCGTTTGCATTACAGTTTACAATTGGTTTATAAAAACCAAACTAGTTTTAAATCTTATTCTGCCTTATTCTACATACAGAGAAACTGAAGGGGAAAACATTTATTAGCAGAAGATAAAGAAGAGAAGCAAAATTCAGAGGAAGGGCAAGAAGCAGGGTATGCATTTAACAGAACCATTCAGATCCTTCTAGGCAATCATCCTACATCTGAGGGTCTCTGTTATGGTGTCCAATTCTTTCCATAGTAGTCTGGCTTATGTTGTCTATGCTCCAATCGCTGACTGCTTTTTGGATTCCCATGTTTGAAGCACTACTCCTTTAGCAATTATTAGTGCTCTGCTGACACAAAGGTTTTCAGATTTATTCAGCTTCCAATGAATATCCACTAGGTTTTAAACTACGTGGTTAGCTTGTAACAGCTTTATTTGACAGGAAAATGTTAATTCAGCAATTAAGCTCTGCCCAAAACCTGCGGGTCTAGAGGAGCATTCCCAGAGTTTACAGCCATAAGCTGCTTCTTGCTCCCATAAGATCTAAAAGGCACCTATTGCAGCAGCCTGTCCAAGGATACATTCAGCACAAACCCTGTCCTGTGAACACAACTGCGCTGCCTTTCACATTCCTGTTTTACCAGTTTTAGCTCAGTTACTCAGACCGTTTCCTTCTGCTTTTCGTCGCCCCAGAAGGCGGCATATTGACTCTTGCTGGCTGCCTGACCCTAGCAGCTTTTATGCCATTTAGTGAGGCGCCACCTTCCTATTTCATCCCAGGAAGAAATCCGGGAGAAGCTGGTGATAAAGCTGAGGGTGAGGGGGATAATCAGCCCTCTTTCCTGGTTGTGCTACACCAGACACTTGATTTGCTCACAATTTAACAGCACAATATCCCGTGTTAAAATATCCCAATGCCATTCATTGTGGCCTAATAAAAATCAGGATTTTTAGGGCTTGTCCACACACGAGTTATTCCAGAACAGATCACACTTGAAATCCACACCCTACTTTGATCCGAATTAACTTACAATTGTAAACAAGCCCTTAAATTACGCTGCAGATGTGTCAGTAGTTACATAAGACCATCATTACAGGGATTTGTGAAGGAGATGGCTGCTAATGGCTTCACTGTGGTTCTGTTGCGTCTATAATGCAGGTTACTCTGGATACTGCTCCCTAACACAACACTTTCTGCACTAAGGGAGTTGGGAGCTCAGTAAGGTCGCAGTGTGATAAAGACAAGCCCCTATTGCTAGGATCATCTGGCTGCCCTATGCTGTGTTTGAGGGTTGCTGGTGTGAGACAGACTGCTCCTCTCACACAGCAAAGCTGGTCTGCATTCCTGAAGGGCTGACCCAAGGAAAGGAATCCTGGGAAATGGAGAAGGCTCTTGGAGTGACAATACATGCCCATTACTTCACTTCAGGCTGAAATCTGGTCTATTAAGCTGCCCTCCCACAGCAGCATCCTAACAAAGTCCTCCCCCAGCCTGATTTGGGATAGCGCCCTAAGAACTCAACCAACCTCTAGTATTATGGAGGGACAGAAGCTATGAAGTACTATAAAGGTCACTGCACAGAAGACTGAGCTTCCAGTGACCCGGGAGTGAGGGGGAACAGGACAAGGACAGCAGTCTTTTGGTTAAAGCACCAGACTCCAATCTGGGTTCTATCCCTGGCACTGCCCCTGATTTCCCAGGTGACCTTGGTTAAATCGTGGTCTTGTGTTGCTGCTCAGCTCCCTCTCTGATGTGGTTGGGCTAGCCCAGGGGGCTCTTACAGTGACCAGTTTAGTTTGACTCAAGGGAGTTTGAACTGTGTGCTTCGGCAGTTTTCTCAACTCAGTAGTTTAGCCAGTTGGATGGGGTCTTTGCCAATTAACCTTCTACTGCATGAGTTGTCCAGTGATGCAACCCAACCAGTCATTGGATTACGATATGATTGAGTCAGACCGCATGTGGGATGATCCCTTTGTAAGAAGTTTTGGTTCTCACCCATGAGCACTCCCCGCAGGCCAATAGCAATGATGGGCGTGCCAGCTAAAGACCTGCTTGGTACTTTGGGGAGGTTTTAATGCATCATATTTCAAACAAACAGTCTACTGGGATGCAGCTAGGGGCCTGGTAAAGGGCGACATTTTTGTTCAACAGATCTGCTGCTCCCCTCACGTGAATTCAAAGTTACTGGTTTTCGCTAAAGGCAGCAAACAGTGTTAGACTCTTTAACCAAACTGTTAACTTGGCTCCAGTAACAAAGCCAAATCCTGCCTTCATTCATCTGTCATAGACAACATTTATGGTGCTGCCAGAAGAAAAACAGCTTTTCCCTTGTACTCTGAGAAATGACAGCCACCGAGACGAGCATGGAGCCTCTGCTGCCCTTTCTACACCGCTGCTTTGTGGCACGGGGTTTCCCTTCACACAGACTGTTCTAGACCCTCCCCGCACCAAGCTGGAGGAGGTTTTGTATGATCACAGATTCCAGGGCTGCAGGTGTAAAACAGCTCCACATTGGAAAGAGAGTCTCCCTCCCCAGTCAGGGTTGCCAACTTTACTACTGACCAGAGGTTCTCTCACTCAGCAAGCATCCCTGTCCATCTCTGGGCAAGGGGTTCAGCAGAGCCAGGGAGCTCAGAGGGGCTTTTGTTTGGTGTTTTAGACAGATGGCATAAAAGTAACTCTTCAGCAGTATTGTAAATGGTGACATCCTACTGAGCCCTAACTCCCTCCATTGACTCCAGGAAGCTCAGACATGAGCGGAACAAGGTCATACAGTAGCATCTCTTGCTGAAATAGCCAATGATGTTCTTCCAACAGCTTTACCTAATCCCCTGGCCTCCAACAGCCAGGAGGAGCTCAGCATGTTACAATGCAGCGGGACAAACAGGAGAGGCCTACAATGGAATACAGCGTGACCAAGTGGACTGAACACAGAACAAGGAGCCAGCAATGCCCAGGCACTAGCCCTGGCTCCACTACCCACTTGATGTAGACCACAGACAAGTCACTAACAATTATATACATTTAAAAGGCACCCATCACCAGAGCAGTGGAGTTCCACTTAATTTATGTTCCACATCCCAACCTGGTCAGTCAAAAGACAATTCCCGCCTCACTCAGAAGGATGCTGCCAGGATACTTCCCACCCCACAGCACTGCAGAAAGGTTAATGCTCGCTCTTGTGCTGTTACCCACATTGTCCAAGCCATTAAAGAAAAGAGTTGTTCTTCCCCTCCTATCCAGTAGAGTCATTCACCTCCCTGCCTGTCAGTGCTTACCTAAGTCATGCTTATGCTGCCAAATCACGTAAGAGTAAATATTGGGTTGGAAGGATGGATTCATGTTACAGAGTGCAACATACCTTGCGGATTTTTCCTCTTGATCAGAACAATAGCAACAGCAACACCTAGTAACTGCCGCAGCTCACACAAGCAGTCACAACTTAGAGACCTCCTATTGTTTTGAGTGGGGCTTGGGATCATAGTTCTTGCTCTAGATTCCCTCACAAATATTGGTAGCCTTCCAAAGACAGTCACTGTTAGCACACTGCACAAGTTCTTTTTATATACATTGCACACAAAATGACTCAAGGGTAGATGCCTCCTTCGCTTGGACACCATGCCACAAGAGAAAGCAAAGTATCACTGGTTTCAGAGTAGCAGCCGTGTTAGTCTGTATTCGCAAAAAGAAAAGGAGGACTTGTGGCACCTTAGAGACTAACCAATTTATTTGAGCATAAGCTTTCGTGAGCTACAGCTCACTGCATCGGATGCATTCAGTGGAAAATACAGTGGGGAGATTTATACACATAGGGAACATGAACAACTTCAACAAAAAACCTTCCTATAAAAGGGCAGGGTTGGTGACAAGATTCAGTTACACTCAATTATGAAGCATGCTACTTATCCGAGAACTGGCCTGATTCCTAATATGCTGCATTCCACTTTCTTGTGCAGAGTAATTTGCAGGACAGATAGCCACACAGGAACATACCAATGCTTTTGGCTGTCAAACATTTATATTAAAACATGTTTAATTTACTTGGACAGGACAAACCCACATGCTCAGGGAAGCAGGTAGCTTTCCTAGGAAAGTACCATCGCAACAGCTGCAGAATCTAAACTTCCATTCTAGCCCCCCGATGGTAACAATAACTCTGCAAATGCAAGCAGAAGGGAACTGATACAGTCCTACAGATCCAAGGCCTCTGCCAAGCTACAGCAGAGTGAAAACTGAATTATTCCATCAGTTTTATTGCTGCTAGTCAGAACTCTGGGCAGCAATGAAACTAACAGAATCAAGTCAGCTTCCTCACTGCTGCTCAAAAGAGCTGTAAGTCAGTCTCCCACAAATGACAGCTCTTGACCTATTAGGGGGTTACAGGAAAGGTGTAGGTGGATTTCCTGTCACTGCCCTCCCATGTCACTCCTCACCCCATGCATGCTCTGGAAGCATTCTCTTCCCCTCCCCCGCTGCACTCACTGCTGCTGGGCCAGGGAAGTGGGATCCAGGCAGCAGCAGCACAAAGGAAGCAGCTGGAGCCAGCAAGCAGAGAGGGAGGAGCTGGCTGAGGCTGCAGAAGGGGGAAGGGCTAGGAGAGCAAGAGCAAGGGAGGACTGGGGGGAGCCAAGCAAGAGGCTTGGGGGTATAGGGAGGGGAGAGCAGGGCCCTGGAGGGCTGAGAAGAGGAGCAGCAGCAGGGGAAGACAAAATGCAGTTGGTGAGTCACCCCAGTAAAAAGTTGGGCAATGACTAACAGCTGAGGCAAGCACTGGAGATATCCACTGGGAAGGCAGATCAAAACCTGAGTTCAGGAGACAGGCAGAGTCACTGACCCCCCTCCCCTGCAAAAGCCAGGAGGCTGGGGGAGGGTCAACACTTGCAAAGAGGAGGATGCTGGGATTCCAATGGAAGTAGCCTGAGAAGGTAGGGGGCATAGAAATTGACTGCTCACCTGGATATTGCCCTGGTCAGTATCTTTGGCTAGTAGGTTTAATCCTCTGGCTTTTAGGTGTGGGGTACAATTGCCAAACTTTGCGAGTGCCTAGGTGGGAAGGAGGGAAAGCTTTACAGAAAGTACAGTAGTGAGAAAAGGGTTGAAAACTCGGTTTAGGGAGAGAGAGATGGATGAAAGGATGAGAAAGCAGTCAAAGACCATGCAAGAAGAGATGCCCCATGACTTGTTATAGAATAGCACAGGGAAGCAGAATTCACCTCTGTGTGGGGTGAAAGAGCAAATCTTTAGAAGGCAGATGTACCCAAGGTATGAAGTTTAACTGCCATCACTGCTTGAGGATCAGCTGATCAGAGGAGGCATCTTCCAGGAATCCCTGGAAGTTAGGATCCACCATACCCAAACCTTACATGAATTCTCAATCAGGCATTCACCACAGTCCTAAAGCTTGGGCAGGATGACAGCTTGTGCCAGGTCTCTATCTCCTTTCCTGCCACAGTAATAATCATAAAGCCTGTTCTGCTTTAGCTGCAACCCTGTCCTGCAGATGTGAAGAGTGGGGTTTTACTTTAAACATCCCTGCTTAGTTGACCATGCAGCCTGCTCAGTTGAGTGCTCACTTACCAGCCAAGTCCCGAGAACTGTCCCCTTCACCTCAGAACTGATATGCAGATTTCAGCCCAGAAAGGGAAACCATTCTTACATCCCAATCACTGAACAAGACTGATCCAGTAACTTGCCTGCTAACAGCTGCATTCTCTTCGCACTCAGCCCCATCCCCAGGCTCACGTGGAACTGAATGTCTGTCTCAGGAAGCAGAACAACATTTCAGGTAGACTTTTTTTTTTAGTCTGACCTTCTGTGTAACACAGGCCAGAGAAAGTCACCCATAAATCCTGCATCAAGCCTTGTGGCCTACTGGTCAACTCCCCTGGGGTGAGCAAGTAAACAATGTATCGTCCCATCAATGCCTGGGGAGCTTGTTTTCTAGGACATGCTTTAGACTGCCAATTCCTTGGGGAACAGGCAATGTTCTCCCATTTAAATCCATTACAGGGGGTGCTGCCAACTCAGCTGAGGCAGAATAACTGTGATGCACTTTTCCCCAAGCGCCATCAGGATATTTAATGCCAGGGCGTGGGGGGCTGTTCTTGTAAATGGAGACAGTCCAACTACAAGCCTGAGTATTATCAGTAGATTTGGGGGAGCAGGGAAAGAAGGAATATCATAACCCCAAATCCCCCTTTCCTTGAGGGGGTAACTGAAATTATGGAAGGCTACTGATGCCGTTTCCTGGGGTCAGGCAAACACTCACTTGTCCTGTGGCTCTTCCTGATACACTTTTCTGGACACCGAGTTTCCCCTACAAAGCCCCTGTGGACCCAACACACTATGTAGCCTTAAATGCTGCCTTCAGACCCCCCTCACCTTATTCTAATGCAACTAATTCAGATTAATTTTAAAGAGGGAGACTTCTGTTTAACAGTCACCTCAGCCACCTCCCAATACATTAAGATCTGGGAGAAGTGCTGGAAAAGTTTGCCATGATCAGAGTCCGAGTTTAGAGAGAATCGTAACTTTACACCTGCCTGTGCCCCTCCTCTTAGGGCATTGTAACAGAACCACAAGCCAAGTCTCCCATGCTCATGAAAACCAAACAGCCCTCCCCTCTGCCCTCCTTTTAGATCAAGGTTGTGCTGGGTTTGAGGCCAGAAACAGCAAGCAGTGCTTTAAACCCCAGAAAGTAAAAGCTTCTAACAGAAATACTGGCAGACCCATCAATACAGGACTCTCAGTGAGATTCCTAGACAAACAGACCATGGCATCTCCACACACTTAAACTGGTGACCATGTTTCGGCACATTTGGCGGATGTAACCATGTCTTACAAGAACCCCATATGCCGTTACAGAGCTGTGTAAATTAACGCAGAGCCCCTTGAAAGGAACCCCAGTAATTTTTTTTTAAACTAATCGGTGGCAGCATTCCCCCACAAGCCGGAGAGAAAGCCTTCTCTGAAGGCTGTGCTATAGAGCTGAAGTCGGGCAAGCAGTTTAGGTAATGTTAAGGGTGTGCCAAGCTTTTCTATTTTCCATAGTCCCCCTCTCTCCAGTCCACTCAGGTACAAATTCATTGCATAGCCAGACCGTACGCAGGTACAAAGACTGGTGTAGACTAGGCCTTGGCATATTACGTTTCTAAGGTGTTGACATTTTGTGTCAAGTGTTGCTCACTCCCTTGTAGAGCCTTCCTGTTCAGCAATAAGCTGTAATTGGTATAAGCAGCTTTATACCAATATAACTGATCCACACTAGGCACTGTACATCTTTAACTGGAGTACAGCCATCTCAGGGCTCGTCTGTACACACAAGCTGTACTGCATTAATTACACCGTTTTCCCTAATACAACTTTCCTTCTTACATTTAAAAGGCAGCACATGAAACACCAGAGCCAGTGCACTGGCAAAGTGCTAGAAATGCCTTAACTCAGAGTTAACGAGCCAGCTGAACCCTCCCATCCACACAGAGCCTCTCCAACGAACTCCCACGGGGGTTGCTAACCCTCACACCTCTCTGGACACAGCTGCTGAGGATCTGGTACAAGGTCTCCTGACTCAGCTCCAGGCGATAAGCACAGTGTGCCAGACAGTACAGTCTGACCCTCTGTCTAACTGAGCGCATCCGAGACAGCCTGGAGCATCCTGACACTACCTGAAACAGAAAATCGAGCATTGTTGAGAGGGCTGGGTACACGAGGGCACAGCGAGCCAGCGAGCTGCAGGGCAAAGACCAAGAGAAGGATCCCTGAGCTAGCAAAACTGCTGCTGTGAGAAACTGGCTCAGACTTGAGAGATATCCGGGGCAGATGCACCCTGTGGGCTATCCGCAGACAGGCCACTGGGTCGGACTTGTCCCCAAGGCAGAGCAGCAGCTGTGCTCGACATCGGTCTATCCCAGGTTGGGCTGCCAGGGCTGACCTGGGCACACATCTCCCCTTCCCGGGACAGGGGCCCAAGCGCACAGGGCGCGTTCGGGGCCGGCATGTCCACAGCACCCCGGGGCTGGAGCAGGGTCTGTTCAGCTTCAGGCCCAGCCGCCTGGCAGGGAGCAAAGGGCTCCCCTTTGCCTGCGTCCCACCACAGAGAGCTCAGGCCCAGCGGGCGGAGGGTGAACGAGCCGCATCCCCGGAGGGGCGAGGGGGCTCAGCTTGGCTCACCAGGTTCCCCCCCCCCCCCCCAGCCCCGGCCAATCCCATGGGTCACTTCCTCCCCACCAGCCTCCCCCCTTGGCAGCCACTTCCCCCCCCCAGTGCCGGCCAGTCCCCGGGGGCCGCTTCCCCAACTCCCCCCTTTGGGGGGCCTTCCCCCCCCCCAGTGCCGGCCAATCCCACGGGTCACTTCCTCCCCACCAGCCTCCCCCCTTGGCGGCCACTTCCCCCCCCCCAGTGCCGGCCAGTCCCCGGGGGCCGCTTCCCCCCCAACCCCCCCTTTGGGGGGCCTTCCCCCCCCCCAGTGCCGGCCAATCCCACGGGTCACTTCCTCCCCACCAGCCTCCCCCCTTGGCGGCCACTTCCCCCCCCCCAGTGCCGGCCAGTCCCCGGGGGCCGCTTCCCCCCCAACCCCCCCTTTGGGGGCCACTTCCCCCCCCCAGTGCCGGCCAGTCCCCGGGGGCCGCTTCCCCCCCCAACCCCCCCTTGGGGGCCGCTTCCCGCCCCCAGTGCCGGCCAGTCCCCGGGGGCCGCTTCCCCCCCCAACCCCCCCTTGGGGGCCGCTTCCCGCCCCCAGTGCCGGCCAGTCCCCGGGTGCCGCTTCCCCCCCCAACCCCCCCTTGGGGGCCGCTTCCCGCCCCCAGTGCCGGCCAGTCCCCGGGGGCCGCTTCCCCCCCAACTCCCCCCTTGGGGGCCGCTTCCCGCCCCCAGTGCCGGCCAGTCCCCGGGGGCCGCTTCCCCCCCCAACTCCCCCCTTGGGGGCCGCTTCCCCCCCCCAGTGTAGGCCAGTCCCCAGGGGCCGCTTCCCCCCCCAACTCCCCCCTTGGGGGCCGCTTCCCCCCCCCAGTGTAGGCCAGTCCCCAGGGGCCGCTTCCCCCCCCAACCCCCCCATTGGGGGCCACTTCCCCCCCCCAGTGCCGGCCAGTCCCCGGGGGCCGCTTCCCCCCCAACCCCCCTTTGGGGGCCGCTTCCCCCCCCCCCAGTGCCGGCCAGTCCCCGGGTGCCGCTTCCCCCCCAACCCCCCTTTGGGGGCCGCTTCCCCCCCCCCAGTGCCGGCCAGTCCCCGGGGGCCGCTTCCCCCCCAACCCTCCCTTTGGGGGCCACTTCCCCCCCCCAGTGCCGGCCAGTCCCCGGGGGCCGCTTCCCCCCCAACCCCCCTTTGGGGGCCGCTTCCCCCCCCCAGTGCCGGCCAGTCCCCGGGGGCCGCTTCCCCCCCTAACTCCCCCCTTGGGAGCCGCTTCCCCCCCCAGCCCCGGCCGGCCGGCCCCTCACCGAAGAAGGGCGGCAGATGCGCCACGGCGTCCAGGAAGGGGCCGGTCTCGATCTCCCGGTCCGCCGGCACCACCCGGAACTCGTGCTCCAGCAGCAGCGCCATGGCTGGGGACGGGGCCGCCGGCTCCACGCGCCCGCCCGCCAGGGCTCGACTGAGCGCGCGGGGCGGCGCTCGCAGCAAGCGCCGCTGCAGGGCGGGGCCCAATTGCCGGGCTGTCCCGTCCCGCCCAATCCCCGGGCTACCTCCGCCCCAGCAGCCCAATCACCGGGGCCCGCCCCGCCCCCGGGGCTCCCGGACCCGCCCATTCCGGAAGTGAGCATGGGCAGAGGACGCGTTGGGCCAGCCTCGCCTCCCCCGGCCCCGCGCGCCCCCTGGCGGTGACAGGGCGCGCGGCAGGCGCAGCGCATGGGCTTGCCACAGCAGCGCCAGGCGGCAGGCCTGGCCCCGGGCATGGGCCTGCGGTGTGGAGCCCGGGCCCTGGGACGTGTTATTTACCCCTCCGTGTAAGGCACCAAAATGGCCACCCAATGACATCCAGAGACAGCAGGCTTAAAACAAACAAAGGGCAGAAGGGCTTCACCCAAGCCAGGGTTAACCTGTGGAATTCCTCGCCAGGGGATGTTGCCGAGGCCAGAAGGATAATTGGGTATAAAAAACAACAACTAGGTAGTTCATGGCAGACAGGGCCATCCATTGCTATTAGCCAGGCTGGTCAGTGATACAGCCAAGTGCTTTGGGTAGCCTAACCCTCTGACTGCTAGCAGCTGGGACTGGCCAACAGGGGACGGATTACTTGATAATTGCCCTATTCTTTTCATTCCCTCTGAAGCATCTGGTATTAACCACTGTCAGAAGACAATGGATACCAGGGTAGATGGACCATTGGTCTGAGCCAATGTGGCCGTTCTTATGATAATTTGCCTGGTACTGAAGTTAGGTTTACCAGCCTGTAATTGCCAGAATCATCTCTGGAGCCTTCTTTTAAAATCTACATGAAATCAGCTACCCTTCCAGTCATCTGGTACAGAGGCTGATTTAAGTGATCGGTTACATATACACACCACAGTTAGTAGTTTTGCAATTTCATATTTGAGTTCCTTCAGAACTCCTGGGTGAACACCAGAGCCAGTGCTAGGTATAAGGAGAGACAGCAATTGCTTAGGGCTCAGAGCAGCTCAAGGGGCCCCCCCATTCACTTTTTAGTATAAGAATTTGCCTAGCACCGACTCCAGTGAACACCATCTGGTCCTGGTGGCTTATTACTGTTTGACTGATCCATTTGTTCCCAATCCTCCTATATGGACACCTCAGTCTGGGACAGTTGCTCAGATTTGTCACTGAAAAAGAATGGCTCAGGTGTGGGAAATGCCCTCACATCCTCTGCAGTGAAGATAAATGCAAATAATTCATTTAGCTTGTGTGCAACAGCTTTGTCTTCTTTGCGCACTCCTTTAGCACGCCGATGGTCCAGTGATCCCACTGATTGTTTGGCAGGCTTCCTGCTTCTCCTGTACTTAAAAATCATTTTGCTGTTAGTTTTTGTGTCTTTTTCTAATTGCTCTTCAAATTCTCTTTTTGGCCTGAGTAATTATACTTTCCCACTTGACTTGCCAGAGTTTATGCTCCTTTCTGTTTTTCCTCGATAAGGTCTGACTTGCAATTTTTAAAGGAAGTCTTTTTGTAACCACCTCTTTTACTTTGTTGTTTAGCCATGGTGGCATTTTTTGCTCTTTTTTTTTATTTGGGGTATACATATAGTTTGAGCCTCTATTATGGTGTTTTAGTGCCAGAGCTCAGTACGCCCCACCTTAGTGCCATCCACAGAACCCAGTGCGCCCTGCCATGCTACTGCCAGACCCAGCCCCTGGCATGCACCAGTATGCTAGTGCCAACCAGAGCACCAGGCATGTCCCACTATGCTAGTGGCAGGAGTGCCTGACACTCCCCAGCCAAGCAGAATCACAAAGACCAGCACGCCCCACTGCAGAGGTGCCCAGTTTGTCCCATGGAACATAAGAACATAAAAATGGTCATACTGGGTCAGACCAAAGGTCCATCTAGCCCAGTATCCTGTCTTCCAGTGGCCAGTGCCAGGTGCCTCAAAGGAAATGAACAAACAGAGGCTAGAGACACCATCCCTGCTCATCCTGGCTAATAGCCATTGATGGAAGTAGCACTAGTGATGCATGATGTGCCCCACGGACCAAACCGACTCTCATTATTATCCCTGGAAGGCAGCTTGCTACCCAAGTCATCCTTCTGGAATTAATGCCATCCAGCACCAAAGGCATGCCTGTTGGCCGAGCTGAGTTCATGGCAGCCAGCACCAACGGCTTTCAAAGGTAGGTTTGCAGGCCAGAGCTGTGAGAACCGAGACTGGTCCATGTGTTCTGTGGAGGTTATCCTGACAACCTGAAGTCCAGTATATTTCATTAAGGTTGAACCTTCTATCTGTTTTTCCCTCCCAAAATGTTTCTTTCAGTTGCTTGTAAATGCTGCATTATATGCCAAGAGCCCTGTGCTGGGTCATTAACCTAATCATTATTACATCCCATTCTGGCTCAGGAGCAAAATATATTTCACTGCTTGCTTGGCTAAAGGTCAACCTGGCAGGGACAAATGTACCTCGAGGCCTTTTTGTGCCAGGAACTACGGTGTGTAGCTTAAGACAGAACTTTGTGCCCTTTGATGCCTGTTCACACTGCAGCCTCAAATTGCGCTGGCTTTCCCCATTTGTGAAAATATCTGCCAATTACAGCTCCACTGCACCGGGTAGAGCCACGCGAGACAGAAGTGTGCTGGAGCATCTGCACTGAACGCAATTCAGAAATGTGTTTGTATATGATTTTCTCAATGATAGCATCTAGAAATCAAACTATACTCCTAGCAGCACTCGCTGGTAAAACTGACTGGTTGTGCAGCCTCTTTATTTATACTTCATTGGCCCTGTTCCAGAGGTTCCTTTCTCAGGCCTTAATGAGGTATTCTAATCTAGTTTGTCATTAAATATTTAATATAACTAAATTTTTTATATAGACCAGATGGTTTAATTGGCACATAACTTACTGTTCCTGTTAGATCGGGCTTAAAAAACTTGACATGCAGACGGTGAATTTTAAGCACTTCCTCAAAAGGGAGGAAAAAGATTCAAACCAAAATCCTGCACACAGAGTGCTTTTTCCACTCAAAGTCCATGTGCAGTGCTTTCTTCCTGGGCAAAGAGAGTGCTTTCCCTAAATTCACACTGGGGTCCATGGCACTTCTGAAACAAAATACATCCACGGGGAAATGGAACTCTGGGAAGAGAAGACAAGATGGAAATGTAGTAAATTATAGTAACTAACATTAATCCCATTAAGCGTGGCAGGCCCCAGCGTGGAGATAGGACTTGTTAGTGACATAAGCCTGAATCAGATTATCTATCACTGCAGTATCCTTGAGAAGCAACTTGCTGAATAATACATCTTCACTAATTTGTCTCAAAAGCACAATTTCATAAGAAGTCCTGTACATAATTAAATATATGCAAATTGTGTTAATGCAATGTTAAGGTAGCACAATTAAAGTCGGAAGTGCAGAAGTAGAGGCTCCAACACCCCATTATCTTGTCATCTCCTCTATGTTTTACATTTATATTATATATTTTATGGTACGCATAGTAAGATATCAAACGGGACATTTAACCAGCAGAACAAGTGCAAAACATTGCATATGTGCATCACAAGCAGGTTAATGTTGCTGTTGGAACCTGAATTTTTGTATTTTCTGAGTCTTTGTGATTTTAACTTTGCAGCACTAATAGTAAATTGGTGCAATATTTAGGTTTTTAGAAAAAGAATAAATGTCTTAAGTTGACATAAGTGCTTATGTCAACCCAAATGCTGAACAGGATAACTTTAAACTGCCTTAAATATTTACAGCACAATAAATACTTAAAGTGCTTGAAAGCTTTACAATGGTGTAAGGTTTTAAGGCACAGTAAGTACTTGAGGTAGCAACAAGTGCCTAAAACAACTCAAATCCTACAGATCACTGAACCTGTTCAACCATTTATTTGTGGCTGCATAATTGTTCAAACTGCTAGTAACACACATGTACAAGAGTGCACTTATGAAAGAGCTTAAGCTTATTTAGGACCCAATCTTGCCAGGTGCTGGACACCCTCATCACACACAGTAGTAACCTCAGCACCTCATAGGATCAGGCTCTTCATCTGTAAGATTGTGAGGGCAGGGACCTTGGGTGAAATCCTGGCTCTGTTGAAGTCAATAGCAAAACTCCCATTTAGGTCAATAGGGTTAAGATTTCACCCCTTTTCTCTTTTTATAACATGTCATGTAGACTTTGAGCACTGTATAAATAATTTATATTAATAGCTGCTTTAAGCCTCCAGACTGACAGGTGTCTATTGACATGCAATTAAAGCACAGGGTGATTAGGTGCACACTTAACAAACCTCAAAAATGTTTTGTGCTCAGTTGCATAAAGAGAATGTATTTTGCAAGCTGTAAATGCCAGCCCTGGATATACCTGGCTTCCTATGTCTGTACTTTTTTACCTCCTTTTTAGAATGTTGCCTATTGCTATTTGTCTTTTTTAAAATGCTGGATTTTTTTCAAAATTTAACAACAACAAAAGCACTTTGAGCAGAAAACAAGCATAGAACTATCCAGGTCAGCAGGCATTTTTCAGTAAATAATGAGCATGTGAAAACAGGGGATTACATTGTTAAACAACTTTCACTCTAGCATGCGTGACTGTGTGCCCTCTAGTTGAATTGTGTTTGAGTGGAACCTTTCTCCGATAGACCCAGTCACCTCCTCTGTCTTGATGAATTCATAGGTGGCATAGCTCGGTTTTTGTGAAATGACAATGGAAGCAATTCTGATGTCACAGGTATTCCGAGTTCATGACTTGTATGCGATATTTAGCTAAATGTGAGTTATTTGCCTACAATCCACAAGCACTTGTATTTGTTAGTTGCACAACCTCTGTCTTCTTTACAACTTCTAGCTGAAGAACTTGGACCTGTCAGCAAGAGGGAGTGTGAACAGATGATAACCTGGGAGTAAAAGGTATTTGGAATATGATTCACTTGGAATAGTTTGTTCTGTGTCTTGGGGTTTGTTGACTTCTGTTTGCAAGTCTATGGTCCTTTCTTGGGTATGAGTTCTCTGTCCTCTCTGAGGATTTGTATCAGTCAGGTCAAAAGTTCATGTAGTTCAGTTTTGCCATACTCAAGTCATGAGGGTTCCCTTCTTGCTGATTATTCCTATATCTAAGTGGTATTTTATAGCTAGAACCTGCTGCAGGATTATTTAAGAAAGATTTGTAGTAATAATGTAAATTAAAAGCACCTAATTTAGGGGAGTTCTGTAGTTTACTGGCCAAGCCAGTAGGCAAATGAGTGAGTCTAAATTATTAATATTACTTGAGTGACTTAAATTTCTGGTGTCCTACAACCAGAGATGAGAACACCAACTTTTAAAAATGCATCCAATTTGCAACCTTATCTCCATTAGGTTTATAACCTTGCTTGGCAATGTCAGGAAAACCTGCCAACGGTTGGAAAATGTGACTAGAACAGTCTCTTCAGCCTTTGTAGAGATGCAGAAGCTTAGAAACCTGTGACCACATCATGCTATCTAAAGATAGGGCAGTGCATCTAATTTGCCCCCCTCCATAAAAGTGATACCCTTACCTGAGCTCTTATTAAGTGACTAATAATGATGATCAGCCTATGTATGTTCTTGCACCAAATGCAAAATTCAACAAGAGATAGGATTATTAGAGGGAGTGTCAAGAGATTGTTGATTTGAATCAGTGGGATTTCTTCAGGTTCATACAGACGCCAGATGATTTGGGACTAGCTTGTTGAGAACGCCAGGTTGCGCTCCCTTTCATCTTTGTGAGTTGACCCCCACTACAACACTGCCTGCACCTGTAGCAAATGCTGTTGTCAACAACTTGTTGGTCATTCACTGTAACTTTTAAACCAGGTCTAAAAGAAATTAAATTCCTAACCCTCCAGTGCAAGTAACATTTCTACGTATAACAATAACAGAGCATTTCCAAAACCCAGCACCAGCTCAAAGCTAAGAGCAAAACCCCATTCAGTTAGATTCATCCCAGTGGTACTGCCAGACATATCATAGGTATCTCCTTGACTGTCGGTCAGATCTCTGGTCTTAATGGTCAGCTTGTGTGTTTTGTAATGCTTTGTTCATCATGCAGCCTGCTTTCCAAAGGTTAACACACAGACAGCAATGTTCGTTTTGCATACGGGCTCATCTCTGAAACCCATCTATTCTGCACACAGGACATGGAAGGCAATTCAGCCATTTCAATATTCTGCTAAAGAAATTGTTTCAGTAAGGTCAGACTCAAGAGAGCATGATTTACTGTCACATTGAGTGCATGGCTGTAACGTAGGTGCCTAAAATGTTCACGTGTATTTTTTGATCTTAGAAGGAGACATCTCAAGTCAATTCAGGGCCAAAAAACTAGGTATTTATAAAACCAAGGCTCTAAAATGCCTAATAGCAATGTTTTTTTTTAAATTCAATTGAAATGGTGTTCTGTTTGTCACTAAACCTTCCCCTGCAGTGTTTGCAACCTCAGTTATATCACCTGAGGCTACTTCATGACAATCAGAGAATGTCACATTTACTAATGCACTCACAGTGCAGTAGAGAAGGCCCACCACAATGTATTAAATTACTGCAGTAGCCCTCAGGTCAGTTTGTGTCTGCTGCTCAGGCTACCGGAAACATCTTGTTTGTCCTGGGTCTGCTCAGAGGCATAACCTGTGTCTTTGCAGAGTCATCCCTCCCACTACTACTATCACATCATTTCATTCACATTGTAACTCCCATCCCATCCCCATCACAAGTAAAACTGACTGGAAGTCCATCTTCTGGGTCATCCTGCCTGGAATGATAAAAGCAAACAAATGGCATAAATGGTGAAAAATACATTAGCTCATTAACATTCTTCCGGTGTGAACAATACTGGTGTTATTAGCAGCACAGGCAAATTTAAATGCATAATTTTAAATTCAAGATTGACCCTTTAAAATGCAGGTGTCTGCCCATGGCATCAATTTTACCTCACCTCTCCTTTTCTCTCTTCATCTTTGCATTCTCCTGCTACTCAGATACTTCCAGAACACTCTCCCTATCCCAGCGTGACCACACTCCCTTCCTTCTATTTGCCATTTAAAGTAAGCCACTCCTTCTGCAATGCCCATGTAAGTGCTTATCCCACACTGGACAAAATGCTGCCACCCAATCCAACACAGGGAAATATATGTAAAAAGCCAGCAGCACTAGTAAACGGCATTGTCTGTGGCTCATGGTAGGGCTTACTGTGTCTGATCACCATCCATCCACTTAGTATAAGCTCCTGGGAGGGATGATGTCTTCTTCTGTGTCTAGTACAGAGTCCAGCACGAAGCAGGGACTTTACAAATACAAGTAACAGTGACAGGTCAGCGAGTCCTTCACGTTCCTGGGAATCTCTGGCAGGGCTTGATAAACAATAAAGGGCCAGATTTCCAAATGTGTTTGTTGTTCAAAATGAAAATATATGCGCAAGGTGAACATGACTGTAGGTGCAAATGGTCCGCATGCATGTGCAAACAGCGCACCTATGTGCATGAGTGAGCACAAAGGGCGTGGGTGGGAATGTGTGCGTGCAAACGCGTGTGAGCACAAAGGGCGTGGGTGGGAATGTGTGCGTGCAAACGCGTGTGAGCACAAAGGGCGTGGGTGGGAATGTGTGCGTGCAAACGCGTGTGAGCACAAAGGGCGTGGGTGGGAATGTGTGCGTGCAAACGCGTGTGAGCAGGAATGTGTGCGTTCACACTCTGGGGGGAGGAAGTTTGCACAGGTCGGCTGGGGAAACCGCCCGCGCGCACAGGAGGGAGCGGGGCGGGGCGGGGCGGGGGCGGGGGCGAGGCCGAAGTCGAGGCTGAGCTGGAGCCGGTGGGGGGAAGGGTCGGTCTCGCCTGGTCGCGCGCTGAGGGACAGCGTGTCCCTCGAAGGCGCCCGTAGCCCCGCCCGGAAGCGTTGCCATGGTGCTGCGCGGCGGAGGCCGGACGTGCTGAAGCCGTTACTGTTTCCCCGGCGGCCGCCGCTCGCGGTGAGTCGCCCGCCCCCGCCCACACCCCACGCTTCGGTAACGGCCGCTTTGGGGCCGCCCGGGGGCACGAGCGCGGGGCGGGTTCCCCGGGGGCTGGCCCCTGCCTGGCGCGGGGCCTCCCCGGGGATTGCCGGGCCGGGGCGCTGACTCTCGCCTGTGCTCGGGCTGTGCAGATGGCCTTGCCCGCGCGGCCCGCCTGGCCCAGCCGCAGCAGAGCCCTGGAGAAGCAGCTCGTGCGGCAGCGGGAGCAGGAGGCCCGCTGGCGGCAGCAGTGGGAGCGCAACAGCCGCTATTTCCAGCAGTCCGGGGTCTGCAGCGCCAAACAGAGCCAGTGGAGCTCGCGCCGGTCCTATCAGCGGAGGTAAGAGCCCGGGGGCCGCCGGGGCTCCCCCGCGCCACGCCGGCTGCTGTGCCCGGCCGTGGGGCGGCGCCGGCCGCCGTGGGCCCCGGGCGGAAGGGCCGGTGCGTGCGGCTTGCGTGGGAGGCCGCGGACACGGGAGGTCCCGCGTTGCCCTCAGTCTGGTAAGCTGAGAGGAGCTCTGGGGCAGCAGATAGGAGTCAGCAGTGTGCCCTTGTTGCCAAGGCGGCCAATGGCGTTTTGGGATGTATACGTAGGGGCACGGCCAGCAGATCGAGGGACGTGATCGTCCCCCTCTCTTCGACACTGGTGTGGCCTCATCTGGAGTACTGTGTCCAGTTTTGGGCCCCACACTACAAGAAGGATGTGGAAAAATTGGAAAGAGTCCCGCGGAGGGCAACAAAAATGATTAGGGGACTGGAACACATGACTTATGAGGAGAGGCTGAGGGAACTGGGATTGTTTAGTCTGCGGAAGAGAAGAATGAGGGGGGATTTGATCGCTGCTTTCAACTACCTGAAAGGGGGTTCCAAAGAGGATGGCTCTAGACTGTTCTCAGTGGTAGCAGATGACAGGACAAGGAGTAATGGTCTCAAGTTGCAGTGGGGGCGGTTTAGGTTGGATATTAGGAAAAACTTTTTCACTAGGAGGGCGGTGAAGCACTGGAATGCGTTACCTAGGGAGGTGGTGGAATCTCCTTCCTTAGATATTTTTAAGGTCAGGCTTGACAAAGCCCTGGCTGTGATGATTTAGTTGGTGTTGGTCCTGCTTTGAGCAGGGGGTTGGACTAGATGACCTCCTGAGGTCCCTTCCAACCCTGATATTCTATGATTCTATGAGCATGCGGTCTGTGTCTTGAGACTGCCCTGTGTCTCGCAGGCGATCTTACTCTGGGCCAGCCTGATGCTTAATACTCCCTCCCGTTATGTGTCTTTGGTAGTATGAACGCATATCACGGTGAGAAAATGAAAGAGGAAAAAAAAATCAGCTTGGAGCAGAGACGAGAACAACTTAGGAAACTTTTGTACGAGGAGCGAGAATTGCTGGCAGCAGAACTCAGGGAGCTGAGGCTGAACAAGGAGTCCGAGCTGAGCAAGATCAGAGAGAGAGGTGAAGATTTGAAATCTGCCAAAGAAGAGCGCCGGAAAAAGGTAGCTTGTGAGAAGCGGTCTGAGGGATGTGTGTGTGTGCGGGCTGAGCTGGGGTGCCCTTCTGTCCCTCTCACACCTGGGGCTAAGGGTAAGTCTCTCTTTGATTTAAAACTTGGTTAGAGAAATATATGTCCCCTGTGTCTGCGTCCTGCAGGAAAGGGAACTCGTGATTTCTAAATACCTGTTTTGGGCTTGGTTAACAGAGTGTCAAACAACATGAGAGGAAGAACCAATCTTGACTTCTTGCTATTGAAGGGCCCTCAGCGCTTTCTGTAAGAGCTGGGGTGCTATCCCTGAGATCCTGACTATTACACTCAGCCTGTTTATATTGCTGCAGCAGTTTTAACTGGGGAAGTCATTCTTCACTTTCCCTTGTGTTGCTACTTCCATGGTTGGCTGCCAAACTGAATCATGAATTGGCTGCATGTCACTGGTGGGTGAGTCAGTCCTTAAATAGACAGTTTGCAAAGCATTTGGAGAGCTTCCTGGAGAAGAGATGCCCTATAATTCTATCCAGTAATATGTCTGTCTAAAAATTCTGGGGTTTAGAATTGGAGGATTGAGTCTCCAGTTGGCTCAATCTTATTGGAGGATTAAGCCTTAATAAGAGTAATTCCCCTCCCCTCCATATAATTACAATAGTATATGTTCCTGACATGCTGATGGGATGGCCAATCCCTTTGATTTAGTAACATTCCAAAGATGTGTTCACTAGCTGTCTGGAGGGGATTGTCAAGTATGATCAGGGTTGGGAAATACAGCACTAAACTGATGTTTTGGGAGATTGTAATATTTATTAACATTTTGATCTACTCTGATGTGGTCTGACTCTCGTGTTTTGTTGATAGGTTGCTGAAGAGCTGCTGTATGAACACTGGAAGAAGAACAATACCAAACTTCGAGAGGTGATAATTACTGGGATCCCTTCACTAATGTTTTGTGTGTACTAAATCAGGTTTTAGATTTTTAAAAATTAAGTAACAGATGTCAAGACAAGAAAAATGGTTCAACTACTTAAGAGTTCTGTATCATCACTCCAGAGGCATGTGTTCTTCCAAATAATCAGAAACCTTTTTATTCCATTACTGACTCTGCAGACCCTCAAATGCAAACACTAAAGTAGAAGCACCTCCTTGTGAGGTGAGGTTGGTGCCAATGCAAGAAACTAGACAGCAATATTCTCAGATACTCGGCTTTTGCCTTGTACTATAGGCTTACCGGATACAGTTTTCAAAAGCATCTAAGTCCCTTTAGAAGTCAATGGGACTGAACTTCCAAAGGGACTTAGATACTTTTGAAAATTGTATTCTGTACCACTAAAGTGCTTTCTTAGCCTTTGTTCTGCTGGCCCTCCACTCTGCCTGCTTATTGCTATAGTCTTTAACATTTGTGATTATTCCCAACTAGTCCTGTGATTGGAATTGCTACATGAGTCCAAGGGCTAGCAGGGGCTGAGGAATGCTGTACCAATTGCATGTTCAGATCTTGGCAGAAAGAGCGTCCCACTGCTGGCTGTAAAACATGTCACAACCACTGGTATAAAGGCTCACTTCTGGGGTGGTGGGCAAATTTGCTGGAAGGAATTCTGCTGCTCAGTGTTCCACACTGCAATCTGATCCTTAGCAGTGACCTCTATGGCTTAGGTAGCAGTGTATTAGTAGGCTCCACAGAGCCCCATCTAATCTTCCTTGGCCAAAGAGGTTCATGAGTATCTCAACTGAGATAGGTGGTCATTTAGTCTCCTCTTCTGAAGGCTGAGAATCTCCCTAACACAGCCAAGCTCAGGGGATTCTGCTGCTACACTGTGGGCTACCCCAGAACAGACAGTTGTCTGGGAATGCAATGCTTACTAGTTAGTTATTTCTCCCTGTCTGCAGCCCTATAACAATTCACATCATAGATTCTTAGAGCCTGTTTCCATGGTACAGAATGGGAGACCATTTTGCGATTATCTCTGTTCCCTTCTTCAGATTGAGTCAGAGCTCCACAAGAAGCATGTGATAGACGTTTGGGGCGATCAGCTAACAGAAAAGAAGCAGGTATGCTAGGATTGCTCTAAGTCAGGGTTTCTAAAACTTCATTGCACCATGACCCCCTTCTGACAACAAAAATGACTGGGAGACCCTAGGAGGGGGCCTGTAGCCTGAGCCCCGCCACCCAGGGCTCAGGCTTTGGCGGCAGGTGGTGGGGCTCAGGCTCTGGGCCCCAGCAAATCTAATGGCAGCCCTAATGACCCCATTAGAACGGAGTCGCAACCCACTTTGGGGTCCCGACCCACAGTTTGAGAACCACCACTCTAAGTCGTACTGATACCTCTTAGCTGTGGAAAGAGTGCTGAAATGTAAGAGCAGATACTATTTTGGGCTTTTTGGGGTGGGGGAGAGGAATGCTCATTTTATCTGACTTCTCCCCCCCCCCCCCCCCCCCGCAGAAACCTTCTTTCTGTAGCGATTTAGCCTTCCACCTCCTGCGCATAGATGTTAGTGTTGTCAGAGGTGGAAGGGACTGCCAAATACTTTCTTCTACTCAGTTGTGAGTGAATGTATAGCGGTGCCTCACTGTTTCCCATGAAGATGGGATCTAGCAATTTAATTCTGCCTCAACTTCTCTCTCAGGCAAGTATATAAATCTCCTTTCTGGCTTTATTTCTGGTTTGTTTGCTTGATAATATAAAATCAGTGGCATTGCTTCGTAGACTAAATAAATTGCATGACTTGCTGTGGCACCAAGGGCACTGTTCCAACCTAAGAGACCTAAATGCAGGACCGATGTGAGCACCTCTTCAAGAACTTGTTCCTGCACCACAAACTAAACTTTGGCAAACTTAGCAGTTTCAGATATCAAAATATGCAAGGTCTTATTTAACTCTTTGGTTAGTTTGAAGGCAGCCTACAGGAGATAGCTATGTTGGCAGTGAAAGTACAGATTGTCAAGCTTCCTGGAGTGGCTCACGGACATGGGTGCCAACTTCAGGGCAGACTGTTACAGCCAATTTGGAATTTGTGCCATTGTTTGTATGTTCTATAATTAGATTTCACCAACCAAGTATCAAGTGTGAACTCCTCAGGGGCTCTAACAGCCTTAACATAGAGTCACAGGTGGTCCCTTTGGGCACTCCGGTTTATCTTGCCACTGTGATAGATAGACCCTTACACCAAAAAAATCACAACAACATTCAGGTTACTCCCAGTCACCCCAGGTCATTTGTACCTTAGACAATGCTTGTAGCCAATCCTATTATAAACTAAAGGTTTACTAACTAAGAAAAGGAAATAAGAGTTATTAGGTTAAAGTAGGTAAACATACACACACAAATGAGTTATAATCTTAGGTTCCAAAAAGTAATAAACCCTGCTGTAATGTGCAGGTTCCGTATGTCCTTTAGGGCTTACCCAGCTAAACAGTGGGGGGATCTCTTGCTTATGCTCCGAAGTTTTGCCTTCTCCCTGAAGTCCAACCAGCATAGGGATAACAAATTATTCTTGATGCGGATTTTTATTCCCATCCCCCAAAGTTCAACAACTGTTGCATGTCTCCTCTTGATGGGTGTGGGGGGAGCAATCAACAAAGTATTTTGTCCACTGATGTCCAGTGGTTTCTCTGGCATCAATGGGTCTTTTGTTGGGCAGAGGACACCTTTTTCAGTATATTGGTATTTCACACTTGTTAATGCTTCTCTTCAGATTGCGGGGGTTTACAGTTGTAGAGCAAACACTTTTGTAGTTACAGAGCACACACAAAGATGACCTTCTAACATGGGGTATCGACATAAGCTGAATACAGCGGACCCTCACTAGCGCGCACATCGCTATAGTGCAGATTCGCATATAGCGCGGTCGCGGCGATGGATCCCAAATTTAAATATTTAAATTGGGATCCATGGTAATACGGTCCCCACATGGATCCTGAACCCCACGTTCTAGCGAGTGTCTGGTGTACATGCAGCGTCCTACAAGCATTTCATAAAGTCTAAACAGTCTTATAACTCTAATGTCTATATTAACAATAGTAACACGCAGGTGAGCCAGACTGGTTTCCAGCTATGTATTTGTCAGTATTCAGTGAAGCCTAGGGGCCTTAGCTTGACCATGACCCCCGTGACCAGATTATGGTCTGTCAGCATCACACAGATATAAACATTATTTCAAATAAAGAGGGCTCCATTTTAGCATCATCTCTTTGATCCCGTTAGAGGTGCATAAGGCTTTGAACTAATTTAAAATAATGTTGCGTACCTTCATTTCCAGTTGGAATCCAGGGGATCACTGGGTGCTCTGCATGTTTGAAAATCAGGCTTTTTTACTGAAGTGACTGATAACCCAGGCTTTTAAAATGTTAGAATATTTGTATATATAGAACACCCTATTAGTTGAAATACATGTGATTTGGTATTGATTTACAGTTATTACGTTAAAATGTTTTGTTTGGGCTCAATCAGCAAGAAGCAACTGAAAGAGAAGAAAAAAGACGGTATGAAAATGAATATGAAATTGCCCGAAGGGAAGCACTGGACAGACTGAAACAAGAGAAAGAAAGGAGGCAGCTGGAAGAGAAGAAACGAGCTGAGGTGTTACTGCAACAAATGGAAGAACTGAAGTTCCGGGAGATGGAGGTAACTAGTTAGTTTCCCCTCACCTGAAGCAGAGTGCACTTGCTACCCTCCAGTCCAGGGGGGAGATACCAGAGCAGTGAGTTGGTTCTGAACCCACTCTAATGGAATCTTAGAAGGGAGAGGTCAGGCCAGTGTTATGATTCTGGCTGAATCTGTTTCTCAACACTGAGGTGAAGCAGCAGGGCCAGTCGTTCTAACTGGATGTGACGTGGCTTCTGCTAGCAATGACTCCTTACTTTCTACCTGCGTGTTGGTACTTTTCAGTGAGATTTAGCCCTGGGCCTTCATGTGTTCCTCCCTAAGTATTTGAGCACCCCAATTTCATTTGTTGCCTCAGAGAAAGGAGGGTTGTTTTAGGAACCTCACCAAGCCTGGTAGCTTGCAGCCTGAAGGCTTTTTTCCAACAGGAGTTCCTAGTTATGTCTCCAATATTCTAACACACTAAGGCAAGAGTGAAATTAGTGTGGGATCTTTACCATACCCAAAAAGAAACTGCTTGAAAAGGAGTCTAGTTCTTTTTAGAACTCATCCCACTGCTGGCAGTAAAACATGCCACAACCACAGGTACAGAGGTTCAATTCTGAGGTGGGGTGCCAGCCTCCTGCTGGAAGGAATTTGTCTCAAAGTGTTTCATGCTGCCAGCTGCCAATACCTGAGAACACTTCCAGATCAAAATCAGGAGGATTTTATCTTCTTCCCTTCTCCTTATTTCCCACTGGAACCCTCAGGATCAGGCTTTATGGCTACTGCTTCTCTGTCAGCGAGAACCAACCAGTCATTGAAGCAGCTTCTGACTCAATGGGCATGGTTGTTATATTGGAATGTACATCCTGAAGAATGTACCCTGTTCTAATGGTAGTGCTGGATATAGAGAATTGCAGATGTTACTCTAGTACTGATGAGAAAATGAAAGATTGTGCTGTGTAACTGGTTCTCTGTGCTGCTTTTGCCCTCCTGCAACAACTATAAAGAATCTGAGAATGGATGGGGAAGCTGGAGGCTGTAGCTCCCTGAAACGCTATTCCTTTTATAACAGGCAACAAAACTGAAGAAAGAGCAAGAGAATTTACTAAAACAGCAATGGGAGCTGGAGGAGCTGGAAGAAGAGAGGAAGCAAATGGAAGCATGCAGGAAGAAGCTGGAGCTTGGGTATGATATGGTATAGTTCAGTGCTGTGGGTGTTGGGAGAAAGCCATTCCTGTGTCCATGGTAGTACCTACTGTATGTGGGGATATTGTCAGTGTTACTGTGGGCTGTATATTTACTTAATATTGTATATCTGGAAAATCCAGAGCAGTGGATGGGCTAGCACTTTAAATAGACATAGTGCAATTTTTTTTCTTAACACAGTAAGAACTGTTCCCCCTACCAATGCTTATAGATGGTACTAGTCATGGTTCGCTTTTCTGAATGTTGCTAAATAAGAACATGGGACTTTGGAGCTAGTCTGGTTTTGTATCCTCTTTTTTCTTTCCTAGTCGCTTTTTGAGACATCAGTATAATGCCCAACTAAAGAGACGTGCACAGCAGATACAACAGGAGCTGGTAAGACAAGACCAGAGATCACTTAACTGTTCTATGTAGTACACTCTTCTTGCACTAGAAACTGCTGCTTCTGCATGTTGATTACTTTGTTTGCATATCTCGTCTGCCCAGAGCCTTACCAAGCTTCTTCCATCTCCCCCTGGTGGCATTAGGGCAAGAGGAAATTAGGAATGGTGCTGAGGATCTGTTATGTGCTTCCAGTCCATGATTAGTCTTGACATTAGCATGTTTGTGCACATTGAGAACTTACTTGCAGCCTGGTTTGAAAACCTGCTCTGTGTGTGTGTGACTTTTCTGGCTTTTCTCTAGGAGATGGACAGACAAATACTATTAGCCCTTCTAGAGAAGGAAGATGAGGACCAACGCCTCCACTCCGCTAGACGGGAGCGGGCTGCTGCAGATGCTGCCTGGATGAAACATGTAATTGAGGAGCAGCTCCAGTTAGAAAAGGCACGAGAGGCAGAACTGGAGACCATTTTCAGGTGAATCTGACAAGCCTCCTGTAGGTTGCTGGAGAGAGTTTAAATGTGATGAATGCTTCCCTTTAAAAACATCCTTTCTTCTAGGTTGGTAGAACTCTGTAAATGTTACTTTGTTGATGCACACAGACGAGGAAGGGACAACTTGAAGCCATCTTCTTCCTGGCTTCCTAGTTAGTCTTGCAGTTTTAGAAGGCTGATTACACAGAGTCCTGTGTAACAGAAGTAGGGGTGGGTTTTAGGTCCTTTTCTACTTTCCATCTTTTATGTTGAATGGTTTAGCTATCCAATCACAATGTTGGACGTAACACAATGATATTAAGGTGAAAGGACACAGTTCTTTTGGCTGAAAAGCATCAAGACCTTCTGGTTCCTTCTCCTTGATGGGAGTGATTCCATAATCAGTCTCTCTTCTTGCAACTAGTACTAAAGTTAACAGGGAGCAAGTATTTTTAGAAATAATGGATTGGCAACAGTGAACAAGTCTGATCCTTGCCCATCCACATTAGGACTCTAGTCAGGTTTTTCTGACAAGAACTTAAAACCAGCATTTGATCATCTAGTCAGTGGGCTTTGGGGCATCTATATGATTTCTAAAGTTGTGTGTTTCCTTTTGTTTCTCAAGAGAGATGGAGGTTGAAAGAGAATCCACTGTAACCCCACTGACTCCAAAAGTTTACATGGGGTGTGAGTGGGAGCAGAATTTGGCTCAGTGAAAGCTACAGGAGTCAGTATGATACTTCATAGGGACTTTCCTTGCTATACATGCTGTTGCGAAAGAGAAGCTTTGCAAACTAAATTTTCTGGCAGTGCCCTGGTTTCCCATCTCTGTTGGAGGCAGGAGCACCTCTGAGCATAAGGTTTAGAACAGACAAATTTCTTTCTTGCAGTTCTCTACATAAGCATGTTTCAGAGTAGCAGCTGTGTTAGTCTGTATTTGCAAAAAGAAAAGGAGTACTTGTGGCACCTTAGAGACTAACCAATTTATTTGAGCATGAGCTTTCGTGAGCTACAGCTCACTTCATCAGATGCATAAAGTGGAAAATACAGTGAGGAGATTTATATACACACAGACCATGAAAAAATGGGTGTTTATCATACATATTGTAAGGAGAGTGATCACTTCAGATGAGCTATTACTAGCAGGAGAGTGGGGTGGGGGGAGAGAAAACCTTCTGAAGTGATAATCAAGGTGGGCCACTTCCAGCACATTTCCAGGAGTTAACAATAAAGTCTGAGGAAGAGTGAGGAGGCGAGGGGGGAGGAATAAACAAGAGGAAATAGTTTTACTTTGTATAATGACTCAACCACTCCCAGTTTCTATTCAAGCCTAAGTTAATTGTATCCAATTTGCAAATTAATTCCAATTCAGTAGTCTCTCTGAGTCTGTTTTCGAAGTTTTTTTTGTTGAATAGTCACTTTTAGATCAGAAATTGAGTGACCAGAGAGATTGAAGTGTTCGACTGGTTTATGAATGTTATAATTCTTGACATCTGATTTGTGTCCATTTATTCTTTTACGTAGAGACTGTCCAGTTTGACCAATGTACATGGCAGAGGGGCATTGCTGGCACATGATGGCATATATCACATTGGTGGATGTGCAGGTGAACGAGTCTCTGATAGTGTGGCTGATGTGATTAGGCCCTATGATGGTGTCCCCTGAATAGATATGTGGGCACAGTTGGCAACGGGCTTTGTTCCAAGGATAGGTTCCTGGGTTAGTGGTTGTGGTGTGTGGTTGCTGGTGAGTATTTGCCTCAGGTTGGGGGGCTGTCTGTAGGCAAGGACTGGCCTGTCTCCCAAGATTTGTGAGAGTGATGGGTCGTCCTTCAGGATAAGTTGTAGATCCTTGATAATGCGTTGGAGGGGTTTTAGTTGGGGGCTGAAGATGACGGCTAGTGGCGTTTTGTTATTTTCTTTGTTGGGCCTGTCCTGTAGTAGGTGACTTCTGGGTACTCTTCTGGCTCTGTCAGTCTGTTTCTTCACTTCAGCAGGTGGGTACTGTAATTGTAAAAATGCTTGATAGAGATCTTGTAGGCGTTTGTCTCTGTCTGAGGGGTTGGAGCAAATGCGGTTGTATCGTAGAGCTTGGCTGTAGACAATGGATCGTGTGGTGTGGTCTGGATGAAAGCTGGAGGTATATAGGTAGGAATAGCGGTCAGTAGGTTTCCGGTATAGGGTGGTGTTTATGTGACCATCGCTTATTAGCACCGTAGCGTCTAGGAAGTGGATCTCTTGTGTGGACTGGTCCAGGCTGAGGTTGATGGTGGGATGGAAATTGTTGAAATCATGGTGGAATTCCTCAAGGGCTTCTTTTCCATGGCTCCAGATGATGATGTCATCAATATAGCGCAAGTAGAGTAGGGGCATTAGGGGACGAGAGCTGAGGAAGCGTTGTTCTAAATCAGCCATAAAAATGTTGGCATACTGTGGGGCCATGCGGGTACCCATAGCAATGCCGCTGATTTGAAGGTATACATTGTCCCCAAATGTGAAATAGTTATGGGTGAGGACAAAGTCACAAAGTTCACCCACCAGGTTTGCCGTGACATTATCGGGGATAGTGTTCTTGACTGCTTGTAGTCCATCTTTGTGTGGAATGTTGGTGTAGAGGGCTTCTACATCCATAGTGGCCAGGATGGTGTTTTCAGGAAGATCACCGATGGATTGTAGTTTCCTCACGAAGTCAGTGGCTCTCCCCCCGCACCCCACTTTCCTGCTGGTAATAGCTCATTTTAAGTGATCACTCTCCTTACAATATGCATGATAAACAGCCATTTTTTCATGGTCTGTGTGTGTATATAAATCTCCTCACTGTATTTTCCACTTTAATTATGCATCCGATGAAGTGAGCTGTAGCTCACGAAAGCTTATGCTCAAATAAATTGGTTAGTCTCTAAGGTGCCACAAGTCCTCCTTTTCTTTTTACATACACATGTAAACTGGAGAGGCTGCAGGAAATAAGGTATTGAAGGCTTCTCTGTTATTGTCTCTCTTTATTGCAAGCAATAATGCTGGAAAGGAACTCTCCTCTCTCTCTTTCCTTCAGGGAAGAAGCTAAACAAGTGTGGGAAAAAAGAGAAGAAGAATGGGAGAGAGAGAGGAAGGCCAGAGACAGACTGATGAATGAGGTGGTGCCCTCTCTACAGCGATTACTGTGCTCTCCTGGTTAAAACAGGGACTTTTATACTGGTGTAAAATTTACATAGAATACATAGTAGAGGCTCAGTAAGGCCTCTGGTTACCTCTGTGCCAGGGGATGGGCTTTTCTTTGTTGGCCCAAGTTATTTTCTGAGAACTGGCTTAACTGTCTAGATAAAGATCTACTTAGTTTGATTTCTGAGTCTGGCCCCTTTCTTTCTATTTACCCTATTTCTTCCCTTCATCCCCCTTCTTACTCCAAACAGGTCCTTGCAGGCAGACTGTGTCAGATCCAAGAGAAGGTGGAGCTAAATCGACATGCCCAGGAGGAATGTGTAAAATACCGGGAACAACTGATTAGAGAGCTTGAGGAGGCAAAAGAGCTGACTCGCCGAGAGAGAGAGGAAGAGGAGGAACTAAAAACAGCTCGCAAACAAGAGCTGGAGTCCCAGGTAGAGCCCCGGTCTTCATCAAACCTGCACCCCAGGTCATTCAGGATGCTGTTAGCTAATGTACTTTGCTTAGCTAGTTTTTAGTGCATGGAAAAATGCTCTTGGATTCCTTAGTGTCAGAACAAGGTTCTCGGTAACTTTCTACTGAAACTTCCCCAATTTTGCTAGCAAAGGTAGAGTACACATTGCAAGCAGATGTAACTGCTCCTTAGTCAGGTAACTCCCACCCTGATACTAAAGTATCCAATTAACTAAGATGGATCTAACACCAATTCAAGCCTTTTGAGTCCTGACCTTTCCCACCCTTTGTTTAGTTGGGTCTGTTTACCTGTGCTCTCACTTCAAGGGCATATCTTTAAAAATACGCAGCTTACCGAGCGTCGCCTCCAAGAGCGGGAAGAGTCACAGCGCCAGGAGGAGGAGGAGGAGGAAGCAAGACTGGCAGAGCAGCGCTGTGAGGAGTTAGTGTGGCAAGAGGCCAAGCGCATGACTGAGCGGGGCTATCACAGTAAGGTAAGGAGCAGGATCCTTGGCAGGACCAGATGGAATCATGCACGTTGCCCACCCTAACGTTCCATTCCCAGCTAGTTCATGGTGTTTGACAATGGAGGTCAGCACGCTGCAGAGAATAACCAGCAATTGCTTCTGAGCACAGTTCCTCTTCATCAGGAAAAGTCAGAGCTGCTCCTGAGGTGGGCAAAGGTTTCATACCTAAAAATGCTCTCGTGTCCTTGCTCAGGGGCAGTGACCGCTGGCAGAGTAAGTTCACTACCTCTCCCCCACTGCCATTTCTAATGGGTCTCCCAAATGAAAAGGGGTCACTGTCTCGGGAAGGTTCAGATTGCTATGGTATTATGTCTCAGGCGTTGCCAGTTTCCTGTCTTTTGCGGATAATCATTTTATAAGTCTTTAAAGCAAGATCTTTCATAACTGCCTCAAAGTATATCCTAAGTTCTCAATCCATGCAATAGTGTGTCACTATCACCAGGTGCTTCACTGTGCTGCTCCCAACATCCCTGTCTCTGCCCAAGAATCCAAAAAAACTACAAAAGCAGCAGGATCCTGTTTGTCAAATGCAGCATTCCTGCTGCCAGAATACTAACTGGTTTTGGAAAGTTTCTTACATGCCCAGGAAAAAAAACACCTGTCCTATGCCAGCTGGCTTCTAATTCTAGATGATAGGACAGAGTGTTTTCATTCTTATCCCTTTACCATAGCAGTAATGGGAACCTTTGACACCCTCTCATTGCTTGGCACTCCAGTTCTCTTTGGAGGAGTGACTATCCAAGTAACTGGTGGCTTTTCATGAAAGGTGTTGTCTTGTCCATTAATAGAACATGGTACTGTCTGCAAAACGAGAACCACCAGCTACAGCTTATCCACTAAGGGGCCAGCACCTTGAGTATGACATGCCTGGGAGTTTAATTCTGAATGTAAAATTCTTATGGTATTTCTTGCTATTGACTTTCTTCCAGCCCTATGGTCGTCCAAAAACAGCGTGGACCTGAGAAGGGTTGCCCTTAAGTTCTGAGGTGTGAGTATCAGTATGAAGGACTCAGTGTTGCAGGCTGTTTGTCTGTTAAGATCAGGCTTTTGTGGAATATTTCAAAATCAAGAATCAACATGCTGTCCTCATGAAATTGTCAGGAATAGTCCATGAAGCTGATGGAGATGGGCCCAGTGCAAATGAAGGGTGAAGTTTTCAAAAGCATTCAGCCAAATTCTCCCATTGAAGTAAAGGTCAAATTTCCATTGAATGCAGTAGCAGCAGAGGTAGGCTAATGGAGCTTGATTTGAAAATACTATCTTAAGTGTGGAGAGTGCTGTACACCATTCCAGCTGCTTCCAGTGTTTAGAAGCTGTCAAGTGACACGATGTAGCATGTAAGGCAAAGTCAACTGTCCAACTACACTTCAAACAGGAAAAAGTGATGGAAGAGTAAATAGCTGCATGTGTTCTTGACAAACGCAACCCAGTTTAATCAATGATACTAAACCAGACTGTTGCTGTTTATAGCTGAAAGGGTTTCTTTAAGAGCCATGCATCTTCTATTAACCTAAAGTAATGTTTGCTCAGAAACCCTCCTGTGCTTTCTTATCCCCATGCATTGTAAAACAGGGTTTGTGAGAATTGTAGTGCCAGTGTATGTCAATTTTTGACACAAGTTTCATTTAGGCTCTAGGATTTTAAAGATTCAATAAATATTTACTTGTCTAAGATTTATTCTCAAGTTTTCATACCATCTCATTTTCAAAAAGGGATCACTGCACTGGATGTGCTTATGACCAGCTGTCTAGTGAACAGTGCAGTACAGGCCTTAACAAGGGATGCCACTAGTTTGAAATTAGACACTCCTAGGTCTCTAAAAGGGGGGATTTTCTTTAAAAAACCTAGCTCACCCTTCTTCCCAGACTAGAATAATGTGCTAAAGGGAGAAATGATTCTCCTCTCCTGTGCGCCCCCCCATACCTTTGTAAATGGGGTTCAGATCTCTTAAATGACATTACAGCTAGTCTCTGCTGTTAGAATCAGAGCTTAAGGTTGTACAGGAGTGGAGTACTGGCTGGTGCTTTAACTACCTCTTCCTACTAATCCACTCAATAGCACTAGGAGAGGCAGTTAAGTACTCTGCCTTTTGTCACTACATATAAAAAACATATCTATAAACAAAACAGAATGTTAAAGCAGCTGTTTTTACCCCACTACTAAGTTAGGGAACTGTGTGAAATCCCTGGTTGGATTGTTTGGTCCTCAGTATTGGTAAGCACACAGAACATGGAGTCCCAGAAAGCTCAAGTAAAGAGTTGTGTAGTGCTAGTCCACTGAGCTTTGCTGTGCACCTAGAGGTTTGCATCCTCGACTGTAAAAATCTAAATCTTGCCCTCGTGTGTATTTTTAAAAGGAAAACATGAAATAGGAACAACTGCTGCCTCAAATTCATCAAGCTTATCCTGTACTTTCACCCCACAGAGAGTTGTAAGTTATCGTCCCACTTATTTTTTCCAGTACATTATTTCACTGTAATAGAAGGCAGTGATGTGGCTGAGCTCAACTGTTAAAGTAACTACTGCGAGGAACATTTTAAGTTGGTGCAGCTGTCTCACTTAAAACATGTGATATAATGGACAATACAGGTGGAATCGGAGTTGCCTAAACACACCTGCTTGGGATTCCCACCTTGTGCTTGTAGAGACCCATGTTGTGTTGCAGGTAGTTAGAGCCTTGTTCGTTCAAACACTAGCAGCAGCAGCTCTTCTCAGATTTCCACGGCAGGCGTCCAATGCAGCGGGCTGCCGCTCACGAAAGCTTGTGCTCAAATAAATTGGTTAGTCTCCAAGGTGCCACAAGTCCTCCTGTGCTTTTTGCGAATACAGACTAACACGGCTGCTACTCTGAAATAAGTTCAAAAGTAAATCATGAGTTGAAGAAATTTCCATATGTAAATCATCACAGGTGGTGAGTGCATAGGCAACTTAATCTCATGGACCAATTATTCTAACTGATACGAGATACAATTCAAGATCAGCACTAAACACAATTATGTGAATGAAGTCAGACTTGGTCTAAGGCCAGGTCTACAAGAGAAAAGGTTTGATGGAATAGATCCAGTGGCAAATCCTTCTAATGGAGGTGCAGTTAACACCAAAGAAGTGCTTTGGCCTATATAGCTCACATCAGGTCCCCACATGAAATAAGCCATACTACCAAATGTACTTTGCCAGTATAAAATGTCACCAAAAATTAACACCCCCTAAGTAACATCACTGTACCACAAAGTTTCTAGAGTACACCCAGCCTTATAAAATACAGAACAAAACTTAGATGTAGTTCAACTGAGCACCATTAATTTCACAGTGCCCCATCCTTCATTTGCTGTCAGCCCCCTTCCAATGGTCAGTGGTGGCTTTTAGTTTTACATTATGCAGGATTTCCTTCATTGCCTGCCAGTGACACTCCTGAAGGGGCAAGGATGGGTTACTACAGCATGATAAAAAATTTGACCATTTGATGGAGGTAGAATGAGGGAGTAAGAAGAGAAGGAGCTGAATTTATTGACAGTTTTCAGTAGCATATAGCTTGTATCTCTTCTGGATTTGGCCTACTGATGATATACCTATGCCAGAAGATAAACAGGAAAACTAGGAGGACCAAGGATAAAGAACAAAACTATGGTTAATTCATCTAATTTTTAAATATGCACCACTTCTCACTGGTATTAGTTACACAGATATGAACTCACTTTGCACTGTTTATAGCACCATCTTGTATGTACTTTGTATTTGGCCCGTATATCCCAAAGGCAAAGCACTTTAAAAGCCTGTTTATTGCATAAGTAGCAGGCAAATAATCCCAAACAATTTTATAACACTTAAGGGTTGTACAGTAATTGTATGTAATACAGTAAACATTAAAGGCTAAATCATGAGTACAAAATGGACAGAAATACAAGTTCATAAAAAGGCATTTTCACTTTCCTGTGCAGCATTTTCTTAGAGAAAGGATTACATTTCTGTAAGACCAAGAGGGGAAAAACATACAAGTTATTTGAAAGTGGGGTTCCAGCCACAGGAAAAAACCCACATCTTTTTGCACCTAAACTACTCCAGGTATTTTAATAGCTCCTGCCCTGCAGCCATTCAGAGCATGTGTACACGGCAATGTAAGACCAGGGTTGGCAGAACTCAAGTTAGTAGACTCTGGGTTCGTTAACCTAGGGCTTGAGGATGTGTCTACACTGCAATAAAACACCCACACTGGCCATTGTCAGCTCTGCAGGGCCACAAACATTGCAGTGTAGATATCCAGGCTTGAGCTGAAGCCCAGGCTCTGGGACTCTGCCCTGTGAGCCTGAGTCAGCTGATACAGGCCAGCTGGAGATGGTTTCATCGCAGTGTAGACATACCCTGAGCATCTACACTTATCTGTAACCACAGGTTAGGAATGGTTGAATGCTGGGTCCCAATAGGGGGCTCTAGCACCTACGCCGCATAATGCGGTTCACAGTCCTAGCATCCTCCAAAATGTGGCGACTCTAGCCCTTTGTTCATGATGCAGTGTGGGGAAACTTGACCATCCACCAAACTTGACTATCCAGAGGAAAATGAAAGTCAGCCCATGGGATACTTTTGGCAGACTCCAGAGCCAAGTCCAGTATGGTGGAGCCTACTCTGCAAAGCAATAGGGCTTGAATGCTGGATCCTGGCTTGCCTCCACCCCCCCGGGGTTCTGGAACCCTTGGCTAGCACAATTTGTGTATAGACACGCATGGGGTTAGGCTTGAGTCTGAGCTCAAACCCTTGGCGTACAGTGCAGCATAGACATATCCACACAGTCCAAAGCGTAATGCTAAACAAGCTTTGGGCCCCATTTATGACTTTGGCAAACACCAACAATGGGTGGAGTAGATTAATACATTGAGCTAACCAGGGTTTGGTTGGAGTGGAGTCAGCTTTCGCTCCAAGTGCCATTTCCATAAAGTGCACCTCTGTCCTACGGGCTTCTTGAAAGAAAGTACCATAATAAGAATACTGCAGATATCACACCAGATGTATAACTGCTTAGTGCAATAACTTGCTACTATGACTAAGTAAGTAAGTAGAACAGAACTATTTAGACAAGATGCAGTTTACCAACAGGACCATAAAACTTATGTTAGACATTTAAAAAAACTCTAGATACATAATGTGAAGTGGGTGACATTTTAGCCACACTTGTACAGCTCTTCATGCCAGAGTCTAATTGAATCGGGACTTGCAAAACCTGCCATCAACAAAGGAAAGATGTACAGTTATTCATCTGAAGGGACTTTCCCAGTATTGGCACTGAGCAAGCTTTTTAAAAAAGTTGATATCCTTAAATAAAATTTTAGGAAACATGAGAATACTCTGCTTCCCACACAGGATATGTAAAAACCATGTGTAGTGATGTCCTGATGGATACCTAGCAAATAGCATGCTTCATGTTCCTACTGTGCTGGTTCAAAGAAGTTCTTAAGTGGAGTTATTCTATTTCATACAATGCATTACGAATGGTTGAATTTTGGTAATAGGTTTCAAAAATACTTCTCTACAATTCAAATTACAGCCTTGTCTAAATGCATTTCCATATGCTTAGAGACAGTGCTAGATACGGGAGAGGGGACAGGATAAATTATTTATGAATCAGACTGCAACAGGATTATCCCCTACCTACTTGCTTTTAACCCCAAAATTGTACAATATTTTAAAAAAGGCAGTTAATTACAACATCAGCATCCAACAAATATTATGGCACTTATTCTGTGTTTATATATACATACAAACACACAATTTTAAAAGGAAGAAACCTCTGAAGGTTTAATTTTTGTTTGTTAACCTAAAACAGAGCAAATTTTTATCACCAAAAAAACAACCTAAAGAATCATGATTTAGCAAACTAAACACTGCAGATTCTGCTTACGGAACAGTAGACAGCCTCCTACAATTGAGTGTTTCTGAATCAAACATTTATGTGAAAAATAAATTTTGCATTTATATATTCAGACAAAACACTATATGTGGAGTCTCGACCAGTTTTCCTGTAATCTCACCCTTGAACAGTAACACAAGTAGACTAACATGGCAAACTGCATGCGTGTGGTCCTATGGTTTTTGGGGCCTCCAGAGGAAACTATGAATTGTATGAGTATTTTATAAGAAGGGAAGGTGGTTAGCCTGGTGGAAAACCCATGCCTTCAGAGTTCAAACTTCCTCATGTTTTTATATGTATATAAATATGTATAACATCCAGGGTTTATAATCCAGTCATTATGTGATGGTTTAGCATCACTGGGAAATAGCTACGTTAAGTGTTGTTATAGTTAGAAAAAATAAGAACTACAACATATCTGCTCCCTCTTTGCATTCAGAGTCTTCTCACTTCGACGACAAAAATAATTCAGCTACTTCCTTTTAGCTCAAAAGCATCTGCACAGCTACAGGGAATCACAAAACATGACCGTCAATGAAGTTCCCACTGCAAGACCAAATTCTGCCCTCCGTGGTTTAACTCACTGCAGATATTACTACTGTACAGGTGTCATTGAGCGCCTCTGAATCTTCATTACTGATTACATACGAATCTGAACAGCTGACATTCAGCTCTCCGGGGCAGGTTGTAGGACTGGTGGGTAGACAGGAAAAACATCTTTTTATATAGGAACTGAACAAATTGTTTGTAGCCAGATTGGAATCTCTGAATCTCATTTTTATAGGTTCACTTTCAAGTAGAACAGTGCTTGAAGGGATCATCAAAACAAGTCACTTCGTAGGCATGAGTTAATGTTTTTCAAAGAGCTTGACTTAGGCGTTTAAGTCCACATTTTCAAAGGTGACCGGCACTTAGGACCCAAGTCTCACTGACTTTCAGTAAGACTCTGGCTCTTTAAGTACCCGTGTCACCTTTGAAAATGAGAATTCCGGTGCTTTTGAAAATGTTACCCATGATCTTTAAAGAAAAAGGTACTGGAACTTGGCTAGGGAATACATTAAAGTGGTTGGTTAGCACGTGGTGGGTTGTGTATTGAAGGTGACCCTTAAGAAGGTGTCAGTCTGTATATAGTTTGTAGTTTTTGGAAGCTTTGCATGAGAGGTACTATATAAAAAGTGTATTTTTCACATTCCACTACAGTGAGGTATAGATATAATGTACCGTGTCAGGCATGGCTTCTTTTGAACTGGCCCTCTTATCTTCCATTCTAAAGAAATCACAGAACTCTTTAGTGAAACTGCATCTAAAAAGATATTAAACAACAATACTGCTGCAAACAAGACTTAAAGCCTTAAAAAGAGGACACTAAAATGGGAATAAATGCTGTGGGAAACTTCAGAAGGGGTTTTTTAGAGAAAGGAAAATGATGGGTTTTAACCACTAATGCCTTTCTAAAGTAACATCCAATGTATAGACTAGTGGCATAGTGACAACTAAAAGAAACTAAATCTCATGCTTCCTTCCAAAATAGATAAAAGTGACAAAGAAACATTTAATGGGTTTGGATGCCCACAACTACTACAGTTTCAGCAGATTAAGGACTTGTTATTGCACAACAGTTGATATGGAACAGAAAATATAAACTTTGTATTCAATTCTCAGGAAGACTATATAAAACTTCATTCTACTGACTGTTCAACAGTTACACTCCTGGAGCCTTCACAGTCCACTGTCCTGCTGAGAGTGAGTTTGTTATTGAAGGGGATTCACCATGCAGAGCAGTTCAAGGATGTACAGACCAAAGGCTAGATTCTGCCCTTTGATATGCGCATTTGACTTCAATGAGAGTTTTGTGCGCGTGTGCAATATCCGAAAGCAGAATACAGCTCCAAGGAATCGCCTAGAAGAACCTCTGATACAATGTTGGTATGTGATATTGGATCAACAGCTGTTTGCAACATACTATATTCTGTAATTAAACTGGCAACACAGGCACAAAAGTAAGGCAGTGGGTTAAATTAATCTTTGAAAGTTCTGTTAGAAAACATGCAAAAATAATACTGAGTTTAAAAAAAGTTTAACTTGCCCCCTTAGTTTTCTTGTAAAAATTTGAAAAGTTGTGTGTCTAAATTTAAACTCCAATCTCTAAAAAACCAAGACTAAAAAAACACGACAGGACTCAGTTGTTGTTCTCTTTGGTTGTGATGGTAACCAGTTGTTTAGCAGCCTTGGCAATGTCATACGCACACTGAATAACTTGCTGAGTGACCAGCTGGATGTCCGTGGTAGGGCAGGTCTCTAGGGGCAGGGTTTTTTTGCATTCAGACTGGAGTCTGTAGGCACTCGATGTCAGCAGCCGCAGCGACGTCCTTACCAGCTCAGATTTGGGTTTCTAGGAAGGGAAAAGCAAACAAAGCTCGAGCTGGCTAGCATGGGTTACACACAATGGTTTTAGGATGACTTTGAATCAGTGAGATTTAGAGATCTGTTTGCAAATGCTCTAAGACTGTAGCCAAGTGGCCCAGGCTCAGTAGCTTTTCCCTGATCCAAGGCCAGGAAAGGAAGGGCTTGCAGGGCACCTCGTGGCAAGGCGAGACACTGGGCAGAAGCAGACCTAATTCATTGAGACCCACACATAGATAATTATTTGCTCCCAGGAAGCTGCCTATAAAAAAAGGCCTGAGAAGTGTTCTAAAGACGGCTACATCCACGCGAGTCACAAGATAACAGGTCAGGCAAAGTTCTGGTCCAGCTCCATCGCTATTCAAGCAAGATGTAAGCATCCTTCTGGGAACTGTGGGCATTTACACATCTCAACCAACCTGAGTCCTGGTGTACCAACTAACCCTACCCACTTGGCATGGTGACAAATACAAAGGTGCGAATATCCTCATCTTGATGAAAGTGTTCCTCCCTCCTATCTGTCTTTTGCTTTTTGTTCATTGCAAAAAATCTAAACCCAGGGAGGAACCACTGTAAAATAAAAAGGAGCAAAACCTTAGGAATTTTAAATTTCCTTATTGATTTTCTTAACCAAATCAACACAAAACCCCTCCATGTCCAATCAGAAATATTTCATTCATTGCACCAACTTCCCTTAAAGGTTCTTCTGTCACAAAGCCTCAAGATGAGTGAGACTGAAAGCAGAATACATTTGAGAAACATTGCCATTGCTGAAGAAATAAAGTGACTCACTTTTGGGAACAAGGCTGCCATTTCTGTTACTGCCACATGTATTCTTTCCGAGCACGGTATATAACTGCAAGAAGATTCAAAAGATTATTCAAAAGCAGCAAAAACATTGAATTTTATTGAAGTTCAATTAGTTAGTGACTATTTCTCCAAAAGCAAACCAGTTAACAGAACAGCACATTATCTTCCAACATTGACTTAGCACAGCCTCCAAACACAAACTGTAGCAGAGTCTGCAACACACAAGTCTGATGAAGCTTCCCATTGAAACATTCATTAGTAAATTATGTACAAATCTGTGTTTCAACCACACTGTACTACAAACAACTTCAGGAAAAGCAAGAACTTCACAGCTGATGTAAGACTTTTTGCATTAGCTAAATCAAAATTTTAAACTATTCTTGGATTAACACAGTTTGTGGGGGAAGGAGTAATGGGTTGCCCACACTATCCTGTATCCAGCACGGTCAGATACTAATATCCTGATCTGTACTCAAGTATGGAAATACATGCTTACAAATGTGAAAAGGGCACATTAGTGTATATGACTGACATTTCCTAAAGTCATGATTTGTACATTCAAATTTTAGAGTTTGGCTCGGCATTCCCACAGAAGTGGCACAACATGTTCTAGAGGGGTTTATCTGCCTGTTCAAAATGTAACATGTCAGAGATTTTTAAAAATTTATATACACATGTATGTGTGTGTGTGTGTGTAAATGGCCAGAAGACAATTGCAGGCACAAAATAAAAAATTCCAGATTCTGCAGTTTAAAGGGTATTTTAACTGGAGACATCAGGATTGCACAAGAGTAACTAAGATCCCAGAGGGACTCTCAGATCCCAGGCTGAGTGTGCAGGGCTGACAAAAAACACACACAAAACACATCCTTGTGCGTGTAGATGGTCATCAGATTTAATCCGCTATCATTTTAAGAATGGAATTTTCTGTACAAGCCCCAAGGTACTATGAAATGAAACCTTAGTAAAAGATTTAAGTAAGTAAGCTGCCAAGTCAAAGATCTATGCAGACTTAGATATATACTAACCTTGGAAGTGGAGCTGAAAAATCTTTAAAAAAAACAAACAAAAAAAAATTTAAATGTTTAAGTTTTACACAAATATTATTTTGTCAACAATCTGGGATGATCAAAATTAGAAATGAGACCTATTAGGTCACCTTGTCCATATCTGGTAGCCAGTGCAGACTGCTTTCTTACAAATGATCTGTGGTTACATATATGAAGTCCGGAGTTTCTCCAAGAAAAGGTTTGCTATTTATCTTTACATCACATCTGCATAAAGCTATTTTCAAACAAACACTCAGTAGCAATATCTAAGGTGTATGACCGCCACGGACATTTTCAGCAGTAATCTCCCAACTGAGCTTCGAAACACACACAATAAAGATTGATCAAAAGCTCAAAGTGAGAGTGCACAGTATATTGCAGTGTTGCTGTAGCCATGTGGGTCCTAAGATGTTAGAAAGACACGGTGGGTGAGCCAATATTTTTTATTGGACCAACTTCATCCACCTGGTCTCTCTAATATACTGGGACTGACACGGCTACAACGCTGCATATAATATGTTGTGAGAGACCATTCCAGGTGGAGTGGCCTGTTAACACCTCTGCAGTCGTAGGACAAAAAAGGCGGGTAGTGGGTTACTGATTGTTGTAATAAGCCATAAATCCAGTGTCTTTATTAAGACCATGATTTTCAGTGTCTAGCAAAGTTATGAATTTAAGTTCCCAGGCTCCTCTTTTGAAGAGGATGTGCAGGTTTCCTTTGAAGATGAGGACTGAGAGGTCAGATATGGAGAGATCGTTTTGTGAAAAAAGTGTTCGCCCGTGGGTGCTGTGGGGTGTGTGTGTCTGATTTTCTGTGAGAGTTCATTTGAGGGGGTCATGATTGTCTGGTTCACCCACATATTTGTTATTGGGGCATTGGATGAGGTACACCACATGTTGTGATCAGCACGTGTAGGACCTATGAACCTTGAAAGGTGTGTTGTTGGGGGTACTGAATGGTCTCCTATAATATGTGTGAACTACTTATGCTAAACAATCTGTTACATCTTGCATTTAAGGTGTGACCCTGAGTACCTTTCTCAGACCTGAAGAAAAGCTCGAAAGCGTCTCTTTTACCAACAGAAGTTGGTCCTATAAAAAGACATTACTTCCCCCACCTTGTCTCTCTAGCTCACTGTATAGCCAATCTCAACTCATGTCACTCGTCAGGGCTTCTCAGGGTCAAAGGTTAACACTTGTAGCATTCTTTAGCTTGCTGTGAAGACACAGGCCCAGGAAACAATTCACTTTAGAGAACATTTATTTCCATACTTGACAGTCCATTGTGAACATTAGGCTGTCAATGCAATATTGTTTGATGTTAAATTTTCCCCATTCTTCATTGCATAAATCAAAGATTACCAATTTAAAGAGAAGCTGTTATGTAACTCCTAAATCTTATTGAGGATGCACACCTCACTTTTTTGGTGAAGTGTAACTACAAGACTGTAAAACTTCATCTAAGGCGAACTGAAAAAAAATGAAGAATGTCTGGTGAATGTAGACCTGGTGAACATGTACTACACAAAACCACCAAGAGACAGCAACTGGTAAAATACATAGATTTCATCATAGTTAATGTTTACTTCTCGACTGCATAGTTTAGGCTAAACTTTCAATTATTCTGTTAAACAGAACTATTACAAAGTGATAACTAATAATCCAAAAGTAGATTTTAAGAATCCTTACAGATTCTACATTAGACCCTGAAAAATATTTAAAAATTAGAATTAAAATTGATCTCTGTTCAAAAGAGAAGCTTCTGGTCAATAATTTTAAAGTTACCTGAAGCCTGTAAGAAGTTTAGCCTTCTGTCAAAAGTCTACTTTTAAAACCTATACTTTCCAAATATTCCATTTAAGCTAATAATCTGCAGGATAGAATAGTTAAAACTATAAACTAGTATTTTTAAAATTAGTTTATCAGGCAGTACCATTCAAAAGAAGAATATTTTTCTTTAGCATAACCTCTCAATTCTAGATCTAAAAAGCACTTTCAGACTGAAATCACAATCATTTTATTCAATTAACTTGCAATACTGAACATGCAAAAAACACGTAAATTACAGATACACTAAAAAGGAAAGCAACACACTTAGGGGTCATTTGAGTTATGCAGGAAAGTGGCTATAAAAGGGGGACATCTTGACTGTGTGTGTGTTGCATTCCCATGAACTCTTCCAAATAAAATGAGACTTCCCACCATCACTAGCTTTTTACCAAAAGTGCACGGTAGCAATCCCTGCTCTGCTAGAGAGGAGAGGAGGGCTAATAACCCGTTTACTCTCCATGAGCCACACTGAATAGTAGAGGAAACCTACAGAAAACAAGACAAAAATGTGCCGTTTAAACCTCCACTGATTTCCAGGGAATAGCAAGAGGCCCCAGTAATTACGGAATGTAAGAGTGTTTTAGAGATGCAATAAGTTCGGGCATAGTTCCGGGCCATCTGGGTTTGTTGCATCAAAGTTTTCGACGTATATTTGAGGAAAGCCTCAACTGATGTAAGATAAGCAGTTGAAACTCTAAGTACTTTATTAGTACTATTATTTGTATCACACTAGCATCTAGCAACCCCTGGACCCCCTTGTACAAAATGTGCAGACAAAATGATACTTCTCACTAGATGATTTTTTTTAAAAAAAAAACACACAGACTAAAATCTGGGTAGACATGAGAGGTCATAGTGGGACTGAATTGGCTTCTTAAATCTACACAGATTTTAGGGAATTGTCACACATTTTGAAAAAATTCTTATTGCAGAGAATTTCTGAAGACTTCCTGTAACCCTTCCTCTCACTTTGATATTGATAATTGGCCAAAATCGTGTTTAGGATTAAACCTTGGGGAAAGGTCACAACCCATAAACACTGGATTTTAAACAGGTTTTGTATCTCAGATGCAGTAGGCATTAAAGATCAGAACAGTATTTTGGTCAGGTTTTGAAGTTTTAGGTTGCCATTACATAAACTTATTAAAACCTAAAATTTAGTTTTGATGATAATTTATCCAAGCTAGAAACTAGGCTCTAGTATTACCATAAACAGACTTATTATTAGACTAAAAGAATAAATGTTGTGTGTTCTGGGTCATGCAAATAATGCTATTTCTGCAGTAACAGTACATGGACACTGCAACAACAAATTATGTCATCAATGATCAGATGCAGATTATTTTGATAGACAATGACCAGAATGGAGACAAAAGCTAGGGCTGTCAGAGGGAAACCTCAAGCCTCTGTTAGCTGTACCACTAGGCCCTGATCTTGCTCCCAGTGAAGTAAACAGTAAAAGTTTCATGGACATAGGATTAGCCCAGAAACTCTTAGTACTTATTACCTATAAGTTTTCCTCTCATTTAAAGCCTTTCATGCATAACCTCTAACCACCCCGGTGTTGAACGTGCATGAGCGGGGAAAGGCAGCAGAGAAAAAGAGAAAGGACACTGTGCCTGGAAGGCAGGGACAGAGGCCAGAGTACCAGGAGGTAGGATCAGGCTGCAGGGGAGCTCTCTCAGCCCACGGAACCAATGTACTGAAACAGCCGAGGCTATGTCTGAGCTTAAGCATGCTTGCACGCTCTAATGGTCTGTTTAGACAGATGAGTACAGGAAAAGGAACAAAAGAGAATGAGAAAACGGAAGGAGTTTCATTAGGATGATGAAAGAACAATTAACATTCATGTTCAGATTATCCATGTGGCAAGTCATTTTTATTTACAATATTCCCAACAAAAGTTTGGAAGCCATCTCATTACAGTTCTCAGAAGCTCAATTATGCGACAAATGTATTTGCAATGTGACTTCTCTGAATAGCCTTATTCATATCAGAATTAAGTTGAATAGATTTGTTCCATTATTTTCCCATATCGCTTTCCCCCTGCTATGTGATGCATTGAGCAGTAGCACATCTGAGGCAAAGCCATGCAATGCAATACAATATTGCATTTTTGTTCATGGCTAAGAGCTTTGGAGGGTCATGTTCACCTAAGAATGATAACCAACATACTCCATTTGTGGCATAGAAGAAACACTGCTTTAATAACCAAACAACTTGTTCCTTACTCTGATCTCTTAAAGCCTTTCCCTCAATATCTTTCTTCTATAACAAAGAAGGGAGAGAAGATGTCTTTTTGCAAGGCTAATCATTATTTCTTTCAAAAGATTGCTCTGTTTATTTTTCTTATTTGCATTTATGAATTTAAGTTGTTTTATTTACAGAGCTAGAGATACATGTCCCTTGTGTAAAAAAAACACTCCCTTAACTTGAGGCACCAGAAAACATGAGGAAGGATTAAAAGTATTCTTTACTAAGTAGCTTTACCTAATTTAGCAGGGGAAAAACATGTCCTGGGTTCTTTATTCTAGATGATTTTGGTGTGTTTCGACTATTGTTACTGGTAAAATATACAAATAACCAATATTCTTATTTAAAATTTTATTTTTTTTTACTGCATCTCCCCTTTGTAAAAATCCTGGGAGCAAAAAAGAAGAGTGGTTTATGGAAGGGATTAAGTCTGAATTTTGACTCAAGTGAGCTGAGTCAGAAAATGCACTCTGACTTCTTCACCCAGGATCACAAAGGAAACACGTGCATCTCCCTCCTAGCCAAAGCAAAGTGCAAACCAAGTAAATAAAGTATGGAAGAAGCAGAAGTGGCCCCCAGAATGCAACCATTGCCTATTTTTCTCAGTCGTGGAGGTAAAGAACTCAGAAATTAAATTATATGAGCTGCAAGATTTAACAAAGGTAGTTAGCTGGTTTCATGGGTAACGTGTTGTGTAGTCCTTCAGCGCTGAGGCTGTGACTGCCGTTCTAATATGAGAATTGCCACAGGAAAAGAGAAATTTATTTGGAGCCTAGGACCACTCAGGGCTAACATGGAATGCACTAACATGTGCCATGATATACCTGCCATTATATGCCTATAAAAAACTACCTAGGAGAACCACCTGCTCTTTGTGCACTACAAAGAATCATTACCAACAACTCATGGAGATCTGGCAGAGTTAATGGTCAGGTCAGACTGCCTGGGGGGAAGTTCAGGCCGAGTACTAACTTGTTGTTCAGATAAATAAGCCGCTTTGATTTTTAGCGCTGGCAAACTTGAGAGAAGCGTATCTAGTTCTTGGCTCTACTCTAACAGTTAAGCCGTTAGCAAAAGCTGTTCTGATCTATTGCTGTAAAAAACAGACGATACAAGGCTATTGCTAGGGCCCTACCAAATTCAGGTCCATTTTGGTCAATTTCACGGTTTTAAAATTAGTCAATTTCACATTTTCAGATGTTTACATCTGAAATTTCAGGGTGTTGTAGCCTGGGGGGGGGGGGGGGTCCCGACCCAAAAGAGGGTTGTGGAGGTAGGTGTCACAAAGCAGTTGTGTTTGTCGGGGGGGGGGGGGCGGGGGGTCGTGGGATTGCCACCCTCACTTCTGTACTGCCTTCAGAGTTGGATTCTGAAGGCAGCACAGCCATGGAACTTTCTCCAGCTAGAGGAGGTACCTGGAGGTGGGTTAAACCTCCTGCCACACCCAAGCAGCCACACAGGGGAAGAGGAAATCCTGTCCCTCCCCAGCCTGGCCAGGACTAGCAGTTAGGAGCCCCCGATAGGGGTGCTTTCAGCAACACAGGGGAGATCAGACCCACCTCCGGGAACCTCCTCTGGCTGCAGGAAGCCCTGAAGGCAGCGCAGCCACAGAGCTTCCTGCAGCCCAGGGAGGTACCTGGAAGTGGGGCTGATCTACCCCAAGAAGTGGCCATGCAGGGGAAGAGGAAGTCCCATCCCTCCCCAGCCTGGCAGTCTAACAGCTAGAGCACAGTACATGGTAGGAGCCCTCATCTGGGGCACCCACAGCCCTGCTCCTCACCCCGTCCAATAGGTAGATTTCATGGAAGAGGTCTGATTTCATGGTCCATGATGTGTTTTTCCTAGTCGTGAATTTGGTAGGGCCCTAACTATTACAGAGAACATAGCAATTATGTACACAAACAAAACTATCTGCAGTTTAAGGGCCAAATCCTTCCTGACTGCAGTTGTTTCACAGAGATTACACTCAGTTACTGCTGAACGTTCCCTTCTAGGTGCCCTGATCTGTAACTCCCGTGTAGTTTGAGGATCCATGGGTAAATCCCACTTGTCCCTGGGCCTCTGCAGGGGTCCCTTGACCTCTGCTTTCTTGGCAACAGGATTTGCAATGGAGCCATCTCCCAGCACTTCCCCTGGCTTGTACTGCTTCTTACTGAGTGGGATGCGGGCAGACTGGGAGTAGACACTGCTCCAAACAGCAGCTACTCCCATGGATATCTGCCAAGTCCCGAGGAAGCGTTCCATAGAGAGAAGCTGTTCCATGTCCTTTTGCCCACAGCCCCAACAACATCTGCTGCTCCCCGCAGCCAAGGGAACACATGACCTTACATGATTCATTTACATGAAATTAAAGTTCCTAAGCTTGGAAGCATTTTACTATGTTTTTTAATCTTGGAAATTCCAGAGCACTTAGACTCCCCTTCTTACCTGTCATGCTTATTCTCTTGTGCTGCTCGCAGCAGCTCCTGGATATTTTTAGTGATCTGTTCAGTTTTTCGAATAACATCTTCTGTACTGGGCAAAGTGGAACTTGGGGTTGCATCTGTATCCGAGTTCTCGGGGATAGCCCCTTCCCCCTGCCAAATGACACTTCTCTGCCTTCCTTTCCTACCTGGCCTGGGGAAAAAAGGAAGAATGTTGAAGTGGTCACTGTACTACAGAGCAGTTTCTATTAGCACTTAACTAGAGCTTTATGCCTTCAGACAGTATACAGACACAAACATTAGCTCATTCATGTAATAAGACATACCCCGTCTCATCCAGCTCCAAACTGGGGGTGGGGTTATCATAGTCACTTTCAGGCATGCTATTCTGTTTCTCTAATTTCGATGCCTACAAAGAATAAAGAAATGTTTAAGGATAGAACCTTAAAAAAAGAAAGAGTCAAGAAGTTTGCCAGGGAACTATTCCCTGTATAAACTAGTTACTTCTCTTTGCACAAGACTTCATTTAGGTCCTACATTACTTTACAAGCTCAACCTGTCATGGCCATTAGTGTCTGTTCTGTGCTACGTTATGCTCACTCACACATTTTAGGTTAAGATCTTATGGGCTGAGATTTTGTTAATTTCTCTCACTGACAGCTGCCATGTATGCTTACGTCACTTTATGCAGCAGCAATGCTGAAAGGAGTTAAATACTGTAGGTTATTCCTCCATTTCACCTAAAAGAAATAAAGTTACTTGCCTGGCTAGTTATTCCTTCTTTAGTAAGTAGTTTCTTCATGAAGTACATTAAGTATTTTATTTTTAAAATACATTTTGTACCTTAACATATCAGGAAATGTTCTTCCCCAACCATTACAAGCTGTTCAGCTTTACAGAGCAGGGGTTCTGCTTCTTTAACATCATAACCCAACATTCAGCCACTTGCCACTGATGATCTTCCTGCCCCCAAGAAAATTTTGCCTCTGTTCCCAGGATATTCAAAAGGGACACCACACAACGATCTTGGGATCACTTCTGGAGTCTGACAACCACCCAGTTTCAAATGACTGAGCAAATGTGCTTTTGCAGAAGCCTCGAGTTGGAAAATGGAATTAGCTCAACTCCCAGACAACCACAAGTCTTACGTCTTCCAATGCAACATATGACCACTTTATGGGCAAGAGGGGGACATCACCTATTATTGAATTGCCTCTAACCTTCCTCAATATGAGGCACTTAGCACACTTTTTCCTGAGCAGAGGGACCATAATAACTGAGTTTACTTGTATTCTTATGACTTGGGATTTGTATCCCTTGAGATGCCACCATATGGTCCTCTAAACTCAGGAAGTTTCTTTCATTAGATTCCATGTAATCTTTCAGGTAACAAGTTATTCTACCACTTCTGTGAGCTCCTGGTATAATTTATACCCAGGGAATATACATCCCAATGATTTTTGTTCTGAATACCTCACTACCACACCAATCCCAGGAATTCATATCCATGGGAAGTTTGCAACTTGGGAATAATTCCATGGGACTGAAAAACATAACGCAAAAGCAAGAAAGGAAAGTATACTCTGGAGCTCTCTCCCTCCTTCCTCAAACAGCAGCCCTGGATTACTACTTATTCTTGTCTTCTGGGCCTGACGCCAAAGAACAGCAAAGATGCAGCAACTTACCAACTACAACTCCCCTCAGTGGTGCCCAGACCAGGGCATTCTACATTAGTACACATTTTTCTAGAAGACAGACAGACAATTATACCCTTCCCACTTATAAACATGCTACATTAATGTCACTCTGAAGTTTGGTCTTTTACTGCACAGTGCAGATCCTGGCAAAGAAGTAAAATCCAATCCCAACAATGCTATGGGATTTCCTCATTCGCAGTCACATTAACCTCCCACTGATCTTTATTAGAAAAACAGAGTGAAGATCAAGGAAATCTCCAGAAATGGATATTAAAGGAAGGCTCAAATCAGCATACTTAACATGCACTGTCCATTATAACAGGCATAAATTAGGCTAAGCCTGATGGACAACCCTTTCTATTATTCTTATTTAGAGAGGTACCTCCATGTGCCAGGTGCTTTCCAATCACTGAAGGACAGTCCCTGCTCTGAACAACTCAAACTATCCAATTTACAGCTACCTTGCATAGAAAGAAACCTAAATTGTGGTGTTCTTTTGATTACATCTAGTAAGGGAACAAGAGAAGATAGAATCTGAAAACAATACTAGGCATACTCTGACAATATAAAGCTGTACATAATAGCATTTGTATGGCATTTATTTATTTATCAGATGGTACACAGATAGAAACTGTTTGCTAAATGGCAAAGCTGAATACTCTGGTCACAAACAAAAACAGCCAGTTAAAAAACCAGGACTTAGCCTTACTACTGGAATTAGATATGTGTAAAGTAGGATTAACTCCCCGCACAACAAATCCGAGAAAGTTTTTAGTTCCAGTGATAAATCAACTGTACCCAAATTGGCAATTCACACTTTACTGTGAAAGAAAACAGTCACTTAACGATTTGTCATCTGCTACTATTCCATGTAAATCAAGTATTTTTCAGATTGGGCAGAAGTCGCCATATCACTTGTAGTCAGAATTAATTTACCTTCTGAGGTTTTAAACAGGGACTTTCATGCTGAAGAAAACAAATATCTGGCTAAAAAATAAGCATCTGAAAGGCAAATGAACCCTCAAAACGTTGATATACAAAGCTCTATTCCTCACAATTCAACTGTTAAATAAAAGCTTGACTTGAGACACTACATAGCTGCCAAAGAACCAGACTGATACAGCGTCAGCTACATGGTTGTGATTTCACTGTGGCATCAGACACATGGAACAGTTGAGCTAAAAAGGGAGAGAAGGTCTTTTGTAAAGCAAGATATCTGCAAAAATAGGCTTGGTTTAAAAAGTCATCTATGAATGCTTTTCTCCTTTAGTTTGCTCCTGTGAAAGTCCTGCTTTAATAATGAAAAGTGGAGCTTAAATCAATAACACACAATACTATAAAATGGGTTCTGTCAAAACTACCCATAAATATATTTGTATAAAACAACATAAAAGTATAGGAAGAATACAAATGTATTAAGGAGTATATAGCGATGATAGTTACATCTATTAAAGACACTTAATAACTGCGGATCCAAGCTGCAGATGAGAAATGCAAATCACTCACTATGATGACCCAAGGGTGATTCAGCTATCATACACTTATGCAAACGTTTCTTGCTCAAAGAGTGTGTAAAAGATATCCGTTTTAAAATAACTTATTCTGAAATATGCTGAATAAACATGTATAGCAAGAATCTATTTGTTAAAAGCACAGTTCTTTTACAATGGTTACCTTGTAGTTGGGGCTGGTTCAGATGGCATTATTCTGCAATTTTTTGGATACATAGAAATATTTCTAAGATCCCACACAAAATGTAAAGTGTATAAAAAAGAAATCAGGCATGACCAGTCTACTGTATCAGATTGTTCAATTAGCCAGCCATCCCTAACCTTGCGATTTTGTAGTGCGGACACTTCATTCTGTGCTTCTATTAACTGTCCTCACATTGGGTTGGATTTAAGACTGCAGTGGAAAAGTATGTAACAAGGATGAGAATATAGAAGGGGTTCTCAAACTTCAGTGCACCGCAATCTCCTTCTGACAACAAAAGTTACTGCAGGATCCCAGGAGAGGGGGACTGGAATCCGCCCAAGCCCCACCATCCCAAGTGGGGAGGTAAAGCCAAAGCCTCACTGCCCCAGGCCGGGGAGCCAAAGCCGAAGCCCAAGGGCTTCAACCTCAGACTGGGATCGGTAACCTTAACCCCGCTGCCCAGGGCTGAAACCCTCGGGCTTGGGCTTTGGCCCTGGGCCCCAGCAAGTCTAAGCCAGCCCTGGTGACCCCATTAAAATGGGGTTGCGACCCAATTTGGGATTCCAACCCACAGTTTGAGAACCGCATACTTATCTGTTTCGCATTTCAAGGTTTTCATAAAAAGGTATATAATCACAGAATCACAGGGATGGAAGGGACCTCAAGAGGTCATCTAGTCCAGTCTCCTGCACTCCTGGCAGGACTATTATCTAGACCATAATGCCTCAGTGAACCCTGCAGTTCTGTAGTTCGGAACTAAAACTATTCATCTATGAGTCAGAAACAATGCAAACAGAAGTATCTTTGGGATACCATAGACCTTTATAGAGCAGTTAAAAATCCCATAATGCAATGGCTTTTTTTTTTTTTTTTTTGAAGTCAGTATCTTGCTTTTGTAAGGACCTAGCAACCAACGTTTGCTGATTCTCAGGCAGCAGCAATGTAAGCTTCCTCTACATGGTGCCATGAAGGTTCTTTGAACCCTGAACTAAAAGGAGCATTGCTAGGAATGAATTCAGTCTCCAGGCCCATTCGAGCCTTCACTTCTTTCAGTACCACCAGTAAAAGGGCTACGCAATGTTAAATGAAGTGGTGGGTGATATGGATGCTTGTCTGATATAACTGGACAAAGAGCTCACTCATTTCAAACAGTCTACCGAACAGCTGTCAAAAAGTAACATCTCTGCCCATCAGTACCACCCTGGACTGGATGCAAAGTGGTGACCCCTAGAGGTAATGGGCTCCATAGCTTTTACTAACCCTTTGAGCATACCTGTGTCCCATGCAATGCATTTTAGTCAGCAGAAAAAGTACATACTGATATTTCATGAGCCAGTAAGTGCTTGCTAAATTACTTTTCTTCAGCAACCAGCTCATTTTCAACAACATATTGTGGGATAAGTGATCTGGAGCATGGTGTTAAATCCTACAGGTATTTTAGTTGGTGTGAAGTTAGACAAGAGTGAAGCAAGGCGTGTCCATAGTAAGTGCCAAAAGAAAGTGAAAGTGATGAAGTGCTGCTTCATGCAGGGATGAAGGCCAGTTAGCAGATAGAGGGGAAAGGACAGAGGCACAAGGCTTCCAGGGAGATGGCCACCTCCTACAGGTAACAGACCAATTCAGAAGGTACTTAACCCTTCGTGTGCTTTCATCCCTTGACCAGGAAAGCGTGGAGGGGAAGGAAGGCAGAGATGAAGAGGAGGTCACAAACGCACTCCTCCCGATCTAAAAAAAAAAAAAAAAAAGGGGGGGGGGGAAGGGGAGAGAAAAACACTCGGAAAAACAAAATAAAGAACCCACAAATACTCTGAAAATAACTTTTAAACATATGTACATTTTAAAAATTGGATAGTCAAAGAGATGGCATGGTCAGAATGACTGAGAAAACTGAGCTAGACTGGACTTGTAACTCTGGCAAAACGCATTTGACTTCTTTAAGCTAATTCTGGTATCCGTATTAAAAGATGTTGAATTCCAAAGTGAACAAATACATTCACCAAAATTCTGTTTCTGCAAAGGCGTTCATTTAACTAATATATGCCACTTAGGTTTGAGTAGAAAGGTTTTATTAAAGGAAAAAAGTATGTTTCTGTAACCAAGTTTCACAAGGAAGAAAGTAATGCTTCAGAACTGTTAGTTCTAAACCAACAAGACATTAACAAATGAGAAGTTTCAGGAACCTATGAAGCTTTCTTACACTTTGAATAAATTGCTATGTACAGAAGAGTTCTGTCATTTCTTGCTGCAGGAACTGCCTTTATACTGAAATCTTTCACAGCAAGTCAACATAATCTACGGTGATATAGCTTTTATCATCTAGTCTGAATTTCTAATAAGCATTTTTATTATTTCCAGCAGTTTGAGAAGTCCCATACTTGTTAATCAGACCGAAAAACATTCAAGCTCTTAGCATTAATGTCGGATGGTTCAGCATCATCTGCCAAAATGGCACTCTTGTAAAATAGTTTAGACATTCATGACTGCTGCTTGCACCAAGCATTTTGTTTTATATGCACATGGCACTTTTTTCAAGCCAGGAAAGAAATTTCAACTTTCAAACAATTAAGCAGTCTCTTTCAAATGCATTTAATGTATGCAATTGAGAGGAGAATACAAGATAGTGCTGTCCCAGAGACAACATATTATTGATAACCCTTAAAATCCTGATTCATGTCAGCAAAAAAAAAAAAAAAAAAAAAAAAATACTGCCACACATGTCCCCCTGCCTCTGGCAATTTAAAAAAAGATACGATGAAGAATGAACTCAAGTGTTGGTGTATTTTTTGTTGTCAGTCTAGAATGCAAACTCCTTAGGGAAGAATCAGTGTCCATGCTGACCACACCATTGGAACTTTAATAATTTAGGAAAATACTAATCAGGATGGATTTGGCCACCTGAAAAACTAGGCTGTGAACACTAGAGAGTTAAAAAACCAAACAAAATAAGAGACTATAATGAAAGGTAGTATTGCAGAGAGATCCATGAAAGTAAACTCTCTTCAGTGCTTCGATGTAGCATTTCTACTCATTGAGCAATCTTCAGCAAAGTTCAATCCTACTGTTTTTAAAAGGCTTGCAAGTTCCATGTATAAGCACATACCTGTATGCCCCAAGATCAGAGATCCACAAACTACACCTATCTTGTTGAATACTGGGTTTTTCTCTCCTACTTTTGAAAAACTCATGCATGGATATACTGGCAAATATATTGTGGCTAAGGAAATAGCTGAGCAGAAGCCAAAAGCTTCAATTTACATATCTGAGAATTGTTACAGCTTTTATTCTTCAAACCATTGAGCTCCTGCAGACATGTTAATACAGCAAACAGTGATAATTCTTACTGTTTTACTTTACCAGGAAGCAGGCAGTCTAGAGATTTTGGTAAATAATCAAGTAAACAAGAAGAGTTGCAATAGAAAAAGCTGAACATACAAAGAAGAGCAGAAGCATTAGCAGTTTTACTTACATGTGGAGGGAAAGGCTGCAGTCTTGTTATGCTCTCTTCTGGATATGTGACTTCTCCCATTGGGAGGTAGGGTTTCTGACCCGATCCAGTCTCATACATAGACATAGGTCTGCTACCTCGTGTAGATGGTCGCCGCTTTAAAGAAGAATGATTGTTGGGGTCTGCGTATTCAGAACCAGTTTGGACCTGATATATATTGGTTGTGGCCTGTCTTCTGAGGTTCGTATTTTCACTCTGTAGTGTTTGAAGCTGAAAGAAATGTTTAGCAGTGGGACTTTGTTTTTCTACAGCAAGCAAACTGAGTACACAAATACAGCTTGTCACCTTAAAAAAAAAATCCAACCAGCTGTTGCTGGATTTATTATTATTAAATGGAATTTTCTCTTAAAATCTACTTCATTTGCTCAGACAAAAAATATTTTACTGCAGGTGTGGTAGATTTATAAGTGTCAGTTTCAACTTACTATTATTTTAGTTGGAATGCAAGTCAAATTGGATCTTACATTTGGCTGTTGCAGTTAAAAGCGTAAGATCCATTTCCAGCTTAGATGTACTTTACATAAATTTTTCATTACCACGAAGGCTGTTTGAACAACAGAAAAATAAATTCTTTTCAAGCAAAGCACTCCAGTTCAGCAAACAGTTACTACAGTAACTTAAAATGACTTAAATAAAGCCTCTGAATATGCAACTGCTAAAATTATAGCACAGATACAGCACAAAGAAAACCAGAGCTTGCTTTGCAAAGCAAGAAGACAGTGGAGTTAAGATTACGAAAACAGGATATCAGCTACTGCTTTCTAAGATGCCAATGGGATTATTAAAATCTGTGAGTGGGGAAAACGTGCAACAATTTAAATTCTGTTGTAGAAGAAAATTTCTCAGAATAAGTTTGCTATATTAACACATCATGAAGAAAACTGCAAATATTTAAATATTATGTACCTCTTCTCAAACAATCTATGGAGCATACGGTTTCAGACAGCTGATGGCCGTTCATTAGGAATCGCAAGTAAATACTGAATATTGTATTTTGTTTTGCATCATGTGAACCTTTAAGAAAATCAGTCTGTGATGTAAAACTGTAGTCGGCCTGACGCCGTCCTGAACCCGTAAGTGAAGATTCCGACTAGCATCCTAAAGCCATTTTGAATATTACCTTTCCCTGCTCGGTGCAGTCTGTCATACCGTGTATTGTGTGTTAAGATTTAAGGATCAGTAAAGAGCAATGTTACTCCTTAAAAGTTTGACATTTTAATACAATCAAGCAGGAGATTGTGCAGCATGGACCTTTTCCCTTTATTTTCCACCACCTATTTTATAAACCGGGTGTGGTCTAATTTCAGCTGTCTGCTGTTGTTCATCTATTGTCATATCAGATCAATTCACCACCACTGTCGAAATTCTTCACCACGGTCAAGGTTTAAGTTCACAAACAAGTGCCCATGTGTCAGAAAGTCATCTTTTTTTGTAAGATCACCCTTTTACTCGATTTAGGGGGAACCCATCCATAAGTGACATAATTAAAGAGGAGGCAGAGCCTCTATTGAAGTGCTATCTTTTTCAAATAACTGAAGTGTGAGAAATCAGATACATATCATGCTACTAGATAACTATACGAGACAGACAATTTTTAATCTTCAATATTGAAATTTAACCTATGCCTAAAAAATCAAATAAACCTATGCCAATTAAGAGACCAAGGGCCATATGCTCAAATGAGATCTGGCTCCTTTGCTCTTCTCAGGTGCTGCAAAGTATTTAGATTCTGACCACAACTGGCCAGCAGAAAACTCCCTTGGCAGACAGCAACTTCTTACTGTCCTACAGCTACTGTAGCTAGGTACTATGCCATCTATCCCCCTTCCCCTCAGAGCAGAGGGTAAGGTGGAAGAATCATGTCAGGGATGGTGTCCCTAGCCTCTGTTGGCCAGAGACTGGGAATGGGTGACAGGGGATGGATCACATTTGATTACCTGTTCTGTTCATTCCCTCTGGGGCACCTGGCACTGGCCACTGTTGGAAGACAGGACAGTTGGCTAGATGGACCTTTGGTCTGACCCAATATGGCCGTTCTTATGAGCTTTGTTATGCCTAGCCATTGTTGGTGTAAGTCACTAAGCCAATGACAAATCAGAGCAGCCCCATAGCTGTTCTAAACATCACTGGATCTGGGGCCACTGCAAACTGATCCTCAGCATGAGGGAGCTATGACTGGCTCTCTGATGTACCCTATGCCCCGCATCTGCTGCGCAGGAAAATCTGGCCCTGTTTCCTCCCACTATGCTGTATCAGTGTACTAAAATCCTAGTGTACAATGGCTACCCCACTCGGACAGCAAAAGCTTTTTCTAAGATTAGGTTCCTTAAAGCATAAATTTATCTCTAAACCAAAAATTAATTCAAATGATGCAGACAACTGCTTAATCAAGACATCTGCAAAAGTAGCAAAGAAGTCCCATAAGATGTCTTAGGTTCCTCTATAAATTTTGGGTTCCAACAGAGATCTCAAAAGGCAAAAACAGGTAACTGTACATACAACTGCCCTCTTTGTGTGCACAGATGTGTTTTGCATCTGCTGTTATCTGCTTTGAGAGAGAGAGCAACTTGGACAGTAACACTTGAAACCATATCCCAACTGCTTAGTTTATCAGGTTAGGGATAAAGAAGAAGATATTCTCAAATCATGAATTAGACTGGTATTAAATCCTAATAGCTCAGAGGCCGACAAACATTCCAGGCTCTTGAAAGCAGCAGCACTGTAGAGTGGCATCGTGCCAGGACACTAGAGAAAACAGGTAGTACAATCTTCCTAGTCCTCGTTGACATAACTCTTGAGCTACCTTAGGAAAGCTGACATCTCCAGTACTGTAGCTTGACAGCAGCTCTGGGCTGGTTTTCTCTAATTATAGAATACTGCAGTTACAATTATGTGCCATTCCACAGCTGCACAACTTCAAAGGGGGACTGGTTTTATGTCAATTAATGGAATCCCTTCCCGACAAAGTAGACAGGACAGCATGGCAGACAGCCAGAATAAGGAACAGGCAGTGCAGATCACCAAAAAAACCAAAAACAGAAGAAGGTAATACTGAGAATAAGCAATTAGTTATAGGTTTTGATAAGGAATCCACATGTACGTTGACCCATTGAAAAAGTATACAACTAATCCTGTATGCTTTGGGCACTAGATCTTACCTCACCTATTTGAATGTTGGCCGACTAGTTAAATTCTAGAATCTTAGTGACTTTCTAGTATCAATACCTGATCTCCTGCAGACAAAGGAAGTTTATGCACCAAGAGATCTAGTGGGTCTTTTCCATTTTCAGTTTCAGCAATTCTATTTTCTTTACCTGCAATGAACTTTTGCACCTTAGCTTCCAGTCATACTGTTTGGTGGTGATCATCCCATAAAGCGGCCTATGTTTTCTTAAAACCTAGCAGATATCTTAGCATACATGTATACCAACATTATAGCTAGTTCTATGAAGACAACTAATACGCAAGCATGTGATGTACTATATTTGTTACTGGCCTGTTGGGACACAGTGACCTTGTCTACGATAGGATTTGAAGGTCTGGTAGCCTGGCTTTAACTTGTCATATGTATACTTTTAACATATGCTAAACTGGTCTTGCCTGCAACAGAGACTTTTAAAATGTGTATAAGCATTAGACCTTATTATTGGATTAAATAACGGACCTAACAGAAAGCAGAAGGTGCACTTTATGCCCATCTGCTATCAGCTGTTTCCAAAGCCTCAAACAATTGCTCATTTTGAAACAAGACAATGGAATGAGTTTTTTTTAAACAATGCTTTGGAAATAAGGAAAACAATCAATTAGGTTGAACTAAACAGTTCCCAATAACACCTTCCATGAAAGGTGAAACATTAAAGAATTTGCTCTGCATGGATACATTCATTTTTGTTACATCAATTCCAAAATAGTTCTAATTTGTCAAAATATTTTGACTGGTCTTCACACATGGTCCCTTTTTTTATATTTATATAAAAATTAACCCAATTAGCTACAGGATTTTAATTTTGCTTATGTTACTATACTTGTTACCTTTTTCTGCATGGTTCTCAGTTCATCACTCAGGTTGATGTTCACCTTCAATAACTGCTGTATCTTTACCTCAGAAGCCACCAAAGCATTCTTAACTTGCATATATTCTTGTGCTGTCACTGGTCCATCGGACAAGTCTGAATCCAGGCTCTTTAAATAAAAGATTAGATAAAATACTTACCACACCTCTAAGACAGACAATATACTGCAGAGGTGGGCAAACAATGGCCCGCGGGACCATCCTACCCAGCCCCTGAGCTCCTGGCCAAGGAGGCTAGCCCCTGGCCCAGGAGGCTAGCCCCTGGCCCCTCCCCCGCAGCCATGCCACTGCTGGGCAGCAGGGCTGCAAGCTCCTTCCGCTCCGAGCAGCATGGTAAGGGGGTGGCGGCGGCACGCAGCGATACCACGGTTGCATAGGGGTTCCTGGGGGGCAGTCAGGGACAGGGAGCGGTTGGGGTGGGGAGTCCCGGGGGGCAGTCAGGGGACAGTTGGATGGGGCGGAGGTTCTGGGGCCAGGGAATGGGGTGGGGGGGGGAGGGGAGGGGTGGTGTTTGGATAGGGTGTGAGTGTCCCGGGGAGCCTGTCGGGGGTGGGAGTGTGGATAGGTTGGGGCAGTCAGGGGACAGGGGACGTTGGATAGGGGGTGGGATCCGGGGTGGGGTGGGGGAATAGGGGGCAGAGGCCAGGCTGTTTGGTGGGCACAGCCTTCCCTACCGGCCCTCCATACAGTTTTGCACCCCGATGTGGCCCTCGGGCCAAAGAGTTTGCCCACCCCTGATCTACTGTAAACAAGCAAAACTGCACTGATTTTAACAGATTTCCAAAACTGACTTCACATGAGTCACCGAGGAAAGGAACAACCACCACCACCACCACACAGCACACTTTATACATCTCAGAAGAAACCTGGTCTCAATTAATTCTTAGCTCATTTACATGCAGTAATATTAGCCTTGGGATTTCAAACAAGAAAAGGATGGTGTTTAATACAGATTTTGATAAGTATGCATGGACTAGTATTTGATATTCTGGCTCTTATTAGTCACATTAGTTTATGGGTTAAAGCAGGTGAGGAAGCCAAGATTCTTACGTTCTATTCCCCGTTCTCTGTCTTATTGCATTATTTTCAGGAATTATTTAATGTCTCTGCATTAGTTTATCCATCTGTACTTGCTATCTCATTGATATGTAGGTGCAATTTAATGTAAAATATTTTGAGATATTCTGATGAAAGAAGCCAAGTGACCTAATATACTAACTGCTGTAGTGCTACTGGGTTCCTAGTTTGTCTCCAGATAAAATAAATTCTGGAAGGGACTCATTTTTAGAACTGTTTTATTAATGCTTCACTTACAAATGTTTTAAGTCATATTTCTGATCCTGCACAGAGATTTTATAGAATGTGGGAAGCGACTGTGAAATTGAGTTGAAATAATCACTGAGTCCCTAATCCCATGAACACTTATACATGTGTTTAACTTCACTCACATGAGTTTTCCCCAATTGATTTCAACGTAAGCACGTACGTAAGTATTTGCAAGAATGGGTTTAATAGCCTACATCATTACTAAACCTACCTTCTGTCTATTTGCTTTTGCTGCATTTGCTTCCAGATCTGTATCTTCATCTGATGCAACACTGTCATAATCGGGCTGGTCGTTATCCTGACTCTCACTACTATGCTGGCTGTTAATAGCTTTCAATATCAGTTCCACATTTTCTATAAACAAAAATGAGTTAAATTTAGGATTTGTATGCAGAATTGGTGTATGTTGTTTAATAATATCAGAAGAGAACTTCAAGCAGACTAAAAGAAAACATGAGGAGAAATGTTAGGACAAAAAAAATCTTGTTTCTAAACAGAAAAAGAAAAATATTAAGTTAGCGCCATCTAGTGTGACTGGATTATCATTGCCTAGAAAAGCCAAATCTACAGTAGCAGTGAAAGATTGATTCTGCAGTCTTCAATTTTATTCCTTTCACCTCCTTGAAGTATTGAGGCAACTTCAACTAACTAAGGAGAATTAAGGTTTACGAGCTAACTTAAACACTTCACACAGTGAAGAAAATAAGGTACAAAATAGAATGAGATTGCCAACACGTATTCATCGCCATATACATATACAATCAGTTGGGTAATTCAGGGAAATTGTATAATAAAATACGATCTTTTGGCATCTCTTTAGAGAGAATATTTTTGTGTTTAAACGTTTACTTCATATCTCCAGTGTTGGAACAACAGTTGTGTGTTACTTTTTGATTGCGGTTTTAAATGGTTGTACTCCTTGAGATCAGCAAACTTCAGATATGCTCAAACAGCACAGAAAGTGAGCATTTGCAGGCAACCTAACACTTAGCAAGTTCTAAGGCATGTTCAAGTACAGCAGAGTCCCAGATTTAGGCAAGCAGCCATAACCCTGTAACACTGGCATTTTGCTGATTACCAGTCAAATGAATGTTGGGGATACAGTTATAGAACTTCTGGTCTCCAAAGACGAAGGAAGCCACCTAGAGAATTCCACAGAATGCTGTTCTATTCCATCAGAAAGGACACTTCTGGGTTGTGTACATGTCTCAAGCCCATTTTGTTAGAAATATCACCCTTAATATTCAAGTCTTCTATAATTAAGCATTACTCTTGAGCTCAAATGTGCTGTCATCAGCAAACACTACTGGCCTCTTTACATCCATCAAATCATACACCCATCGTTTTATAGCAATGACTTTAATCTGTTTACTCATTTCAAAAAATGACCAAGTCATATGAGGTACTTCTGGATAATGCTGTGGTATCACTGAAATTACAGGTATACTAATTCAAGTACAGAAGATTAGACAATTAGCCAAAAACATATTCACCTTTAGAGCCAGTGACAGGATTCCCTTGTTGTCTTCGCTTGGCATCACTTAGAATGTCTATAACTAATGTAGCAAATTCATGGGCATTAAACCGAGCTAGTTTCTGTCTTCCCTAAAACATAGAACAAGATGCAAAAAGTCACATACGGTACTATTTATGGACATAGCAATTTCTTGGCAAAACACATACGTAGTAACAGCATTTGTGCACCATAATTAAAGCTCTTTGTATTTATATTATAAGCCCATTCTCAGGGTTTTAAAAAAGTCACGCAAACATTTGTTTTAATAAAAACTGCATACAAAGGTGACTACCTAGAAGCAATATTAGTGTGTTTACAATAGTTAACTTTTTGTATTAAACATTAATATAGTACCTTATCTTAACATACACTGGTTGCAAAAAAAAAAAACACCCTGAAGGGTCCCCATCTGCTTAATCACACTTCTGTATGTATTTATTTTACTTCATGCATGCACGCTACAAGTAACACACAAGATTACTGTAACAGAAAGATTAGGGAAACAGTGCCTCTATTTTTCCCTACTTTGTTTCATTCAGTTTCATCATTTTCCCTGTATGGTAAATTGATTAGTCAGTTTCCCCTGCTTTGTGAAAGATTCAAATAAGTGAGAGGAATACGTTAAAAAAAAAAAACTTAGGGAAATGTAACTAAAACAAAAAACTCAGGGCAGATGTAATGTGAAACTATTGTAAACTCTTAAGTGGAGTGTCCCTTTCCCCCCAGTTTATTAATGTAATCACCTGAACTACGTTAATAACATGCTTTTTTAACACTTGCAAACAAGATAACTTACCTGATTCCGTGTTGAAGAATACTCAGGATTTACAGGAAGAAAAGGGACAAGCGTTGTCTCAGTCACCAGTGTACTGTGATTCTGAGTAGCAAGCCAAACTGTTTATAGAGAAAACAGAGCCAGTGTCAGAGTAGCTTCACCCCATGAAACATCTACTCATTGAACTAGGTCAGGAGATCACAGGTTCAACACTAAGGGTAATTAGAGTCAAAGGAACTGCTTTTTCTGAGAGTTCTCCACTCAGTAAAATAATGAGGAAAACATGTTTTATACCCCAATATAAAACTGAACACTCATTACATGTAATAGAAACTAAGTACCAATCAACTCCTAAACACAGAAGTTACTTCACCCATAGCATTTCCTTGCACTAGCACCTTGGGTGTAACAGTATTTCAAGTTTTAACTACATATAGATTCCAGAAAGCCTTATTCACCTGCATCCGTTTCCCGCCTGTCAACTTCATCATATACGTCCATGGCAAGTTCTTCAAATAAGTGGTTACTTAGCTAAAAACAACAGTGAAGTGATTAAGGATTAGGTAACAATAAATCAACCCCCCAAAATCTCTTATGCTGCAGAAAGCACATGTGCATGCCTGTACTTTTGCAGTCCAGGAAGCAAGCTGACTGACTGCCAGAGTGAAGCTGTTCAATCTCTAAAGTAACTTCAGAGCCTGCTGGGTGCTTGATCTAGACCAGCGCTTCTCATATTATAGATTGGGACCCCAAAGTGGGTCACAACTCCATTTTAATGGTGTTGCCAGGGCTGGCATTAGACTTGCTGGGGCCCGGGGCTGGACCCCCACCGCCTGGCGCTGAAGCCAAAGCCCGAGGGCTTCAGCCCTGGGTGGCGGAGCTCAGGTTACAGGTGCCCCCACTGGGGCTGAAACCCTTTGGCTTTGCTGCCCTTTCTATCCCTGGCAGGGCTCAGGCTTCAGTCACCCCTCCTGGGGTCATATAGTAATTTTTGTTGTCAGAAGGGGGTCGTGGTGCAATGAAGTTTGAGAACTCCTGCTCTAGACAGATCAGCCCTGTTCTACAACCAGTCAGTACAGATAAAGGAAAACTGACTTTTTTTCCTGATCTCATGAGAGTTCAGCCCTTCCAATAATAAATATATTGGGGGAGGAGAGAGGGAGGTATTTCTATGATTAAGTGAGCAGAGCAGGCTTAAGTAGTGATTACTTGTTCCAGAATTTATTCCTAATGTGAACAGTTCAAGAGAGATGCTTATGTTAGGAAGGAGAGACCCGATAAGGGATCTGAGATTGTGTAAACCCAGGTGTCAGGGTTATTCTAGTATTTTTAATTCAGATAGAGGGACCGTGGGACTTCACAGTGGCCAGTAATATAAATTGCTAATTAAAAACTGTAAAAATGCATGAGTGAATGCAGCCCTACTTCCTGCCCCCAATATAAGACAAAGAAGCAGTGTAAACTTAACACCTTTCCTGGGATCTGACTTCATTTACAAAGAAACCCCAGCTCAAATCACCCTACTTTCCAAGGCATGGCTGCTCCTAGGCCTCCTCCCAGGACTGTTTGGCCCAAGACCTTCTCTAGCCAAAGTGTTACTCCCAACCTTATGTCCAGGGTGGAGTTAACAACAGCTGCAATGAGTCATCAAGAGTACATCTACATTTACTTGTAGGGTTGTAATGCCTGCTAACGGAGTGGGTTTAAAAGTGGAGATAGAGTTCAATTTTGGAGGGTCTGTGTTTGGCTGAAATTTTTTTTCTTACACTGCATTTTATTCTCCAGACTTATTGCCCAGTTTAGTCAGAAGTTTTACTGCCATCACTACAATCTTTGCAGAACACACCACATTGCTGCATAAGAGGATGATACAAAAGTCATCCTTCCCCAACTTACTTTCATCCCCTGAAGCAAAGTCAGAAAGAAATACTTGAAAATTCTCTCTTTGGAGGGAACACTGATGGTATTATAGAGCAGGCCCAATAGATTCTCAACCAGTCTTAAGCAGGAAATTGCTTTGGGAAGTATTTTAAAAAAAGATACTAGATGAACCAGTATTAAAGGCAACTGTATCAGGCAAACACTAGTACAGCTATTCTTACTTCTCAAAAAGTTAAAGGCAAATAAAACAACATTTGAGCATGCAGTGTATGTATGGAACACATGAAGGCATGAGATAATATAAAATTAAAGGTCATTAGTTTGAGATAACATTATTAATGAGAGGCAGAATCACAGAGATCTTTCTTGCAGTTCTTTCTAACCACAAATAAACTTCATCTCCCATCCACCAGCAAATATTGAGGTTTTTATTTCTCCCTCATGCCTTTTTCGGCCTCCTTCCATGTTCTCCTTTGAATGTATTAGTTAATATGGAAGTGATATTTGTATAGGCAGGAACTACTGAAAACCACACTGCATTATAGTCAGTAACAACTTGGGAGATGAAATACAGAAGTTTGCCATGTTACTAAGACTACATGTGGCATAGCATAGGTTAAGTAGATGCTTTACTTACAGACTGAAGCTTCTTCTTAGCTGCTTTTGCCAATTCAGACAAATCTAGACTGCTATGAAAACAAGAAGTGATCACTATATCTACAACAATGAAGAGGTCAGTATGAACAGCAATTCTTTATTGCTTAGTTTCTCCATAAAAAGTCAGTTCACTTTCATTTGACACTTCTTGGAATGTTACAAATCTATACATTTTTTCAAACTCTAAGGGCTTGTTTACACATGAAAATTAATCCAGAATAAGGCAGAGTGTAAATTTAAGGCCGATTAACCATTCCTTATTTTCTCCATGTGCAGATGCTCTTATTCTGGAGAGTGCATCCACACATGAATTTAGATCAGAATGTAGAAAAGCCCTAAGAGTTTAACTTACATTTCAGGTACATGTATGCAATGTTGTACCTATGTTGGTCCCAGGATACTAAAGAGACAAGGTGGGTGTGATATCTTTTATAGGACCAACTTCTGTTAGTGAGAGAGACAAGCTTTTGAGCTACGCAAAGCCCTTCTTCAGGTCTGGGAAAGGCACTCCGAGCATGACAACTAAATACAAGATGGAACAGATAGTTTAGCATAAGTACTTTGCACATATTCTCAGGCAGTGTTTCTCAACCTTTTTGATACCAGGCACCAGCTTGCTCCTTCCTAAATTATGTCAGGGAGATCTCAGGGACTGGTTGTTGAGAAACACTGTTCTAAGTGATCACTCAAGGTGAAGTGGTCTGTTACCACACCTGTAGTCATAGGACAAAAAAAGGGGGGGGGAGGGGGCTAGTGGGTTACAGATTGTTATAAGCAGCCATAAATCCAGTGTTTCTTTTAAAACATGATTCAGTGTCTAGCAAAGTTATGAATTTAAGGTCCCAGGCTCCTCTTTTGAGAGCATTGTGCAGGTTTCCTTTGAGAATGCAGATTGACAGGTCAGATACAGAGGGTTTGCTTTGTGACAATTTTTCACCCACAGGTGATAGGGTGTTTTTATCTTTTTCTGTGAGAGTTCATTTGAGAGCATAGTGATTGTCTGGTTTCACCACATAGCTGTGATTGGCGCATTTAGTGCACTGAATGAGGTACATCACATGTTGAGATAGGCATGTATAGGATCCATGGATCTTGAAAGTGTGTTGTAGGAGGACGCTGATCATTGTAGCAATGAAGCTATTGGATGCAGGTTTTGCATCTATTGTTCTGGCAAGGCCTGGTGCTGCTCTGAGTTGGTGTGTCTGGGTCTGTGGGGAGCCTGCATCCAATGATGAGGTTGGAGAGGTTGAGGGGTTGCTTGAAGGTCAGAAGAAGGGGTTCAAGAAACATTTCTTTCAAGATAGGGTCCCCATCAAGTGTGGGTTGTACTTCTTTGATGATACCCTGTAGGGGTTCCAGTGTGGGGTTGAAGGTGACAACTAGGGGTGTGTGGTTGGAGGGGGTTTTGTTTTATTTCTGTATTGAAACGGGTTCTCTTGGAATGTTTGGGTGGCCTGTTGCATGATGCGATTTACTTCTCTGGTAGATCATCCTTGTTTAGTGAAGATGGTTTTTGAGTGTGTTAAGGTGTATATCCCGGACTGTGATATCTGAGTGCCTGGCTGTAGGGAACAGATTTTTTGGGGTGATTATTATGAAGGTAGGTATGGTTGTCCTTGGGTTTCTTGTACATAGTTGTTCCAGGACACACAGAATGAAGTGGCTATTAAAATTCCAAATGGCACTCCTGCACATCTAAAGAGGCAGAATGTGTTATAGGACACTGAAATGCTCCTAGAGGGAAGTTTAAAAATAAATACTCTTCTGACCATGCCCTAAAAACAATGTCCCGTCAACTAATGAACAGCTGTAATAAACCCACAAGTATTATTTTACTTGATTAGTGGTAAAGGTGCATACCACCAGGTGGATAAATGTGTTAAAGCACGAAGGCCTCACCTCAAAGTCACCCACAAGATGTATTGTATTGACTAACTATGAAGCAATCCTCTGCTATTAGCTTCCTGTCTCAAGATTGACACACGAATTGCAAACTTTGTGGTTAGAACAAAAACAGAACTTAATGTGGAAACCCCAGACCCAGAAAGTCAAATTGTGAGCCCACTGTATATTACTGGGTGTAATCCCCTCAACACAAACACAAAATCCTTTCAGTAGAACTTCAAGGAACTTTGTGAAGGAAAGACTCAAATAAGGTAGTTTGATAGAAGGCTCTGGGTAAGTTCCTGCAAGCAATTATCTTAGATGAGGATAAAGAGGAAGACATGCCCAATGGAGAGGGCACTATACAGCAATGAGAGACTCAAGTTCTACTGCAGGCCGTATGACCTGATATGTGATCTTGAACAAATCACTTCACCTCTTTGCACCTCAGTTTCACCCTACGTAAAATGGGGCTTATGATAGGGAAATTTCTTACAAATAGTTTCCTTTCTGCTAGCAGTATCTCCCACAATTCTTTATGTCTGGGCTGCTCTCCTTTCTCTGTAGCTTATGGAAGCGAATCAGAGTTTTGGAGCCACACAGCCATGCCCCCCTCAGCTTGCTTCCAGATGAGTTATTTCCAAGCTGTAAAACTTGCATAACATCAACAAAAAATAAATATTACAGAGATAATGAACTATGTACATTAGACCAAAGAAGATTGTTGTATGGTAATGATTCCATTTAGTATCTGATCTTCAGCTCATGAGGCATCCAGGATGGATACAATTGTGGGAAATGCTGCTAACGGAAAGAAAATTATTGGTAAGAAATTTCCCGCTCTGCAGTCCAGCGTCTCCCACAATTTCAGATGTCTGGGAAGAATGTTACAGAAAAGGTCAGAAAAAGGAAAACGGTATCCATCCCCATCTATAATATTTGCTCAAAGGGCAAAATAATTTCTGGTTCACTGCCTGCTGCACCTTCCTGCCAAAGGAGGCCTCTGCAGAGGACAGGAAGTCCAGCTAGTAGTGCTCAATGAAGATGGGAGCATTTGACCAGCATTACAATTTTCTGCTGTGAAGGAACTAACTCTTTCTGCCCATGAGGTCGCCAGGAATCACATGGAGCATGCTCTAACATTCTGGAACTGGAATCTCCGATGCTTTTTTTGCTTCCACAATGCAGTCTAATCCCCTACCAACAGAGATATGAAAGCTCTGAGTCCTTGCATGGAAGGATACAAACATGGCACCTGATCTCCTTGTGGACTCTGTTTAAGGCAAATTTTCAGAGCCCTTCTGACATCTAAGGTGTGCCACCTCTCCATGGTGGGATGCTGTGGCCTTGGACAGAATAAAGGTAGAACCATCTCTTGGGAACCGTGGAAAGAAGAGTTCACCTTCGGGACCAATGATTCTTGAATTCTGAGCAGCACCTTGTCCTCCTGAAACATGCAGCAAAGTTCCTGCATACAGAGCACTGCCAGCTCCAATGCTTGCCTGGTGGACATGATGGCCATCCAAAACAAGTTTAATGCTGACACTGACATCAGTGGTTTGAAGGGTTTGTGAGGACTCTCAGTCCAAGTGGCAAGTCCCACTTGGGAAAAAGAGTTCTAACTGCCAGATTGGCTAACTGCACTTCCCTAAGGAATCTGGCTATCTGGGGGTTCTTTGCCAGAGAACCTGTGGATCCTGAAAACATCACACTACTAAGGGCAGACACCTGAGAAGTAATTGTGTTGGGCTGGAGACCTTTGGCAAAAACTTCTTGGAGAAAACCAAAATAGCCATAATTCCTGGACTTCTTGGGTTTGCTTCATGTTCCTGGCACCAAATGCAAAACTTGGTCCAGACAGAGGAGTATGGTTTCAAGGTTAATACTCTTGAAAGAAGTGTTCTGATGACTTTGGAGGACAGACTCAATAATACTAGTGCTTCCCTTTCAATAGCCAGGCTGTTTGATGCAGCTAGTTCAGGTCCAAATAAAGCAGAAGGATCTTATGGGAGGATGTCCTGTTCCATTGGGAGCTGTAGCAGCAGTCCTAATTTCAGCCCTAACAAGTCCCAAAACCAGGATCTCCTCATTCCATGTGTATTTAATCAATATTATTGTTGCCCGTTCTCATTTTATTTTCTTGACCATCTTCCTTAATAATGGGAAGCTGGAAATGCATAGAGCAGACCCTTTAGCCATCAGTGTAACAGGGCATTTGTTCCCATGGATATGGGGTCCACTTCCCTGGTACGGTGCTCTAGTCTCTTCACATTCACATGGTTCACAAATAAGTTGGTTGATGGCAGGCCGAATGATCATACGATTAACTGTAAGACATCCTAATTCAGGCCCCACTTGTTCATCTTGCGCCTGCTGAGCCAGTCCGCCTTCTGGTTCAGGTCTCTCTTTATGTGAGCTGCCTTGAGGGAGAGGAGAGATTGCTCCACCCACTGCGTGATTTGCTTTGCTTCAGCATGTAGTGCTGGGCTTCTTGATCCCCCTTGATTGTTCTTGTACGTGACCGTGATCCTATTGGACATGCTTCCCCTCTAGGCTGAACTGGATCCTTTGTAGGGTCAGCTTGAGCATTTTTGGTTCTAGAAGGTTTATGGTGTGGGTTCTTTCCTCCAGGTTCCAATGCCATAAGCTATTTGAGACCCCAGAGGTACTCCCCAGCCCTCCAGGCTGGTATTGGTTATGAGGATCAGGGGATCTGGAAAACATACGGGCATGCCCTTTGCAGACACTGCTCTGGGCTGACCACCATGTGCCGGAACTCTCTCTTGATTTTTCATAAGTTCTGGGGAGTGGTCCCGTACCTTAAAGCGAAGCCTTGAAGTCACTGGATCTGTGATTGCGCCCATGGAGTGATCCCTATGCAGGAGGCCTAGCAGTTGAAGACTCAGTGCAATCAGGGCCTACTGCAGCTCCAAAACAATGGGAGGAGGTCTTGAATTTTCTGGAACCTCTAGAGATAGAGATATCCTTGCTACTGAGGCCTCTATGTCCACACCCAAGTGAGTTATTTGGTTGGATGCAATCAAAGAGGGTTGTTTTTTTGATGTTGATAAAGCCATGCACTTGCAAGACATTCAAGGTCAGGGATGTAGCTGTGTGCGCTGGGGAAGGAGCTCTAATTAAGATGGCATCCAGGAAGGGGTACAGGTGGCTTTCCTGTGACCTGAACCTGGCTGTGACTACCACCCACATCTTCGTAAAGACCTGAGGACAAGCTAAATTGGGAAGGAGGGAGGGTATTTATGAGCCCTATTCCTACAGTGCTCAGGACCCTTTTAGGACTCGGGGTCGGTGGGGGGGGGAGAGAGAGCAAGAAGAGATCCGTGACCCCCACAAGCCTGCCCTCTGTTTTCCAGAGGTCCCTTGGAACTTAATCCCTGAGTTGGCTGACTAGGGTCCTCCTCATCCACGGAGCCTCTCCCTGTTCTGCAGAGACTCCTGGTCCATTTTTCCAAGGTTGTAGTTGCAGCTGTTCCAGTGAGATGGGGATCCTACATGCCTCTCCGACTCATAGCCCCGTGACCTAATGTGTGGGAAGGAAGACTGGGCACAACTCAATGTCTGTCGAGCCTGGGAGGGCAGTATCACAGATGGAGCACCTTTTGGATTTCATTTGGTGTTTTTCAGGCTGTTGTGCCATACCTCAAAGGTTCAGAGGAGGAAGCAGGCAAGTACTGCATCTGAGGCTCTGGAGGCATTCCAACACCTGGCTAAAAAACTGGCTCGGGGGGGGGGGGGGAGTGAGGAGGGGAAATCATTGCTCACCACTGTGCCAGATTTTGTCAAAAAAGTCGCCCTTAGGCAGATGTGAAGGCAGAAGCTGTAAAAACCGTACACATACTGCCATGGAGACAGAGAAAGGAAGGTAACAAGAACTGAGGGGGTGTAACCACTCAGCTCCAAAACTCCACCTCAGGGAGCTGCAGAGAGAGGAAAGCAGACCACGTGTCCAGAATGTGAGATGCTGGGCTGCAGAAACTCACCGTGCTCTGTAAAGTGCTTTGAGAGTTATGGATGAGGAGTCCCACAAAAAAGCTAAGTATTACTATTGATGGAAAAAGACCCTACTGCACCATAAAGTATTGTACAAAACTATACTCATCACCTGTATATCTAACTGAAGATTAACTGGTTTTAATTGAAGTTTTTTTAAACTTTGTTCATTCATTAATGTGTTTGCAAAGTAACTGAAGTCTGTCATTTACTTACAGCCGTCTTATTTCCAATTGCACAGCAATAAAAGAAAAATATATGGACTTTGTTATGATATGTTAACACTTTATATTTCTTTTAAACAAACATGACCTTTACATTCCTAACTTCTTACCACTAGCACAGCCAACACTACAAAGAAGTTTACTAGAAAATACACCATTTTCCTGCAAATATAAGTCTTACAGTGCTGTATCAGGATACAAGTTCAGGAGTAATTACTGATATCAATCAAGTTTGCTTTCCAACATTACTTGTGCATTTTCTTTCACATACCTAACTAAATGATAAATTTCATATCCTTTTACTTTTCTCGTTTTCCTCAAATTCTAAAGTACTAAAGCAGAAAAGCTCATATGATGGACCAAATGTGTCAAAAAAGGAATAAACACAGTGTAGTGACAAGAGTTGAAATATTTCAAAAGAAAATACAAACAATTAAAGAACTAATTATTTTATATTCATTCAAATACATGCTATTCAATCAGCAGTCTTACCTGTCTGCCATTTGAGGTATAATAAAGTGTTGTCCATTTTTGTGATCTGAAATCGAGTTAAGCTAAATGTTAAAATATTTAGGATGTGTTTCAAACAACACTGCTACTGGCCTACATTTCTCAGTTTTATTAGACTATATAACATGCTTGTTTGGCTACTAGACTGTTTAAAGTCACAGACCTTAGCTCTGCAAGCTGCAGAAAGGGAATCTGCATTTAGCAGATGCAGGATGATTGGCCTCCCCACATTAGGTTCCCTCCTAATCCCCAACAGTCAGAGTGTCTTAAGCCCTGAAGCAGAAGGCTTCCTCCAAAATTTGTTAGCATTAACTAACAATGCTAGATAGTCTAGTTATCCATGTAAATATCCAATCCTTTTGTGACATATACTAAGACTCGGACCTCAATGACATCCTGTGATAAGAAGTTCCACAGTTTAATTATGTGTTGTTTGAAAAAGTATCTTTTTGCCATGTTTTGATTTCACTAAACGTCCCCTTGCTTTTGGATTGTAAGACAGAGAATAGAAGCTCAAAATCTACTTTCTTCAGACCGTTCATTATTTCATATGCCTTCATCATGTCTCCTCTTATTCATCTCCTTTCTAAAGTAAACAATCCCAATCTCTGTGATTTTTTTTCCTTGCCCCTAATAATTTGTCACCCTTCACTGAGCACCCTCTAATCCTGCAACATCCATTTTGAGATGGGGTGACCAGTACTACAGAATATAGGTGAGGCACACCATTTATTTATATAAAGGCATTATTTTTTCCATGTTATTCTCCATCCCATTCCTCATGTATCCTTAGATCACATTTTTTGACCGCAGGTTGAGCAGAGGTCTTCACTGAGCTGTCTACAATGACACTCGGGTCCCTTTCCTGAGTTGATAGTTAATTTAGAGCTGTGAAAGGCGTATGAGTAGTTTAAGTTTTTCATACTAATGTGCATTATTTTGTGTTCATCAACACTGAACTTTATTTGCCAGTGTGTTGCCCATTCATGTAGATGGTTGGGCCCTTCTGAAGTTCTTTAGTTCTTTCTGGACTTGACTAACCTAAAAAACCATGTCATCTGAAAATTTTGCTACCTCACTGTTCACCCACTTATCCAGATTGTTAATATATTGAACACCACTGGACCCAGCACAGAACTGGGAGACACCCTTGTAACCTCTTGCCATGATGAAAACAGACCATTTATTCCTACTCTGTCTCCTGTCTCTTAGCCAGCTGTGGGAACATGCTGCATCTCACTCCATGAGTAGTTTCTTTCATAGCCTTTGGTGGCTCTTACGCAGATTCTGTCACTTAATCATGCAGTGCCTTGTGACCCTATAACCCTACCAGTCAGAGCATGGGGTATTGGAGACAGAATATATGTTTTGTCACCACAAAAAGGGGATTTTAGTTTACCATTTTGTCTACCAACACAAAAATTTAATTCAAAATTTTAATTCTACCATCTCTAATTTAAGCCACTAACATTTCCTTTGCTGTTCTATGATTTCATGCCTATTTTTAAAAGGCTTGATAATTTTAAAAAAATGATCTAATGGGGCTAGTGTTATCAATAACATGCGTGTCATTCTTTTTAGTTTGTATATTCAAATAATCACTATTTGAAAAACACTTTGATATAGTTTTTTTGTACTCACCTGGTTTCCTGCCACAGAGATAGAACGCTAGTCTGTCAGTAAGTTCATACTGTATTTCTATAAGGCGCTCTGCCAATTCATGGTGCCCTCCTTGTCTATTAGACAAGAAACAGAAAATGGAATTCATTTATGCTTCACTGGCTATAAAATGTAAAGGTTCAAAAATTGCTCAGAAAAGATTAAATTTAGCATCGTGAATATAACATCAGATCACTTCTACATTTTCAATTTAGTATGTGTTTGAGTTTTTTCCAAAGGGTGTCAGAATCACAAGATTCAGAGTAACAGCCGTGTTAGTCTGTATTCGCAAAAAGAAAAGGAGTACTTGTGGCACCTTAGAGACTAACCAATTTATTTGAAAGCTTATGCTCAAATAAATTGGTTAGTCTCTAAGGTGCCACAAGTACTCCTTTTCTTTTTGAGAATCACAAAAGACTCTTCAGAAGAAAATACTAAAAGGGAATTAGACTTTCCTCATCCGTTCAAAATGAGTTGCTGCGTACTCTGGAATACCTTTGCTTATCTACCTACTAGAGAAGCTGATTAACAATTTACCCAAAACAGGCAGAATAGTCTTTTCTGAGCAGTTTTTGAGATGGTAAATCAACCATATCCAGTTTAGTATTGGAACAACAGCAGTGGCAACAACTCTGATACATGGTATCCGATTCCCACAGAAGACTTGTTCTGTCCTCAGTGTCTCCTGTGACGGGACAAGGCCAGATGGCTATAGAAAAGTAGTGGGAGATAGATATATTAGCTCCAGGCTAAACAAATCCCTCGTACCAGGATAAGTGAAATGGCAGCTGCTCCAGGTCAATTAAGACACCAGGGGCCAATTAAGAACTTTCCAGAAGGCAGGGAGAATGCTAGGTTGATTGGGACACCTGAAGCCAATCAGGGGCTGGCTGAAACTAGTTAAAAGCCTCCCAGTTAGTCAGGTGGGTGTGCATGTCAGGAGCAGTGGGAGGAAGTTGCGCTGTTGGAGAGGCTGAGCAGTACACACCATATCAGGCACAAGGAAGGAGGACCTGACGTAAGGGTGAAGTGGAGCTTGAGGAAGTGAGGGCTGCTGTGGGGGAAGTAGCCCAGGGAATTGTACATGTCATGTTTCTAAAAGGTCAGCTACCATAGCTGATGCTATTAGGGTCCCTGGGCTGGAGCGAGGGTGGGCCCGGGCTCCCCCCGCCTTTGCCCCCTGATTAATCACTGAGACTGGGAGACAACAGAGACTGTGCAAGGAAGGATAACTTCTCCTCACCTCCCTCGCTGGCTTATGATGAAAATGGCTCAGTAGACTGTGACCCTTGTCTCTAGGGAGAGAAGGGTTACATTGAGGGGCACAGTGAGCCTCTGAGGCTAGTGAAATCTGCCAGGAAACGCGGGACTCACGGAGGCAAGGACAGAGCTTTGTCATGCTCCTTATACACCATTTCCAAACCAATAAATAAATCCAAGCACTGAGACTACACAACTTCTGAATCTTGCTGCTACTGGAATGGTTTTGAATACAGCCTTTGCTTGGTAGCTTGTCTGTAATTTTATACACACAATGCATGTTCAGTCTTGCTACAGTAATACAAATAAATAATGTATTATCTGAGACCTGGTTACTTAGATGTCCATCTTCCTTTGCCATATTGCTGCACTTGAAATCATACAGGCACTCATGCCGCTGGAGCTCCCTTGACGCAAAAGAGAGGAAGCTGCCTGCAGTGTGTTCTTTGCTAGGGAATTTGGAATGGAGTCCCCACCGGTCCGAGAGAGCCATTTAGCTGGTAGGGTAAAGCCCTTTTGAGTCCCTGCAAGGCCAATCTGTTCTCTTAGGCATTTGAAAAGAGATGGATTGAAGACTGGAGATATTTTATTTGTTCTGTGTGCATTTACTTCATCCTGGGAAAAGCACTCATTTGAGGTTTAACTGTGAATTAAATGTCCATCAGGATACCCAGAGAACCTGGGAAAGGTGATCATTTACAATTTTATTTAAAAAAAAAAAATCAAGACAAAAAATCAAAACATCCAAACCATTTACCTTGCATAGTCCACTGGAGTCTTTCCACTGGAGTCTTGTGTGCCAGGATCAGCACCATAGACTGCCAACAACTCTGCCTGTAAGATCTGTCCTGCTTTGGCAGCAACATGAAGCGGGGTGTTTCCTTTCTCCTACAAAGTCATTAAAAACCACACATGCTCATGTTCAATCGGCAGGTCTGAATACGTGACTGATATAAAATGTATGTCAGCTGAAACCAACATAAATATAATGACAGACTAAGAATTGATCTAACACCAAGCTAATAAAAAAGATTTTCATACAGGATGAAAAAAGTTGGCCTGAGCTCCTAGAGAGAGTAATCTCAAGCATGTCTCCAGATTCCCTGTCCTCACACTGGAATGGAGTTGCTGAAAAACAAAAAGGACTGTCTGTTAAAAGTCTGGATATACAAGGACAATGAGTCAAAGTCATCTTCACTGTATTAGGAACAGATATTAAAAAAAACTAGCTATAGCCTATGAATATTTTACTTTCCAACAGTTTCTAGTAAGATGGATCAGTTAACTTGAGGCCTGTGGTCCTCTAACATCCACACAACTTCTGTTAGTGCCAATCAGACACTGTTGAAAAATATTTCCCTTCAAGGTTAAGTTTGAATGCTTAATACATTTATATACACAAAAATGCAGTACCATGGAGATACTAGTTATTTTTCATTTATAATCCAAGTAACTCAAGTCTACTCAGATATCAGTCTTACAGTATCTGGTGACACCTGCAAGCTGTTTTGTTCCAGCCCACAAACTGCAAGAAAGCAATACTTACCTTACTAAGGTCCTTGGCAGTAACACTATCATCTTCTCGGCATGGCAAGCGATGAACAAATGCTAACATTTGATATTTAGCTCTAATGAATTCCGCTTTGTTGGGACTATAAGAAGAAACCAAAGCAAAGGAGTTGCAAAATAAATGTTGGCTTTGTATAAATAAAATAATTAAACCACATAGCATATTTCAATACAGAATGCCAACAGATTTGACAGAGTAAGGCACTAGGAAATATTTTCATCCGGTACACAATTCAATCCAGATTTTAATTCTCTACTGAAGGGTACTGTTATTGAAAGATGTGTCAGTTTCACTACCAGCTGTCATTATTTTATCTCCCGCTCCCAGTGACATTTTTTGATAAAAATGAAAATGTAATTTTCTTCAACAAAAAAATTGTCTTTTTGGGAGGGGGCGGAGGGCTGGGGTTTGTAGAAAAACTGAAAATACTTCAGTTTTCAGACAACAACCCTTAGAATTCTGGCAAAAATTGAGATTTTTGGTGAAAATTTCCAAACAACTCTAAAAGTAATAAAGTTATTTCACTATTTTCAGTTATCCTGGTTATAAACTGAAGACCTGTCCTGAAATATTATGAAAACCCTCAACTTCTATTGATTTCACTGAAAGCTGCTGGTGCTCAGCACCTCTCAGGATCAACAACTTAAACAAATATACACAGTCAGATAAGAAACTATGCTTTTAAAACTAATTAGCTGAAAGAAAGAAGATTTTCTTTTCTTCTGAAAGAAAATACTGATAAAGAAATGGATAAGATGACATTTGTGGCATGTAAGAGAAGATTAAAAAAAATCAATACCCAACAGTTGGGACCACATATGATACATTAATACTATTGATGCACATGATGCAAGACAATGAAAAGATCTCTTCACTAAAGTTTTTGTTTCAAAGACTATGCTGAAACGAGTGATCTTCAAGGATACTTCAGAGAATATTTAACATCTCTGCTTGAGCACATATCAGGTGTTAAGTCAGTGAATAAAGGAGATTGGGTTTTGTCAGATTTATTCACATCAGCAATACCCTTCAATGTCCTTGATAAGACTTGATACAAGATCAGGTTTTTACTCATCTGTTGCTTCCTCTCTCACAACTAGTCAAAATAGGTACATTTTTACAAAGGGGCTCCTGAGGAGACACAGAATTTTATAAACACTCTACTTACTGCACTTTATCCTGTGGGTTAGCTTTGCGCCTTCCGCTCATAACAGATGCAGGGTCCAGCAAAGAATGTTCCCATATGGAATTAGCACCATTATTATACAGTGTTTCAACCATCTGAAACCCAAAATGTGTGCAACAGGCATTAAATATTTTACTACTACCTACACAGGCAGAGCTGCTCACAGATGATATTTCCCAAGTGGAGAGCATTTTTATGCTACTCCAGAAAGTTGCCAAGGAAAAGAAGTTTTTTGGACTTTTTTTTTATTAACATTAAAAGGCAGATGGTGTCAAACCTTATTTTGCTAAAAAGAGGATTAGGATGTTCTTTTGTCTACACTTTCCATTATAAATTTTGGATTGTACATGTCCCAAAGCCCAGTTAGCTTGCTGCAGCTCTTCCTGTTTTCAGTAAGAGCCTCCCACTCAATTTGCGTTCAAGAAGAGATTCATCATGTATGTTTACCTATCCTATTCATTTTATTGTTGTATGGCACCTGGAATACCTTGGGATGGGCCTTAAAAATAAGTAGTTTCACAGATTATATTGCAAGCAGGGAAGGCAGCATTTATTTACCGGAAGGTAGACCACTAATGCTGCTTTAAATTGCATCAGTATAAGTAGATCCACAGCTTTACATCTGGGGACTGAAGACTTTATTCTCCCAAAGAGACCCATACTCAGCCATGAAGGAGAGATGGGCAGAATTTCTGGGGAGATCAGTCAACCAGTTACATTCCATGAAACTGGCACATTATCCACTTGCCTTCCCCTCCCCAGGTTCTTTCTTTTGCTGTAGAAATATAGGTTAAGAGGCACCGGGCTGTCTCCTCAGACCTCCCTTTTGTGTAGGAACTGAAAGCATGGGTGGCTTCTCCCCACTTTGGCTGGGCGTGATCTTTTTTAGGGTGTGCAGGTGAGACAAGTATGGCATGGTTTCTCCACAGCTGCGGATCTTCAGCTGCCTATCTCAAGAAGAGTGTTCTCTTCTGTACTTATGAAGTAGCACCAGAGCACAGAGCAGAGAGGTAGTTTGCATTTTGGGGTGGGGAAAGGGAGACAAATCAGATACATACAATCTAAACTTATTTTTAAAATAAAATAGAATTTGCCTGAATCTTAACCTAACCCTCACTTTTTTTTTTTTAAGTTTCATACACATTTACATAGTGAAAGTGTTAGAATACAGATACGCTACAAAGTAACATCTCACTTTTTAAGTTATTCATCTAGAAGCCTTTGGTTTGTGGTTTTTGTTTTTTAGAAAAGCATGGACAGGCTCACACAGAGGTAAATGAAAATGGTAACACACTTGCATGTTTATGTGCCCTAGATGGAATGTTGGATCTATTCACGTGTGACCAGATTCCTGTACTGAGCAAGAATAGCTCCTTTAAGTTAACTAGGAAAAAGCCTTTGTTTTGGGAATAAATGTTCACAGGCACATATTTGTATACTCATCCGACAATCAGTGTTCATGCCAGTATATATTCTGACCTAGAACGGCTACAATATGCAAAACGCAAAGAAATGGAAAATCATGCAATCTTTACTCATTGTTAACTGGCCTGCAGATGCCAGTTATTATTGCTACAAGTGCAGATGGTCCACAAACTCTCACCTCACAAACACTACTGCTTGCTCTGCACTTAAAAGTTCGGTCGACATAGCTACGTGGGTCAGGGTGCGAAAAGCTGAATGATGTAGCCATGCGAATGTAGCCCCCAGTGTAGACACAACCATGTCAACGGAAGAATACTTCTGTCAACATAGCTACTACTGTTCAGGAAGGTGGTGTTCCTACATCAGTGGAAAAATCTCTTCCACCAGTGTAGGCTACATCTACAATACTGGGGTATGCCAGCATAGCTGTGGTGATGCAGCTATGCTAGTAGAATCTCCATAGCATAGACATACCCTCAAGTAAATTTAAGCTTTGAAAGAGCAAAGCAACTTTTCAAGAAGGCTTCATTAAAATAGCTATCAAAGGATCTTTTAGGCTTCCCAAAACAGAGGACATGTGAGAAAGAAGAAATGAAAGCAGAATGGGCAGGCGCTTAGAATTCGATTCTCCTAAGTAGCCACAGCAAGACCTCATCAGTAGCTCGGGGGGGTAGGGGGGGTTGTTACAACCTGACAACTTGAGTAGAAGTGGATTCACTGCAGTACTCCGGTTGGACAGACAGACAAAAGTTAACTCTCAAAACCAAGGGAATTTTAACTATATCTCAGGCTCTGAATTTGCCCTAAAAGTAAGTTTAAAATGTGGAGTTAACACTGACTTTAATAATCTATTACAGCAATGTAACAGAAACCAAGAAACCTATTTTAAGAAGAGCTTAATGAAGCAACTCTCCCCTCCAGAAAGTTTAGTAATTAGAATTCTCTAAGAATTCTCCGATTCTCATTGGAAAGCAATCCTCAGCTTTTACCTGCAGCAACGTTGGAGGCCATGGTGTGTGTTTAAGATGCCTCACTTGCGAGATATGACGTCCTAGACTCCGATGAACACTACAGCATTCATCACAAATCAGAATTCCCCTGTTTACTGATGCCCAACAGGGGTCTGGAAAAGAGAAGTATATTTATTATAATATGAGCAGCACCATCAGCCAGTGGTTAGGGCACAGGACTGGGAATCAGATCTCACGAGTTCTATTCCTGGATCTACCACCACTTACTTGCTATATGAACTTGGGCAAGTCACAAACTCCCTGGGCCTCAAGATGCTGGGGGAAATATGGGTCCTGTGGTTAGACACTGGACTGGGACTCAGGAGATCTGGGTTCTGTTTCAAGTTCTGACACTGACTTGCTGTGGGACCTTGAGGAAAAAACCCCACTTACTCTGAGCTGTTTCCCATCTATAAAATGAAGACAATACTTCCCTTCCTCAATAGGAGTGTTATGAGGCTAGATTCATTACAGGTCATGAGGTGTTCAGATACTACAGTGAGGAGTGCCATAGAAAAGCTTATAATTATTAATGCATCAGTTTTCCTGTCTGTAAAATAGGAATAATGATACATATCCCATCTTCGGGAAGGGCGTGGAAGTCTCTAAATGAAAAATACTATATAAACGATAAGTATTATTGTGTTATTGCTCAAAGTTTTAAGTCCTGCCTTGTTAGATCTGCAGTGTGTTCTTATTTAATATACAAATAAGAGGCACTATTTTTGTAAGACAAAAGAGCAAGATATAGCTATGTTCATTTCAACATAAAAAAAAAATCACATCACATTGGCACAATTCCTTACAATGCTACTTCTACGCTAAGCCAGTAATCATCTAATGTTCTAGCACAGCATGTTATCATTAACAGTTCCCCATAATAAGACTAAGTAAAAGACATCTAGGCAGGTCAATGAGATATGTTCAGCGTTCTCTGGAATGATTTTGACCATCATGAGAAGTTACAATGCCATAGGGCAGGGGTCGGCAACCTATGGCACGCCGCTGGCCCCACTCACCCCGTTGCCGAACCCAGGCTGGAACCCCAGCAGGCAGCAGCGTGCCATTAAAAATCCTGCCCACCCCAGCCCACTCTTCTCCGCCCCCCCCCTGCGGGGGCAGGGTGAAGAAGCTTGGTCCTGCCTGCCGGCTGCTGCTGCACGCATGCTGGATTCCTGCCCCGCCTCCTCTCCCTCCCTGCCACCAATCAGCTGATAGCCCTTGCAAGGGAAGGGGTGCTGCTCCGGGGAAGAGGCAGAAAAGAGGTGGGGACAGGGCCGTGGGGGTGGAATCGGGGCATAACCCCTCCAGCCCCCTGCCATGAGCCACTCTGGGCAGGGGGCGAGGAGCACCCCTACAACCCTAGCCCACACCCTGACTCTTGCACCCCCCCCATACCCAGCCCCCCCACACCCTGACTCTTGCACCCCCCACATTCCCACCCCCAACCTGAGTACCAAATGGGAGCTCCTGCACCCCCGCCCACCCATTCCCACCTGCACCCCTCACACCAAATGGGAGCTACCCAGGTAAGTGCTCCACACCCAAACCTCCTGCCCCAATCCTGAGCCCCCTCCCTCATTCTAGCTCCTGGCCAGACCCTACACCCCAACCACCAGCCTGTTCCTTCACCCCCAGCCCTGTGCTCAGTGCACTCCCACCCTCAGCTCAGTGCAGAGAGAGAGAGAGAGAGAGGGAGGAAGACAATGGGCTAGAACCAAGGAGAAGGTAGGTACCCACTCTCTGTGGGCCGGCAGCCGGCAGCCAGCTGAGAGGGACCGGCAGCCAGCTGAGAGGGGCCAGCAGGAGCCGGTGGATGGAATCCCAGACCGGCAGCAAGCTGAGTGGCAGCGGGCTGAGCACTCAGCCCCCTGCTGGTCTGGGGTCCCGACCGCCAGCCCCGCTCAGCCCGCTGCTGGTCTGGGGTTCTGGCTGCTGGTCTGCGGTTCTGGCTGCTGGCCCCTTGCCAGCCGGGATCCCGGCCGCAGGCCCCGCTCAGCCTGCTGCTGGCCTAGGTGAACAGAACTCCAGACTGGCAGCGGGCTGAGAGGGCCGGTGGTGTAAGATCAGCATTTTAATTTAATTTTAAATGAAGCTTCTTAAACATTTTGAAAACCTTGTTTACTTTACATACAATAGTTTAGTTATATAATATATAGACTTATAGAGAGACCTTCTAAAAAATGTTTAAATGTATTACTGGCACATGAAACCTTAAATTAAAGTGAATAAATGAAGACTCAGCACACCACTTCTGAAAGGTTGCCGACCCCTGCCCTAGAGTATTATGCTGCCATTCTGGTACGTGAGAAAAACCAGACAAAAGTATATCACCGCAATCTTTACCCACATACTAAAGGTACAGGTCACTTGACTTCTTTAGAGACCATATTGGAATACAGTACAGGAGTTTCAATAACCCATTTCCAAATCTATAACCCTTACTTCTGAAGTTGCAATTCCTATTTTATAATTTATTATTGGCTTATGGTAGTGCCCTACTAAGTGCCAGGAACTTTCAAGTCAAACAAGAAACAATGGGCCCTGAGCCCCTGCCCTGAAGGGCTCACAAACTAACAGACAAACACACAGAGGTTAGGGGAAAATGGGAAATACACACTTTCTTTTTTACTGAATGTACATGTCACTCTCCTGAAGTGGATTGTGTATTTTACATAACATCTTTAGGATCACATGAAACAAGCTGCAATTTAGCCTGAGGTCAGAGATGACATTTGCTTTTAGTGGTAGCTCAAGCAAGGTAAGTTTAGTAAGACCAATACAATTATTTACAGTTTAGCTAGTTTCACCACTAAAAATAAAGTGGTGTCAAGTTTTAAAGAAAGACTACACGCCAGGACATGTGCCAATGGGATTCTTCATTTACACCACTTTTTCTAGATTATGATGTTTAAACAAGGTGTTAGCAGCCGTGTTAGTCTGCATTCGCAAAAAGAAAAGGAGTACTTGTGGCACCTTAGAGACTAACCAATTTATTTGAGCATAAGCTTTCGTGAGCTACAGCTCACTGCATCGGATGCATGTGGAAACTGCAGAAGACATTATATACACACAGAGACCATGAAACAATACCTCCTCCCACCCCACTCTCCTGCTGGTAATAGCCCATCCAAAGTGACCACTCTCTTTACAATGTGTATGATAATCAAGGTGGGCCATTTCCAGCTATTACCAGCAAGAGAGTGAGTTTGTGTGTGTGGTTTTTGGAAAAAGGGGGGGGGGGGAGGGTGAGAAAACCTGGGTTTGTGCTGGAAATGGCCCACCTTGATTATCATACACATTGTAAAGAGAGTGGTCACTTTGGATGGGCTATTACCAGCAGGAGAGTGAGTTTGGGGGGGGGGGGGGGCGGAGGGTGAGAAAACCTGGATTTGTGCTGGAAATGATGATCACTTTAGATAAGCTATTACCAGCAGGACAGTGGGGTGGGGGGAGGTATTGTTTCATGGTCTCTGTGTGTATATAATGTCTTCTGCAGTTTCCACAGCATGCATCCGATGCAGTGAGCTGTAGCTGAGGAAAGCTCATGCTCAAATAAATTGGTTAGTCTCTAAGGTGCCACAAGTCCTCCTTTTCTTTTTGCGAATACAGACTAACAGGGCTGTTACCCTGTAACTAGTTTACGTTTCTCTCAAGTCTGGGTGATGTATTGCCAGACCACCACCAACACTGTGCACTTCTACCATACCCTCCATTCACCCCACAACTTCAAACTCATTGCAAACCTCGAGGCGTTAAGCCCATCCGTACTCAAGAAGTAGAAAAGTATTATTATTCCCATTTCACGGGGGCACAGAGAGGGGAAGTGACGCGCACTGGTCGAGCTAGCAGAACCCCCAGCTATGGCTTCCTCGTTTGGTGATTTGGCCAGATGGCCCTTGCCCACGCTAGAAACGGTTTAACCCCATTCTCAGTCCCCAGGCTCCGGCCCCCGGCAGGACGCTGCGGCCCCGGCGCGGCAGCTGTCACTGGCCGGAGCGCGCACGGCTCAGCTCCGCCGCCGCTTCTGCCCCGCGCTTCCTGTTGGCGCCGCGCAGCCAGGGCGGCTTTTCCGCTCGCAGCCCGGGGGCGCTCGGCGCCAGGGCTGCCCCCGGGGGGGGGGGGGCGCCGGCCACGCAGCCGCCCCCGCCCCGGCTCGGCCGAGCTGCAGCGCGGGGGTCCCCGGAGCCGCCGGGCGGGCGGGCGAACGCGGGCCCCGGGGCAGGGCTGGGCCAGGACGCCGGGCTCCCTTGGGGAAGGCCCCGCAGCGAGAGTCCCAAGGGGGACCGGGCTCCCCGGGGCCGGCCGCGCCCCTCAGCCCCGCCCGCGCCTACCCGGAGCGCTGCAGTCCGCGCAGACCTCGCTGCTCCGCAGCCGCTTCGACATGTCGGCGCGGGCGGCGGCCGCCTGCCTGCCTCAGCCTCGGGCGGGGGCCGCTTCTTCCTGCCGCTCGAACGGGTCCCACGCCGGCGCCCCCGCCAGCCAGCAGGGGGCCGCAGCGGGCCTGCGCCAGCGCCGCGGCTACGCCCCCAGCGCCATTCACCAAGCCCGGCGGCAGGCTGTCACGTGACAGGGAGGCCGCGGAGGCGGCCGCCGCCATCTTAGTTCCTGGCACGGACCGGGCTGTAGCGGGCTTGGAGACCATTTTAGCTCCTGGCAGAAACAGGTCCAACCCCAGAACCCGACGAGCCGTCCGTCCCATGTCTACTGGGAAAACCTTTTGTAGTGATAAACACCCATTTTTTCATGGTTTGTGTGTATAAAAACATCTGCTGTATTTTCCACAGTATGCATCTGATGAAGTGAGCTGTAGCTCACGAAAGCTTATGCTCAAATAAATTGGTTAGTCTCTAAGGTGCCACAAGTACTCCTTTTCTTTTTGCGAATACAGACTAACACGGCCATTACTCTGAAACACGTCTATTGTAACACTGGAGATACAAATTATAACCCATGCATCCGCAGCTCCCAAGGAAGCTGTTTGTGCTCTTACGGCAGCATCTGACCATGAGCAGGGGCAAATCCCACAGGCTCCTTGTCACCAGAGCACAGGGGCACCACAATTGCAGTCAGGAAGGGTGTGGGTGTCTGAGACCAGACTGGTCAGTGGAAAAGGCTGACTCAAGGCCAAGCTGGTCTCTCTAACCTTCTTCCCTCTCCAAGATGCTCTGTCTACCTCCATAAGCAGGAGCACAGGATAAAGAGGGAGGAGAGCAAAGTAGGGATGTTCCACTATATAAACTTGCCTTTGTCTATACAGCAGTGCCAAGCCCACCTGTTCAAATATTATGTTAGACCCCAAAAATAATGAGATGCAAAAAACAGCAATGAACTTTACATTCTGCCTTCTGGTTTTCAAGCTGTTAGGGCTCACTTGGCTCACAATTTTAAGCTTTCCTCCCTGACCATGAGGGCTAAAAACTAACTTGTTATTAAAATGACAGCTGCAATTCTCATGTATTCAGTTGTCTCCAAGAGCTGGGCCTTAAAGTAAAAAAAATAAAATTGCAAAACTTACCATAAAACTATAAGTGTTAACAATGCTGCCATCTTTGAGCTTGAGGGTCATCTGTCTGATCATTTGTAACCACTAGGTAGAGAGAAGAGTAGAGGATCCACCCTCTTGCTGTAGCAGAGCAGCCAGTTAATAGGGGGCTGCAATGGGGTGGGGGAGGTCTGCTTGCAAATGCACAAATCTGCACAACTGACCATATGGTATGTATTAGCTGTCTCATCCTATGGCATCTATCTAACTCCCTACCTACTTACCCATCACCCAATCTATAGATATTTACTAATCTACCCATCAGTCTATCTCCATACTTGCCTATTTATCTAGCTGTCTCCAGACTGTACACCCAAGTATCCAGCTAATTCTCTATTGCCCTCTTACTTATACAGCACCTAACAGTAAAGTATCTGAGGGCCATGAAGGGCACCCTCACTCCTCTCTGAAGCAACAAGGCACTGGCTAGTGATGGAGACACAATACCACAGCCAATGGTCTGAACCACTGCTGCACAGGGCTGGCCCGCTGCCCTCTTCCAAGATGGCAACCTGAGACGGACGGGTAGAAAGGAAATTGCTGTCACGCATGGTTTGGGTCAGCAGATGGGAGCGCTGTACTGCCCTCACCAAAGATGGCGGCCGAGAAGAGCCGGATTGGAGGGAGGCTCACATTGCCCTAACCCAAGATGGCGGCCGGGGAGTCAGGGCGTGATACTACCCTCAGCCAAAACGGCGACCTCGGCCTCACGGAAGTACTAGGAAGGGTCGCTCCCGCCCACTTGGTTGCGGAGCCTTCAGGCGAAACCAATGCCCTGATGGGGCGGGGGCAGTTCTTCCACTTCCGCGTATTTTCCCCCTCCAGACAGTGGGCGAGCCTGAGGGTTGGAAGGGTCCATCTGCCTGCTAGAAAGGGGGCGGTAAGGGGTGACGTTCCCAGCCCCTGGGCTCGCTAGCGGGGCAAGGGGGCTGGCCCCGGAGCGGGTTGTGGGAGCCGGGAGCCTCCCCTATTCCGGCAGCCCAGTGGTTCGTTCCGACCGCTGCCCTGGCTGGTGGGAAACGTTCTGGGGAGAGAAGGAAAGCGAGGGGCTGGGGTCAGGCGAGGGGAAAGGTCAGCGGTAGGGTGAGAGGTCAGAGGAGGGGGAGAGATTGTAGGGGAGCGGGGCCCAGAGGGTGAGGGGGCTGGGGGCCTGTTGGGGGGGCTGGTGATTGGGAGCCTGTTGGGGGGCAGAGAGCGAGGGGGCTGGGGGCCTGTTGGGGGGGCAGAGGGGGCTGGTGGTTGGGAGCCTGTTGGGGGGCAGAGAGCGAGGGGGCTGGGAGCCTGTTGGGGGGGCAGAGGGGGCTGGTGGTTGGGAGCCTGTTGGGGGGCAGAGAGTGAGGGAGCTGGGGGCCTGTTGGGTGGCAGAGGGGGCTGGTGGTTGGGAGCCTGTTGGGGGGCAGATAGCGAGGGGGCTGGGGGCCTGTTGGGGGGCAGAGGGGGCTGGTGGTTGGGAGCCTGTTGGGGGGCAGAGAGTGAGGGGGCTGGGGGCCTGTTGAGGGGGAGCAGAGGGGGCTGGTGATAGGGAGCCTGTTGGGGGCCCAGAGAGCAAGGGGGCTGGCGTGTGGGTTGTTTGAGGGGGGTTGATGTGGGGAAGGTATTTGTGAGGCACTAGAAGGGGGTGGGACTCACTGGGGAGAGACTCTTGTGTGGCTAGGGCTGAGGGGCTTGGTAAGGGCCCTGTGAGAAACAAAGAGGGGGAGATCAGAGCGGGTAGGCACCCCCCAGGGAGGGTTGAGCCCTCATCTAATACGTACAGGATGAGCTCTTTAGGTGAGGCTAGTAGCAAATTTCCTCTGCACGTCTTAGTCTGGAATAATGACTACAGACAGCTGGATAAAGAGCTGGAAGGCAAGGTAAAATGGGCACCAGACCAACATATGGTGCTGTCCTTTTCTGAAACTACCCAAGGCAGAATACAAGACATGATAGACTGAAAATTAGATCAGGATAATAGATCATCTATATGCATTCTATGTGACATGGGGACTTAGAAAGTAACCTTATATCTTAGTTAAGTTTCTCTTTGTTAAACTTATTAGGGATTTATTTTTGTGGAGTTTTTTTACAGCTGTTTGTGATTAAAAGGAGATCACCTCAGGAGGGCACAGAGTTTATACCTTTTGTCATGCAACTTCTGCATATTAAATTTCTGACTATCTTTAAATAAAGCCAGATTCAAGGCACTGAGAGAGATACAGATGGATTGTAAAAAACTCTGTAGCTGACAGGAAAATGTTAGAAATCATTTGAATCAGGGCCAAAAGACAGGCAGATGTGATAGGCACTGATGCTTTTTGCTAGAAAAACAGCAAATAAGTACCACCTAGTTGGAGGAGGGGGCAACCAACACACAGTAAGGGTGTCAGCTACTGCCAAAGACAAAATACAAATTGATTTTTTTTATCAGAATATCCCCCTCAGGCAGCCAACAGTTCACTGAAAATTGAGGGGTTTTATTTTTCTTTCTTTATATTGTGTTGAGCCATTTATCTGTGGCTCAACACAGTACTGATCTGGTGGTAAGATTACTGCTGTGCAAAGATAGTCAATACAGTAATTTCCTTCCTTTTTAAGACACAAAGGGCTTATTTCAAGTGTAGTCCTCTGAGGTTCACTGGCTGCCTTAGAACATAGGAGCCCAGCAGCTTTGCACTTGCTAGAATATAGAATCACAACTGTGGTAGAAAATAGCTGATCATCATGGCTCACTGTAGAACAGAGAACACAAAAATCCAGCAGTCAGCCAAGAGCTGTGGTGAAAGTACCAGAGTTAAAAGAAAAGCAGTAGGAGAAGCATTCAGAAATCTGCATCAGATCCCAAGCAACAAATTTGCTAGTGTAACTCAGGTTACCAAGGTACTATGGTGATAGCTGCTTTAGGAATACACAGAGAGAACTTTGAGGTTCAGTAGTGCAGGGTACAAACTGGCAGAAGCATAGCCTGTTTGCTTGTATTGTGCCTGAGACAGAGGGTATGTGTTGTGAACTCTTCAGCTAATGCTACCTTCCGATACAAATCCTGGTTGTCAGCCACAACTCCAGCTGTACACTATGAAACACTAGTATTGGCTTAAAGCATACCTGTGGTGTTTCTTGAGAGTTTTGGAATGCTGTTACTGTCTCTAATTCATATAGTCTTCAGTCTGTACTAAGGAATTCTCTGTGCATGTTTTTGATCCCTTGGTTTCAGTGTTCATCTCTCTTTTAAGGTTATAGCATTATTCAAATAAACATTTGTAACTTAACAAAGATGATTTTACTACCTCAGTTTATTTTTATTATCTGTATTCTGGTATCACCCACAATGCATAAAGCCCTGTTTGTGCACACAGTAGTCCTGTTCCCTGCCCAAAAGAGCTTACAATATGAGAAGACAGGCAACATATGAAGGTTGGAAAGACCTATTCCATTAAGCCTGGAAACATCTGTCTTAAATGAAAGTTTTAAAAGGCATTCTGGGAGTACACTTCCTCTTACGTCTTCAGGACAAACTGCTTGCTGTGTGTGGCAGATGTGCTTTGATAGGGTTTGAGGGATTGAAAGAAACTCTAGCCAGATACAGTCAGCATATGAAATGATAAATGGCCATAATGTGCAGCTACAGGTTAATCCTAGCAAAGAAATTGAGATAAGACTGTTCCAAAGTCCTTTAATTTTTTGTCACTGCAATAGGCATTGCAGTTTGGGGAAAGTAGAACTGAAGATCATATGAGCTGCAGCAATGAGATGAGGATGGTTTAACTCAGATTCCTTTATGCTCACTGCTTGGTGTCTTAAATGTAATGCTGTCAAATAACCATGTTTAGTTATGTAATAACTTTCTTTTCTTAGCCCACTCTTGACTTTTCCAATTTTCCTTTAGTTATAGATGCTCTTCTGTTTCAAATCTCTAAAGCTAGTAGTGAAAAATATATGTAAGGTATGAGTATGTTTTGCTTGCATGTTTTGGATATTTGTGCCCTGTGTAGTTCCATTTCTTAGTGATTTGTAGAGAATGCACTCACTCTCCATTGTTCTGTGTGTCAGTCAAATAGATGTTTTTTAATTTTCATGTTCTTCCATATTCTTACCAAAAAAATACAAAATGTGCATTGTAAACCGTCACCTGCTCTTGAAATTTTTTTCTGATTTTAACCTGTTGGATATCTTCCATTATACCTTCCAGTGGCCATTTAACTGGTGACTGCCCATGGTACAAAATAAAAAGAAGGGAGCACTGTCTACTCCTCCTAAAAGAAACTGTTCATGAAGAAGCTGGGGTAGGGAGGAATAATATAGAATGTTTGTTTTTCTTTCCCCCCCTTTTCCTCCCTCTCGCTTCCCTCCCCTTTTCCTGTCATGGTGACACATACCTCCCTTACCCACAATCACTTCTATGGTGCCCAATTCTACTCCTGTTTGACTTTAGTAGGGAGGTAGGATCAGGCTTTTAAGAAGGCAAATAGGCAATTCAATAGCAGTATCAAAGCAAGTCATGTAGGATAAGTAGTTCCAAGCAACAACCTGTTCTGTAGAAATACATGTTGAGCTATTACAGCTTATTGCTGAAAATCTTTGTTTTAACTTTCTTAAATGTGTTCTGATTTTACATTTGATAGCTAATGCTGAAGCTGCACTAACTCTTGATTACTCAACAGGATGTTGATCAGCGTGACCCACGGGGTCGGACCTTGCTGCACCTTGCTGTTTCCTTGGGATATATAGAGTCTGCCAAAGTCCTCCTTCGACACAAGGCAGATGTTACCAAAGAGAATGCACAGGGATGGACAGGTAAGAGATCAGCTCAAAGGCAGTTAATAGTTTTCACCTTAAACACTGAAGGTCTAAAATCTGTCTATATAAATGTCACCTTAGGACTGTGGGATGTGGCTGCAGTGTTCACTTTGCTTTGTTAATATTAAGCCTTGCCTGTGTTTGGGTTTCTTGCAGTTTTACATGAGGCTGTAAGCACAGGAGACCCGGAGATGGCATACCTGATACTGCAGCATCGAGACTACCACCAAACGTCTGCGACACTTGGAGGGGTTCCTGAATTACTCCAAAAAATTAATGAGGTAAACGCTTAGTGAGACCTGAATTGCATGCTGGTCAATTGCATCTGGAGGAATTGTTAGTCTGGTTCTAGTTTACTTAAATCAGCAACTTTAAAGTCAGGATGATGCATTATTCAGTTCAATTTTGTGCCTATCAGCTCTATATAAACATATGGGAGACTATGGAGTTTTCTCTGTTTTTATTAATGATCTCGGGTCTTGGAGGAGGATGCTTATTCTTCCTATGTCAAAGGCTGAGAGTTATGTGCTTTTGTAGTAGAATAACAAATGACGAGTAATTCAGTAGAAAACAATGAAGAGTTAGACTTTTGCAGAACAGTGTTACACTCTGTGCCCATTAATTTAAATCAAATGACAAATATCAGCATATGTAAAATTCATACTTGTTGGTTTAATTGTGCTTCCTATCAGGAGCATCTCAAAACCTCTACTTTCTCTTGTTTCTAAAATATACATGTGACATACTGTACTGAATATTAATCTAGTGTTCTCTCCCTTGGTGGTTCATTTGAATACTTTGTTTCTACACTAGACTTCTGATTTTTATGTGGAAATGAAATGGGAATTCACTAGCTGGGGTAAGTTTGGTTTTTTGGGGGATTTTTTAAATCTTTCTTACCTCTGAGTTTTAAAAATTCCTGAAATAAAATGTATGTTTGCAAAGAAAACACAATTGTTGAGCCCTTACTCTCTCCCAACCCATATTTTTTCCCTTCAACTCACAAAGCCTTTTGAGATTTCAAGATTCCTTCTGATCACCTTAGTCTGCTGCACAAACTGTACCCTTCCTTCAAATATCTCTTGCTTTAGTTTTTTTTCTTTTAAAGGAGTACTGTGCTGAAGATTTTTCTAAGGCCATCCTGATATTTGGGAGACGTATAAGTTAAGACAGTTATACAAACATTATGCGTCAAGACATAAAATATTCAGGAAACTTATTCCTTTACACTGCAAAATAGCATTACAGGTTTTGACTTTCTCCAAACCACTACATATTTAGCCATTGCATGAGATGGGATACAAAATTGCATCAGGCCATTGGTCTGTTCTCATGGTTCGTTTCCCTATTGTGTTAATCAATAAATCAAGAATCAGTCCTGATAATCTCTCTGTTCTTTATTATCTAGACATCGATTCATAGGTTTAAGGCTAGAAGGGAACATTATAATATCTACTTTATGGCCTGCATAAACACAGACCATAAAATTTCACCAAGCAGTTTCACCAAGCGCATAACTTCTGGCTGAGTTTAGTCTTCCTACACTTGTCCTCTCTGTTAAGGATTTTTATATTTGCATCTGTGTGTGTCATTATGTTTCTTTTATAGTTCCACTCGTTTCCAGAGTGTGTCCAAATGATATCTGTCGCATCTGGAAAAGTGGAGCTAAGTTACGCGTTGATATCACGTTATTGGGCTTCGAAAATATGAGCTGGGAACGAGGGAAACGTAGCTTAATTTTCAAGGGAGAAGGTAAATGGTTTAGTACATCTGATTCATTGATCGTCAAATAGTACACAAACTACACTGACGGATTCCTAGTGTTACTAAAAGAACACATGTAATTATAAGCTTTATTTTTGCATGCTTTCACAGACTTACTTGTGCTGGGAAGTGCGTTTTCTGGGATTTCAGGTCACTGGGCTAAGCAGAAGTGGTTGGACTTTCTGTTAAGAAAAATCTTCTGGAGCAAATATGAATCACTAGAACTATACTTTACCCTTCTCTCCCACTCTCAACAAAAACAAAAAAGAAATCAGCTGTATTTTTCTTCTTAGAGGCCTGAATCTTCATTATTAGAGTCTCTTAAATCCATTATGCAAAATTATCATAAAAATGACTTGGGCGGGCAGGCACACAGTCTGCTTGCTCATACTTAAAAACCTTGCCATATGTAAGTGAGTGATTTAAAACTTTGCAAGGCAGCTTTAATTCTCACTTTAGTCTACAGTGTATGTCTTGGTCAGCTCTTCATCTTGAAGGTTTGTTCTGAAGTCTGTAGTCCGTAAAATATATTCTTTCATCAGATACTGGAGGCTGGGCAGAACTAATTGAGATAAACCATGATGACAAAGTTGTCACAACAGAGCGTTTTGAAATCTCCCAACAAATGAAGCGTCTGACTTTGGGCTCTATGACACCAGAAAGAAAGGAGGTAGAAAGACGCCTTACATCTCCAATTATTAATACGTGCCTTGATACTAAAAATATTGCTTTTGAAAGGTAAGGTATTTAAATTTTTCTTAATGAACAGATCCTCCAGATATGAAATATGCAAGATTATCATACTTGCAATGTAGTTTTTAAAAGCCTGGTAATATGCATCTTAAAAATAAAATGGGATGTAACAATAACTGCATATCTTGTTCCATATAGACACTTTATAACCTCTCAGCTCATTACTTCTTGTCTTGCAAACAATTTCCATTTAGTGTAAAGTCCATTTGCACCATAAGACATGGTTTCCCATATTAGTGGGGCAAGGGTTATAAATTCTGATTTCAGATATGTACCAGTGGTTCCTGCTTATTTTGTGAAGCATATGTGCAGTACTGAAAAACCAATAATAGGATTTACAGCTTTTCTTGACTTATTTATTCTACTCTGGCTTTAGTTTAATCATATAAGTCTATAAGAATATCTCTAAATATGACCAATTAGAAAAGACAGCAAACTACTTCGAACCCTATTCCTCCTTTTGTTACATTCATAGAATCTTAGAATATTGGGGTTGGAAGGGACCTCAGGAGGTCAGCTAGTCCAAGCCCCTGCTCAAAGCAGGACCAATCCCCAACTAAATCATCCCAGCCAGGGCCTTGTCAAGCCTGACCTTAAAAACCTTTAAGGAAGGAGATTCCACCACCTCCCTAGGTAACGCATTCCAGTGTTTCACCACCCTCCTAGTGAAAAAGTTTTTCCTAATATCCAACCTAAACCTCCCCCACTGCAACTTGAGACCATTACTCCTCATTCTGTCATCAGCTACCACTGAGAACAGTCTAGATCCATCCTCTTTGGAACCCCCTTTCAGGTAGTTGAAAGCAGCTATCAAATCCCCCCTCATTCTTCTCTTCCGCAGACTAAACAATCCCAGTTTCCTCAGCCTCTCCTCATAAGTCATGTGTTCCAGTCCCCTCATCATTTTTGTTGCCCCTCTGCTGGTCGTTTTCCAATTTTTCCACATCCTTCTTATAGTGTGGGGCCCAAAACTGGACACAGTACTCCAGATGAGGCCTCACCAGTGTCGAATAGAGGGGAATGATCACGTCCCTCAGTCTGCTGGCAATGCCCCTATGTATACATCCCAAAATGCCATTGGCCGCTTTGGCAACAAGGGCACACTGTTGACTCATATCCAGCTTCTCGTCCACTGTAACCCCTAGGTCCTTTTCTGCAGAACTGCTGCCGAGCCATTTGGTCCCTAGTCTGTAGCAGTGCATGAGATTCTTCCATCCTAAATGCAGGACTCTGCACTTGTCCTTGTTGAACCTCTTCAGATTTCTTTTGGCCCAATCCGCTAATTTGTCTAGGGCCTTCTGTATCCTATCCCTACCCTCCAGCGTATCTACCTCTCCTCCCCGTTTAGTGTCATCTGCAAACTTGCTGAGGGTGCAATCCACACCATCCTCCAGATCATTAATGAGGATATTGAACAAAACCGGCCCGAGGACCGACCCTTGGGGCACTCCACTTGATACCGGCTGACAACTAGACATGGAGCCATTGATCACTACCCGTTGAGCCCGACGATCTAGCCAGCTGTCTATCCACCTTGTCCTCCATTCATCCATCCCATACTTGTTTAACTTACTGGCAAGAATGCTGTGGGAGTCCGTGTCAAAAGCTTTGCTAAAGTCAGGGAACAACACATCCATCACTTTCCCTTCATCCACAGAGCCAGTTACCTCATATAAGGCAATTAGATTAGTCAGGCATGACTTGCCCTTGGTGAATCCATGCTGATTGTTCCTGATCACTTTCCTCTCCTCTAAGTGCTTCAGAATTGATTCCTTGAGGACCTGCTCCATGATTTTTCCAGGGACTGAGGTGAGGCTGACTGGCCTATAGTTCCCAGGATCCTCCTTCTTCCCTTTTTTAAAGATGGGCACCACATTAGCCTTTTTCCAGTCGTCCGGGACCTCCCCCGATCGCCATGAGTTTTCAAAGATAATGGCCAATGGCTCTGCAATCATATCCGCCAATTCCTTACATTAGTTTATCCAGGTGTTTAATCTGCATGGTCAAAGGAGCTCAAATGAGCTTGCTTTCTCTAGCAAGCATCTCTACTGTGCTACACATTCTTGGAGTGTTCTGGGGTGCTATAAAGCAGTTGTTATAACTGCTCGAAGGCGTGTGGATTTTTTTTTTGTTTGGTTTTTTTACTGCAAGGAAGAAGAGTTTGTCAAAACATGAATGCAGAATTGTATCCACTGAGGGACAGCAGTTATCAAAGCTCACTAATTAATTCCACTGGATGTGTAAAGATTTTTTTGAATACTGAGATATACTTAAGGGGTAACATTTTAAAGTGTTTAACTTCTAAGATTCACAGACTTTCAATGGGACTTAATTTCCTAAGTTTCTAAATTTCATTTTGAAAATGGGACTTAAGAGTGTTTGAAAACATTACCCGACGTTTCATAGATAAATGTTTCTTCAGCTCTACCAATCCAGTTCCCCAACTGTCAGCTACATGTTGCTCGTTGAAATAAAGCTCAGCAAGTTAGTAATGACTGACTGTGTGAAATGATGCAATGGTTTCCAGAAACTCCCAATTCCTAGCTGGTCAGGCATTCACATGACAAACGAAAGTCACAGTTCATTGGTCTCTGCAGTTAAGCCAAAGTCTGAATGTGAACAGAAATTAAAATACTCTGAGTCCTATGTTGGAAAAGGGTGTTGATGTTTGCAGGGACAACTTATGTTATCGCTGTACCTTTTCTCTAGAGCTGTTACTTTTGGTACCTCTCAAAAACACTATTCAAGTGAAATGTTGTTAGGGAAAACAGAGGCTTAGGGCTAAATATAAACTGCAAATACATAGACAATTGTGGTGTTTACTCTTTATCAGAAATACATCTGGATTTTGGGTATGGAGGACAGAGAAAGCAGAAGGTGTAAATGGTTATGAAGCAAAGGTAAAAAGCAATTATTTACAACTAAGATAATTCAATTAGCTATGAGATATAATTATGATCTTCTGTATCCCCTATGTATCTTGAATTTTTATAGTTTGCTTTGATATCTGTAACTTCTGTGTTTTTGCCACCAGATCTGTTTTTGGGGTGGGAAGTCTTGGAGAGGATACGAAATAGGAAGAGGGGTGTCTGGGGGTGAGAGCTGCGAGGGGTGAAGGGGAACATGGGATGACAGACGCCATGGAGATTGTAGCAGATAAGGGGGCAGGAGCTCAGGAAGTGGGGGTAGGAGCAAAAGCAGATAGGGAGAGGCTGCAGGGGAGAAAGGCAGAAGGGTATAACCACTAGAGAATGCTTTCTCCAGAACTTAGAGTTGAGCACTCAGAAGTTAGGAAATGCCACAGTTAAGGCCTCTGCGTCCCTAATTTGTCTCTTTGTGCATATGCATGATGATTAGTCTAAAATTACATGATCATGTTTATTTTCTGCGAGATCCAGTGCACAAGGTGAACCATGCTCTGGGAATGAATCGGGATAATGCATGTTCTCCTACTGTGAATAGAAAATCCTTGTTTCTGGTCTTGGCAAAGGCAATCTTGCCCTGCACATATCCATTCAGAATGCTGCTGCAAAGATAATTTCCCAGCCCGTCACTTTGACCAACTCACCCCCATCTTTTTGTGTCCCTCCGCTAGCTCTCCTTCTCTCTTGCATCAAACGTAAACTACTCATCTTCACTTTCAAAGCCCTTTTCCATCCCACGCCCACTCCACCTATCCTCTCTCATTCATTCTTGAAATGTTGACTGTCATCTGGACCTCTCTGCAGCATTCACTGCTGTTGACCATAAAGATACTATTGTCTCTCCTGAGAGAGGTGGCAGCAGTTAATGTAATGTGTTAAAATGGTTTAAATCTTTCCTGGAGGGATGCATCCTGTGAGTAGTGATGGGAAACTGCACCTCTGCCAATGGACCCTCCCTTGCGGAGCTGCACAAGGATCAATTCTCTCTCCAGTCCTATTCATCATCTACACACATCCATTAGGTGAGCTGGTAAGGCAACAAGGACTCCAGTGCCACCAATATGCAGATAATGGAGCTCTCTACCTTTCCTTCACCATGTGTCCATCCCACTGCCACAAAGACTGCCCAGTGCTTCGGTGAAATCCAAGGACAAAAAACAGCTGGCTGAAGCAAGACAGAAGCTGTGCTGGTGGGCCGAGAAAACCATTCTGAATGATTCACAGCCCTTGTGCAGTCAATTTTGGTTGAAGGTACATAACCACAATTGGTCAATTCTGTCTTATAGCTTAGGAGGCTCCTGAATTCATCACTGATGTGAAGTTCTCACATAGCAGCATCTGCAAGTAACTATTTCTACCATCTCCCATTGGCTAGGAAACTGGACAGTGACCTGGCCTCAGTTATTTATGCCTTTGTCACCTCGTTCGGAGTACAGCCATTTGGACCATTTCCTGCACATGAAGCCTTCAGTGCTTAGGAAACTCCAGTTGGTATAGAACACTGCAGCATGTCTCCTCAGCAACACTATGAACACATCAGACCCATCCTCAGCTTCCAGTGCTAGCTTCCTATAAAATATTGAGTCAGGTTTAAGGTCTTGGTCCTTACTTTCACGGTACTCAGTGGCCTGGACCTAAGGTCTCTAAAAGATAACTAAAGCTCTGGGATGACAACTCCACTCCTCTGGCATCATGTAACTTTCTACCATAAGAGTAAAGTGCATCTGTGCAGTAGACAGAGCTTTCTTGGAATTGCCCCAAGACTGGAACTCCCCCAGAAACTAAGGACCATCCCAAACCTCACCACCTTTCATTCTCAGTGCAAGGTGTACTTCTTTGACCTTGCCTTCTCTAAAATAAATCAGTAGTGGTGTGTATTATAAAATCCCAAACACAATCATCTCCTGCACACACTCCTTCCCCTGGGGAGAGGATGAGGGACCAATTATCTGTCCATTATTAGTCACATTGCTGTAAGCACTCAGATACTATGGTGATGAGCATGGAAGAAGAACCTGTGTAGAATAGAATCTAAAGGACCTCTGCTTCATCTGTTGCTAAAGTTAAAAGGGGATTCTGGTGAATGAGGGCAGGGAACTGCCGGAAGAGAAAACATGACTAGCGGTTGAATGCCTCTCTGGAGAATTGGTTTCTGTCTGGAGAATTGGATCCCTGCCTCTTTCACAGAGTCCATAGCATCACATGGGCAAGTCAAGTAAACAAACTTTTTCACTCATAGTCGCTAACTGTTCCTCATTTTCGAGTGCCTAACTTGATAGCCAGGTATTTTCTTTAGTTTTTGTTTGTGTCATTTTTGCAGAAGAGCTGAGAACCCAAAACGACACCTAACGTCAATGGGATAGGTACTCTGAACATAGCACTTTCTAAGTACTCTAAAAAATTGGGTCCTTGACTTGTCAAATTGGGCACTCAAAATTTGTTGACGCTTCTGACCTTAATTGCCCTGTGCTTTAGATCCCCGGGTGTAAAATGGGGATAATGCCCATTCACAGGGTCGCTAAGATAAATTAATTAATCTTTGTAAAGAACTAAGATATTGCAATGAGAGCACCATGGAAAACCTATGAAGAAATTCTAATTTACCTTTTGTTTGGTGAAGGATTTGGATGGTATGTAGTCTACTGCATTAGTTACTGTACATTAAATGAGGAATAAAATAAACAATGAATAGCTTCCCATTCAATGAGCACGGTCCATCCCGGGTGGGATGTGACCGTGTAATTAAACTGTAAAATAATGTAGATGCTCAAGGGGGCCAATTTAAGGTTTCCTTAATTCTGGCATTTCTTGACTTCTGAGTGTTGGTCTTTGCAGATTTATTGTTCTTTTAATGTGGTATGGGTTTTTTTTGTTTAAGTGTAGTGGCTTAAACCTGTACAATCGACCTGTGTGAAACTGAATTCATTTGAAGGTCTGGTATAGTAAAAAAAAAAAAAATGGGTAATGTAAATGGAACCTTCTCACCCCTCTGGTTGCTTGGAGTCAAACCAACAAGGTTTGAATCATATCACTACTGCGGAACCACTCCTAAGTATGAGAGCACGCTGGTGTGAGAGCCAGAGTTCCTTCTAGTTGTTGCATAATCAAAAGAATCATCAGCTAAATTCCATCTGCAGAATTTTATCAGTTACTTCTTAAGTAGAAAGAGAGAGAACACAGCCACAGCCTGACTGCTCTTCCCCGTCCCTCCTCCCTCAAAATTAACACAGAACTAGGGAATTCTACACTTCCTCAGCTTAAAGTGCCCATCCAATCTTTCAGCTGGAACCAACTTCATTAACAGGAAATTTGTCTGCAAGCACCTGAATCTTCTCCCAAGAGTCTCTGCAAGGGCCTGACCCAGTTCTCACTGAAGTCGATGACAAAACTCCTTTGACTTTTGCTGCTGTAGGATTGGACCTAAATGATGACTCGTGCTAGCTAGTTTTCCTTTGTTAATGGATTCTTGGATAGATATTTTTATATTGATTTTAGCAGCTTGCCCAGCAGATGGCTGTCTAGCTCAGCATTAGCATGGGACTCTGTCAAAATGACATAACAATACATGTTTCAGAGTAACAGCCGTGTTAGTCTGTATTCGCAAAAAGAAAAGGAGTACTTGTGGCACCTTAGAGACTAACCAATTTATTTGAGCATGAGCTTTCGTGAGCTACAGCTCACTTCATCAGATGCATCTGATGAAGTGAGCTGTAGCTCACGAAAGCTCATGCTCAAATAAATTGGTTAGTCTCTAAGGTGCCACAAGTACTCCTTTTCTTATAACAATACATATGTGTAACATTTTCAGCACTTCATGGGAATGTGAGTTAAATAGGCAGATCAAACAATCATGTTTCACTGATTTCCGATACATTAAAGGTAGGCAGATTCTTGCTCCTCCTCTTTCCCGTGCCTCTTGGTTTAACTTTTTGAATTTGTTGCTTCGGCATCTTTAAAGATGCTGCTTTTCTTATCTTTAATAGTTGTCAGTGGGCCCTGGTCTATGACTGGAACCCCTAGACGTGACAGTAATAAATATGATAGATAATAATAATATCCTTTTTAAAGGTCTATACGGCAAACAATGTGAATGTAGTCACAAAAATCCGAACAGAACACTTGACAGAAGAAGAGAAAAAAAGATATAAAGGTAACTTCCCATAGGTTATCTGAAACAAAATAGAACATTTTGTTAAGATCTTTGTACAAAGAGGCAGGACATAACCTTTGTGCACAACACATACATGGTGCAGAGTAACCAGGCAGGTTACTCTCACTTGCCTCTGAACCTGCTCTAGCTAATTCCAGTTGCTGTGTACTTGAGGTGGCTTATTACTTGGCTCTTTGAAGTTCTAATGTAAGTGAATGATTCTGTGTAGTTTTGATTTTATTTATTGGGAAAAGGTGTTTGAAAATTAGTGTCAATTTCCTTTAAAGCAGGGGTGGGCAAACTTTTTGGCCCGAGGGCCACATCGGGGTGCGAAACTGTATATGGAGGGCTGGGTAGGGAAGGCTGTGCCGGACCCCTCCCACTGACTGCCCCCCTCAGAACTTCCCCACCCATCCAACCCCCCCTGTCCCTTGACAGGCCCCCAAGCACCCCACGCCCTATCCAACAGCTCCCTGTCCCCTGACTGCCCCCCTGGACCTCCTGCCCCATATCCAACCCCCCGACCCCCTTACCATGCTGCTCAGAGCAGCATGTCTGGAGTCGCGCCGCCTGGCCGGAGCCAGACACACTGCCCTGCATGAGCGTGCAGCCCCGCCACCCCAGAGTGCTGCCCACGCAGCAGTGTGGCTGCAGGGGAGAGGGACAGTGGGGGAGGGACAGCGGAGGGCTAGCCTCCCTGGCGGGGAGCTCAAGGGCCAGGCAGGACGGTCCCACAGGCCGTAGTTTGCCCACGTCTGCTTTAAAGCCTCAAAAGGTGGTACCCTCCCCCATGGCTTCATTTTCTGTCCCTGCATATTCTCTGCCCTGAAGGCCTCTGTACTTTCACTTCATACGTGTTCACTTTACCTGGGTTAAAACTATAAGACGTCTGCGTTATTTTTGTACTCTTAATTCTGGGGTACGTATTGAGATTATAGTAGAAAGTGCAAGCGAGACCATAACCTTGTGTGAGGAAACAACTGCCTCTCAGCAGTCTTCAGACACTCCCAGAAACAAGGCGTGGTGGACAATGATGATACATTTTAGATGCCCCTGATGTTAGTGTCCTTAAAATCATAATCCCTTCCCTCTCATCTTGAACCCATTTTATTCTTAAATCTTGGGCTTTTCTAGCAAAGGGTTAATCGAAAACCAGCCTTGCCACAGTTGTCCCGCATTGAATGAGCAGTGCAAACAAGGCTCTGTTCATCTTCTCTCTATGGAGCTGGCGCTTCCCTTGTCACAGAGCCTGAGCGATGCATGTGCACGTCTGTGTTAATTAACTCTGCTAATGAGCCTATTCCTCCCTGCTCCCTTTTTCTCCAGCTGACAGAAATCCACTGGAATCTTTTCTTGGTACTGTAGAGCATGAGTATGGTGCGCAGGTGAGTAAAATCTTCAGTGACTCTAAAAGCAGTCTCCGCAGTGTTGAGAAGTAACTCGAATGAGTTATGTGGATCTTATGCCACAGCCTCATCGAAACTGTTTCTTCAATTCTAGAAACATAGTTCAAACGCTGGGTTCTAGATTTACTCTTGAGAGTTTTAATCCCCCCACCCCCACCCGTTGCTGTAAGAGCGTAATGGTACCTTTCCTTTTGAAGAAGCTCATGACTGGGGGAGGGTCATGGAATCTGGAAGGAAGAGTGGGAAACTGGGCTGCTGGAGTGAGATGAGAATCTGAGGGTTTGCCATGGGCTTCTAGTCTTACCCTTCCCCCTCCTCCCCCCCCCCCCCCCCAAAAGAAGACTGGAATAACCAAATGTGCTGAAACTATAAATTTGCAGACCTGCAGCAGCTTTGGGCTGAGGATACGATGTTTCAGTGGTGCCCCAGCAATACTAAGAGGTGACCGGGGGTACAAGCGCTGCAGCAGCACGCTGGCATATAGCAGCTTTGAGAAAGGAGTGTAGTCCTTGGGTCCTGTGCGGAGTGTGAATTATTGATGTTACCAACTCTGCATAAGAGAGAATGCTTTTACATCTGTACAGGTTTAAAGATGAGTAGATAATGGATTTACCAGCTGATGGCTCTGCCATGAGTTTGGCTGAGGATCTTGCATGGGATGGTTAGGTACTCGGCCTTCTTTGAATTTGAAGTCCCCACCATAATACTGGCTACTCTGAATAATGCAGAGCCTGGGACTGCTTTATATTATGTATTCAGTGTAGTTGTAGCCATGTCGGATCCAGGATATTAAAGGGACAAGGTGGGTGAGGTCATATCTTGTATAGGACCAACTTCTGTTGGTGAGAAGGATAAGCTTTTGAGCCACACAGAGCTCTTCTTCATAGTTTCTAACTTCGATGTGTTAAATCCTCACACCACTCTAGTTTGGCTACATTTTTGTAGGTAGACTCTCCTGTCTTCATAAAGCATTGTAAGATCTACAGTCTGCATGAAAAGCACTATATTAATGTGTAGATCTGTCTTTTAGGCTGTTGTACCTATGTGTTCATTTCACTGCTGACTTTCGGTTTAGGTAAAACGTGCTGCTTTATGCAGTTGTCACTTAGATTGCACTAGAATTTGAGTTACCAGCTGAAGCTTTCTGTAGGAGGGGTTGATGGCTACCTATTATGTACTGTTTATTTTTACAGGACCTCACAACAGAGTATGCCACAATGAATAACCCTACAGCCATTACTCTGGAGGAATATTTTGACCCGAAGTTTGATCTGAAAGATAGGGACATAGGAAGACCCAAAGAAGTCACTATTAGAACACAGAAGTGAGAAATGTTAATGTATAACTTGAAATGATCTTTCCTTAAACTCTTCCTGTTTGAGGTCTACCTGCTTTGATTCTCCTCCAGTGTTTTGCTTTTAGAAATCATATTGTAAATTTCTAATACAATTCACTTTATTCAGGGAGCGGGGATTGAATTAAGGGTGGCATTTTCAAAAGCACTCAATCTTGGCCTGCCCATGCTCCCTATAAAACCAGTGGGAGGAGAGTTAAGCAAATGCTAACCATTTTAGTAAAATCCTACCCTTTATACAAGTGAATGGTGCCAGTCTGTCCGAGGGCTCTGGAGGCTGAAGTCCATCAGCAAAGCAGACGTAACATAGAGTGTGCCAACACTAGCTTCTCTCATACTGTGCCTCAAATCTGACTGGGAGAGCAGTTTGGTCTTTGTGTGTGGCTGATCTCCAGCCTCTGAGACCTCCAACAAGGGTGACAGTTATGAGGCTTGATTTCTGTGATGCACACATCTCTCTGCTGGAAACTAGACTGACATCACCTTCTCACTGCCTGCATTCCAAGCCATTCTTAGATGGTAATTATTCTTGGTCCTTACTGCTTACCAGGGTTATAGTTCATCTAGGCCACAGCTTCAAAAAGAAGCTATGTAACCCAGTATGTGCCAGAGCCATATAATTCATTTTCCAACCCGAGTGGTATTATCATCAGCCTAATACTGTGTGTATTTTGCTACATGTATAATACAAAAGTGAAAACTCTTCTAATATCCTTGTGTATAACTCACTGTTACAGGTTTAAAGCAACCTTGTGGATGTGTGAAGAATTCCCCCTCTCTCTCATGGAGCAAGTCACTCCGATCATCGATCTGATGGCCAGAGCTAGTGCTCATTTTGCTAGACTTAAAGACTTCATCACTTTGGAATTTCCACCTGGATTTCCTGTCAAAATTGGTACTGTTCTGCAGTCTTTTGCACTTAGATTCTTTTTTCATTTCCATTTTGCTTCTATTCTTGTTCTCCAACCACAGCACAAAAGTTTAAAAACGGGGACAAAAATTAACATACAGTTCAGTTCCTAAAAATCCCACCTGTCACCACATCCATCTTCCAGTCAGAGAACCTAGGAAAACAGCTGAGCCTTACCATATATCTGGATGGTCCTTAAATCTAAGCTCAGAAGGACCAAGTGGGGAAGTGAATTCCAAAGGCAAAGACACCTCGCTAAGAACTAGCTATTGCTAGTCCCTTCTATTAGCACTAGTGCCTTGCATAACTGCAACTGTTTCAGTATCTCAAGAGACCACCTCTCTCCTCACAAAGCTGGGACTCAAATAATTGGGGCTTTATAGGACAAAATCAACATCTTAAACTTCACAAAGGTGGCCACTGTAGGCAAGAAGCAAGGTGTGCTATGCTCTCTTCATGGAGCTGTGGCTTAATAAAGGGGCCACCACTGCATTCTACATTAGCTGAAACTTCCAAATGGTATCAAGGCGTGTCCCTGTGAGGAGTGAATTGCAGTGATCAGCACCGGGTATACTGGGGGGAGGTGGGTTGGTTGACTGTTCTATGAATATAATGCATGTCTAAAAACTTCACTTGCACAATGCTAAGTTATGAGACAGACGGACTACTGAAATTTTATTCTGTGGGAAAGTGAGGTGCAGTTCACTGTGCGGTTACACAACATCGGTGAGATTTATCTATGTAAGCATGTATAAAAACCCATTGCAGCTGCTGTAACTGGAAACGTGTGTGGCTCTGCTGTGTCTCACACAAATCTTGTACTTCTTCCATTTACAGAAATTCCCTTGTTTCATGTGCTTAATGCTCGAATTACATTTGAAAATGTTAATGGCTGCAGGACAGCTGAGGAAACTTCATCACAAACGGCTGAAGGTGCACAGGGTGAGTTGGGTAAGAAGGTGTAAAGCTCTGGTGGGTTTATGCGAGGGGTTTGTTTGTGTACTTGCTATCAGTGGGATTTATAGAATAAAGCAAACCTGTAGGCTGTTCGGACTTGACCTGAAGAGACTACAGTAGGTGGTAGTTCTTACCGTAACTGATCTGGAAAGCCATATGTGTCGTAAAATATCTCAGTGGCTAGAATGTATTCACCAATCAGATTAACCTATTCTCACTTCAAAACCCCCACCCAATTGCCTGTTCTGGGATAACTCCTTGGGTACTGGAGACTAACGTTCTTGCCTTTGTTTATACAAAACCTACGTATGTGAGAAGTACAATGGTAAATCGTCAGCAATGGATTTGTTTCCATGCTAGTATAGAATGGGTTACAATGGGGATGGTGTGCACGATAACGGGGAAACAACATTACATATGTATAATGCATTCCCCTGTGAGCTTCTGACAAACTCTTCTGCTAGGAATCAGCAGCCTTAGTGGTAGGTTGGCTGCACTTCAGTGTTTCTTAACTTTTTGGCAAACTTGCCTCTCTTTTGACTGACTTATCAAAGTACAGTGTAGCCTGCTTAGTTCTTTGGTGCCACATGTTGGTTTTCCCTGCTGCAAAACTTGTTGGCACCATGTTCATCTATCTTCTATTTGTTCCTGTACCTTGGCTGCTATATAAGCCTCTCCGGACCCCATTCACATAGGACAGATGTACTATGGGTGGTTTGTCTGAACCAAAGGCCAAGATTATAAAAGGGTTAAAAAAAAAAAAACTAGATAAGTTCATGGAGGATCGGTCCGTCAGTGGCTATTGGGCAGGGATGCAAAACTATGCTCTGAGGTATCCCTAGCCTCTGTTTCTCAGGAGCTGGGCATGGGCAACAGAAGATGGATCACTCAATGATTCCCTGTTCTGTTCATTCTCTCTGGAGCACCTGGCCTTGGCCACTGTTGGCAGACAGGATACTGGGCTAGATGGACCATTGGTCTGACCCAGTGTGGCCGTTCTTATTTTCTTGGGGCTCTTGTTTTGGCTTATTTATATAAATAAAAGTGGGCTTTGGGAGTTGATTTTTTGGATTAACAAGCTGTAAGCATACAATACAGTATATCTTTAACTACATTTTTAGCTTCTAAAGCCTCTAGCTTTGAGGTCGACCAGTCTGTGTTTGAGATCCCCAAATCTTACCACACTCAGCATGATGGTAGAAATGTGCGTGTGCAAGATGAAGATAATGAAATAATGCAGTTTGCTATTCAGCAGAGTTTGTTGGAGTCCAGTGGGAATAAAGTAAGTCTGTACTGCCAGCTGGTCTATGTTCTTTCTTTTTCTAGATACAGTGTAGTATGTCTCCTTTTCCCTCAGTCCTAGTTTTGACTTGGAAAAATTTACTTGGCTAGTTTAAAAATGAAGTACCAGTTTACCAAAGTAATTATACACCTAATAGAGAGTTAGCTTCTTGTTTCAGCTTTATATTATCCACCAAAGCAATATTTCTTTATTTTAACATGAACTGTATATAGCAAGACATGTCTCTAAACTCATACCAAGGAATTTATAGCTTCTACAGGAATGGATATTGTAATATTGCAGTTTTCGAAAGAATCTTAACACAGAAAGTTTTTGAAACTTGTCACAGCAAATATCAATGAGATATTCATGTTTGACTTAGAAATGACTTTCAGATATGACTTGCATTGCTAATTCCTTCGTCACTGTGGTCTTTCCCCCAGGAAGCCTTAGGAATGCATGCCAATGGAGCAGTTGCTTATGCGCAGGACTTTAATATACAGTATCAAAGGTAATTTAAGCTTTTCTAAAAATTCTTAAATGCGCTAGGCCAAATATTTGGGCCAGAGTGTAAATACTTCCAACAGTAGGCCACAGGCATGCTGCACTTTGTATAGCCAAGTAGGAGAGCACCCAGGCATATAAGGCAAGGCACAGCAGAAGAATAGAAGCCCAGATCACTTATTTTGTGGTACTGCTAGTCCGCAAGAAGAACCTCAAACGAGTCTCCTGGTATAGTAGAATATGGCCTTGCTAGCTCAGTCTCAGGATTGGAGTTTGGGTTTCTTTGACCAGCCCTGGAACACCCTCTGATCAAAGGATCCTTTATCGAACTAGATCAGAGTTCAAGATTCTCTTTTTCTCCTTCAACAGCTGCTAATGTGACCCCTCTACCAAGTGTCATCACCCTTATTTACCAAACGCTGGACACTTGAGAATTTTTGTGTTTTGTCCCAAACTTAAGTTGCCTGTTGCAAATTTAGGAGCAAATTTTTAATGGCCCTCTGAAAACAGGCTGCAGTATCTTAGATTCTTCCTCTTGCTGACGCAAACAAGCGTTTGTGCAAAGCGCAAAGAATATCTCACCGTCAGCTCTGCACACGCAGATGGTTGTGCTTACGAACTTGGTGAGGGCACACTCAGAGGCTGCTGGAAACAGCCATTAGGGAGCAGATCTTCCATAGCAGGCTCTCAGGAGCTTTCAGAGAAAAATGGATTTCATGTTTGGAACCTGTATGACTACTACTCCTTCGCAGAACACAACCCTCTCTGTAACGGTCCTGTGGGTTGCTTTCTTCCCCTTCAGGAAAGAGAGGCGCTCTGGCAGTTGGAGAGTCTTCATGGAGACACTGCTCGAAAACTGATAGTAAAGTGAGATATGTACCTCTCAGCTCTTGAAACTGTATTTCTCTCTCACCAGGGCACTTCAGGAGAGCTTTGTTATGAGTTCAAGTACTCCTCATTTTAGCACCCCAAATGAGTCTTCCAGTTTTGATAAAGACTTACAGCTTGCTATGGAGTTGTCTGTCAGAGAGCAGCAGGAGCAGGAGAAAAGGCGTCGTGAAGAGGAGGAAGAAGAATTTCAACAAGCTTTGCAGCGCTCTCTCACAGAAAAATAGATTCCTCCTTCGATCCTCTGAAATAGGGGTGCCTCAATGTGTGTGATACTGAGGGCTGCAGTAGCTAGGAACCTGAGGACCACTCTTGGGTTGCATAAGTAGAGGATGTCCTAGCCACCTTTTAATTGTCACCTTTAACATAGAGATGTGGCCCAGAGATGCTACAGCTCTCGGCATGCAGATCTCCATCTCGATCCAAGTGCCCTGGCGTGTTGTGTGCGGACACCTGTAGTTTCTATGGGCTGCTACCTCCATGATTAAAGGTGAGGGCAGCGGTAGAATTCCAGGAGCTATATTTGCCTCCCAGGTCATGTCCTGTTCAAAAATGTCATTATGGGAAGAGAGAGAGGAAATATATTAAAGAACTGGAAACCTTGCCTGGGCTATATATGTAGGAGCACAGCAATGTTTCAGAACCTGATACATAGAGAGTTCAGAAGAGAAACTTCCTTATTACCTACCAAAGAAATATTAATCTGTTCAGTCTTTTCTAGTAATTGAATGCCAGTTACTGTTTCTTTTCTAAATAGAGAGGAGAATGTGCGAAGTAGTCTTTCACTCCAGCGAGTGTTTTCCATTAGGTTTGGGTGCACGTGGCTGAGGATATTTCCTCTCTGCAGTTCCTGAGCATTTAAAATGCAGCTATACTTATTAATATGGTTGATTTTTAAACTTGAGTGAATTCAGGCTAGAGGTGCACTCAAGATAAAACTAATGCTCTCTGGACAAGGGCAAAAAAGATAGCTAAGAAGTTTTTTTTCCCTTGAAAAGGGGACTACCTGCTCATTCAAATAGAGGTTTCTCTGTAGTGATTCAAGACCAGCTTAGTTCACACAATCAAAGAGGGCAGCAAGAAAATACATAACAGAAATAGGTGCTTTTTTTAAAAGATCAATTTACTTTTTTTTGTGAAAGAAATTTACACTGATTTGGAGGTAGTGTGCTGAATTCATACAGAGAAATTAGGTGAAATTTTCATGTATGCCTATTAGTAAGTAAGTTCTGCCATCTCAAAGGGAAATATAAATATTGCTTTTTTAAAAGTCAAGTGTAAATCCTTCATGTGAATACATATTTTTTATCTTAATCTTTTTATTGATTTTTAAGACAAACCAATTCAATACGATTACACTCATAGGGAATAGTGTCATTAGCAATACAGGAGTGTGTTTTTCCCAGGTTTTCTCAGGTCTTCATTCATACTATATATTTTTAGTTCTTTTGTCTTCACTTTTGTGTAAATGTACGCAGCATATATGCTGTGATTGTCAAATGCACTCCTCCAGTACACACTGTACAACCACAGGAAAGCCTTATTGCAGTGAAACATATTACTGAGCAATATTTCCTACTTATAGCTGGCAGAAGTGCAAAGAAACCTATGGTACATGTGGTCTTATCCTGCATTTGTTACTCAGGCAAAACACAGAGCTGCCTCTGGCTCTGTGGTAGACTATTAACCAATCTAACTTGCAATAAAATGGACATGATCACCATCAGTAAAAGGTAATTTAGAACTCCATTTCATACCATATAATCATCCATTGTTTGATGTAGCAATCAGATTAAAATTCCTTGTATGCACCTTGTGCCAGTATAATCTGTGCCATGTTTGTTTCAGACTATGCAGCTTGCATTTCATAAAACTTTAACTTCATCCCTAAATAGCTTATTTGGTATTAGCAGCAACACTGTCATTTGCTTACCCAGAAGCAGCTATACTTGGGAATTGTTGCTCCTCTTTGAAAAGAGATTTGCTGTAACTGTCACACCTTGTTGGGGTTGTGAAATAACAAATAAAATAATTCAGTTTTTTTTCCTCATGGAAATAAAGAGCATTGCTCCCTTTAAGAGCATTTGTCTGTCACTCTGATTACTAATAGAAAAACAAGATCTCAAACCCAGCTTCACCCCAGCAATTTAGTTTTTGTGCTTTGGTCACCATAAACTGAATAAAAAGAAAAGGAGGACTTGTGGCACCTTAGAGACTAACAGCTGCAGCTCATGAACGCTTATGCTCAAATAAATTTGTTAGTCTCTACGGTGCCACAAGTCCTCCTTTTCTTTTTGTGGATACAGACTAACACGGCTGCTACTCTGAAACCTGTCATAAACTAAATGTTCATTTGCTTCTTACTCCCTGAAGCGTCCTCCCAAATGCGAGTGGAAACTGGGGGGGGGATAATAAGTGTTTGTTAAGCACATACATTTTATTCTAGGCAGAGCTGGCACCAACAACCATAGGTCAGGTGGCAGAATACTTTCCATTATAAAATGCTCTTTTCAGTTGCTGTACAACTGTGACCATTTGGACTGAAACTTACCATGCCTGGTGTCTGCCTTAGGCCAGATTACTATTTTGTTTTTTAAGATTCAGCGCTTTTTGAGAACAAAGCTTGTAGGTGGGGGAAAATGTTGGTAAAACTGTTAAAATCATGGGTTTCAGAGTAACAGCCGTGTTAGTCTGTATTCGCAAAAAGAAAAGGAGTACTTGTGGCACCTCAAAATCTAACCAATTTATTTGAGCATGAGCTTTCGTGAGCTACAGCTCACTTCATCTGATGCATACTGTGGAAAATACAGAAGATGTTTTTATACGCACAGACCATGAAAACATGGGTGTTTATCACTACAACAGATTTTCTCTCCCCCCACCCCACTCTCCTGCTGGTAATAGCTTATCTAAAGTGCTCACTCTCCTTACAATGTGTATGATAATCAAGGTGGGCCATTTCCAGCACAAATCCAGGTTTTCTTCCCCCCCCCCCCCCCCTTGTTGGTAATAGCTTATCTAAAGTGATCACTCTTTAACTGACAGGTTTCAGAGTAACAGCTCACAAAAGCTCATGCTCAAATAAATTGGTTAGTCTCTAAGGTGCCACAAGTTCTCCTTTTCTTTTTATTCTTTAACTGAGAAGCTCTACTTCCTCCATGCTCTGGAGCAGGGATGTATGCATGGCCTTGAGCTTGGGAGGTGATACTTGCGGCTCTTGGCAAAATCTGGCCAAATTTGCCCAGGTTGTAAGCATCTGAAAAAAGCCAGCAATTCCCACATACACAGTAGAGGCTTGTCATTAATTAGCAGCTACCTTCTCTGCACTGAGTGTCCTTGATTGCTCTAGCCTTGGGCTGCAGGAATTAAGCAGCACTTGCACTGCGTTTACTCCCCCCAGTGACTGCAGCGGGACTGGACACAAGAGCTGAGAACAGGGAGACTCTCTCTTGCTGGGGTTCCCAGAGAATGTAGAAAAGAAACACCCTCAGTGGGACTGAGACAGGAGCTGGGATCAGGGGGGTTGGCATGCTGGGACAGGATCGGACTAGGAAAAGAGCGGGCCTGGGACTGGCTGGAAAGAGGGGTGACTAGCGGTGCCTACACTTCTGAATTGACTGTAACATTGTTAGCCCCTGCTGGGCCCAATGACACAATTTCCAGCCCTTGTTTGATTTGTTTGAACCCTGTCTAGAACTCCCTTTCCTTCCCCACCTCCTGGGATGAGCAGCCAATCGGGGCTGCTGCAAGAGGCAGGTCAGAGCGCTCTCAGGAGGAGTTCTGGGGTAGGAAAGGGGCCAGCTGACAGCATTCTCAAAGCACTGGGGAGGGCGACGGGGAGCAGAAACAGCCCAGCAGCTCTGCTGCCTCCTGTGAGCAAAGGGTCCATCTGCTCTGCCCCTCTCCATCCTTGCAACAGCAGGCCTGAGAAGGGGAAGAGAGGGTGAGCCCCTGGAGCTCCCACTAATGGAAGGGTGAAGAACCCCTGGAGCTGCAGGAGGGGCAGTGATGAACTGGGGGGTGGGCAAAGTTGACATGAAGGTTGGGATGGCATAACTAATTGCAGGGCTGGGGGATGGGCATGCGAAGGGCACAAAATAAACTAGGATTTTTGGGTTTGGGGAGAAGCTGGAGGTGCTGTACCATGAGGTAGCCCTTCATACAAATTTGGAATTTGATTTTTAATTGCGTTTTCTGGTGAGAATTCAAATTGCTTTTCTCTGTCATTGTCACCCATGCACACGGGGGTTGGCAGGGGTCATTCAAAAAGTGAGACCAAAAACAGTGTTGTTTTTTATTTATCTTTCATTTTTCAATCTCATCATTTTTGGGAGGTCTGACTCAGGATTTTTGAACTCTCCAACTTTGGAAGGCATGTAAGGTGACCAGATGTCCAGATTTTATAGGGACAGTCCTGATTTTTGGGTCTTTTTCTTATATAGGCTCGTATTACCCCTCTACCCCCACCCCTGTCCTGATTTTTCACACTTGCTGTCTGGCCACCCTAAAGGCATGCGATGAGTGAGGCAGGGACCTACGGGCAGAGAACTGGTCTCATGGCTAAGGCAACTGAATGTCATGCTGGAGAATTGGTACCATCCCTCCTCTGAAAAAAGCCCAAGGTTAACTGCTGTTTTCTTGCTCTTTTTAATGATAGTTACTAATTAGTAAAAGCATCAGCGGTGTAACCTGCTCATGTAATTCACTGTATGTTCTTAAGGTGTTTAAAAAAACCAAATCACAACTTCTTGTGTGGCTGCTGCATGTTTCTAAGAGCAAAGTGCTTTGCTCTTTTGGGATAGAAATTGTTTTTCTCAAGTCAAAGATGTTAAGCCTTGGAGTCTCCTGAGTTTGTTAAAGGCTTCCTCTAAATGCTATAAATCTAGTTCATTCACACAGTTTGATTTCTTGAGCTCAATGCCTATTTGTTCAGTGCATTTCTTTTCCTGTGCAGCTGTCGGAAATCACTGTGCATATTAATGATTTAATAACTCCTACCTTGAAGCATAATAACTGAGGTCTGATATTTAAGATTTTTTTGCTTTTCTATGTTTTTGATGATGTACCTTTTGCTTAAATGAGACATTTTCATATACAAAGCTATCAAATATGCAGTGTTAGTCTAAGAGAATTACCGTAAAAAAACTGACACACATAATCCATGCAGACATTTTTGGGTAACTTTGAATCTTCTGATTTGAAACCGTTTGTACAGCACAAATATTCTCAGAGTAAATGAGAAGCATTTTAGACCCTTAGAAATATAGTCCTTTTGTTTGAGATCTGCAAGTATCCTTGTGTGTGAAGGCAATACACCAGTAAAGTAGTGCATATTATAGTTGATGTTTACGGAGGCATTTTTTTAAAAGGGCAAATTATTTTTTTATAGTTTGTGGGGTTCTCACTTTCTACAGAGCTTATTTAGAAAGTACATACTCTTCTCTAAAAAGCTATGAATCATTAAAGCTCTAACCCATCTTTTATGGATTATAAATCCAGATTAACTCTGCTCTCTTAAAATTCATGCTGTAATTTGACAGTGATTGAATCTCCATGTGATCCACAGTAGGCCTATAATTGTCCCTGAAAATGAGACTAAACGTTTAGGACAGATTGTTGGTGCTGTTCTGCTGTCATTTCAAGCATTTAGGTATATTTGTAATTTCTTTTGAACACAGCTTACTATGGACACTTTTCCACTGCATTTAGATATCCTGAAAGTAGCAATTCATATTTAACCAGGAAGAGGTGCAGTTGCTGCATTAATGTATTGAGATGTAGGGAGAGTTCAGTCTGTTCGGGAGCTAACCCAGTTTTATTTCAGTCTGAACAGCTATCTTTTGATGACTGCAATAGGAAAGCATAGTGAACAGGACAATAATTATTAGCAGGATCAATTGTAATTCACTTACCCAGACCCTCCTGAATCAGTCTTATGTATTTAAGCATGCATTTAGTAACATTTACTTCAAGGGCTTAAGTACCTTGCTGAATCAGGGCTGTAGTTCCTCAATCTATTCTGGTAGCAGTTGGGAGTAGGGTACTGATTTATTCGGCCTAAATATATTTCATCTGAACAGTCTGAAATGACTAGCTCATCAAGGGAGACGGGTAAGTTTTGAGTGCAGCATGTACAGCAAGTATCATAGGTTGCGCTAGAGGAAAAGAAAAATGCAGAAGTGGTGGTAAATTCTGAAAGTGGAACACTTCAATTTGCCTACAGGGATAAACAGCCCTAAAGACCTTTCCACCTCCACTGAAGTCAGACTGCCTCAGCATTCTCTAAATTCATAGTGCAAAAACAGCTGTAACGTACAAACAGAAGAACATGTTGCAGGTGTGGTTAGTAGCTAGTGATATTAACTTAAAACTTGCATCTGCAATTCATAAAATATTAAGTGTAGGTGTATTTGCAATACATAAAGACAAGGAAGAAGTAAAGCCCCCTTGCTAATCAACTCAGTTGTACCACTAAATTTCAAATAAAGCAAATAAATTAGAGGCCTTAAGGGACAGATAGGAAGCAAGGAGCAATGTGGGTCATTCACTAGATTTCAGTCTCCCCACAAACTCAGTACTAAAGTAATGTGAGGCTAGGTATTCTGATGCTGGACATGCTATGTGTATAAGATGTACGTGTGCCTATTTCCAACCTGAGAGCAGTTTTTGTAAAAGTCACACTTACTCCTTTGCTATATTCAAATTATATCATTAGTCTCTCTCTAAATGCTCCCTGAACTTCAAAAGTGGATACAGTATTTCTTTATTCTGTCCTAGAATGCTACTGGTCAGTTAGCATGCTTTGTCCTGGAGAAACATTCATATGGAGCAAGTGAAATGTTCCCTACAATGTCAGTCTGCATTCAGTGACCACAGTGTTAAATAATCATAGAATATCAGGGTTGGAAGGGACCTCAGGAGGTCAGCTAGTCCAACACCCTGCTCAAAGCAGGACCAATCCCCAACTAAATCATCCCAGCCAGGGCTTTGTCAAGCCTGACCTTAAAAACTTTTAAGGAAGGAGATACCACCACCTCCCTAGGTAACGCACTCCAGTGTTTCACCACCCTCCTAGTGAAAAAGTTTTTCCTAATATCCAACCTAAACCTCCCCCACTGCAACTTGAGACCATTACTCCTCATTCTGTCATCTGCTACCACTGAGAATAGTCTAGATCCATCCTCTTTGGAACCCCCTTTCAGGTAGTTGAAAGCAGCTATCAAATCCCCCCTCTTTCTTCTCTTCCGCAGACTAAACAATCCCAGTTCCCTCAGCCTCTCCTCATAAGTCATGTGTTCCAGTCCCCTAATCAATTTTGTTGCCCTCTGCTGGACTCCTTCCAATTTTTCCACATCCTTCTTGCAGTGTGCGGCCCAAAACTGGACACAGTACTCCAGATGAGGCCTCACCAGTGTCGAATAGAGGGGAACGATCACGTCCCTCGATCTGCTGGCAATGCACCTACTTATACATCCCAAAATGCCATTGGCCTTCTTGGCAACAAGGGCACACTGCTGACTCATATCCAGCTTCTCATCCACTGTAACCCCTAGGTCCTTTTCTGCAGAACTGCTGCCGAGCCATTCGGTCCCTAGTCTGTAGCGGTGCATGGGATTCTTCCGTCCTAAGTGCAGGACTCTGCACTTGTCCTTGTTGAACGTCATCAGATTTCTTTTGGCCCAATCCACTAATTTGTTTAGGGCCCTCTGTATCCTATCCCTACCCTCCAGCGTATCTACCTCTCCTCCCAGTTTAGTGTCATCTATAAACTTGCTGAGGGTGCAATCCACACCATCCTCCAGATCATTTATGAAGATATTGAACAAAACTGGCCCGAGGACCAACCCTTAGGGCACTCCACTTGATACCAGCTGCCAAATAGACATGGAGCCATTGCTCACTACCCGTTGAGCCCGACAATCTAGCCAGCTTTCTATCCACCTTATAGTCCATTCATCCAGCCCATACTACTTTAACTTACTGGCAAGAATACTGTGGGAGACCGTGTCAAAAGCTTTGCTAAAGTCAAGGAACAACACGTCCACTGCTTTCCCCTCATCCACAGAGCCAGTTATCTCGTCATAGAAGGCAATTAGATTAGTCAGGCATGACTTTCCCTTGGTGAATCCATGCTGACTGTTCCTGATCACTTTCCTCTCCTCTAAGTGCTTCAGAATTGATTCCTTGAGGACCTGCTCCTAAGTTAAGATAGTGCAGGATTAAAACCATAGACAATTTTTTAAAGTAATTGCTCCTACAATTTTGCCATCAACAACCATTTGTTCTATAAAAACACGGAGTTCCAGTGGCTGCTAGTTTCCTTAACGTGGATTGCCACTGGAGGAAAGAGTTGCATCACAGCTAGAACTCGGTTGTGAGAGAAGATAGTGGCTGCTCAGCTGGTGGGTTTTTAAGCAGTCCTATTACTCAATTTTCAGTAAGTCAGATCAGCTGGGTGCTATGGGAAGAAAGTCAGCAGATAGAAGCTCATCTGAAATTTGCATTAATACTGATGATAAAGTTTGTGTCAGTTGTCTGAACACTTCCGAGGGGAGGCAGACTGTCATGCAGTGCTGCAGCTGAATGTTCTCCTGGGAAAGAATTCACAAGTTTTCTAATGTAGGGTGCCTCACTGGAGGCAGTGAAACCCTGACTTTCACCAGTGTTGAGCACTCCAAATGCAGTCACAAGGGGTTGTAGGTGCTTAGCTCTGAAACTCTCACCCTGGCTGTCTTAGCCCGCTCGACAAGCCACCCCAAAATAGTGGACATCTTTGAGAATTTTGGCCACATTGTAGCTTGCTGCAGCTAAAAAGCTCTTAGGGCTCATCTATATGGGGACACTCAGGAAAGTGACTGTGAGTTAACTGAAAGTGTGAAGTTAAAGTGCATTAAACCTCTCGGTGGTCTTAGTTGATTGTGGCTTAGAAACGACATGGGCTTAGTTCACTGTGGCTTAAGCTACAGCAAACTAAAGCTACTTTACTTCTAAATATCCGTACAGGGGCTTTCTACATTTCAACTTCTGCACATTAACCTCATATTGTTAGTAATTTAGTCTTCACCTTCTTGAGTGTCCCTACGTAGATGAGCCCATAAGGTCTTGTTTGATAATCCTCACTCACCCTGGCGTTCTCCCTGCCTGTAGGGTGACTGTCAGTAATGGCTGCAGGGCTGCTTGCCAAGTCCTTCCACAGAGCTGTGGCAGAGTTTGTAAAGTGTGCAGAATATCTGTACACAAACAACAGACTTGTTGGGTTAGCTTTTTATTTGTACAACAAGGGAGGTAGCTGGGTGTGGGGAATGTAAACAAGAATATCACTCCAAGCAAGCAGATAGAGCTGTAGCTACAAGCCTATAACCTTGAATGCAGCTGGACTTTCCCTCCCTACCACCCTAATGAAGATGAAAGTGTCATCTTAGATGAAATGAAGACAGACGGAGAGCAGACAGATGACTCAGCTGATACAATTTACAAAACAGAAAAAGGAGCAGCAAGAACTAAAACTTATCACCAGTTTACTCTCACTTTAGCTCATATTTTACTTAAAGGCTGGGAATTGCAGGTTACAAACACCAGGACATCATCTTATTACAATACAGACAAGCAGCAAAGAGTCATCACTACTTTCACCAGCAGTCACATCATCCCTTTAAATAAAATGGAACCAGCAGATGTTACATAAAGCCACAACAGAAGGTTGAAGACAACAGAAGAGATGCAGGGAGTTGTTCCTCACGTGAAATTAAAATATTCTAAAATAAATGACCACCATCACCACCAAAGCAGTCCTTTGTTAAATATCAAACAAGAAAAATCCAAACAACACTTATACCAGTGCAAAATTAAACAGCAGCATTTATACGCAAGTGGGATTTGCCAGTGTAAATACATCACATAAAATGCACGTAACTGAGAGCTGCACATAACTTAAACACACACTTCCACAAGTTTTGAAAGCAACAGTCCCTCAATCTCATTAAAGCAGGCTCTCAACCATGACTGACTTTCTTGGAAATATGTAAGGGGCTGAAGTTTACACGGCTAGTCATTTCATCTACTGAACCCAAGCCTTTTAGTAACAAACCAACATGCCCCCAAAATAATGAAAGCAGTTTGAATTCACACTTTTATTTCAGTTCAAATGTGTGCGTAGGCCAGCCCTACAAAGCCAAGTTCATGACTAGAGCATGTTTAAGCCCTCGCCTTTTGACTGACTTTTATAAGATTCACTCTAGAAACCTGGTAAAAGACTTCATGCTTGAGTGGAGAGTTGCATTCCTTAAGACAGCAAAACCAATCAATACATCAGAATCCAATGCACTTGCCTGCTTGCAAAAAGATGATTTTTAGAACAGAAATCAAAAAGTTTTCCATTTAACTCTGATACCACCACACTGTAGTCCAGTGGGTATTTGACAGACTAGATCTAGAAAACTTTGACATTTGAAACAGCTGAAATTGTAATCAGCCTTGCTGCCAAAAATGGCACGTGAACCACATTATCTAAAGTACATTGTTTTCATGTTAGAATCACTTAGAGGCTGTGTTTAAGGAGTATCATGAGGGTTACTCATATCATAGTCTCACCCAGGAACTGAGAGCAGAATTCAGAAATACAGCAAGTCTAAGTGAGAAAGTCTTCCTATGGGCAATACCAAAGTAAAATACTTCACATATTCCTAGCCTTTCTTATCAGAGTTAGGCCAAATACTAACTGAAGTTCACAGCTAATATTTTCAAACATGAATGCTTAGAATCAGTCACCGACGTAAGATTTGCCAGACTGAGACCACACTTATTTGTGTCTAACTTTAGGCAGCCATGTTGGAAGACACAGACCTCTGTTGAGCTACAAATTGCTAGAGATCTGGGAGGAGATTTTCAGATTCTAGCTATGGTGTCAGTGAGAGCAGCCAAGCAGTTGTAGGCATGCTTCTGCAAGGGAAACAACTGGTTACATTACATGTTAGAGAAAAAAAAATACTGCTCAGTCTCTTTACTAAGCAGCCGTAGTGGTTTACAAGCCAGAAATCAGACAACAAATCAGGCTGGATTTATGGTCGCTGCATAGCATGGGTCATTTTTGAGCACCAGGGATTTGTTCGCAAAGTTTCCACAAGCAAGGTGACCAATCCATTTTGATTCTTCCCGCTCTGCTACCGTCGTCGAATGGGCTTGTAGACACACACTGCCATCAGGATCATGGTGATCAACAGGATACTGAAGATGCTCCCCATGAGCACTGCAAGAGGGAAGAAATGGCATGTGTGGAATAGGGGCAAGTATAAGAGGAAAAAGGTCACATGCATGTAGGTCTATCTTCCCATTTAGTGCAGGATGCCCCAAACCGGTGACATCAAAGGTTCTGCTGTGAATTTGTCAGGAGTCCCTAGATATCACCCAATTCCCAGTTAAGTCCGTTTTTCCCTGGTCTATAATGGGAGTTGGACCACGCCCCTAATTTGCCTTTGCATTTCTGGCCAGACTTTCACCCTTTTAAAGCTGCAGCTGCATGTGAACATTTGTCCTCACCCAGTGTTTGTGAAATGTATGCCTGGTGCACACGCATGGGCCATTCAGCACTCTGAACGTGCCCCACCACCCACTTGCCCTGGAACACTTGCTTGTATATTTTGATAGCATTATCAAGCAAAATAAACGGCTGCTTGTTTGAGTTCATCTGGAATAACAATGTGTGGTTACTGAGAGTGGGTGGCCACAGGCAGGATTTTAGTACTTATTAATTCATAGCATTTATGACCAGAAGGGACCATTATGATCTACTCTGACCTCCTGCATAACAAGCTGGAGATTTTTACACAGCGATTCCTGCGTCAAGCCCAATCACTCATGGCTGATCTACAGCCTACCGTTTAGAAAGGGCTAGTCTTGATTTAAAGACTTCAAGTGATAAAATGCACCCATACCCCTAGGTAAACTGTTCCAATGGCTAATTACACGCACTAAATAATCTGCACCGTGTGTCTAGCCTGAATTTGTATAGCTTCAGCTTCCAGCCATGGGATCTTGTGCCCTTGTCTGCTAGAATGAAGAGGCCTTTACTACCAGAAATATTCTCTCCAGTCGATACTCATAGCGCCTCTGAACCTTCTCTTTGATCAACTGAACAGATTGAGCTTTAGTCTCTCACTGATGCAGGACTTCCAGACCTCAAATCATTCTTGTAGCCCTTTTCTGAAGGATTTCCAATTTGTCCACATTCTTTTTCAAGTGTCGACACCAGAACGGGACACACTATCCCAGTAACGGGTCTCCCTAATGCCCAATACAGTTGTAATAACTTCGACTCAGTATTCCCCAGTTTATACAGCCAAGGATTGCATTTGCTCTCAAATATCACATCACACTGCAAGCTCATGTTTAGTTGATTATCCACCATGACGACCCTCCTCCCCAACCCTGCAGTCCTTTTCTGAGTCACAGTCCCTCTTTTTGTTCCAAGGGAGCCTAGTTTCCCATGCAATCCAGATGGCTCTGTAGACCAGACTTGCCCTTATAATTTTTTTTACCACTCTACCAATTTGTGTCATCTGCAAACTTTACCCATTTGTGTTTTCCTCTACATTGCTGAAAGAGATATTGAATAGCACTGGGCCAAGAACTGATCCTTACTAGACCCCTCTAGAAATATCACCACTAGAATGATGGTTCCCCATATAGGATTACTTCTGGAGAACTGAAGTTATCCAGTTTTTAATCCATATAATAGGGGGTGCATTTTATTATTGGATAATACCATATGGTCATCCCAATTTAGAAAATACTATCCATCCCCTCCCTCCCTCCCATGTGCCCATAAAGCTTCACATAACATACACTTAGTTCTCCTGCAGGCTCCAATAGCAGTTGTTGAAAAATTTACAGCCAACTTGTATTTTACCCTGCTCACTGCTAGCATATTATCTTTCCTCCCAACTTGCTGCTCTCATTTTCAGATGCTCACTTTTTTCACAGTCTATTTGATTGTTGCTGTTAGACAATTTGTCACATGAAGAACATCTCCTTATTAAGTATGCATCCGATGAAGTGAGCTGTAGCTCACGAAAGCTTATGCTCAAATAAATTGGTTAGTCTCTAAGGTGCCACAAGTACTCCTTTTCTTTTTGCGAATACAGACTAACACGGCTGTTACTCTGAAACCTTTCCTAGAGATAACATTTGAAATGAAACTTTAAAATTACTTCACTCGCACATCAACACAAAGGCTTCTGCTTTCAGAAACCTTTCATCTAATGTACGCAACAGCCAGAGAGAGATAAGAACAGAACAAAACTTGAGTGGCTGGGCTAGCATCCTTTGTATTCCACAATAGTTTTGTTCCCTTGTTCACTTCTGATTTTAATCTGATAACTAGATGAGACTTTCTACTCACACCTAACTGCTGTTTAAACTAGCAACAAGATGGGATGCTTATGCTGGATACCCACTGGTGTGGATGAACAGGCCCTGCCCTGAGGGATCCCAAACTTGGGGAGATCAGTTTCCAATTCCAGTGATCCTTGATGCCATTGCTACCATCCCAAGGAGGGTGAAAACTACTGTATTTCCAGATCCGGGCCACCAGGGACTACCAGATCTGCCAAATATGGAAGCTGGGCAGCTGTAAAACATAGCTTGTTAGACTAATGCATCCGTGGCTATATGTATACAGACAGTCACCAGCTACTCGAGAACCCACACTGTCTGCAGCAAACTGGACCTCAATGCTGTGGCAATTTCAATACATTTTTAAAATGGATTTTTTTTTCCCCACTCGAGTTGCATTCAATAAAAAACTCCATCAGTACATCAGCTGTGAGCAATTTTTATATTTAAATGTCGTCTTATACTATCGCCACATTTTCAGTTTTCAAAATGCCACATATCTTTAGGTTCCAGAGTCCACACCTAATTAGATGAATGGGGCAGCTCACAGCTCTCAAGGTTATAGTTTCAGGCCATCTTCAAACTCAGGAAGACAGCACTGTCTCATCTTACCATTCTGAGGTCATTTTTGCAACAACCATGAGGGCTAGAAACTGGTTTTCAAATGAAATCAAAGATTCTGGAGCCCAATTCTGCAACAAGGGATGAATTTTACAGCTGTGGAATACGAGGGGCCTTGGCTATATGGACACAAGTGTGCATGAGGGAGAGAACCCAGAAACCTTGGCTCAGAAAACCCCTAATCCAACCCATAGATCTACTTGAGCTGAAGAAGAATTTCAGTTACTAACCCTGTGATGGTGTTTGTGGTACCCAGGACTGCAAGTCTCCCTGTTACCTGCCTGTCTCCTGTGAGAGGGGGACTTGTTTGTGCTTAACTGGGTGTCAGCTCTCTGACACCACCAACCTGTTAGCCACCTGAACAAAATCTTCTCTGGGCAATGCCAGCCCTTATTTTGCCTTACAATAGTAGGTCCCTAAACCCCTTTGAAGCATTCCCCTGTAGTCCAAACCCTTCTCCACTGAACACTCACTGAAATACCAGGTCTGCTGTCTCCACGGGAACAGAGTACACACCAGTCTGACTGATTCACCTCACAATCAGATCATAACTTAATATCCCAGCACTGAGATACCCTCAATTTCACTAGAAATGTAAGTTTACCAAAGGTTCAACAGATAATGAGTAAGAATAATGGAAACAAAAGGGTTACATATAAAACAAAATCATTACACTCTTTTTAGAGACTAAACTTAACAGGCTAACCTACCAGCTAAAGAAGATCTAACCCAAAGTCATTTCAACATCTTCCACCAAGGTAGGCAGAGTTCCTATTTTCATGACTAAAAAGAAAAGGAGTACTTGTGGCACTTTAGAGACTAACATTTATTTGAGCATAAGCTTTCGTGAGCTACAGCTCACTTCATTGGATGCATTCAGTGGAAAATACAGTGGGGAGATTTATATACATAGAGAATATGAAACAATGGATATTACCATACACACTGTAACGAGAGTGATCACTTAAGGTGAGCTATTACCAGCAGGAGAGCGGGCGCGGAGAGCGGGCGCGGGGGTGGGGGAGCGCGAACCTTTTGTAGTGATAATTAAGGTGGGCCATTTCCAGCAGTTGACAAGAACGTCTGAGGAACAGTGTGTGTGTGTGTGGGGGGGGGGGGGGGGGCGGAAATAAACATGGAGAAATAGTTTTACTTTGTGTAATGACCCATCCACTCCCAGTCTTTATTCAAGCCTAAGTTAATTGTATCTAGTTTGCAAATTAATTCCAATTTAGCAGTCTCTCGTTGGAGTCTGTTTTTGAAGTTTTTTTGTTGAAGAATTACAGCTTGAGGAATTCCACCATGATTTCAACAATTTCCATCCCACCATCAACCTCAGCCTGGACCAGTCCACACAAGAGATCCACCTCCTGGACACTACAGTGCTAATAAGCGATGGTCACATAAACACCACCCTATACCAGAAACCTACTGACCGCTATTCCTACCTACATGTCTCCAGCTTTCATCCAGACCAACCACACGATCCATTGTCTACATCCAAGCTCTACGATACAACCGCATTTGCTCCAACCCCTCAGACAGAGACAAACACCTACAAGATCTCTGTCAAGCATTCTTACAACTACAATACCCACCTGCTGAAGTGAAGAAACAGATTGACAGAGCCAGAAGAGTACCCAGAAGTCACCTACTACAGGACAGGCCCAACAAAGAAAATAACAGAACGCCACTAGCCGTCACCTTCAGCCCCCAACTAAAACCTCTCCAATGCATCATCAAGGATCTACAACCTATCCTGAGGGACGACCCATCACTTTCACAGATCTTGGGAGACAGGCCAGTCCTTGCTTACGAACAGCCACCCAACCTGAAGCAAACATTCACCAGCAACCACACACCACAACCACTAACCCAGGAACCTATCCTTGCAACAAAGCCCATTGCCAACTGCATCCACATATCTATTCAGGGGACACCATCATAGGGCCTAATCACATCAGCCACACTATCAGAGGCTTGTTCACCTGCACATCTACAGTGTGATATATTCCATCATGTGCCAGCAATGCCCCTCTGCCATGTACACTGGTCAAACTGGACAGTCTCTATGTAAAAGAATAAATGGACACAAATCAGACATCAAGAATTATAACATTCAAAAACCAGTCGGAGAACACTTCAATCTCTTTGGTCACTCGATTACAGACCTAAAAGTTGCAACTCTTCAACAAAAAACCTTCAAAAATAGACTCCACCGAGAGACTGCTGAATTGGAATTTATTTGCAAACTGGATACAATTAACTTAGGATTGAACAAAGACTGGGAGTGGATGGGTCATTACACAAAGTAAAACTATTTCCCCATGTTTATTCCCCCCCACCACCCCGTTCCTCAGACGTTCTTGTCAACTGCTGGAAATGGCCCATCTTGATTATCACTACAAAAGGTCCCCCCCACCCCCTGCTGGTAATAGCTCAAGTAATTACCAGTAAGCTGGTAATAGCTTAAGTGATCACTCTTGTTACAAAAAGAAAAGGAGTACTTGTGGCACCTTAGAGACTAACCAATTTATTTGAGCATGAGCTTTCGTGAGCTACAGCTCACTTCATCGGATGCATACCGTGGAAACTGCAGCAGACTTTATATATACACAGAGAATATGAAACAATACCTCCTCCCACCCCACTGTCCTGCTGGTAATAGCTTATCTAAAGTGATCATCAGGTTGGGCCATTTCCAGCACAAATCCAGGTTTTCTCACCCTCCGCCCCCCCACACAAATTCACTCTCCTGCTGGTGATAGCCCATCCAAAGTGACAACTCTTCACACAATGTGCATGATAATCAAGTTGGGCCATTTCCTGCACAAATCCAGGTTCTCTCACCCCCACACCCCCCTCCAAAAAACCACACACACAAACTCACTATCCTGCTGGTAATAGTAATAAAACCCATTGTTTCATGTTCTCTATGTACATAAATCTCCCCACTGTATTTTCCACTGAATACATCTGATGAAGTGAGCTGTCGCTCACGAAAGCTTATGCTCAAATAAATTGGTTAGTCTCTAAGGTGCCACAAGTACTCCTTTTCTTTTTGCGAATACAGACTAACACGGCTGCTACTCTGAAACCTGTTTTCATGAATGTAAACATGCTGACCATTTACTTTCAAGATGTAGGATAAAGGAGTGTCTTTTTGTCTTCTACTTATATCCCAAAAGTTCTTTGTCTGTACTCAGAGATGGTAAAAAAAACCCATTGCTTGTTTTTCCTTTGTCCTGCTTCTTCCCTGTTGATTTTGTATGTAGATGTGAAGCCATCAGGTCAAACAGAAAACCTATTTGTCAACTTTGCCTTGATGCAGGCTTTTAAACACATTTTCAGTATACATACGTAACTCCTGGCATAATACCTCTACGTGAAACTAATAACGACATTAACAACTAATGTGACCCTGGCTTTCATTTAAGATCTCACGGACAGTCTTTGGTGAACTGGAATGTACATACTAGAATCAGGATATTCTTGTAACCCCCTTGCTTTCTGGAACTAAGGGGTTCTTAGGATCACAACCACAGTGGGCCTGCAGCCACTAGAGGGAGAAGATCTGTGGTGCATACGTGCACCACCTACCTCTCAGCAGGATACATACTCCCCTCTGAGGAGGTGCATTCTTTTTTCCAAAAGACCGAGGCTGGGGTAGCCTTGGATATATCAGACCGCTCCTAACCTTACCAGCCTTGTCATAGAGCTGACTCAGGTTCACTTATCCAACTTGCTCCTCAGTTTGCAATTGCTACCCACACCAGCTTGGAGATAAGCAGAGCTGTGTGGAGAATGGAAATTCCATTTCATGGAGGCTTTGCAGATTTTGAAATTTGTTTTCATTCCAATTAGAAACAAAACCTGAAAATTTCAAAATTCTCCAGAAAAAGAAAATAAAAATAAAAAACAACAGTCAGGTCAACTGAAACATTTCATTTTGCTTTTGACTTTTAAGTGTTATAAAATAAAATCCAATACAAAATTAAAGCAATGCAAAACAAAATGTTATTTCAAAAGGAAACTCAAAACATTTTGTTCCAAGAATGTCAAAATGTGATGTTTCTCTTGCTCACAACTCACAAACCTACAAAGAAACTCCCTCCATAGTTTGTAAATATTAGAACTTTGAACTTGAAGGAATCAGTCAGTCAGGAATAATTTACATCCTCCAGCTTCAAGAACATTAGACTGTATTTCCCCAGGGCACAGACTGATGAGTCTGCAGGTTTTGAGTTGAGGCAGCTCTGGTTGTGTGTCTGAATAGAGTCAGCAAGGGGAAGTTGTCCCTCGCCGATCGTACGTATTTATGAAATACATATCTGGATCCTCAGTGCGACTCTTCTCAGTACAACTTGAGCAACCACTGCTGCCCACGTCACAGAACCGGCCATCAGCATCACGAGTCACCTGACTTCCGTCATCTCAGAGACGTCAAGAAGTAAGCCATAGAAGACACCCTCTGGAGTCGGTCTCTCCAGAATTGGGGGCACATTGCCTTGCCCTGCAGCTGCCTGTGCTGTACCTAGTGTGTACATACGTACAGGCCTTCGCTCTGCAAGGCCTTCTGATGTCTTCCATTGAGGCTCACATCATTTCAAGAGATTTAACAATCAAATCAGCAGCAGCATGTTTGGCTGTCTAGGCTAGCTGGCTCTGTGTGCATTTACTGTGCTGGATATACACAATAATAACCCACGTGGTGCTCGTAGCCACCAGGGAAGAGGGAATAGCAGACAACAATCTCACAGTAGGGGAGAGGGGAGAAGAAAACCCGCCAGCATGTCAGGGCTGTCCTCTCCTTCCTTCCTCACTGTGAAAAATGGGTCCCTGCTACAGCCGTGTGGAGAACAGAAATTATATTTTGTGGAGTATTTTGAGACTGTCAAATTTGTTTTCATTCCAACTAGGGCTCAGCCCCACCCAGTTAAATGTTCTCTGCTAAAGAAAACTCAAGGGGGGGGGGGGGAATAATTTAGTCCAAAGCAAAATGTTTGGTCTGGAATTTGACTTTATTTTAGATGGCTAATCAAACACACACGAAACAAACCATAAATCTATTTTTTGAAAGGGAAAAAACCAAAAAGGCCACTGAATCCCCCAAAGTGTGGAAACACCCTGTTGTGCCGGGGGCAGAGCGTCCCCGGCCCCGAAAGGCCGGCCGGGGAGCCCAGGGCTCCGAGGGGGGCAGACTGGCGTGGGCCAGGGGCTGCCCCAAGGCTGGGCGAGCAGCCCACGGGGTGCAGGCCCCGGCCCCTCAGATCCTAGCCCCGGACAGCGGGCAGCTCGGAGGGGGGATCACGGGGCGGGCGACTGCAAAGGGCGTTGGGGCAAACAGCGGCGCGCCTCAACCCCATCCACTGGGACCAGCCCCCCGCGCCAGGCCGGGCCGCCCCAGGCTACTGGGGACTCACGCAGCCCGGCAGAGAACGGGACCCAGGAGTCCGGGGGGAGAGGCGCGAGACACGCCCGGCCCGGGGGCGGGAGAGCGGGGCCCAGGGGAGAGCGGCCCGGCCCGGCCCCTCCTTACCCAGGTTCTGTCTCCGCAGCACGGCGTAGGGCCGGCTCCGCTCCGCGGGCCCCGCCGCCCAGCCCGGCCCCGCCAGCGCCAGCAGCAGGGCGAGCCCCCAGCCCGGCCGCGCCCGCCGCAGCATCCTCCCGGCGCTCGCCGCCTCCGGCCGGGCGTGGGGAAGCGGGGCCGCGGGGCGGGGCGGGGCGGGGCGCTGTCCTGCCTGGTCCGCTCTGCCCTGGCTCCCCCTCCTGGGCTTCCCTCCCCCTCCATCTTCCTTCCTTCCTTTCTTCCTCCTCCCTCATCCTCCCTCCATCTTCCTCCCTTCCTTCCTCTTCCTCATCCCCCTCACTTCCTTCCCTCTTCCCCTTCCTCATCCTCCCTCCATCCTCCTTCCTTCCTCCTCATCCCTCTTCCTCATCCCCCTTCCTTCCTCATCCCCCCTCCATCTTCCTTCCTTCCCCTTCCTCCCCTCCCCTTCCATCTCCCTCCCTTCCCCCTCCCTCATCCCCCCTTCCTATCCCCCCTCCATCTTCCTTCCTCCTCCTTCATCCTCCCTTCCCCTTTCCTTTCCTCCTCCCCCCTCCCTCCTCCTTCATCCTCCCTTCCCCTTCCTCATCCCCCCTCCATCTTCCTTAGAATCATAGAATATCAGGGTTGGAAGGGACCTCAGAAGGTCATCTAGTCCAACCCCCTGATCAAAGCAGGACCAGTCCCCAATTAAATCATCCCAGCCAGGGCTTTGTCAAGCCTGACCTTAAAAACTTCTAAGGAAGGAGATTCTACCACTCCCTAGGTAACGCATTCCAGTGTTTCACCACCCTCCTAGTGAAAAAGTTTTTCCTAATATCCAACCTAAATCTCCCCCACTGCAACTTGAGACCATTACTCCTTGTTCTGCCATCTGCTACCACTGAGAACAGTCTAGATCCATCCTCTTTGGAACCCCCTTTCAGGTAGTTGAAAGCAGCGATCAAATCCCCCCTCATTCTTTTCTTCCGCAGACTAAACAATCCCAGTTCCCTCAGCCTCTCCTTATAAGTCATGTGTTCCAGTCCCCTAATCAATTTTGTTGCCCTCTGCTGGACGCTTTCCAATTTATCCACATCCTTCTTGTACTGTGGTGCCCAAAACTGGACACAGTACTCCAGATGAGGCCTCACCAATGTCGAATAGAGGGGAACGATCACGTCCCTCGATCTGCTGGCAGTGCCCCTACTTATACATCCCAAAATGCCATTGGCCTTCTTGGCAACAAGGGCACACTGTTGACTCATATCCAGCTTCTTGTCCACTGTAACCCCTAGGTCCTTCCTCATACCCCCTTCCCTCCTTCTCATCCCCCTTCCCTCTCCCTCTTCCTTCCTTTCCCATTCTTCCTTTTCCCTCTTCCTTCCCTCTTCCTTCCTCATCCCCCTTCCCCTTCCCTTTCCCTTCCTTCCTTCCTTCCCATCGCCCTTCCCTCTCCCTTCCTTCCCCCATTTCCTTCCTTCCTTCCCCCTCCCTTTTCCTTCCTCATCCCCCTTCCCTCTCCCCCTTACCTCTTTCCTTCCCATACCCCTTCTATCTTCCTTCCTTCCCCCTTCCCCTGCCCTCTCCCTTCCTTCCTTCCTCCCTCATTCCCTTTCTTTCTTTCTTTCTTTCTTTCTTTCTTTCTTTCTTTCTTTCTTTCTTTCTTTCTTTCTTTCTTTCTTTCCCATTTCCCTAGTGTTCATCTCTCTCACTCTCCTTCTGATCAGCCAGACTTCAGGCTGTCTGTGGCTCATTGCTGTTGGTTGCGGGTCATTATTCTAAGCACGCTTTATTAGTCTATTCTATTATTTCACAGGGCCTCTACATGCGCTAGTGCACACCGCTCTGGTAAGTCACACCCTGTTGTTTCTGACCCTAGATTGGAAGTGAGCGCGAGTAGTTGCCTCCTGCCTAGGTTGAGCTCCATTTCTGTCAGTATTGGCGTGTGTGGCTGGCTGTGGCCTCCTCTCCCTGTGACTGTTTTGCCAGTAAAATGCACTGGCTTAAAGGTCCATGGGGAACAAGTGCAAAAAGGACACAAATGCAGCTGAAGCAAATTAATTAAAAAATCCAAATGCATATTCCTAGCATTGTTTCTTGCATTACTTGCCCAGCTCTGGTAAAAGTCAGTTGGTTGTAAGGAGACAGCATTATACAGATAAACTGGGGTTGTGTCAAGGGAAGTTTTCAGCTTGTGTTAGCTATGTGATCTTTATCTAAAGAAATGAGACAGCCCACTGAGGTAAGGAGCTAGTTTTCCTAAGGCAGACTGTGCGTGTCTTGGAAAGCAGCAAGGAGATAGAAACCACTCTTATATCCAACCCACTGGCTGGAGACAGGGATAGGGATGCATTCAATTTCCTTTCTGTTGATCTCCATACCTTTTACACAGATAAAGGCAGATGAAGCAAAGGCTTGTGTTCAGACAGGAGGTTGATACAGCTTGAATCCATACAGATTTCTAAGATTTTTTAGTTTTATCCTGACTTTATTCTCCATTTCTAATTTCCTGTTTGTGAGCCACCATATCTTGATATTATTCAGGGCATGAAGCTGTCTGAGTGAACAGAAACACAGAGTGAAGATAAATGTCTTCTGTAACTTTACAACTATTTACCTCCGTCCAATTAGTTTATCTGTAACCTGTAGGAATGGTACAGGTTACAGAAGAGATGGAATTAAAAGAAAAAGGTACGGACTTAATTTCTTGGCTGCCTTGTCCAGGTAGAACAGATCCCTTGTGCTGCTGAAAATTCCAGCCACACCCAGGTTGAATGCTACTGAACATTCACAGAAACTTAAGAACATAGCAATTGCCAGATTGGGTCAGATCCAAGGTCCATCTCATCCATCCTGTCTCTGACAGTGACCAGTGCTAGCTGCTTCAGAGAAAGGTGTAAGAACCCTGTAGTAGCAGCTATGGGATCATTTCCCCCTGACACACACACATTAGGTCTCCTCCTGATCTCTAATAGTTAGTGATTGTCGTAAGCCGTGAAGCATGGATCCAAGTGTAATGCGCCTGCTGCACAGAGGAAGGTAAGCTCCGACAAGAATGGGTTTGGCGGAAGTGGAGTTGTGTGTATTTTGTGATGGACTCTGTAGAAACACCTATATACACAGTCACCAGAAAAAGGAGTTAAATGCACCCTCTGCAGTTAAATCAACATGTTCTGCAGATTAAATACACTCTGTACCAGGGCAGAGGATAGATAAAAGAAAAGTTTCCCACAGGGATGAACGTGTGATCTGGGTAACACTATAACCCTACCCATTTGAAAAGTTATTAGTTCTGATGGAGGTGGATATTAGCAGAGCATGGTCTTTGCCTGTCCATATGCCGAATGCACGTGCAGCTCTTTCCCAGCCATGCCGGTGTCTGGGTGCTGGGAACAAATAGCTTACTGTGGGTTGCGGTGCATGTTGAAGTAGTGGTTTCCTGAAGCACTGCCTGATCCACTGAAAATATGTAATTATACAAACAGCATGAGAAGCAGGGACATAAATTAATAAGTAGCAAATAAAATAATAAAATCTAGCACTTATTTATAGAGCTTTCTGATACCATCCTGAGCTCATTAGCAGTACTGTAAATGCAGACTAAGTGGAAAGGCTGGGCCAATTCTGCCTGAAACTATTGGAGTTGTAAGGGAGTGAGTCAGGGCAGGATTTTTCCCATTGACATAATGGAATTGCTCTAGATTTACACTATAAGTGTAATGAGACTCTGGCCCTACATCTTTACATACATTAACTAATGCATGAGTTAGCATCTGGCATCAGCTGGAGAACTGGCTGAACCAAACACCTCTGAATTTAGGGTAAATTTAGATCTATAGCCAGACTTTGCCTGTTGATCTAATCTCTAGTGTCAGTCAAAGGGCCATAGAAATTAAAGAAAAAGGATTCTCTACAGGCAAGTTTAAAAAAAGCACTGTGTCCCTTTAAATCTGGGGTGGTCAAAACGCGGCCACCAGGCCAAATATTACCCAGGATGTTTTGCAGTTCCCTTCTCTCTAGTGTGGAGGTGCACTCTGTCTGCTGCAGTTTCCACGGTATGCATCTGATGAAGTGAGCTGTAGCTCACGAAAGCTCATGCTCAAATAAATTGGTTAGTCTCTAAGGTGCCACAAGTACTCCTTTTCTTTTTGCGAATACAGACTAACACGGCTGCTACTCTGAAACCTGTGTAGACTATGTGTTCCTACAGGGATAAACTTCTCAAATCAGACTGGAGCTTGGCTTGCTGGAACAGTCTGGATTACTCACCCCTTTGCCAGGGATCAGCATGATTAGGAGAAAGGTTGGTTTTAAAGTAACTAATGCTAGTCCCTTTATGATAACATGGGGGACCTTTCCGTGATACCATTCTTCCCCATCTGCTACCAGTCTGGAATTTCTGTGATGATTCCTTGTGCATTGCAAACAAGATCTTTCTGTACTTTCTAACAGAGGGCTTTGCTTTGGGAATCCTCTTGTTCTTGGCATCGATCTCAGGCATGTTCTGTTTGTTGTCTTTCAGAAGAGATACTTACCACATTCAATCTTATTAACAAACTATACCCTGCACTCATGCAGGGAGGCTGTTTTGTAACAGACATCTGGGCTCATTCCACACGTTTTCCCTAAATTTACTCAGAAAAGCATAAGCAAAGATTATCAGAGTCTGTTTTAAAGGAAACTTGCCTGGAAGTTAACCTATACAAAGAACTGTTTGCAAAGCATATAAGAATAATGCTTACAGTAACAGAATCATTTGCATTTTAAAAGATGCATTGTATTATAATCCCTCATTTATAACAAAAATTATTTCACATCAGCTGTAAGAAATGGGAGTAGGTTATCAGGGTAAAAGCTGCAGAATGAAGTTTGCAGCAACACAGCTGTATAAAATAATTTATATTTTTAATAGGAAGGTTTGATCACTCAAAAATTGTCTGTTCTAACCTGAGATTGGCCAGTGTTGGAAGACAGGATACTGGGCTAGATGAACCATTGGTCTGACTCAGTATGGCTGTTCTTATATTCTTATGTTTCATTATGCAAGTTTTTCATCTTTAAGATAATGTCCAGATATAAGGTAACATAATACCAAACTGTAGGAGACAGCTAGGTTACATGCACTTAATTAAGACGTCATGAGCGGAACAATGTGCTCTAACACGATTCAGCTTTGTTAAACGTATTGGTTCTTGAGCTAAATGAAAATAAGGCCAAATGCTTTTAATTCAGTTGGGGGTAGGGAAGTAGGTTACAAACAAGCCTTAGAGATTGAAAAGTATGTCAGGGATAACAAAATATTGTATGTAGAAGATATGCCAAAAAGTAAGAGTCCATTATAGTGCTACAGCTCTAATGATAAAAATAAGAGATGGAAAGTGTTTAATGTTAACAAAAAGTTTCTGTAAAAGCTGAAAAAGTTGGTAGATTACATTAAAAATGAACTGAAAAGATTTAAAGAAACTGTTTAAGTTCCCAGATCACTAATGTGGAACATGTGTACAATGTATTTAACCAACTGAGTACATGCATGCGCACCACTGCTATCTTACTGGATGGATTCAGAACTGCTCAACTGAGTGTCATAAATCCTATACTGCTGACAGCTAATGGAGATTCTCCTTTAGCCTAAATTATAGGGACCTGAGCTTTTGGAGCAGGAGGATCTGAATTCTGTCCCCACTGTCGTTGTGGAGTTTCAGGGAGTCCCAAAAGACAACATAGTGATAACCATGAAGTCCTAGGTTTTGATAGGTTTTCTTACATTTACTTTTAAAAATAAAATAGTTAAAGAGCATTCTGGTCTTTACGTACTACATTAAGCCTGGGGATGCTGTCTCTTCTGCTGTAGTTGGTGATCTCTCAGCCACTTCTTGCAGTGTAGGGAGAGCTGTTTTAGGTAACTAGGATGTTGTCAGTCAGTCGTTGGATAAAATGTAGAATCTTGAACTGAGGTCTTGGAAGGTTAGTAAAAAAGGAAATGATCCTATCTGAGCCTTGGCTCAGCAAGGCACCAGACAGGGAGTGAGAAGATCTGGGATCTGTTCCTGGCTCTGTCCAGGCAAGTCGCTTCCCCTCTCTGTACCTCATCTGTAAAATGGGCATTCTGAGATTCTTTGTAAAGTGATTTGAGATCTATGGAGAAAAGCATACTACATAGCTGTTAGGTGTTATTATGCCAGGCATGTTTAGTTAGCTAACTAAAGCTTTGTGGTTCACCTTTAAATAGAATTTCCCAAACTGGCTTTTATTTTGGTAGAATACTGTTTAAGTGCTAAGGCAGAGCAGCAACTGCAAGCAGGGTTATAGATATATGATGGCACAATTTACCTCTAACACACACAGTTTCCTGAATGAAACACACGCAGACCAGTAGTGATTCAAATCTAGATCCACGGTAGAAGCTAGTCAACTCTTTAATACACTTACAATAAAAAAAAAACCCAGCGAGGTATTCTAAGATCACCTGAGTGCATTTTGCTTTTAGGAAAACAAAACTTCAGAGTCTAGATCTGTAATTAGGTTTATGTCACAACACTCAGCGTCACATTTATTTTCCACATCACTCACGTGTTAAATAAGCAATCATGCGGCTTTTGCACTCCACATTTAGTACGTTTGAACAAGGAGACTGCAAGCATTTCTAAATGATTCATGAATTGTAATGTCAGACATAACAATCTTACTTTTGTAGAGAGTATTCACAGCTATGTGTCCCTTCTTTGTGAGGCCCAAAGGATTAGGGTGTCATGTCAGAATCAGAATTAGCAATAAGGAATTCATCCCATGGGTAGCTGGAGCACAAGTGGTTTTGAATTCGAAATCATGACTTTCAAACAAGCGAACAATGAGGGGAGCTTGTTTTGCTCTCCCAGCAGTGAGTTATACTTGCTACTTGTGCTTTGTTTTCTCTTTGAAAGGGGACTTTGATACCAGACCCAGGTGCACCTCCCATGGAAGTCTGTCTGCCACATTCAGGGGATGCTGTTTCGGGGCTAGCAAATGCATGTCAGTTGCAAGGGAGGGTCACTTGTGCTGATTTGGCATGCACCGTTTTGGGCCAGATTGTGATCTTAGTTATCCTGCTGTAAAACTAGAGCAGTTTGAGTGAAGTCAGTGGAATTACTCTGGATGTACAAAGGGTAACTGCAATCACCATGAAGCCCTCACTTTGTCTTATGCTTTCCTCTGAGTTGTTTCTCCTGTTATACACCACACTCCTGGGCCCCTTCAGCATGTCAGCTTCTCTAGTTTTGCACACCTACCTACACTTTGATGCAAGTTACATTCCTCTATGCCTTACCATTATTTTCTGGCCAATTTATATCTAATACAGAACTTACCACATTGTTTGCCAGTTAAATTTGGCTCAGAATATTGCAAAAAAAAAAAAAAAAGACTATGTACACACATCTATTTACTCCCCCCACCTAGCTGGTCTTTCCCCTACATGTGTGTGAAGAACAGATTCCTCCTCCGCAGTCCACTGTCTGCACCTGTCTGATCTAGCAGCCAGGTCATGGTGCAATGTTAATGAAGTACCATCCAAACCCCACTGCAGGAGGGAGGAGGAAGGGCTGTTGACGAGGATGGGCAAACCCTTTCTCTAAACAAGATCTCCTTGATAACAAGAAACCCAGCTGGGAAAATCTTGAAGAGTGATGGGAGGGAAGTGGATTTAGGTTTAAATACAACACAAGATAGAGTTCCATCCTGTGGTTCTCCCCATGGCTACAGGGATGTTTGGGCATGGCAATCCAAGCAGCTCCACTTTGTGGAATGCTCAAATGAGCTGTAACAGAGAAAAGGAGGCTGGAGACCAGGTCCCGGGAATTGTGCTTCCAAAGGCAGGAGTTCTGTTGGGTCTATTGTGCCCTCGGCTCAAGCTGAACCATGTCTACAAAGGCGTAACTAACATTTAAGCAGATGGTGCAGGTATGGAAGAAGAAGCCACTTTGGGGCCTAACAATGGTACAGTCACAGGGGAGCTGGGAGCACAACCCACTTCATAAATGTGGTTGCCAAACTAGCATGGGGGGCGGGGGTGACTAGATGACCTCTTGAGGTCCCGTCCTGTCCTACCTCTCTGTGATTCTATAACAAACAGGCTTCCGCTCAGACTAAAATTTTATTTATACTTCAGACACATTTAAGGGCCAATCCAGCTCTTGTTGCAGAAAGACTTACTGCCTTCAATGAAGATTGGATCGAGCCCATTATTAAGACATGGACAGTACAGGCTTTTACTAGTTTGTGTACAGCTGCTACGGAAGGAGGACATGGCTCACAGAGAGTGGATTAGGTGTGTTCTCCACACCTTGTGGCGAGCTTTGGCCAGTGAGTACAACTCTTAAGGAGAGAAGCAGGGGAGCAATTTAAACAGTGATGACAGCTTTTCTCTTCCCTGTCCCTTAGTTGGTTTGGTAAGTAACAGTAAAGGCAAACAGCAGTCTATTGTCCCTTTGTGTGCACCGTAGGACTATGGCACTGATGACATACATACTGAATCCGCGTGCTGGTCTCGTATGGCTTTCTCTGGTCGAATGCACACTGCTAGACGCTAGAGGATACAAGTAAAGAAAAGGCCGGGGGTTAGCTACGGCTCTCGTGGCTAATGCAACTGGTGCCATGTTGGGACAAAAGCTGGGCCGTTTCTCTGCCTCTCTCACGTGCCATTGAAATGCCAGAAGCCTGGGCACATCCTTGTGATTCTCACATAGTTGATGGCACCATGTTGTCTGGTGCAGTTTAAGCCCATCACAAATGATGGTACGACCGCTCAGCGGGTGCACTGTGCTCTAAGGTTAATGCTGACAGGTTTCTCTTCGGGCAGGACGGCCCCTAATGTAATTGTGCGTGGGGTGTGGGAGCCCTGTGGATGGGAGATGGGGTCTTTCCCTCAGCTGAGGGGGAATGAGGGACTTTGGAACCTACTGAGCTGCTCTCAGATTGGTCACTACAGTGTGACGTGGGTTTGAAGCCTTTGAGAGGAACTGCTTGTCCTCATGGTTTTAGAAAGATTCAGGCTAATTCAATATAAACCCAGTGGGCCAAGTTCACTCATTGGGGTACACCAGGGAGGAGTTCTGACCATTGTAGACCAGGGATAACCATTAGAGCCATATTCCAGATGGGGCCCTATGGTCCCCTAGCCAGGCCTCGAGAAAGGCTTTAAAATGACTGTTGCTGGTCTAGGCCAGGCAGGCCAACAGTGCTAGCCTGGGCAAGTTTAAAACTAGTTTAATCTGTCATGATTTAATTGCCATGTGAACAAGGTCACTAGGGGATGAGCAGAACTTCTCTACAGAGCTTTCAGACCCTGCCAGCCTGTTGAAGACTTGACCCCTTTCAAGTCTTTCAAGCTGTGTTGCATCAAACTCTGGCTCCTACAATATCTGACCCACACAGGATTGTGACGCATGACACTTAGCTCTTCCTGACCTGTTTAAGGGATCCAGGAGTCCAGACCAGCTTGTACACCATGTAGAAAGGGATACAGATGAAGGACGATGCTCCTATGAGGTACCCCACTGAGAAACTCCACTCGGGGTAGTGATAGTCAAACAGCATGAGCGGTGGCTGGTCCAGGAGAGAGCTGACTATTATAAACTGTTAACAGATAACACAACCAACGTCAGGCGAGCACATTCATGGAACAGCGCAACAAGTCACATGCTCCACAACCACCCCTCAGCCAGTTTCAGTGAATTCACACCGGGGATGAATCTGACCTGGTGTCTCTTGTGAAGAGGGAACTGGTTAATTAGGGACATGTCAGAAGAGGACAAGTCTCCTCTGAGCAGCTAACTTGGCCTCTCTTACATGTGTCATGTGCCACTGCACTGCATCACATGATCTGACAAATTGTCTGAGCAATGAAGGCTAAAGAGGCCAGTGGTTAGGCAGAGACTCCTTTCAGGCCAGCTGGGATGCCCCCACCCCTCCACCAGCAAGTCATGGGACCTTCTGCAGTGCAAGGTACTGTGCCAGCTCCCCCAGCACATGGGGGTACATTCATCCCTGGTGTAACCTCATTGAATTCCCAGGGGATCAGTTCGGGGGGATTATTTAGCCCTCGGCTTTGTGAGTTTAATGTCTTCGTTTAGGTACATTTGCAAGTGAGTTTAGCGCGAGGGAAAGGTCCTGTGCTCTCAGTCCTGGAGACAGACTCACTGTCTTTCTCCCCAGAATTGCTCCAGCCCAGGCAGCAGCAGTGCTAGCTTCTTCATTCTGCCCCACCCATGTGTTTCACCCCTGATCTAAGAAGAGTTCAGTGTCCAGAGTCAATTCAGCCAGTGGCCTCTCTGCCTGCACTGCCAGTAAAGGGGCCAGTTGGTGCCAGCTCTGAGGCTGGTTTTGTGATGTGGTCACCAGGAACTTGACTGAGGCCAGACTTATCCCATTCAGGCTGCCCCTGGGAGGGTCCCTTTACGGTGCTTGCATTTCAGTATCCGTCCCCTATGCCACTCCCCCAGAAATGTTAATAGAGGGCTGGCATTTTGTACACAAGCTTCATGCAGCCTGGTGGGAGCTCAGCAGCTACAACTCAGGTGCTCTGCGGACTGTCAGTGTCTCCTACTAAAGGGGAATGGCCTGGGAGTGAATTTAGAAATGGTAGTTCGTTAGTGTTTGCTGCTGGAGGAGAAGCTGTGGTTTCAGTGTGATACTTTGCTACTTATAATGTGAACAGATATTGCTGTAATGATGGAACCATCAGAACATTCACTGCAATCTCTCTCTCTCTCTCACACACACACACATGCCTTAGAAGTCTAGGAGTTTGTTTAAAACTTCTAAGGGCAAAAAAGGAAAATAAAATACAGAATGGAGGGGCAGTAGCGTTTGGGAGAATTTAGAAAGCTAGTGTGGCGATATATCACAATGTGTGGCGATATATCACAAAGCCATTTAAAACAGCATCACTACGTTTTTTCCTCTTGGAATTATTTGTTCATGATTATACTAGCATCACCTTGAACTCGCTCTCCAATTAAATCAAATCAGCGTACAACATCTCACCAATCCCACTGTAAATATGAATGGATTGTGCAGCCTAACTTCATGCTCTTATTTCTCAGTGATTTGTATTCTAATCTTTAACGGCTAATCTGGATTTTAAACTGACATTTCCCAGAATTATATTCCTAACACTGATCCAGTTTGTTTGTGGGGTTTTCATCAGATGAAGAAAACAGCACTCCAGTCACATGTCTGATTGGTATAACTCAATAATTTTCCTTCTGCCTTGATGACAACCTAGAATCTCAAAGTGCTTAAAACATTAATTAATCCTCACAATCCCTCTCCCTGTGCAAAGTAGGTAATATGAATATCCTCCTCGTTTTACAGATGGGGCATTCTTTGAAGTCCAGTGAAAGGTTAGCACTTCAAAGGTGATGGATCCAGTACAAAGATGGAGTTGCATTTAAAATAGCAAACTTGGCAGATTAAGCCACAGTACATTGCAGTCTATAGTGTCAATAGCTTTATTTTATAAGGGGGAAATGATAGGGCCAAATTCATTGCTGGTGTAAGCAGACATGATTGTGTTGACTTTAACTGAATTGCAGCTGCCAGCTGTGAGCTTGGCCCATGGTACATAGATTCTTATGAGCCTGAGCATATATTATATGGCCTTTTCTTTGACAAATACACAGTCTCAGTGAGTACAGACAGCATGTCATGCTCCCTTTAGAACTTAAGAGTTTCCTATTGATTTCTTGCTACCACAGACAAAGGGGAGACTTTCCATAAGCAGCCCTTCTCCCTGACACATCCAAGTGGTTTTCTCTGTCACCATGAACTGGACAGGAAACGGCATGGGCATCTATGGGTCACAGGCTGCCAGGCTGCGTGCCAGAGTTCCAGCAAGCCGGAGAGGGACTTGCGTGGTAGAAGGTTAAAGGAAAGTTGGAAACTTAATTTTTTGCTTGGGACAAATATACTCACCGCTAAAAAGGCAGGGCTGATGGCAACCCAGCAGACCTTCCAGAATATCCCTGGGGTGAAGCCCAGCATGGCTTTGACATCGTTACAGAACCTCTGAATTCCTATATGGGGGAACAGGGGGCAGGAAAATCACAGACATGGCGTCACTGTCACGGCAGGGAGAAATCAGGCAGCACATGCAGAGCAGAGGACGTATTTAGAAAGAGTTTTATGAAAGTGCTGGGAACTGCTGCACGTGTAGGTGGCCGTCGTTGGCCCCAGCCATTGGACAATTCATGCTCCTATAAACATTTATACACAGGGAGTCCATTGAAGTCAGTGGAACTTACTCATGTGCATGGAGTAAAGCAAGTGCGTAAGTCTTTGCAGGATCATGACCATAGGTTATTCTGGTGCATAATATAAGCCTAGTGCTGGAGAGGGATTTTTTTCTCCTTACCGTAAAACCATGACACAGCTATTGCTTCCAGTAACACCACCGCCAGAATTGAGCAACCGGCACCAAATTCCTCCAGCAGTTTGACAACATATGCTCCACCCTGGAATAACAAACACAAGCAGGCTGTAATTTTAGCGGCTCTTACATGGGAAGTGCAATGCTGAATTTTAGCCACTTCTATTGCACTAGTTTTCTCAAGCTTTCCAGTCACACTGGCGCTAACAAGCCCCATGTGCTGCTTGGGCGTGAAGGGGTTAAGAAGAAAATGAAGGAGACTTTTTTCTCTCCCTCAAGGTATTGGTTCAGGTGCCCGTCATGGGGCTGATTGATTGAGGGAGTCAGTATAAAGGGAGACTGCTGGGACATGTTAAGAGGAGCTAGATGTAAAAACAGGGAGAGAAGAGTTCTATGTTAACCCTCCACCCCGCATGGAACAGGAACATACCAACAAAGCAGCATGGGGTCTGAAAAGAAAAACAAGGACACTTCAAACTACTAGAGTGTTTTGAATGTGTCAGCAAAATAGCCGATAACGGCGAGCCAGCTGATGAAGCTTATTTGGACTTTCTGAAAGCCTTTGACTAAGTCCCACACTCAAGGAAACTAATTAGTTTTGGGCTGAGGGGTACAGCTTTGTTATGAACTGGCTAAGAGACATGAGAAAAACCAATAGCAATAAATGACCCATCGTGGTTCCCTCAGGTTTGGGCTAGGACTGTTGTTTAGTATATTTATTAATGATCTGGGACATGGCATAGACAGCAAGGTAGCAAAATTTGCAAGTGACACAAAATTAGCCAAGCTAGTTGAGGGTGGAGAAAGTTGTGAAGAACTCTAGAGAGACCTTCCCAAGCCAGGTGAATGCGTGGTGCAGTGGAAATTCAATGTTGACAAATGCAAAGTCATGCTGATTGGAAAAGATCATCTGAACTGGGCTCTATGTTAGCTGTAGCCAGTTTTCCTGGCTGAACTTTTTGCAAAGCCTGTGATGTTGGGCCTGCAGAGGAAGGAGGTAGTATCTAATGTGGCTCAGGCTTACTCACGTGTGTAAGGGTGGTGAGAGAGCCCAGAAAGCATATGGTGATGAGGCTAAGTACGAACAGCTCCCTTTGCTTTGCTAGGATGTGAGGGTATTCGTCCATTACCGCCGTGATCACAGCTTCCAGGCCTCCAAACTGCAAAAGCAGCCAGATGAGACATTGGGGTGAGCCAGAAAAATGAAGCACAGGGTGAAATTTTGCTCTTGGTACAATCCCACTAATGTGTGTGTTGGTTCATTAGCTTCATTGGTCTTTTCTGTGATTTACACCCATGTAACAGAGAGCAAAATTTACCCCCTCCCCAGGGTTTGATTTACAATTTCCTGCACAGATGTTATCAACTGTGGGGAACATGGTTTACCATGGTTCACCCTGGTTTATTTTCACATTTTAAAAAAAAATCATGAAATCTTATAATAAAATGTTCAAATGAAATGAAATTTATAGAACACGAAAACCTTTTTTTTTTTTTTTTGGTGAAAACTTTTACATTTTTGTTTTTTCCCATTTTCCAACCAGCTTTACCAAAGCTCAAGTTCTTCTGGCATCTCAGGGGCTTGTAAGGATCATTGATAGGCCAAGTAACACCAAATAGAAATAGGGCCTGATCCTGAGACATGCTGAGCACCCATTGCTCCCACAGCCTACAGGGAGTATTGCTCAAGACCCAGTCCTAGTTCTTTTGAAGCCAGTATTCCACTCACATGGACTTTGGGGGAAGCAGGATCAGGCCCTTACTGAACAGAGAGGAATCAAAGACATGTTGAGTTCTTCCACACCTGGGTCATACTTAGAGAGGTACAGATGGCGTATTCTTTGTTACCTTTCCTGCCCCCTCCCACTTGTGTACCCCGCCCCCCATTTTGAATGATATATAGCAGTGACCAAAAGTCCCACCCCAAAATAACCCTTCTGGGAGCGAGGGGCCTGGAATGTACAATCATGCCTTTCTTGGATCATTTTGCTCTCGCCCCATAGGGAAATCAAAGTACCTACCGTGCTGTCCAACCCTAGCGTGATCATCATGAGGAAGAATATGATGGCAAAGAAGGTAGAGCCCACCATATTTGCGATGGCCTCAGGGTAGGTGATAAAAAGGAGACTTGGACCTAGAAGGGAACATCAGGTTATGTCCTTCCATCTGGTTGCTATGAAAATAGTCTGTGATATGAAAGTCCCAGGGCATCTACTTTCTGCTCATGATGGCAAAAGCTGGAAGGAGTAAGGTGATTTTCTTCCCATGCCGGAAAAACATTTAGATGGAGATTTTCAAACGCGTGAGTGGCAGATAAATGTCTGTGAAAATCTTGCCCTTACTCATCCCTGCCAGGCATTACCAGTCCCTTCCTGGGTTGCTGGGGATTCCATCCCCTCCTGTGGCAGGTTATTCCATTTCCCAATTGACCTCGCTCTTGCTTAGTCTAATCATTTCAGCTTTGGCCATTGCTGTGTCTGTAGTCACCAATAGTGGGCACCGCACACAGTAGCTCCCTAACTTCATCCCACATTTGTTAGCTTGCAGAGGACCATATTTTGCTCTCACTTGCAGCCGTGTGACTCCAGCACTTTGACATTTCTAGGAAAGCTCCAACCTAAGTCATGGTCTGGAATCTAAACGTTCATGCAGTGATCACTGTACGGACACACAGTATTTAAGCCCTGTGAGGTTGGTCAGAACGGTCTTTCCTTATGATACATGGGGACATTTGAGGCACAGAAAGGGGAAGTGACTTGCCCAGGGTCATACAGCAAAGCAAGGGACATAACTCAGATCTTGATACTCAGTATGCTGGTTTCACCCCCAGTCCCTAATGCATGGTTCCAGAGAGGCAGCTTGCTGATATCTAGAGCTGGCCAGGGCTAAGGGGAAGGGTGCTATTCCAAGGCTAACAGGTGTAAGGGAGGCAAACCTTTATCTTTTGCTACATCTTCCACCTCCATATCTCTCATTTCAGCCATGTAGCCCAGCACTGTGAAAATGACAAACCCTGACAGGAAGCTGGTCAGACAGTTCACTGCGCTGGTGACAATGGCGTCTCTGGAAGGCAGAACAGGAGTGGGTGACTTGAAGGGCAAGGTATTTCAAAAACTGGTTTTGCATTTGTATTTCTAGCCCCAGTACCTAGAGGCCCAAAACCTTCCCCTTATCCCCCTCCCCAAAGAAACCATAAAGTGTAAGAGCTGTAACAGTGGGGTTCAGTTCGCTCACATCATGAGGCACAAGAGGGATTCATTCCCATGCGGCTGAGTGGCCAGGACTGCTGCTGCTTCCAGCTCTGGAGGCAGGATTCGTGTTTGGAAAGGACAACTCTGCTTGCTTAGGAATGAACAAAGAGCCGGGCAGAATCTCCTTAAGAGTCCAAGCGTCACGGGGTAGGGCACCCACCGGCGTAAGTGCTGGGATTTGCATTGCACCTGGGAAGTCCAATCTCTGGGACACTGACAACCAGCCAGGAGCCAGAGGGCTGCCCAGCCTGCTCCGTGCAGAACAGAGAAGGCTTTACACTGTCAGAGTTGGGATTAGCGCTCCGGAGTGCCTGGCCGCTCCTCTCTCAGTGAGGATCCCAAAGATTGCACATCTGGAAGTTTGGATCCTGCAGTGACAATTGGTTCAAGGCAGCCCTCGGTCCAGGTGACAGCATGGTCTCCCCCGGTGCTGGGATGAGAGCACTGAATAATTTGGGGCGGCTGGCCCTGCCTGTTGGGGGTGTGACCGATATGTGCAGAAACAGCAGGGAGGGATAGCTCAGTGGTTTGAGCATTGGCCTGCTAAACCCAGGGTTGTGAATTCAGTCCTTGAGGGGGCCATTTAGGGATTTGGGGCAAAAATTGGGGATCGGTCCTGCTTTGAGCAGGGGGTTGGACTAGATGACCTCCTGAGGTCCCTTCCAACCCTGAGATTCTACGAAACTGGTTCTTTCTGGAGGGCAGAGACAGTTCTAAGACCCACCCAGCTGAGCAATCCCATGAAAGCCCCCAGTGCCCTCTGGGAATCCACTGAAAGGTGCCTAGCTGCTTAGAAGCAGCATTCCCAGGCAGCGGAGAAGTGGCTGCTGATACCCTCCCTCACCAGAGCATGCGAGCAAGAGGGTAGCTGGAGGCCCTTGGCAGAGGCTTGGGCTCGCTGTCCTGCTGTGATGTGGCTCGGGGTGCGCTGCCTGACCACACAGGAATTGCACTTTCAGGGGTATTTTTGCTCAGGCAGAGGCCAAGCTGCCCTTCTGCAGGTGCAGTTTGTGCCTCCAGAACTTGCACCTGCACCTTTGTACCTGGCAGAGATGAACTGGGGACCCCGTTCTAAGAACTTGCTCCTCTGGTTCTTCCATTTTCACTGGAGGGAATGAGGAGCCAAAGGACTAGGATTCTCACCTGCAGGCAAGAAGGGGGGACAAGCGGCAGGCCCACCGGAGGGAGCCTGCCCTGCGCTAGCCCGTGCAGAGATGTGGCTGAGTTTTCTGTGTGTTCTGCTGCACATGGGAGGCTCAGCTCACATCCCTGCTTCTGGCTATTCTGCCAGGGTGGAGTCTGCGGTTTCTTACCGGTAACAGTTGTTGTTGAAATGGTTATAACTGGCAAGCGCGAGAAGAACACCAAATCCTGGGCCCAAGGAGAAAAAGATCTGGGCAGCAGCGTCAACCCAAACCTAGCCAAAGAAGCAGAGACACTGGTTAGACGCAGGAGACCAGGTGGATCCCAGGGGCTGTGACCCGGCCAGGAAGCCCATCTCCCAAACACACACTGGCCGCTTCCCACTCTCAGGGAGACAGTGGCAGGGGGTGTGAATCTGGGCACCACAAATAGGTCAGCTCCCTTTGCGTTCTCTCTGACTCCCAGGCCGTGTGTAATGGAGTGCACCTCTTACCGTCTGTTTCTGAAATTTGCCTTTTGCCTCATTTTGAAAACGCAGAAAAAATTCCAGGTTGGCCAGGGTGCCTGAGGCACCGTGCCTCATGTGTATGTCTGCTCTTTTCAGGATCCGTCTGCGCTGGGCAATTGCATCACTCTGGAGCATGACCCAGAGGAGTGGTGGTAACTAACATGGTATTAGGCTCAACTGAGTATAGACAGGGTATCATGTCAGCAGGTCATGGTTAGCCCCAGGGATCAACTAGCTGCTCCAATGCTGAATGCTCCATGCTAGATTCTTGTTTACACTGTAGCCCCTCTGCACCATTCTCACAATGACGACAGGTGTTACGTGTGTAAATGTAATAGTTCCCATGCAGCTCAGGGACCGGCTTTAACACAATGTGAGGTCCCAGTGCAGATGAGCCCTTGGGTTGTGTGTCACATTGGTGACCCCTATTTAAATATATTTTCCTGAATACTGTTTTTGGATGTGGTTCCCTTGCTTGCCCTTGCTCTCCAATTCCTCCTGGAAGGACACCCAGACATAGGGAGGAGTTGGGGAGACAGCTCTTCTAGGATGAAGGGAAGCAGGTGTCCTTCCAAGGGTAATTTAGCAGCAGAGAACTTGAGCAATGACACCTAATTCAGCTGCAATCTAAGCAGAGAAATCAGGATGAGAGAAGGGATGAGGATGTGAAACTGCAGTACTCCCGAACCCTCTCCTGGCATCCAGCTACACAGGGGCTTGGCTCACAGTTCCTGGAAGAAGTGATGGCTGCAGCATGATTGGCTGTGTATCTGTTTTGAAAGGTTTTAATTGGAAAGTATATCACTGATTACCTTTAATGAAAATTCTCAAGTGCAGCTCTGCAGTAATTACAGACAGGAAGTCTGTTGTCAGGCCAGCTTTACAAAGATAGGGCGAAAACACAACATAAATAACACTCAACGGCAAATGAGATGGGTGATTCAATTAAAGATTTACATTTCCAAGAGCTTGTCCAGTGCGCCTCTATTTTCTGAAGGAATAATGACCCCATTACTCTCTGGGTCTCAGATCTGCGCTGGGAGTCTCTGCCAAATGAATCTGCAAGTACTAGCTGCTGGGGGGGTTGGGGTGGCATTTAAAGGCAGTTGAGGTGGATACAGCAGATGTACCATCATGTGGGAGGATGGGAGATCCAGGAGGTGCAATTAATGTCACATTAAGCACATTTAATGCTGCTGCTCGCATCATCTCCCTCTGATTGGTTGCTCTGATCACATCAGCCCCTCCCTCTGAGTCCCCCCTTCTCTACCACATTGCTTACAAGTCTTTGTCCTTGCCTTTAGACTGGGACTGTTCAGCCTACGAAAGAGACAACTAAGGGAGGATATGATTGAGGTCTATAAAATCATGACTGGTGTGGGGAAAGTGACTAGGGATGTGTTATTTACCCCTGCACATAACACAAGAAGCAGGGGTCACCTAATGAAATTAGTAGGCAGCAGGTTTAAAACAAACAAAAGAAAGTACTTCTTGACACAACGCACAGTCAACCTGTGAAACTCCTTGGGATGTTGTGAAGGTCAGGAGTAGAACTGGGTTCAAAAAAGAACTAGATAGGTTCACGGAGGATAGATCCCTCAATGGCTATTAACCAAGATGGTCAGGGATGCAACCCCATGCCTTGGGTGTCCCTAAATCTCTGACTGCCAGAAGCTGGGACTGGATGACAGGGGAGTAATTGCCCTGTTCTGAAGCACCTGGAAGCAGCCACTGTCGGAAGACAGGATACTGAACTAGATGGGTCATTGGTCTGACCCTGTGTGGCCGTTCTTGTGTTCTTTAAGGCCCCGCATGACGTAGCCCCAGCCTGTAGCTCCAGCAGTGACGGGCAGTATGGTTAGGGCTATGTTACCATTATGTCGCACTCAGAGCAGCGGGAGGCGACATGGCAGAAGAAGGCCCATGTCCAGTCAACACAACAACCTCCAGCCTGGCTGGTGCTGGCAGAGATCCTACACATCTGATTGTCCCTCATGTAGCCAAGACTGTTGAGTTTGGGCTGGCATGTGTGGAGCTTACCCTATGTCTGTCCATGCTATACCTGTCCTGGGATAGACAAGCAGAGGCCTGATGTCTCCAGGGCCGTCAAGCCAGCTCTGACATCACAGAAATGGTTTTAAATATAAAAATGAAACAGAGCATTGAACCTGTCTTAGCATCTTCCAGGCTCTTGGGTGGCTCCTATGCACATCACTAAATACAACAAACCCCCAGCAGCAAGGAGTGCTCCTTAGCAGGTCAGAGCCTGTGAAGAGGCTCTGCTGGGTGTAACTTACAGCAGTGCTCATGAGCTTCTCCCAGTCGGGTCTGAGATAGAAGACGATCCCCCTCCAAGCCCCTGGCAGAGTAGCTCCCCGAACCAGCAGTATGAGGAGGACGATGTAAGGCAGCGTAGCTGTCACCCACACCACCTGAAAGGAGAGACCAGACAAGGGTTTCAGTGACCAGGAGAGACAGACGCCGGCAGCTCTTCTAGGTCACATCCAGCAAAGAATATTAATGCAGATATTCGCAGGGTTGTCACCAATGCTCTGTGTCAAATGGCCTCCCGTCTTTGTGTCTGAGCTGGTGAGAGACGAACGGAATTCAGTTTTGGTGGCCACTGTTTGGAATGATCGCTCAGCTGGGGGAGGTCAGAAAATGACTCTCCAAACCTCAGTGACGTTAGAATCTGTGCCTGGCTTGCTGATCAGTGGTGCAGTTAGCTTAGAATGGGTTCGCTCATTGCCTTTGGCAAATGTAGGAAGTAATTTCACACCTCCCAGGTGATGCTGCACTGCTGAGAAAGGATGATAGATACAGCTTGTGGGGGGACTTAGTAACAACTTTGGCAGGGAAATAGCTAGATGGACCTCATGTAGTCTTTGCAAGACTTAGATCTTACAACTATGCATTCCCATGTCTGACCTGGGAGTAGGTGGGGGAAGTTTGTGCTCAGGGGCTCGGCATGTACTGATCATTCAGATATAACAGTCGGAACAGAGGTTACCCTAATTGATCCTAACAACAACATTCTATGCTATGTGCTTATTCTGGAGGCCTGATTTGTGCTGAGCCCCCACTGACTCCAAGTGGGCACCGCATGAGCGGGCCACCACGTTTCCGACAAATCTTGTGTCAGTGAAAAATGCAGATTCGGCAACATCAAAATGTTTGGGGAATCTATGTCGGTTTGGCTGACTTGTTTCAGTTAAAAACCAGACACAGCTTCTGAACAAGTCAAACTGTTTCAATTTTTCAATTCAAAATGACTTTTTGTTTTGAAAGAGTCTTCAACTTTGTTTTTGTTTTTTTTTTAAATTAAAACAAACCCTTAAATGCTTGAAATCAAAGCAAAACAATTCATTCAACCCCACATAATTTTTTTCAACTTTTTGAGTCACTGAAAAGTTTAAAAAATTTTGTTTTGGGGTTGGAGTGAATTTTTTTTTTTTTACTTGCCATAGAATCAAAAAATCAGTTATCTGCACAACTCTACTCAGCACTGCTGGAAATCAGGCCAGGAGGTGTGTTTTTTGCTTCCGCTTCCCATTTATTCTTCTGCAGACTGTAGTACAGCGTACAGACAGAACCCCACAATTATGGCTGGCAAGCAAGGAGTGCCCAGTTTCAAGGGCACCTTAAATTGTTGAAAGGGACTGTATTTAGCACTGAACTGGAGTGAGTACCATCGTTGCAAGCTTTGGGGCAGTGAGAACATGAGGCAGACAGACTGTAGGAGAAAACCACCTGCATTTCTTATAGACTGTCCCATGGCGGCAGAGCAGATATGAGTTACAATATATTGGATGAATTTTGCCTTTTTTCTTTTATTTGCAGATTGCCAGGGATCAGATGCCAGAGTTCTCACGTGTGTTTATTATTGAAATGACTCCCATATTTCATGGGTGAGCAATCCTTGGGTGGCAGACCTTTGGCAATATGCAATCCCTGCTCTGTCAAGGAGTCCCATCCATTACAGCAGATCACAAGCGCAGTGAATGCGCTGTACCAAGCTCCTCTGCTGAGGTGCTTGCTTGTGAGATGCAAAGTGCTAGGGGTGTGCATCTACCCAGCAGGCCCTGAGGGTTAATGCACCAGGCTCTGCGTTAGCCGTATGATGCCTCTCCACTGAAATATGATGTTATTACTCATTCGGACGCTGCCAGGAAGATCCGGTGTGGGAGCCCTCCTTACCTTCCCTGAGGTTTTCACTCCTTTCCACAGGCTGAAGTAAACAATCGTGAAGATGAGAAAAAGGCAAAGGATAAGCTGCCAGCGGATCCCGCCAACGTCATACAGGCCACTGGATTTCTGAATCTCAAGGACCTTTCTCCTGTGGCAAAAAACCCCGGCGGCTTAGTCACTAATACAAGAAAGAGAAAGGAATGCAGAGCCATTGTCCACTGGTAGGCTGATGTAATGGTCAGATCTGACACTCTGCCCCTGGCATGCACAGTCCAGAATGCCCTTCGCCAGAAGGAACATTGTCAAGCTGTGACAGACCTGTAGGAACCACGGTCGAGAGGGCAAGGCCGAAACCTAAGTGCGGGGACTCCTACATGCTGCTCTTCACCCAGTCCCTGGCTCACTGTGTATAACGGCCTCGGGTTGGCAAATCACGTAACCACTCTATGCCTCAGTTTCCCGGCATGTGAAATGAGGGTAATACTACTTACTCACCACATGGAGCAGCAGGAGCCATGTTTGTAAATCTTGCTGAGAGTCCCAAATGAAAATATAAAGCAGTGTTATTATGTGTGTGCCTAAAACGGAAATGCCAAGGATCATTCCCTCTGCTACTCTGCACAGTAGGCCCTCATGCTGAGGCGCTGTGGTGACTGGATGCCAATGAGCAAGAGATTCCCTCCTCGCCCAGTCACGTAATCCACTTACATGCACTTACGTATAAAACTCTTCTGCTGGTGACTTAGAGAAGGTGGTCCAAGTCACGTTGCTCTTTCCAAAGTAGTTGGTGCAGTTGGGGGTGTTCCAGGGATTGTCACAGCTTGTCCAGGGCAGGGTACCAGTGAAGGAGGAGTAGAAATAATACAAGGCCCAGGCGATGATGGTGTTGTAGTAGAAGGAGACATATAGGGCGATGATGCAAATAGCAAAGCCAATGCCTGTGTGCAGAGAAGGGCGAGGTCTTCAGAGGAGCACATCATGGGGTCCCTGGGAACCAGGCAGTCCATGCATATTGGTTCTCTTCCACATCAGCCATGGCATCCCTGCATAACTCCATGGGACTGAGTGAGAGCTGTACACAGAGCACGGATTCCAGGGATTGGAGCTTTATTCCCATGCACTGCTAGTAGTTAGTTGTGTCAAGCCAGTTAATGAAGTTACATCTGGGATGAATTTGCCCTATTGTGACAGCTACTTATTTCTGTGGTTTTCCGTATTTTGGACACTGCTGCTTTTCGAGGAGCAGGGGAACAGGTTGGGGGAAGGGAAATGAGAAGGGGAAGGAATCCCGGGAGTGGGGTCAGGGATCTGGGGAGCTTGGACAGCCGTGTGCTGCTAGGCTCTGTGTGCTGGGAAGGAGGGGCAGTTGAGACATGGAAGAGGTGTTATCTGTGAGCTATAATATTACTGCAGATGCATCTCACAAGGGGTGACAATGTACCTACCTTCAGCAGGACTCCTATTTACCTTAATTTCTCTGGCAAAGCAGAGGACACAGCCCGTTAATGCTAAGTGAATGTTGAGTTTCCAGGGTGGGGGCAGGGTGTCTCACCTTTAAAGATGGGACAGATGCGTTTCCAGATGGAGATAGCTCCTGTCCTATGAAACTGTCCCAGGGCCAGCTCCATGTAGAAGAGAGGTACTCCTCCAAAGATGGCCATCAGAGTGTAAGGAATGAGAAAGGCCCCTGCAGAGAGAGAGGCAAAACCACCTCAGAACATCATGGCATCCACAGCAGCAAAGGCAGACTCACAAGCCAGCCAGGCAGGTTGGGGATATCTATTTGAAACAGCATGTCCCGGCTCCAGGACTGAGTCACCGATCCTGCCCCTCTCTGAGCCCAGGGCAGGCACCTGAGCTCAAATCCTGCCCTACTAAAGTCCGTGGGAGTTTTCCCATTGACTTCAACAGAGCCAGGATTGCACCCCGAAGTTACAGCTGTGACTTTCCTGCTACCTCATTGACACAGGGCTGGTTGCACAAGGGCTCTGCACCCCTCATGGCAGCACTGGAAAAGACCTCTTCCTACGCAGCCCACATCGACATCCGAACCCTGACAACAAGGGACCCATTTAGGTAGCAGACCTGCCTGCAAACAGGTAGGTATGTACCAATCCCCCAGCTTCCTGGGGAGTTGATGCTGGTGGAGTTACACAAAAGGTGAATTTGGCCCATCTTCCATGCAATATGTGGGAATGTAGATGAGAGATCATTTACTGAGTGGGCTCAGTGTCTGTGGGACATACTGCAAATTCTCAACAACACTATCAGGGTACATGCATGCTTGTAACGGAGCCAATGAATCAATGTTTTCTCCCTATGAGCTGTGGTAACACACTGGCTTTTATGAGTGGTTGGATGTTCTGAAGTTTGTATGCGATTGTATCATTACTTGTACGTAAAGGGGCCCAATTTTAGCCAGGAACAGACGGATTGGCTGTAACACTGGGCAATGCAGACGATCGGAAGGGAGAGAATGAGATATTAAGCACCTTTCAGGTTTTAAAGGCTCTACAGACAAAATCCCAATGAATATGTATCGTCACTCAATGAACTCAATAATTAATGCTGTAATTTGCATTATTCATAACAATGCTGTAATTACCAGGGTTAGACTTGTGCCCACTGGATTCTTTCTAACTGGAACTGCTCTCTCTATTCATCAGAATACCCTACTGGGATTAGTTAACTTACCCCCCACGGCTCCTCTCTCTGAAAGTCCTATATCCGAGGAAATGGCTGTTTTATTCTACCCAGTGCACATGTGGGGTTTTCCTTTAGATGAATGGTCACTGGCAAGGGGTCATGTAGGGAGATGTGGGTATCACATGAGTTCCTGTGAATGTGAACAAGGGACATTTAACTCCTTCTGCTCAGGAAGGTACATGACAAGGTGGGGGTGAACCTGCAAAGGTGTAGGGTTCCTGCTTGGATCAGCATCCAGAAATCTGGATACTTCTCGAAACTATCTAAGCCCCCTGCAACTGCAGACTCAGGCTGGGAATCCAAGAGCGAGGACACATTAAACACATTTTCCAATATGCCAGTGTCGCACTGACCCCAGAAATCTGGAAGACAAGGGCGAAAATGCCTGCTCAGCAGCTGAAAGGCTGCAGTGGCATCAGATCCGTGCAAGTGGAGGCAGTGAAGGAAAGTGATCTGGATCCCAAGGGAATTCATGGCTATTCATCCCCACCATTGCCCCACTCCCGGGCCACAGGATGGGCTTGAGCTACCACAGCAGCCAGCAACAGGGACGGTGTCTTGCTAGATGTCTGTACAGCCCCAAGCACAATGGGAACTGACCCTGAGCACAACTGTAATTTAAACCATAGCGGTGGTAACATGAGGTCATGTAACCAATGACGCTGGGTCTCAAGGGGGAGGAGAATGGAAGAATTGTACTGAACTCTTCATTTACAATCAGAACAGGCATAGCCACGCGGCAACCGGTGCAGATGGGATATAGAGCTTGGTTATTATTGGCTCAGCTGGGTCGTACCATTTAAGCACAGCCCAGAGTTAGGGGCAGGGCGGAGCTGCGCTGAGCAGGGGAAGCAATGGGAAGCATTGTACCTTGCAGATATAGAATGCCACCCAGAGCTCCCAGGTCTACAAAGGCTGAACCTGTGCAGGATGCAGCTTATTACTCCCCAGGAGGGTGCCCCAAGGGGAAGGGAAGCTCTGACTCCATCCCCTTTTGGAGCTCTGTGCACAGGAGCATGGGCTTATAGATTCCCTCATGGTGTCAAAAGACTGACTCCAAACCTCAGTGGTGTCAGGCAAGGGCAAGAGAGCGGGAAAGTGAAACGGTTTGTAAAGGGGAAGGCTGCCAGCCCCTGCTCTGCACAGCACAAAGAAAACAACCAGCACCTGACAAAGTACACGGCAGCCCACACTTCTTTCAGCTCCACTGAGCAGTCTCATTCTTGGTAAGCTGGGGAAGGATGCTTCAAAACCACGCTCTCTCTTCTGACCGGGTCCTTTCAAGCATGAGCAAACTGCAACAACTGGGCAGGAATAAATGGCATCCCACGCCCAAACACGAGCATCCGTTGCCACTGGCCACCTTTTGTAGAAGCCAGGTCAGTCTTTCCTAGCAGGATTTCTGACCACAGATTTCAAGCACTAATCACAAAAGCTGCACTTGCTGCCCCAGCGGTGTCAGAGTGTCCATTAGCCCGAAAGGGGATGATGCTGTTTAGTGACTGGCTGTTTTCAGTGACTGTAACTCCACCCTTTACTGCTGTCAGTTGGAGAGGCACAAACAATCCTGTGTACAATGGTGTCCCTAGCCTCTGTTTGCCAGAAGCTGATGATGGGCGACAGGGAGTAGATCACTTGATTCCCTGTTCTGTTCATTCCCTCTGGGGCACCTGGCATTGGCCACTGTTGGAAGACAAGACACTGGGCTAGATGGACCTTTGGTCTGACCCAGTATGGCCGTTCTTATGTTTTTATGTACAACTAGGACCCCAGAGCGCCTCTTAAAGGAGCTAGAAACTAGGCTGAACAGCCTGTTGCTTGAAATCTGTATTTGATATCTTGCCAGGAGCAATGACCCCCCCCACCCCCCCGACAAGTACTGCTGCAGCAATTCGTGTGCGTCCTACTGGAGGTCAGCAGGAATAGTCGCATGAAATGCGAACAGAGGCATAGAAGGATTGAGACCTGGTTCACTACAGTCTCTCTAGCCTGCTCTGTATAGAATCTGATCATTTGCCAAGGGAGAGAACCAATGCTGGGCACCTCTCTCTGCAAGGAAGGCAAAGGCTGCAAACTCCTGACGGAAGCAAGACTGTGCTAGCTGCCATTGCTATTTGCTACTTTCAGGGAGCGTTTTAAATGTTAATAAAAAAAGAAATGTGTTCACAGTAGACAGAGTTTGAAAGTTTCCTCTTACTTTGTAGGTAACTTGCAGCCCACAACTGTAACAACTGACACCACATTCAATTTTCTTGAGGGAGAGAACCCTCTCAGAAACTGGCTTTTATGAAAGCAGAGGGTTGGTCTTGGAAGGAGAGCTTAGGGAATGGCCTTTTCATGAGAGTGCAAATAGTTCTGTAAGTTCTATTGTGTGACAAAAGCAGAATGTCTGCGAGGAAGGAAAGCCAGTTAAAACACAATTACTTTTATTAATGTATATTAGGAGCATAAGTGATGAACCAATCAGATCTGATGTGTGCTCTCTCTCTCTCTCTCTCTCTCTCTCTCTCCCCCCTCTCTCTACTTCTCTCTTTGTGCCATTTCCTCTTTCTTTCCTTTATTAAAGACACCCAGTGATTGTTTTGACAGTTTTATTAAATGGCTTTACATTTATATTTACTTGGCACATTTAAGAAAAATATGCTCAGGCCAAATTGACCAGCAAGGAGCTAATGGCTGCCCTCAGTTTCACTGGGGTTAATCCAGAATAACTCCATGGATTTCAGTGTAGATATTTTGGATCTACATGGCTGAAATGGAGATCAGAATCCAGCCTGCAGTGTGTAGCCTGGCATTAATTATTTTCTTCTAATTTGCCGTGCATGAAGGTGTGATACCCAAATGGCCATGGCTTTTGGCAGTGGAATCCACTGTGTCTTCTGCAAACAACACAAAGTCTTCATTTCCACATTTTCACTTTCTTAAAAAGGATTTTTCTACTCTTGTTTATTTAAAACAGTTTGTTTGCTCATCAGTTGCTGGAAACCTGTTCTAAAATCAGGATTCTGGTTTGTCTTGAACTTTCAGGTAATTATTTCTATCCGAAAGAAATAATCGGAATGTTTAATTAATTGGTTGAACTGCTGAAATCTGTTTTATTTAGTTCTGAAGGCTAGTACCATGGACAGCTCCTTAAGGAGCTATTTGGCTTTATTTTTCAAGCCCATAACTGTGCTAGCCATACACCTGTAATTCTGCACGGTAATCTTAAAGCAAGGATGTTTTGGATATTTGAAGTTATGATCTTAAAATGTAAACCATCACAAGTGATCAGTTTCTCAAACTGGGAAGACTGCAAAGTTAACAACAACCACACAGGATTTGATCTTTTTGGTCCCATTTGTCATTTGCCGTTTTCTTTTTTAAAAACTTCTATATTAACCATAAAAATTGCACTTCCCCTCCCATATTCATAAATTCACACCTCTAATCTCATGAGGATCAGCATTGCTGGAAAGATATTTAAAATAAGAGCAGGTAAAACAGAAAAGAGAGACAAATCCCAGCAGAAGTTTTGTCATTCACTGAACTTTCTGGGTTCACAATAAATGCTGTAAGAACCAACTAAACAAGAAAGAAATAATACATTTTTAAAATTTGAAAAATAAAAAGTCACTTTCTTTTCTTTAGAAGAGGATTACAAAAATAAAGCTGTGTCCTTACCCCCTCCGTTCTGATAACAGATATAAGGGAACCTCCAGACGTTGCCCAAATCTACAGCAAATCCAATCACTGATAAAAGAAAATCCATTTTTTTGCTCCACTTGTCCCGGGAATCCATTTGGGTCATGAGCAACACAGGGTTGGCAGTGTGGCTGGGGTTTGTTTTTATATCCTGTCTGGGAAGGCTATCCGCTTGAATTGGAGAGTTTTGTTCTGACATTCTGCCTCTGATGCAAATCCTGCAGGATTCAAGCTGAAGAAGTTTGAGAAGGGAAGGATTTTTTATGGCTCATGACAGCTCCAAGGAGGGGAGTGTCACACTGACTGGGCTTCTCCACCTCCAGCCTGGAAATCCACACCAGGAGAGAGGAGCCATAAGAAAGACCCATCCTTTGATCAAAGGCAGGAGGGGGAGTAGAGAAAGCATTTCATTTAGAGCATATCACTGAAATGCTGGGACCAACTGTATAGTGCTGGTGTTTTAACAGGTTCTCTTTCTAGAGGTTTGATATCAGTACAGGCGTACACTGTGCTCTTGTGCAGGGTGAAGTTGTTACAAGGCAGAGTGTGACATTTATCATTATCATTCCTACTACGTTAGGTTGATTTGGAACAATTCAGGTTAAGTGAAAACGTATTTTCATGTTGCTAGCCTGACCACTCCATCCTACGTTCAGTTGCTCTTGATTATATCATGGGCAGGGCTGGCGTGGCAGGTTCCATAAAGACCATGGATCGATGTATCTGTACATAGACCTAGCATTACTTCTCATCAGAAGCAGCAGTTCTGCTTTGCTCTCACACTGTCTGATAAACAGCTATGGGTTCATTCTTTGTAGATTTTTTTTAGAAAGCCACAGTCTCCTTAAATTACTAATAATGGACAAATTATAATGACTTCAAGGACTCTACAGTTCAGTCTTCCAGGGGAAATCTGTCCTAAGTCATGACTGACTTAAAATGTCATTTTACTAGGTAGGCTGCAAAAGATACAAATGAACTCACCCAAAACACACTGTTTACTCAGATTACAAAAAAACATGGTGCCATTATGAACCAGCAGGCGGGTATGTGTTTCCAGTTCTTACAGTGAACTTTCAGAATTCTCTATTTGCATTATCCTTTAAGGGTCTGTCTAGGTTTACATTCTCCCTGTTTCTTTATGTAGCAAAGGGCTATGGGCTGCCCCCAATAAACCATCTGAAAGTGAAATAATTTTTTTGCAGAGCAAATGTTATTAGGAAAGGGATTGCACTATGATAAAAGGTCATTACACTCTTTGCAATTTGATTGGCATCTTGACAAATTTTATTACCAACATAATTTCTTTGGCTTGGTTCAGTGCCAGAAACACTGACATAGAGAAACAAATAACTCAGGGACTATTTTGCAGAGAGAGAAGTGGATTGGCGGGTAAAAATGTTATGAACTCTCCTAGCGCAATGCAAAGCCTGTCTCAAAATAGTAACCATGAAAGGAAAATAGGCCCTTTGGCACATTGATCATTTTTACCAGTTTACACTCTTGGGCCCAATCCTGTAGTTCTTACTCAAGCAAACCCACCACTTAAATCAATGGGAGTTTAGCTTGAGTAATGGCTGTGGTTTGACACCCCCCCCCCCCCGCCCCGGTTTTCTGCAGCACTATATGAGAACATAGGATTGACAAGTCTTATATTTCTTACATTAGCTGGTCTAGTTCCTTAAACTATCCCTGGGCAATGGAGCTATGCTGATTTGTACCACTTGAGGGCCTGGCCCAATATAATCTTTTGCTACAGCACAGAGGAGTGGTAGGTATATTTGTGGCTCCTCAATAACTTTGGCTGCATTGTCACCTGTATTTTGATTGCCTTTGTTCTTGTCTATCAGCTATATTTAACCATTGACATTCCAACCTCTTCTGTTCCAGCATCTCCCTCTCTCTCTTCAGTCAGACCCTGGACTCTGTTCATGCACTGCTATAGCAGCTGTGTTTTTACTAAGGTGTTACCAGCCCTGGGCTACCTGCACCCCCCAACATGCTAGTGGAAATCAGTGGGAGATTTTGGTACACAGCGGTTGTCAGACTGGCCCCTTAGAGAGCAGCGACTGCCCCAAATCCCTGGGAGAGCTCAAAGGACAAACCCTCTATTGATTTATTTATTCTCTAAGGAATCCTGGTTGTTCTCTCCCCCTGCATCACCTCCCCTGCAATACACAGAAATGTCTCACCACAACGGCTACTTTTGCCTAATACTTTGTTTTCTTTTACCATAACAGAACACTGTGAGAGACCATTGAAGCTCAGCATGCCGGATCACTCCACTGAGCCAGGAGGCCCTCTGTGTGAGAGACGGCTACCCCATGCCCATCACAAACAGACCGGCTGAAAATGGGGGCATCCAAGAAGTGGGTGGCAAGTTGGACAAGAAGCACAAAATCAGTTTGACTTCAGTGGCTCAGTTCTCTCCTGGAGGGAAGCAGCCCTGTGAGCTTTGCAGGTGCAGGATAAAGAAAGAATCGTAGAATCATAGAATCTCAGGGTTGGAAGGGACCTCAGGAGGTCATTCAGTCCAACCCCCTACTCAAAGCAGGACCAATCCCCAACTAAATCATCCCAGCCAGGACTTTGTCAAGCCAGGCCTTAAAAACCTCCAAGGAAGGAGATTCCACCAGCTCCCTAGGGAACCCAAGGGCTCCATGAAGGCCAAGGAACCCAAATTCTGTAACCAGCAAACTTCCTTTACAGCCACCCAGACCCTGCCCTCTTCCAGGGCTGAAATAATGACAGCGGTGCAGGCCCCTGCCCTATAGCCTCCATGCAGGGGGATGCGGCTGCCCTGATCTGCCGTAGTGTTTCACTACTGTCGAAATTTGTAACCGTAGCCCTCGCTGGATGTTTGACAATAGCCGGGAACTCTTCATGCACAATAGAACTGGGGGGGAAGGGAGAGGAGAGAAGGGAGAAAATTGGCAAGAAACTCAGATCACGGCATCTTTTGTGGCATGGAGACTTCTGTTGGTGTTGGGGCGTCCCTCTTCTGTCAAACATGGGGGGCTGGATGCAGGCCCCTCCACGCACTGACCAGAAAGCGTTCCTCAGGACACTGCTACAGAACAGCTCTTGCCACTGCACTTTCAGCTCTGCTGGCCTATGTTTCTCAGGATAACTCTTCCTGACCCAATTGCTGGGCTGAGTTGTTATGCTTATTACCATGGATTATCTGTACTGTGGTAAAGCCGAGGGCCCCCCTGTGTGCCAGGCATTGCACAAACCCAGAACAAAGAAATGATCCCAGCCAAAAGAGTTGACAGTTGAAATAATCTTAAAGTTACATGAATTTTAAGTCATCTAAAGCGCTCAGGAATCTCTGTACCCACTGCCCTGATAGACCGCACTGATGACGTCTCAGGGTTTTTTGTACAAACCCTTATGGGGCTCCTCAGGGGTCCCTATGCCTCACTGACACCACAACCCTCTGGGCTCGGCTTACAAGTGAACAGCTGCTGTCCTGCCAAGTGCTCTGGGCTCAGAGAGCCAAGCTGGGGTCTCTCCATCTCATGCATCATCACCAGTATCACAGGTTCTGCAGGGCAAATTAGACCCTCCGTGGCCTCTGTGCAGCTTGGCCACCCTTCTTGGGCTCCCACCCATGTAACTGGGACACCACAAACTGCAGACGTGCTGCACGGTGCACAAGAGAATCCAGATCACGCTCTCACAGGTGGGCTGTCTCCAAGGGGCTCACAGAAACACCTTCCGTCCTTTAGCTGAGTGGATCTAACCCCGAGCCCTGCCGGGACAGGTCTGCAGGGTAGAACAGCAATTTAAATGTTGTTACTGTTTCTAGCCGTTGGCCCCAGTGAGCAGAGGGCTGGGAACAGAGTGGCGGGTGGTGTTCAGAAGGGATCTGAGCCCCAGTCCTGCAGGGAGCTCTGCCAGGAGAAAGCAGGTCACTCAGCTCCATGGTCCAGTTCATCCTTGGCCCTCATAGTGACTGACGTCAATTGCTGTGGTGATTTTATGTTCTGAGGACACCTGTCTGGACGGCATTGGGCTGAGACGACCAACTGGTTTCACATTGGCCATGGATCTGATATCAATGACCTTGGGTCATTACTGACCTGTGCCAGGTTTAAAACAGTGACCTCCAGGGGACAGGCTCTGTCCCCAGTCACTGAGGGCCTGGACATTCCCAGAGTGCCGCATGATTGCCAGAGGGCCAGGAAGCGAGCGGCATTTGCAAAACGATCAATGGTCCAGTTCTGGATTGGCTGACATCAGAGCAAGAGCTGCTCCAGTGCCAGGTTTTTCACCCACCCCTCAGCTGTAATTAAGAGGAACTACAAAAGAGATCAAAATTGGACATGTGGTTAGTTACCGGCCGGATTAACAGGTTTCCATGACTACGTGACGTCAACTATTTTACAAACTCCACCATTCTGCACACCTGTGCAGAGACCAACTCCGAGGGACACAATAGCACTTGCCAATCCAGCCTCCTACCCAACACTCAGCAGTGACTGGCTCCATTAAGATTTGCTCACGGAGGGACTGGGGGATCAGGGGAAACTTTTTCCTGGAGGCTTTTTATAAATTATTCACATCTATGCAAAATCTATTTAAAACAGTCGAATAAAAATATGTCAATATGAATGTGCATCACGTGGCTGAAAACTGCTGCCCTGGCGGTCACTCGCTGAAGCAATTCTGGGAGAATAAAACATCTGTAAAGGAATGAATACGTTTCAAGAGGTGCAAATAAAAGGCCAAATCCTCAGCTGTCATAAATCAACCTTGTCTGTTGGAGTCAAGGGAGGAGTGCGCTGATCTGCACCACTGAGGATCCAGCCCAAGCCCTGACAAGCAGGGAGAGGTTGTGACATTTTGCTGTCTAAATGCACTGAAACTGCTGTCAATGGATATTTAGTGTGTGGAGCTCTGTCGATCAGCATGGTGATAAGGAATTCCACGCCATCGTCAGCCCCTGCTGCTGATTTATTGAGTCTTCATAGATTGCAGTTTAATTCGGAACAAAAGGGATTTTACAGAAGTATCAATGAGCTGGAAAATAGGATCCCGTCCAGTCCCTGCCCACCCCGGTCATGCAGCATCTTTCTCAGTCACCTGATCGCCAGCACTATGCCCAGTCAAGTTTTAGCTGTCTCCGGCAAGGGTGTTTCCGCCATTGCCCTTGAGAGACTGTCCACAACCTACTCGTAGAGCTCACTATTAGTGCCAATGCAGCCCCCCCTCCTGACCTAGGGAGACAGCCAGCCTGTACGGACTAGGACGTGGTGTTAAACGGAGTACATAGTGCAGAAATGGTACGTGTCACAGACGCTTCGTAAGGGCCTTAGCCAGCTCCCATGGAAGCGAATGGACATTCACTTTCCATTCGCTCCCATGAGAGCTGAATTGAGCCAAAATCTCCAATAACGGTGTGAGCAAGAGAGCCCTGGGAGCTGGGTATAATCCCTTTTCTATGTAACCAGCATAGTGCCTCTCTCTGTCCTGCATCTGTCCACATCCCTCCCCTGTGCACTCCCCACCTGACCTACAGCTAGTTGGCAAGAATTTCTTCTGTACATTGGATTTGATGACAGCAATACAGCTGAAGCAGGGAGTCAGTGGTGACGAGGCCTTGGGCTCCTGCTTTCCACAGCCGTCAATTTCACCCCGCATGAATACAGAACAGGGATGAGTGCAGCTGGAGCAAACTGATAAAAAGTCTGTCCTTCGTTTTCTGGGTACTGCTGCTGCCTCGGACAAGCAGGGCTGAAACCTGCTGAATTGAATGGCGGGTTTGCATCTGTCCTTAGAAACCCAGGTGAGAAGGCCGTTTCGCCACTTGGATCTGTCCATAGAGTGTCTGTTGTGGGAGCAGGATTTAATCCCATCGGTCTGAGGACCATCTCAGAGGCGTAAGTGACAGAACAAAGAGAGCTGATAGAATGGTTTAAGGTGTGTGTTTTCAACCTATACTCAAATGTTTTCCAGAATTTTTAAAATAGGGAATGATTGTTGCCAAGAAGGCCAATGGCATTTTGGGATGTATAAGTAGGGGCATAGCGAGCAGATCGAGGGACATGATCGTCCCCCTCTATTCGACATTGGTGAGGCCTCATCTGGAGTACTGTGTCCAGTTTTGGGCCCCACACTACAAGAAGGATGTGAATAAATTGGAAAGAGTCCAGCGAAGGGCAACAAAAATGATTAGGGGTCTAGAACACATGACTTATGAGGAGAGGCTGAGGGAACTGGGATTGTTTAGTCTGCGGAAGAGAAGAATGAGGGGGGATTTGATAGCTGCTTTCAACTACCTGAGAGGTGGTTCAGAAAGGATGGTTCTAGACTATTCTCAGTGGTGGAAGAGGACAGGACAAGGAGTAATGGTCTCAAGTTGCAGTGGGGGAGGTTTAGGTTGGATATTAGGAAAAACTTTTTCACTAGGAGGGTGGTGAAACACTGGACTGCGTTGCCTAGGGAGGTGGTGGAATCTCCTTCCTTAGAAGTTTTTAAGGTCAGGCTTGACAAAGCCCTGGCTGGGATGATTTAATTGGGGATGGGTCCTGCTTTTGAACAGCGGTTGGACTAGATGACCTCCTGAGGTCCCTTCCAACCCTGATATTCTATGATTCTATGATTCTATGATTTGATGCCTGGATTCAATTCTCCTGAAATGGCTGCAAACCAAATCTGATAGCAGTGTCTGGCACCTGAAAGTGAAACTGACTGGACACAATAGTGAAACTATTGGCCTATTTTCACTGACCAAACTAAGTGAGGAGTAAAAATTAAACCTTGAGCACCAATGGTGAGCAGTTCCTGACTTTCCTTCCTTTTGCAGCAGCTCTTAGTTACACAGGGACGTATGTTAGTTTTGTATGATTTGTGACCTGATAGAGCCCATTTAAAAACTCACAAGGACTCATTGTACCACTACTGCTGCGGAACCCGATCTGAGGACGAACGCTGTCAGTTTGATTTCCAGGCTTCTATTCCACCAGCCTGTCACCTTTGACAGATTCCACCCTGGGGATCTTTCTCTCAAATAAGCAACAAAATTCATAGAGCTCAACTCACCGACATCTCAAGTTCCTGACTTTCTCTCTGAACATTGTATCAGTCACCCATGCTGCTCTGCAGTTGCCCAGGAGCTACTCAGCTCTAGTACAGTTACACGACCCCATGTTCTCTGGAATTGGACCCAGGCCGCCACTGTCAAATCAGTGACGGGGGAGCTTTGAAATCCGAAATCTTTAGAAACGGCAATTTGGCAAACTAATTGTAGACACCCGAGGAGGCAAATTTGAATAGAGCATCAGATCAATATCTTGCTTCTTGTTCATTGAGTCTGGGTCAGAAGCTGCAGGGGGATTAGCTCAATGAATGGCTCTGATTGCTGATGTTTAGGACTCACACTCTGCTCTCCAGAGGTCACCCCCAGTCCTCGGCTCTCGGTGTTGGACTCCACTGGCCTTACTGGAAACCAGAGCTTCCCTCTGGCTGTAGTTTATTCTGTCACTGGGTAAGTGCCTTTGTATGCTGTGATAGCACAGGGAGCCCCTGTCCTGTGTCCCGCGTGGCTCTGTGTGAGGAGAGGAGTCCAACATCAACACGTGCAGACAGTGACCTGCTAAACAGATTTGTTACATGGGGTAAAATGGTACTAGTGTGCTGAATGTAGCCCCAGGGTTTTTCCTCCATTATCTGACATTCCTTTAGAAGCATTTCACAGGATAGGCTGGGGGGATGCAAATGGGCTAGCACTCGACAGAAGATGAACATTTGGATCCTTTCCCAAAGTTTGTGGGGTGTTCAGAGCTGATGTTTTGGCACGGCCTGGCCTCCCTTTAGTGACAGGGGCAGCAGTGTCTGTTGCTATGACATTGTGAGGTCTTTGCTTTTTGTATGTGCCTAAACATTTCTAAAAGCTCACCCCCTGTGCAGGGACAGCAGCCATGTTATGCCTCCTGTTACAGTTAGAAACACACAGTGCTCTCTCCTGTTCTTTGTACTTTATTGTTATTTTCCTTACTCTGAGCAAAAGTCATTTTAGATTTAAAGTCTCCCCAAAGTTGGAGTATGTTTGGGTCCATTTCTAGTGATATGGGCCAGATCCTCCACTGGTGTCTATCTGTCTATATTAGGTACTTCCATGAAGTTACCCTGATTTACACCAGTGGAGGATCTGGCCCAGTGGCTACATTTTAGAGCCCTCCGGCATCCCCATTCACCGCTCTTACTCTCTTCCCACCATACACCAGCCTGAAAGGCCTTGCATTGCAGTTACTCTGTCTCTCATTGAGTTGGCTGGAGATGGGTCTCCCTCAAGGCCACAAAGTACAACCTCCATATGGCAATGTGTTGCACTAGACAGTCCTCTGCATGCATTGGCTTAGCAGATCACTCTTCCTACCTGCTCACCCATGCACTGAGCTGTTGAGCAATGAATTGCTGGGTTAAACCAACTTTGGACAATGTAGTTTAAGCTGCAGAGACAGCAAAGAACAGGTTAATTTAGTAAGCATGATACCCGGAGATGCAACATAATCACATTAAGAACAAAGCAGCTTGCTCTCATTTAAGCTCCCCAGCCTTCAGAAAATTAGAGCCAATCACCTCTCACACAGAACACCCCAGTCATCAACTCATCAATTTCTGCCGGAGCTGGAAAGAGAAGACCAAGGGCAAGATGCTGTGAGTTTGCCACGTGGATTTATAGAGATATTTTGCTTGCATTCATTTTAACCAACGGCTCCCTGAAAGGAGAGACAGGAACAATTCCCATCGATATAGAAAGAAGTTAGACGAAAAGAGGAAGGAATCAAGACTTGTAACGGAGCCAAGGCCTGGAGCTGAAAAGCTACCAGTGGGCGTGTGGGGGGAGGGGTGCTCGTTAGAGAGGGATTTGCTCAGGTATTTGTGACTATGTTGCCCTCCAGTTCCTGGATGTCTGAAAGCAGGATAAAAGTCTCTAGGCTGGCTACAGCGAATGGAGCGCCTCCTTCCATCCCCGGGGTGAAGATCCAAGTTTGGAAGCGGAAGGTCCTGCTTCCGCCAACAGATGACCATGAAGTCTGTCTACACGCAGCCATTGGTTTGTTACACTGTGTCTGGAGACAGCCCTTCTTGCTCACGCTGAGGGCGTGCTGTGTTATTAGCGTGGGGGGAAAGAACAGGAGGACTTGTGGCACCTTAGAGACTAACACATTTATCTGAGCATCAGCTTTCGTGAGCTACAGCTCACTGCATTGGATGCACGCAGTGGAAAATACAGGGGGGAGATTTTATATACACAGAGAACATGAAACAATGAGTGTTACCATACACACTGTAACAAGAGTGATCAGGTAAGGTGAGCTATTACCAGTGGGAGAGAAAAAAAAACATTTGTAGTGATACTCAAGGTGGGCCATTTCCAGCAGTTGACAAGAATGTGTGAGGAACAGCGGGGGTGTGTGTGTGTGTGTGTGTTGGTGGAAATAAACATGGGGAAATAGTTTTACTTTGTGTAATGACCCATCCACTCCCAGTCTCTATTCAAGCCTAAGTTCATTGTATCCAGTTTGCAAATTAATTCCAATTCAGCAGTCTCTCGTTGGAGTCTGTGTCTGAAGTTTTTTCGTTGAAGAATGGGGGAGAGGCTCACTGCTGTGTTTCTGGGGACTGGTGAAGGTCCTTGCAGATGGCATAGTCACATCTTATAAGTCACTAAGGTAGCATTTTTGAAGTGGCTTTAACTGCATTCTGTTTCATGTCAGTCCTTGGCAAATACCCAGGTAAATGCATGCACCAGGCATTTATCTGTCAGCACCGGTGGCAGTGGCATGGAACCATTTACAGCTGTGGCAGTCAATGGTCATCAGGCAAAATGTAAATCTAATCACCAGACAGTGATCACTCTGTGATAGACGCTCAGAGCCTACTGAGGATGTACAGTCAGCGTACCCTGAATTCAATGTGGATGCAAATTTGCATTGGTGAAGCACTTTGCTTGGGGGCAGGGGACATTCTCAGGAAGAGTGAAACCAACAGTGGAGGCTGATGGGAGTTCAACTCATTACTTCTAGCATCAGGCGAGATAGGGGTAGATAAACCAGAGGCCTGGTTCTGCATTTCTTACTCAGGTAAAACCCCCACTAGCCTCCTGGAGTGCCCTAAGCAATTGTAATAAGCAACAATTTTCTTAAAGGCTCCATAAAAGTGTACAGTGCAGGTTTGCTTTGAAACTTCGCCCAAATACAAAAGTTCTACTGGGAAATGGCTCCATGTCTAGTTGGCAGCTGGTGTCAAGTGGAGTGCCCCAGGGGTCAGTCCTGGGGCCGGTTTTGTTCAATATCTTCATAAATGATCTGGAGGATGGTGTGGATTGCACCCTCAGCAAGTTTGCGGATGATACTAAACTGGGAGGAGTGGTAGATACGCTGAAGGGCAGGGATAGGATACAGAGGGACCTAGACAAATTGGAGGATTGGGCCAAAAGAAATCTGATGAGGTTCAATAAGGATAAGTGCAGGGTCCTGCACTTAGGACGGAAGAACCCAATGCACAGCTACAGACTAGGGACCGAATGGCTCAGCAGCAGTTCTGCAGAAAAGGACCTAGGGGTTACAGTGGACGAGAAGCTGGATATGAGTCAGCAGTGTGCCCTTGTTGCCAAGAAGGCCAATGGCATTTTGGGATGTATAAGTAGGGGCATAGTGAGCAGATCGAGGGACGTGATCGTCCCCCTCTATTCGACATTGGTGAGGCCTCATCTGGAGTACTGTGTCCAGTTTTGGGCCCCACACTACAAGAAGGATGTGGATAAATTGGAAAGAGTCCAGCGAAGGGCAACAAAAATGATTAGGGGTCTGGAACACATGACTTATGAGGAGAGGCTGAGGGAACTGGGATTGTTTAGTCTGCAGAAGAGAAGAATGAGGGGGGATTTGATCACTGCTTTCAACTACCTGAGAGGTGGTTCCAGAGAGGATGGTTCTAGACTATTCTCGGTGGTGGAAGAGGACAGGACAAGGAGTAATGGTCTCAAGTTGCAGTGGGGGAGGTTTAGGTTGGATATTAGGAAAAACTTTTTCACTAGGAGGGTGGTGAAACACTGGAATGCATTACCTAGGGAGGTGGTGGAATCTCCTTCCTTAGAAGTTTTTAAGGTCAGGCTTGACAAAGCCCTGGCTGGGATGATTTAATTGGGCACTGGTCCTGCTTTGAGCAGGGGGTTGGACTAGATGACCTCCTGAGGTCCCTTCCAACCCTGATATTCTATGATTCTATGAAATAAATCCTTCCCCAGGGAATGATGGGGAGGGACGGGTCATTGCTTAGCGTTAGCATATGACTCAAAGCTGCCTGTCCAATGTTAATTTGCCTGGAGTGAGGCAGAGAGATTGACAAGACTGGAGATTTCACAAACAAAAATACGTTGTAAAAAAACCTCTTGCTTAACTTACAAGAAACCGTGATCTCTCTCCTCCTGCGGCTTCCACCCTGCTGGCACTTTATCTTGTTGTAACAGGCTGCACATTTAAGTCGCTCCAAAGCTTGCTATGTTGTAAATATTAGTGTTAACTTGATATATCAAAAAACCCCAGCATCGTCCCCGTTGGATCTGTCTTTGTAATGTGTTATTGCCACAGAGTCAAACCAGGCAGCCCTTGCACAGAACGCTGGGCATGAAAAGCGAGGGGGAAGGGCTGAGAATTCTTCTGAAGTGCCACACAGAGCCTGTTCAGCAGCAAGGGGTGGGGTTTTCAAAAGAACTGAGCTCTCAGGCTCCTCATGGCAGCTGCTGGGAGATATCTTAAAATTTGGCCACTTCAGCTCGGTGCCTTGATGGGAGCTACACTGTACTTAAGAGCTGACCATACACCTGGGGTGTCGCACCAAATGACTCCATTTTGGGGAAAACCCCTGTAGCAAGAAGAGGCACTGCTCTGGTGATAGGTTCCTTAGACATGCAGCGAGACTAGACAGATTAGGTTGCACAGAGTATAAAATACCCTGCTGTTTGACTTTGGAAATCACCACTGCTTTGCTCCAGAATGTCCAAAGATGCATGCATTTTCTAATTGCCTGCTTGAAGGGGAGTCCTCTGTTTCCCTCTGAGTGAGCCTATTACAGGGATGCTGCCAAATACCAGCCACTCTGGGGAGTCCTCATTGTCTTGGCTGAGAGAGCACTGCTGGATTTGGTCTGCATGCAGTTCCTGAAACAGCACACGGCTGTACATACGTCTCTAATAATAAATACTCTGATGGCTAATGCTGAAAAACCTCTTCCAGTTAGATCGACTCCGCATCACTCATGCTGCCTGCTTGCTTTTTAAAATCTCACTCAGCTCACACAGTGCACTGGACTTGTTGGCGTCAGCTTGGTTTAGGGCCAGGTTCCTTTCCTGGTTCTCATGCCCTGGCAGATACAGTGCACCTCACATCCCTTTGGGAGTCTGGTCGGTATCTTTATCGGCATTTTACAGGTTGGGAAACTGAGCCACAGAGCTGAAGTGACTGGCCAAGATTGCCCTGTGAGCGTCTGGTGGAGCTGGGGGCCGTGCGTTAACCACACGGCTATACTTCCACTTCCTGCACTGGCAAAGGCTGAGACAGCCCTGTTGGCTCTCACGGCAGACAACGTGGTACTGAGAGTATCATCTCAAGAGCGGAGAAGGGTTATCCCAGATTAGCACAGAACAGGGATCTCAGGACAACATTTCCATGTTAGCCCAGCTGTTGGCTGCCCAAGAAACCTGACATGTTCTCAACCTCGGCATTGAATATTTGTGAAGAGCATTGACTCCAGTCTGCCCTAGCTGTGTCCCCAGGACACAGAGGAAATAGGTTTTTTCTGCTCTGGGTGATCAGCTTGGCTGCTTAGTATTTGTTGGAGTTTCTGTCGTGGGTGTTTTATGGGGCTTTGATGCTTTATTACTGTTCATTAACCTATTTTGATTGTCTGTGCAGCACCTCAGGGCCTGCAGACATACATAACTCTGAGGGGGTATCTCCACGGCAGTAAAACACTTGCAGCTGGCCCAGGTCAGCAGCTCAGGCTTCCAGGGCCCGGGCTGCAGGACTATAAAATAACATGTGGACCTTGAGACTTGGGCTGGAGCCTGGGCTCTGGAACTTTCCCCTTGTGGGATCTCAGGGCCTGGGCTCCAGCCCAAACCTGAACTGCCATTTTATAGCCCTGCACCCCGAGAGCCCGAGTCAGCTGACCCATGCCAGCAGTGGGTCTTTTACTGCAGTGGAGATTTCCCAGGAGAGTCAAGATCTAATAGCGGTGGGGCTCTGTGCATGCGTTTCCGAGTCAGCACTGCATGACTGCACAGAGTAATAGCAGCTGGTCGTTAAGAGACTGGGGTTTGGAGCAACCCAGGCTCTTGGCAGGTCAGTGCGTATGTTTGAATGGGAAGGACAACCAAGGCCTTGCCCTGCTGAACTGGGACAGTTGCCCCAAAGGGTCAGGAAACACTTAGCTGGCTGTGTGATTCCTATGGTGTCTGAGCTCTGCAAGGCCTGTATAACATAGAGTCCTTTCCTTTGTCTTGGGACCGATGGGGTTTTGCTGGTCTCCATGGGTGGCTAGCTGGACACCTGACCAGGCTGTGTTATGTGTTCATTTGTTAAAGCTGATGCAGAAGGACATTTATCTTGGCACAAAGGGAATGAACTTGATTCTCTTCAGGTCAGGTTTGAATTGAATTACATTAATTTTCTGCTGTTACAGGCTCAAATCCGTCTTCTTGTTCTTCCCCAGGGAGCAAAGTGAATTCCATGCAGCTTCCAGTGGCTGTGTGTATATCCGATGAGAGCATATAAAACAGGTTAGTGTCAGCTCTTTGTGGGCACTACAAAGGCCAAATACATGTTACATGCTGAGGTACCACCAGTTCCTTGGCCCTTGAATGGGGATGTAGTCTGGCATTTTCCAAGGGAGTCAAGCACCCAAATCCCCTTCAATTTCCGTGTATTTGGACAGTGCCTGGCACAATGGGCCCCTGAGCTTGGTCTCTAGGTGCAATCCTAGGATACATCATGCCCAGCGAAGGCAGACAGACACCCTTAACTCTGCCCTGTTGAGGCCCCGGGCCATAACAATGTTGCCAGCTCTGATGATTTTTCCTGAGTGACGGGATTTCAGCTGGGGCTGGGGCTGGTCTGTGATGGTGAGAACAGCTCCAGCTGCCTTGCAGATGGGGAAATCCTCCTTTGATGGGCTGCTCTCCCTATTTGACATGGAAAGGGGTGGGGGAGGGGTTGTGAAGAGCCCCTGGAGCTGCAGGGGAGGCAAAGGCTGAGCTGGGGGGATCAGAATGAATGGGGTCAAATTGATGTGGAGACTGGGCAGATGTTGGGGGCAGAACTGATGGCCGGGGGGGCAGGGCATGATGGGACATGTGCCCCCTAAGGGTGTGTGGGGCAGATCAGCCCCCAAAGCCGTGTGAGCGGGTCAGTGCATGGGACAGGCCTGGTGTCCTGGGCAGGCTGGGCCTGGGGTAGGGAAGGGACCTGCAGCGACGGTACTGGGCCTGAGCATGCTCCATCATCTCCCTGCCTGCCAGGAGGAGGAGGAATCAATAAATCAGTACAACCCCTTCATACTGTGGTAATTGCAAGGTGAGCAGTGCTGTCAGCTCTCGCGATTTCCTTGCCAGTCAAGTGATTCGGGCTGGGGTGGGAGCCCAATCTCCTAATGACAGGGGAACCTCCAGCCCTCCCCCAGATTTCAACCATCGGCCCGCCTTCTGGGAAAGAGCAACCAATCAGGGCTGCCTCCAAGAGGCGCTGTCCCCCTACCCTCAGGAGCTGAGAGGAGGAAGAGGGAGCAGCTGACAGCATTCCCACAGGATGGGGTGGGTGGGGAAGAACTGATGCAGTGCTTTGATTATCTGGAGTCTGATTCATGATTTTTGAACTTTAGGGTTGGTAATAGAACTGAGTGAATATAATTGGTTAATTTTGAACCCAAACCATTTTTTGTTTGTTTTTTCCTCAGTAAAATGAAAAAAACCCAAAATTTCATTTGGGTCAAACAAATCAAAATGGGAGTGTTGATTTGAAACTGAAAGGCTGTTTGAACAGGAACCAGCTCATTTGGACAGTGCTGATTTTTTCCCCAGTTTTTTTCATCTGAAACTATTCACTGAATTCAAACTGAATTTGCATCGGTTCAGTGCCCTGAACAATGCATTTTTTGGCTAATTTACAAGGTGCTGAAAAGATTTTGTCCTGCTCTAGCTGACAATCCTGCGTTCTGATGCCAGCAGTGGAGTGTTCCATTATCTCAGGTGGCCGGGGGGCAAGTGGTGGCACATGATAAACACCCCTTAAAGTGAATATTTCAATAGTGGGGCGGCTTTGTGCCGTCACGTCAGTTCTCCTGACATCTGCTTCTTCCCTGATGGAGTATCTGGTAGTTTGGGTTCAGATAAAACTAGCCCAGATCTGATTTTTCTCACCAGCATGTTCTTATGCCAATGGCTCACGCGACAACCCCCCAGTAGGAAAGGGGACACTGTCTGGATCAGTTATTAAATCTATCCAACACCATCAATACCAATTATTTTACACAAAGCAGAAAGTTTCTGTACTAAACCAAACACAATGGCACCATCTTGTGATAAGAGACTCACTCTACACTGAGGAGTAAATTGCTGGTTTTTTGCAGTCAGGTAACTGAGGCATTTTATTAGGTGAAAGATGCAGACTCCCGCAACAAGCAAGATGGAGAAATAAATGCAGTGGGTTTAGTCCTGCAGCGCATTTGGAAATCAATTTAGATTGTAAACTCCTCAGAGTGAAGTCTGCCTATACTGGTAAGTCGCACAGTGCTGAGCATGTCAGTAATTAGCCAATACAAAAATAATAAACTAATAATTAATAATGGGAGTTTTGCCATTGATTTCAGTGGCATCTGGATTTGGCTCAGTGATTTTACATCTTTTGCCTTCCCAGCTTCAAAACCTTGTCCTGTCTCCACCTTGAACCCAGCTTACATATCCTGTGTCCAGTTGTTAACTATTGCAGCAAGGGAGCTCTCAAATTCTTCAAGAGGATGTAACAAAATTTGGGTACTAGTTTATTACATTAAAATAAATTAAACAGTCATCACAAACTGTATCTTATATAGGCACTGAATAATGACGCTCTTGTGATACATACCTGGGATGTTTTTTTTATTATGCTGGACCTTGATTAGTAACAAATAAACAGTAAAAGCCAGCATATTCCATATAATTTGCCAGGAAGTAGTCTCTTGAAATGGATTAATTTTAAATAACTAAGGACAGGTTACACAGAGCCTCTACAAGCCTGTGCATTATATAAGCTATAGAGTAGGATCTATTATGTATCTTGGGTCCATGGTTTCTGGTTAATTGCTCTTTGCAAAGCCACATCCTCCTGGGATTCTTGCCATGGAGTGATTTGTAGAGGGAGGTTGTAATGATCTGTGGCTTCCTGCTACATGTGTACACTCTGCATAGTGAACAGCTAAGCGCATACACAGAATGCTAGGAATTCAACTCATGGACTTTGGTACATGGAAAACACAGGCCAGTTCCTGGTGATGAAAGGAGTGGCCCTCAAGCAAGGGAGCACTCTGTATACACAGGAGTAGGTCTAACACATTCCGTCCAGCAGAGGGCAGTGACACCCACTCACAAGCCATAAAGGTCCTGATGCAGTGTATGTACGAACTGCTCTGACATGTTCCGTCCAGAACAGAAGCGAGTACATTATAGGCAAAGTGGAAGCAAGGCCTATCAGTGCAAACATTCATCTGACATGCCTCCAACTGGAAATAATTGTTTGCTCTCACTGTTTGGAGAGAAGCTTTCTTCATTCTCTCTATAGCCAAATTCTGTCAAAGAATAGACAGGAGTGGCAGATGGCTCTTTATCTGACAGGGCATATTTTATGAATCAAAAGGCCCCTCATTTTACATGGGGCTAGTTAGGACACAGATGAATTGCAGTTGTCAGATGGCTATCAGGGATCACAATCTCAGGGAGGAAACTTTGCTTTAAGCTTGAGTCTGAAGGGACTGGCAGTTTTTCTCCAAATAGAGAGAAAGCCAAGATCACAGCTATCAATGGGGAATTATTGAGGAAGTTGCATAAATATCCCAGACAAACCTCAGTAGGTAGATTACTGCTGGCATAGCAACAGCGAACCCTGCTCAGGACCTGTGAGAATATGTGGTTACCTGGATGATGTTGCGAGCTGCTGCCTGGATTACCAGCCCTGACATGGACAGAATATGGTACACTAAATGAAGGTCACAAGGAGAATGAGATGAATAGGGAATAACACTTTGCACTTATATAAAATGCATCATCTGAGCATCTCAATGTGCTTTGCAAACACAAATTAATTCTACGCCTCACTGCACCCTTCGGAAGCTGAAATTAACTTTATTTTTCAATCAGAGAAACTGAGGCCCAGCTGAGGATTGCATCACCAACCTGCCAGCAGCCAGACGGCTGCAGCTTATTTGCATATGATGTAGCTGATTGCAGCTGCCCTCATCTTTAACATGGTTTGTAGTTATTGGAAACTGAACTGCTAAGGAACAAAGGACCTGTTTCTATGGAAATGTCTTTAGGAGCAAATGAGGGAAGAGAAAGACAGGAAATATGTTAATGAGGCAGAGGCAGAGATGTTTCTATGTAGTTTACGATATTTCTTTGAGACATCTATGGGGTTCAGCAGTCTACCCCTGTCCAAGTCATCACAACTTCCCTGATCTTTACTGTCTCGATGCTGGAACGGCAATGGGCTAGCTACTATAGATTGGCATAGCTGCCCTGAGTCAATGGGGTGATGCCACTTTATGTCTGAGGAGGATCTGGCCCACTATCCAAGACTATTGAGACAGGCCAATGGATTATCTCTGTAGGTTGCAACTCTTCTGCGTGAAAGATGAGGGCTGCCACCAGGGGCACCATAATTCAGCAGCCTGGACTATGGGCTACATCATGCTAAATACAGCCAGCTTGGCCCTAATTTCACATATGTCTGACACAACTCCACTGATGTGAATCATTACTCTGGTGTAAGTGAGCAGAAGAGTCAGGCCTCCAATGTATTTGTGAGTGATAAAGCTCATGGGCACCCTGTGACTCACATGACCGTGTACACAACATGAACAGTCAAAGGGTGAGTCACAGAATGGTTGATGAGAGGTTTATAGGCTGAACCGATGATGATTAGTAGCCACTGGATCATTTTGGATAACTGGCATCAGCTGTAGCTGGCAATGAGCGAAAGGGCCAGACCTGCTGTTACTGTACGGCAGCTGGTGTTGCTGCTATTTATCACTTATTAAAGGCAGGTGAGCCGCAGAGAATTGATTCTACAACGCCAGGCCCCAAGCCTGCTCGTGGCTTTGCGCTTGCTGGATCCGTCCTGTGGGGATGCAAGTGTCCACCTAGATGGCGTAGCTGGAGGTCCAAATTGGTACGAAGTTTGCCCTCCTCACTAAATGACAGGGGTTAGGATGCTAGCCTATGACTTAGGAAACCTCCATTTGATTCCCTGCCAGCCAGTCTGTGTGACCTGGAGCAAGTCATTTAGGCCCAGATCCTTAAAGGTATTTGAGTAATGTAGTGCCAATCTTTAAAAAAGGGAAGAAGGAGGCTCCTGGGAACTACAGGCCAGTCAGTCTCACTTCAGTCCCCGGAAAAATCATGGAGCAGGTCCTCAAAGAATCAATCCTGAAGCACTTACATGAGAGAAAGTGATCAGGAACAGTCAGCATGGATTCACCAAGGGAAGGTCATGCCTGACTAATCTAATCGCCTTCTATGATGAGATTACTGGTTCTGTGGATGAAGGGAAAGCAGTGGATGTATTGTTTCTTGACTTTAGCAAAGCTTTTGACACGGTCTCCCACAGTATTCTTGTCAGCAAGTTAAAGAAGTATGGGCTGGATGATTGCACTATAAGGTGGGTAGAAAGTTGGCTAGATTGTCGGGCTCAATGGGTAGTGATCAATGGTTCCATGTCTAGTTGGCAGCCGGTGTCAAGTGGAGTGCCCCAGGGGTCGGTCCTGGGGCCGGTTTTGTTCAATATCTTCATAAATGATCTGGAGGATGGTGTGGATTGCACTCTCAGCAAATTTGCGGATGATACTAAACTGGGAGGAGTGGTAGATACGCTGGGGGGCAGGGATAGGATACAGAGGGACCTAGACAAATTGGAGGATTGGGCCAAAAGAAATCTGATGAGGTTCAATAAGGATAAGTGCAGGGTCCTGCACTTAGGACGGAAGAACCCAATGCACAGCTACAGACTAGGGACCGAATGGCTAGGCAGCAGTTCTGCGGAAAAGGACCTAGGGGTGACAGTGGACGAGAAGCTGGATATGAGTCAACAGTGTGCCCTTGTTGCCAAGAAGGCCAATGGCATTTTGGGATGTATAAGTAGGGGTATAGCGAGCAGATCGAGGGACGTGATCATCCCCCTCTATTTGACATTGGTGAGGCCTCATCTGGAGTACTGTGTCCAGTTTTGGGCCCCACACTACAAGAAGGATGTGGAGAAACTGGAGAGAGTCCAGCGAAGGGCAACAAAAATGATTAGGGGTCTGGAACACATGACTTATGAGGAGAGGCTGAGGAAACTGGGATTGTTTAGTCTGCGGAAGAGAAGAATGAGGGGGAATTTGATAGCTGCTTTCAACTACCTGAGAGGTGGTTCCAGAGAGGATGGTTCTAGACTATTCTCAGTGGTGGAAGAGGACAGGACAAGGAGTAATGGTCTCTAGTTGCAGTGCGGGAGGTTTAGGTTGGATATTAGGAAAAACTTTTTCACTAGGAGGGTGGTGAAACACTGGAATGCATTACCTAGGGAGGTGGTAGAATCTCCTTCCTTAGAAGTTTTTAAGGTCAGGCTTGACAAAGTCCTGGCTGGGATGATTTAATTGGGGATGGGTCCTGCTTTTGAGCAGGGGGTTGGACTAGATGACCCCCTGAGGTCCCTTCCAACCCTGATATTCTATGATTCTATGAGTGCCTAACTCCCCTTGACATCAGTTGAGGTGCCTGTCTGCATCCAACAGAGCTGGGCCTTAGCTTCTGGGCCTGAGTTCCCGGGGTGTAGCCTAGGGATCATAGCACTGAACTGGGCCCCCCGGGGTAGGTGCGGACAGGTGGTGAGGCACAGAGGATGTGCTAATAGGGTCACCACCTGCCTGTCTTTTGGCTGGTTGGTTTATGGATTTGCCAGTTGCCAGAAAAATAATTTAATCTGCCGGGTATTTTTGGAAGACTTGCAGGATTATCCCCATAGAGGGGGGTAGCCGCCCTTAACAGTTCCTGTGTCCAGCTAATGATGCCGCAGCGTCCCGGCTTCCGCAGCAAGGGAATGTTCCCAACCTGCTCTGGGTTCCCACCCTAGATACCAGCGGGGGCTGCTGCCTGCGGGGCCGGTGCGGGGTTTTTGCATGTCCAAGGCGGTAACCCTGGGCGCTAGGCAGCGGCAGACTAAGTGCTCTGGGCTACTCAGGGGACCCTGACTTGGTGCTTCCCCCCCGGCCCCTTCCTCTCCTGGAGCCGGGGCTCTGCCAGCGCCTGGGGTGGGCGTTTTGAGGGGCTGGGGGCTCAGACAGACGCGCCCCGCCGGCTCCGGAGAGCCCCGCCCGCCGGTCGCTGGAAGTGGGCGGCGTTGCCCTGCCCAGCCCGGCTGCTGCCCGGCTCCTTCCCTCCCTCCCGCGGGCTGCGGCAGAGGCGCCGGCGCCCGGCGGAGGAGCAGGACCATGGCCGCGGCTCCGGCGGGTAGGACGGGGCGGCCGGGCGGGGGGATCCGGGCGGCGAGGCCGGGCTGCGCCGGGGCCACTAACGCGCCTCTCCCCGCTTTCCCCACAGAGGCGGAGACCCGGCAGCGGCTCCTGCGCACCGTCAAGAAGGAGGTGGGTGCTGCGGCCGGGCCCCGCGCAGCTGGAGCCAGGGGTTCCCGCGGGGGTGGCGCCAGATGTGCGGGGGGGGGGGGGGGATGCGCCCGCCAGGTGTCTGTGCGCATCTGGATTAACCAGTGCCGGCGTTTTTGGGGGGAGGCTCCTGAAGGTTTTTTTTTGGGGGGGGGCTGCACATCTGGAGCGTGACGTCCGGGGGAAGACTAGGGGATGCTCCAGATGTTGCTGTTTTAGGGGGCGCCCTGGGGGTCAGCACGCCGGGGTGCCCGTCGAACGGCTCTCTTTGGGGGCGGGGTGGGGGGGTAGGGCTGTGTCCCCCGTCCCCCCCCCCCGCATCTTGTTTGTTGGTTTTGTTTGTGATTGCTGCAAGGTTGTAAGTCATGGTGGCTGCGCTCTGAACGCGGCCCCATCGCCTCTCCAGCCCACTGAGCGGGGGTGGGGGGTGATTTGGGGAATTGCAGGGCTGGGGTTTATCTGGGGTGCAGGGTCGTTTTGATGAGCAAATCCCCCCCGCCAACACCCCCCACTCCAGGGTGTAATGCTGGGATCTGCTTTGATCTGTTGCTACCATTGCTAATAACTACCTCCCAGCAGCTCGGTCCCTGGGGCCCTGCCAGCAGAGATTGTGTAATTACTAGCAGCCCTTAGGAACGATTAGTTACACAGCCAAAAAACCGACAGTCCCAAACTCACCCCTGTGGCTTTACTGGCCTGGGCTGCACTGTGCATCGGATGAAGTGAGCTGTAGCTCACGAAAGGTTATGCTCAAATAAATTGGTTAGTCTCTAAGGTGCCACAAGTCCTCCTTTTCTTTTTGCGAATACAGACTAATCACACGGCTGTTACTCTGAAACCTAAAGGAGAGAGTGGCTCCAATCCTGGGAGGCTGCATAAGCTCCCCTCCCCCAGGAGTCCCATCGCCTGAATTGCTGGACTTTTCAATGACCTGCATTGAAGGGATTCAACAGAGCCGGGGGAGAGGGGCTTTTCATTGCTCCCAGAAGGGCTTCAGTAGGGGGTATCCCCTTCTTGCTCACAGCCACTGCCTCATTTTATAGCCAGGGCTGTCCCTGCTGGGGCATGCACAGGTCTCTGGTTTTCTGACATGATTTTGCAGGAGAGTAGTTTGGAACATGAACACATCACTTTGGCTGGTTAAAAGATACAAGTTAAGCCTGACTGGATTTATGGCATTTTGAAAGCTGGCTGCATGGTCACTTGCGCCTGTTACTGAGAGGGTGTCATTGGCTGTGTGACACAAAAGAGCATAATATTGTCAGGGGAAGGGTCAGACATTCCCTGAAGGACTCTCAGACCTGATTTTTATAGCTGTCTACAGGTCATGGAGGGGCAGCAGGACCTAGTAGTTAGTGGGAACCGGGACTCTTGGGTCCTAGTTGGTTCTCTGACCCACCATGTGGCCTTGTAGAGTTGCCTCAGGTCTCTCTGTGTCTCACTTTCACTGTCTCTTAGGGATGTTATGAGGTTCCATTAACTAATATTAGTTCTTCAGGCGCAGGGTTCAGGGTACTGTATTAGGTGCAGGGTACTGTACAAATGTGAAGCGTTATTTCAATTTAAAACCCCTGAAGGATATTGTCCTTGCTTGTACTGTGGTAGCATCTAGGACTCCAGCCATGGACCAGGACCCCCGGGCAGTAGGCACTGTACACACACAGAACAAACAGATGGCCCCCGCCCCAGACAGCTTCCAGGCTAAGTGCTGTTAGCCATTAAAGGCCTTGCTTTGGTAATACACGGTTACGTTTCCAGGGGCTGCTTGGGGATACAGCTGCGTTAGTAGGCTTCCTGGAGCTGAACTGCCAGGAGGTGCTTTGAAAGTTTGTCCCTTGTCTCACTTGGACTCACCTGCGTGAGAGAATGCCAGGGAAAGCATTCACTCTGTCTCTCTAGTTCACTCGGCGTTTTGTGGAGTCTCAGAAGTGATAGCCGTTTGTGCAAGCAGAGCCTGTGACCGTAGGACCCCGGTTCATCTGTCTCAATCCTGTATTTTTCCTTCTTTTCTGGGTTTTAGTCAGCTCCTTTGGGAAAGGTCACAGACCCAGTATTTACTCTGCTTAAGAACTGAGGCATAGCAGTGTCCTTTGGGGCTGCAGGATTCTGGGCTTGGCCCTGGTCCCAGGCCACCTCCTCACGTCACCTCCTTGCCAGAGATGGCTTTTTAGTTTTCATCTTAACAGTTGTTTCGTGGTCCGTGAAGTGCAGCCCTTCTTCCTAGAGTCCGCCAGCTGCTTTGGAGCCCCCTAGAGGAATGTATATCGCACAGACCATGCATGGACCCTTCCTCTTGTATTTTGCCAGTGTGGTACTTGCAGAGAGGAGCAGAATCCTTTGTATTTATTTTCTAAAATTGCACACGTAAGTATGGTAGGTCACTGCGAGGCAATATTCATGGCTCATGGGATCATATTAAAACCCCCCTACCAAAAATACAGTCTAATCAGAGCATATTAACGGATATAGCTGTATCCAATTTGAGCCTGTGTCATCTTCTGTGTTTCTGGCTGAGTGCTGGGTTGGTGAGCATTGCAAGGGGCATGTGTTTGTAGCCTTAACCCATTCTGAAACTGGTGGTACGAATTCCTTTGTTCTGTGTCATGTAAATATGTTTTTGCTGCTGGCAATGCGACTCCCCTAAGGTCGCCCCCTTGCTGCCGTGTGGGACAGCACCCTGTTTGCCCCTGTGCCAGGAATGACTCTAATTGTCCCTGTTCTCTGCCTGACTGCTCCGTTGGTGTAAATCAGCCGGGTGTTAAAATGTTTGAGAATCCTGATCTCAGCACTTCTGAGCTGCTCACAAGAAGGCTCACATGTGCATATTTGTGCTAGATGAGTGTGTGCACCCATAAGATGGGACTGCTAGGGGGCTAATTTTAGGCCTCTCTGGCTTGATGGTCTCCCTTTTAACACATCTTGAACAGTCTCTGTTCACTAACCCAGTCTTGTGCTGCCTGTGTGTGCCTCGGACAGAGAGCTCTGTGACCTATGTATAATTGCACTCGTGTAGGATTTTTCATCCTCTCACTTCGAAATCTTTTCCCCAGTGTGGGTAAGCATTCCGAGCCCCATTTTACAGAGAGGAAACCTGAGGCCTAGAGAAAGGAAGGGATTATGCAGGGAGTGAGTGGCCCAGCCAAGAACAGAATTGAGGTCTCTCGACATCTTGCCCCCATGCTCTACCCACTAGACATGCTGTGTTTTATAAGGTAAGCAAGACACGTGGTTTGAAAACTGAAAAGATTATTTTCATCAAAATTGACACGTGGTTGAGTAGCCAAACAACAAACCAACCAGTTTGTGCCCTTCCACAGCTTGACGCTTGTTGTGATGGGTGTGGTGGAAAGAAATACTTCTTGTTGCCTTGACAACTGCTGTTACACTGGAAGAAGGGTATGACAGTTATTTAACATCTGAAATAAAATTGACCCCTCGTAATTACAGTCCTTCTGTGACCCCGCCTGAATTGGGATGAACAGAAAGCAGACGCAGAACGAGGAAGCAGCCTCTGAAAGGTCTGATGTGGTAAAGGCAGGGGTGGTGATAGCAAAGAAGATGAGTAATACTTAGTGACCTGATGAAATAAGTTAAAACAGGGTTAAATAGGCATGATCTTCAGGTCTGGGAATCTATTCTATGTTGGTTCGGATCCTGCCCTTGTCACTGTAGTATCGAGGGCCTTCCGGTTGTGTCTCAAACGACGAGCCGTGTGGTTCATTCTCTCCCTAGGGAAGGGAGTTGTTTTTTTGTGTTTTGAAGTGTGCACATTGCTCTGCATGTGCGAGAGAAGGCAGGTTGAAGAAATGTGGCCTGCACTCGGGGTAGAAGATGGTAAGGTTTGGGATGGTCCTTAGTTCCCCGGGGGAGTTTATGCCACAGCCTGGGATTAGAGCTTTCTTTGGGGCCATTCTGTTGCACAGATGAGCAGCCACGTCCTGCAGCATTTCAATAGGTCCAGGTAAATTCAACCAAAGAGGAAGCCTGTATGAAAGGAGAGAGGGGAAGAGGAGATGGGAAAAAAAGACACTGTGGCCAAGTGAAATAGCTCCAGTCACCCCAAACTGGATACATGAATGTCAGCATATGGCATAGTCTGATATTTGCTTTTCATTTAACAGGCCTAGTGCATGACTGTAATATCCCTGTTTAGTGTATTTGTGTGACAGAAACACTGCAGAATTTCCTCCCATTCACCTACACTGGATTGTAAAACATTTGGTTTTTCTTTTTAATGCTTTGCATGGGATTTTTTGGCAGTACCTGAGCATCCCAAGCTCAGCGTCCGAATGCATGGTGTCTGTGTGTTCAGAACACACAGTGCTATTGGCAAAGGCTTGGGGCCTGGTCCGACTCGCAGCATCCGATGAGGTGAGCTGTAGCTCACAAAAGCTTATGCTCAAATAAATTGGTTAGTCTCTAAGGCGCCACAAGTCCTCCTTTTCTTTTTAGTGAAGTCACTGGAGGTCTGGCACTAAGCCCCTGATTCAGCAAGATGCGGTCAGACCTTGCTGAGCCCAGGAGCTGCATTTCTCCTCCCACTTCTTTTATCCATTAGAAGTAAGAAAAATATTTGAGAAAATAAGAGTCTCTGGGTTATGCAGCTAATCATTTAGTGACGTTCCAGATAGTTAAAACAGGTGACTCCTAGGCATTTTTGTCTGGCGCAGCACTGCCCTCTCTTCTGTCTCCTCTACTCATTGGATCTACTTCATATTTTTTTAACTCAATCTTTCTTTTCTGAATTGATTTAACCCTTTTGCGTCAAGCCAGAAGGCTACAGCAGTTCCCCATGGATAGCAGCACTGCAGGCCTTTATTGCACCCCTAAGACTTTCTGCTTTAGCACAAATGCTAACTTTTGTTCCGCTGAATCAGGACTGAGGTCTTGTCTACTCTGAGCGTTTTCGCCTCCGGTGTGGCTGATCTGGTGCAGACGTCTAGCGTAGATGAGTCATTTGAAACAGGGTAAATCCATGCTGCTGAAAGCCGTAGTTTATACTGGCGCCCCCTAGGGGTTTGCAGTCGTGCAGCTGCATGGGTATCTGAAACCCCAGGGTAGACAAGGCCTGACGAGCTCAAGCAGATGGATATGTGACACAAATCATTTGAAAATCTCTTGCATTAACTATCGAACGCAGTGCACTTCCCATTGCAGCCTCCGTGCTTGGGTGCCATACTGCAGAATGTTGCTGTTGTGTGTGAATTGTTTTTTAAGAAGTTGTCCATGAGAGCTGCACATTCAGGAAAACAGTATGTGGCCTAAAGTGTTTTTTTTTTTTTTTTTGCTCTTATTGTCCCTTTTGTCAGATGTTTTGGTACCAAGTGGATGGAAATAAGTCAAGTTAATTCTGAAAGCTGCACACGGTTCCTGCTGTGCTGTCAAGTCACAGGTTATTGTCAAAATGAAAAATATTTGGTTCTGAATCACTAAGAAGTGTTCAGCTTGCAGGGAGGTTTCAGTTTTTCAGTAAATACCTGAAAGCTCATGCTCAAATAAATTGGTTAGTCTCTAAGGTGCCACAAGTACTCCTTTTCTTTTAACAAAAGCAAAAGTGCTCTTGCAGAAACTTCCACTTAATTGAAAAGGCATTTTTTATTTCAAATGTTCAGTTTTTTTTCTTTTGCTCAGCTGTAAGTAGTAGCATTGCAGATAAGCACACATTGGAAAGTCAGCATTACACTTGAAAGAACATGAGATATGTAGGGCCCAGTTCTTCACCACCCTGCACCTTGTTTTGTCACCTACACTGGGGGCACATTGTAAAATGCTAGCAGATCAAAATGGTAGCATTTTACATTCGCTCTGTCCTGTTGCAAAGTGAAAGGCAAATGGGAGTCAGGCGGGGTGTTGGAACTCGCGGTGCTGGGGGTACAGCAGTACACCCTGGCTTAGAGTAGTAATAACAACCAAATACATGGTTTCCACTTTCAGCACCCTCACTGTAAAAATTGTTCCAGCAGCCATGGAGTCAAGCCCACAACGTACCTAGGAGCTAGTTACATGAACAGTCCTAGCATGTGAAATAACTGGATGAAACAGGAAAATCAACTTTCTAATTGTTGTATTTATGCATCTGTTGAGACTTTGCTTTTTTGACTTGCCACTCAGCAAATAGACATTTTAAAACGTTTTATCAATAAACAGTTGATTTCCCTGTATTGTACACTGTGCTGCCTAGTTTTAGATTTGTAATTGGCCACACCCAGTTGCATTAACAATGTTTTATAGTCCTATCCATTAGATGTTCTCTTTTGCTTGTTCTCTGATAGCTTGAATGAGTTCTGCTATAGATTTTCTGTAATGCCATCTTGGGTTAGATGGCCAGAAATCAATCTCTCTTCCTCCCAGCTCCTACCTATATTTCTTTGGCGTACAAGCCTTGTTGTTGAGTTTGCAGCTAAGTTATGCAAAATAGTCAGCAATATCAATGTTTGCACAGCCTGTGTCTGTATTCTTGGGCCGTGTGCACCAATCCTTCTGAAATATTGACGGGCTTGGGCCAATGTGAACTCTCATTTCTGGATTGTTAGGATATTGTGTGTTTCATTGAGAATTATTGGGATCTCCTGGGGAATCAGAGTGTTTGAGCATTAATTATTGTTAAGGCAGAAACAAATGCTGTGTTTCTGCAGCTGTTAGGACTGTTCAGACATAACCAGGGTGAGACTGAAATGCTGTAAGTTGATAACGAAAGTTATTGATTCTAAAGGGACGTTTGGAAGTCTCCCCACTACACATACAAGTCATTTTAAATGTGCCTCCATCAGACGTAGACAAAAGGCCTTAATATACAGTTTCTTGGGCTGCCTGCACTGATCTCTGCTGAAAACAGTATTTCTAATCACTAGAGACCATTTTCTGTCTGGCTGAAGATGAAAGCACTTGCTTACAGCCGCTTTCTCAGACTCCAGCAATCCTGGGGGAAAACTTTCATACCAAACCCAATTTCCTTCCCTCCTCCTTTTCCGTGTGCCCTTTGATAGCGTTTCAGGAAGATCTCTGCTTCAATTAAGACTTCCTCTTCCCCTCTCAGCCCAGCCTCGATTTGGGGCAGCCAAGAAGTCATCCTCCTATGCTTGTGGCATCAGTCGGTTGCCGTGGAAATGCTTGCCTTGTCGCAAATTCAGCATTGTGGCTTCAAAGCAAGACAGGCCGGGCAGGCGCCCTAGCCAACGGCGTCAGTATTTGGCAAACGTGGAGCTCATGAGACAACCGAATCAAAACAAGTGTCCGTGCTACGTTCGTGTTCTTTATTTCCATGGTGCCAGTTCCATGGTGCCAGTCGACTTCCCTGAGACCGGGCTACAGCCCAGGCAGGAATCAAGCATTCGAAAGTCAAGAAATGACCAGAGTTCAGCATCTTTCACTTGGTATTGCCAAAACAACACCAACATCCGTGCAGGCAAGTTTGCATTTAATGTCGAAAACAGGCACAGAGCCTACTATACATGTGCCTTGTGCGCAAATTACGTGTTGCAAGTGGGAACCATGGGCTGAGTTCATGCTTGGTGTGAGCAGGTGTTACTCCCTTGTCAAACTCAGATCTGGTGTAAGTAGGTGCAGTTCCATTGCTATCAGTGGGTTTGCATCGGATTACTCCAGCTCTGAACCTATCTACAGGACTCTGGAATATCTATATCTATACCGAGTGTGCGTGTGTGTGTGTGTAAGAGAGGCAGTTGCCAGCTAATTGCCACATTAAAAGTTGTGTTTCGGCTATATATTTTGACTTAAGATATTTCCCTAATGAAATCTAACTAGCAATATGTCCAGGTCATGTGAAGTGCTTGTCGGCTGGTGTAAAAATCTGCAAATGCCTTGTGTGTCCCATGTGTCACGCACACATTTAAATGCCAAGGTTGACGTTAATACAATGGTAAGGAGGGGGAAAAGGGGACAAAAAACAATCAAGCGCTCAGGAGTCAGGAAATTCCAGAGTCATATAGGCAGGCTGAGACCTGGAGTAATCCGGTGGAAACCCATGGACAGCAATGAAATTTATATTGCAGCAGCAGGAAGTGTTATGCTGTATTCAATAAGTGGCTTGATTATTCAATAAATAATTAATAAACACTTCTGGAAAAGCCAGAGGTCTGAGTCAATAGGATTGAAATGGATGGTTCATTGACTACAAGAATATGGAGCAGCTGACCATCTCTCAATGGAAATGTGGTCAAACAGTCTGGTGCACTGAGTGCAGGGCAAGGATGGGTCTACTCTGGGACTGCTGGATTCATTATACAGAGTGGATGGAAGTCACTGTTCCCACCTAAAGCCAGAGTGCCCTTTGGCAGTTCAGTGTTCAGGAGTTCAGTGAGTTTAGTAACTCCACTGAAATCAGTGGGCTGGAGTCCCTGCTGGCAAAAGTGTCTGTAATGGAGTTGAGCCTAGCAATGAGTGAATTGGACCCTTTGTCTGGGGCAGTGATGGGTCCTGGGCTGGTGTGATTCACTCCAGCTCCTGGGCAGGCCTTGGGGAGGAGCGTCTGTGCCGGTATTCTTGGCTCGCTGGCTCTGCATTATTTCCTCTGATTTGGAGCATTTCTTGCGTCTGATAACTTGGACAATTACTGTTACAATTGCTTTTAAAAATTAATTTTAAGTAGTCCTTCAATAGAACATCTACAGCAGTGAGCTGGGGCAAGGGGCTATTTAACTCGACAGATGACGCCTTTTCAAAGTATAGGAGGACTTGTGGCACCTTAGAGACTAACCAATTTATTTGAGCATGAGCTTTTGTGAGCTACAGTTCGCTTCATCGGATGCTGTAGCTCACGAAAGCTCATGCTCAAATAAATTGGTTAGTCTCTAAGGTGCCACAAGTCCTCCTGTTCTTTTTGCGAATACAGACTAACACGGCTGCTACTCTGAAACCTTTTCAGAGTATGTTATCTCTTAATCTGTGTTGCCAGCTCTTGGGATTTTACTGTGAAGTCCTCATTCCTTGAGTCATGTGATTGACATTCTCACGTAATTTGCTTTTTTTTAAAAATCTTTTCTTTCATTCTTTGTTTGTGCAGAAAATCAGAACCCTGAAGGCTGATAAAAAGAACGAAACACTTTTTTTAATAATCAAAAAATTTTTCTGGGGTCTGACTCAGGAGTTTTGATTGCTTGGGTTGGCAGTGCTGTTTTCTCTCTCTACATTTGGTCTTCAGTGCTTCTCTTTCAGAGAAACTTGTAAGCTTCCTTGTCACTGGAGCAAGAGAAAAATTAATGACAGCAATGACTGTTCCCACTGACGTAGCTGCTGTAGCTAACCCAGAATATTTATTCTGCAGCATCTTGCTTCTGTTAATATGCTCTTGGGTTGGATGTTTGAATACTCCCTTATCAGCGAAACACACTTGTCAATGTGTCATTGAGGATATTGAAATTACAGACAACATATGGAAGGATTTATTTGTTTGTTAAATATAATGCAGAGAGGATGGGCCCAAATCTGATCTCACTGATGTAAATCTGGAGTAACAGTTCTTTCTTCAGTGGTTTTGCGCTGATGTAACTGAAAGTAAAATTTGTACCTATGTGTCCATGTTTTTTGTTTGTTTGTTTTAAATAACAGATTCGTGTGAGAGCCTGGGAACTACCCATCCGGTGTACACTTCAAATGTAATACTCAAGCCAGTCTGAGGCAGTGAGAGCAAACGACTTCTTAGTTATGCTGAGAGAGCATGTGAAGGTTAGACACACAGGGCCAGAGTCTCTGCTTGGTTTCAGCAGAGCTATGCTGATTTCCTCCAGCTGAGAATCTGGTCCAATGAACCACTGCTTTCTCTTGTACGAGTCCAAATCTGCAGTGAGTCTGTTGAACTGAGTGCGTGGATACTGCGGGTTTACCCTAGCATGCCTGGGGGCAGCAGTTTGCCTACTGACTCAGTGTACTAGGGTACGTGTGCCAACGGCAATCGTTTCCTCGTCTCGGGAGTGCGCATGCTAGTGATAACTCTCTAGTTTCAGGTTGTCCATAAAGTGGTTCTTGCAGGTATCCCAGGGACTGTTCGCTGGGGACAGGTCACTGGCGACCCTGTGGAAATGTCGAACAGAGTCCGTGCAGTCTCCGGGCAGAGATGGTGTGTGCGCTCTGGGGCTGGCAGCGTTCTAACAGATCGAGCACATATTCATTAGGCTATTTATTTAATGGTCAGCTAGTAAACTCTAAAGCTGATAAGTGGGAGACTTTGGCTGCAGCTTGCAGGGTGTTTGAGAGATCTGCTTGGCACCTGCCCTTGGAATAATCAGACTGTTCATTGCTGGAAAGAATATGAACGTGTTGTTAAGAACACCCACCTCTTGATACTGTGAACGTTATAAAGAAGGCAGATAAAACAGGATGTTGTGGTTCTGTTTTCTAAAGGAGCCAGATTAACAGCTCCGCTGCCTTTGTCTCTTCAGTGTAAAAGCAAATCTAGCGCTCGTGAAAGATGTTGGATTGACAGCCCTGTAAAGCCTGAAGTCCTGCATTGGCCCGGGGCACAGCCACAGCATGGTGCTGTGCTGTGAACGCCGCCTGTCACCCACAGTGGCTCACGGTTGCCTTGTACTCCCCTGTCTGTCTGTCCATTTGTTGTCCCTCAGGTTGTCAGCTTCTGGGGGAATGGAATGTCTCTTGTTCTGTGTCTATACAGTGCCTGGCACCACGGAGTCCTGGTCCGTGACTGGGGCTTCTAGGCCCTGTGATGATACAAATGTTCACTTCCCTGCACTGCCCCACTAATGGGCCTCAGTCCTGACCCAGAGGGTCTCCAGGGCCATCCCATCCTGGGTCTCTGCAGAAGCTCTCTGGTAAAGGGACATTTGTTGTGAAGGGTTTTGTCATGTCTTCAGCTGTCTACTAGGAATTGAACAGAGACTCTCAACACTGGCCACCAATCGGTCTTCAGATGGGAGTGATTGATCTAGGCTGAATTCATACGTGCTGCGCCCTGGAGGTGAGAGGTCTGTGTCCCAGAGCTGACCCCGGAGCCATCCAGGCCCATCGAGTTGAATGCTCACTCGTCAGTATGCTGAGGCAAAATCTGCAGATGAAATCCTTGGAGTTGTTTTGCACTCTTGTGTGCACCTGTCTTTGTAAATCTCTACTGCACTTCTGGAGGTGGGCTAGATTGCAATCCCCTACATCATTGGACTTTTGCTGCAGAGTTTGTGCACCAAACTGGCCCTTCTTTGGGACTTCTAGTGTTCTCTGACAGGTAAAATACTCGACATGTTAATTATAGCCGGGCCCTGTATTACTGTAAATGTTAGTGGTGACCACATGTATCCTGTGGAAACACGTGTGTCATTGCAGATCAACCTAATGAAGGTATGAATGGGAACTATACACTAGGCCAGATTCTCTTCTCGTGTACCCCATTGTGAATCAGGGTGACTCCAGTGAAATTGCATAGGTGTGAAACCAGTGGAGGAGGGGAATTGGAGCCTCTCTCTTTTGATTGCCTTGAGATGTTGGCTATGCTAACGTGGTGGCTGTTCCTTTAAGTCACACCTTCCTGAGACCTTCACAAAGAATGTAGAAGGAAAGACTTTACCCCTGGTTTCGGAGCACCCAGAATGTGTTTCAGAGATGTAGACAGTTACATCTGTTAAAGTAACAAGGTGAAAGCCAGGAGAGATTTCAGCTTTCTGAATCCAGTGACCAGTTCAATAAATGGACATTTTCAAATGAGAGTGTTGCTAGGGCTCTGTCTAATTAGGGTGCAGGTGTCTTACCAGCATGGCGTCTATTCCTGGGGTAATAAAAAACCAGGCTTGCAGCATTATCACTGAGAAATGCGAGTTAGATGACCTGCATTACCGCCAATTAAACTGCGCTGCTGCTGATCTAATTTCCAATTCTTTCTAGGGTAGACATGCCCACAGTTGCTTTCATTTGGCCTCTGTCTCCCTGAAGATTCCTTAGCGTCTTATGGTACATGGAATCCTAACCTAATGCCATCGTAGGGAGAAATGCTGCATTCCTGCCACTGGACCATCTCTTATAGATTTTAATTGGCGCTTTTGCTGTGAAAGGAATAAGGCCTCAATTCAGCAAAGCATTTAAACATGCTTAAAATTCAGCATGTCCTTATGTCTCATCTTAAGGGCTCTGCTGAATCAAGACTTGAATGAGGACTGCAAGGTTGGGCCCACCATGCTCAAATTGTAGGCACCAAAGCTGGCAGTTAAAATGTCTCAAGGAAGAACTCATTAAATATATGATCAAAACCACGTGAAACAAAGATTGCAGTGGAAGTGAGAGTAAATACTGGCGTATAAAAGAACCCGAAACGTAAACATACAAAAACAAACCCAAGTTTAAAGCAGATACTTGCCATATTTGCTATGGGCACAGACTTCAGGCTTTAAATGTTGTTGCAAAAAGGAACATAAAGACTTTTTCTTGTTACAGTAAAGAATGGGGATTGACACTCTTTGGGTTGTTAACCCCATTTCAGCTGCCAAAACGCCAGGGATAAGGCTATTTGTATTAATGTGGTAGGAAATATGAGAGAGGCAGGGGCCATTAAAGCAGAGGGCGAGTATGAATGATATGAAAGGGGAAATCAGAATCCGCAGCCATCTGAAACATGAACCAAGGAAGACGTTTGAAAGGAATGTGATGTTCAGATGTAATGGGAAATGAAAGTCGCTGTCTCCCTCGTGAGAAGGGAGCAGAGAAAATCTGAATGCAGGCTTCTAGTAGAAATGGTGGGGCTCAGATAAATGACATTTCTGTGCTGAAAAGTTAATGGGTCTTAACTTTATTAAAAATCTTGTTTCAGAAGCTGGATGGTCCTGGGAGTTTGCTAGAAAACTAGGTTCAAATATTGGTTTCAGTGTCCAGTGAACATTAGATTGCTTTTCCTGGAATCCCGCTCGGTGCATATCCCAAAACTAGTTGGTCCCAATGGGCCCTCCGCTCTGGAAGGGGCGGCAGGTCAAGACTGAGGAACAGCAGCGGAGAGCTGTGTGTGGAGTAGCAGCGGTGTGGCAGAGCAGGGTTATGGTGTGCTGGCCTAGCTATGCCTGGTATAGAACTGGGTTGGTTATGGGGTGCTGCAGATCAGAAATGAGGTGTGCAGGCAGCTGAGTGGGAATGCATGCCTAGAATTTTGCAGCCCTATTCATGGCTTCAGGCCAGCACTACTAGGTCTTGACACTCGTGAATATTAAATTCGCTCACAAATTAAAGGAAAAAAGCGGGATATTTATTAAATGAGACTTTATTCCCTTTCATTCCTATTTAAAACAGAGTGACTCAGCAAGTGCAGGGTATAATCATTGCTGTGGAAATCTTCATTGGTTGGGCTTTCCCATCATTTCTGCTTGTGAGCAACCCCTGGGGGTGTGTTGCATTAGCAAACCTGTGGTTATGTAAGGCACGAACGTTATCGCTGACCAGGTTGTGTCAGCCTGCCATGCACTGGAGATGGCACTGAAAGGCGACTTTCCTGATTACCTTTTTTTCCGGCTAGGTCTGGGCAGTTAGAAACAGGAGCCCCAGACACGTTCAGACAATGGGCTTGGAATAAAAGTTAGAATAAACCTTCCACAACTGCAAAATTGGAATAATTCTGAACAGTGATTCTAGATTTCAAACAGACATCTGGCTTCCTTCTGATATTCTTCAGTATCTCCCTTATTTGATACAGTACAGCGCTGTTCCTACGGATTTTATCCTAGTGGCAAGGGCATTGGACTGGGGGCTGGGAGACCAGGACCCGATTCCCTGCTCAGCACTGACCTGCCGTGTGGCCTTAGGCAAATCGCTTTCCCTCTCTTTGCTTCTCTTTCCTCCCCACTCTTGTCAGACTCATCTGGTTGGGTTGTTCCTTGCTGCATGGCTGGGTAGCCCTGCCATCTCCAGGGGCCTCTGGGCTGCTCCGTTACAAATCAAAGAAGATGCTTTGTGCTGTGATGGGAAGTGACGCTGGGGCACAGAGATACTAGAAGGCGGTTCTGGATAGCGGTTCTGGATAGGCGGTTCTGGATAGGAGGCTGGTGTAGCTTTGTAATAGGGCCTCCCAGAGTTCAGTTATGTTGCATTCCCTGGTCCGTGTTAGCCCTTTGTGCCCTACGCCTCTGGAGAGCTCGTCTTTGGGGACCTGCCTGGCTGCCAGTTTGCTAATAGTAAGCAGACGGCTGCAGCCATCAGTGGTTATATTTAGCATCACGCAGTGTAACCTGGCTGACCAGAAGGTCCGATGAGAGGCTTCTGGGCTTGTCCCCTCCCGTTGTTCTGGCCGTCTTAGAGCGTGAGGAGAATCTGACCTTCTCTCTCTTCCAAGGAGACGCCATCGCTCGGTTTGCATCCCAGTGCCCTCTGGGTCTGGGTTACGGCAGCAGCGGAGATGGCCTCTGCTGAGCTGTAGCCGCACTCTCAGATGGTCATCCCGCAGCCCTGTGCCCAGAGCGCACACAGGCTTCGCCACTGAACGTCTTCCAGCTGGGAGTCTCCAGGGAGCTGATGGGAGTTAAGCACCCGACTTCGGCTCCTGTGAGACGCCGAGCTGTGGCTCTTCGGGAGATTATCTCCGCTGCATGGGCCTCATCTTGCTGCTCTCGCTCTGGAGGTCAGTGGGCTGAGGAAGGGCTGCAGAGCTTGTGTCAAGGTTCCTCCCCCACTCTGAACGCTAGGGTACAGATGTGGGGACCTGCATGAAAACCTCCTAAGCTTATCTTTACCAGCTTAGGTCAAAACTTCCCCAAGGTACAAAATATTCCACCCTTTGTCCTTGGATTGGCCGCTACCACCACCAAACAAATACTGGTTACTGGGGAAGAGCTGTTTGGAAACGTCTTTCCCCCCAAATACTTCCCAAAACCTTGCACCCCACTTCCTGGACAAGGTTTGGTAAAAAGCCTCACCAATTTGCCTAGGTGACTACAGACCCAGACCCTTGGATCTTAAGAACAATGAACAATCCTCCCAACACTTGCACTCCCCCCTTTCCTGGGAAATGTTGGATAAAAAGCCTCACCAATTTGCATAGGTGACCACAGACCCAAACCCTTGGATCTGAGAACAATGAAAAAGCATTCAGTTTTCTTACAAGAAGACTTTTAATAGAAATAGGAGTAAATAGAACTAAAGAAATCCCCTCTGTAAAATCAGGATAGTAGATACCTTACAGGGTAATTAGATTCAAAACATAGAGAATCCCTCTAGACAAAAACTTAAGTTACAAAAAAGGATACACAGACAGAAATAGTTATTCTATTCAGCACAATTCTTTTCTCAGCCATTTAAAGAAATCATAATCTAACATGTACCTAGCTAGATTACTTACTAAAAGTTCTAAGACTCCATTCCTGGTCTATCCCCGGCAAAGGCAGCATAAAGAAAAACCCACAGACCCGTTGTTTCTCTCCCTCCTCCCAGCTTTTGAAAGTATCTTGTCTCCTCATTGGTCATTTTGGTCAGGTGCCAGCGAGGTTACCTTTAGCTTCTTAAGCCTTTACAGGTGAGAGGAGCTTTCCCCTGGCCAGGAGGGATTTTAAAGGGGTTTCCCCTTCCCTTTATGCTTATGACAGCTTGGCTGTGTGTGTGCACACAGGTCCTGCTAGCGGGCGAGCCACACCTGCACCCCTGGAGCCTCATCCACTGGACCCCTTGTGGCTGGACCACAGGTATCTCTCAGCCGTTACAGCGTTGGCTAGGAATGGTATCTTGGCATCCTAACTACAGTGGTCATCACAGCTTTCTTCCATGAGATGGTGGTGGTCTGCCGGACCAAGTGGGGCAAAACTGCATCATCAATGTGCTCCCGCTGCAGATGCCAAACCAGAGGCCAGTTTTTAAAAATCTGGTCCAGTGTGCACACCGCTCTGGGGTGATAGATAGCCAGCCATAGCCATGGCAAAGCTGCAGAGAGAGCCTCCTTTTATAACAGCATTCTAGTATTACGCAACCTAGGTGGAGATACTATACGGTGGGTGAAAAACTGTTCCCAGAGAGTAGTTATCAGTGGTTCACAGTCATGCTGGAAGGATATAACAAGTGGGGTCCTGCAGGGATCAGTTCTGGGTCCGGTTCTGTTCAATATCTTCATCAATGATTTAGATAATGGCATATAGAGTACACTTATAAAGTTTGCGGACGATACCAAGCTGGAAGGGGTTGCAAGTGCTTTGGAGGATAGGATTAAAATTCAAAATGATCTGGACAAACTGGAGAAATGGTCTGAAGTAAATAGGATGAAATTCAATAAGGACAAATGCAAAGTACTCCACTTAGGAAGGAACAATCAGTTGCACACATACAAAATGGGAAATGACTGCTGAGGAAGGAGTACTGTGGAAAGGGATCTGGGGGTCATAGTGGACCACAAGCTAAGTATGAGTCCAGCGAACATCATTCTGGGATGTATTAGCAGGAGTGTTGTAAGCAAGACACGAGAACTAATTCTTCTGCTCGACTGTGCGCTGATTAGGCCTCAACTGGAGTATTGTGTCCAGTTCTGGGTGCTACGTTTCAGGAAAGATGTGGACAAATTGGAAAAAGTCCAGAGAAGAGCAACACAAATGATTAAAGGTCTAGAAAACATGACCTATGAGGGAAGATTGAAAAAACTGGGTTTGTTTCGTTTGGAAAAGAGAAGATTGAGAGGGGACATAACAGTTTTCAAGTACATGAAAGGTTGTTACGAGGAGGAGGGAGAAAAATTGTTTTTCGTAACCTCTGAGGATAGGACAAGAAGCAATGGGCTTAAATTGCAGCAACGAAGGTTTAGGTTGGATATTAGGAAAAACTTCCTAACTGTCAGGGTGGTTAAGCACTGGAATAAATTGCCTAGGGAGGTTGTGGAATCTCCATCATTGGAGATTTTTAAGAGCAGGTTGGACAAACACCTGTCAGGGATGGTCTAGATAATACTTAGTCCTGCCTTGAGTGCAGGGGTCTGGACTAGATGACCTCTCGAGGTCCCTTCCAGTTCTATGATTCTGTTTATTACAGTAGTGTCTACAGTGCCCAGCCAAGTCTGAGGCCCTGTTGTGCTAGGCACTGTATACACCCACAGGGGAAGAACAGTGGCTGCTCCAAGGAGCTTACAGGTGACGGGTACAAGGCAGGCAAGAGGTGGCAGAAAGGAAGTGTTGTTACTGCAGGTCTCACTAGCTGGTGCTGTTGCCCAGTCTTCCAAGATGTGCTTTTCTTGCACCTTTAACAAAAAAAAAAAAAAAGTCAGTCTGGGGAAGACCTGCTGGGTGGTGTCCTTGTCGTTCAAGGCTCTGGGAGAGGGAGCTGTGTGCACAGCAGGAGAGTTTGTTTTCTGCCTTGGTCTGTTACTAGACTAGTTTCTTAAAGCAGAGTTGCTCCCTAGGATCCGGGCATTGGTGCTGGGCTGAGATCTTTGGGAGAAGGGATTGCCTGCATGTTGTGTGACCACCTCTGTTCTAGGACGGATGCTGATGTGTAGATAAAGGGGATTACCCTTAAAATGTACCCCGACAGTGCATCACTAACTTCTCCTTCACTGGGCAGCCAATCTGCAAGGCCACAGGCATCTCCTACAACTTGACATCGGGAAACAGTAGTATTAGCCCCATGTTACAGATGGGGAACTGGGACATGAAGTGACTTGTCCAAGGTTGTACAGGGAGTCTGGCAGATCCAGACACTGACACCAGCTCTCTTGAGCCCCAGACCAGAACCTTATCCACGTCAACATCCTTCAGAGATTCCTGCTGAACTGATATGGATGTGCCAGACCCACCTGAAAGCTCATGATCTCTGCAGAGACTCTTGGAGCCAGCCTTCCAGAAATGCCAACCTGTGTGTGTGGACGTGGCTGAAGGATATTCAGATCCACAACACCTGTAGGGAAGGACGCTAGACAAATTGAGAGCCGCTGCTTTGTCAGATTTAAGTGCTGTTGCCTTTGAAAGAGTGGAAACTAGCTCTACAAAAACAAAGAGGAGTCCGGTGGCACCTTAAAGACTAACAGATTTATTTGGGCATAAGCTTTTGTGGGTGTAAAATCCACTTCTTCAGACGCATGGAGTGAAAATTGCAGATACAGGCATAAATATATATTGGCACACAAAGAGAAGGGAGTTACCTTACAAGTGGAGAACCAATGTTGAAGGCCAATTCAGTCAGGGTAGATGTAGTCCACTCCCCGTAATTGAGGAGGAGGTGTCAATGCCAAGAGAGGGAAAATTGCTTTTGTCGTGAGCCAGCCACTCCCAGGCTCTATTCAAGCCCAGATTGATGGTGTTACGTTTGCAAATGAATTGTAGCTCTGCAGTTTCTCTTTAAAGTCTGTTTTTGAAGTTTTCTGTTGAAGGATGGCTACTTTTAAATCTGTTTATTGAGTGTCCAGGGAGATTGAAGTGTTCTTCTACTGGCTTTTGTATGTTACCATTCCTGATGTCAGACTAACAGGGCTACCCCGCTAATACTTGAAACTAGCTCTGTATTTGAAGTGAACAGTGAATGTTTGTGCTTGTATGATACTTCTCAGATTGTCCACATTTAGCTTAGTATAAACTATTCTACAGAGCCAAACAGCTGGGAGGGACTGTGCTTGGTACACTTGTGTGTAATCAATAAAACAGCCTTGCCATCCCTATTGAAAAGAAAACTGTGAATGCAGATATAATTTAATATAGAAGGCACATTGTTCGCAATAGCATGCGGCAGGTTAAGTGGAAAAACCTAGCCAAGTGAAAGGCAATGTTATGGGTAAATATTGGTTTAGACTCATTAAACTTGGAATTTATTCATTAGCTCCTGGTCCCTGCACCCCAGCTGTTGTCTTAACTGCTGTTATGTTCAGCTTTACACTGGAGAAGCAGTGACAGCAAGGATTGTGGGGGTCAGGAGTGGCGTGCAGACAAATGACTGGGACAACTTGGTTTGGGGTTTTACGGTTGGAGGCGAAGTGTGACCCTGGGAATCTTGTAGCAGATGGAGACAAAAGCCTGAATCCCTGTGTGCAGTCTGGTTATTAGAGATTGGCTGTTATGGCTGAAACGGGCCCAGGTTTGGCCCTCAGCACAGATTAGGTTTGGAGTTCATTTGAGATATGTGCTTGCAGTGGTCTCCAGTTATCTGACATGGAGCCCATTTTCCGCGCCTACAGCCCCAGTTTTGCATACCCAGGCCCCAATTCTGTAAACATTCACATGCTTACCATGAAGCAGATGAGCAAACTCATTGAAGTCTATAGTAATTCCATAGACCTGAGCAAATAAGTGAGAGGGATACAAAGGCGTAAAAATAAGTGTGGAATAAGGCTCTGAGTCGGGCACTGTTTTTTGCTCTCCCACCCTAACAGTGATTAAGAAGGATTTTATTTCTACAGTGTTAATGGAATTCACTTGGTCATTTCTCTGTAGGCCTCTTGAGAGCTCAGTTGCCAGAAAAGTTATCCCTCCCTGTGCAAAGTGTAGCCTTATATATGGATGGGTGTATTGATTTCTGATGAATCTCTTAGACTGCATTGGTTAAAGATTCGGTCTCCTGATGGATATTGATCAACTTATAAAAGTGATCGATAGGGACCACGGAATGAACAGGACAGGGTGAAAAAATTAAATAGTTATTTTGATTAAACTCTGGATGTTGGCTGTGTGGCGATCATGGGCTCGCTCCATATGGACCAGTGATTTGGAAGAAGACATAGTCTGTTTTAGTGGGCAGTATTTGCTGTTGGCATTTTGGGCCAGAAATTAATATAGGTCTTAAGCTTGTGTGATTTTTGTTATGGATTAGCATAAAAATGCTGCAATGCAAAATTTGTAGTGGAAGCTTAAGTGTTTTCTCCAGTAAATATTGGCAAAATGTGGGGTATCTGTCCTACCCTGCCCCTGGAATGTCAGAACTGCACTTTTTCCAGCTTTATAAGAGGATGTGTTGGTGAAGTGCAATTTCTAGTATAGTATCATAAACAGCCTGCAGCCGTCACCCTGGGCTGTGATCTTGTCAGACTCCGTAAGCTAGGCAGCATTGTGCTGGGTCTGTACTTGGACAGGAAATGTTGTATTTCATCTATGCACAATGGGGAAATGATGGTGGTAATTTAGTGCAAAGACCTGTCCATAATGGTGTTGAGGGTGCAGTGACGCTGGATGTGGTGTCTCTTGGATAAAACCCTGACCACTGTGGTCATTCTGGATCTTGTGGCATTCTCTGTATTAAACCAGCTGTCCTGGACAGATTCCTGTGTGAGTCATTGCATTCTGCCTCCCTAAACTCCCTTAGCAGCATCAATTGGTAAATCTATTTTTTGGTTCCTGTCCTAAACTGTGGTGCATTATTGCTGTGCACTGATTACCACTGGTTTTGTCCCAGAGATGGCTGCGGTGCAGTGAAGGATGAAGTCTATAGTCTGTAGAACTCTTTACATGTGTAAAGGGGTTGGGATGCTCTAGGATGGGGCGCTAGGTAGATACAAGATAACTGTCATGCATTCCTAGCCTTAGGCTGGTATTCTAAGAAATGGTTCAGTAGGAACTCACAACGCAGCCAGTTACTGTGCAGGGGAAGAGGAATATACCTGCTTGGTTGTCGTTTGAGGTACTCGGCCAGTCCTCCTTGCTACGATTCAGATTCTGTGCCAACGCTGTTGACTTGGTGGCTAGCTGTCAAACAGGTTGTTCTCTAAAGGCTTTCTGCTTCAGATCAAAATATGCCCAGTGGGGCCATTCCACACACACCCAAAACTGGAGGTGGATTTGCTGGGGCAATTACTTTGTTTAAAGGATCATGTGTTAGGTGCTGTACAATCGTAGCAGAGCTCCCATCCTGCCTGAATATTGAATAAGAATGATACTGAATGCCCAGTTAAATACTGCTTGTTTTATCACCAAAAATGTTGTCATATGGTGCTGCACCTGCGAGATAGAAAGCAAGCGTCTTGAACTGAACATCCCAATTCCAGTCTATTCTTCCCTGGGCCCGCTGGCTGTCTCTCTTGTTTTGGCTCTCTCTCAGTTTTGTTCTATCATGTTGCTCTCTCTGGTCCATTTGCAGTGATTTAATAATCCACTTGCATGGGATTTGGATCACAAACCCCCTCTTAGCCTTTTGCTGTCAGGGAAGCACTGAGAATTTCAGTCCTCTGCCTTGAATTTTTTCTCTTTTATGTGCAGTCACATGAATATTTCATTTTGCACAATTAGTTGAGTCTAGCGTTTGTTGGCTTGTTGCTCTCATTACCCTTCAGGGTTTCATCTGTCTCCCCTGAGTGCCCCAGTCTCTCTCACTCGTCTCCTTTTTGTTTCACTAAACATTTCTTTGGTTGATATTGTTTAGCTTGACAAGCTCAAGCGATACTCTGCCATTTTTCTTCACGACTGTGTAATTTTCAACTAAACTGCCTCTCCAGGAGCTGTTTTTCTGTGCATTGTAAATGCAGCTGATTATTATTTGCATCGTGGTAGCTCCCAGGAGCCATAGTCATGGACCAGAACCCCCTTGTGCTAGATACTGTACAGACATAGAACAAAAAGACAGTCCCTCCCTGCCCCAAAGAGCTCCCAGGCTGACTGTGTGTGTACTCTACACACTGTGTGTAGGGGCGTCAGGGCACAGAACGGCAAGGGAGTAGCCCTCGTCTATAACACTCTGGTCAGACTACACCTGAGATTAGAAGGAGGTGGACAAAGGTTTGCATACTCCAGATATGGAGGAGGGAAGAGGCCTGTATATAGCCCCCGGCTGAGGCAAGAGCATATAATTAGGAGCAAAAGGATGAAATTAGGACTAAGAAATTTTTGTCTCTATATTAGGAAGAATGGAGTGGTGAGAGCCTTGAGACTGGTGACTCAAGCTAGGAGTCATATCACAGAGTCATATCATAGACTATCAGGGTTGGAAGGGACCTCAGGAGGTCATCGAGTCCAACCCCCTGCTCAAAGCAGGACCGATCCCCGACTAAATCATCGCAGCCAGGGCTTTGTCAAGCCTGACCTTAAAAACTTCTAAGGAAGGAGATTCTACCACCTCCCTAGGGAGCGCATTCCAGTGCTTCACCGCCCTCCTCGTGAACAAGTTTTTCCTGACAGCCAACCTAGACCTCCCGCACTGCCACTTGAGACCACTGCTCCTCGTCCTGCCCTCCGCTGCCACTGAGAGAGGTCCCACAGGAAGAGGTTGAAACTCCACTGCTAGCGATGTTTAAAACTAAACTGGGCAAAGCAGTAGAGTGTCCACACCCTGGCACTGGTTCCTGGGATACTGGCTGGCACCTAATAGGTCTCTTCCACCTCTGATTTCTCTGATTAGGCAAGAGTCAAAGTCCAAACCGAGCTAATATCCAGACTATTGAAGAGAGTCCTCTTGGTTAACTTTCCTCATTTCCCATTCTCGTAAGTCATCTCACCCCATTCTGGTCTTGTGGGCCATCTGTTTGATCGAGGCTTTGAACAAAACATTCTTGAAGCAATGGAAGTGAAGTACAGAATGAAGGTTACACCTGGTCCGTCCTTGCTGTGTTTACTGCCGGGCCACTTGGGGAGAGCAGACAAGACTTCCACATCCAAGATCTTATTAAACAAAGAGCTGGACCCTGACAGCCTTGCTCTCCTCATCATGACATGTTCCCAGTGCCGTGTTCCTAGGGGACAGCTGTCCGAGGCAGGTACTGCTCACTGTCAGGGAAGGGGGCAGAATTAGGTTCAAAGCGAGGACAGAAATTTGCAGCCTTTGTCCAGAGATGAGGGTGGGGGTGGGGGTTGGGAAAGTGACCGCAGCCGAATGGGAGAAGAGCCCTTGTTGCATTTGTGAACACCGTAGCTGCACTGCGGTTAAAGGGAGACTGGCTGGACAGTTGGTCGTATGCACATTGTTTACCTGGCCAGTGGCAGGGTCCCGTACGTTGGCTGACCATTTGCATTCAGATTAGCTACTTCTCAACATGCTGTAAATGCAGCAGCTCTCAAAGCAGGGCAGAATCCACAGCATCTGAGGGCCAGCCCTGCGTTCCCCAGGTGACTCATTATCTCTGGATGGAGAGAGGGATGCCCTGTGCCCTGCCTGTCCCTCAGGCCGATGTGCGTGGCTCACTTCAAATTCGAATTCAGCGTAGTCCCATGCAGACCCAGGGGGCTCTCGCTGCTCATTCTTGTGAGTTGTTGACATCAGAAGTGCTGAGTCAGGAAACTGAAAGTGTGGACACGTGGAGCACTGTAAGTTAACGAAACGAATCTCCCAGCATTTCAAGCTTCTTCCTGTCCTGGGTGTTGTCTTGCAGCCTTGAGTCTCTGCTATACACCGTAAGGCCTGATTTCATATATCTGGGCCCTAATGGTTTGTCTCCTCGTCCTCTCAGACCAGCTGAGACTGCAGGTGTAACAGCAGCAACATTGTTAGCGTCTAGATGCCCCAGCCATCCTCCTCTTGGGCCCCATTGTGTCAGGTGCTGTACCTATGGCCCAGGCTCAGAAACCCTAACAATCTAGAGAGAGAAGATGGACAAAGGGTGGAAGAAAGGGACAGTGAACCTCCTCCTCTGGCTGATGGAGAACTGAGGCCCAGAGACCCCGTCATGCAGGAACTTTGCCTCAGAGCTGGGAACTGAATCCAAGTTTCCGGACCAGTGTCTTGACCACCAGACCCCCTTTCCTGTTGTGGTGGGAGAACCACCGCTGGCTCTTGCCATGGACCAGGACGTAGGTGGTCAGAGCAGTGTGCTCAGGCTTAGAGGTCTGCTTGGAGCAGGAGTTGGGAGCCAGAGTCAGGAGTCAAGCCAAGGGTCAGCATTGGAGTCAGATGCTAGAGGTGGGGCATAGAAGCAGGGAAGTTGAACAAGGCAGGGACCAGGAGCAGGGCAGGGAGGCAGGGTCCTATGTAGCAGCCATCCAGGGATTCACCTAGTTGCATAGTCAACTTCCTGTGCCTCCTTCTGGCTTATATATCAATCTGAGCCAATCGGAGAGGTCGCACCTCTCCTCCAATCAGGAGCTTTATGGGTGGTACCTCTGGTTAGCTAGGGTCCACCAGCCCACGTTCGCTGCCGGGTGGTGGATGTGGTCTTAGGGCTGCCTGAGGACCCATGGAATTGGGTTTGCGCCCGTGATCCCTCACAGCTCCTGGAAAGGGAGAAGTGCTAGCTGGATTGCTAGCGAGTTGGATGCAGGTGTCTAGGGCCTGTCTTCTCATTTATGTTACATTTTCTGCTGAGAGTAACTGACTCAGTGTCAGCCAATTTAAACCATCTGGGACACAGCTGAAATTATGCTTCACAGATCCTGCTTCCTCCTGGGTTCAAGAACAGCCTCTATTAGTCACCACGCACATAGGAGATGGAGCCGCACTGAGAGCTGACCCATTTTGCTTTGAGAGGCTGGGGTGGATTTGGCTTTGCAGATTTTATTTAATATCTGTATTCAGAAAAGAACTCTCTCTGTCAAGCTGACAGTTATGCAGGGTCAACTGTGGGTAAATCTTCTGAAGGAGTTTAATTTTTCCCAATTGTAATCATTAAGTGTCTTGCATATGTCGTCTTTGCTCGGTCAAATCTTAAATACAAATTTAAAAAAAGCTTCTTAAGAGACCCTTCTAGAGATCAGCATCATTATATGTGGAGCATTTCATGCACACGATAAGCACCACACAGTGAATTCTGCTGCGTGTCATAACACTGAAGAGCGAACAGCAAGATGCTTTGGAAAAACTAGAAAGAGAAAATCGGTGGCTTGGAAGTTGGTAAAAAGAAATAATTTCAGACTTGAAAGGCCAGATACCCAGCTGAACCTTCAGTGACTGCGGTGGCCACTGACACTAGCTGGGGGCGTAAACCAGGGCTGCACTGAGTTGTATGAGAGATACGGGAACTCCTCTCTGACTTGGCAGGGACAGACCTTCCTAGAGGTACCCAGGTGAAGCTGTGGCATGTGCACCAGGGAGCCAGGGTGCTGGGAGATGCCCGGTGATAGCCATTCCTCTAGTTGGCTGCATCAGCTGGCAGGGTTTGGCCTCTCCCAAGTGAGGTCTCAGTGTGACATTATGTCACCACTGCAAGGAAATGATACGCCAGGAGGGCAAACCACCAACAGGGCAAGTGAACTCCAAGACTTTATAGCATGAGCCTGGCTATGGGTAGCTGTCAGTGCCCATTTGTCCAGGGTTGCTTTCTATTTCATTAATAATATACTGTGTTTCCTGGTTGTTTTCCAAGCAAGAGTCTCAAAGCGCATGACAAATATTAAGCCTTGTAGCACCCCTGTGAAGCAAGTCTGTGTTCGACTTCTCATCATTTAACGGGGGGGAAACTGAGACAGAGAAAGGGGAGGGACTTGGGAATCAGGAACCTCAGTGGGAGTAGAACCACTCTGCATTCCGAGACCAGGGCTCTGACACTGGGCTCTTAACCGTTGTACAACCTGAGGCCCTGTTTGTCGGGGCAGGTTATTTAGCTCCAATGGCTGTTTACTCACCTCCAGTTTAAAAGGAAAAGATCTGTGAGTTTTGGTTGGTCACCTTGGGGTCTGCGAACATTCATCCCCTAGACATGAGCAGCAGGAGGCTGGAACCCTTGCTGAGCCTGCGCTGGTGTGAGCGTGCACCTGGCCATCACTGGTCATTAGCAGCAGCATCTGTTTGGAGGCTCCTTTCAATCTCTTCCCTATTAGATTCCTGATAAGAGTAACTGCATTTCATAGAAACTACCTCCTCCCTCTACAGGGAATCCAACTCCTGGGGAGCGCAGGCGTGGGAGGGAGGGAGGGAGGGAGAGAAGTTGTCACAAAAATAAACCTGCTTGGAAATGGCCAACAGAGTCGCAGTCCAATTGGTAGAGGCCTGGGGTGGAGGCTGAATGCAGAGAGGCTGAAAATTAAGCAGCTCTCTGGTGTGAAGACTCCCACCTAGCAAGCCTGACAAGACTCCAATCTCCCTGCTCTGGGACGTGGTGCAAGGCATATAATTATTTTGAATTTCATAAAAAGGAATGCGTCCTAATTTGGAGTCGGACTTCTCTCCCCTTCCCCATTTTCATCTCCTCTGGAAGCCTATATCAAATCCACTTCTTGTGCTTACAGGGAAGTGGGAGCTGAACAATCTGTCAAATCTGTAGTGGAAAGGGCTGTGTGCACACGCATGTTTGCATACGTGTAATAGGAACTTGAAGGGTAAAAAGCATGACCGGAATGTTGTAATTCTCCCCAAGCCAAGCATTATAAACCCATGACATTTAGAGTGACATTTATACTTAAGAGAAATCTAACCATGTTAATGTATGGAAATGCATAGCTAAAGTGCCCAAACAACCTTAATTTTGCTCAGTAGTGATCCATGAAGGGGAAAAATATTTTTTAGAGACACAATAGATTTTTTAAATTGGTTTTATCTAATCTAGGACCACAAAGATTAAATGCTGTAGTTATAATTTTGTGGTTATTGCATGGCATCACCCCCAAAGCAGAAGCTGGAATAGGGTCTAGGACAGAGAGGTTTCTCCAGGGAAATCCTAGGAAAAGTGAAGCATAGAGAGAAAGTTACCTGAAGTTTACTCTTCCATCGTTGTTTGAATGGCCAATAAAGTCCAACCTCAGGAAGCTGAAAATAAATACACTGTGCACAGATTCCCTTTGAAAAGGGGTAGGAGCTAGACCTGCCAAAACACTCTATTTTGGACTGTGCTCTGATGTGTTGGCCTTATTTCTTGATTTTATACATTTATGATCACTTTCCACAATGGCTTATTACTCTACGTCAGGGCTCCCAGTGTGTGTTGGAGACAAGCGTGAAGAATCTTCTGTTTTAGCTCCAAGACACATTGATAGCTACGGGGTTTTCTTGTAACATTGGTGCTTGGTGAAGGTGGACTCTTTATGAGACAGGGAGCTCTCGAGGGAGCAAGTGCTGCATGCAGTAGGTGGCTGTGTAAAAGCTTCAAGGACAGTGACCTTGGTTAAATATATGGGCTGTTTCTTTTCTAGTTCTGCCAACGTCAGTAGTTCTTAAAGCCTCTGGAGCCATTAAGACAAGCCAGTGCCTTGATCTGCCACAGTCACTCATCTGCCCCCCTGGCACTGTACCATGGGTAACATTTTAGGTCTGACTCTTGCATCTGACCTCCCATTTTGTGCCTTCAAAATCTCCTCATAATTATGTGGGTTCCTTTTTTAATGTCCGGCCCCTAATGTCCAACCTACTTGACAGGTTCCCTTTAATGAAGTGAACTGAACAGAATGCTGGTAATATGTCACAGGCAATATAGACTCAGTCACTCAGGGTTCAGCACTGATTACATTGCTATGCAAATTACCATCCCAGTCTCATTTGACGAGAGCTGATTCACTGAAGTCTGGCTTGATGGGCTAGTTCCAGGTTGTTCAGGCCAGCTGCATGACATGAAATTTGTCAAACACACAAAACAGGAGTGCATAAAAAATACCATAAATGTATTCAAGCTGGATTTGGTAACCCTGATTGATTCTTTTTAACTGAATGCTCTTCAATTCCTGGATGTAATTTTCTGCTCCCTTTTCCTGGTCTAAGGCCTCTCAGAAAATAAAAATGAAGCAAAATCATTTGCCTCATTTGTTACAGCATCGATCTTTCAAGTGGCTTGTGTGGAGCCTGGCAGGCCAATGGATTGTGGCTTTCCATGAGACCATGCAACCTGGGTGCGGCCACGGGGCCTGCTAGAGGCCATCAGAGAAGAAGGACAGCAGAGAGAGAGATCCTTACTGATCCTTTGTTATAAACTCAAGCACTTAAATAGCTTGGTGCTCTCTGAGTCTTGCGATTTTTGGCCCATGCAGATGTTGAGCAGATGTTCACTGATTCCCTCTGCTGGATGGAACATGTCAGACCTGCTGCAGCGTATAGCTGTCTGTTATTCTCTTGTCCTGTCCCAGTTATGTTGCTTGCATATACAGGCTTTTTCCTAACTATCTCCTTGTTCGACAGGTGAAGCAGATTATGGAGGAAGCTGTGACGAGGAAGTTTGTGCATGAGGACAGTAGCCACATCATCTCATTCTGTGGTAAGTCTCCGAGGTCAGGGTGCAGAAAAGAAACTGACTCTGAGAAGTTGACAGCCCAGCTCTGTCTCCATGTTGGGTTGTTGCTGCATCTCAGCATTTTGCTGGCCTGAGAACTTCCCATCTTAGCTCAGTTCTTCTATGGCACCTTGTGCTATGACCAGTGAGTGTCAGGCCCAGGAAATGAATCCTTTTGTCAACAAAATTACCCCCGGGACTGTGAAATGGATTGGAGGCATCAGAAGAGGGGAGGACACGGATGTCATGTTATAAACAGAAACAAAAAAGACAGGCGGACGAGGCCCTGGAGTACTTAGTGTCTTTTATTCATTTATAAGTGGATAGAACAGAGGCCCCATTATCTGATATTTGAATATTTTACTGTTATGGACTTTTAATGTATGTAAATGAGAGCCAGAGCTTGGGGCAAGCATCTGCTTACTGTTTATAAATGGTATGTGTGGGGGTGGGAATGTGGGAACAGGGAGCATGTATGGTGAAGGTTTTAAATCCTTTTAAATCGTGTCAGTGAGATCGTATGGGAGACCTGCCTCCAGCCTCCTCTGCTGGTTCAGTTTTCGGCATCTGGTCTTTGACAAGTTTCAGTACTCAGCCTATTAATACCTGGCTTTTTCCAGGTGTAGTGACAATTTTGAGATTTGGAAAACATATACTGGAATCAGCCAGTTAAAAGAGCAGCCAGGCAAAGCATGAAAAAGTGCCCTAAAGATTTTGCTTGGCTTGGGTGTGAGACGTGGGCCTGGAGGTGAGTTTGCGGCAGGAATTGTGAACAAAGGGATTGTAGGAGCACCCTTACCAACAGGGATTTTTTTGCGTGTGCGCTGCACACGCCGGTACAGCAGTGGAAGTAAGCTGCCTTGTTTTTGGTGCATGAACCCTTCCCCTTGGATGACTGCAGGTCTGTCTGTATTCTAGCTGCATGGTGCAAAGCCGACCAGGCAAAACGCAGCTTGGGAGATAAAATAATCAGGCTGCAGACATCCACTAATGAGCAGGGTGCAGGTCAGACAGAACTAATAGCCCCTTGCAGTAGCCAGTGGCTGGGAAGCTCACTCAGCGGAGCAGGCCTCACTCCCTCTTTGCTGGCACTTCTGGGCTGGAGAGGTTCCTTGGCGATTGCCTCAAACCAAATTACTCTGCTGATAGGTCAGTACGCTCGCTGCAACGTCTTTTCTTTGGGAGACAAGGGGGATGGTGGTGGTGATTCTAGCAGCTTCACTGCTGCTAATCAGAAATGAGCTTCAGGGGTGTAAGAGGCAAAACCGGGTGTTTTTCTGATGGCTCGTCCCATGATTTATCTCTGTTTAATATTTTTTTCTCTTATGACTGGATGGGGTGACCAGATAGCAAACGGGGAAAAACTGGGACAGGGCGTGAGGGGTAACGGGTCTGTACAAGACAAAGCCCTGAATATCAGGATTGTCCCTATAAAAATCAGGACATCGGGTCATCCTATGACTGGAGCCTCTCTCTGCTGAGAATTCAGGAGTAGCTTATGGTCTCAGGCTATAGGGGCCGAAGGGCAATCCTGCCAGTATAGACGGGCAAAGATGACGTGCCTGGAATGGAAGCCACCAGAGCGCACACGCCCCTTTGTGTCAGGGTGTGGCATTGCAGGGACTCTTCCTCTCTGACACTCCTTTGTCCTGGTTCTGCAATGGCCTACCGCCTCTGTGGCCTAATGCTCTGGCCGGGTCAGTTCTCCAACTGTGAACAAATTAAATCTTAACTCAAATTAGCTGCTTGAGCATTAAAGTCCCTAATAAAAACACTAGTCCCTCAGAGACCCAAAGTCAGTGTTGTCAAGGTTAGGCCCCTTTCTGGGCCAGATTCCTTGGGTCAGAGTAGGGAGAGCCAGAGTCTTCCTTGCCTGCTCTGGCTTCACCCAAAACAGGCCCCAGTGGAAGCAGCCAGTCTTTACCTGCCCTGCTGGGCTCTGATTGGCCTGTGGCTGCTCCCAGCCCTTCTAGGTGCTGGAGGACCAACTCTCGCTGGTTCTGCCTACAGCTGTTCATGGAGGAGGCCTCTCTAGACAACGCCTGGAGGTCTGAACTCGCTGCACTTCCTCTCCAGCAGGGCACCTCCTGAGGGTGTGGTGTGCCAAGGCAGTGGGGCCTCTGGCAGGGGCAGCAAATACCTGGTTCCCGTCACAGATGGTTGGCTCCTTTTAAGAGAAGCTGTTTGACAGAAGTGTAGCCCGGCCAATGGCATAGGAGGAGCAGCAGCAGCATGTGGGAGTCCTAGGGGTGGAGTCAATCTTTGGAGCCCCGCCCTCTGAGCTAATAGAAAATGGTGCATACTGGGAGGAAGTGCTGTTAAAGCTGTCTGGGAGGCAGGTCTTGGAGCTTCTTGGATCGTCCAGGCCATTGAGTGGTGCTGATAGCAGCCATGGCAGGGACCCAGAAATCTGATGGACAGCGGAAAGTGCCCCTTTGGGGGAAGGACAAACCTAGATACCAGGAGCTGAATTCAGCCCAAGTGTAAGTGGGTGCAACTCCGCAAAAGCCAGTGGAGTCACACCTCTTTAAGCAGGGTGGAATCTGAACTTCGCAAACCCTTCAAACAAACACACACACAAAAGCTCTGTTCCCCAAAAGCTTTGGAATATTTTGGATAAAGTCCTGTCTACTGTCCGCTCCCTCTTCGCCTCAGCTGTTGGCCTTGGGTAACATAAGAGCAAGAAATATAGGCTCTCTGTCCTTCTCTGAGGTAGGAGCGGAACTGCACCATAGCAACTTCCTCCAGACCCCTCTGCTTTGAATCTGTTTATACTCCCTTCTTGCAAGTGGTCTGTATAAAGCAGAGACCTGTGTTATAATCGCTGAATCTCTCCGGGATCCTGTCAGACACCTCTGTTCTCAGGGGTTCCTGGTTCCGCTCTCAAACGGGCACAGAGGCCTTAGCCCTTGCCCTCTCTGTTTCTATCAGTGTCAGCGCATAGTCCACTGGATTTGGATTATTTTGCAGGGCTCCTAATCTCTTATCCATTTGCCAGCTCTTCTGATGGCGTGTGAGATGGGATTTTCCTTCCTCTGTCTATCTGCTGGGAATGTGGAATCGCCTTTTTAGAGGCATTTCTTTATTTAAAAGCAGAATTATTATTATTCTGAAAACGGGCCCCCCCGCAGCATCGGCACCTGTTTGTATCAGCGTTGTAGCAGCATCCTGCAGCTGCCAGGAGGTCCCAGGGCCATGTGACAGTGACAGCATGAACAGCCCTCTGGAAATCCTGCAGGGCAGTTCTCGGGGCCAAACCCCACTGCACAAAGCTGGTGCTCGCTGACTGTCTGGCTCTGCCTGGTTTGGTAATGTGGATGTATCTCATCGCTGGGCATGGAGGGGTGGGGATTGCCCCATCTCTACACTGGCCCACTGGGCGCGCTGTGCAAGAGCAGGATGTTCTGTCCTAAAGAATGGTGCTCTCCTGTTTCGGATTCCTTGGTACAGACCCAAAGGCAGCGCAGCTCTTTGTGGGAAGCAGGGTTTTCCCTTCTGACTATAACTGCACACAGCGATGCCTCGGGGAGTCTGTGACTGCCTTCTCCCTGCTGCCCGGTCCCTGTTCCGCGCAGCATGCCTCTCTTGAAGAGCGAGCCACTAAAAAGGCATCTTAACCCACCCTGAAGAAACTGCATTCTCAGCCTACTCATGCTGCTCTTCTCCTGCATGGCTGATTCGCTCTCTGCTGCAGGACTCCCGGTGCGGTGTCTATGGCAACACAAGCTGGGGAGAGCAGGCTACCTGCTCCGCTGGGCCTAGTGCAAAGAAGCCAGCACCATGTAGCAGCAACCTCTAGCCGTGGGGTCTGATCAGTAAACCAGTCGCTCAGCCCATGTCTCAGGCTCCTTTGGCCTGGGCTGCAAGCTCTGTATTTCTCTCACAGCCTGCCGATGAACATATCATCAAAACATCGTAGGCCATTCACCTGTTCCACCCTTACCTTTCGACTGACGAAACCTTGAGAATTCAGTGGGATTGTGGGTGACCACAAAGGCGCCACAGAAACAGGCCTCTAAACATTCTGGGGCTTGCAGTCAGTGGGAGCTTTGTTCAGCAGTGGCCGGTTTGGACTGGGACAGAACTGAGTTTGTTGCTGATGATGAAAATTGCTGGCCTATTTCCGAGTCCTTGGGAGAGGCCTGCCAGCGCACTGAAAGGTCCATTCCCTCAAATGAGGGGCGGAGCCCATCAGCCACAAAATCAATTAATTACAGAGGACAAAGAACGAGAGCATAGGTTGGGTGAGAGTCATAGGGCAGAAACAGGGATCCAGAGGAGGCCACCCAACAGGGAACCAACCTATTTGGTTTGGTGCTTGCAGAATGGGGCAGGGCGCAGAGCCACGTGCCGCCTGCCCTCCCCCAGGGGCCACAGGGGAGCAGCATGGGGCTGGGGGTAGGCAGGGAGCCTGTCTTAGCAGCAGCCCCGCTGCGCTGCCAGAGATCGCGATTGACCGGTTGGTGACCACTGGTCTAGATAATGCTTCGTCCTGCCTTGGTACAGGGGACCGGACTAGACAACCTCTCAAGATCCCTTCCAGTTTGATGATTCTATTCTCAAGTGCTAAGAAAGCAGCAAATCAGCTTCATCCATGTTTCAAAACTGTTTTCCGTCCCTCTTCTTCTGACCTGACAGCCAGCCTGCCCTGCAGTCCCTGTCCCAGGCCCAACAGTCCCTGCAGGAGGAAGGTTTATCATCTGCAGAGAGGGGAGCCGTGAAAGGCACCGCCAGATTGGAATGACATTCAGTGTCCTCGGCTGCTGCTCAGGCGGGTTCTTGCAGATAGGAAGGTTGTTCTGGTATCTGGGGCCTAAGGAAACTACTTGGGTTTTAAGGACAAAAATCGTTGAAACATGGGAATTCTCTGGGAATTAGTCTCTTGAACTGAACTGGCCTGCTCCTTGGCTCGATTCTTGGATTCCCCACTGGAGAATGTCTGATACAGGGCCCACAGGTAGCTCTTCAACGCACCGTAACCCAGAGAAACGGTGCATTCTTCTGAACACTGGCATGATTACAAACCAGTGAGAGCACTCGCTCCAGGGAAACTGGGCCAGAGGTTCAGAAGTGCTGAGCAGAACGCCCTTGCCTCCAGTCAGCGTTAGTGGACTCTGAGGTAGTTTGGCACCCATGGAAATCAAACGCTTAGTGTCTGAGAAGACAAGGTTCTCTCTGAAGACCAGCTCCAGTGCAGCCTAATCTTGCCAGGAAAGCAAAGTGCCACCAGGGAGCTTCAAGGCTATCCGCTGTATAGCCGCTTCTAATAGCCTTTCTCCCATGAAGGAGATGTGGAATTTGACACCACTGGGTCAGGGTTGAGGTCCTTAGCCAAAGCTGTTGGGACAAGGATGTGTGGCTGGAACAGCATCAGGGCAGGAGACGCAGGAGGTCATTACCAAGGTGCATTGGCGGAGCTGTGTGCAGGGAGCCCAGGAAAGGAGGAACAGGCGGTGCTGTGTGTCAGGGCTGCGGTGCACAGGCCCAGATTTTGCGGGATGCTAGGAGTAGAATAATAGAGGATGCGGGAGGCGAAGTTGAAATGCAGAGCTGTGTGGAGGCCCAGGGCTAGAAAAGTAGGGGACTGTGGCAGAGCGGTGGGGGCAGAGTGTATCTTACATAAGCTGCTTATTGTCATGTTCCTTTGGGCATCATCATGGTCTTGCTAAGCACATACAACGCTCAGGTTCCTGCATTGTGGCTGTCACCATTGAATGGAGATTTTTCCGACAGATTTTGCTATCTATAGAAACAAAAACAAAAAAGAGAGGCAACGGCCCAACCTCCGTCTCTAGCTTCTGAAAGCAACTGGGGTCTGTTCGTTCCCCTTCTCCCACTCTCCAGGATGCAAAGGCAGGTGGGTGCATATTCCAGTCCTAAGTATCTGAACACGCTGTTGGCAGAGAGGGACTTGGAAAGAGCAGAACTTCCAGGTGTGACTCACTCGCTGCTTTCTGTACAGTGCAAAGCTTCACGGCCAGGGACTATTTATAGCATTCTGCGCCACAGAGCTGAGGCATCCAGGCAGGGAGAAGGGCTCATTGGCTACCTTAATGAGGCCACCAGGTTTGCCAATGGCTCTGGGTGTTCACAGCTTATCATCCATCTGTTGCTGACATTTCAGTTTCAGTTCTGTGCGGTTCCCTGAGTGCTGTGGTAGGAGGCGGCTTTATAAAGAAGGCCGTTTTCATAATCCGCAAAATGCCTTTCCTGGGGCACTGCCCTTTTTCCTCCGCAGGGCTCTCAAACTTGGCCCTCGTGATCTGAGCCCTCCCATTCCTTCTCTTACTTAAATCCCCGTGAATGAAGCCTCTGGGGGACAGAAAAGGGCAGCTGATCCCAGCAGACCAGGTTTCCCAATTATGGAGCTGCGAGGTTTGGGGAAGATAAATCTACATTGACACCTGTCAAGTCCCACGCTCCCTTCAAAAGTTAAAATGAGTCCTCAATGCTACTAGGGTTTATTTCGTTCCTAATGGCTGTCCTGTGTGTAAATAGTTCTTGTGGTCAGATTCCACGTTTAGTCTGAATACATTAAAATTGCTCAGCTGTCCAGAGTAAATGTAAACATCCCAGGCCAGATTCCCACCTGGTGTAACTCCGTTGTAACATTTCACTAGGAATAAAAACTAGCCCGATGTTTGAGCATTTATGGGCAAAATGTGAATACTGTATGTGTGTTTTGCTGCGGATTATATTCTGGGGGTGGATGGAGATTGTAGTTTATAATATACCTTTGCATGTACTTATCTTATTGCGAAACTTCATTTAAAGTGTGTGTGTGTGTGGGTGTGGGTGTGTGTGTGAGAGAGAGAGAGATGTAAGGAGAGTTATTTTAAGCTGTTTAGATTAATACATGCATCCGACGAAGTGGGTATTCACCCACGAAAGCTCATGCTCCAGTACGTCTGTTAGTCTATAAGGTGCCACAGGACTCTTTGCCGCTTGTTTCGATTAATATAGTAACAGCAACAGTAATACAGTCCCAAGCATTCAAAAATCATGAACCAGGCCCAAAACATCACAAGACTTTTCAGAAATGTTTTGTTTTAGTTCTGGTTTTTGAACCTTTCGAGTGCACTCAGGTCACCTTTTCAAGCTTTCCTTCATACCCATGAGGGTAAAACCTTCCCCCCCCCCCCCGCCCCCAATGAAAGCAGAGATTCTCACACCGTTTTGTGATTCCAGGAGCTGGGGCTTCATGAAAAACAGCAAATACCACAGGATTTGCAATGAAATTATGAGCGTCGGCAGCACGGATATTAAAACAGCAGGAAGGTGTTTCGTTTTTTAAAATCCCTGTCTTCAGTGAGGCCTGTTCCTTGTCAATGGGAAAAGGAGCCCGTTTCAGTGATGAGGACACAGCGATAGCTGTGGGGATCAAATGGCTCCTGTTTTGACCATGTTCTCAGCCAGCTGGTGATGCCAGAGAGCGTTTCTTTTGTGGGGGATATGGGGGCTGGTCATCACGGCCACTGGAACAGCCATGAGGGGAAGGGTCCTCAGCAACCCCAAAGCTTTGCATCCTTGTTGTGCAAGATGAGGGTGGGCCGCTCCAGAAGGGTTCAACACAGGCTAGAGGTGTAAGTGCTGTGCGCAGGAAACTATTTGCAGTGCGCCGATACAAGGCATGTTATTGGTCCCTATGATGGGGCAGGGCAAGGGACAGAAACACAATTACTCCTGCCTGGCCCTTGGCGGGTGTTAATTGTCTCCTGGCCAGAGAAGGCGGAGCTAGGCCTTATAAATAGACTGAGGGAGCTCAGTTGGGGAGGCTGTTGGGAAGACCGGTCTCTCTGGCAGAGAGAAGCCCTGGGCTGTAGTTTAACAGGCAGGATAAACCTGGGAAGCACACTACAGGGGCAGGATGGGCTCCTGGAGGGAAGCCCTGAGGTAGGGCCAACGAAGGAGCTGTGGTAAAGCCCAAGTGGGGCAGAAGCTGCATTCATTTGAAGATGTGTTTGGCCTGGGTTGAGCTCCCCTGGAAGGGGTTCAGACTTCTCTGTGACTTGGCCAGGGAGCCAAGCCACAGAACAACCAAGGGAGAAATCGGGAGGAGAGAGAGGCTGTTGCAGGTCCGAGGGAGAATATAGGACAGGGCACCTGAGACAGTCCCTTGACTGCTGCGTCCAGGCACGAGAGGGCTCCCTAGAGAGGAGGAGTGGATGTGTGCTTACTGTCCCACAGGACCCAGGTACACTGCTGGCATGTCCGTGAGCTCCATCTATTGACATGTTACCTATTAACAAACTGTTTACACGTACACAGACCTCTCCCCACCCTGACAGATCTCTTCTATATAAAAGCACCCCTGTACTATGAGGAGGTGGAAATCACGCCCGGCTGCCTTCCCAGTGGCACGCCTGCCAGGTTTGTCTGTAATTCTCCTTGGTGCAAGAGCGTCCACTGCTCTGTTCCGGCCAAGCGGCCGCACCATTTCCCCACGTCTGATCGGTGCCTGTTCCCATGAGCCCTTGACATCAGGCATCCAGCTGGGCCTTGCTAAGGAGCTGACTGGCAGCGTGACTGATTGGCCGATGAGTGACTTGCCAGAGCTGGAAGCACTAGAGAGCGGATGTAGGTAATTTGCTCTCTGCAGCACTTTGCATGCCCAGCTGCTCGTGGGGAGCGGTGGAGCACAGCCGGGCTGGCATTTGAAATGGAAGCTACTCTGCTTCAGAGATCAAGGAGAGAATAAGTGAATGAAGTGCTGGCGAATGCTGGGAGCCCTCGATGGTGTGCGAGGAGCACCAGATGGTGGGGGACTGGGCGCTGCTGGTCTCGGAGTCAAATTTCTGTCCCCATTGGTGGAGTAACGAAGGGAGTGGGGCGAGATCCACTCTTTGTGAGGGGCAGTTTCATCCTGCAGAGACGCATGCGTCCACAAGGGCTAGCTTGCCCCCTTGGTTTCAGCTGGGTTGGGGGTTTGCCCTGAGTTTCCAAGGGGCTGTTATGATGATCGGAGATGGCCCCCCTGCAGTTCCAGTCATTGTCTTCGGAGCATGTTGTGTGAAGTGCCAGCTGGGCACAGGAAAATGAAACAGGACTATAACAACGAAGACAGGTGGTGGTGGACATGGCATTGCAGGGCCAGCTCTGTGTAACTGTCCTGTATGTAGTGAGCCGCTCAGCAATCTGCAGATGAACTCCAGGGAAACTTGCAGGGTCTTACAGCCCTGTAGATCTTTTAGATCCTGAAGCCAATAACACAAGCCGGTCTTATTTTGAAGTAATTACCCTGCAGTCAAACTGCAGCTTGTCCTTAGGGTATGTCTACGCTGCCGTAAAACACCCGGAGCAGCTGGCTTGGGCTGCAGGGCTATAAAATTGCAGTGTAGACATTCCTGCTCGATCTGGAGCCTGGGCTCTGGGACTCGTGAGGAGGAGGGTCCCAGAGCCTGGGCTCCAGCCGAGCCCAAATGGCTACACTGCAGTTTTCTAGCCCCGCAGCCTGAGCCCCATGAGCCTGAGTCAGCTGATGCAGGCCAGCAGCGGGTGTTCTGGTGCGGTCGAACTCTCAGCCAGGGGGTCCCTCCCAGCAAGGTTTGTGCTGTCTGCAGCATCTGCACTTGAGGCGTATTCATATGGTGCATTACTGAAATATCAGAAATCCAGCTAGCTGCTCTGAATGGATCTCTCGAGCGAACGGGCCTCGGCCGGTCACCCATCTGATGCTTTTATCTGTTCAGCCAGATCAGGGCTGATAGTACATCACACACCCGCACAGCTGAGAACTCCCTGCTTACTCCGTGTGGTGAGCCCAGATGCAGTGCTAAGCAATGCTGCGATAACCTGACACCTCCTTTCACGGCCCTGGGAGCCACATGGGAGCTGACGATGGCAGGTCTGCGTGAAACACCGGGGAGTGTCTCTGTAGACTTGCACAGCCATTCAAAAAAACACTTTTACAAACACAGGAATCACACATTGCCTCTGCTTAGGTGGTGCAAAACATCCCTAGTGCGGCTGGCTCTGTCGAGGGTCCTTCTGGAGAGAAGGAACGGTGTTTGTTTGCCAGAAAGCTTGTCTTACCCATACCCAGATCGCTAGCTTATAGCATGGGTGCGTTGTGTAATTTTCCAGCAGTTTGATCAGCCTCCTGAGTAAGTTTTTTTTTGTTTGACACCAGCCATCTATCCTGATTCCCCCATCCCCAGAGGCTCAAACAGGCAAATTGCCAGTGTCATCAGTGTTAGGGTGCATTGTTCTCTGAGGAGTTGCTGTGGCCTAATTTGCCCCTTTGCCAGGGGTCAGCGTGAGGGCTGTGCACCACTTCATGGGGGTGACCTCTGTCACTTGGGATGCTGCAGGAACCGGCAGATACCAGATTCTCCTTGGCTCTCTCTGGGGGCTTTACTGGGTATGTAACATCCCCTTCCAGAAAACCTGGACACTCGCGAGTTACATGGCGCTGGCCTGGAGAGGGTCGGGCTGTGCACCAGCTGCTGCAATACAAGTCACTAGTTGCCTTGGTAAAGTGAGTCACTAAAGCTGGGGAGAAGGTCACTTCATTCCAATTGAATTAATAACCCAAGCTGGCCTTACTGGGGTCTATGTATTTAGAGTCTCTCTTACCTGCAAACTGTAGGAACAAACTTAGCTCCAAGAATTGTGATTTGTATTTAGAAAACTGCCCAATTTGTTGTATTACTGTGCAAATCCTTCAGTTTCCCTTGCTCATATTGTAACACACCTATAGGCGCCGAGGACTTCACAAATTGTCCGCGAGAGCTGGCCACTGAGAAGGTCACAGCAGGAGCAGGGATGGAACTCTGGCTCTCCTGCTCCAGAAACACCACTGGGGCCAGAGGCGAGTCCCCGGTTAGCTGTAGGCCCCGCGGTGCCCATGACACGCAGCTAAGCAGTTCTGATTCTGTCCAGTGGAGGGCAGCAGGGACAGACACTAGCCAGCTCATTCCAGTGCACTGCTGTCCACTTTTAATACATGGTGTAAATCCAAACTGGTGTAAATCCTTGTGTTGTTTCATGTGAGAAACTCTCACATAAAAGATGAGAGCCACAAATGTTTTACTGTATAAACATCTGCGTCTATGTACAGGCCAGCACGTTTATAGGTAATGGTGACCTGGGTAACTGGAGAGCTGGAAGCAAAACCCCAGTTGAACATACAGAAACGTTCTGTCTGCTGGCGGGGAACCCAGCCTGTTGCTAGCAATGCGGCCAGGGCCAGGGCCACTGAAAGGGCTTGCGTATTGTCCAGTGGGTTGGCTGCACTTTTCATCTGTTGACTCTGTCGCAGTGCTTGAAGTAACTGCACCGGTGACCACTTCGTGACCTCCTAGGGGCACCCCACTCTAGCTGCCACCTTTCTCAGGGGGGGCACCTGTTCCTTTCCCGCCAGACCAGGGATTTAAGATGCAATTTCCTCCTGCCACTGCCTGATCACCTTAGCAAGCCCGAGTTTAGTTCAGGACCTGGCATCCTGTTCTCTCTCCGGGGTGCTGCCAGGGCGCGCCGGTGACCCGCCAGCCTTCAGAAAGCGAGGGGTTTGTTTAGAACAAAAGCCTACCTTGGAAACCATACACAGCTTGTATGAATGCCTGTCTTACCAGGGGTGATCCGTCTTCCTCCTGAACACACTGGCAGGTTCCAGAGTCCTTCACACCTCTGGCCAGTGTCACGTCAGTTCCTGGATCCCGTGAGAGAGAGCTCCCCGCCCTGAGGCTGCCACTTCCTACACTTCCCCGTTGTGTGTCTGCTCCCCACTGGAACCCCGTCAAAACCAGCCAGTGCCCCCCAAGGGCTGGTACTTCTGCAGCCTTGTTACTGTCCAGGGGGCTGTATTATTCCCCCCCCCAACCCCCCATGATTCAGTTTCTAGTAGTCGGTTGATGCTTCAGTTGACTTCCCCTCAGCTGCTGCATTGCTAGTCTTGTTTCAAGAAAAAGTGACCTCCCTCCCTCCCAAGGGGTAACCATACAAGGTGAGAGGGGAAGCCAAGTCACCCCTATTTTTCATAAAAGTTTGTCAGAAATTTCCCAGTTCTCCACACCTGTTGGCCTATAATTAAGGCTATGTTTTAGTCATGGTTATTTTTAGTAAAAGTCATGCACAGGACTTGGGCAGTAAACAAAAATTCACGGTCCATGACTCTTACTGTACCCTAACTAAAACTTGGGCCGGGGGGCAGCGGGTGCTCATGGCGTGGGGGCCCCGCTGGTGCTGGTGGGGGAGGGAGGGCCAGGCAACAGCGCGCCATCCGGGACCCCTTCTGGTGCTGGGTCGGGGGGAGGGTTGGCGGTGCTGGCAGGCTCCGACCAGCATATCCCCGCAGCTCCTAGCGGGAGGGGCAGCCGGGGGGCTCCATGCGTTGCTCCCACCACAAGCTCTGGCTCCGCAATGCCCATTGGCTGGGAACTGCAGCCAATGGGAGCTGCGGGGAGGTGCATGGAGCTCCCTGGCCCGTTGGCCTAGGAGCTGCAGGGACATGCCAGTGGGAGCCATGGAGCCCTCCCCTCCCCGAGGTATGCGCCATCCTGTACTCCAACCCCCTCCCCAGCTCATAGCGCCGCACCAGCCACTTCAGAAGTCACGGAGGTCACAGAAAGTCACAGAATCCATGACCTCCATGACAGACATGCAGCCTTACCTATAATCAAAGCATTCACTCAGAGCACTCTGGAATGTATTCAGGTAGGGAGGTGTAGCCAGACACATCACTGGGGCAATACAGGGGGCAGGCACTTATTTTCTGTGTGTCTCAACAAATCGACACGATTGAGTCTCATGAATCTTAATGTACCTGATTTCAAATTATAGGCATTTCTGCCTGTCCTGGCTTTGCCACGGCTTCCATTCCACAAGCCCAACTCTTCTCACTTGAGAACTCCACTGAAATCAGCGAGGTTGCCATGAGTACCATAGAGAGCAGAATGTGGCCCCAGGCATGCCAGCAATAACTTGTTTTCTCAGTGAGCAAAGATCGCTCTAGCATTCAAGAGCAAAGGGCTGCAGGAATAAAGGGTAAAGACATTTTCATGAAGGAACGTTTCTGAGATGCTCCCAGGAGTCAAAATCCCAGCAGCTAGTTTTCCATTTCAGTGTGGTTCCCTCTCCCTGTTGCTTTCTTGCCTATGGATGGTGTCTGTGTTATCTTAAGTCTTACACTCATAGAAGCGCAGGGCTGCAGGGACCTCGAGAAGTCGTCTAATCTGTCTCCTGGCACTGAGGCAGGAAGTCTGCACTTTCTCACTTCATCACACGTCCCATATGTTCTCTTTAAATGGGTGTGTTTGCAGGCATAGCTGCCAGATTGTCCCTGCCGCTGGGCCAGAGTTGCATGTCTTTGGATCTTTCCTTTGTTTAGGCAGGGGACACAATGTGAGAGTCGGATTCATTTTCAGGGAAGGTTTCCGCTTGTAGGGTGAGACCATGGATGCTGCAGGAAACATCCGAGGCAATGAGTTACGGGCCAGTTAGTTTCCTTGGGAGGCTGTTTGTGGGGCTTTCGATGGGCTGGGTAACCCTCTGGCTTTTGTGGGGCTTTCGATGGGCTGGGTAACCCTCTGGCTTTTGTGGGGCTTTCGATGGGCTGGGTAACCCTCTGGCTTTGTTGCAGCGGCCGTGGAAGCCTGCGTCCTGCACAGCCTGAAGCGGAGAGCAGCTGGGTTCTTGCGCAGTAACAAGATTGCAGCCCTGTTCATGAAGGTGGGCAAGAGCTTCCCTCTGGCAGAAGATCTTTCTAGAAAGGTCCAAGATCTGGAGCAGCTCATCGAGAACACGTAAGGCTTTTGCCTTTGCCGCAGTGCCTTGTGGGCTGCCTGGTTGCACCCGTGCTGGGTGGAGACTTGGGCCACAATGTTCAAACCTGGGGGCCCAAAGTTAGGCACCAAAATTTCTGGTTTGGCATCTTTACAAGAGCCTGGTTTTAAGAGGTGCTGAGGTCAGTGGGGGTTGGAGCCGCGTGACACCTCTGACAGTCAGGTCACTGAGTCAGATGCCTAACGGTAGGCACCCGCGTTTGAGAATCCTGGCTCTAGTGGAGGAGCTGGGGACCAGGTTGGAGGTACAGTGCCCGGGCTGTAAAGAGGCCGTCTGCTTTCTAGAGTCTCGGTGGTGACCAAATCCAGAAACGTTCCCCAGAAGCTGATCATGAAGGATTTACAAATGTGTTCAAAGCACTTAGGCCCAAATCCCAGAGCCTCTCAAGGAGACGTAGGCCCTGAAGTGTCTGAGTCGCCTTTGAAAATGGAACTTGGAGACCTGTGTCATGTGGGTGCTTGACTTCCGTGGGATTTAATGGCTTGCTTACATGTAGACTTGGCAGAGTTTGATTTTTATTTATTTTATTATTTCAGTGGACAATATCTGTTTATTTTAAAGCATTTTTCTATTCTTGTTGATTTACATTTTCATGGTTGTGGGAATTTATGGGAGGGATAGACAATAATCATTTAATGACCATACACATTAAGATTCATAAAGTTAAAGCTTTATAACCATTGAAACACTAATTGTCAACATCACATGTCAAAATATGCAAAGTAAATAGCCACAGTCAGAAGACAGAATTCTGGGCTAGATGGACCATTGGTCTGACCTGGTATGGCTGTACTTATGTTCTTAAATCAAACTCTAATAAGTTCTCAAACAGCATTTTTCTTTCTTTGCATCTCTGTACATTTTGATGATGATTGATGGAAATAGTTTTTCATTGGTTTGTGTTGTTATGAATTACACCTGCTAGGACACGCACACAACTGCTACGAATTACACCTGGTAGGACACGCACACAACTGCTACGAATTACACCTGGTAGGACACGCACACAACTGCTACGAATTACACCTGGTAGAACACGCACACAACTGCTACGAATTACACCTGGTAGGACACGCACACAACTGCTACGAATTACACCTGGTAGGACACGCACACAACTGCTACGAATTACACCTGGTAGGACACGCACACCACTGCTACGAATTACACCTGGTAGAACACGCACACCACTGCTATGAATTACACCTGGTAGAACACGCACACAACTGCTACGAATTACACCTGGTAGGACACGCACACAACTGCTACGAATTACACCTGGTAGGACACGCACACAACTGCTACGAATTACACCTGGTAGGACACGCACACCACTGCTACGAATTACACCTGGTAGAACACGCACACCACTGCTATGAATTACACCTGGTAGAACACGCACACCACTGCTACGAATTACACCTGCTAGGACACGCACACAACTGCTACGAATTACACCTGGTAGGACACGCACACAACTGCTACGAATTACACCTGCTAGGACACGCACACAACTGCTACGAATTACACCTGGTAGAACACGCACACAACTGCTACGAATTACACCTGCTAGGACATGCACACCACTGCTACGAATTACACCTGGTAGGACACGCACAGTTCGAATCTAGGCTGAGGCACATAAACAAAGTCCACAACTGCAGAGTTCCCAAAAAACACTAAGTTTATTACGCTTGATCATGGTGCCCCCCTGCTAGCCAGGAGGGGACCCCGAATACAGATTATACAAAGGTTATATACTTTTTAGCAAAGCATGTTGCCCTCGTGCATCGGAAACCTTAGCCAATAAACAAACCCTTTTCTTATTTACCACCTATCCCTGCTTGGTGCATTCCTCGTGCCAAACCAGTATGTTAATTACACAGCATGGTCCTAAAGCCGTGCATCAGTAACTTTTATTATCAGGATGGGAGGCCTCACATCAAAGGCCAGGAGATAGGGAGTTAGGGACTGACAAAAAAAACAGATACTGGGAGTCAAGGCAGGCTGGAGGCAAGGAGGAGGATTTTCACAGGAATGCAGTATCTAAGGAACACGCCTCCTGGTGCATGATGTACTTGCTTTTAGACAATGGTGGGCCCCAAACCAAAATGGAGTCACATGTGCTAACTTTTCCTTAACAGTGTGTACAGTGAAATTGACATTTACCCATATGTACCGATAAAAATCGAAACCTTCCAAGCCTATTCAGTGCTTTTTGAATCAGGTCCTAAGTCAGCAGCTGTTCTTGGGGTGCATTTGGATGGTCTCTCAGTACTGTTTCTTTATAACTGGTCATTTAATTTAACAAGGTCACTTCTAAAAACTCTGACACAGGCCTCCCTGGAAAGGAGGAGCGAGAAGAGCACAAGGACCAGCTGAAGGGATCTGTCACCAAATGATGGTCCCTAGCACAGGTGGGCTTTCCCCACCAGGCAGCCAACACCGTATCTGCACATCGGGTCAGGGCGGGGCTAGTGGACCAGCCCTGCACTGGTTGTGGAGCAGGGAGCTCATTGCCCCATTGCTCAGCTTACTGCTCTGGTTTGGAAAGGAAGCCTGCAATGCTGTATTCTGCCTTGTGTCTCTGAAGACGAAACCAGGTACAAGGCGTCCAGGAGAACGTGCGCAAAGTGCAGAAGCTGCCGAACCTGTCTCCCCAGGCCATCAAGCACCTCTGGATCCGCACAGCCCTCTTTGAAAAGGTCCTGGATAAAATCGTGCATTACCTGGTAGAAAACAGCAGGTGAGTGCTGGCGTGGGCCAGCTATTTCCTTTTAGCTGCTCCCCAGCAGTGCCCGCCGTAAAGCCAACATCCCCTAGACTGGGCTGGCAGTATTGCTGGCTTAGTTTTCCTGCTCCTCGCTGATCAGAAGCACCACAGAAGCAGATGCAATTTTGTTTCTCTCTCTCAGCTCAGCCATGGCCCAGGATCTGAAATTCAGACCCTGTTCTTAATGGGGGTAGTCAAGGGTTGTGACTCAGTGACCCTTCCCCCACAAGCTTGCTGAAATAGAGGGGGCCCGGAGGATTCCCTTAGTCTTGAAGTCCTTCTGCTGTCAGCGAGAGAATGTCAGGTGCCAGGCTCTGCCCGGGCATCACCCACGCTGGAGACCCTTGGCGGTGTTCCTGAGCATTGGGGCTCCTGATGTTTTAGTTTGGGCCAGGCAGGGGGGCGGGTACGGATGGTGTCAGATGGAGATGGAGGCTGGAGGAAGCCTGCCTAACTCTGGAGGGGGAAGACTGCCTGCAACGACCTGCTGCGCTTTCTCATCAGCGAAAGCGGACGCAGAAAGATGCAGGGAGCACACAGAGGAGCAGAAAATACAGGGCAATTTATGGCTAAAACAGCCCGGTCTGTCATTAGCACGTATGCCAGCCACATGTTGTTTTTTCTTTGCTTCTAGTAAATACTATGAGAAAGAAGCTCTCCTGATGGATCCTGTAGATGGACCAATTCTTGCTTCCTTATTGGGTAACTTTATCTTTTAACCTCCACTCAGAGCTGACGTTGCAGACAGACACCCCCCCCCCCAACCCCCCTTGCATCCTTGCAATACCATTTTTCCATGAGAATGCAACAGACTTCCCGCCGCTGAGGTGGGCAGATGGAAGTGTGTGAGTACATTGAAAAGGAACTCTTGCCAAACTCGAAATGATTGCCGGGTGGCCGCCGACGGAGTGGGCTGAATAGCTGCTGCCATTGGTTCTCTTCGCTCTTGAAACGCTGACCATTAATGTATCTTCCATGTGCCCAAGTGCCATTTTCAAATGGAGACTTGGAAGGGATGCTGTAAACTAAGCACGGCGTCACGTGCTCAGAACTGCTGATTTATTCTTGGGGTTCCACACGTTATATGAGATAGTATCATGTACAGCTGGTGGATCACCTTATAACTCAGCCTGAGCAACGGCCAGCGCACCGCTGCATGGCCCCTGGAGCAGGCTAGGAATTGGGCACTCTCTCTTGGAGTCACGTTAGGGTTCCTGGGTTGCACCTTCTCTGTTCCCAAAATGTCAGAGTTGACGCGTTTGCTGTGAGGACCCAAGAGGGAAAATGTTGCCCTATAATTCTGCCCTTTGCTTGGTCTTTAAATCTCACCCCTGTGCAGTGGGGCCTTGTGCGCTGGAGTACACCAAGATGAAGACGGCGGATCACTTCTGGACTGACCCCTCTGCTGACGAACTCGTTCAGAGGCATCGCATTCACAGCTCACACTGTCGCCAAGACTCTCCCACTAAGCGCCCTGCCCTCTGTGTGAGTGTTGGAGGACAGCTGGGGTGGATTGCGTCTCACTTGGCTCCCGTTGTGGTGAGCGGGGAGAGACTTGGGTGGTACTGAAGCTTCTTTAGTCTCCTTGCAAAGTGCACTGAGATCCGCAAATGAAAGAGGCTGGAGAAGTGTAAATTAATCATTGCAACAACAGGATCCTTCCAACAGGATCCAAAACTCAACCTGTGGAGGCTACTGGCTGCTTGGAGCAAGACGGAGCACTGCATTGCGAGATCTCTGTGGGTGGCAATTCCAAATTAAAAATGAAGGCAGCTGCAGTCTGCTGCATTTAATGCAAATGAATTGCAGCCCTGGGCCTTCCATGGGTTCAGGGCTGACCTTGGCTTGTGTCAAACTGGTGACCTAGAGGGCAAAAAGGAAAAAGAAGAGAGTGATCCTTCTTGCTGTGGTGGGCCTGAAGCCCGTCTGCATGCTGGGCTCTCCTGGGACAGGCAGAGGTGAAATCAGCTCACAGAGCTGTTCTGTGTGGTCCCTTCTAGATTCAGAAAAGGCATTCGAGTGGCAGCATGGACGACCGGCCGTCACTGTCTGCCAGAGACTACGTGGAGTCTTTGCATCAGAATTCCAGAGCCACACTACTCTACGGCAAAAACAACGTCATGGTGCAGCCGGTAAGTAACCTGTGTGTGAGGAAAGGTTGAAGCACGTGAAACTTGGGACAGGAACTGGCTGCTTTAAAGCCAAGTTGCTCTCCTGGCTAGCAGGTGTCACCCCATCTTTGCTAGATGGAATGTCAGACCTGCTGAAGTGTGTGTGTGGGGGGGTATGTGTGTGTGTGTTGCCCCATGGAGGCAGGAGTCCCACAAGGGGCATAACCCCTGTACTTCTACAGCTAGTGGATAAAGGAATCCGAGACCTTTCTGTGACTGCAAATCTGTACTTAAAAACACTGCTCTGTTCTTTTTATCCAGCCCTGCCCCGGGCTGGGAGAAAGGGTGACTGTCAAGTGCGTAATTCGGGAAGTGAAATAGCTGAATTCCATTTCTCGAAGTGAAGGAGATGGGGATCCTCCTGCTAGAAGAGGGGGGACGACTTCTTCCCTTTGACTAGAAACTGGTCCCCTTTTTCTTCGCCCAGAGGAGCATAGGCCAGACGAGCCATCTCCATTCCTTTCCCGGCACTGCGGCTGGTGCGCGTCCTTGCACAGCAGACTGGCTACGCATGCAGGACACGGGTGGGTGCTGCAGCTGGAGCCCGGAGTTCACACCACACGGCTGGCAGCCTACAGTGAAGCTGGGGGGTTGGGCTGGAAGAGGCACGGCGAGCCCAGGGTGAGAGGATCTGTTGAGCTCTTTCGTGGTACAAGCCCTACAGCTTTGCAGAGCTGGGCTGCATGTGTCTCTGCTGTCCTTCCTCACCCTGCGTGGCTGGGGTGGAGCTCCGCTTTCGCAGTGGGCCCCCCAGCTCAGGGGGCTGGATACAGGCAGAGAGGGCTGTGTTGAGAATAGCTCCCAAGAGAAGGAGAAGATAAATCCTGAGTTGATCTGCATGACTGGAGATCAGGCTCTTGCCAGGCTAGTTTGAGGAATGCTCACTGCTAACTTCTGATGGCCTGTCACTGAGCATTAATGGGGAGAGCCTGGGCGGGGGGAGAAGTCACCATGTGAGAGGTCACAGTCTGCCTGTCCTGAGCCCAGCAAACAGACCCAAGCCGTCATGTCCATCTGTTAATGAGACCGATGCTCCCCCGCTGGCTCCACAAGAGCAGAGCATAGTAATGAAGGAGAGCCCCTTTCTAGGCGGCACGGTGCTTGTGAGTCTGTGACCCAGACAGGTAATAAGGCTCTGCGGGGATGGTCTTGGAGGTGGGAGCCACAGTTCCGATTCTTTCACCTTAGGTTCTGAAGCGCTGGCCCTGTGGCGTTTCTGCCCTGCCCTTCCATGCCATCCTAACCCCTTGGAGGATCAAAGCCATGGTCCGGGGTGGCTGTGTGAGCAGGGACTTCAGGGAGCATGCTTGGGTCTGGACGGCCAAGCCCTACGTGTTGTGGAGGGAACTAGGGCAGGATGTGGGGCTCACTTCTTTAGCACAAATGTCCCCTCCAGCTCGGGGGTCTGCCTTTCTGGCCGTTTTTGGCTGTAAGGGGAGTGAGATAAAACTGCTTCACTGGAGCTGTGACAGTTTCCCCCAACTGAGGATCTGCTCTCCGACCAGCCCAGGTTTGTGGTGATGTTTCCTGGGAGAAGATCAGTACTGCATGAACGGTTTTACGTCCCTCTTCCTGGTGCTTGGATCAGGAAATGCGCAGGGCTCTGGGCAGAGCTGTGCCAGGGTGTTTGGTGGTCATTGCAGTATTGGTCAAGCAGTAATTTCAGCAGACTGGAGCCTCACTGATCCCAAGAGCCAGGCCCTGCGATGTCATCCATGCTGGTTTTGCGGGCCCGTAATGTAATTTCTCTCTATTCTCTTTGTAAAGAGAGACGACATGGAAGCGATACCAGGGTACTTGTCCCTTCATCAGACTGCAGACATCATGACATTGAAATGGACCCCCAACCAGCTAATGAATGGTTCTGTGGGCGATCTGGACTATGAGAAAAGGTGATTTGCTCTATATGCACGATCCTGTCGGCCAGAGAACAAGAGGGATTCAAGGCAAAAACATCATGTTAAGTGCTTCTAAAAGGCCTGATGGAACAACTGTTGCAGTCAGTGGGGATCCTTCCACTGATCTCCATGGGCTTTGGATCAGGTCCCAGATGTTTAGCTGATACCTGAATTCACTCTGGCCTTCTGAGAGGTACAATGTAAACAGGAAAAAGCCCTTGTCTGAACCTCCTGGGGAATCCAGTTCAGTGTTCTGTGTGGGTACCAGTTTTTACCGGCCTATTCTGGAAACGCTCACCTGAGCAGAACAGAACAACTATGCAGGAGTTGAGAACAATGAGAGAGAGAGCAATAGGCCTTTGGGAACAGAGAGCAGGAAGGGGCTGTGGGAACAGAGAGGAGACGTTGCTAAGGAATTCATCTTCTGAGGGCTGCGTTCAGCAGATCAAATCGGAGAGGCTGTTTATGCTGAAGGGTGTAGAACGATTTGCTTTCTTGCCCTCCGAGTGATTTTTCTGGGAGAGACCTGGTGTGCTCTTCACAGTATTTTGAAGGATTGTTAATGCTGCTGATTGATCTAGAGAGTCACAAAGCAGATAAACAGGGAAGTCCACATGCAAGGAGAAAAGATGTGAGCAGCTTCCAGAATAACAACGCTGGGCAATGGGCTTGTGAAGTGACAGGAGTGGTTGAGGTGTGTTGGGGCCAAGGGGATGACATGGCTCTGAGGCAGGTAGCTCTTTCTTCTCTCTCTCTCTCTTAGACCTTATCTTGCTGCCCACCCCTGTTGTATCTGAGCACCGCCACAGGAAATCAATAGCAAAGTCCCTAGTGAACTCCAGGAAGTCTCTGGCACATCTCCGTTCATGGGGTCCGAGCTCCCCTCAGGGTAGCATTCCCTGATGAAGTGGATACTGGAATCTGCCATGTGCATTGGTGACGTTTTTCTTGACTGCAGTACTCCCTTTTACACACTAATGTTAACAAACTGTGTCAGGCCTTTACAGACAATGGGCAGCTCAGAAAAGCTCCTTCCAGCAACTCATTATTGACATGAGCATAACAGTTCAGATTGAATAATAACCATTAACAAAATTCCCAGGTGCTTTTCAGCGGTAGATTGGTTCTCCTGAAACATAGCAGTGAACCATCTAAATAAACAGTATAGGAAACCCAGGGACAGAAATAACTGAGCATTGTGCCCCCTAAACTGAGATAAACATCATTGTCCATGTAACTCATTTTCATTTTTGTCTATCCTCTATACTTGTCTCTCTTTTTTGCCTTGGTTCCTTGCATCTCCCCTCTGACCCCCTGTGCTCTTGGGGGGCTCTCTCTGTGCTGCTGGTGGGGATGACTGGCTCCCTGCTGTAATCCTGTTTTCATCTCTGTATTGCTTTGCTGAGTTCTTGACTTGGTCCTCAGGCTAATTTCTAAAATTTCCCAGTGTCCAGGCAAGACAGAGAGAGAGAGAGGTCAAAGCACAAAGTAAGTATGCCTCCTTCTGGGGTTGTTTTGCAGTTGCACACATACACCCACGCCCCTTGTCTTTCTCCGGGCCTTTCACTGGGTTGCTGTAATGCCTGCTTTTGTTGTTCTAAGCACCGCTTTTCTAAATGACAGCTATTGCTGCTGAAAACCTGGACTTTAACTTAAACAACTGGATAGAGATTTCATCCTGCCAGGTTCTCCGTGGAAATGAAACTGCCTTCTCTGAGGCATTGTCTTTGAGAGAAGAAAATGAAATGTTTCTTTGACAGACCTATCAGTTATGGGTTTTTTTCGTTTTCTTCCATGTCCATTTCCTCTCTGTGCCAGGCTCTGCCCTGTCAATCAGCTGTCCCACGACCCTGCTCCCCTCAGATCAGGCTGAGGACTGCGGCCTGCAGGGCTTGACTTGACATTCGTTCTTTGTGCCTTAAAAGCAACAGTGAAGAAAATTTAAAATGAAAAATTGTCAGCCACTTTCAAGAAGTGTCATTACAGAAGTAAAAGGAGAACACAGCTGTGCAGAAAGCCTGGTGAAAGTTGCCCTGCCCAGATGGCCAGCAGGGGCCTCGACACCTCTCAGATCCTTTTAGGCTTAATTGGGATGTAAGCAGAGCCCTGGCTTTGTGCACCTCTCAGATCCTATTAGGCTTAATTGGGATGTAAGCAGTGCCCTGGCTTCGTGCCGCCCCCTGTGTGGAGGTGAAGCTTCCCCAGCAGAGGGGAGAGGAGGTTTCAGGGGTTTGCAGCTCCTGGGTCAGAGAAGGAATGCTCTGCTCTGGCTCTGGCAGGAGTTGGATTTTGGCTTCTTCTGTTCAAGAGCCAAATTCAAACTGCCCAGCTGGCAGAAAGCAGAGTTCAGGCTTTGTCAAGCTGTGTCCTCCGTGATGTGATCAGAGAGTAAAAATGAGAAACCATTTCCCTTCCTCCCCATTCTCAGCCCCTTTGGCCTATTGATGAAAAGGTGTAGCCAATGGTTTGACAACCGCACAGTTCGCTCTTGAAAATATTCAAGAGGCCAAATAACCAAGCTCAGCCAAATTTATTGTCTGAAGTCAAAGCAGCACAGTACAGGAAAGAGAGTTAATACAGCACCATTCTTTCCCAGGAGGCAAATTCTCACGGCGTGCTCCGTTTGTCTTATGCAGAAGGGGTGCTGCCCAAACGCCCCCTTAAGCTAGCCATCTGTTGGAGCGTGGCTGTTTACACTGGTCACAGCACTTGAGGTTTAACTGTCCGGCTTGTGCCAGCTTTGTCCTGGATGCCTCTGTGTACTTTCCCATCTTTCATTTGGGATATTAAATTCTAAACATTAGGGAGCATAGAGCGACAGCTGAACGCAAAGGATTCACGCAGCTTCCATTATTCCACGTTGTGCCTTTGTGGGCGTCCATCTAGCTCAGGACAGTTTTTCTGTCAAAGTGCTGAGTTCTCTGTGCCCCAGTGCATCATGGGATATATGCCTTAGCATAAGTGAGCAAGAAGAAGCTGAGTATAATTTAGCATGATTACTCCCCTCCCTTGCCCCCCCACTAATTCCATGCCCATTGTACCTATCAATGTGTGGGGCATAACCTACAAGGGTGACTAGCTTCCAGAGAAAGGGGCTGTGTCGGGCAGTTGCTCCGGGGCTCCCGACAGTGCAGTGTGCATTCCCCGCACACGTGGTCGACGCGTGCGACCGTGCACAGGGAAGGATGCTGAGGCAGCGATGGCCCCAGGCGTGCAGAGCTGGGTTTAACACAGCTCAGTCTTGTTGAACTGCTTTCGGAAGCACAGAGAGAAGTGGCCCAGCGCATTTCTGCAGGGACGTTCCCACTGCCCCAAGCTGTTCCCACGGCAGGCACCTTGCTGCCGGGACCTTGCTGTTGCTTACATCCCCCATGTCCCTCCGTAGCTCCCGCTGGGTCAGGGGGGTTCTGGTGATCCACTGGGCAAGATCCTCAGCTGACGTAAATAGATGCAGCTTCCACTGGGTCTGGGTCATTTACACCCACAGAGGACTGGGCCCGGACTCTTGCCATTGGCTGGCTTTGAAGGTGCTGTCGAGTTGCGTGGCTGGAAGGGCTTCTCTGACTGTTGAAAGCCTGGGGGGCGTAGGACTCTGCTGTGTGACCGGGGCATCTCTTCTCTTTCCTTCCAGTGTGTACTGGGACTATGCCATGACCATCCGCCTTGAGGAGATCGTCTACCTGCACTGTCACCAGCAGGGTAAGGGAGGCGGGCATTGCTTTATCTCCAGGGCAGCTTGTGCCATATGCTCACAGAGGGCTGCAGCGGGTACCTGGAGACTGGGACGATGGCAAAGAGCGCCCAGGACAAGTCTTGAAATACCTAGTTTCTGTGGAACCACTGGTTCAAATCCCAGCTTGCTTGACTCGCCCCTTCATGCTCCCAAGGTAGAGGAACTGAGCTCTGTGCGATTGCTGTTATGTGGCTCTTCCGGGGGGACCGTAATAGCAGGGCCTGCCGGCTGTGCTTGGACCATGAAGACTCTGGCACTTTGTGAAGGGCGGGGTTCCGGGATTGGAGCCCCTGGTTCTAGGGTAACTAAAGAGGGAAGAGCCCTTGTGGTTAAGGCAACGGGCGGGAGACCTGGGTTCTGTTGCTGGCTCTGCCATAGACTCCCCGGGCATCATTCGGTCTCTCTGGGCTCCAGTTCTCATCAGTAAAATGTGAGTAATAATACTCCCTTCTGTCTCTCTGTCTCTTCAGAAAGTGCAGGCTTTGGGGCAGGGCCTGTCCTTACACTGCGTCTCCCCAGGGCACAGCACAACGGGGTCCCAAGCCCAGCTGGGGCTGCCAAGCACTATCCTAACCAATGTAAATCCATGTTTTGTTCCAGTGGCAACATTTGCCCTCTCATCCCTGTTATGCAGGGTGCAGTAAGCCATTTGGCTGCCGCTGTCCACCACAGAGGTGGCTGCATGACAGTGGTGCCGTCTATATTTAAGCAGTAAAGCGCTTTAAGACCTTCTCCAGAAATGTGTATTGTCTGAGAAGGTTCCCTTCCTCTTCTCAAGTGAACGCACCGTGGGCTGACTGAGTTAGGGGACGCCGTTGGTCTACGTTGCTGAGAGGCATGATTGGCTGGTCTGTGCTTGTCTCACCGGTTTCATACAGCGCTCCACGTGGCGGCCATGAAACAGCCATAATAATCAGCAGAGTAAAAGCCCTAGTGCTAACAGCGATAACACTTCTAAGCTAGAGATCACCTTTCCCACCGAAGGTTTCATTAATCGCTGCATTACATTCATTAGGGACGGAGACCTACGCAGGGGAACAGAAACAAACTCACTGCTGGTATTTCCGGCCAAGTTTATAATTGCAAAGCCCAGGCCTGCACAGCTGGAATTTTGTCTGAATTCTTGTTAATCTCGGCTCAGCGGATTTGTCATTGGGGTCATTAACCATCCCGACTGACCTCTCCAGGCGCAGTAATACACGCACCAGCCCCATGGCATTTGTGGTTGCAGGCAGTTTTTCATGCGTTCAGTAGGGGTGAATTTCCCCCTAGTGCAGAGCCTGTGGGTTTAAGTGGGGTCCTAGTGGTGCTGAGGCCCTCTGCCTGGGATGGATTCCCACCCGTGGGAGGAAAGTTCAGATAACTCGTGGCCTGGAGCTGCGTGTACATTTTCTGTATTTATTTCTCCCCTGGAGGCGTCTCTGGATGGCTCCATCGTGCTGTGCCCTGGGGTTTCAGATTGGTAGGGTTACCTCTGGCATCTGTTTCCTTAACTTCTGTATTGTGTATCTTCTCTGCCTTCGTTCCTGTTGCTAATAGTAGACAGCGGTGGGACAGTCGTTTTGGTGAGTCAAGATGGGATTCAGAGGCCTCCGCTCAGGTTCCCCAAAGGAGGGCACCTGCTACAGTTTCTGTCCTGCCTAGAAAATGGTCTCCTTCCTCATGGACAGCTGGACCCACCTCTTTGGTCACAGAGGGGGAAGGTAGGAACCTTGACGGAAGTGTGGGTTGGAATGCAGAGGCTCAGTAGCTGCTCTCACCCTTCGCCGGGCTCCTGGCTGGTGCTGGTGCTGCAGAGTGGTACCTGCCTGGACTTAGTGGCAGCTACGGTTGAAAAATCCCAGGGTGTGAATGCCTCTGGAATCAAGGACACCAGGAGCCCAGCACTGGACAGGAGTTGCGGGTGATGACGTGATCTGCACCCCCTATAGAAAGGAAGGCCATGCAGTACAGGGGAACCTGCAGCCTACGAAAAATCAGACCTTATATCTCGGTGCGTCCCCTTTATAAATGTACCCTGCTAATGGACACGTATTCCTGGGCCACAGTCTGGGCTACCTGTAGTGCAGGCAAATACCTGATCTCTCACATGCACACGGTCCAGCAACCAGATACCAAGAAAGAACAGTCATACAGGAGCTTGCTGAATACAACAGGGGTCGCTTTATTTCAGGCAAAGACTTCTATCCATGCAGTTGTCAGTACCCTGGGTAAAATGCACCCCTGAACCAGAAGGGCAGCATCAGACCTGGGCACCACTTCAGCCTGGAGGGTTTAAGTGGGACTTGTCACCTTGAGCTGCCCTTCTGGAGAGGGATGCATGTCCCCCTTACTTAGTAAACTCATGTAAGATGGGAGTGACCAGGCTCTGCCCATTGTCTTAGGCCACTGGGCAGTTTTCCTGCAGCCGCAGGGTCACATCGAACTTGCGTAACATAAAGCAGGTCACAGCTGCTCTTGCCTTCACACACAACAGACCTAGCAAGTGGTCTTAGCATGAGCTGTCCTGTCTCGAGCGAGGAGTCTGGCCACATTGCATGCTGGCATCTGCAGGCTCTGTGAACCCCATCTCTGTATGCAAGTTACGGTGGCTGGGGTTCTGCTGTTTCGGAGACTCTGGTACAAGAGCGTATCATAGCTCCTATTCCGGGGGTAAACTTTTCTCTCTCTGGGAATGTAATGAAAAGCACGGGGATCTTCCAGCCAAATGAATGCTGAGGATGTGTGAACTCCTAGTTCAGCGGGAGGGCATGTGTTTTCTTGCATTAGACAACATTTTCAGTGGCCACATGGCATTTGAGGTTGCCCTGAATGTAAACACATGGCCTGGCTTTGTAAACAGGAGCTCTTATTTATGTAGGGGAAGGTGTTTCCAAAGCTGAGAAAGCGAAGTCCCCAGGGCTCTTCCGAGTCGGCATCTGATAAGGAAGATGATGAAGCTACGGACTACGTTTTCCGGATAATATACCCCAGCATGCAGTCAGAGTTTGGTAGGTGCGCTCAGCAATGACATACAATGTCGCTGGAGTGGGAATAGCCCGACGCCAGCGCTCCTGGAAACGCACAGCCTAAGTCCCTGCCGAAAAGCGTTCCAGGACAGGATTTGTGTGTGAGAGAATTCCCTTTTCAACAGCACTGGGATTTACCTGTTGCTCAGTCGAGAGGGCAGCAAGGAACCCTTTGCTCTCGTAGCTGGAGAAGGGCCCCAGGCTTCCGTACAAGAGAGCTCTGTGAATGTTGCAAAGAGTCTTCCCCAAATATTCCTCAGACTCTGACCAAGAGCCTGCTCTGGCTGTGTTCATGGGCTTTTCTGGGCACTCCCTCTGCAAAAGCAGGTGGCCACGAATGTGTTAATGGGGAATCCTGTTTATTTCTGCTCTCGCACTGGGGCAAATCAGGAAACACTTCACTAACCCCAGTGGGCCAGATCCTGGGCCCGACCTAAGTCCCTTTTGTGCTACTCCAGCAGCACAAAGAGGGGAGAAAATTCACACTGGCGATGAGCGGCGGGAGCTGTGTTGGCAGGAGAGCGTCTCCCGCTGACATAGCGCTGTCCACAATGGCACTTTTGTCGGTCAGGGGGGTGGTTTTTTTTCACACCCCTGACCGACAAAAGTGCTAAGGTAGACATAGCCGAAAAGTAGAACAAACAGCAGAGACTCCCCTTTCTATAGCTTTGTTCTGAACCCTCCTGTACAGTTCCCTAGTGGGGCGGAGTTCTCCGTTGAATGAATGACTGACCGCTCCTCTGGCAGGGGTATCTTCCTCTCTCACATGATATAGGATTTTCCCCATAGGCTCTAACTCCTGCATGGATTCTTCCTCCCCTCATTCATTTGTGCGTTTGCCCTGTTTCCACATCTTTAGTTCCTGTAACCAGTCATTCTCGTCCTTTCCTTGCCTCCCCTGCAATCTCCGTCACCGCTGGGAGGGAGATGACCCCGAGGACTCCTGCTACAAGCAAGATTGTGGTGATCCCCAAACACTCTCTGAGCCTCCTGGCCAGATCCCTCACTGGACCAGGGGCCGAACTGCATCCGCGTAATGTTGCTGTCGCCCGGGTTGCTTTCGTTGCTTTGCTGCCTAGGTCATGTTGTCGCTTGTGGATCCCCACGTGCTGGGCTCAGCAGACCCGCCTGGGTTAGGGTTTTCCTGCACTGAGTTATAAGAAGGGAGAAGGCCTTGGTGAGGCATGCCTAGTATCCCTTCGCCTGGTGCCCACCTCCAATACCAGCAGCTGCTCAAGAATGACATGCAGGGAGGGCTAGGAGGTGCCGAGGGGGCGTGCACAAGCCTCTGCTATCTGGAGGCCTGATTTCCAACCCTCTCTTACCTCCTACGTGGAAATGAACTGGATTATCACCTCTTATAATTCAAAAGAGGCCCCGGCTAGAATTGGCAGAGGAGTGTCGGGGCATGGTCCTGCTAGAGCAGTAGCAAAGCTGCCGGGAGGCTGTCCAGACTGCGTGGGGCTCTCTGAACAGGAAGCTTGTGCTAGCCTCTACTTGGCCCTCTACTTGGGAACGTGCAGGAGACTAAATTTGCTCACAGTCTCAAACCCAAACCATTGCAAGCGACCGTTCAAAGCCCGCCCCGAGATTTAGCAAATGACGACATCCTGGGAGCAGCCTGCCTGCGCTGCCCTGGTTAACCTCTTGCAGCATCTGAATCAAACGGTCTCTTCTTCAGTCACGACTCTAATATCTTTCCCTTTTTCATTTGTTCCCTGGGACTTGGTTGGGGGAGATTCCTGTGTGCCAGGGATGGATGGATTCCATCCTGCTCTCCCTCTGCCAGGCACTGCCAGCGTAGCCTGGAGTGGAGACCCATTATTGCTCTTTTCCTGAAGGATTGATTTTTAGGTGTAATCTTGTGTGTGATGAGCCGTCTCTCAGACTGAGGGACGCTTGCTTGCTACCTGGGTCTTTTCCAGCATTCAGTCGTCTCAGGCAAGGTGACTGAATGCACCAGCGCTTTAACTGGGTGACGTTTCTCACTTTTACCTTGGATCTTTCCTTTCCTGCGAGTGCGTCACTACTCAGCAGTGTGATTGGCTAGCAGCAGACCCATGTGGTTTAATACAATCTGCTTGGGAAGACCATGGGTTATTGATCTCTCTAATCAGAATTTTCCTGTCTCTCTCATCTGGTGTGTGAGGCATCTATCTCCTATTGCAATTGCTCAGTGATGTCTTTTCTTGCCCCCTCACAGTGCCCCAGGAGCTGATAGACACACCTGGCAGCAGCTTGCCTTCCATGTGGCAACCTAGCACCCGCAAGTCCTCCTGCTCCTCGTGCTCCCAGAACAGCTCCTCTGATGGTGGCCCATCCAACGGCTGCAACCACGAAAGGTACAACCCATGGAGGCCGTGTTGATGTGGCTGGTCTGCCTGTTCCAACAGCAGGAATGCATGCACCGGAACCAAGCTGAGATCCCCAGAGTGCGTCAGTGTGACTGACGGCCAGCGATGGGGGAGATCTTGGCGTTTCCCTGGTTCTTCAACTGAAAACCTTTTCTAAGTCAGGGCTCAGTCAGACTCCAGGGCATGTGTTCCCTCCTCTCGGCTACTGCTCAAATGGGGACACCTTCATTGTACGTTTAAATCCTCAGGCTGGCACTTAGGAATTAAAAAGGCTTTTGAGGGCTAGTTTGGGTTCCCCAGGCGGGGCGTGGGTGGATGTTAAAAATGGGGAACCCTTAATTTGCAGTAGGGGACCTCAAGGCAGTTTTGTAGCCCAAGTAGAAGTGAAAAGTCTTCCTCAGCAAAATCACTACTGTGTCCTAAAGGGGCTCATCCTGTCGTGGGAGTGACTGTCCAGAATGGGTTAATCATGGTCCAGTAATCTCCTCAAAGGCATGGCCTCATGATCTGAGCACAGGCCTGGGATCCCAGCTCTCCTGTGTATTCCCACTGCAGCCTTGGGCAGGTGGCGTAGGCTGGGATTTTTTGAGGAGACTGAGGGAGTGAGTTGGGTGCCTGACTCCTGTAGGTTCTTTGCAAATCCCAGTTTTATGCTCTCTGCCTCAGTTTCCCCCTCTGTAAATATTCACATATTAATTACGAAAAACCCTAGCTGACTTGCTGCATCTGGTACAGCTGAGCAAGCCTCCTGGCTCTTCCCTTCTCTCGCTTCCCTGCTTAGCAGATGCCCACCGCTAGCACGGAACAATTATCACAAGGTAAACAAACCAGGGGGAAAAGTTAACCCCTTCCCCCTCCCTTGGGTCACAGAGTGGGGCAGGTTGCTCTGTGATAGAACCACTGAGGAGAGGCTGCATTTCCAGGTGTTTGTATAGGGGGGCACATGAGCAGTTGGCGCTGTGGGGTGGGCCAGGGCACTGCATGATGGCAGGGGCAGCGATGGGGGCCATTTCTCTCTTGTGACTGATTGGTTTTCTTCTCTCTCGGCAGAGCCCCACTAAAGCTCCTGTGTGACAACATGAAGTACCAGATCCTCTCCCGGGCTTTCTATGGCTGTGAGTGCTCTCTTCCTCCATATGGACCTCTGAGATAGGGCCGGTCAGATTCTCTTCTCCATTACAGCCACGTGGCTTCAATGGGCTTGTGACAGAGGGGAGAGCCGGCCCAGGGAATCAGTCTGATGCGTACGCAGTGCATGGGCAGGCACCAGTGATGCCAACCAACTGCGCGCACGTAGTGCGGGGAATAAATTTGGGTTCAGAATTTGGGTTAGGCCGCGCGTGGGCCAGAACCACGGCCCTCCGTGCTGACCAACTTTGTCTCATGGTTTCCTTGTACTCCCCCATCTGTCGGTATATAAATGTGGACTGTAAGTTCTCTGGGGCAGGGACTCTCGATGTTCTGTATTTGCACCTAGCACAATGGGGTCCTGGTCCGTGGCTGGGGCTCCACATCACAGGCTTTGGCCCAGTGAGCTAAAGAAAGTACCAGCAATTTCCCCATGATCAGGAAAACGCTCCTGGCAGTGAAATGTATCTGGCTGGGGAACAGTCTCCCAAAGGAGGAAGACCCCTTGTTTGTGACTCGTAGAATTAGACTGGAAAAAGCCCTAGCAAATCTGCACTGGAGGCCAGTTCCCCAGTGGCCCAGGGTGGATGGACTCACTGACATTCCAGGTCTTTTCTGTGCTTCCATCTGTGTTTTCTGGGGCTGCCCAAGCTCCTTGTTCTGAATGAATCCTTGCTTCCACCTGACAGGGCTGGCATACTGTCGACATCTCTCCACTGTGCGAACCCACCTGTCTGCATTGGTTAACCACAACATTGTGTCTCCTGACCTACCATGTAATGCCAGCTGTGGCCTGACTGCAGAGATATGGCAAAAATACCTGCAGGATAGCACGGTAGGGGCCAGCATTCTAGGTAGAAGCTAGAACAAGGCCTAGGCAGGAATTATTGCAACACAAAGCTTCTCCGTGGTTATTTTATCAATGGTTAATGACAACGTTGCAAGCTCTTTCGGCAGAGACTCTTCTGTGTATTGGTACAGGGCTGTATCTGCTTGTGTAATACTGCTCAAGAACCACTGCCACTGGGATCCGGATTATCCAGATCCGGTCTGCTGTTTGTTGCTTCAGGTTCCTCCAGAAGAGCACTCATGGGGTGCATGACAAAAGCGTAGCAGCTTTGCCCCAGCACTATTGATTGGCTAAAACACGTGATGCCTACCTAAGCCCTTTTGACATTTTCTTTTTTTCTTTTTTGACTTCTACATCTGTTTTATTTCCCTACATTCTATTTTCTATTTATTGCACCACTTGTGCACTGGCCAATCATCATTAATGATGTGCTCTGCATCTGTATGGCCCTTTATGCCCAAGGGTCTTGCAACACTTTTCAAATGTTGATGAATTGACTCAGGCACGCAGCCCCCCGAAAGGGAGCACCGTTGTCACCATTTTACAAATGCTGCAAGAGTGGCACAGAGTGGTCAAGTGACATGCCCAAGGCTGCATAATGATTCTGTACCAGAGCCCAGGAACCCTACCTACTAGACCCGTTAGAGCAGGAGCCTTGGCGTTAAGGGCCCTGGCCTGTCTCCAGGTCTCGCACTGACTTGCTGTGACTTGTCTACACCACTGCCAGTGGGGCAGCTTGGCCAGGGGTAGCAATGGTGGGATCGCTAGTGTAGAGGGACATCAGTGTTCTTACCACAGCAGGGTTGAGCGATGTGGTGGCTGCAGGTGCGAACTCTGCCCCGGGGCTGCTGCTATGGAGCTGCATTGTTAGCAGTGCAAAGGCGTGAGAATCACCTTGGCCAGATCACTTTCCCTTCTGTGTCGCATCTTCCTCCCCTTGAAACAGGGCTGCTGCTGGACAGAGGCCCTGCCTGGCTTAACCAAGGCCCTTCAAGGCCAGTGTTCTCCCAAGTGACCCCTAGCTTCGGGTGCCTCTGTTTTGTTTCAGGCTGAGCGCTGTAGTGCCGAGTTTGGGGGTGCTCAGCACCTTGGAAAAACTTCAGGCCCTGGGTGTCCAAGCCAGGCATCCAGAAGGAGTGCACACGGTGGGAAAGTTATGCACAAGCAATCCTGAGGTGCTGTCAGGTGCTGCGAAAGGGCAGGGATTGTTGTTACAAATGGCAGCCGATTGGTTTCAGTCCTGCCTATGGCCTTTCAGTAACTGGCTGAGCTCTCCCTGCAGAGTTACGAGGAGCAGGAGTTGTTACGGCTCATCTACTACGGTGGGATCCAGCCTGAGATCAGGAAAGCCGTCTGGCCGTTCCTCTTGGGCCACTATCACTTCGGGATGACGGAAGCTGAGAGGAGAGAGGTCAGTCTCCCACTGGGTTGGCTGCTGCCAGGGCAGAGACCTGGTGTTTGGGAAGCTTTGGGATGAAGGCAGCTGGACAGAGCCCCGGTTTTTGTGCCCAGCCCGCAGTGGCTGAAGTTTTGCGCCACTGGCTCTGGTTGGGGGTGCTGATGGTGGGAAGCGGTGGGCCGAGAAGGCAGCAGGCTCAGAGAGGTGCTGGGCGTGCACTGACTGCAATTCAGCAGTGCCTGGGGAAAGGTCTGAGTGCCTGGACACCAGCATGAGCAAGGGATTGAAATGCTGCTGTCTGGCTGGAGGCTGATCCCCTTCCCAGAGCACTTTGCTCAACCATTTGGCAGCTTCTCAGGGAGGGAAGAAGCTGGCTCATAGTTTCTCCATCATGTGGCGCCTGACTGGGTGAGCTTCTCTGCCTGTGCCACACCGGAGCTCAGACCAGACCTCGTAAAGGTCTCTGAAGACTTGCACTCAGCCTGGGTCTGAAGCATCCTCGGGTGTGGGGAGCATGTTTGGGGTGGGATTGTACAGAGGGGCAGCCACACCCCCATTCAGACTGTCCCGGTGGGTTCTCGCTTTCTGAATGCTGCAGGTTGACGATCAGATCCGGGCCGGCTACGAACAGATCATGGCGGAGTGGCTGGGCTGCGAGGCCATCGTTCGGCAAAGGGAGAAGGAATCCCACGCTGCGGCTCTGGCCAAGTGCTCTTCTGGGGCGAGCTTAGACACCCACATTCAGAGGATGATGCACAGAGATTCGACTGTCAGCAACGAGGTGAGCTGGCTGAGGGCCTGCCGAGTGAGGCCCCCCATCCACCCTGCGGGGGAAGCGGGCTTCTTTTCCCTGGTATTTTACTGTTGGCCCATTTGCCATTCTCTCTCCTGCCCTCCCTCTTTGCCTATCCCCATTTCTGCTCCTCCCCAAACATTGCTCACAATGACTGTTTCTCTTCCTAGCTAGACAGAGACACCGCTCCGATTGCTGCTCTCCTGTGTCTCTGTCCCATTTGCCTCCCTGGGCCCGTGCTGCCTGCGGCCCTGGAATAGAGCTGTGTCTTCTTCTAGCCTCTTCCTTCCCCCTGGGAGCTTCAGCCTCTGGGATCCCATACCCCCTGGAAGTACTGAGGCCTACGCTGCAGTCACGCCAGCCAGCCAGCCCCTGGGTTTGGTTAGCCAGCTCTGTTTGTAGCACCATGATATTGTCCTAAAATAGGTTCGCTCTGGATTAATTGGCCTCTAACGGGTGGGTTTGAAGATGAATCGGATGCCTCAGCCGGCTTGTGTGCTGGTAGGTGGAGAATCCACCGCTCGAGCAATTGCAGCAATGCACCGTTAGCGTGGAGGTTTGCGGAGCTCGAGGGGCTTGTCTGGGGCAGTGTCGGAGAGAGGGGAAGCGGGCAGTGGCGCAGGGCAGCGGAGGCCACTGTGCCCTTCTGAGTCAGTGGCTGATGGGTGTAGACGGCAGCATGCCCGGGCGGACCAGTCCGTAGATATAGACGCCCAGGGCCATGTCCGTGTTCAGTCTCAGGCAGGTGTACACAGGTGTGACATTTCTGTCCGGTGGCGTCTGCAGATACAAGAACTGGCTTCAGTATCTAAGGGTTCCTCTTAACAACACGACACCCACCCCCTTCCCTCCCCCCCCAGTAACATGGGAACATTAAACACCACCCTGGGCGCCTCTCTGAGGCAAAACTTCCCATTTGCAAGCATGGAGTCTGTGTAACAAGAGAACTGTTCTTAAAAGGGAAAGGGAGCCCAGCATGAATCTGGGAAAACACAACACCCAGCATTCAATAGTATGTGACCACAAACAAACATCCACCCCACAGCACAGGTCCCATTCGCACCCTGTTTACACCAATGTTCCTGGGGGTGAGGAGAAGGGAAGGGATGTTTTGTAACCTAGAGCCAGATTCTCTTCTCACTCCCATTTGTGTAAATCAGGAATAACTTCAGTGAAGCCAGTGGAGTGACACCTGTGTTGAACTGGTGTAAGAGGGAGGAGAGTCAGGCCCATGGGCTGGGTGTACGGACCTGCAGGGGTCAGAAGCTATGGAAATAGCTGACAGACAGGTCTTTGAAGACATAAAATCTTCCCTTGGATCCCTGCTCCTTTTCTGTCTCGTTGCTGCCTGCTGAGTGCCTTTCATTCCGGTCTGCATCCGAGCAATGAACTGGTCCCTCAGGAACAGGCAGGTGGGAAGGAAGCCGTTGGGTTTAGACGTGGACCTGGAGAGGGCTTGCTGTTGTGGGACTGGCATGTGGCAAGGAAATAAACCTAGAGAACAAGCGCCAGATGTCTGTTAAAGGAAATGTAGCCTTGAACACAGATGCGTGTGAGGGCTTTCAGTCCAGCTTTGTCCTCGGAGAAGGAAAACTGGAGCAGGGCATCCGTACAAAGACTATGGGAGCTGGGAAGGTGCCAGCTGCAGACCAGGGCACTGCCATGCCAAGGGGAGAGTTTTCTGTGCAACAGAACAAGCAATTAGCCAAGTCACCTGACCTCATCCACTGGAAGCAAAAACCGTATCAAGGAAGGCGTAACTAAGGGTCAGGCCATCTGGGCTGCAGCTGTGCTCTATTGAGGCTTTATCTGTCTTCCTCCTGAAAGTGTGTGTGTGTGTATTGGTTGGTGAGTCTGTGGGATAGAGATGAAGGTAGCTGGGTACCCATATGCTGTGGGTGGGCGAGTAGGGGATCTGCAGGGAGTGCACAGATACCTTTGTTTGCAGGAGCTAAGGTGACACAGCTCTTGCACTGAGCCAGGTGCGAGTGGGCTGAGCATTTGGCATTTACTGCATTTCAGTGAATCATTCCTATCTCAGTGGAGCCTCCATTGTGCGGCTTAGTTACACCCGGCCCATCTCTCTGTTCCTGGGAGGGGCCCTGACAGAGCCAGTAAGTGTAGAGGATCACCCCTTCACTACCTTAAATCTGAAATCTGCTGTTGCAAAGTGTCCCCGTGATTATGGAGAAAGCGATCACCTGTCCCCTCCCCGCTGGAGACCCTGCCAACAAATATAACACCGGGGTGGGCACAGGCTGCAAATCCTGCTCTTGTTCTGGCTCTGAAGGTTTTTTGCTTTAAACTTCGTTGCAGCATTACATACCATTCAGTTTCACACCACTTGCCTATGTCACCTTGACATGTAGTGAAAATAGCACCTTGGTTCCACTCTAAAAAATAGAATGGTGTGAGTTCTGGATGGATGAGGAGCTGGGCTAACCGTTCTCCCCAGATTTAGCGGTGGTCGTCAATGGCAGTGGACTGCTGTTCAACAGATGAAGTAGCAAAGCATTGCCTGGCTCATTACAGCTCCACGGCGTAAAGCAGCCTGGAGTCAGAAAATGCCTCGGTCGCTTTTTTAGTCTCGACAGATTCTCTCTGAAATGACGATGCTGTAAAAACCCCAGAGCGTGCGGGGGGAGGGTTGGGTTATGGCCTGTGGTTTGGTTACTTATGGAAACTCGGATGCGGTTAATCAGCTCACTGCTGACTCAGGATCGGGATTAATAGACTGGCACTTCAGGGACACAGCTTGACCTTCCCAAAGGCCAGAAGAAAACAGCTCATCTCGTCCTCAAATGTTCAGCATTGAACAATTCACCTGGGACATCTCGGGTCATTTTTTCTTCTTAATTGCCAGCGCTCATAAGAACATAAAAGTGGCCAGACTGGGTCAGACCAAAGGTTCATCTAGCCCAGTATCCTGTCTACTGACAGTGGCCAATGCCAGGTGCCCCAGAGGGAGTGAACCTAACAGGTAATAATCAAGTGATCTCTCTCCTGCCATCCATCTCCACCCTCTGACAAACAGAGGCTAGGGACACCATTCCTTACCCATCCTGGCTAATAGCCATTAATGGACTTAACCTCCAGGAATTTATCCAGTTCTCTTTTAAACCCTGTTATAGTCCTAGCCTTCACAACCTCCTCAGGCAAGGAGTTCCACAGGTTGACTGTGAGCTGAGGGAAGAAGAACTTCCTTTTATTTGTTTTAAACCTGCTGCCCATTAATTTCATTTGGTGGCCCCTAGTTCTTATATTATGGGAACAAGTAAATAACTTTTCCTTATTCACTTTCTCCACACCACTCGTGATTTTATAGACCTCTATCATATCCCCCCTTAGTCTCCTCTTTTCCAAGCTGAGAAGTCCTAGCCTCTTTAATCTCTCCTCATATGGGACCTGTTCCAAACCCCTAATCATTTTAGTTGCCCTTTTCTGAACCTTTTCTAATGCCAGCATATATTTTTTGAGATGAGGGGACCACATCTGTCCACAGTATTCAAGATGTGGGTGTACCATGGATTTATGTAAGGGCAATAAAATATTCTCCGTCTTACTCTCTATCCCTTTTTTAATGATTCCTACCATCCCGTTTGCTTTTTTGACTGCCGTTGCACACTGCGTGGACGTCTTCAGAGAACTAGCTACGGTGACGCCAAGATCTTTCTCCTGATTAGTTCCTCTAACAAGAAGCACTAGTTCCTCCTAGAGGCAGGATGCTGAACTCTCTGGACCAATAACCTGACCCAGTATGACACATCCCATGGTCCTGTGAATCTTTTGTTTCCCTGATTTAAATATGAGGATTTATCAGGCGCAGTTTCCCCCCTGATTCTTGTGTGCAGATGTGCAGGTTACAATGCTGCTGCTGCGTTCGCTTCCCTCTGGGGATCTGGGTGGGGACAGTATAAGTCTGTGCTTTGCTTTTTCCACTGAACTGTTCCACTCTTCTCTATTGCAGTCTTCCCAAAGCTGTAGCTCTGGCAGACAAAGCCACGCCCGGCTGCGGAGTGACTCCAGCTCCAGCACACAGGTAACCCGTCCAGCTTTGCCGGCTGGTGCCTGCTTGGTAGCTGCCACACCCCCCAGCGTAACTCCATTTTGGGCTGATAAACAGAGCTTTAGCCACCAGTTTTGAACATGCTTATCTTAGTGGTGTCCAAAATATAGTTAATTGAGCTCAGAGTGGCTCACTCCTGCAGCCTGCATGCTACTCTGAAGGCTGCGGAGATCAAGACAGAGCGTCGGTCAATAGGACTTGACATCCAGACCTCCTGCCTGGACTCTGAATGAAAGATCTGCCCCACTTTCTGCAAAGTTTGTGCATGTGTCAACCTGGACCTCATTAGCTTCCCGCTTCGGCGCCATGAGTTGTTTTACATATGAATGGCCATTTTTGTATCTAAATTACAACCCTGCTAAATACACAATGCCTTTCTGCATTAAAACACAGCGTAGAAGGCCATCACTTCAAGGAGTACTGGCGGGGCCTTTTGTAAATAACCAGAAACTGTGAATGAGGCTGGATGTTTGAAGCTGAGGCTTCAGTGGAGACAACACATGGTGATGTTTTTGTTGTCTTACACGGCCAAGTCCATGGCAGAGACCTGCAGTTTGATGACATACGAAATAAAATTCAGCTAATCCTAGACAATGTATTGGAGCATCCTGAATGGATACTGCAAGTAGAACAGAGCCAGACTCAAGATGCATGGGCCATTCTCTGTGCAGTGAAACTTCCTCAGGGCAGTGGTTATAAACAGAATGGAGCTGGAGTAGGTCTTACGCAGTGCCTGAATTTGGCTCCATATCTTACTCATAACCCAGAGGAGGTGGAAATGCACTGGAATTGTGCACAGCTGGTCTGCATTGACCCTGACTTAACCCTGTACAAACTGTGTGAGCATCCAAAGCAAGCTGCCGAGTATTCGAGCAGATTTCTTACCACCTCTTGTGACGGCCCCTAGACTCGAACATAAATGCGCTGCAGAATGTTGGGCAACATCATTGCCCTTAAACTGTTGTTAATGTGACGTGAATGAGTCTAGGTCAACTCCAGGCACCAGAACATCTTGTTGTGGGCTGTGCTTGGAGTTAATATGCTCAAAAATTCACGATGGCTATGGAAAGTGAATATAAAATGGCATTGTGAGCCCCTTGCGTGTCTGGGAGTGACTACGTCAACCCACTCACTGTGCTTTGTTCTAGCTGCCAGCCCTGTACGCTCATCCTGGGACCTGAGAGGAACACTGAGGTCTTTCTAGCTCCTCTGTTGCCATGCACCGTAAAGACACTGTCTTCAGTTACACCTGTCCTGCCCCAGTGTCTGCTGTCTGTGGCGTTGCACGGATGTAACTGACTTGGCAATCAGACCATGGTTACATTCTATTGATGATGTGCAAGCCAAACTAGGACCCAGCTCTCTCTCGGATGGCTTTGGTGCTGCAGAGTTAGCAGGAGTTGAAAGCAATGAAAGCTACTCATTGGTTGCCTCTAAACATATACAGAAAGCACAGTGACTGGGTAGGATGGTGTCACTTTTCAGAGCAGAACTTCACTTTTCTCCCCACGGCATGGAACCCAAAGGTCATGTCACCAGCCAAAGAGTTAGAGGTTGATGGTTAATGTAAATGGCATTTGCCTGGGCTAAGGGGGCTTTCTGCTCATTGTTTGCACAGGTGTTTGAATCAGTTGAGGATGTGGAACAGACCGAGGCAGATGCCCAACTCGAAGATGGCAAACAAGCCAAAATCTTAAATGGGATGATTGCCAATGGCACGTGTTCCCCTGAGTCTGGTCATCCCTCTTCCCAGAATTTCTACAGCACGTCAGAGCATAGCTTCAGCACTGACGATAACGCGACGGAATCCAGCAAAACCGGGGCCTGCCACCAAGTGAAATCCGGTGGGGCAGAGGCCCCAAAACCACAGAGCTCAACCAACACACTATCAGAGGATAAGCTGGTGGGGGAGGATCTGGACAGCCTGGAAGGTGAATTTCCCATCAATGGAAGCTTAGAAGTCTTTATTCCAGTTGGCGGGAGCACAGCGGGGGTTTTGCCTGACAACGAAGTGGTGGGCCTTTCCGTGGTGGATGAGAGCTGGGCTGATAGCGAAGCTGAAAAGCGCAGCTTGCTGGGGAGTGAGGACAATCTGTCGGAGGAACCAGAGATGGAGAGCTTGTACCCACAGCTAGATTCACTAGCTGTGGCGGACTTGGCTAACAATGAAGTTTCTTCCGTCTCCTCAACTGGGGTCACCTATTCTGTGAGTATTTGCTTAGGAATTTCCATCTCGAGCTGGGACCCAGTGATCTGCAGGTCCCTTTGCAAATACATTTCACCAGTTGCTCTGTGCGACTCACCATCTTCATTCTGCAATTGCATGCATGATGGCTAACTCCTTCACAACCAAACCTCTGAGCAGAGTGCGATACACAGGGATTTATTTGACCTCGCAGCATTTCTTTGGGGGGTTTTGGATGAATTCATCTGTATTATTTCGGTCCGTATTTCTGTAGCCAGAGCTCCTGGACATGTACACCGTGAACCTGCATCGCATTGAGAAGGATGTGCAGAGATGTGATCGGAATTACTGGTACTTCACGCCTGCCAACCTCGAGAAGCTCCGCAACGTCATGTGCAGGTATCAGCCTGTGGGATGAGGGCAAGAGCTGACTTTCACACAGGCGGCCCTATTCATGAGTAGGGTGCATGGGACAGGAAACCCCAGGCCAACAGTGCTGGCTCCGGCGTTGCGCCAAACCCATTTGTTTTCTGTTTTATTGTTTCTCCCCGTAGAAGGCTCCATTCTCCTAGTGCAGCTTGTAATCAGGGTATTAAGACAGGGAATTGGGACTACAAGAATCTAGCCTCTGAGACCCCACCCCAGCAGCGGAGGAAGTGATGGCAAGAACCTGTAGCTCTTGCTGGTCACCTCAGGTCCAGCAACGATACAGTTCTGTCTTGTGGTATGAATCCAGCCCGGACCAGCTTCCCATGTGGCTCAGAGTAGGTGGGCTCCACTCTTCAGTGCCAGCAAGGTCCCACAGGGCCCCAGCAGACACTGCTTCACCATGCCCAGCATCCCCTTGGGTAACATGGTGCAGCCCACTCACTTGTCTGGTTATGCAGAGTTTTAATGAGGATTCACCCTGCAGAACTCAAATGCTAATGGGGAGTGCAAATACCAGACATTCGTTACATGTGCATATTATTGCAAACAGTGCGGCGGTGAAGGCTGTAGGAGTGCCTGGAGAGACAGAAATATCTGGGTGGATTTCTGACTTCCGTTGATTAGTCATCTCATGGAGAGGTCATTGCAGATACTCTCACAGATCACACACAGCTCCATCTCTGCTGACCCAACCGTGTGAGTGGCAGTGAAAACTGAAGCATTAACATTACACATCTCAACAGTATGAGGAAAAGAAGTTATTTCATTCGAGTTGTCACTTTATCTCACAGGCAGGCCTGGAAGATCTTGGCTGAGATGAGACCTACAATGCAGCAGGCATCTGGAAAGATGGACAGGGTTATTCAGTAATGATTTCCTTATGCCATGAATAGGTTTTTGCAGCCTTTTGTAGTGAATTTTGATTTATTACTGAATATGGAGTGTGATCTTTGCCAGGCTAATTGCTCTCCAGGAGCCCTTGATCCAGGGAGGGGAAGCAAGTAGCAGCAGGTGGTCATCACAGATCGGCTTTCTTGTGGGCCAGAGAATGGACTGGAGGGCAGAGGCGCGTGTCTTCTTTTACAACCTAGTGTTAAACTCTTCACTGTTTTCACCGTTGCCCCTGGCGCTGCTTGATTCTGATTTGACTTGCTACTGAGCTGGTCCCTGCTGAGTCGTTATAGCCTGATATCGACTTCGGATGTGCCCCACAAATGTCATGGTTAACCTATCCCCTCACCTGCCCGGCCTGAAGGGGCGCGAGTCGGTTACAGGCTGGCTGTGCTGGAATGAGGGAGCAAACCCAAGGGTAGGATTAGCAGGGGAAAGTGAAGGAAGCTCTCGTGTCTCCTTGCTGATCCCTGTGGCCCTCCTTTCACTACCCCGGCTGCATCCTTAGCTGGAGGGGCAGGTGAGCCTGTGTCACTCGAGCAGCGCCTTCAGCCGATTGCCAGTGAAGGGAGCCCTGCCCGGGCTGTCTCCAAGGGAAGGATGGCTGTCCCATGCAGTGGAGCGAAGGGGTGCAGGGTAGAGTGTGGAATGAGACGTATTCTCCAGGCTCTTCCAGAACGACCGAGCACCCCCTGCTCCCGCCCCGCTGGGGAGAAAGGAGGGTGCAGATGGCTCTGCAGACCCTGAACCAACTGTGTTTCTGTCAGGAACATGCAGGAACCCCGCGGCTCCCCCGGCGCCGCCCCGAGTGTGGCCCATCTAGAAGGATGTTCCAGGGCCTGGCCACCAGCGATAGCAGGGCTGGCAGGTCCTTTCCAGAGGCGTTGTACTGCTGGACCTAGCAGTTCATTAGGGCCGTGCCTTATCCCCTCCCTCCAGGGGCCGCATCGTCACTCTGTTTCACTTGGCCTCACTTGCCTTTGATGTCGGTGGGGATCCGTGGGGTCTGATTCCCCCGCCTGGTGCCAGGCACTGCTGTGTGGGTTGCCACCCAGTCAGTAATGGCAGCGCAAGGCACCGGGAAATCGAGCCCTTTGGCTTCAGACTTTGGCCCCCAATGGAATCAGTGGGGCAGGCAGGCTACAGCCAAGTACCCCAGCCTGTTGCCCGCAGGAAGGTGGGCTACCCTCCTTGAGAGCCGTCCACCGGGCCCAGCCCCTCTGGGGAGTTCACAGCCCGTCTTCCCCGCTCTCTCCCCAGCTACATCTGGCAGCACATTGAGATCGGCTATGTGCAGGGAATGTGCGACCTGCTGGCGCCTCTCCTGGTCATCCTGGACGATGGTGAGTGGGTGGGGTCCCGGCAGCTCCAGCGAGTGCGTTTAGTGGAGTATCTAAGAGGGGAGGTGTGGGGAGAGCTTGCTGGCTCAATCAGCCCCACAGATCAGGTGTGTCCAGGCCTGTCTGGCTCTGTCCCCGAAACAGGGATGGCACGAGTCCTGGCCATGCTTCCTCAACGCAGCCTCCCCATGTGGCTCCACCAGAGCCTGGAGAGGCCACGCTGGGTTGGGGGGAGAAGCTCTGTCTCCATGGCCCATTTCCTCCTGGCTCTCTGCTGTGGAGACTCAGCAAAGGAGGCCGGTTACTTTCAGTGGTGGGTGCGTTCGCGTGTGTGAGAGCAGATGTGTACACAGACACCCATGTTAAGGTGTCTGTGTGTAACCGGTGTGTACACATGTGAATGCATGCGTGAAGGAGAGTCCTGACACACTCTCTGTTATCCCGTGCAGAGGCGCTCGCGTTCAGCTGTTTCACCGAAGTTATGAAAAGGATGAACCAGAATTTCCCACACGGGGGAGCCATGGACACCCACTTTGCTAACATGAGGTCGCTGATCCAGGTACTGGGCCTGGGGCTCATGGCAAGAAGGTGGTGGCACCTCAGACCCGCCGAAGGAAGGTTTTTCTCATCCGCCCGTTGTGTTAGAAGGACTTTTAAGTGTGTGTGTGGGGGGGGAAGGGGTTCTGGAGGAGGCAACCTTGGTGTGGGGGGGGGGCGGGGTTATGGAGGAACTTGTGGGGGAACGCCCAGTATGAGGGAGTGTTACGGCTACAGAGGAGCTTGAAGAGAAGGCCTGAGGGAGTGTGTGGAGGGCTGTGGAGGGGGTTGAGGGCAGGGCAGAAAGGCCGGATGGGAGGAATAGCTGGTGCCTTATCGTCCACTAACTGGATTCTGGGCTCCTTTTGCTTCCTTTGGACAGATCTTGGACTCTGAGCTCTTTGAGCTAATGCACCAGAATGGGGACTACACCCATTTCTACTTCTGCTATCGATGGTTTCTCCTGGACTTCAAGCGAGGTGCGTGGCGTGGCCTGGGCGTGTCCTCAAGGCCTCTGATGAGCCAAGTGCAACAGGAAAGTCTCAGGGTGCCTCTACCTTAAAAACAGTGGCATCAATTCAGATGTTCCTTGGGTGGGGGAGGGGGCAAATTCAGGGACCCCGTTCCAGTCTCCGCTCATCCCCCCACCCCACAGAGACCGTATCCAGGGAGTTTCCCCTCCCTCTTACCCACATAGCGCATGAGCTGTCAGGAGTCGAGCTCTCAGTGGGCTGCTCTGCACTCTACCACGCAGGCTCCCCGGTCCCAGCTCGCAGCACTGTTTGGCCCAGTCGCACCTCTGCCTGGATCAGTGGTTCCCAAACTCTAACAGCTCGCGAACCCCTGTCACTAAATTGTGAAATCTCATGAACCCCCTCCTAAAAATGAATATTTCCAGGGATTTAAGTTTAAATTTCCTCCGCACTCCGTGGGGCTCCGGCTGCTGGACCCCGTTGATGGCCCCGGTCAACTGAGCTCCCCTGAGCTTGGGCTGCATGTCCCGCTGACCGCCGGGGCTCGGGCTGCCAGCCCCAACTGCCCAGCCCTGCTCCCCTGTGGCTCGGGTGGCCGCTCCCCTGCTCATGGGGGCAGGGCTCAGGCTGCCAGCCCCAACTGCCGGGCCCCGCTCTCCCTGGGGCTCGGGCTGTCTGCCCTGCACCCAAGTCCCACCTGCTGCCTCCAACACCCGGGGTCCTCTGGCTGCCATGAGTGAAATTTTTCTGGCCAACCCCCTGTAACGTTCTGTGACCCCCAGTTTGGGAACCGCTGGCCTGGATGGAGGGAGCAACCAGGACAAGGTTCAGTGGTGGTGTGACCCCTTGCGCTAGGTCACAACGCCACTTACTGAAATTTGGCCTGGCTACCTCTCCATCCATATGGAGGGACAGCCGGGTCAAATTTCAGTGACATTATGGCACTAGCAGATTGGACTTTTTTCTCTACAGGACCAGTCCATGCAAAACATCCCCAGTCCCAGAGCTTTTACAGCCTAAGGGGCCAACAGCTGACTCTTCTTTTTTAAAAACAAGTTTCAGCTGTGGGGCTTTGTTACATACTCATCTAATGGCCTCTCCTCTCGCCCCTCGGAGACCTTTGCCCACCCGTGGAAGAGACCATAAACTGGCTTCATCCTAGTCCCCATAGGTAGTTACACAAAGCTACAACAAAAGCCAGCGCCGGGGGATGTTCCTGTGTAGGCGGGCTGTAGGTTTGGAATGCCAGATTGGTGGGCAGCGAGCTCTGTGAGCAGAGCTAACACTAAGCTTGTTGATAGCTGTGCTGGAGTCATCCCTTATTTATTAGTAATTCATTCACAAAATTCTACTTCATGGTATTTTAATGGTTGAGCAGCAATGTTAGTATGCTGGGAAAATAATTTGTATTAGACATAGAGTCTATGACGTTGGTAACGAATATCTGGGCACGGGGAAGTGTCACGTTTTATAGTCACATGCTTTAAGGCCAGATGGGACCATTAGATCATCTAGTCTGACCTCCTGGATAACACAGGGCAGTGAATTTCACCAGTTACCCTCTGTACTGAGCCCAGTAACATGTGTTTGGCAAAAGCATCTTCCAGAAAGGCAGCCAGTCTGGATTAGAAGACATCCAGAGATGGAGAACCATCCACTTCCCTTGGGAGTTTTTCAGCGGTTAATCACCCGCAATGTTAAAAAAATTGTGCCTTATTTGTAATTTGAATTTGGCTGGATGCTAAATCCCAATGTCTGTGCTTCTTCTGCATTTCTCCACTAAATCAAGACCACCCTTTGCACTGGAACTGACTGTTCCGTCACGTCCACCCATATAATTCCAGTGGCTTGTGAAGTTACTCCTGGTTCACACTGATGTGAGATAAGAGTCAGGCCACACTTAGGTCCTTACATCCTGGCAGGAGCCTGATTATCTTCCATCTATAAAAACAACTTTCCATATAAAATAACCATCAGTCTGTAACAAAATCCCCTTTTAAAAATAGTTCTGTAATCTTCCAAAGAAGGGGCCCTCCATTGTTGCTAGGCATTCTCCATAGACCGATTCCAGGTCCTGAGCCCATCCTGAACGACGCCCTGGCTTAGCCATTGTTGTTCTCTTTTACAGAGCTGGTGTATGATGATGTTTTCTCCGTCTGGGAGACAATCTGGGCAGCTGCACGAGTCTCCTCTTCGCACTATGTCCTCTTCATAGCCCTGGCCTTGGTGGAAATGTACCGGGACATCATTTTGGAAAATAACATGGATTTTACAGATATCATCAAGTTCTTCAATGGTATGTCCTGAGTTTTGTCGGGCTGGATCTATGGCAGGTACTCAGTCTTTGTCAGCAAGTCTCTGTGGTTAGGGCAGGTTAGTCTATACTAATAACTAGTGTTTATTGACACAGAATGGGGCAAGATTGCTTATGAGAGACTGCGAGGCTGATGTCCTGAGCAGACGGCTGCAAGCCAGCAACTTGTCAGTTCTAATCCAAACTCTGTTTTTCCTCTGTGGCCTGAGGGCAGTTGCTTCGCTGCTCCGGGCCTCAGTTTCTCCACTTGTTATACGGTTACTCTTCGCTGTAGAGAACAGTCCCCCAGCGATTCTTTAGCTAATAATGATTCTCATAAATATTAAATATGGTGCTTCTGACACAGCCATGATCAGGGCCCCACAACTGCTTTGAATAGCTTGAACTCCTAAAACGTGGCATGGGTAGAGAGATGCAAACCTTTGACAGGCTCTCAGCTTTCTCAGGACGAGGAGCTATTTGGCCATCGTTTGTTTATTCCTTTTCCTTCCATATTCCAGAAATGGCCGAGCGGCACAACACCAAACAGCTCCTGAAGCTGGCCCGGGATCTCGTGTACAAAGTCCAGACGCTGATTGAGAATAAATGAAGGGCCTGGGAAGGGTGGGGTGTTTGGCGAGACGTCGCAGACTCCCAGCCAACACTTCCTGCCCCATTTCCTTTTTCTTGAAGTGCCACACCGGTGACGACACAACCTTGGTAGTTTGACACATGCTGCTCTCTAAGATGAAAGTACCCTTATCTCTGCTCTCATGCTGTTGAGCTTCGACATTAGGGGAAGGGTCCCCTGTTTTAGTTCTTCAGCCCCGCGTTCATTTTCAGTGATTGACCAAAGAGCTGTAAATCGGCATCTTCTTTTCTGTTTCAAACATTTCTACTTGGGAAGCAAATCCTGGGCAGAGGTTGCCTTGCTTTGCTTTGCTTTGGTGGTATGGTTGCAGTTATGGTCCCTATCTTTAGCAAGAGCACTTTCCAGACAAAGCTTTCCCAAGGGGGGTGGGCTACAGGCAGACGGTGCTGCTGCTGTCCCTTGGGTCTGCCTTTGAATTTGCAGCATATACTTCAGGGGAACAAAACGCTTCCCAAGAAGCAGCTTCCCCATGTGACAAGAGAGCCAGGCCGCACCCATCTCAAGGTAGTGAAAAGGAGGGTGTTCTCAGCATTCGGCTCTGTGGGAGGAGCGTGAGGCTGTGCCTTCAGCAGAGAGACTCTGAACAGGCAAGTTCCTCCTACGATATACCCTCTTCCTTGTTTGGGGCTCTGTTCTCCTCCCATTCCCTAGGCTTTGCAGTTTGCTCCTTACCCCAGGATCAGAGCGTGTGGAGTTCCAACTCCGGCTCAGTTTCCAAAAGAGCTCAGGATGCCATGTATTTCGGTGCCAATCTAGGAGCTGAGCTCTGCTGGAAAGTCTGGTTCCAATTGTGGGTCCTGAGCACTTGAAAAATCCGGCCCTGAGCTCTTTTGAAAATTCAGAGTGTAGTGCCCAGAGGAGTCTCTTGTGTTTATGGAGCCTGATCCTTAGCCCAGTGAAGTCAATGGAAAGACTCCAGTCGGACATCAGTGGGCTTTGGGTCAGGCCCATGTGGAGGAAAATAGACCACGCTTAGCATTCTCTGCTCTGGGTACCCAGCGTGGTGCAATTCCAAGGCAGCTTCCCTGCAGTCGCACTAGCATTCTGCCCCACGGGCGCTGTGGCATGCAGCCCCTTGGCCTGCACCAGAGCAGCAGGAAAGCTGAGCTGCAGGGTAATTGGTGAGGTTAGTGCAGCCAAGAGTTTGGGTTTATTTTTCAACTCAGGTTAAAAAAAAGTAGAAGAGGAAAAGGAGAGAAGTGGGTTGTGTTAGTGGGTTAGTTCCCACCTTCCCAGGAAGGTCATTGTCATGGCTAAACCAGTCCGTGGTTGCTCCTAGCAGCTGGGAAAATGCTTTGCTGTAGCTCTTTCAAGGATACTTTCTCTCAAATTGTGCTGCAAAAATCTGTTTGCCAGCCATGAAATGTGCGATAAATGTGTTTTCTCTTCCTCCACTCAGCTCTTCCAGCAGGGCTAAGCCAGAGCCCCCTGCGCTGAGGGAGTGGTGTTCACCAGAAGGGGAAAGGGACCCCTCTGTTCCCCTCCTGCAAAACCCTCGTTTGTACTGATGTATTTTGTATTTGTGTGTGGTGTGTCTCAGACGTTGCTTGTAGAAGAAACGCAGAAGAAAATAGTGCATGCTGCAGAAATCAGTTGCAGAGTACAGTGAGCCAGTCTGCAGTATGTGAACAAATCAGCTCATCCCTGGGTACTGTTGGGATGCAGAGTCTGTAACTGCAAACCAGGGAAGGTCAGGGCCTGCTGAACCCTTTTGCTGGAGATGAATACAGTTTTAGGTGAAAGCAGAGGAAATCTGTCTTCTCTAATTTTTTTTATTTTGCAGGCTATTTGTACTTTATTCACACGAGGTAGGAAACCCTTTGAAGCAATTTTCTGCCCAGGTTAGAGCCAATCTGCTGTATTAAACTCCAAAAAGAGCTTAATTTACTGGAGAAAACAGTCCACACTAGCATCTGAAATAGTCTGCATGGAAACCGAAGAAGTTGGGCTTTAAACATTCAGGTTCAACTATGAATCTGTCATCTTTTCCTAAAGCAGAGAGCAAATCTCACGCCTACACTGGTGACCTGTTCCTGATTCTAGACCTTGTAGCTTTTCAGATGTTAGAATGGATAAATAATCTGAGTAACCTTGTTCTAAAGTGGAAGGGATCAAAGTAACACCTTCACATAGCAAAACTAAGGAATAATAACCATTAGATAGGCATAAATAGTCATATTTTATCAAGCAACAACTCTGACACTAGCTTTCAGGCTTTTTTTTTTTTAAACGGATAGCTGAGAATCCTGCACAATATCTGCTATCTGTATTATCTGAGTGTGTCTACGGGCCCATCAATAGCAGTGTTTTTGAATAATTTCTAACAAAAAAAAAGTATTTATTTATTCTATTGACTTGTACATTACTGTGTGTCCTTGTGTACTGAATTCAGTGAGTGTGAATCTTTATGCAAATGGAGATATATCTTTTCAATGTTGCAAACATATCTTGTACATGTTCACCAGAAAATTGTGTCTATATATACAGTATCGAGAAAAAATGTGATTTAAGTGGGGTATTATTTTTTTGAGGGGAAAAAAAAATCTTTGCTTCTAAGAACTGCGTGGTTCTCTGTAGCACCTACTCAATGATGTGCCAATCTGTCACTTTCCTTGTACTGCGAAAATTGTTCTGCTCCAGCAACAAAAAGCTCAATGCAGGTTAAGAAACCGTTTTACCTCAGCTTTGCTTGGTTTAGTTTGGATCAAAAATTGTGGAACAGAAACAGGGGTAACAACTTTATCCCTGATCCCTCAGTGGAATCGCCACATATGGCCCCTTTCACCCCACTCATTTCTGTGGGGCTCTGCACAGGCACTGGGGTCAGCCTGGGTAGATGTGGTTGCAGGATCAGGGGCCTAATATGTTCTATTGCAGCAAATTAGATTCCCCCCAAAATTTAATGTATTAGGCTGCAGTTAAAGCAACACTGCATCCATTTTGCTCCAAGCGTATGAACGTTAAACTGATCCCAGGGTACTCTCCAGAAAAATAATGAAGTGTTCATAGAGAAAGCGTTAGGGATACATTCTACTCTCACTTTGAATGTAAATCCAGAGTAACTCCATTGCAGTCAATGTACCAAATGTAACATTCAAATGGGAGCTGCCAGCATACGTTAAAGTCAGTGGAACAAATTCTGCTCTCAGATATTCCAGTGGGAGTTGTGCATGCAAATCTCAGAGCAGAAATTGGTCAGGGGGATGTCTTATCTTGAGTGTGTTGCTCTTTGAATGCATTTCTTGTTCAGATATCTTGCCAGGTTGTTAATTCACATGCACAGCCACAGGCAGGTTGGCTGATTGGTGGGGTTTATAAACAGTGCATATCAGAAAGTCAAGATGTACTGTAATCATGGCAAATTTCCATAGCTTTTGGCCATGTGTGGTCCCAACTCAGCTCTGCGTGTGTGTCCATAGACTGTGTACTTGGAGTCACAAAGGCCGTGAAAAACTGTGGGATAGTTTGGATTTCATAGAGACATTAGAGCCCCTGGAAACTGAGATGGTTCCAACAGAACACTCAGAGAGCAGTAAGGGGGGAAGGGGCATTTGCTTGTCTGTCTGAAATAAAAAACTGTGAGCAAATGGATTCCAAAACGTGAATTAGAATAACGTGACTGTATGATGTCCCCATCCATCCATCAGTGGTTTAAATACTTTAAAACGGTGATTTTTGTGATCACCAATCTTACAAACAGCCAGTTATACAACCCATTTTTCCTGACCGGGGGAGGGGAATCACATAATGAAAGTGGCATTGCTGAAAAACGAGTAGACATCACTTCACATTCTCATGGCTCAGTGCATTGGAAATCACTTTGGAGGAGAAGAAGAATGTGACAGAGTATCATACTGCACCCTACCACTGTCAATTTGAGATGTTCCATTTTCTGAACTCCTCAGTCCCTAATTAGTTGTTAAATAGGGGTTCTATTGTAATGAATGGGAACTGACCTCACATGACTTCCAGCTAATGCACACAGGGCCTGGCATGTCCAGGGGCATTAAGTTGGTATATCCACACTGCAATCCAAGTGGTGACTGCGGTATGTGAAGATGTATCCGATATAGCTTTAATCTCACTAGCTCGGGAGCCAGTAGCAGTCAAGCCGTGCCGGGCGGGCTAGCTGCCTGAGTGCATACTTGTACTCGGGCAGCTAGCCTATGCTACTGCAGTTTTGGTGCTCTTCGTACCCAAGCTAGACGCTCGATTCAAGCGTGCTCAGCTATGACTGTGTGTGCTACAATGACCTCTCCAATTGCAGTGTAGACCTACCCTTAGAATCCACTTGTATGCACGCAATTTTTGTGCCAATGTGTATATCCACTAGCATGCTCTGTGTGCATGAGTGACCGTGCATAAACTGTGTGTGCAGATAAGTGGAGGCCACCTTTTAAATCAGACTTGTATTGTAATTTGTGTTGTGATCCATGCATAATACATCAATGCCGATTGAAATTGATTAGTGCTCCACAAACCTTGTGTATGTGACGTCTAATTCACACAATGAGTGGTTTCCTTTTGGTGATTTAAACAGAGTGAATTAGGAGAGTGGCCACTGGGAAAGAGTTTGCTTATGTACATAATAGGATAAAAGACGTGGTGAGGCCAGTGGAAAATAAGCACATACTCTCATACTAAAAATCTAGGACTCAGGGTCAGTATAAAACTGCCCAGAGTTACAAGAGTAGGATCTTGCTTATCTAGCTGTTGCACCTCTTTTTCCTTCTCCTCAGTCCTTTCCTTTCTGCCTGAGTGCGCACCTGTGTCCTATAGGCCCTAAAATGTAAGTATTACCCTGGGTTTTCTGAGGGGAGAACACAGCCATATCACTTATGTGTTTCCCTTCCCTTCCCTTCCCTTCCCTTCCCTTCCCTTCCAGGGAAAGCTACAAATTGTGCAGGCAGACAAATTGCCTTTTGACACTAGGATAGAGCCTTTGGCAGGGAAATGCGTTAGATAATTATTCTGATATGGGGCAAACTAGATGAACCAGATGAATATTTTCTTTCCGGCAAGTCCATATAGATGCAATTTGCTCCTCTAAAGGCCCATGTGAGCACCCTCTGCAGAGAGGGGAGGTTTTTTCACTCTATATACTTTAATTAGAACTACTTAGCTCTCAGATCAGCTTGCTTTGTATACATTCTACTTAATGTCCAAAACAAATTCCAACCCTGATCCTTTCCTAAGGGGGTTGTTAATGGATTCTTTGCCTGCATTTGAGCTTTCTGCAGATGTGACCCACCAAACGACTCTTGATATCCATCTTTTTCAGCGTTACTAAAGTAAACATTTTAGAAATGGTCTTTGTTCCTGAATGTGTTTTTTTTAGAAGAGGTTTTTCTTTTTTCCTGTGTTGAGACTCTGGAAGGCCTTTCTATAAACACTTCTCATATAGATTGACTTTTCTTCCCAAGACCAAGATTGCTCTGAAGGCTGCGATGCTGCAGAATGTTACTCTTACTCAGCCTTTTAGTTTTTAGCAGCCTCTTAACATACAGAATTTTGGTTTTGCTGTAGCTAAAGCCGGCAATAGAAGTACAGCTGTTAATGGTAACTTTTACTGGTGGTTTAAAAGCCACCTCAAGGGAAGCAATTGTTCCTGATGCTGTAATGTAGCATAATTTTAGCTCTTCTGTTTGGGTAAAATTCACCTCAGCAGAGGACAGGCACAAGCCACTTAAGTCCCACTTCAGAGGTACCTAGGCCTTTGTGGGCCTCAGCCAGGGGTGAATTTCACTCCTGCTTTACTTTGTTGACTGTTTTTTTTTAACTGTCATATGTCATTCTTGCTCCAGAAACACTTGATTTCCTTTTCTGTCCCCACTTGCTCTGTCAATCAACTGATTTCACTGAGTTGGGAGCTACTTTACTGCTAGTCTATAAAGAATACAAAGCCCTTGTTCCACGACCCTTGTCACACATGAAATAATTTTTTTTTTTTTAAAGAAAATGGTAAGTGACTTGAAAATATGCAGTGTGAGTTGCTGCTCTGTTTCCCCCATATTGTAGCTTCCCTGTTCAGCCAGTGAGAGTCTCTGAACCAATATCATCAGTGCGATAAAGGGGAGAGATTTTTTTTACATTTGACAAATGTACTGAAGAAATGGCATCCTTGTGGTTTTAATCTATCTGCTTTGGAATTTTAGCTAATACCAGCAGTTCTAGTAATGGTTCCCATATTTCTTGAGTACATGTAGATACTGAAAGAGCACAATTTGTTATTTATGAAGTGCACATTTTCTAGCAATATAGAGATTTGGTAATTATTGCTAGAACTAATAATTCAAACTCTGCAGTAGATAAAGATGGTGTTTTCCTGTATAATATTGGACCTCTCCCAGATACCTTCCATTACATCCCTTTGAATCTTGCCTCTGTCTTCCTACTTAGGGTACCCAAACCACCTTAACTCTCTCCTGTAGATACACCATGCAAGAAACATACATTAATGATTAAAATGTTTTTGAGTTTTTCAGTCCCAGATTAGATTAAACTGATTTTTAAAGACACATGAGCTTGGGGGAGGGGGGGGGGGGTCCACTAGGGTCAGAGTTAGGGTTGTTTGTGTGCCTGAACGTGCATTTCTATAGTTCAACATATTTGGATTTCTTTTAAGTTTAAGCTTAACCTTAACTCTGAATTTCCTGGGTTTATAATGCTTGTGTTTTGAATAGTTACAACATCCTTGTAATGTATTTTACCCTAAATTAGTGATGTACGTTCTCTAGTTTTTGTCAAGCGTTTCCGTTAAAAAATACTAAAAATTCCTGCGTGGACACTGACAGAGAAGCCCAAAGCGAATGTTGCAGTGTGATATTGCTAATGACTTCAAGATATGAAGTATCAGGCTTAAGGGGAGTGTTTTTACTTTTAGGGCCAGCCTTCCCAGTATGTTCTAGCTGCATTATGGGGCTTGGGAGCAGCACTAAGTAACTGGCTAGTTAAGCTGCATTTACAACTGTTGTGCATTGACAGATCAGCCCAAAGTAACCCGCGTTTATACCCCAGCTTCTGTCTACCTCCTGCCCTCCGTCTTTCACCCTGGTTCCCCACCCACGTGCCTTTTCCATTGGGCGGATCTAGTGCAATGGATTGGTTTGGGAATGAAATAATTGGGATTAATGGTAATTTTTTCCTGTTACTTTTCATAACTGAAAGTGTCTCCTTCAGCAGAGGCTGGCACATAAAATTATTTAGAAAAGCTCAAAGAATTGACTGCTTTCAAAATGGCCATCACCTCCCATTGTTTTCAATAACGGTGAAGCCACTTGCCCTCAGAGTATAGACAGTGGTCCTCTCTGTGCCATGAGGAGCTTGCTGAATGGAGGCAGTGGACATCTTTGCTAAGGGCAGCATGTGAACTCTCTCCCATTAAGAATAATAGGGGGTAACAGCCATTGCAAAAGAGGGCAATTTTTCATGGAATTCTCTGTAATAAAACTTTATCTCCAGCTCCTGCAGAGGGGGGGACTTTCAGCAATAGTTAAAAATGACCATTTATCTGAAAAATAAATAAAAATCTTCAAACGTTAGTCTGTGAACAAGTTCTCAGTGAGCTCTAACTGTATGAGAAATTTGAAGAGGCTGTGCTGTTTCCTTACTAAGATAATTGAGGTAAAATAAAAAGGTCTGACACTGGATACTAAATTTTTTAGGGACTCATTCTTATCAAATTAATTTACTCCTAAAATTAATTAACAGATTTACTTGTAAATTCTCAGAAAATTCATTCTTCTCTAAGGTTTCGGAGTAGCAGCTGTGTTAGTCTGTATCCGCAAAAAGAACAGGAGGACTTGTGGCACCTTAGAGACTAACAAATTTATTAGAGCATAAGCTGCATCCGATGAAGTGGGCTGTAGCCCACGAAAGCTTATGCTCTAATAAATTTGTTAGTCTCAAAGGTACCACAAGTACTCCTGTCATTCTTCTCTAAGTAAGTGCTGAGAGTCTGGGGAGAATAATCTGTATTTTTCATAAACAGAGATTGCATCCCTGCTTTATGTACAAAATGCAACTCTGCCTTTCGCTATGGACCCATGATTGGCACCTGTATAATTCTAAAGCACATAGTACCGAGCTTAGTTTTTGCTAAGTACAGTGGGAAACCTTAGAAGGCAGACCTCTTATACATCTGAGAAATTAATGATAAACTTATCACAAGGATGTATTGGAAAAAGAATTAAATGTAACAGGATTATGAATGTACTGTATGAACTGGTGTTAAACCTTATGTTGCCCTACAACGAATTGCTGCTTTTACCCATAGGATGCCATTTTGGTCTCTGGGACTCACTCTATATGAGATTAATGAGCATTGTAGCTTTTATTATAACATTTGTAGAAGTGCTGCTAAAGTCTGTCTTGGCATATTTCAACTTCACACTGTGGTATAAGATCCATTTTATATTTTACTCATGCTTTTGGTTTTCTTTGTAAATTGTTCCTTACTGTTGTTCAAAAAGACAAACTAAAACTATATTCTCTATGGTTAAATGTATTTTCAAATCAATAAAATCCTGGCTGTTGTTTATTGCTGTGCTTTTACTGACTAGACACACTAAGAAAGGGGTTGTGGAAAGTTTTGTATCTTTTAGCCAGATTCTTCACTGCCTTTTGCCATCGGTTACACCTGTGCAAATGTTATCAAACGGAATAATGTTTTACACACAGGATGTAGTCTTACTGTTCACAGGTATAAATGATGATGCAGGATCAAAGCAGTGGAGAATCAGAACCTGAATCTGTAGACACAACTCTCATTGACAAGAAAGCTTTTCATGGGTCATATGTACACGATGGGTCTTGTCACTTACAAAGATCAATGCTTGAACTGAGTTCCTTTCTTTCAAAAAACTCTTCGAGCGTGTTAGGAAAGCGACATACAATTGAATCCTAATCAACCGTCCGAAGATACTGAGCTGTTCAGGAGTCATAGAAGAGGGAGACATGTTGGCAGCTGGTTGGAAATGGAGGTTTGGATAATTGAGTCTCTTGTGCGGTACATGCACAATCTAATTCTCTCCAGCAATTTCTTTCCAGCTTTGGCACTGGTTTAGAAGCTGTTTCAGCAGCATGGATAGAAAAGAAGAAGTCTTAGACGTGCCTTCTCTTAGAACACGGTGATACAATTACATGTTGCCAGTGAAGATCATCACCCTTGTGGGGAGTCAGGAGTGGTTAGCAAAAATGCAAAATATTTGTCATTCTCACCCTGTGTCCTTCATAAACACCCAAAGACTGCTTTTGCAGGTGGAAACCCACTCAGCTTGGACCTGAGTCACAGACCATTGGTGGCAGTGGGAGTCTTTCCATGGACTTCAATGGACTCTGCATCTGGCCCTCTGTACACAAAGATTAGCCAAGAAAAGGTGGTGGATATCACCAGGCTCTTCTCTCTCTCCCTTGTACCCTTTTGGAAGATGAAGTAGGATTCCTCTAGTGGTGCAGCTGTGTCAAGTCCTCTTTGGGTTGTTGCTCAGGTTGAAGGGAAGGAGAGGAGAGAATGAAGAGAGGTTTTTTTGAGCTCTTAGTTGTCCAGGAACAGTGCATGAATAATGCATCCAATTGCCAATCCATCTGAGGTTTGTATGATGTACTTGCTTAGGGAGATAAAGATACCATCTGATTAATGCTGAAGCAGAATTCAACTACCATATCATATCACCTGCTTTTGCATCTTGACAGTGAATGATCTGGATTAGGATAGAATTATAAAACCCTTAGGCATGTCTGATGTGTCGCAGCAGTATGAGAGGGACACTATCGACTGAGTTGTTCAAAATATTGGGTGGAAACGTTTTGTTTGGAAAATGTGAAAATAAACATTCAGATAACAATAGACACACCTAAAAGAATGCTTAAAGGGATAGATGTTTAAATACCAGTGCATTTTGGAATTACAGCTCAGGCTTAGTGTCTTTCCAAAGCTTGGAATCTGAGCTACAGATCCATGGGAATGCAGAGAGACACACACAGATCTAAACAGCGTTACAGATGGTGAGGGCTGCAAAGCTAGCTAGATACAGAAATCTCTGCAGGGGAGCATGTTACTAAAATGCTTCCAATTGAAATTGTGATGCTCCACGCTTTAAAAAAATTGTGCATTTCACCCCGCGTCTGTGTTGCCAAGCTCTCTGTCCTGCTGTGGGCAGCCATCATTTGTGGCCTGGTCTCCTGCAAGCACCTCTGACCTTGGGGCTTTCAGCATCTTGCACAGTCAGGCCACGCCTCCCCTTGACTTTAATAGGAGTTGAGAGCACTCAGCACTTCACAGGAGCAACCCATATGCCTTATGCATCTTGCTGGTACTGTCCCACTCATGAGTGCAGCTTTCTCCTCACCTTAGCATGAGCAGCGCTGCTCTGAAGGTGGGTTACAGCCTGACAGAAGTAAACACCCACTCTTTGCCTAGCAGCTCTTACTCACTGCCTCCTCTCCTGCCTTTGTGGCGTTGGCAGACTGGTGTGTCACTCAGTTTGCATACCACTCCAGACTTCCCACCTGGCCTTCCTGGGAAGATAAATCTCCCAGCTAACAATATAATCCAAACATTATTGAGCAGAACATCCAACTACTTGCTGACTCAGATCCCTGAACTCAAAGAAGCTGAATACAAAGAGAGGCAGCCCAGAGTATCTTTTAAAATTGTACTAGCAACAGGTGTCCCTAACACACAATTCGTGCATGACAGTCATTCTGCCTATAAACAGCCTCAGAATGTCAGAGGAAATCAAATCAAAATAGAGCTCACTGCTGAATCCTGGAATGTAAGATTTTCAGAGATGTTTGTTCTGGTGCCTCTTGTTAATTGTGTGTTTTTATGTTGGGGAGAGCAGATGCCCCAGAAACAAACCATTTTAAGGGGGCATCCAGAAATTGATAAAGGGGTTTTTCATTACTGCACCATCAGGAGAGATGAGTCATCAAAACAATTCATTGTTTATACCATACCATAATTCCACAGATATAATCCAAAAGTGAGAATCTCAGAAGACTTACCCAGTTGTTCCTGTAACATATTTTGTTCCTATTCTGGAAAGAATTTATACAGTTGCTGTGTGAGAGAAACTAACACATGCTTGTGTTATCCAAATTGCAATTAGCAGTGGTGCAAACTCTTTTAATCTGCAATGAGGCATGTCTAGGTTTATTAAAGTGTTGACAAGGAAGTCTCCAATGTGTATCTAAAAATCACTGCAATGTCTGGGCCTCTCTGAAAGTGCACTTCGTGCTTTAACCCTCTTAGCTCCAGCTCTTTGTAGCAGGGAATACATTTTCTCTTTTGCAAAGTGCAGTGTGTATTTACAGCATTATGATTGCTGCTAACGATATCCTACATCATGTTGTGCAGTGTTTTCTCCAGTTTCCAATCAGTATCTCAGTAATACTCTGTTGTGAAATGGGATGGCCTCCAAGGTGTGGTTTCCTCTTAATAAGGTAGGAATGGTGAGATGTATTCTGACTAGATCTTAATATCTTACGTCTGTGCCATAGGTAGGGTCCAGTAGCTCAAGGAGTGAGATTTTCAGTTTCATGCAAATCCAGGGCTCTTCATGGCTCTGGTGTACCCAGCAACACAGTGGTGCCTCCTCAGCAGAACCGTTCTCGACGACCCAGTCAGTTGCCGCTTGGCTACATCAGCTGCACCAGCATTGGGCCCAATTTCCCTTTACTGCTGGTGATAAGGCACAAGATGGAATGGGACCAGCTTGACTCCTAGATCCCAGGGTGAGTTTGTGGAAGATGGCAGTTACAGGGGGATGAAAACCAGCCCTCTTGCTTGTAACCTGACCTGGAATTACAGAGACAAAAAACAAGAACCCTCTTGATGCTATTGCTGAAGGTGTCTGTCAGAGGAGATCTGCACCTGTTTGATCTCTCCAGAACTTCTTGCCTCTCCCCTCCACTTTCAGGGTCCCATTGCTATTTCTTTAACTCCCTCTCCTGCCAGGGACATCCCTCTTCCCATCCTACCCCCAGCAGGCCTCCCCGCTTTTCTCTGCCAGATCCATCTGCTCCCTTTTACACCACTGCCTACCCTGTACAGCTCTGCCTCTTTCTCTCCATTCCCTGCCCCTTTCTGGTCTCCCGTGGTGCCCTGGCTGTCTAACCCTATCATTATCTGGAACTGGACAGATGCTGCCTGCCAGTGCTGGTTAATCAAGCCTCAGCCAGATGCTGTTCTACGCTACTTCTGTGCTATGAGCCTGCTTGCCTGGACTCCAGTGCTGCCACCCCTGAGCTTCCTCTCGTTCATTCCTTCCTTTTCAGCACAGACAATGAAAACTGGTCATTGTAAGAATGAAACAAAGCTGCTTTGGTAAAGAGGAGACACAGTTTACTAACTGCTGTGGGAACAATGGCTCAGGCTCTCAGGTACTGGCTGTGTATGTAGCTCATTGACTTCAATGGAATTATGCAGATTTACACCAGCTGAGGATTTGGCCCACCACTCTGCTAGCATTAAGGTGGGGGTTACTTGCGGCCTAGTGCATGTTGGGTAAGAAAAGGCTATGCCCTGGCTTTGTTTATCTGTACAAAACCATGGAGCAGTCAATCATAAAACACTAGTTTCACTGATGGATTATTTTGTTCATCTTCTCCTACTAGAATTCTACTTTCTGTAGCAGAAGAGAAAAAGACTTTGGACTTGACCTCATTTAAATTGTATCTGTGGCAACAAACATGGTAGAACGACATCCAGGATAGCCATGGTGTAGTCCCAGCCAAGCTTACGTTTCCCAGCATTGTCTGTGGAGGAATAACCACCAATTTCATTAGCGAATGCAGAATCCAAACTAACATGGAAAAATTAGCAGTCCCAAGATTGTGCCAATCACTGGCGGGAGGGTAAAAAACAAGCAAGCCTGCCATTATACCAGTGCAAAAAGACAGAGCTTCCAACATCAGATAACAGGCAGTTGGAAACCACTGGGTGAAGATCCTGCTTCAGAAAGTGGTTTGTTCATTTTTTGGCAGGGTGATGAGGGGAGACTTGGCTACAGAAGACTTGGAGAGAGGTGAGCATGGATTTCACACAGGCAGATGTATCCATGAACTCTCATTATCATTATCGATGTCACATTGGCTCAGTTTGCTGGACACCACCACTAACCTGTGGGTGTCACTGGAGCCTTCAGGAGCATGAGTGACAGACAATATGAATGAGGCTAGAATTGTAATGACCTGAAGGAACTTCATCTCCTGACAGGTAAATACCTGTAGCTGTTTGCAGATGTTTTGCAGATGACCCTCCTCTGGCAAAGTCCCTGAGATATAGAAATCCAAGACAAGGTAAGAACTGTTCCAAATGCTAGCAGTATCCAACCTCCAAAAAGCAATATAGCTGCAATCTGAAACCAGATATGGATCTCTTTGTTCAAGAAAAAGCTTGGTGGTCCTAGAACATTAGAATATAGTGTTGTTTGCCAGACTCCTCACTGGAATGACATTATCACCTCTGCCAGGCAATAGTTAGATAGGCCCACTATTCCTTTTGGTGTTAAAATTGAGCCTCCAGCTATTCAAGGAGACCTCTGATGAATGGGTCAGACTAAATGGAAGTGGGTCTCTGCTACTGGCAGGTGTATTTTAATACTGAACACTACAGTTACAAGAGATGAAGCAGTGGACCAGTCCCTAGTGGATTCAGAGCACTCCTGGCTCCAGGTTTGATGCTGGAATTTTGCAGCCCTTTATTTTGCAAGCTGGACAAGTGCTTTTGGATATTTTTAAAATGACCAGCCAAGGGACCAGCTGCACATGAACTAGATTTCAGGGAAATACAGTCAGGCATTGGGTTCTTGGTTTTTGTTTTCTTGGCCACTCCCACCCCTGCTTGATGGATGTGACCTGCTTGTACCTCTCGTCTCAGGCCTTATAGTGCCAGCAGCTAACTGCACCTGCAAATTTGTATCTGCAGTTAAAACAGACACAAAACTAAAGGTTAACTTGAAAATGTGGCTTGCAACATTAATTAGGTTAATTCATTAACATTCAGTACTTTGAACATTATAAAGTATTATTGTGTAAGTGCTAAGTATCTGTTAATAATGCTACTGGTTCTTTAACAGTAAATAGAACAAAAGGGCCAAATATCCCTCTCGTTTGAGCCCCAGGAGGTGAGTCAAACAAGTCACATCAGGGAGGATTCTGGTCCATCTACAGGCACCGGTTGTGCTAGTCCATTTGCTTATCTAGGGGACCATGTACCTCCCAAGAAACAGCATAGATAGATATTAAGGTCAGAAGGGACCATTATGATCATCTAGTCTGACCTCCTGCACAAGGCAGGCCACAGAATCTCACCCACCTGCTCCAGCAGAGATATCCTCTAGAGTCCTGCATATGGTGCAGTCTGCTTACCAGCTTTTGAGGACCAATAGCAGTGGGTAAAGACCCCAGACGATGTGGTTTTGTTTCTGAACCAGGCAGGGGATCTCAGACTGAAGTTGGAAATGCAGGCCAAGGCCAGGGAGAAAATTGCCCAGATGTGATGCCATTGCAGATCTTGTGAACCTAATTTAGGAATGAGTGACATTGTGCATTCTGACACTCGCATGCATTCTGGCTGCACAAGCCCTCTGTGGGCCATCAGCCCTCAATACCCAGAATGCTGTGTGCTGCAAACATACCCTCTCCCGACTCCCAGTACCCCGATTAATGCTTGAAGGGTGACATAGGGTGGTTGTGGCTATTCTATGCCAGGTGGGAAAAATTCTTAATGAAGGTTTTTCTCAGGGGCCATTTCTGCCCCCTTTATAGTCCCCTTAGTCTGCTGGAGTAGCTTAAAGGGGCTGCGGTGCCTTTGCCTTCTTGCTGCAAGCACTCAGAGCAAAGAGAGACTATCAGCAAATAGTACAAACAGGACAAGATGAGAGCAAGACATCTATGCTCAGAGGCTAGGAGTAAATTACCAGCTGCCTGCATTTGTCCTTGTAAATTTGAGGGCCAGTAGTTTTTTAATCTATGCAGAATCTACAGAAATCTGTATTTCCAGATTTTTAGTGTGGCCTTTCCAAGTCTTTCTGATGATGCACATGCTAGAGTGCAACTGGGAGAAGCAAATGGGGAACAGTGTCCATTGTCACCAGCTAAGGTTATTTAGTGCCATCAGTTACATTTGCTTTTGGTGGGGTGGTAGTATGTTTTCAAGTGCCAAAACTTATACTGGGAGAGGAAGTAAATTCCCTTTTGGCCTGGAGTCTACAATTTAGACCAAAAATTCTAAAAAATTATTTTAAAAATAATTGTATAGAGGTTACAACCTCAGAAGTCAAAAGCTCCACGTTTTTCCGCTGCATTATTGCTATAAGTGGCTTAATTAAAAGAAACCTTCCAGTTAATTATTCCTTAATGTGTTTGTTTGGGGCGTGTTTGCTGTAATGGCCAGGCACAGATGGCATAGTACCAGTGACTCAAAGCTTGTCTATGTGCAGGGTATAGTTATGGCCCTTGCTATGCCTTCACCGCAAAGAAGGTGGGGTTTTGTTTTGTTTACAGTGAGATACCTAGTAATCCAAAACCGTAGTGTAGATAAGCCCTAAGTGAAAATATACTAATACAAATGGAAGAAAGAGGAAATTGATAGTTATGAATTAAATCAGAAGCTAGAAATTGTAGAAAATTGATAATAGAAACTAAGGGATACAAGGAGAAGTCTGTTGGCAGCAGAGTTAAGGACAAGGAGTTTGTAAAGTTTATTAGAAACAAATGGAATCTAACAATGGTATTGGTCCATTACTAGATGGATATGTGGAATTATCAATAATGCAGAAAAGGCCAAAGTATTCAATAAGTATTTCTGCTCTGTGTTTGGGGACAAACTGGATGATGTTGTCATGTCATATGATAACTCTTTCCACTCAGCTGGTATCTCAGGAGGATTTTAAACAGCAACTACTAAAGTTAGATATTTTAAAATCAGCAGGTCCAAATAATTTGCATCCAAAAGCTATCAAACAGCTGGCCATTAATACTGATGTTCAATAATTCTTGGAACACTGGGGATGTTCCAGAAGGCTGGAAGACAGCTGATGCTGTGTTAATATTTAAAAAGAGTAAACAGATGACCTGGGTAATTATAGTCTTGTCAGTCTGACATCAGTCCCAGGAAAGATAATGGAGAGGCTGGTACAGGACTTGATTAATAAAGAATTATGGAGAGTAATATAATGAATGCCAATCAACGTGGGTTGATGGAAAATAGACCTTGTCAAACTAACTTGATATATTTTTTTGATGAGACTACAAGTTTGGTTGATAAAGATAATAGTATCGATTATAATGGACATCTCTATGGTGTTTGACTAAACAAGCCCAGTTCCCTCAGCCTCTCCTCATAAGCCATGTGCCCCAGCCCCCGATCATTTTCGTTGCCCTCCGCTGGACTCTCTCCAATTTGTCCACATCCTTTCTGTAGTGGGGGCCCCAAAACTGGACGCAATACTCCAGATGTGGCTTCACCAGTGCCGAATAGAGGGGAATAATCACTTCCCTCGATCTGCTGGCAATGCTTCTACTAATGCAGCCCAATATGCCGTTAGCCTTCTTGGCAACAAGGGCACACGATTGACTCTCATCCACTGTATTCCCTAGGTCCTTTTCTGCAGAACTGCTGCTTAGCCAGTCGGTCCCCAGCCTGTCGTGGTGCATGGGATTCTTCCGTCCTAAGTACAGGACTCTGCACTTGTCCTTGTTGAACCTCATCAGATTTCTTTTGGCCCAATCCTCCAATTTGTCTAGATCAGTCTGGACCCTATCCTGACCCTCCAGCGTATCTACCTCTCCCCCCAGCTTAGTAGTCATCCCCAAACTTGCTAAGGGTGCAATCTATCCCATCATCCAGATCATTAATACAAATGTTGAACAAAACTGGCCCCAGGACTGACCCCTGGGGCACGCCACTTGATACCGGCTGCCAACTAGACATCGAGCCATTGATCACTGCCTATTGAGCCCAACAATCTAGTCAGCTTTCTATCCACCTTATCGTCCATTCATACAATCTATACTTTTTTAACTTGCTGGCAAGAATACTGTGGAAGACCATATCAAAAGCTTTGCTAAAGT